>NC_140586.1:759516782-760996157 GCF_964204655.1 Triturus cristatus | reverse complement strand
CAAATGTATTATCTTGCGGCACCGGGGCAGTTTGACTCATACTAGTTTCACCCAGACGATAGGCTTCCGTACTCCATGCCTGAAAAAGACCAAGTGGAGGACATTCCACTAGCAGCCATCTTGCCAGGAGGAATCAAGCTTGCCCCCCAAGATATCCAGACACTGTCCACCACATGCTGGGCATGGAAGAAACTTAACCGCTTACTTGGAACAGACCCCTTATGTTCCCCATTACGTCATGTTGCAATCAACCCATGGATCCCACCTACCCACGAACGTGTGGTGCAACATATGCTCAGCAAATTCAAATTACATACGATTGGAGATATCTTCCCTAATTGTCATGCCCTTTCCCATACCAACGACATCAAATTCTTCTGGGCCACACAGATGGGGATCTCTTTCTCATATGCTGTTTACATGCCGCTCTTCGTGCCTGTATTCTCTCATATCCCGCTGCTCCTGATGACTTTTCCCCACTGACTCTATTGATATCAATCTCAGAGGGGGAGGGGGGGCTGGTCTCCAAACTTTATAAGGATTGCATGGAGCTGAGGCCTGCCCATGGTGAGAAGACCAGGGAACACTGGGAGAGGGATCTGGGCCAGGAACTAACTGACAAAGATGGTACTTTTGTGCACTGATTGGGCTTGTTTCCCCTAAACATCGACACAAGCTACGCTAATTCAACTTTTTACAAAGGGCCTATGTAACCCCTACTACATGTGCTAAAATAGACCCCACCAGGACCTCCAACTGCCCGAAATGTAACACACTCGATGCCAACTTTGCACATCTTATATGGACTTGCCCGCATATTGGAACCTAATGGAGTACAATATTCGATTGCCTCTCCTTAATGACCCGCATCACGCTACTCCCAGGTCCTCTACTGGCACTCCTGGGTTATGTAGCCGATATACCTAAACCAGTTCATAAGTATGCAGCTATTGCACTACTGTTGAATGTTCCATTGGAAGATCTCACTCTGAGTGCAATTTATGCTCATCCCATGCCTGCTCGAAAGAGTTTATTATAAATGCTGTACCACGTATGTTTTTTCTGCCCCCGAAACCTCCAATTGTCAGTTGTGATCTGCCTGTGTATACGGACTCTTGTTCTTTATATTATCTTGAAAACTCTCAGAGGTTAAAAAATAAAAATAAATAAAGCAATCTTTTTTTTTTTTTTTTAAATGCAGCCCGTTTTCCTTAAAGGAAAACAGGATGCGCTTAAAAAGGTAAAAAAAGAAAACCTTAAAGTTTTATGTTTCAAGAGTTTAAGAGTAGGCTGTGGTCTGTAGGGCCATTGCCTGCTCTTAAAAAATATTTATATTTAACTTCTCAAAGGTGAAGGGGTTGCGAATGGGTATTACAGTTTGGCAACAGGAATTTGGTGACAAAACAGTAATACATACCATACCAATTCGGTATTTGGAAGGGATGTCCTAAACACGATCCTTCCAAATATAGAATCACAAATGCAAAATGCGATTTGGTAACAAGTTACTCAATCGCTAAATTTATAGAGAAGGGTTTTTGAAGGCTAGAGAATGTAGGCGCTCAGCTGTGTAACGCAACTCGTTGCTCTGAAAATAGATTAGGATGGTGCCACTGGGAGAGGGGATGAGCCCTATAACCCCTCAATATTGTGTGGGAAGAGGTTCTCACACTTCCAAAATGTACATCCAAGTCCAGGCATACATCAGAGTAAATAGACAGTATGTATAGTCTCTACACAATTTGGGCACAATCAAATCAATGATCCATGAACATATGAAGATAATGTTGCTTTGTCTTTAATTCAGTATTCCATTCGACCAAAACAAAACCAGCCGACACGTGTTTCGTCGCATTTCGAATTAGTTCCGCGACTTCCTCAGGGCTGAATGGAGAAGAGAAAGGTCTTTGTAATCGCGCTGCCGATGATAATTCCAATCCGGCTGGGCTGGGCTATATTCTTAAAGTAGTAACGATCAATGTACAAAATGCGTCTTTTTGGAATTATTTTCCTGAAGCGGGTGCCGTGAGGGTGCAGAGCGTCAGACGGTGGCCGCGCTAAGCAAAGATCTGTAGCGAGTATGCTATGAACTGCCTCACGGATGATCACTGTGTTCTTGGTACTCAATCGCATTTTGTATTTTGTATATTTGAAAAAGCATTTTTCTGGTTGAAAACACCCCCATTCTGTAAAGGCCCTTTGTGACCAAAAACTGCTTTGTACATCTGGCCAGGTCTCTAAGCCCTGTATTGGCTGCCTGCAACACCTTTCTAACACATTCGCTCCAGTGGAAATCTGAATTGCATGGGAGTCAATTGGCCCAATGCGGAAAAAAGCTCAGGGTGCCAATCAGAACACTATATTTTGTTTTAAAGTGGGTTCAAGGAACTCTCGCGAGAGTCCCTTGAACCTAACTGTCCAGATATACAAATATTTTTTCACCTTAATTTCTTGAAAGCTACTGAATAGAGTTACACCAAATCACAAAAAGATCTAGCGTCCTACCAAATTTGGTTTAAATCTGTTCAGCTGTTTATATATAGTTATAGTTAGGACCCAGTTTCCATAGGAAAAGCGTTTTTTGTTTTGCCAATAACTAGCACAGTTTAACAAATTCCTGTGAATTTTTCAAAACTAGTTTGCCACTCACTTCAGCTGCTATCTTGAATGTTTCGGGGTGTTCAGTCAAGCAGGCACTGAGAAAAAGGGAGGTCCCAAAACGCGTTTTCCCCGTATAATTTCCCATAGGGATATTAGACACAGCTACAGCCTGAACCGCTGAAAGGAATGACACCAAATTTAGCAGAAAGGTAGCTGTTGGTCCAGAAAGCAACCTTTTTGTAAATTGGTGTAAATCCATTCAGCAGTTTTAGAAATATCAAGGTAAATCCAAATGTGTATATATAGGCACAGATCCTCCGAGGATCCGACAGTCCCTGTGCTAAAATGTGATTGGCTGCCAACACTTCAACCAGGAAGTGTTGGCAGCCATCTTGGGACTCAGCCTCAACCCAGTCCCTGAAAAAATGCTCAAAAGCAGTGCAGTCTACGGTGCTGCACTACTTATTTAGCCCACGGGTCGGCCAGGTCTAGGGGGATGCGGGATTAAAAAACAGAGGGGGGTGAACAGGATCTCCCTCCTGAGGCTCTTTTCAACCCCGGGGACCACCACCTCCCCAGGGTTTTATTTTAAATTTGGAGGGGGATGGTATGGACCCCCCTCCTCAGGCAGGTTCAGGCCCAGGGACCATCTCCTCCCTTGTTGGGCTAAATTAAAAGTAATGGAGGGGTTGCACGAACCCACATGGGCCCCGGCAACCATCACCTCCCCAGGGCATAAATTATAATTAAAACTGGGAGGGGGCTGTGAAACCCCCCCCTCCCGGCCCATGTATGGCCCGGGGACCACCACCTCCTGGGGTCAGCCCATGCAGATCAAAGAAGGGGGCTGCGCTGCCCCCCTCTTGGAGACATATATGGCCCTGGGGACTGCCACCCCCCAAGGCTGGCTCCTGCTATGTCCCGGGGTGCCCATCCCAGGAAATAGCTGTGACAGCACCTGCCAAGCTAAAGCAAACACTCCGGTTCCAGCGGGGTGAGTGCTCCCACCCGCTGAAAGTGGAGGTTTCATCTCTTTCCCAGCCCGCAAACATGCCCATGATGTGATCAGTGATGTCAATGACCATGTCATGAGTGATGGAATATGTGAGGTAATAAGCAGTGGATTTTAGGGGCATAAGTTATAGTTAGCCCAGCTAACCAAAACATGGCTGAATTTCACTGGTTTTGTACGAGCAAACTCTGAGCCTAACTATAATGTCCCTTTAACCTGTTTTTCTGTGAATAAATATAAATATATATATATATTTATAAATACATTTTATAAATATATATATTTATATGTATAGGCACCCCAAACAGCACCTACGGTCAGGCGCCCACCAGCAAAGCAGCACTGGTGACGGAAGCAGGAAGTGGCTGGACGGCCCCCGTACTCCGGATCACAGCACAGAGAGAAGGAAACACCTGAGGACAAGAGGACCAGTGGGGAAGTCAGAGGACTTCCTACGAGGGAGCACTATCACCCAGAGGTGAGTGATCTCTGTCTCTATGTTGTAAGGAGCACTAAGGAGTGGGATGTTGCTATCAATGCACTGGCTGGTGCACGAGAAGCGAAGAGGCGGAGCTACTACTCATGACGGGAAAAATGGCTAATATGGCAGCATCGGTGTTTGCTGCAAGACAGAAGAGGTGAGCCACAATATTCAGCAACACTTGGACACAGAATGGCGAATGGGTATAGGAGCAGCTACCTCCAATGAGGATAATGTTCATTTTAATTTCATAACCCTTGAAAAATTAATGAAAGCAGAACTGACAAAATTGTGGGAATGTGCATCCCTTCAGAAATATTTGTATGTGGGCAGAACACCAAGAGGGCTTTGCATCCTGACTATGCCCAGCTATGAGAACCCCTATCCAGAAATGTTAAAAGAATGGGCTGAACATAGTGATAACAGCTCAGCCGGAATCATGAATATCCTGATTGAGTATGCGCAAATAGATAGAAAAAGAATCTTAACAGAGATCAAAGAATTGGGTGAAATTATTAAAAAAAATGAAAACCGGAAACAGGTACAATCTTAAAGCAAAACGGTGATGGAGGGACTGATTGAAGTGTAAGAAACTATCATTCAGAAAAAGGCATGCACATGTAACCGTGACAGACTAGATTATGACTCTGGACAGATTTACACTTTTGCTAGGAGGTTCGACAACCAACGAAGACAGAAACTGGGGGCAATAGGAAGATGCAACAGGACTCAGCACCAAGTGACACCAGCACCTCAGATACAGACTATGATGAAGATAGAAGAGTGGGAGGACATACAACATTACATGATGAATTCGTTTTTTTTTAATTGGACAGAAGATCAAAACCACAGACCATGGTAGGGGGCACAAGGCAAAAAGGAAAAGGATACAAAAAAGAAGAGGTGGCCAAGGAACAAGGAAACGAAGAGGAGAACAGTGAGAAAGTGGCCAGGAGCAACAGGAGATACTGAGAGGCAACACCAAGATGGTAATCAACTTGTCAGATGTGGAATTTACACAAGATTACAATATAAATCTCAGTCTGTGACTTTCTTACTGTGAAACAAAAAACTTTGACTATGCTGAAAGGCAAATAGATTTGTTAAAATGTATTAGGAAATTAAAACATGCAACTGTATAAGATGAATGTCCACAACCGCCCTGCACCCATTAATCCCGAAATCATCTACATGGAGAAGAATCTAATAGTGGGTGATATATCAATAATAAAGACACTATTAGATTTAGAGGGAGATGACATCAGTGGCAACGAACAGGAGAATGTGGTTGAAAGATTAGAAAGAGAAGGTATATGGGTCTCGGAGGAACGAGGCTTTGGCTTGAAATCCAAATGTAGAACTATGTCACCCACCACTAATAATGGTTTTGACTAATTTGCAGATAAAGTCACCAAAGAATTAAGGAAAATGAGATCCTTGAGCAAGAAGAGCGTGCATAGCACTGACCAGAGTTATAAGATCACACCAAACAAACTAGCCAAGAATCCAGAAGTGATAGTCAGGAGCTCAGATAAAGGAGGCAACATATTTCTCTTTTCAAGAAAAGCCTACATGACAGAAGCATACACCCAACTGAGGGACTCCACCTGCTACAAAAATGTAAACATTACACATTTCAGAGAAGTTGAACAGGGCTTTAATACAGCCCTCCTAGGATGGAGAACAGAAAGGCTTATCAGCTGTGATGAGTATAGCTTTCTTAAAACACAAGAGCCTATACTATAAGTATTCTATTTAATACCTAAAATACACAAAGATGTAAAGAAACCTCCAGGTAGGCCAATTATAGCAGCTCAGGAGGGTCTTTTTGAAAATGTATCCAAATATATAGATACATTTCTGAGAACCTTTGTTGAAAGGTTACCATCTTAGATTAAGGATACTACAGAATTCCTAAAACACATACAGGACATATAGTGGGAGATGACATGCTACTCATGACCTTAGATGTAAAGTTGCTTTACACGAGCATACATCATGAGGATGGACTAAGGGCCACAGAACTTTTTCTAAAAGAAAGGCTTATGAGATTCTACAAGCATAACCTAAAGCTATTAGAGATGAGTTGGTGTCTTAGAGACAATGTATTTTATTTTAACCACAACCTCTTCGAACAGAAACAGGGGACCACCATGGGCACATGCTTCTTCCCAAGTTTTGTGTAGCTACATATGGGCTGGTGGGAAGATCAGATTCTCAATGACCACCCATTAGACAAATGGAACAGTCATATATTGTTATATGGCTATGGTTCATAGATGATATCTTTGTAATATGGAGTGGAAGCAAGGATAGCGCAGAGTTGTTTATAACAGAAATCAACTCAAATAATTTGAAACTTAAACTCACCAGCTAGATCAGTGCCATTGAAGCAGAATTTCTGGATGTTAGAATAGAGGTTAAAAAGCACCAACTAGTGACCACATTGTATAGGAAACCTAGAGAAGGGAACAGCACAATACATGCAAAATGTTTAAAATCAACAGCATTCCGTATGGGGAGTTCCTGAGAGCCAGAAGGATATGTAACACAGAGAACAGATACAAACAGGTTAAAGAGGAAATGGTCATGAGATTTAGAGAACGAGGATAGAACACCAAAACCCTGACTGTAACCTGCAATAGAATTGAAAGAGTTAAAAGAGAAAAATGACTTTTTCAGAACAAGGGTGAGACAGACAAAGGCAAAATAGAGCAGAGATTCATCACAACATACCACAGTTCACACCAGATATTGAGAAATATATTACAGGAACACTGGCATCTGCTTAAAAGTGACCCAGTTATAGGAGAAGACATACCAAAATGACCAATGATAACTTTCAGAAGAGCTAACTCCATGAGGGATAGATTGGTCCAGAGTGATGTGAGAGTAGAAAGAAGCACCTGGTTGCAGCTGAAAGATGGTTTCACATGCTGTAACAAATGTAAGGCATGCAAAAATGGTGAAAACCTGAAGGAAAACACAAAAAATACAGAGTCACTACACATGCAAATGTGAGTTTGTGGTATACATTCTCATATGCGGATGTCAAAAGTTGTACGTGGTGAGAAACACTCTCCAGGTACATAAGAGAATACTACAACTCTTACGAGCGATAAAGAATAATGATACGAGTTATTCATTGGCAAGGCATTATCAGGAGATACACAATGGTAATGAGAAAATTCTCAGATATAGCGTGATCGATGGAGTGAAACAGGATGATAGAGGAGGGACTAGAGAGAAAAAAATGAGGATTTTGGAATCTAAATGCATACTTGCACTAGATAGCAAGGAACCCAGAGGATTAAACCACAATGAAGAAATGTATGTGCATTTTTAATGCGATCATTTTATGCTGCCTAAACCACCCTAAAACAATTTTAGGGTACTCAATATGTGGCGAGCAAGATTAGAGTTCATCATATTCTTTTTAGGTCATTGATTTGAAATGGCTGACTTAGTTACAGAATCGTGATACAGGGTTAGTAGTGAAAGGCCCACTGGGGCAGCACTGATCTGCAAGTAGCTTCTTTACTATACATTGTTCTTTTCTTGATTTATTTCAGTTTTACTTTTTATTTCTGTACCTAGAAATTTCCCCAAAATGCCCACCTGAGCTTGATCAGAGACTTTGATATTGAGTCACGAATTATCTTTTTCCACTTCGAATCAGCGATGGTCACTTGTTATATAATGCCACATAATCAAAATAGTGCTTCTCAATCTTAGGGTATATTTTGTTATGTATATTGGTTATGTTTTAGAAAACACGCTTTATTTTTATACGTGAAGGGGGCAATGCGTAACTTCCTCCTGGGGCTGGTACAAGCCCCAGGGACTGCCGCCTCCCCAAGGCAAAAACAAACATTTATAGGGGGGGCACGCTGACCCCCAGGCTCCGGGGACCACCCCCTCCCTGGGGCTAATGTAAGGGAAGGGCAGCCATGTAGCCCTTTCCTGGGCTATATACAGCCCCAGGGACCACAACCTCCCTGGGGGCGGTCCGTGTTATTAAAGTAGGGGGCCTCCCTGGAGCCACTAAGGGCCTTGGGGTCTGCCACCCCTGGGCAGGCTCCTGGTTTCTCCCTAGGTACCCTCCCTGGGGAGATAGCTGTTTGCTCTGTCTTGGCGGGAGCTTCGACACCTCCTGCCAAGTCAGAGCAAAAACTATCTGTCAAAGTGCTCCCGCTTGCTGGGAGCAGAGTTGTTGTCTGTATCCTGCCCACTGTGAAGCAGGCAGGGAAACAGATGCAATGACTGCTGTCACACGTAGGGAGCTGCACGTTTACCATCTCCCTGTGTGTGAGAGCAATGCCGCTTCTGCTGGAGATGGGGAGCCAGCAGGGACCACATTCAGGCGCTGGGCAGGCCCCAGTGGTGCAGACTGGGTGCCCTGGTTGGGCTCCAGGGCACCCAGTATTTCAAAATCAGGCTCCAGGGGATGGGGTCCCCAGGGCTGAAATCGAGCCATAGACAGGGGCAGTGCGTGCCCCTGCCCCATTCAATTATGTTCAGCTACACACACACTCACAAAGGTTATAGGTTATAGCTAGGAAATAAAATGTAAAAAAATCATTGAAATTCACTGAAAAAAACAAGTTACAGAGACGTTATGATTAGGAAATAACTTTTAAAAACCTTAGAAATTCACTGAAAATACCAAAGGTTACAGGGATATTATAGTTAGTAAATAGAAATAAAAAACCTTAGAAATTCACTGCAAAAACAACAGTTAGAAGGACATTATAGTTAGGCTCAGATTTCACAAAACCATCGAAATTTGACAGTTATAGTTAACTGAGCTAACTATATCTTACATCCCCGCAATGCACTGCTTATGACCTCACATATTATATCACTCATGACATGGTCAGTGACATCACTGATGACGTCTCAAATGACAGCGCTGATGATATCATCTACAGAACCACTTACATGCCCACTCATACACCCACACAACCACTCATACATCCACTCACATACCCACTCACAGATCCATTCAACCTCTCACACACCCAGTTACACACCCATACAACCACTCACATACCTACTTACAGACTCATACAACCACTCACACACCTACTTACACACAGTGCAATCACTCACACACCCACTCACACACCCAAAAACCACTCAGACACGCACTCACATACCCATAAAACCACTTAGACACCCACTTACACACCCATACAAACACTCATACACCTTCAAAACCACTGAAACACCCACTCACACATCCATGCAACCACTCACACACCCACACAGCTATTCAGACAACCACTCACACATCCACACAGCCACTCACAAACCCATGCAACCACATATCCATACAACCACTCTCACAGTCACTTGCACACCCAGAATACTACTCACATACCTATTTATAGACCCATACAGCCAGTCACATACCCACTGACAGACCTATACAGACACTCACACACACACTAATAGATCCATACAGCAACTCACACACCCATACAGCCACTCAGACACCCACTCACCCACTGATACAGACAATCACAAAGCCATTCAGATGATATATGTTAAAAGTAGTATCATTTAATAGTAGTACAGAAAGAATAGTAATTTGGATGAGGTAATCAGTGATGTCATCTGTTATGTCATTTAAGATGTCATCAGTTATGTCAATGACCATGTCATGAGTGATGCACTAAGTGAGGTCTTAAGCAGTGCATTACGGGGGATTAAGTTATAGTTAGCTCCGGTAAATAAAAATGCTGAATTCCTCTGTTTTTTTTGTGTTGTGGAATTATAGCATCCCAGTAACCTTTGTTTTTTTCAGTGAAAATATATGTATATGTATATATATATATATATATATATATATATATATATATATATATATATTATCTACTGGCGGTCGCCAGTAGATAGTTATAGTTACAACCTAGTTTCCATAGGAAATCTCAAAATTCTATTTTGAATAACTTTAACGCCGGTTGACGAATCCTCGCGAAATTTTCAAAACTAATTGGGCGCTCCGTTCTGCTCCTACCCTGAAATTCTCGGGGTGATTCCTCAAGCGGGGGCGGAGAAAAAGGGGGGGGTCCCAAAACGCGTTTTCCCCATGCATTTTTCCATAGGACCTTTAGTCGCAGCTACAGCCCGAACGGCTGAACAGAATTACGTGAAATTTGGCAGAGAGGTAGCCATAAGGTCAAGGAAGTGCCTTTTGCAGGTCTGGTGTAAATCTGTTCAGTATTTCCTGAGAAAATAGCATTTAAAAGCATATAAATATCTATACGCGTGCACCGTGCGCGCACCGTGTGCGCACCCTGCCGTGCGCGAGCGCAATTCTGATTGGTTGTTAGATGTCAGTAAACATTCGAATCGGTCGAAACCAGGAAGTGTTGGCCGCCATTTTGTCTCTCGCAGTCTGAGGGGGTGAAAAAAAAAGGTGGAGAACGTGAAAAGGGGGCAGAGTGGACAGATCCTGACCCCCTAGCCTTGGTCAGGGGGTCACAAGGGCAAGAAAAACAATTTCTTTTTTTTTTTTTAAATCGCAAGGTGAACCGTGGGTGCTCAGTGCGCGAAGTGCACCGAGCGCCCACAGCGCGCACGGTGCGCGCACGGTGAAAAACCTCAAAAAAAATAATTAATAAATACATAACTTAGCATTTAAAAAACCATACAAATTCACTGAAAAAACCATAGGTTTCACACACGTTATAGTTACGAATTAGCATTTAAAAAACCTTGCAAATTCACTTAAAAAACCATAGGTTTCACACATGTTATAGTTAGCTGGACATTTCACTCGTAAAAAAACAATGAAATTCCCCCGTTATAGTTAGGGCAGGCAACTATAACTCACGCGACCGCAATCCTCTGCTGATGACGTCAGATATTACATCACTGATGACATATGTGTCTTTATGAAAAATAAATATTTGTAATATATGTATAGATAAAGATTAATGGAAGAAGACATGGGTAAATAAGTGTCTAAATACAGTGATGTAATATCTGACGTCATCAGCAGAGGATTGCGGTCGCGTGAGTTATAGTTGCCTGCACTAACTATAACGGGGGAATTTCATTGGTTTTTTACGAGTGAAATGTCCAGCTAACTATAACATGTGTGAAACCTATGGTTTTTTAAGTGAATTTGCAAGGTTTTTTAAATGCTAATTCGTAACTATAACGTGTGTGAAACCTATGGTTTTTTCAGTGAATATATATATGTATATATATATATATAGATATAACTTACTGGCGGTCGCCAGTAGGTAGTTATAGTTAGGACCTAGTTACCATAGGAAAATGGCAACATTCTATTCCCAATAACTTTGGCGCCGATTGACGAATCTTAGCGAAATTTTCAAAACTAATTCTTTGTTGAGATCAGCTCCTATGTTGAAAGTTTGGGGGTAATTCGTCAACGGGGGGGGGGCAGAGAAAAAAGGGGGTCCCAAAATGTGTTTTCTCCATGCTAATTTCCATAGGAAACTTTAGACACGGCTACAGGTCGAACGGGTGAACGGAATTACCCCACATTTGGCAGGGAGAAGGGTCTTGCTCTAGAAAGCATGCTTCTGTTTATTTGGTGTAAATTCGTTCAGTAGATTTTGAGAAATATCGAAATTTACAGATATGGATATTTTGGAATTCTGCCATCTGATTGGCTGAGGCGTTACGAGCATGAGCTTGTTGCTGATTGGCTGCGAGCGGTGTGAGCGGTTGCAACTAGGAAGTGTTGGCCACCATTTTGTGATTCCATTGAAGTGAGTAAATTGAAAAAAGGGGGGGAAAAGGGGGAAATAGGAGGGTAGGAGCACTGTTACCTCTGTGGGGTGTTTAGGGTGTGCTATAGAGGGGGTGCAAAGTGAAGTATTTATCCCTACCAGTGTGTAAGTGGTGGGCTATGGAAATTAAGTGAGGTATTGGGGAGAGTCTGATGCAGGTAAGGTGAGCTGGCGCGGGACTCGGGGATTAAAGCGTGAGCCCAAATTCTGTGTCTTATGCTGTGAAGTCATGTGCCGTGGCCGCTGCACTACAGTTGTGGAAGTAATGTCCGGATGTGTTTATAACTACTAGGACGAACTACTGACCCGTACTGGTATGAAAGTCCTGGGGTACGGAATATATGTGAGGTATTGTCTAAGGTCTCATATTGCTAAGCTGAGCTGCTGCCGGAGTCGGGGATTAAAGTGTGAGCCTAAACTGTGTGTCATATGCTGTGAAGTCATGTGCTCTGGCCACTGTGCCACATCTGTGCAAGTAGTGTCAGCATGTAGTTATAGGTACTTGGATGAACTTTTGCTTAGAACATTGTAGCTTGTGTATGGTGCTTAAGTGGTGCTGTATAGGGAGTGCGAAGGTAAATCAATATGGTATTTGTAGAGCGCAAACTACTCACCCCTATGGGTGAGTAGAGCTGGGTATCAAAGCGAGAGGTCTGTGCTGCAAAGTGAGATGGTCTGGCCGCTGCGCCACAGCTGTGTGGAGAATACATTTTGTCGAGGGTGCGGGAGTTGGCGTTATATGGCCCTAAAATAGGGGGCCTAAGTTGTAAGTTATAGGGTGGCTCTAAAAAGAGCCCTTGTGTTCATTAGTTGGAGCTACATATAAGTGCGGATGCACAGCTTCCAGTTATTCAGGAAAACTCGGTTTCCCTGATCTGTGAAGTGTACTCCATCACTTCTGTATATATCCGCCATATCAAAACGTATGTTGTTGTTATATATGGACCCCATTTTGTGGTCTCTGAGGTATGCAGAGACAGCTTTGTTGACTTTTTTCCGAAATTTTTCAATCAGAGGACAAAATAGTTTGGACCATTTTTACTTCTGTCTTTGGCATATATTGGAATATACAAAGACAGTTTGAGGCAAAAGTAACATCAATTGTCCAAAGGTGTCCTTCATAAGCATTTCCATATCTACCCCAGTCAATGTGCCTAGGTCGTTTCCACCACAGTGTACAATCATGAGGTCAGGGTGTTGGAGATGCAAACAGGTTTTAACCAAAGGCAACAATTGGTGCCACTTCAATCCTCTTGGTCCAAACCATTTAATGTCCACATTTTGTAAACCTAGGTCTAAGTCAATACGTCTCTGTTCTGCATACCTCTTGCACCAGAAAGCATAGCTATGTCCTACGATCCACACTAGAATTTTGAAGGTATGGCTGGAAGGTATGCAAAGATGTCTGTAGCTCATATAGTTCCTTTGTAGAATAAGAGATATGTTTAAAGATGGGGAACTAGTTTCGCATACAAAACGGTACCTGATTGGGAGATGAAAAGCAATGTTTTTTAAAAGTAGGGTGCATATTTGTTTTGTGGAAAAGTATGTTTGGGATTGTTTAAGAAAAAGCAGTTTGCACGTACATATTATAGTACATATTATAGGATAACATTTGCTCAACTCAACCACACCTGCTACTTGCATTTGGAAGGCACTGTTCAAACTTAAAACAATCGTGAATTTTTAACCTGCACATGCCGTTAAATGTTCGAGAAAATGTTGCAAAAAAATATTGTTAGGTTTAAAAAAATTGATGAACTTTTAACCTCCACGTGTTGTAGAATGTTCTAGAAAGTTTGTTGATAGAATATGTTGCATTTCTGACTTCGATGTGTACTTGAATATTAAAAAAACTATTTATATGGAAAAGTAGAAAGACAGTAATAGAGAAAATTTTTGAAAGCTAAAAGAATCAAGGAACTATTGTAATTTGTTCTTGATTACCTACTGGCGGTCGCCAGTAGGTAGTTATCACTGTTAACGGTCTGAAAGTGCGGTGTTGTTCAGAGTGGCATGGTGGTGATATGATATGGTGCTACACTCGGGTATGAAACCGAGAGTCTAAACCGTGAGGTCATTGCTGTAAAGTGATGTGGTCTGGTGTTTGTAGCATACGTGTGCAAGTAGTGTTAGTAGCCGTTTATACCATACAGGGAGTGGGAAGCGAACTACAGACCACTACTGTGTGTTGATAGTATACCGGAAGCGGGAAGCGAAGTAGTTACGCCTACCGGTGTGAAGACTTGGGGATGAAACCGAGCTGATTGCTGTAAAGTGATGGGCTCTGGGCGGTGTAGGACACTAGCCGATGTAGTATAAGTGTGTAAGTAGTGTTAGTATGCGTTTATAGTATATAGGGAGTGGGAAGCAAACTACTCATCCCTACTGGTGTGAAGACTCGGGGATTAAACCGTGAGCCTAAATTGTGAGCTCATTGCTGTAAAGTGATGTGCTCTGGGCGCTGTAGCATACTTGTGGAAAAAGTGTTACTTTACGTTTATACAATATAGGGAGTGGGAAGCGAAAGTCTTACCCCTACTGGTGTCAAGACTCGTGGATGAAACTATGAGCTCATTGCTGTAAAGTCATGTGCTCTGTGTAGTATTCCATTGTAAGTCATAGTAGAATGTTAGTATGTAATTCAATTAGAATCTTGGGAGCATATTATCAAGGAACGGCGTTAAAATTATCATCAGTGATGTCATTTGATATATCATCAGTGATGTCACTGACCATGTCATGAGCTTGCACCAACACGTCGTGGGACACACCAGTGGTGGCAGGTGAGCAGTGAAGCCTCGGTGTGCAAGACCTACAATTGAGCACAGTGCGGGGAAAGGGGTTGGTGTGCAGCACCCTGGGTGCACATGTGCATGCCCTTGTAAATTCCCATAGAAGCCCAGGTTCACACCAGAACTTGGGCTTCTAAGGGAATTCACAAGGGCATATTATCAACCCCTTATCGCCGCTTTAGCAGCAGTTTCCTGCCGCTAAAGCGGCGATAATGTTATCGCCCTTCCTTCATAATATGGCCCATAATGTCTGGCCTCATGTATTTAATTTTAAGGACTTGCTGAACCACACTCTTTCTCTCAGACCCCAGCGTACTAGACAAATGGGTGATGGAGGGTGAACACTAAGGGCTGGGTGCAATGGGCCGACGCTCTGTCTCCTCCTCCCTCTCTTCTTTTGACTCTCCCTCCCCTTCTCCCTCCCACCCACTCCCCTTCCCTTCCATTCTCACTATGGTCCTTTCATTCGGACTACCTTTCTTTACCTCTTCCACATAGCACATACACTTATGTTTCATTTTTGTCTTGCAGGTTTCCTACGCTGCTTCCACTGGAGTCCAACCCACATTTGTTTTATTATACTGTTCTATTAAAGTTACATTTCTATTTATTTCTGTTTTAATAAATGTTACTTATTTTTTTAAATAAATAACTGAGTGTATAGGTCTTCTTTTTCTGACGACACTTGTCTATTGTTTATTGTGAAAATCATCTGTTTATAGGAGATCTTAAGGACAACATTATTTAATATTAGAGTGCACCTACCAAACATAATCTAACTGACTATTAGACAAATGAAGCCTGGGTAATTGTGCAACTGCAAGAGTTCTATGAGTGTATCACTTTATAACACCATAAGTACTGCCCGTGTGATTACAGAACAAATATGGCAATGCCTAGGACCACCGAGGCTTCAGGGACTGCCGAGGCCCACCCTGCATATTTAAATAAAGACCCGGAGTGTGGCGATCCCCGGACTTCAGTTGGCCTCAAACCCCCCAAACAATTAGTAAACAATACACGGGAAGGTGGCGCTCCCCTAGGCTGCAAAACGTCTCTGTGCCCTTCCGCGCCTAATTTACATGTGACATTAAGATCCCCAGTCCTACAGAGACCCCGCAATATAATAATTAGATTGGCAACGGAACATTACCCACCCACTAGGGGCCTCATTTAAAAGAATGGGTGAGACCCCGCTTTTTTTTAGTTTTTGCTCTTTTCTCTCCATTTTTACCATCCGCATCCCCTCTATTACAGCGATACAAGGTTTTCCTCCTCTCACTTCAAGTAGTTGAACAAGTATTTGCTATCAAAGGGTGGAAGCCATGTACCACCCTCTAACAACAAACACAAATGTCCAGCGAATGCACACCCCGGGACATTGTATGAGCTGCGCCTGAGAGGTCACCCTCCCTACTACCATGATGCATTTATTAGTATAAACTCATACTAACACTACTTACACATATGTAGTACAGCGACCAGAATGTAGTGAAGAAGCAGAGGAAGCGCAAAATCTAAAAATATAAATCCTACCAGAAGTCGGATGACATAGTTCAATGAGCCGATGATCCTGGCATGAGTAGAAACAGCTACACGAATAAAACGGGTCCTCAGCACAACACAAGCAATTTTTAAATATTGCTGAGTGGTGCCTTCTTTTTGACTTCTCCCACATGTCGCCAAATGTATGTAGTGAAGAGGCAGACCGCAGTGAATCCAATAAGTAGATTTATTACAAGAAAACAAGACACCTGAAACAACCACCAACAGGAGCAGACAGCAAAGCAACCGTCTAATCCAGCACCGTGTACAAACTCCGCAAGGTTCCCCTCATGACAGCCCTACATTCTAACATTACATACTGAGGGCCATATTATCAAGGAATGGCGTTAAAATTATTGCCACTTTAGTGGCAGGAAACTGCCACTAAAACAGCGATAATGGGCTTGATAATATGCCGTAGAGAATTCCAATAGCTTCTATTGGAATTCTCTATGGCATATTATCAAGCCCAATACATGAGTGATGTAATATGTGACATCATCAGCAGTGCATTGCGGGCACTCAAGTTATAGTTAGGTCAACTAACTATAACAGGCGAATTTCTCTGGTTTTATATGAGGCAAATGTTCAACTAACTAGAACTTCCCTGAAACCTATGGTTTTTGTGTGAATATATATATATATATATTCACTGAAGAAACCATAGGTTTCAGGGGCGTTACAGTTAGCTGGACTTTTCACTCGTACAAAACCATTGAAATTCCCCCGTTATAGTTAGTTCAGCTAACTAAAACTCGCGCGCCCGCAATGCACTGCTGATGACGTCACATATTACATCACTCATGACATGGTCAGTGACATCACTCATGACATCACTGATGACATCACAAATGACATCACTGAGAATAAAAGTGAGATTATGCTGCATACTTGTTCATATTTTAAGTAGTTCGCACAGACACACATTTTAAAAACAATAAAGGTCCTAATACCCACCTTCTCTGAACAGTTAGCTTGCTGCCCCATCCACCTCCTCCCTATCATCTGTTGTCTGAATCCATGAACTAGCCTCCTCCCTCCTGCCATGCATGGTCTGATGTGCTGCCACTGCCCTCCATTTAGCATGATGCACCAGTCCACTCCTCCTGCCCTCCATTGCCCAATTCTATGGCCCATCATTGACCTCCTGCTTAGCCTCTGTGCTTAGCTTGCTGCCCCTATTCTCCGTCCCCCTGCCCTCCGATGTCTTTGTGCATGCCCCTGCTCCATCCTTTTTGCCCACCATGTTCCATGGACCTGCCACTCCTATCTACTCTGAGTGTTCTGTTGAGCTACCACTCCCCTCCCACCTGCCTAGCATTGTCAGATGACTGTAACCTGTCCCTGCCACCTCCACCCTGCCTGTCCACATGCCATGCCCCGATCCCCTTCGTCCTGTCCTCCATGGTCCATTTTACTGCCACACCCTTCTGCCCTCCCTGGCCTGTTGTGCTGCAACTGCTCCTCCTGCCTGCCCCGCACGGTCTGTTGTGAGGCCCCTTCCCCTGAACTCTCTTGTCTGTGCCCAGGTCCTGACCCTCCCTTCTATCCTCCATGGTCCTTTGTGCATGCCCCTGCACCCTCCTTCTTGCCCATCATAGCCATTGTGCTGCCACTAACCCTCCCGCTTGCCATGCATGGTCTTCTGTGCTGCCATGGCCCCTCCCACCTTCCCTGTGTGGTCAGCTAGCTGCCCCTGACCCCCTTCCACCTTCCCTCCATGGTCTGTGTGTATGCCATCATAGTCTCACTGTTGCTCTCCATGGTGTGTCTTGTTTCTAGTGCCCATCCTGCTTGACCTCCATGGTCATCTTGCTGCTCCTGCCCTGCCCGCTTGCCCCCAGCCCTCTGTTTCCATGTGCAGACCCCTATTCCCTCCCTCCTGGCTTGTCTGTTCCATTGTAATGCCCCTGATCCGTCCCTCCTGCCCTTTATGGTCTGTTATGCTGCAGCTTTCTCTCCTGTCTGTCCATTATGGTCAGCTAGCTACCATTGCCTCTTTCCCCTCTGTTCTCTGTTGTCCATGTGCATGGTCCTGTCCCCTCCCTATTGCTTTCTATGGATTGTTGTGCTGCACTCCCGTCCCGCTTGCCCTGTGTGGTGTATTGTGCTGCTGCAAACCCTGATGCCTGCCCTGTAGGGTCAGTTTGGTGCACCTCTCCATGTCCCTCCTGTCCTCTGTTATCCGAGTCCATGTCCCTACCCCAATTCCTCCTGCCTACCATGATCCAATTTACCATACTTGCGAACATTTTGAACTTGGTAAGAGGGAGATTTAAAAAAAAAAACTGGGATGTTGATTTTCCCCTTTGAGTTACATTGAAAAAGAGGAGATTGTAGACAGGAGACAGATCAAATAAAGCCCATTTGAGCTTAAAAACATTGGACGTTTCCGGGCTGAAACGGGTCTGTTGGCATGTATGGTTGTACTACCACTGCCTCTTCCTTCTGCCCACAATGGTCTATTATATTTCCACAGCCTCTCTTGCAAGTCCTGTATTGTTGGTTTGTTGCCCCTGCCCCCCTTTCCACTGCCCTCCATAGTCTGTTGTGCTGCCACTGCCCTTCCTGCCTGCCCAGTGGGGTCAAATCGTTGCCTCTGCACTCTCCTACCTGCCTTCAATTTTCAGAGTCCGTGCCCCTGGCCTCTGCCTCTCAACAGTATCCCAATGAACAACTAGATTGCTAACATTCTATATTTATTACAAAAGTGTGGAACGCCTAACGTCATCTTGATGTAATCAAAACCGTAATACCTAGAGCATTTCCTTTAGAAATTACATATATGAGAGGGTCTTATTTGCATCTGAATTATGGTTAGTGCTCTAAAAAACTAAAATGAGGACATATTTTCTGAGTTTTCAAATAGCGACAAAGAACTTTTAAATTATTTGTAATCTTTATGTTTTTTTATCCAATTGACCTCTTGATTAAATGTTGCACTTAGGGGAGAGGATGTGGTGTTACTTCTAGAGCTGCAGACTTTGCAACTGGGGAACCAGGTTGGAATTTCTGCTTCAGCTCAACATTCTGTGATTCTGGTCAAATCACTTAATCTCCCCATGTCTACAACCAAAATGAATTTGATCTTGTGTGATGTAACCAATGCTCATGTAAAGCACTCCAATACCTGACAAGTCTGCACTATATAAAACTGCTAATACACAAAAAATACGTGTTTTGCACACTTCTGTCATTGGGCTACATGCGGGCTACATTTGGGTGATATTTGTGCTGCCTTTGGGCTCTTTTGTCTCTGGTGGCCATCTTGGGAGATTTATTTGTTATGAAGTTTCCTAATTTCCTCATTTATTGCAGTCTCCCCAGTAGGAAATGCTTTCAGTTTTTTACTTTGATTCCATCAAGAAGGTATTCAGATATGCCACACATTTGCCATAAATACTGAATGTTAGCACTCTAGTTGCTCATTAGATCACTGTAGTAAAGCTACTGCTCACCACGGAAGTCTGCTGCTGGTATTAAATGTGCATGTTTCAGTCTGCATATCAGAATGTTTTAATGAAATAGAAGAGGATTTGAGAAGTCACTCAAAATGTGCCCTAATTTTTCTTTCTTCAGCACTAATCATAATTTCTATGGCAAAATGAACCCCCTCATTTTGTTCCTTTTTAAATTTAATGTTTTAAGAGTTACCACTTTATTTCACTCAAGATGGCTTCAGGTGTGCAATACGTTTGTCATAAGTAGGACTGTTAGCGCTCTAGTTGTTCTTTAGAACACTCTGGGAAGCTGCAGTAGAACACAAAGGAATCAACTGACAGTCTCTGCCCTTGTTGGATGTACATGTTTTACTGAGAATGTCAGACTTCATTCTCACATGACTGAGAAAGATTATGTGAATTTACAGAAAATATGCTCTCAGTTTAGCTTATAGATCACCTTCCAAACCTCTGTGGGAAAAGCATGAGAAAATAGTTTTCTCTCAAACATGATTCATGATATCACAGCAGAAGGCTTTTTCACATGGTAAAATCACCTTAGAACACACCACAATTCCTAAAATGAGTATGGTACCATCAACAAATGATTTATAATGTATCTAAAGTCTTAAAACCTTGTATTAACT
The DNA here is from genome assembly GCF_964204655.1 of Triturus cristatus. Classification (NCBI taxonomy): domain Eukaryota; kingdom Metazoa; phylum Chordata; class Amphibia; order Caudata; family Salamandridae; genus Triturus; species Triturus cristatus. Next base: position 760,975,864 of record NC_140586.1, on the reverse strand, counting down.
GCAATGCTTTTTAATGAGGTGCTATCATGCATATTGGTCCCAAGATGGCTGCCAACACTTCCTGGATGAAGTACTGACAGCCAATCAGATCTCACGATGAGATGTGTGGTTAGGCTCCGCCCAGATATATCTATCTTTTTCTCAGGAACTACTGAACAGATTTACACCATTTCAGCAAAAGGCACGAGTCTGAACTGAGGACTACCTCTTTGCCAAATTTGGTGTAATTCCGTTCAGCAGTTTGGGCTGTAGCTGCGTCAACAGGTCCTATGGGAAAATGCATGGGGAAAACGCATTTTGGGACCCCCCTTTTTTCTCGGCCCCCGCTTGACGAATCACCGTGAAATTGTCAGGATAGGAGCGGACCGGAGCTGGCCAAAAGTTTGGAAAATTTCGTGAAGATTGGTCAATCGGCGCCAATGTTATTCCAAATAGAATGTTGCGGATTTCCTATGGAAAATAGGTCCTAACTATAACTACCTACTGGCAACTGCCAGTAGGTAAATTTATATACATATATATATATATAATCACTCAAAAAAACAAAGGTTAATCTACAGTTATATTTAGGTGAATATGACAACATTTTGAACTAAAAAAACACAGAAATTCACCAGTTGTAGTTAGCAGAGGTAACTATAACTTGCTCCCCCTCCATGCACTGCTTATCACCTCACATATTGCATCACTCATGACAGGTTCTATGATACCATTTATGATATCATTGATGACATCTCAAATTATTTAATTGATTACATCACTGATGACATCACAGATGACATCATCAAAGATTTTTGTACACATTGCTCTTTAAACGGGTATAGCATTAGAGCTTTGAAAGTAAATGCAAAATTGCTCAGAATAATATGAAGCATCATTACTGCTACCATACAGAGAACACCCATAGATAAAGTAAGCTTGTGTTATGTGCAACATTGACATTCCATTATACACTTCAGGGGCAGCCTTGTGCACATTAACATTCAGGCACAGATATATGGGAAACCCTCATTACGCACGGTGGTCAATAAGTATATTACTGTTCAGAAAAAGCCAAGTTCCTCAAAATACTCAACGTCTGCTCCAAAATAATGCCCGGCTATGGATAGTGTTTATCTGTGTCAAACACCTCACAGTCACCAAACCTATATTGCAAAATGAAGTTGATATGAGTAGAAAAGTGGGAAATAAACCACACAGTATTAAAAAAGCATTTATTAGTTCAAAATGTTAGGATTTTCATTGACATACTCACCAAACTATGACGTTACATTAACCTTTGTTTTTTTTCAGTGAATTTCTTAGGTTTATAAAAAAAAAGATCTTTTTATCACACCTTACTATAATGTTTCTTTAACCTTTGTTGTTTTTCAGTGAATTTCTAGGGGTTATTTTAATGTAAAGTATTTTATTACCATACGGAAAGCCAACCCCCTACCATGCATGACCATCGGCCGTGCGTTGCAGGCGGTTGATCACCAGACGTTATCGTTTTTAATGGGGAGGGAGGCTAGGTGGACTCCCTCCCAAACCCTCCCCAAGCCTAATTAGGCCCCGGACACCCCATCCCCAGGTCTTATTATTTTAAAAGGGGATGGGGACCAAATGGCTGGTTCTGCTGGTGCTCTAGATGGGTTCCTGCTGGGGAGCTGCCAGGGACCTTGGGGCTGCCCCCGCAGTCCACAACATTAAAAAAAGGTTGTGGGTTCTCCAGATGTGACCAACAAATAGTGTATACTAGGTGATTTCATTCTTGTCATAATCAATCTTTAACCAAGTACAGTGCTTGACTGCTTTTGGGCTAGGTTTGAACTACATAAATATCACATGCATATATACACACTCGTACATACATAAGGATACAACAGTGAAGGCCTTTTCAGGTCAGTCCTGAGACAGTGCATTTGCTGTTGCTTGTGAGACATTTTGTAAACTAAAAGAGACTTGGAGCCGGTTCATTGCTTACCATGCGTTAGCTGCATTGTCACCCTTATTTTCAGGCTCATGATTGGTCAACGCATGACAGTTTCACTTTCTCTTCATTTGTTTCCTTCCATGGAGCATGGATGAAGTACTGAATGCTTCTTGTAATTAGTGTCCTTCTGCTGACTGCACTAACATTGAAGTACTTTTTTTCGTCTTCCTGCCATCATCGTCATTGCTTGCTCCTCGTCCCCTGCCTGCAACATTGCTTGCCTCCCTCTGCCTTCCATGTCATTGCTTGCCTGTTGTAAATGCTTCTTCCTCCCCCCTGCGATGTTGCTTTCCCATTTTTTTAGCTACCCTAGTGCCCCCTTTGCCCTCCCATATTGTTTCTTGGCCCTTCGTTGTTTGCCCCAGCTTTCTTGTCCCTTCCCCATCACCCTTCCACACCAACTCCCATTGTTACTTGCCCCCTAAAAACCACCACAACCCCACTCCCTCTTACATCCCATCTGTTTTTGCGTGTCCCCTACCACCTTCACCCCTTTCACTTCTGTCCCATTGTTGCTTGCCCCATCACACTCACACCCTTCCTGCCACAAAAAATAAAATTGACAAAGCCACACAGCTCTTGCATCCCAGAGAGCTATTTGGCTTTTTCAATGTGTCTTTTGCCATGTTGTATAGCAACATGGCTGGTGTGAAGCATGGTTGAAAGTAAAAAAGAAGTCTCTATGACATTGCCAGCATTGACCACATCATAGCACATTTTGTTTCTTTCAGTCATGCTACCCAGCAGCTGTGCTTCTATAAACATGCTTAAAACAAATATTGACAGAGCCAAATGATCTCCCATTGACTATTGACTTGGGCAATGCTTGTTTTACCTCCACCTTTGCTTGGAGCCTAAGGTAAGCTGTGCCCTGTGCTAGCTGGCACAGAGGATAGTGTTACACAAAGTGCAAGCTGTGCTTTCAGGATGCTGTTCACTATTAATTTGTGTACATGTCTGATAAAGGGTAGGTCAGAGTGTCAGAGCCAGAGCAGATCTTCAGGTGACAAAGGCTATCACTCATCACCAAAAAAATGCAATTGGTAGACTTGTCCAGGAATTCTAAGTCAGAAGTGACAATGTGCCAGGTTTCATATGGGAACAGCAGCATTAGAGGCACAGGTGTATGTTACCAAGCACCTCTGGAGTGATCGTTTAGACAAGGTAGGTTCAATGTAGCTCTAGATGTGCCAGACCCATATCATATTTTCAGGATATCCAAAGAAGATACATTTGCAAATAATGGGTTTGAAAAGAACTGATTTAAAAAGCTGGGGTTTATCCCAAAAATCTTGCCTGGGCCCAGCCCACTGATGAAGCATGCCACCAATTGGTGAGTGAAGGGTATTGCTCATAAACAATAGTGCTTTGTTTGACTCTTTTCTGGAACCCCCTTATCACCACAGATAACTGGGGTCTGTAAGAAATTGGGTTTCTGGTAGGCAGAGGTATGCGCCCAGTCCAAGTAGGAACTGCAATTCGAGTCAGGGTAAATCAGACACACACCATAAATTAACCTGTGCTCACCCTCTGGTAGCTTGGCACAGAGCATGTAGGCTTAACTTAAGAGGTAAGGTGTAAAGTATTTGTGCAACACTGCAAACAGTTACTCAGTGAAAAAACCACAAAAAGACTCCACACAATGTATATTTTTATCAACAAAACCAAAAGAATAAAAATTCATTACGTATAATCGGAGTAGTGAATGTTTAAAGAATACATGAAAATGTAGTGCTTTAAAGGTTAAAGCTCAAACTGAGAATATCTGGTTGTGCTAGGGACCAGTCTTGGCCTGCTGCAAAGTATACCTTAGATGCATCATCGACGCATTTGAGCTGGGAGAAGCAAAGGGCAATGCGGCGTCATCAAACCACTGGTTTTTAGGAGATGCGTTGACGCCGAGCCGTGTAAAGTAGGAGATGCTTCGGAAACAATGCACTGCGAAGTCGGCAATACGATGTCCACGATCCGTGCAGCAGCGGTGATGCAGCAGCATCAAGGGAGATGAGCCAGTTCCAACTGCTGCAACATCGTTGATGCATGGATTCTAGAAGTTGCAGCACTTTTTACCCACTTCCAAGGGCCCAGGACTGGATTGGCGCCACTTGGCAGGGCATAATGTGCAGCAAGCAAAGTCCCGATGCTGTTGCAGGTTGATCTGAAGCTTTTCTAAATTCAATTGAGACCACCTATAGTTTATACTATATTCTACTTGATGCACTTGAACTGCTCCCACAAATCAATTTGAGGATAACAACAACTTAATCTTTAGCCTCAACTTCCTTTAGATTTAAAGAACCCTTTAATTTTTTCAGTTTTACGGTTTGCTTCTTTAATTATATATATATATATATATATATATATATATATATATATATATATATATATATATATCATATTAATCTGTTAAGATTATTTACATTTCTAAGCAGTGGCAGGCACCCTAATTCAGTATTGCAGACCCCAGAGGTCCTTGGATCACAGGTTAGGAACCACTGCACTTTAATAAAAAAGATAAGTGAAACTTTAAATGTTTTCACCATAAGGAAGTGGTGGCTGATGTTGGGTAGGGGACATAGACTCCTGACTATTATTGTCCCATAAAAGGATAAAAATTGTTCATCACCCATTGAATTGGTGAAGAAATATTTTTTACAATAAGCGATTAATGATTGAAGTAGAAGTTGAGGAAAACATGCATACGCTGTTTGTTTGTCAATACCCCATTTATTTTTTTAGTCTTGTAGACACATTTATTAATAAGTAGTGCAACCAAAAGTTCCTCCGCTGTGTTGCATAAGGTGAAGAAAGAATTGCAGAGCCATATCTATTAAGATATAGAGCTGCTCTCTTGCCCACTGCTGTTGCACAAACAGACTGTCTAGTGCCACAAACACAGCTTTGGTACTGGAAGGGTATCTTTGAAGTACAAATTATAATGCTTTAGGGCCTTAAGATGGACCGCCAAACCTATGGTGACATTGGTCTGAACGCCCTATTACAAGTAAGGCGGTCGGACCTCTATGGGACTGCTGCTGTGCCAGGAATCCACTATCCCTGGCAGTCTTGCAGTGGGCAGAGGACCCTAATATGCTGGTTGTGCCGCTGCAGCACCTCCAAGAATATTAGGAGTTTCCTCACCGCCACAGTTTTCATGGCGGTGAACCCGCCATGAAAACTGTGGCAGTGAGGAAACAAAGGGGGCTCTACAGGGTTCCCTGTTGCCTCTGCGCCAAGTGGATGCATGCAGGGGGTGCACATGGTGTACCGCCCTGTATGCATGCACCTCCAGTTCCTGCAGGGCATGGACTTCACAGTCCATGCCCTGCAGGAACTGCCTTTGATGCTCCCATTGCGGTGCCTTTTTCATAGGCACCACAGTGGGACCGTCAGAGAACCGTCCGCCAGAGAAAAAAAAGTCATAATCTGATGGATGGTTTCTTATGGCTTTGGCAGTCTTGGAGTGGGGTGGCGGTGTGGCGGCCTGCTCCAAGACCGCCAAAGTCATAATAATGCCCATAGACGTTTCACACATTAAATGTGCGCTCTACAGTGCAACGCACATGCAATTTGTCAATGATTAGGACAAATAAAAACATTTTGCATCGTTAACGCCAAACTAAAGGAGGCGGCAGAAAGCCCTGTCTACCTACATAGGGGAGAGGTGTGGTGCCGCGGCCAGGGCGACTGACACTGGACACTGGGGATCATGGTTCGATCCCTGGCTCCGGCAGCAGGGGTCTGCCCAGCACCATGTGACTCTGGGCAATAGCTCGCTTAATCTTCCCAACGGCCCCCAGCGCCGAGATACCCCTTCGGGGGTGATTCGTGCGCTATACAAGTACTGAATTTTTTTACCAATTTTAGTTGCCAGGAGTTTGCGTCAAAAACTATGGTTTGTAGTGTGGGAAGCCCATGTACCACCAAAGGGACGCCTGTTCATGCAAAGATATGCAAAGCAATATTTCCCTTAGTTTTAGGACAACTTTGTAATGCAAAAAACCTTTGCACTGGAATTAAATATTTTAGCAAGATTTTGAGCTGGTTTGCATCACTGTGTGTGACTTTCCACCGGTGGAAACTCTTCAAAAATATTTCCCTCGGCCTTATATGCTAGACCCCTGGGTATTGTGAGCAAACAACTTAGGCCTATTTGCAGTCACTTCCAGTGATGTTCTTGAATATTCTTATATGAGCTATAGTTTTAAATGTGAAGTCTTTTGTAATTGTAGACTCATGAAAACATGTACTGTAATGTAAAAACGTGTACAGTAACGTAATGCAAATGCTAGGAAAGATCAATTATAGTATTTAGAACTCAAAAACAATGAGGAAAGTGCAAACATTTATCTGGGGTTCGAGAGGCCTGTATGCCACAAATATAACACATTTATGAGACTGAATTAGAGTTAAAGGCTCATTGAGTCCAATGGTCTAACCCTCTGCTTCAGGTGGTTTGTATAAGAAAACATGCAACTATGTAAACAGACTTTAAAGTAAGGAAAGGCAATAAAAAAGAACTAATGTCAATGGCAGAGCAGTGCATTCGGTGCTGGTCTCAAGCCCATTCTTCCAACTTCTCATGCTTCAACCATTCAGTGGAATTGTGCTATACACGTCTTCCTAATTTTCTTTGCTCATGAGCCTCCACTGAAAATAAATGAAAACATTTCTCTAAATGAGCAACTGAGTGATGGCTCATGGGACTCAGAATAATGCGCATTAGGACTAAATGCCAGGATCAAGGGCCAGGATAATCATAGGCAGACAGCAAAAGCTGAGAGAGTGAGGCACACTTGAAAAGAGCTGCAGGCTTTCAGGAAAGATCTGTGAACTGACTTCATAGCAGATGAGGGTGCTAGGAACAATACATAGTTGTGTCATGACTTCAGGTATCACACTGAAGAAGATGGAAGAAGGGGGCATCTTGTGGATCTCTGTGGCAGGGTTACTCCAACTGAGGAGACCCTCGAAGGAGTTCTTGCTTTGAGTTGAAGATGTGGGATGTAATTAGAGGTGAATTCTTGACACATCCTGATGGAGGGAGAGTTATTAGATTAATAAATTACGCAATACCCTAGAAGTCTGCATTTTTTTCCTCACTTCATCGCTGTGTACCACAAAGTTCTCTTAGAATTTAATGAAACATAACACAACACAGTGGCTCCTCCAGGTTCATTGGATTTCAATAGCATGTGTTCAGTTAGCTTCACTGCAGCTCCTGTTGGAGTATGGGAGTAGCCATGCAGCGACTGCCACCTCGGATGTGCTGTGGCTTATGCCGCTGCCTACTTTTGTTGTGGTGATCTTGTTGTTTGGTGCTCACTTCTCCAGGGGGGAGTGCAGAAATCTTTCACTAGCTTTACAAAGAGTTTTTGTAGTATGATTTTTTGTGAATTTACAAGTTACGCTTCAACCAACAGACCAGTTTTGGTTCATGTTAGCTAAGACCAAACTGAACCTACAATGAATTGTCCTATAACTTTACCTATTTAGCTCATGTTATTACACTAGTTTTGTTTACCCACCTGGAACAGCTTTTACTGCCTTCTTTGTTTTTTTATTTTGCAGTTTATTCCTTCTAAGCTGCTCCACGTGAATTATTTATGCTGGTGATGATTATGCATATTTGCATAAAGCGTTATTCAAGCTTTGCACGTGCTCTGTCCATTACTCCTGGCCACTTTATCTTCAGCAATGCCTCTGGCCTAATGATGCTGTCTACTAATGGTGTTAATTTGCAAGGTATGTTTATCACTATTAAAATCAGGCAGACATTCAAGGGCTGAGGTGTTGGCCAGTTTATTATGGCTTGTATATGCAAGCTCAACTTAAACTATCATACATCTCACTGAAATATTAGGTGTCTGGGGCCTGGAGATGCATTGCACGCCATTTTTATGCCTCTTTAACTAGACTAATAAATTGCAAACTGCGCACATAAATGAGAACTCGTGAAACAGTGGTGATTAACAATTACCGGAAACATGCCATCAGTTGAATAAGTGATGATGCAAAAAAAAAAAACGACTCTTGTCTTTAATAGGAACTAAAACTAACTGCGATAAAAAAAAAATACAAAGACTGATGTGCAACACAAAAGAAAGAGAATAGGAGAAAAGAGGGACAGAATACAAATGTTCCTAGCGTTCAAAGGTCGATTGTCTGAGTGTGCTTGTGGATTTTGTCAGTGGAGGATTCTTTCAAAAGTCATTTCTAATCCAGCCTGATGTGGCCGCCTCTGTAATGTCTAGCAGATGATTTATGCACACTTAATATTGGTCTTATTCACTCATAAATCCATTTTGGAAAACTACTTTTTAAGTGCCAAATGCATTGATTGGTTTTTATTGTATTGTGTTTAAATTGGGATTATTTAAAAAGCGAATATAGCCCTGGAGGGCAGCACAACGAGGTCTACAGCAAATAGAATCTCTGCCTCTCGTAAAAACATGCAGCTTTGCATTTTTTCAGTCTTTAGAGATAATGAGGTCCAATCACAAATGTAATTTCGTGCATAAACAAATGCATATGTCCGAAAATAACTTCTTTTCATCTGCTAGAACTTCACGCAGGCATACATTCCTCGAGAGTGTAAAAACATTTAATACTGTGTCATAACAGCAGTAGTAAATTCCATTCAAGGGGTGTAAAGTAGGCATTCGAAGGAGTGTTTTTCCATGGAAATTTGGGAACACCCATAAACGTAGGAAGAAATGTTCAGAGAATTACTCCATCCAAGGTTTGGAGTAACTCTTCTTTAAGGATGGAAAGAGACTCAATCACACCCGGATTTGCCGCAGGTGTTGGGGAAGAGCTTTCTACACGAGAAAAATGTTTTCCTCAGTAAGAAAACGAAAGTTTGTGTTGACACAGGAGGCTCCATTCCCCCTGTGCAGAATTCTACAGTATGAAGAATTCCCCACTGTGCAAATTGGAACCGGCCAGGTGCAGCTTTCCTGGAGTACTATTGGGAATACTGATAATAGGAAACAAGTAGGAGAACATTCAGGTGGAGACGTAAATCTCCAAAAGGCCTGGGTGAAATTCTAATTACGCCAGAGTACTCGAGTTATTTCAGTAATCTTGCATTACCCTTTTGAAGCCAAATACTAGATATTACGCGAGTCCACCCGTTGGCATAATCGTGAGTAATTTAACCCAAAAATACTGCTGCACAGGAATAATGAATTTAGCAAATGCAAGTGACTACTGCCTGCTTCTGTTTGTGTTCTGTTGCTATTTTCTTAGCGCAAAATGCATCATCGGGTCAATTTTAGATGCAAGTAAATAGTGCTAAATTCTGGATTATACTCCTACCATAATTCCGTATAATCTTGCATAATTTTGCTGTAATTTTGTCTAATTACACTACAGCAAATTATGCTGATTAAGCCCACCCTTCATCTACACTGGTACATTTACCTTTATTTCTGAGGAGGGTCTAATGTGCCTACCCATTCTAACCCCAATCCGATATCTTTGATGTGTTAGGCAAGATAAATGTTCAAGAAATAAACATCAATATGTTAGCGCAGTTCTCTGCATATCAGCACATCTCTAACCAACCTTCCCCAGTGTTTAGGGAAAATGCATTAGGCTCACAATGCAGCACAAACAACCATTTATACCACTTCTCACTCTCTCACAGCTTTTGGCATAGAATAATATTATAATGTGATAGTGTGTGATGCATTGAGCATACTGTGTGAACCATAATGGCATTGAACAAAGTCTTTTGCAAATGGTGGGGCATATCATCAAGCCCCGGAGATAAAATTATCGCCGCTTAAGTGTCTGTTTTCGGACGGAAAGCAGCAATAATTTTATCGCCTAATCAGCAACGTCACGCTATCGCGTGAATCCTTGCATTATCGCACTTTCCTCCAACGCACATCTTTGCATCTCTAATGAGATGCAAAGTGGGCGTTCCTGCCCTGACATAACTGGAGAAATATCGCTAAGCGACATTTCTCCAATTATCAATGGGCACGCTAACCTGCAGAGCGACAAGCAAAGAAGTGATAACCTCTGTTATCGCTATTTTCCTCACGCCTGCTTCAAAACTGACTTAGCCATGATATCCTATGTAAGGTGGATATCATGGCTAAGTATGCCTTGCCCTATCAGCAAGCTTTCACCAAACCTTGTGCGATTATTGATGTAGTTCCAGCGATAATCGCACAATTGGCAGCTTGCGCTCTGAATTTTATCGCTTTGGAGATAAGCATTGCTAATAGCACGCTATCACCGCGATAAAATTCAGAGTTGGCCGGCGATAATTATCCTCGCGCTAAGAGCGCTGAGTGATAATTATCGCATGGCCTTGATGATATGCCCCGGTGTTGGTTCACACCACTCTTCCCCTCTGTGGAGTTACCCTAGAGCAGGCTGCTCTGACCACCGACCTTTCTTAGTGAGGTGCAGGAAATTGAGAGTTCGAGATGACCCAACCACCATGACAGTCTACCCAACTAAAAGAGATGCTGCTATGGGCAGTGGTGGAGGGGCAAGGATTATTGAGAGGTCAGAGTGTGCTAATGGTAAGAAGTAATATACACTGAAAAGCAAAAGCGTCCCAAAAGCCATCTTTTCTATCCAGCTGGGATTTCTCTATCTCTACTATAAAACGTGCTTGGGATAAACTGGCAGTAAATCGTTGAATTGAATTCCTGAAAATGTAATATTCTAAGCCCAATGAGTTTGCTCTGTTGGTTATGTGCTTGCTGCAGTGACGTGTACTCGCAGGTAAAAGTTTCAAATGACATCAATGTAGCATTGTGTATTAAATCCTTTGCTGAATGTGGAGGCTTGTGTAATACCAATGCTACTTATAGTTTGTGTTAAATATTGTTTACATTTTGAACATATCTTCAAGGAGCAGTGGGACACCTTACAGAGAACATCTGTATGCCTCCAACAGCATGAGCATGAGGTGCTATACATAGAATAGCATTGTGTGGTGGGGACTGCTTTTAAACAGGTTATACATATCAGACATAAATGAGGTGGTGGGGAAACCAGTGTGCTACTGGAGCACTAGTACATAGCACACACAGCACACTATGTAATTAGTTTTACTCTACTCTTATGTTTCACATTACGCATTTATCTGATTTGGAGATAAAATGATTTACCCGCCATCACATGCTAAAAATGGGATAAGACCATAGGTTTCTGATGTCCAAGGTAAAAATGAGTACTTTTAAACAAGGTGATAATAAAGATAGTTTTACAAATTGGGAAGCATGATTCCTGTGTCTGTGGTCAATAAGCCTGCTCCCTGTTCCACCATTATAGTTTCCAACAGTAAACAAGCATTGCCAAGATCAATAAGTCTGGTGTTGGCCGCAAGCCTTTTGGCTTTTCACATGGTTGATTTGCTGTAAAACGTTAATGATGGAAAAGGTGCTAGGCACTTGCCAATCTAAAAAACATTGACTAAAAGCAAAAATATTTTGTTGGTCTTCAAAAGCACACGCTGCCATATTAGTCTGTGCTGACTTGCCCTTAACAAGTCCTGAGCCTTCAGCATTATCAGCACTACTTTTGGGCATCCACATGCATCAGTGTGTTGCACAGATAAAGAACCGCTGTCTCTGCCTGCTTGAATGCAGACCATCGTGTTTGTTGACTTCGCCAAAGTCACAGTGCCCGAAGGCAGTCCAGCGTGATCGAGCTCTCTCTGCACACATCAAGGAAAGATAGGCGCCTGGACTCCGTTACTCCAATCACCGCATCATATGCAGCAAGGGGAGACTCCAGCAATGCAGGTCCTGATACTGAAGCAGACAGCACCACTGCAATCCCCTGAGAAACATAGTGTGCGCTCCAGGACTTACGAGGTCCCTGCCACCTACAAGCACTCTTGCGGGCTGGCCCGAACGAAGCAAGTAGCTCAGTCTCCAGAAAACTTGACATTGAATTTTAACTACAAAACAAATAGGTATGCAGTTCCTAATGGGGGAAGGAAGGTAAAAAGACGAGATCCTAAGCAGAAAGAAAACAGGTATCGAACGAAAGGAGGGAAGGGAAATCCTTCCTTTCGGAATGCGGGCCCTCACACACCCAGCCCGCTTGGTGTCATACTCCATCATGGGGCATGCTCCTCGTCGGGTCGGCGCTGCAATACCCGGATCCGGCATTGCGAGGTAGGCTTCCGGCAAATGGCCGCAACACTAACGAGACTCGTCACATGAACGTGTCCATTACATGGCGTGATTTGATGGGGCCAGTCACGATTATTTTATAGATTGGCCGTTGCATCGACAGGTACCACACCTTTCTGGTGCAACTGATGGTAAAATTAGGTTAACACATCACATTACTATTGTTTTTAGTGTAGACATATCACATTTTCACTAGGTCCTGAGGAATTGCCGCCAGATCCACCTGACTAATAGGCAAGAAACATGTTGACTGCATGAGATTGAGCGCACTGCAACATCATTGCAGAGAGTCGCCACTCCATTTTTTAATCAGGGTGGAAGGCAGGATCATTAAAATTATTTTGCCTGACTCTTCCACTTTCCTGTTTTAACTCACAAGGTCTACTTGACTTACACATCTGCACTTCTACACTCCCTAGGCCCCTTATACCCACTGCACCAAACAGCAAGGAATAAAAGATCTCCACCAAAGAGCCCCTGCATAGGGTGCCCGTTGGGTACTGCAGCACCGACCCAAAGAGGAGCATGCCCGATGATGAAGCATGACACCCAGTGGGCTGGTTGTGTGAGGGCCCACATTCCGAAATGAAGGATTTCCCTTTCCTCCTTTCGTTAGATATCTGTTTTCTTCCTGCTCAGGATCTCGCCTTTTTACCTTCCTTCCCCCCTTAGGAACTGCATACCTATTTGTTTTGTACTTTGTCTAGGGCGCGTATGCTGGACCTTTCAAAAGCCTGCAGTCCCCCTTCCTTGATTGCATTGAATTTTAACAGCAATAACTTTGGAAGCATTGCTTCGTGCTGACCCGGGGAGAAAGTTTGTTCCCAATGTCACGGCATGGGTCACTGTCATTTCCCCAGTGTAACCGTAAAGAACCTACTGAAAGCACAAGGGCTCTATCAGCGTTGTACATTCTTGACATTCTTGAAGTAGTCAGAACTTGAGATGGCGGTCTTGGAGCAGGCCGCCACACCGCTACACCGCCACCCCACTCCAAGACTGCCAAAGCCATAAGAAAGCATCCACCAGATTATGACTTTTTTTTTCTCTGGTGGGTGGTTCTTTGGCGGTCCCACTGCGTTGCCTATGAAAAAGGCACCGCAATGGGAGCATCAAAGGCAGTTCCTGCAGGGCATGGACTCTGAAGTCCATGCCCTGCAGGAACTTGAGGTGCATGCATACAGGGCAGCACACCATGTGCCCCCCTGCATGCATCCCCTTGGCGCAGAGGCAACAGGCAACCCTTTAGAGCCCCCTTTGTTTCCTCACTGCCACACTTTTCATGGCGGGCTCACCACCATAAAAACTGTGGCGGTTAGGAAACTCCTAATATTCTTGGAGGTGCCACAGTGGCACCACCAGCATATTATGGTCCTCGGGCCGCTGCAAGACTGCCAGGGATAGTGGATTCCTGGCGCAGCAGCAGTCCCATAGAGGTCCAACCACCCTACTTGTAATAGGGCGTTCGGACCACCGTCACCGTGGGTTTGGGGGTCCATCGTAAGGCCCTAAAGCACGGGTACTCATAGTATGGCCCGCGGGCCGCCAGCGGCCCGGCAAGCCTTTCTTGGCGGCCCGCGGACCTTGCAAACATCTTACCGGTGTTTTTGTGTTTTTTTTTACAGTGTCAGCAAACAGACTCTGCTCTGTGGGGGCCGGGCGATTCAAGTGATAGCGCCCCTGCAGCTCCACTTGGATTAAGAAGAGGTGAAATACAACAAAGCCTCTTTATCATGCAAATGGTCTCTTAAAGACCTGTGAAGTACTCTGGTGGGGCTGTGTGTTTGCCCAGGAAGGGAAGCTGCCTCAAGCTGCCACACAAGAGGGGGGGGGCGAGGGGATGGAGGGGGGAGCGGACAAAGAATGAAAGAGGACAGCAGGGTGTGAGAGTCGGGTGAGGTGACAGAGGGCAGAGACAAGGACAGATAGAGGCAGAGACAGATAGAGACAGGGGCAGACAGAGCTAGATAGAGGCAGAGACAGGGACAGACTGACAGAGACAGATAGAGGCAGAGACGGATAGAGGTAGAGACAGACAGCGATAGAGACAGAGAGAGAGACAAAGATATAGGCAGGGACATATAGAGGCAGAGACACATAGAGGCAGAGACAGACAGAGGCAGAGACAGACAGAGATAGAGACAGATAGAGGCAGAGACAGGGACTGGGCAGACAGATAGAGGCAGAGACAGACAGAGACGGAAAGGGAGACAGAGGGAGGGAGACAGATAGAGACAGGGGCAGACAGAGCTAGATAGAGGCAGGGACAGACAGACAGAGACAGCGGCAGAAACAGACAGAGATAGAGACAGAAAGAGATAGAGATAGAGACAGGGACAGACAGAGACAGAGGCAGAGACAGGGACGGGGCAGACAGACAGAGAAAGAGACAGACAGAGACGGAAAGGGAGACAGAGGGAGAGAGACAGAGACAGGGACAAACAGAGACAGGGACAGACAGAGACAGGGAGAGACAGGGACAGACAGAGATGGATAAAGGCAGAGACAGGGACAGACAGAGGCAGAGACAGACAGAGACAGAGAGGCAGAGAGACAGAGCTGGAGAGGGAGACAGAGAGGGAGACAGGGGGAGGGAGACAGAGGGAGGGAGACAGAGGGAGTTAGTGGGAGACAGAGGGAGGGAGAGGGAGACAGAGGGAGGGAGAGGGAGACAGACAGAGGGAGACAGACAGAGGGAGGGAGGCAGAGGGAGCAAGACGGAGAGGGAGACGGAGAGAGAGGGGGATAGAGAGAGAGGGAGACAGAGAGAGAGGGAGACGAGAGAGAGGGAGACGGGGAGGGAGGGAGATGGGGAGGGAGGGAGACAGAGGGGGAGGGAGACAGAGGGGGAGGGAGACAGAGGGGGAGGGAGACAGAGGGAGGGAGGCAGAGGGAGGGAGACAGGGGGAGGGAGACAGAGGGAGGGAGACAGAGAGTGAGACAGAGAGAGAGAGAGGGGGATAGAGAGAAAGGGAGACGGAGAGAGAAGGAGACGGAGAGGGAGGGAGACGGAGGGGAGGGAGACGAGGGGGAGGGAGACAGAGGGGGAGGGAGACAGAGGGGGAGGGAGACAGAGAGGGAGGGAGACAGAGGGAGGGAGACAGAGAGGGAGGGAGACAGAGGGGGAGGGGGACAGAGGGGGAGGGAGACAAAGAGGGAGGGAGACAGAGGGGGAGGGAGACAGAGAGGGAGGGAGACAGAGAGGGAGACAGAGGGAGGGAGACAGAGAGGGGTAGGAGACAGAGAGAGGGAGGGAGAGAGAGAGAGAGGGAGATAGAGAGAGAGAGGGAGATAGAGAGAGGGAGGGAGACAGATAGGGAGGGAGACAGAGAGGGAGACAAAGATATAGGCAGGGACATATAGAGGCAGAGACACATAGAGGCAGAGACAGACAGAGGCAGAGACAGACAGAGATAGAGACAGATAGAGGCAGAGACAGGGACTGGGCAGACAGATAGAGGCAGAGACAGACAGAGACGGAAAGGGAGACAGAGGGAGGGAGACAGATAGAGACAGGGGCAGACAGAGCTAGATAGAGGCAGGGACAGACAGACAGAGACAGCGGCAGAAACAGACAGAGATAGAGACAGACAGAGATAGAGATAGAGACAGGGACAGGGACAGACAGAGACAGAGGCAGAGACAGGGACGGGGCAGACAGACAGAGAAAGAGACAGA
Source organism: Triturus cristatus (assembly GCF_964204655.1). Classification (NCBI taxonomy): domain Eukaryota; kingdom Metazoa; phylum Chordata; class Amphibia; order Caudata; family Salamandridae; genus Triturus; species Triturus cristatus. The sequence goes on along the minus strand of NC_140586.1, from coordinate 760,960,042 downwards.
CAGAGACGGAAAGGGAGACAGAGAGTGAGACAGAGAGAGAGGGGGATAGAGAGAAAGGGAGACGGAGAGAGAGGGAGACGGAGAGGGAGGGAGACGGAGAGGGAGGGAGACGAGGGGGAGGGAGACAGATGGGGAGGGAGACAGAGGGGGAGGGAGACAGAGAGGGAGGGAGACAGAGAGGGAGGGAGACAGAGGGAGGGAGACAGAGAGGGAGGGAGACAGAGGGGGAGGGGGACAGAGGGGGAGGGAGACAAAGAGGGAGGGAGACAGAGGGGGAGGGAGACAGAGAGGGAGGGAGACAGAGAGGGAGACAGAGGGAGGGAGACAGAGAGAGGGAGGGAGACAGAGAGAGGGAGGGAGAGAGAGAGAGAGGGAGATAGAGAGAGGGAGATAGAGAGAGGGAGGGAGACAGAGAGGGAGGGAGACAGAGAGGGAGGGAGACAGAGAGAGGGAAAGAGACAGAGGGGGAGGGAGACAGAAGGGGAGGGAGAAAGAGGGAGGGAGACAGAGAGAGAGGGAGATAGAGAGGGAGGGAGACAGAGAGGGAGGGAGACAGAGAGGGAGGGAGACAGAGGGGGGAGGGAGACAGAGTGAGGGAGACAGAGGGAGGGAGACAGAGGGAGGGAGACAGAGAGAGGGAGGGAGCCAGAGAGAGGGAGGGAGACAGAGAGAGGGAGGGAGAGATAGAGAGGGAGGGAGACAGAGAGAGGCAAAGAGACAGAGAGAGAGGGAAAGACACAGAGAGAGGGAGGGAGACAGAGAGGGAGGGACAGAGAGAGAGAGAGAGAGAGGGGGACAGAGAGAGAGAGAGAGAGAGAGAGAGAGATATGTGTATGCCAGGTCCGGTGGCTCAATGGACGAAGGCGTCCGCTGCAGGGGCCTGTGTTCCACCTCATGGTCACAGTTTTTTTTTGTTACTCTAGCCCCGCCCCCTCCCCCAATGACCCCGCCCCCACGTTGCGGCCCTCGGCCACAAACCACACTGTAAATTTGGCCCCCGAGAGAAAGTTTGTGAGTACCCCTGCCCTAAAGCATTATAATTTGTACTTCAAGGATACCCTTCCAGAACCAAAGTTGTGTTTGTGGCACTAGGCAGCCTGTTTGTGCAACAGCGGTGGGCAATACAGCTCAGGAACTTTTGGTTGCACTACTTATTAATACATGTGTCTACAAGACTAAACAAATAAATGGGCAATTGACAAGCAAACAACATATGCATATTTTCCTCATCTTCTACTTCAATCATTAATCGCTTATTATATAAAATATTTCTTCACCAATTCAATGGGTGATAAACACTTTTCATCTTTTATGGGACAATAATAGTCAGGAGTCTATGTCCCCTAACCAAGATCAGCCACCACTTCCTTATGGTGAAAACATTTAAAGTTTCACTTATCTTTTTTATTTAAGTGCAGTCGTTCCTAACCTGTGATCCAAGGACCTCTGGGGTCTGCAACACTGATTTAGGGTGCCTGCCACTGCTTAGAAATGTAAATAATCTTAACAGATTAATATGATATATACATAATTAAAGAAGCAAACCGTAAAACTGAAAATGTTAAAGTGTTCTGTAAATCTAAAGGAATTTGAGGCTAAAGATGAAGTTGTTGTTATCCTCATATTGATTTGTGGGAGCAGTGCAAGTGCATCAAATAGAATATAGTATAAACTATAGGTGGTCTCAATTGAATTTAGAAAAGCTCACACCTTCCCATTAAAATTAGCATTTTGATGTTTTTAAATATCTGTTTGTGAATTAATAACATATTTAATCATTTATTTATTTGTTTGATATATGCTTCTTTCCATATTTTTGTCTATTATTTTGAGGTTCAAATCATCGACATAGCTTAGGCTTTGGGTCTCTGGTTTTTAATAATGACTCAGTGGGGGGTCTCTGGATTGTCATAATAATTCATTGAGGGTCCTCGGATTCCAGTAATGATTAAGTGAGCTTCCAGAGTAGTCAAAAGGTTCAGACCCCCTGTTATAGAGTACTATAGAAATAAGAGAATTACAAACCGCTCTCTAAGCAGTAGGTGAAGGCTTCTGTGATGATATGAACCTTAGGTAACATGTGGTGATTGTATCCTGAAGCCTTTTCCTGGTGGCGACAACTATAGGAGCCATTTTGTACTTGCTGGAGTAAGAGAACACTGCCATTTAGTGGGTTTCCTGGCCGTCAAACCTGTATTTCCCCCACCTCATGTAGAGTTGGTGAAGCACCAGGTTTGCACCCACTGAGCCTCAGCTAGATAAGCCAGAACAAACCTGTGATCTGGCATGCCGTCTTCCACAAGGCAGCCCCCTCATAATGGCAGTCATCCTACCATTTTAAGGGGGTGGGGATACATTTTACACCATGAAGATCATTTGTTTCTGGGCAGGGATATCCATCAGTGGCCACCATTGGCAAAGCGAGAACTCTCTGCTTATCAGGGCTTTTAGTGTTTTTTTCAGTTTTCCACCAACAAAAATCTTATTTGGGAGTTTGTTTCTGGAAAACAAAATACTTTGCCGAACGAGCAGCTCAAAAATGACACCCACTCAGCAAAGTGCACAGCCTTGCAACCTCAACACTGACTTACTGGGATCTCTAAATATGTTGGTTGGTCCTCTGCCAGGTTGTAACTCACCCGCTGTCTCTAGATGGGATGTATGATGGAACCCTGCAAGCATTTCCCACACATGCCTTTACTCCGCAGTCACTACCCCGGCTGCGGCTTTACCACGTGTTCCTTTACCATGCAAGTCATTACAAGGACTTGCCTTAGGGGGGGCGTTGGACTTTCAAATAGTATTAATTACTATTCCAACTCCAGTCAGTGTATCTTAAAATCATAAAATCCAACACCAGTCCAACAACGTGCCCCCTAAAGCAAGTCATTGTAACGTCTTGCGTGGTAAAGGATCATGTAGTAACGTCGCAGTCGGAGTAGTGACTGCAGAATAAACAAAAAAACAAAAAAGTTCACACACTTACTGGTAGTGATAGCACCTATTTAGCACTTACCACTGATACAGCACCGAATCGGTTCGGACGAAGGGTAGGAGCAGCCGTATCTTCCAAGAAGGAAAGAAAACACTGTACTATTCAGTGTTATAGTCCGGCCCTGATTCGTTGGAGCCCCTTACGCATCACTATGGGGTACATATAGGTTTTTCTCCAACTAAAGTAACCACTTATTAGGGTGCTGTATCAGTGGTAAGTGCTAAATAGGTGCTATCACTACCAGTAAGTGTGTGAACTTTTTTTGTTTTGTCCTGATGAATTGCGGTTTAATTAACCATAGCAAGAAACATGTTGACCTCTTTTAGCGCCAACCTTATCACCTTGCAGTAGGGAGGTGCGTCCTTGTGTTTTTAGTCAAGAGTGGGACCCTGCATATTAATTTTTTTTATTTTGGGCCCCAGCTACTTGTTTTAAAGTTGCATTTTTGAACACACTTCGCCTAGGGCCCTCACCCGCACTACACCAACCAGCTTTAAAGGAAAAAAGATCTCCATCAAAACGCCCCGATAAGGGCGCCGATCGGGGATTGCAGCGCCGCCCTGATTCGGAGCAGACTTGATGATGAAGCATGACATCTAGCTGGCTGGATGTGTGAGGGTCTTTTTCCTAAAGGAGGAAGTTTCTCCTGATTTCACTGACTTCTAGATCATAGTAGGCCTCCTTCTTCCAGTCTCACCCGCTAGGAACAGCACACATCTTTATATTCATCTCTTTCACCTTATCACATTAATTTGCAACCTCCTCGCTGTACTTTATTATCCCCTGCTGAACCCATGTCAAACCCTGCTAACTCTCTAACCAAGGCTTTTCACCAGATGGTGTTGGATATAGCCCATCCGCAAGCACAGATTAACTAGAAACACTGCCTCAACAAAGAAAAGGAGGTGAAACTATCAACCCTCAACCCAGATTCCAGCTATCAAGGAGACACTCCTAGTACCGTCACAAAAAGCCCTGGTCAATGCTCTCGGACAATTGTATGTCTTGTAAAAGGTGACTCTTAGACATTGTGCCTCGTGAGAACAAATCTATAGCACACTTTTTAGATAGGCTGCAAGTCTCAGTCATTTAAGTCATTTAAAGAAAAAAAATGTTTTGAATCTTCATACTGACCATCTGTGGCCTGATCTCCCCGATGCAAGAGTTCTTCGAAGAAGCCCTCTTTCCTATTAAACGAAAATGAATGAAATCTACTGACAAGCTTCCTAGATTTAAAATGTTAGCTGAACAGTTATATTTGAATACAACACGCAATTCAGCAACACACAAACAAGAAAATAAAACACCAATCAAACAAGCATTGGGAAAGCCATTGGCTAGGTTACAAGGGTTCGATTCGGAACTCGTTCGGAAAGCATACCGAACGACTCTGTTCTGGAATGCTTTCCGTACGACTCGGATTGGGGGAGTCCGATCGAACGAGTACGATGCATTTATATGCATCCGGATACGATTTGGTCCGGCTAACATTGAAGAAAGGGGTGGCTGGGGAAAACCTTGCACCCAGTGGAGGGCACCCCATGGTGCCTGCCACATTGTGCATGGTTGGAAACGGGGGTCCCTTCGGTACCCCCACAGGGCCGAACCGGAGGACCCTGGGTGAAGGGGGGACTGCTACAGGCCCACAAAGACTGATTCCAAAGATTGATTCCGGTAGCCTTTTCATACTGGGCAAACAGAATCGGAAAGGCAGTCTGAATCATTCGTCCTACTTGCTCTCTCGGAAACCAAGTCCATAGAACTGTAAGCATCGGCTCCGGAAAGGCTCGATCTTTCCGAATGCCTTTTGGAACCGATTCGGTCAGCGCTAAGGGTTTCCAGGCATCATACTTGGTCGTTCGGAACTGGGAACGATTCGGTCAGAAACAAGGGTTCCGGATCAGTTTAGGGCGGCAAAGCCTGACTCAGATTCGGAGCCCTTTCGACCGAGATCTGAATCGACTCTTTAAATGCGAGTCTTCTCAATGATTGATTTGAGTGGGTGACAGAAGTGCGTGTCAGTATATGTGTGTTTCTGTGTGTTTTTATGGATGGATGAATGGGTGGTTTTGTGGATCGGTTACTCAGTGAATGTAATAACGAATCACAGGGTGGCTAAATTATGTGTGGAAAGTATACACGATTACTGTGTTTTTATGGATGGATGAATGGGCGGTTTTGTGGATGGATTACTCAGTGAATGAAAGAACGAGTCAAAGGATGGCTAAAGAATGCGTGACAAACTATACACATGAGTTACTGAGTGTCAGGGAATCGAAACCGGCCCAGGCAAACTGCTCAGCCGACTCTCCTGGATGGGGGGAGAATGGGGTTGCAGCCGATCTGTTTGCGAGGGCCGGTTTCGGCTAATTTTGTTATAGGAGGCCGATATTGCCAGCCACAGTAACAACAAGCATTTGCAATGCAATAGGTCTCGCATTTATGCAAGTTTAAGCTATTGGTATTGTAAATTGCTTTGTGTTTCATTTATGTTTCAAAAACCAAAACATAAATAAAAGGCATTGTGATTTACAATGCCAATTGCTCAAACTAGGGTAATTGCGAGACCTTTTGCATTGCAAATGCTTGTTTCCGTTTCAAATTATGCCAGCAGTAGCATAATACACAAAGATATTTCTTTCACGAAGGAAGGGTGCAGGACCAGGGACATCTAGGGACAGCCTGTGGTACTGCACCCTTTTCTTCGTGAAAATAATTTCTTTGTTTATGCTAATACTGGCATACTTTGAAATGAAATAAAAATGAGCATTTGCAATGTCAATAGCTGGTTTCCATTTCAAAGTATGCCAGCAGTACGCAATGAAATTTCTTTGGCGAAGGAAAGGGTGCAGGACCAGGGACACCTAGGGACAGCCTGTGGTACTGCGCCCAATTCTTCGTGAAAGGAATTTCTTTGCGTATTATTATTATTTTTTTTAGGATTAGCGGTTATGATCAAATACATTTAGATAATCCAGGGAAGAAAAGGAAACCGCAAACATAGGAAGCAGATGGATGGCTTGTGTGATCAGAGATCCCAACATGCAGACAACGGGAAATAATCGTAAAATAATGGAACTCCAGAGGTTAATTAGTGGAGAGAAAGACATGCTCCCTCGGTGGAGATGAATCCTAAATGAAGCATTGTGTAAATGTGAGCGATTGGCGTTGCAGATGCTAATTAGTTGTTTTCCATTTCAAAGTATGCCAGCAGTACGCAAAGAAATGTCTTTCACGAAGGAAAGGGTGCAGGACCAGGGACACCTAGGGACAGCCTGTGGTACTGCACCCTTTTCTTCGTGAAAATAATTTCTTTGTTTATGCTAATACTGGCATACTTTGAAATGAAATAAAAATTAGCATTTGCAACGTCAATAGCTGGTTTCCATTTCAAAGTATGCCAGCAGTACGCAATGAAATTTCTCTGGCGAAGGAAAGGGTGCAGGACCAGGGACACCTAGGGACAGCCTGTGGTATGGCACCCTTTTCTTTGTGAAAATAATTTCTTTGTTTATGCTAATCCTGGCATACTTTGAAATGAAATAAAAATTAGCATTTGCAATGTCAATAGCTGGTTTCCATTTCAAAGTATGCCACCAGTACGCAAAGAAATGTCTTTCACGAAGGAAAGGGTGCAGGACCAGGGACACCTAGGGACAGCCTGTGGTACTGCACCCTTTTCTTCGTGAAAATAATTTGTTTGTTTATGCTAATACTGGCATACTTTGAAATGAAATAAAAATTTGCATTTGCAATGTAAATAGCTGGCTATTTTGAATAATACGAGAGGTTTTGCACTGTAAATCCTCTGAGCAGCCTCCTGTGTGGCTTCAGCAGTGAATATGTAATTGCGGCAGGAAGCAAAGAACAAACCTGCAGTTTGCTCAATATAAGTTAAAAGGTAGGACAAAGTGAAAGGAAACACGCATCCACGAGGTAAGAATCTAAGGCAGGCTGAATGGAAGTGAAGTATCTTCTGATACAAAGAAACACAAAGAAACAGTAGGCTGCAAAGACAAGCGGCCGGAACGAGGGAGAATAGGCACCCCTCCCCCAACCAGATGGCACACTGCAGGCAATCAAGTGCGAGCAGAAGCGGAAGAAAACTGTAGTTAGGCGCCGCTGCCTCGGGACTACACGGAAGTGACAATAGGGCCAACAGCCAACAGAAATCAAGAAAACAACAGCAATGCTAAATTTAAACCAATCACGAGGGGCAGGATAAAATACACGGAGGTGAAGCCAATATATAAATTACTTTAAGTCTCGCTGAGACAGCGCATGCAGCGCATGCGCTGCCACACGCGAGACCTAAAAATGGACTTCCAGGGGCCCAAAACCGGCCGCCACCATGGCAGCTCACCAGGGAAACGGCTGGTGCCTGCTATGGTCAGTCCGGCCCTGCTGAGTGTTATTGAAATTCACCATTCAATGAAGAGGGACATTCATTTGTAAGCTAGACCTATTGGCGTTGCCAAAGCTTGTTCTCTAACTGACTCCTTAAAGTACGTTTATATGGAGCAAATATTTCAGTGGGTTCTGTGGAGCAAAGGTATTCAATGCCAGCCTTCAGTGGTTGCAGACAGCATCAGTAAGAACTTTAAAGCCTTCCAGAATTAACAGCAAAAGGTGGGCTGATTAACTTCTGGACCTGACCAGTAATTAATTATCAGCCACCAGTGAGAACAAAGCGGCCTTAACGGCGTCCTTTCTTCTCGGAGCAGCTCACTAGCACGTTTTGGAGCTATGCAAAAAGAGACCGGGGCATCTTCCTGCTTGAAGAAAATGTACACAGGGCTGTTAGATGTGCAGTGATAGCTCTTTCTGAACCCTTTTCCCGCCTTTTGAAAACCTATGCTTCTGAAGCGCAACATTTAGCTGAAGGGAATATCCTATTATCAGCAGCAGTCACATTTCCGAGCGCTGTGATTAACTGCCAGTCACGTGGTTCGCCCTGGAGCAGTTCAATATTCGAAGGAGGGGGGAATCCCACGGTTAGTTTCTCCTTCAGAAATCTCTCGCGCGGGTGCAACGTGCAGGTGATCTAAGCCTCAGGCGGGGCCAAGCTATGGACCAAGGGTCACCTGTCAGGCAATGCCCAGGTTGATATGAACTGTAGCATCAACACAATGAGGTGTCTCTTCCGAGATAGAGCCAGTCACCTTGCTTCCCGTCCCGAAACCTGCCGCCTCAGTCACTGTCAGACTTCAATCACCGAGCTGTCCCTTGTCTCAGCATTTTGTCCTTGGCCGAGAATATTTACAGCCAATCTGTCTGTCTCTAACACACTCCTCTCTCAAGAAGGAAATTAATCTCTCCCTCCCCACTTCCACCCCCCTCCCTCTCCATCTCGCGTGCGCCATCGGCATCCTCGCCGCGCATTGCAATTTGCTATCAGCAGCTTCCTTTTTTCCTCATCTGAAATTCTCCATGACTTTCGGAATTGACTGCACCCAGACACCTGGATAGAAAGATACATAATTTATTTCATCCTCTTTCTCGCTATATGGGTTTCTGGCCCATATTTTCTTTCCTGCAGTAAATGACCACACAGACGCATGATGGAAAACACAAAATATTCACCCTTAATGTACATTTTCTTTTTACCATCCTTTAAACAAGATGGCATTTCCTGCATTTGGTGAGGGTGGTCAGGAATATCAGAGGCTACAGGCAGAGAGTGTTACTTGTAGACTACAGCCAATAGTGGGTCTTTTAGAGGTGGGCAAGCCAAGGAAGCTCAAGCATGGCTTAGGCTCAGTGAAATCAAGGTGAGTCAAGCATCCATTGGGCTACCTTCTCTCTTCCTGACTTCAGCTTTAAGAGCCTCCAAAGTTGAATGCGCAAAATCTAAAAAGGTGATATTCTTCAGATTGTGTCTGAAGCCAAGTGGTGAAATGCAAAATATTGCGATCCCCCCTTTGAATGTGATAAGGGCAGTGCTTAATTTGAGCCGGTGCTGTCCGGTGCTCGGCACCGATACTTAATTGTCAACACCAGGGTTTGTGACAGTCTGCCACAAGGTGGCTCTGTCTGGCTAATTTAGAGATGGCCACAACAACAGTTAATTATTAATTCAATATACATTTAAAAGGACAATTACCTGTCGCCCAAGCATTGCTTATAGCTTGGTGACCTGAAATAGTCTGAATTGTCACACTTGTAGGAGTGTGATGGTTAGTAGTTGTGTTGTTACTATCATCGGCAGCATGGCAGTGGCAATGGATTGTGCAAGCTGCTGTGGCCTCCCGGCGAGAGGCTTCGCACTTACATTTTTACAAATTAAGCACTGAATGAGAGGCCACTGATTCTCCCATGTCTAACAATTATTAATTGGTCATGGGCTTGAATGTGGCCTCTTGAAGGTTTTAGGCCCCATGATAGGTTGGGAGCCGCCTGCGCCACAGGAGCTGCAGAGGCCCGTTTTTAACGCCACTGCTGCAGCCGAGCTGCACTTTGCAGTCCCCTTTTGATGATCTGCAGGAAACCAGAGTCCTCTTTGTATGGTTATTTGATGTAATCCAACATAGGGATTCTACCATGTAGTTTGTGAATATATATGTACCCATGTGTGTGCTGCTATTTTTATTTCTATTTGAAGTGTTTATTCATACGTGAAAAATGGTGCCAAAGGATTAGAGCTCCTTCTCTCAATTTGCAGGAAGGGCATTGTTTCAAAAAATTGTAAAATACCCCTCACACACTGAAACCTGATTCAGTGTCATGCTTCATCATTGGGTGTTCCCGCCCCTCTACGAGACGTGGCGTGCTACGACTTACGTAGACGCAGGAGCACTTTATTCAGTGATTGGTGAGTATGTGTAGTGCATGGGATTGTGAAAAGAAAATGTGAGATGGTTAAAAATTCTCTGGCTAGTGGAACGAAAATACTTTATTGTCTTCCCTGGCTGAGAATAGTAAAAGTGAGGAGGTGTAGATGGTATACTATAATAAGTCACCTCCTACAAGGTCGACATGTTTCAGAAGCCATCCCCTTGGCTTTCTTCCTCAGGACCAAAAACCGATCCCTGTTACACCTCAATGGGTGATAGAATACAAGTACATATGCCTGAAGCCTGAAAGTCACAAACAATGTCCTTTGTTCCCTGTTATGGGAGTAGAAAAATATACCACTTGTATATCTTAAGAACTTTCGAATTTAATCGCTCCATGAGCTCACACGAGCGGTGTAGGGCGCCTTCAAATAGACAATACTGGAAGGAGCGCGATCACCAAAGAAAGTACCTTCTCGTGGCTCGTCTGAAGGAATAAAACATGGTAGAATCCCTATGTTGGATAATAGTATCTAGAGGAGGACGATTCTACCTTTTTCCTCTTCACTCCCTCCTTTGATTTTTTGATTATTTGATGTAATCGTCATCATTGAGGTGCGGAGCATCTCTCTCTGTGCTATTTGTTAAATCAGGGTAAGGCGTTTCGTGTCTTCGCTTAAACGTAACTGGGCTCTTTTTTTCTTTTGTTTTGAAACAATTATTTGCTAGGGTTGTGTTTAAATAAAAATGTATAGCATTATAGATGGGTACCATTGAAAAATTGGATGTTTTTCACTGAGCGGTTATGAGTGACATCAAAAAGATAACAAGAGAGACATAAGTCTCCCAAAAGCTGTGCTCTCATATCCTCGCTGGAGCAGAGAGCAAGCGCAGCACCGATAGTCTGTCTGAGAGCCCTACTAGAGCAGACTGGAATTCCTTTATGATGCAGCAATAATAGTGAACAATCTTTGTCTTCCACTGTTGCTAAATTATAGCAGTGAATTACCAGGTTTAGAATCTCAGTAAGACAAATACATAGAAAAGCAAAAAGATGTATTCAGTGCTTAACTTGTAAAAGAATGGGTGCCGGTGCCTAAAGCAGTGCTCAGAAGATCAAGGACGGCACTATTACATGTTGGCATGCCAACTATCATGGCTTCATAGACTTGAATCAACCGTAAACCTCTTTAATTCACTTCCAGATACTCCTTGACCCTTTATCTCTCTCTTTCAAGTTCCTGCTTTCTTCCTTTGTGAAGGTGTTTTTATTTTTGTGTTCCTCCATCTTGCTACTCTGCATGTATTTCCTCTCTTGCTCTCAGGAAATGTCTGATGCAGAAAAATAAGTGCTGGTCCCCAGAAATGAGTGTTGAGAAGCTCCCTCCAGCTCAAATTAAGTACCGGATGTATCTATCATTGAGTTAAAAGCATTAGTGTGAGACAATATATGAGTAGGGAGGAGAACCAAAAAAATGGAAAAAGAAAAGTAAAAACTTACCATTTGAAAAACATACATCATCATTGACCACCCCCTTGAAGGCACATCATCTAGTCTATTGATTGGTCGGAAGAGGGAAGGAATATTGCAAAAGCAAGTATCTATATATATATGTATGCACGTATGTGGTATTTCTGTAGTGCGATACTTATTAAAAACCAAAGCAGGGCTCTGCGGAGAATCAAAGGCAAGCATAAGGTCAACAAGTTATAGGAGAGGGAGCAGGTTTGTGGACTGTTAATACATTCTGATGCAGTGGTCTTCAAAAGAGATGCATCTTAAACTCTGTCCTAAAATGGAGCAGTGTTGGGGTTTTTCTGATAGATATTGAGATGTTGTTCAAGATTCTGGGTGCATAGATGGAAAAGGCCTGCTTCCTTGTTATTTTCAATTTTTACACTTCTCAGTCTGTAGTCTGATGGCATCCAGGTGTGGTACAAAAGGGGGTGGTGATGGACGGAGCGTCAGAACCAATCAAACACTCACACCCATTCAACCAATCTGGGTTTGATCCATCACCGTTCTTTAGCCCACTCTGCCACCCCAGTTCAGGAGTGGCCAGAACCATCAGAGATGGTGAGCTTGTGTGCAACGCCAGCAGGGGAGTGGATCGTGATGGCTTTGTAAGTAATGCAGCTAGTTTTGAAGATGGTATAACATAATATTATTACTATGCAATACAATAATGAAGCTTAACCAGAACCTCATTTACGGCATATAGTTCCTGAGTACACTGTTCTTTTTCTAAAAAGGACATTTTATACTTAAGGTCGAACTGACTTGGCATCCTTACTTGTATTAATTGAACATAGTCAAGGGGGCAGGAGTAGCGCAGGGAAAGGGTTGCGCGGGGACAGTTTAATTCAAATTTTAAAAAAGTTAACTTACCTTTGCCAGCCCGGTCCTACATCATCTCTGCTCCTCTCCTGCTTTCCTGACTCTGGCAGGAACAGGAAGCAGGCAGTCTCCCTCCCCTCCCCATAGCCAATAACAATGCTGTAATGGCAGCATTGTGATTGGTCGGGACGTCAACCAGCCAGGTGCCTATAGAGAGGCCATTTTCTCCATGTAGGCTGCGTGCAGCCTACATGAAGAAAACGCAAAGTGTGCATGACTGGTTTGGTCAGCCCCAGAGGGCTGACCAAACAGTCAGCGCCCTCAGCAGTGGGCAAGCCACTCATCCCCTGCCCTAGAGCAGCAACGCCCACCCGCCCGCACCCAACCAAACACTTCTGCTTTATCGCAGTGCGAGAAGCAGAAACATAAAAGGGTAGTTTTACCATTTTATGTTTCTGCTTCTTGCACTGCAAGAAAGCAGTGGGGCGATGCTCCTCCACTCTAGTGGAGGAGCCGCCCTGAGTTACTTAGATCATGGAATAGCTGAACAAAAACATTGTCCCTTCACGGACAACTCAAGTCAGTCTTTGTGTTGTGATGAAGGCTGTCTGCAGTGTGTCATATCAGGCCCTTCAGTGAGCTTGGACCCCCAAAATGCACACAGGCGCTTCCATCAGTCAGCAATCGTCGTTGAAAAAATCCTTCACTGGGTGGTTAAAAAAAAAATCCAGTATCACAGGAAAGACTCAGCATGCCCATTCCTACTGATGACCCACCACCTCTACTCACCTGAGATGTCACTACAATAAGCTAGCATTTCACTGCTAGCAGCATATCTGGCCCATGGTGATAACTGCTGGCCTGTCCTTTCTCCTTGACTTGGCTCATTCCAATGGCATTTTCCGCCTTCATTTCCTTTGCTTTTGTTCGCCTTCTTTTTGCTGAAGATTCATGCACATTTCTGATAGGTATTTGAAATTATTAAAAATAGACAGAAAAATGTCCAAGTCGCCAATATTATCAATGTAAACTCTCCAGGGAACCAATAAATTCGCTTTGTTTCCAAACTAATCTGAACTTCAGTTTTGGATCGTTCCTAGCCATAAGTTTGATTCATAGTCTTTCAAGTAGCATTTTGCAATAGACTAGTTCTGACTGATTGACGTCCAATTTGTTTTCTGAAAAATCCAGGAAAGGGTCGGCTTTGCTGTAACGGGTAGATCAATTGTTCCACAGAAAACATGCAGACTAAATCTCCACAAAATATTTTTTAAAGTAATTTATCCACAGATGTAAGTGTACAGAAATGACAAACTTCAGCAAGATGGAAAAAGTTGAACTTTACTCAACTTGCATGACAATATTTTAATTATGTCTGAGAAAGTAATTGCTGATGAAGATAGTTACTCACATTATTCACCAGGGGCGTAGCTACCATTGGTGCAGCAGGTGCAGTGGTCGCAGGGCCCAGAAGACTGAGGGACCCATTGAACTCTAGATAATTGCAGTATTTTGCTATCTCAAAAGCAGTGAAAGGGGCCAGTTTCCATGCTTGCATCAGGGTCCATGGCATCCTTGTTAAACTAACCTTACCCAAACATTTACTTAAGAGAAGTTAGTTTTTTAGCAGTGAAGTTGCTCTATGCATGAAGCTAAGCAATTTATATTTTTTCATTCTCCCTTTCAATTCATTAGCACTTCGCTGTTGCTACCCATAGTAAACCGAGCAAAGAGTCACATTTTGTATTTGGGGTTCATACCATTGCCCTTCTCCTACCCCTAATCAACCATCAATTGGCTGCGGAAGGGCCTGCAGAGTTGCAGAGGCAGAAGGGATTCACAGTCTTCCGTGTTGTGCCAAACCTTCTAAAATTGGCACAAAAATAGTATGTGAACAGAAGTGTGTGCAGAACTCAATACCTTTGCTACGTGCCTCCATGACTCCTCACAATATGTGATAGGTAGAAGAGACAAATTAAGCTGGGAAAATGCAGCCTTTTGCTCCAACTTCAAGTTTACAGGCACCCTCACATCACCATCCAATCTCAAATGTTCTAATTGTTCCTGCCCAGGACCAGAAAGCCTCTGTTTGAAGATGGAAAAACTCAACGAGGAAGATTGGTAACCAATCCACTGCTGGTAAATATGACAGATACCTGCCATTACAGAAAGGAAATCTTATGCTATGTTAGGTGAATTTGTCCAGCATGGCTAATCACCCATGAGGGTATCCAGGAGCTGAGGGGGGAGGTAGAGATCATTATTATCAAATATTGAGAGGTACACTTTCCAATGTAGGGGACAGGGTGCACTGGAGTGAAAACAAGAATAATCTTCTACAACCAATGAGTGTTGTCATTAACTAAAAGTCCTGAAGAAGGTGGTCTATTAATTCTCATCCACCGACACGCTGCGTCAACAACTTCATGCTGTTTAGCATTTTTTAAATTCTTTATTTTATGTTGTTTATTTGCCATTGTGTTTAAAAAGTCAAAAATTACAACAATACTGTTTTTAATGATTCTGTGATCTTCTCATGACACTGTATGAACGTATTGATTAAGAAAAAATACAGCAGTCCACGTGTATAGTGAATAACCACAGAAAGAATCTTTTACATTATTTTTATTTATAATGCTATGAATATGTACATTGAATTGATATAATAAACATTTGATATTTTTTCATGTATTTGAATTCAGTGTTGTGAGTTTGAAGTTTAATGTTTTAGTTGTGATCATGGAAATATAACAAAGGTCTATAAATGTAGTTGTAGGGGATAATTTCTTTTTTTTACTCCAGAGGAGGAGATCATGCCTGTTTCATCTGGAAGAGTCACGTCTTGAGGTTCCCTCAGGCGTCCATGAAGGAGGGGGAGGTCATGAAGTGTTTCGGAAGATCGTTCCAGGTCTTGGTGTTCTTGGTGCAAGGCAGAAGTACTCTTGCCTGAAATGCAGATCAAAGGTGTCTGGTAGGTTGGTAGAAGTTGAGGCGGCGGTTGAGGTAAGCTGGACTGGTGTTGAGGAGAGTTTTGTAGGCGTGGGTGAGTAGCTTGAACTTACATCTTTCCTAGACTGTGAGCCAGTGGAGAATGATGAAGTGTGGAGAGATGTGGTTATTTTGTGGGATATACAGGATGAGTCTGGCAGCAGCATTCTGGATGATTTGGAGTTAGCACAGGACATGGGCTGGTATTTCCAATGTGAAGGACGTTTCTGTAATCAAGTCTACTTGTGATAGGAGCCTGGCTGACCATTCATCTGATGTTTAGTGATCAACTTGAAAATCTCACATAGCATTCACAGGATGTGGAAGCATGATGAGGAGACGGCATTGATGTGTCTGCTCATGGAGAGGTTGGTGTCCAGGATGATTCGAGCTTCTTGGCATAGTCTGCAGGTGTGGCTCAAGAGCCAAGTTCGGAGGAACACCAAGAGGCATCCCTGGGGCAGTGGTTTTTGTCGAAGATTAGGACTTCAGAATATACATTATGCCTGTGAAATCCATTCTGTAGGATCACTGACTTGGTAATTACTGCTGGCTAGGTTTTCATTGCCACCAGTCATAAATCTAGTATATTTCCTACCAATGGCTTTCCTCACCAACAGAAATAAGGTGGCCCAACACACCTGACATTTAATACTGGGGTTTCCAACTTTGATTGTTGCATTCAAAATAGACTAGCTTCCAATGAGTGAAGCGCAGGTCAGGTGTGGTCACAAAACACTCAGATATTGACAGCGGAGTGTTTTGGCTACACGTTTGTTGTTTCTTTCCATGCAACTCTCACAATTGGTCTTACTTGATCTGTTCCCTTCTCCCACAACCTTAACTATTTACCCCCTGCACAGCATTTTAACCCCAAGACAATCTTTTGCTACTGGAAAGCAAGTAAAACAATGTTCCACCAGTGGTGTTTGTATATTGGGTGGAAAAGAGTGTCATATGGTCATCATTTCTCCACCACGGACCACCAGGGATTCTGGTCTTCCAAATGGAGTGTATCCAACACTAAGGGAGGGTATCCTTAAGGGTAAAAACAGAAGCGATCATCAGCATGCAATGTGTCTATCGGTGGTACCTGATGTAAATGGTAATGATGTCAGTATGGTGCCTCCAGCCACCATAAACCTAAGCACTATGATAGTTCAGTTCATATTAGAGGAGACCCTCCCTTAGTGGTGGATACATTACATTTGGAAGACCAGATACTCTATTGAATAAATGTAGTTTTCAGTACCATTTGATGAGCAGGATGTGGTCATAATGTGAGATACAATTTAGATACCCTGCTACAGGATGATGTAGGTAGTAAACACACCGAGGTGAATGCCCTCATGTAGTAGAGGCATCGTCTTTCTTTTCGTTCCTCATTGCACCTAAAATCTTCTCACTTTACATCCCTCTCAACACAGCTTGTTCCTATAGCAATACGCTAACTGTGGGTGAACTTGTTTACTCACTCGGCAAGAAAGATGGGATATAAGGTAATGACCTATATGGGAGTAATCTTAGAATGATAGGGCATGCTATATATCCCCAGGACCAGGTGGTCTGTGGTAGAGAAATGATGAACCAGGTTCAAACAATGGAAACCTTCATATAGGTCATCGTCTCTGTAAATTAAATAGACATTCGTACGTTTTTTAATTCATTGACCTGAACTTCTTGATTTTATGTACTGCTTTGCAGATCACCACACAATGACACTGTGTAGTGTTTTATGTGAAAAGTAGGTTAAATATGTGAAATAACCTTATCTCCGTGTTTTGTAAAAATGTGTTTTTGATAACATAACAAAATGGAAATGTATATGGTAACAATGGCAAATTATGTTCTGAGTATGTAAAGTGATAAGCATTGTAAAATATATCCAGTATGGTTTAAATAAATTAAAAATAAAGTAAATATATGAATAAAGAATTTCATGCCTAGAACTTGTTTTTGGTAAGGCAATTGAGTAGTTAGAGCTAGCATTGAGGAAATACAGTTCACGTGGGATTTTGTACTCTTGTTGAGGTTGTTTTTTCCCCCTTGTCCCAGACCTAAAATCAACATTCAGGGGGTAACTTTTTTCTTATCTGCTAGACAGGAGACCTTCTACATTTCTTCTTGTCCTGTCCACACTACGAAACTCTAAGAGGAAGAATGATCAACAACTGCTTAATCAAGTAACAGAGACTGAGGTTAAAAGCATAGTCTATGAGGTCAGTTACATATCGGATACCACTACAAGAGCTATGGGCTAATACCTGTTGAAAAGCTGGAATATGAGAGAAAAGATGTTAAAAAACATAACTCGTAAAAGTGAGACTACGAGAGTGAAAAGTGGCAAACAAAAATCTGGTACTATGAACAGCACTTGTAATACTTTATGGAAAACACACTTCATAAACAAACTTTTTAAGGATCCTTTATTTTTCGTGTTTTTCTCTCTCTCCCTTTCTTTAATCCTTTACTTCTCTTGTTTTTTTTTTTTTTTTTTTTTTTTTGAAAATTTTATTGAATAATAAATCAATTACAAGCATGGGCCTACAACCACCAGGGCCGGCCGCTAGATTCAGAAAGGATCATACAGTACTTAAGGCAGTAGTCGACTCCCGGGGCCCAGTCCCGTACACGGCTCCGGATAGTCCTAGGGAAGCAGGATACATAGGTTTAACATAAATAACAAATAAAAACAAAAGGCGAGGCATAAGGACAAAAAGTGTGGGTCAGGCTACCTCCGGGGGACTCTACTTCAGACCTTCAAATAGCTATCAAGAGGAAGGAGTGCTGATAGGTCGGGGGGGGGTCACGGGAGAGGAACGTCTATATTCGGTTATTCCAAAAGTCGCAAGGAACCATCAAGGGTCAGGGGGACAAAGCAATATCGGTGTCCACTTGGGGGGGAGTACAGATACCCCCACGATACGCGTTCCATTGCCCCCAGATTCTACCCCATGCCCCCGGTTTACCACGAGCCACATACACAGTCTTCTCCCTGAACATGCACCAGTCCATGTTCTCCTTCCATACGGACACGGTGGGAGGCCGCTGGGAACCCCATAGCTGCGCTATATCTCTCTTGGCAATCATGTTCCCCAGGGCCGCCCACCGAGTCTGAGCCGCGTTATAATCATTGGGCTCCCACACATTCAGGACACAGCGACGCACCTCTGGCAACAGCGCAACCCCGGTGACTTGTCCCATGACCACATGAACCCGGCGCCAGTATTCAGCCACCTCACGGCACTCCCAAAGGATATGGAGAAAGGTGGCACTGAGCCCACATCCCCGCTTACAGAGCCCGTCTTCAGAAAATCCCATCGAGACCAAACGGGGACCCGTCACATACACCCGGTGGAGAATCTTAAGCTGGATCAGGCGGAGACGGGCTGGAATGGCCACTTCCTTGGGGGACGACAGTGCGGACTGCCAGTCCTCGTCGTCCAGTTCCACCCCATCCCCCGTCCACGCCTCCCGGAGGCGCACCAAGAGGTCAGCCCGATTATTGATAAGTTTTTTATAAATTAAGGAGATAGCACTGTCGGGGACATGACCATCGAGTATGCGGTCCTCGAGGGGCGAAGAAGCCGGGATCTTGGTCCCCTCCCCAAAAACAGAGAGCAGGGCATGCCGAACCTGGGCGTAGCGAAAGAACTCCCTTTCCGTAAGTTCGTATTCGCTCTGGAGCGCCGCGAATGTTTTAACCGCACCCTTAATCCATAAGTCTCCCACTCTACTAATACCAATCGTGTCCCAACGTTCAAACCCCTTCGTTGTCCAGAGGCTTCCCAGTCGGTCGGAGGCAAACAGGGGAGTAGCACATGTTAATCGCTCACTCCAGCCCATGGCTACATTGGCCGCCCTCCAGATCCGTACCGCAATCTTAGTAGGGCCCGTAAGGGTCCGTCCAGCCGAGCTGGAGTAAAGTGCCCTGTTATAATTTCCGCCGGGAAGCAGGAATTTATCCATCTCATACGCCGGATTCAAGCCAGGCGCATACGTGGCATGGTTAATGGCCGATAGCTGTGAGGCCCAATAATACCTGCGAATGTCGGGAAGCGCGATGCCCCCGTCATACCAGGGGAGAGTAAGCTTTGCCAGAGCGATACGAGCCC
This sequence comes from Triturus cristatus, assembly GCF_964204655.1. Classification (NCBI taxonomy): domain Eukaryota; kingdom Metazoa; phylum Chordata; class Amphibia; order Caudata; family Salamandridae; genus Triturus; species Triturus cristatus. The sequence goes on along the minus strand of NC_140586.1, from coordinate 760,940,833 downwards.
GTCCGTCCCACACCAGTCTCCTCTGCAGGCTCTCCACCTCCCGAAAGTAGGACACAGGAATGACATCGAAGGAGTTCTGAAGTGCATAGAGGAATCTGGGAAGGGACATCATTTTAAACAGCGCTGCCCGACCCAGCGGGGACAAGGGCAGCTTACACCACCGAGCCGAGTCCTCCCTCAAACGCCGAAGTGGAAGCCGAAGTGGAAGCAGGAGATTCTGCTCATAGCGAGCCACCGGGTCCATCGAGACGTATATTCCCAGGTATTTAAAGCCGGACAGAGATAATTGGATCGGAAGCCGAGGCGGCAAGAGAGGAGGGTCGCCGGAGATAGGATAGACACAGGATTTAGACCAGTTGATCGTTAGACCCGAATTTCTCCCAAAGGAAGTCAGAACATCAAAGAGAACATTAAGCGACTGCCGCGGCGAGGTGAGATACAGGAGAATATCGTCTGCATACAAAGAGACCCGATCCTCGAAGCCCGGGGCCCATCGGATCCCTCTGAGCGAGGGCTCCCAGCGGAGCCAAGCAGCGAGCGGCTCCAGGGCAAGAGCGAAGAGCAGAGGGGACAACGGGCACCCCTGCCTCGTACCCCTACCGAGAGCGAAGGGCCGAGAGACCCGACCATTAACCACCACCTGAGCCATGGGTCCCGTGTAAAGAAGCTTCACCCAGCCAAGAAATCCTTCCCCAAAGCCGAATTTGGTCAAGACAGCCCAGAGGAATGGCCACTCGATGGTGTCAAAGGCCATCGTGGCGTCTAAAGAAACCAGCACGGCCGGTTCGGAGAGGTACGCCGCCCTGGCGAGGGCGCCGTGAAGACGCCGCAAGTTAAGAGCGGTGTTACGGTGAGGGATGAAGCCGCATTGATCAGGATGAATCAGATCGCAGATGACGCTCAACAAACGATTGGCAAGGACTTTGGCCAGGATTTTAGGCTCTGCAGTGAAATAGGCCTATAGGAGGCACAGCGGTCTCGTGGCTTACCGTCCTTGGGGATCACGACTATCGTAGCCAGACGCTGGTCTTCAGGAAGGGAGCCTGCCTCAAGGGACTCCTGAAACATACGACGGAGGAAGGGCGCGAGTTTATCCGGGCGCAACTTATATAATTCAATAGGCAGACCGTTGGGACCCATCGCCTTGCCCGAACGAAGGGACCGAATCGCAGATGCAATTTCATCTACAGACAAGGGGGCGTCCAGCTGCTCACGGTCTTCGACGGACAGGCAGGGCAAAGCAATATCCCTCAGCAGAAGGCAAGAGTCTTCCTCGTCCCTATCAGTCACCGGGGAGTACACGGCCCGGAGGTGGTCAGCAAAACATTCCACAATCTCGCCAGGCTCAGTCAGACACACTCCATCCGAGACACGCAGCTCCGGGACCACACGATTCACTCTCTCCTTCTTATCCAGCCACGCAATCAACTTTCCCGCCTTGTCCCCGGCATCATACAATCGACCCTGCTGCTCCCTATACATCGTTTTGGCAGCGTCAGTGACAAGAGACCTGTATTCAAACTGTTTCAGGCTGAGGGCATGGAGCCCGTCCGGAGTGACACCCGTCTCCAAGGCCGACTCCAGCCCCGAGATGTCAGTCTCCAGCTTCACCACTGCCTCACTCTTATGCTTCTTAGCCACCACTATCTGGGAGAGGGCGTGTCCGCGGATTACGGTTTTAAAAGCTTCCCACAGGGACCTTGCAGACGACACCGACCCCTCGTTTTCAAGGAAGTATTGGTCCATAGCCTTAACCAGACTGTCGCGAGTCGTAGGGTCTCGCAGGTACCACGGGTTGATGGGAGCGATCCGCCCTGCAGACCGCGACTCGGTGTCAAAGAGCAACCACAGCGGGGAATGATCGGAGATACCCCGCGCCAGGTGCCTAATCTCTCGTATCCGACCAGTCTGTGCCGCGGGCATAAGGAAATAGTCTAACCTAGAAAGACTCCCATGCGCCCCAGAGTGAAAGGTGTACTGACATTGGGTCGGATGCATTAATCTCCAACTATCTACCAGACCGAAGGTCTCCAGCAGTCCACCAAGCCATGCCTGGGCAGCGGGGAGGGCCCTGGGTGGGTGACGATCCAGGTCACCCGAAACCACCGAATTAAAGTCCCCGCCCATAAGCAAAAGACTATCCGGAAGTTCAAGCAGCATTCGACCCAAGTCCGCAAAGGTGGAGTTCTGGAGGCCCGGGGGGACGTAAACTGAGACCAAGGAAAGGGGCTGCCCCTCCCACCTTCCAGTCAGACACACATAGCGCCCTCTGTCGTCCGAGATTACCCCAGTGATATCCAACGGAAGTGAGGATCGCAGGAGAATGCCCACCCCCCTGGAACCAGTTGTGAAACCAGAATGGGCCACGAGGCGGTATCCCCCCCTGTTCATTGCATGACAAACATTACCAACCAGATGCGTCTCCTGGATAAACACCACATCAGGAGTCAGACGGCGCAAATACTGCAGTACTACACCCCGTTTGATACGGTCCCCCAACCCATTGACGTTCCACGACATCAGCCTCAACCCGTCCCCCCCCATCCCCTCCAATAGATCAAAGGCCCCCCATTCAGTAGCACAGTTCCCGAATCTGGACAAAAATCAGTACCTCGCCCTGCAAACGAAAAACACACAGCAAAACAACCCAACCCCCCCCCCAAATCCAACTCCCCCCACCCTGCACCCCTGCGGGCCAGAAAACCCCCCCAACTTGCAGTGTGCCTGTCGCCCTCCTAACCCCATTCTACGAAAAGACCCCGGAGGAGGAAAGGGACCCGTCCCCGCCCGCCCCCCACACAGGTCCTAGCGAGACAAAATGAACAAAAGAAGTAAAACCCATCTGAACAGTGCAAAATGGCAGAATCAAGGACCAAAAGTCACTCCAAAGGGGACCCGTCACCTTCGGCGCCCGCAGAGGGCCCAGGACGGCCACCTCTGTCCGGCAGCGAGTCCAGCCAGTCACTCACGGCCACAGGAGAGTCAAAAAAGGCAGTCCGATCCTCATGTTCCACTCGGAGTTTTGCAGGGTAGAGCATAGAGTACTTTAGGCCCAGTTCACGGAGACGACGCTTCACCCCCTGGAATCCCATCCGCTGTTTCTGGACAAGTTGGGTAAAGTCCGGATAAAAGTTAATGGATGAGTTCTCATGACGAACCGGGCCGTGGACCCGTGAGGCCTGCAAAATCGCATCTCGGTCTCTATAGTGGAACAGCTTGGCCACGATAGGCCTTGGGGGGGCCCCCGGCCGCGGCCGACCGCCCGGAACTCGATGTGCCCGCTCCACGGCAAAGAACCTGCTTAGGCCTGCAGGGGCCAACTGTTGGAGGATGAGTTCCTCGACCAGGAGGTCAACCGGGCGGTTGTCAGAGGACTCCGGTACGCCTATGACACGGATGTTGTTGCGTCGGGCCCGTCCCTCGAAGTCCTCCAGCCGCCGAGCCATCTGATCGTTGACCGCCTTAATGTCACCCAGCGCGGCCTGCAGGTCCGACACATCCGCACCAAGGGCGGATACTTCTCTTGTTTTAAACAGGATTTTCTTATTTTTCTTTCTTTTTGTTTGCTCAGGCAATAAATCAGTCACAAGGTCTCCGTGCTCAGACCATTCTGATTGGCTGTTCAGCACTCTCCTTGAGCTTCTTTTCATTGTAGTAAGGTACCAGATGCACGGGCAAAAGCAAATTGGTGGGGAAACTCTTTTGTATGGAATTCAAGCATATAATGCACTTGAATGTATTATTACCACTCCCCTAAAGCTGAAATTGTAAACATCCACAAGCTCTCCATTCCAGCTTAATCCTTTCCTATTAGCACTCATTACTTCTTGCCTCACTCAGAACCAAGACAGCCCAGCACACCAATAGAGTTTCAAGGCAAGAAGATATAATGCAAGTAAGGAAAGCACTTTGTGGTAAACTTACATATCTTAATGTATGGGAGTGTTACACAGAATAAAATCTCAAAGCCTACAATTATCCTAGTTCAGGCAGCACTGAAATGACAGTAGAGCCAACGACGTAAGAAAACGTGGAAAATATATTAGCATGTTATGGGATGGAGAATGTCTGGGGCTCTTTGCATGTGAAAATGGTAGAACTTTCCAGGTATTTACTACATACCAGTTTTTAAAGATCCTTAAGAAAACAGAAGGGTGAAAGAGAGACATCGAGTGATGATAGGTAGAACTGATGTTAAAATTTTATTCCCTGTAGTCATGGCAACATTGTTCTAGTTCTGGGCTTTTCCAATACAAATCATTGTAATCAGGTGTGTTAGATTCCTGGTTTCATTCAATGTAAACCAAGCCAATAATTCCCAGAAAGCATTAAGGGACATATTTACAATGTCTGGCGCATCTCTGTAAATCAGCAGGGATGCGCCAGAATAGATGCGACACACAGTTCTCCCCTTGCGCCACCACGGATGCGTCACATTTACAATGCGGTGCTCCGTGGCGCAAGGATAGGCAGATGCGTGTTGCATCTTGTGGCGTAAGGGTGGCACATTGCTGGAGTCGGTCGCCAGCGTAACGCAACTCCAGCAATGCACAGGGGCTGCCCATACTTAACGTGGTGCGTCACTCCTTACGCCTGCTTCAAGCGTATTGAAGATTTCACTGATTCAGTGTGTGTGTGTTGACAGTTCTCTTCAGGGCTCACGCGTAACCAGGGACGTTTCTCATGTCGGAGTGCCAAACCTTCCAACAAAGCTCTGACTATCTCATTTTTAGAATTTTAGGTTGATTGCAACTATCTCTGCAACATTATGCTCAATTCAAGGAAAACAATTAGTGGTCGCCAGGAGCAGAAACTACTATCCCTAATTTGCCCTTTGGTACCCTGGCCCTGCTTTTGTAGAGAATGTAAACAGCCCCAATCAGGAGGCTTCAAAAATGTTTCTCAAATCTTTCAAACAAAAATAAATGTGTAATAAGTATGTGGCTCAGCGGGAGTGCACATCCACTAATCCTGGTTGCAATCTATTCATAAAAACAACTTTGTTTTTGATATTTGCATGTAGTAATATGTGGTGGAGCTAGTCTAATGGTGAGTATTGACCCCAGTCTTATACCATATTATGTATGGATGCTGTAGAGGAGACACCTCACAAGAGCGACCATACGGGGACAGTTGTACATTATCTACTGTGTCTCGGGCTTCTCATTGGAGTCAAGCTCTTTAATGTGTGCAGGAGAGGGTGGTAATCCATAGCATGATATAGCAGTTACTTGTTGGAGCCCAAAAACGATTTATGTTATCAAGGGGAAACATCTAATCCATATCCCACTCTAAGCTTGTTCTGAGAGTAAAAGTAGGCTAGATATATATCAATATGCGCACAATGAGCAAAGACTGACTGCACATATTTGGAAGTATGCCGCCCACAAAAAAACCTTAAAAATATAGCGAGAGCGGAAATAGCTGTAATGGAGGAGGACCTGGAGAGTGGGGTTACTGAGGAGAAATTGCATGTTCTGAGCCTCAAACTGTCAGATTACAGAGCGTTAGTCACGGAAGCTGCCAAAGAGATGAGTAGAGAGCAGCAAGGGCGGTTGTATGATGTGGGGGATAAGGCCGGAAAACTGATTGCTTGGCTGGATAGGAAGGAGAGAGCTAGCAAGGTGGTGCCCGTTGTGGAGAGGAGTGATGGAGTGCGTGTGACTGATCCGGTTGAGATCGTTGACTGCTTCGCGGCTCATTTCCGCGGAGTATACTCTTCGGTCTCGGTGCGATCGGAGGAGGATTCCCACAGCCTGCTTAGAGACATCGCATTGCCAACCTTATCGGAGGCGGACGCGGTGTTGATGGAGGCGAAGTTGTCGTCAGATGAGATCGCTTTGGCCATTCGTTCGATTGCTTCGGGCAAAGCGGTGGGTCCTAATGGTCTTCCCATCGAACTCTACAAGTTGCGTCCCGATAAGATAGCACCATATCTTCGAGACATGTTTTTGGCGGCGCGTGCAGCGGGCTTCCTCCCCCCTGACCAACACCTCGCCAGCATAGTTGTGATACACAAAGAGGGGAAGCCGTGAGATCGCTGCGCCTCCTATAGGCCCATCTCGCTGTTGAACGCAGAACCCAAAATTCTGGCTAAAGTGTTGGCCAACCGACTGGTTCGGGTTGTGGGCGACTTGATTCATCAGGATCAGTCTGGCTTTATACCCCATCGGAATACCGCTCTAAATCTGAGGCGGTTGCACGGCGTGCTTGCTAGAGCGGAATTCATACGTGAGCCGGCCATCTTGGCATCTTTGGATGCTACTATGGCATTCGACACTTTGGAGTGGCCGTATATTTGGGCCGTGTTGGCGAAATTTGGGTTCGGCCCGGAGTTTATTGGTTGGGTAAAATTACTATACGCTGACCCATTGGCTCAGGTGGTGGTGAATGGTAGGGTGTCGGCTCCCTTCGCACTGGGGAGAGGTACGCGGCAGGGGTGTCCGCTATCACCCCTTCTCTTTGCACTTTCTTTGGAGCCTCTCGCCGCCTGGTTGCGTTGGGAGCTGTCGTTGCGAGGCATTAGATGGACGCCGGAATTTGAAGACCGTGTCTCCCTTTACGCGGATGATATCCTTCTGTATCTTACGTCTCCCCGGCAGTCGCTAATTGTATTGGTGGATGTGCTGAATTCTTTTGGCCGCAACTCCGGCCTGGTCATCAACTGGGCCAAGTCGTGCGTCTACGTCCTCTCGGGGGATGCCCCCCTTCTGCCGCGGGGTTGCCCGGTTCAGATTGTCACCCTGGGGTTCAAATATTTGGGAATCTTTATCTCACTGGACCCCGCGGTTCGCTATGAGCGAAACCTTCTACCTCCCCTCCAACGATTGAAGGCCGACGTAGCGAGATGGCGACGACTTCCGCTCTCGCCGCTCGGACGGGCGGCGTTGTTTAAAATGATGTCGCTGCCTCGTTTCTTGTATGCCTTGCAAAATACTCTTGATGTCGTGCCGGTCCGTTATTTCCGGGAGGTGGAGGGTCTTCAGCGCCAACTGTTTTGGGACGGGCGGCCGCGGATTGCTCTCGCCAAGTTGACGCTCCCTTGGTATGATGGGGGGGTCGCCCTCCCCGATATTAAACGATACTATTGGGCGTCTCAGTTGGCGGCAGTGAACCACGGGATATATGGTCCTGCCTTAAACCCGGCCTTCGAGATGAATAAACTCCTGCTTCCGGGTGGGGACTATAATAGGGCTCTGTACTCGGTGACCCAGGACACGCGGTTGACGGGACCCACGCGTGTGGCGGTGCGGGTGTGGCATGCGGCGAATGCTGCAATGGGGTGGAGGGATCGCTTGACTCGGGCGACGCCGTTGTATGCTTCTGGGCGGTTGGGCTGTTTGTGGAGATCGAAAGGCTTTGAGAAATGGGATATGATTGGTATATGTAAGGTGGGTGATCTGTGGGCGAAGGGTGCTTTCAAAACGTTCGAAATGCTCAAAATTGAATATAAATTAAACGATAGAGAGTACTTCCGGTACGCTCAAGTCTACCATGCACTTTGTTCGGTCTTTCCGGATGCTACTGCTATCCCCGAGTATTCCCCACTGGAGGACAGAGTGTTGGATGGCTATGTGCCCGACAGCACTATTTCCCTGATTTATAAGAAGCTCATTAACGATCGTGCGGACTTGCTGCTCCGTTTGAGGGAGGTGTGGACGGGCGATGGCCTGGAATTGGATGATGAGGACTGGGTATCGGCGGTGGCCTCCCCGAAAGAGGTGGCGATCCCGGCCCGCCTACGGTTTGTACAGCTGAAGATCCTCCATAGAGTGTATGTCACAGGGCCCGGTTTGCTGCGTATGGGTTATTCGATGGATGGATTGTGTAAGCGTGGATGTGGCCTGCCGGGCACGTTCCTTCATATATTGTGGGAATGTCCGGAGGTTGTGCGATTCTGGAACGGTATCCACACCGTAATGGAGGGGGTCACGCACGTGGCCCTGTTGCCAGAGGCTAGGAGGTGTTTGTTGAATGTCTGGGAACCGAATGATTGCAATGCGGCACAGACGCAGTGGGTGACCTTGGGGTATATGGTGGCTAAGCGTAACATTGCACAGCTATGGGGCTCCCCGAGGCCGCCCACGGTTGATGTATGGAAGGAGAATATGGACTGGTGTATGTTTAGGGAAAAGACGGCGTATGTGGCGAGAGGTAAGCCAGGGAAATGGACTAGGGTATGGGGTCCGTGGAATCTATATCGGGGACGTATCTGCACCCCGCCTCTGCCATTAGAGGTCGATATTGCTCTGACCCCCTAGCCGCGCGTTCCGCGGGAGAGCTTGAGGTGTGCTCCATGCTTTGTTTTCCCATGGCCCCCCTCTACAGCTTCCGGACAGGAACTGCTTTGGACATTATATGTTATTCCCCGTCCCGGGAAGAGCACGCTGCTACTTTAGACTCTCATTGCCTTGAGTGTGTTTTATATATAATACAAAATGAAACTGTTGTTTTCAATTGCTCCTGGCCTATGGCCGCGGCCTGTTATATGTGCTTACGAACTGCCGGGCGCCTTGCTTATGGTTCAACTGATTGTGTGGCGCTACATTGCGGGCCCTCGGGCTCTATAGCGGCCGGCCCTGGTGGTTGTAGGCCCTTGTTTGTATTTTATTGTGTGCTAACGGTTTCGAATAAAAAAAATTAAAAAAAATAAAATAAAATAGTGTACAGGCTTTAATAAGCTCACTCACTGTCCATGGTAAAAATGCACATGGACATGTCAAGATCAATTAATTAGGGCAGGAAAACATGTTTAGTTACCTTGGCAGTTTCATTAGAACATAAGGACAGAGCAGGGAAATGTGCTTTCAAAGAATATGTGGCTGAAAACACAAACAAACATGTATTCCATCTGTAAAACTTATTTTAATTACTATCAGGCCCAGCAGTTTAAAGAGCACAAAAGAAAACTAGTACCTTGACTCACAGGTAAATAGTCATATCACATCAGACCCAAAATCCCCATGTAGGTACACAATTATAGTGGTAAAACAGTAAATGACATAGAAGTAAGTAGCAATTTAAGCCCAACAAAAAGTGTTAAAACATCAAAGAAGATCACAAAGAGGGTGAAATTATTATGGAAAACAAAAATGAAACACCATTGTAGACAATTGATACTAGAATCACTATAATTAAGTGAGAGAAGAGGTCTAGTTAATTTTTCTGAAAAATAGTGATGAATGTTATCAAATACATGTAGCCCTCTTAGCCAAACAAAATACATATATCACAGGCAACAAAGGGAAGAGGAGGGAAGTGATATCGCATTCCATTCTGTTACTTAATTCAGACCTCTTTTGTCTCTTGCTTCGAGGAAAATCTACTTCGCTTACTTTTTTAGCAAGATCTGCTTTGCATACGGAGTAGTCACAGGAATGGGTAGTCACTTGAAATTAGTTGTGGAATGTTCATTGCACACAAAGGGTCCAATTACGATGTGGCTCGTAAGGGCTTAGAACGAGCCTTATCGTAATGGGCTCCTGGGTTTACTTTCTGACCGCCTAATTATGATATAGGCTGTCGGAAAGTAAACCGACCGGTCATTCCAGCTGGCTTCCGACGGGCTGGGAGAGCCCATCGGCCAGTTGGACTTCGGCCAGTAATCTTAAGGGTGGGCCTTTCGGCTCTTGCAATTACAATGCACGGTTTCCAACATGGTTTGCATGCTGACCTGTCTGACATGGAAACCATGTTGGAAAGCATGTTTGGGGGCCCCTGGCAGGGCCCCTTATGGTGTACGGCCTCTGGTTGGAGGCCAAGGTGCCCTCTGTTAATCCCTGCATCTTGTGACAGGCACCTTGAGGTGTCTTCCACGGGTGCAGGGATGAACCACATCTCCCATTTCACTATGGGAGCATGGATTAAGGCTGGATTACTGCTGTAATGCATGCTTCCATAGTGAAATGTAGGAATGCGAACCAACATTCCTAATGAGGCAGTCGGGAACGCCGACCGGTTGTGTCGATCGCTTCCAGGACCGAGTCAGTGTCGGGCAGAAGCAATTGCACCCGACATCGAAATCAGGCCCAAAGTGTGTGACTAATTTAAATGGGATTTTATTAAATTGTAGCATGCTGATGTGTTCTTGGACTCTAAATTACATTTTATGGGTTGTGAGTCCAGTATTTCCTGGCTAACCCCGGTGTCAGGGACTGGGAGCTGCATTTACAATCTGTGATTTATTTGCCCTTCCCCCACACCTACAGCAATAAATGCTAAGGAGATAAGGCTGGGAAAAGTGATTAATCCTGCAACGTACATAATCTATGGTCAAAATCTACCCCATGGCATTTTGGTTAATGAGTTAAATGGTTTAATATTTGGATTTATTGACTAAAGATATGAACGGTACTAGTGCCCATGCAGATGACAAGTCTTGTGGAGTGACTGTTTCAGCAGATTTAACGCTGGCACACGACCTAATGTTTCAGCGTTTATTAGTCTAAGTAGCGTTAGCAGTAGCATCAAGTTGTTTACTGATGAGCAGCTGCCTATCCCATGGAGTTTGGCTAGTTACTTCTCTGCATAGCAGCAGTCTATGTGCAAAAGAATGCAGAATGCGTCAGTGCCAGCCAGACTTAGATCTCCAGTGATGTCTTCGGGGGAAGGCTGAAGCCAGTGCAGCGGAGGAGCTGGAGTGGAGAGTGAACAGAAAGCAGCGGGAACCAGAGAGGGGGGGGGGGGCGCCAGGAGCAGCAATGAATGGCAGTGAACCTAATATGGGCTTATAGAGGAACTCTAGTTATATATGTTGATGTATTTATTACCAAATTCACAGGTTAGGCATACGTTTGGGCATGAACGGTTGTTGATTGGAAAAATCATAACACACTTAAGATCATCTGTAAACAAAAATCACATTACATGTGCTACAATTTTATGTCAGCTCCTTTGAAGTGAATCAAATGGCCACCAACCCAGAACCTATAACCCTGAGAAACCCTCACTTACATTGTCAGAAATTTCTGAAATCTGAGGTTTTCCTAGGCCGTGAGTCAGTAGTAAATCCACTCCAGGTTCTCTCTGTGTAGTCCTGATTTTATAATTGCGTCAGCAGAGCCACAAATCCCAGAATGCACAGGGAGAGACACTGGATGAGCTACTCTTTCATGGAAGCTGAAAATGTGCCTATATTAGCATACTTTTACAATTTCTAATTGCTAAATGCCTTTCTGTATCAACATGGTTCTTCACGCTGTTCTTCTCCCCATCACAATTAAAAGATGTTTTAGGCCGCGAGGGCTCAGCGTGGGACTCCCTTGAATTCAGCATGGGGTTCTTTCGAATTTTTAGGTGGGTAAACCAGAGATCAAAGGAGTAACATAAAAGCGGTGCTAGATAAATACACTGTTGCGTTGTTTGATATTAAAGACCTAGCTAGACTTTGAACAGATGTTTTTTCATTCCACTGACAGCAGCGCCTCACTGTTTAAAAGACCAACACTGACCAGGGGAAAGGAAAGAAAGAAAAAACAATTTACCTTAATGACATGGTTTTGTTAAGAATTAAACGTCGATGAGACTTTAAAAGCTGAAACTCACTTTGAAAGCACCGAGCAGCTGGGGCTCAGCATGTGCGGTGAGGGCTTTTCTCTGTCATTTGCTAAAACACTAAATTCCAATCATGGAGAGAGGCCTCCACTCTTCTGTAATTCAGTTTAATTGAAATTCTATGCTTGTTAAATCCCGGGTCCTCTATCGATCAACACATGTCAACTGTGAAAAATTGCACTAAATTGTGTTGTGTTGCTCCCCAGCAGTCAACTGCGAGTTGCTATCTGGTGTCTCAAGTTTGAGAATTAAAGCTGACTAAATTAAAACATGGATGGAAAGCAGTTCTTCTCGAGGGAGAAAACTTATTGGTATCTGTCTATACGCATAGTATCAACAGCAACAAATACGCACAAATAATGTTGTTTGTCTTCGTCCTATGAGAGGACCTACCACAAATCACTGGTGTGCCTGGCAAAAAGATACAATGCTTTGCAGGTGATGGGCTCTCAAAGTTCACCCAGAACACGCTAACATTTAAAAAAAAAAAAAACAATAACACAGAAATCTGCAACTTTCCTGGAGTTATGTCAAGAGTTACTTCAGGACATGCTCACTTTTAGAAAGAATCTGATATTAACATCTTAACGATGATCAAAAAGGAACTACACAGAGAGTCCCGGAAGCCCCCTTTATGGCATGGGTCCTGGCTTTGCTCTCTAGAACAGTCAGTTTTCTCTTCCTGCAGGGCCAGGCACGGCCCTTCTCTCTCTCAGCACACAGACACGTTTCTAGGTATTCAGGAAAACCCTCAGCTCCTCCAGTAGAAAGTGCTGACATCAGGTGATGCCCCCTCATCTCTGGGAGACGAGCTGTCCGGCTGACACCATTCAATGTTGCATAGCAGCTCTGCACATCCTCTATGGAAAATTCCCTTCCTCTGTCAAGAAAAATCTGGTACTGGAAAAAGTGAAGTGCTTCAGATCCCACTTTTATACACATTTTCCAGACAGGAAATGTAGATCCACTGCTGCCTAAGGCTTCAGAACCACTTCGTGTCAGGTCTCTTTCAATTGCTATTTCAGGATTGCTCTTCAGACACAATCTTTGAGCAAAGTGATGGTTCTCACAGCAGGTAGCAATGGGACTGGCTTCAAGCAGGAGTATCCCAAACATGGTTGCAAAGAAGAAGGAGATCTCTGCATGTCTGCCAATAGCTGTCCAGAAGCAATAATTAGACACAGAAAAAAGGTAAGAATCTGTCTTGAAATTTCCTCACCTCGAACAACAGAACCTGCAATCCCATCCATCACTCTTACCACTAATAAAAAGACAGTGCTCAGGAAGAATTAATCAGCAGCCCTCTGCTAACAAAGTGCTCATTGAATTTATAATGGTATCTTTTTCTCCATCCTTCTTCTCTTCATTTTCTAGGCCTCTATTCTCCAGCCACCTGAATGCAGGCAATACACTCCCACTGTCCTCCTCCTCCATCTTGTGCCATGTGAGACCACGGGCTTCCAAAATGGACCCCACGTCCTCCTGTACTCAGACTCACAACGCACATAGTCCTACTATCATACTTGTGTTAAATACTCACTACACATACAAGTACTTGACATGTACATTGGATGTCAGTGCAGGGTTCTGAATTTTACATAACAGCAGAACTTTACATGAGAGGAGGTCTCCTACACCTGCCTCTGGCTACTTTTGCATTCTCATCCTCACTTGAATATCTTCCTTTACAGGCCCCTAGGTGTATTGTGGGCCGTCTACTGCAAATATTTTCCTAGTGACTGATGTTTTTCTGCAGCAGACAAGGTTGCCGGGTCCTAGAGTATTGGGGCCCATGTCAAGTAAATGATTTGGGCAGGTGGTACCATCTTCTGGGTATTTGTTGATTGCGATCCTGTTTCCTGTTGCTGACTTTCCCAGAGTTGTGAAGGTTTGGTTGCAGAGCCTCGTAAGTTATATGGCATTGAGCTGATCCCCATTATCTGGTGTCTTTGTTCTATAACAGGTGCTCTGAAGGCTACAACACATTGCCTTATTTTATTGTTGTTTGCACAACTTTGATTCTCGATCTGTCCTGGGAGCTGGGAATTGATGGCGAGAGGTTTCAAGGGGAGAGTTGAGCTCTTCCTCAGGAGCATGACCCGTGGATTCTTCATTAGGTCATCAAATCATTATGTGCTTTGGGAATCTTTAGCCACAGCACTGATAGTAACTTTCAGTTGTAACACCACCCATGTCTTCCTATGGTAAGTTTAAAATTCTAACCAGGAATATTCAAGGCATCAATTCCCCCAGCAGGCGCTATAGTATCTACAAGATGCTTAAGAGGAGAGGGACCCATATAGTTGTCTTACAAAAGGTGCACCTAAATGCCGTTCAGATTGAAAGGCTGTAAAGTAGATGGGGAGGGTAGGTATTTTTGATCTCCTACTTCTATTTTGCCATGAACTGCACAGTCCCTTCAGTGCAAAGCACTATTCAGGCCTCAGTGCCAGCTCTACTTGTGGTGGTGTTTCTCTGTTACCGTCTATAACTATATTTTTCTGCAAATATGTTAGTATGTAAGTTTAGTGATGCCTCACCTTTTAGGCTTGTAAAGTGCCCCAATTGGAAACTCAGAAGTGACCTATACATTTCCTTGCTGAGGCCCATTGAACTTTGTAGCAGTTCTGGAGCCTGGAGACTGTTGTAGATTTCTAAAAATCCTGTTCTCCTGCACAAAGGCTCAGTGCAACTCAATCAACCAGGATTTTATATAGCGTGGCTACTCACCCATGAGGGTCTCAAGGTGCTGAGGGGGAGGGGCTGTTGATCCGTCTGGGCGTGGAGGTTCAGTCGAAGAGCCAGGTCTTGAGGTCCTTCCTGAATTTAGTCATTGACAGGGATTGCCAGAAGTGGAGGGGCAGGGTTTTCCAGTCTTGGCGGCTAGGTAAGAGGAGGATCTTCCTCCGGTTCTGGTCCTGTGGATCCATTGGACGGAGGTCAGGGCAAGTTGGGCGGAGTGAAGTTGTCTGGTGGGTACATGGAATGCGAGGCGGTAGTTCAGATATGCTGGTCCTGCATCGTGGAAAGCTTTGTAAGCATGTGTGAGGAGCTTGAAGGTGATTCTCTTGTTGATTGGGAGCCAGTGGAGTTGTCGAATGTGTGTCATGTGGATGCGGTGGGGGATGTCGAGGAGCAGTCTGGCTGCGGCGCTTTGGACATTCTGTAGTTTCTTGAGCTGTTTCTGGGTGACGCCGGCATAGAGTGCATTGCCGTAATCAAGTCTGCTAGTGATGAGTGAGTGGGTGACCATCTTTCTGGATTCCGTGGGGATCCGTCTGAATGTCTTTCAAAGCAGGTTATGCGTGTGGAAGCAGGATGAAGATACTGCGTTGATTTGGTGGTTCATTGTGAGCGAGGAGTTCAGTATGATGCTGAGGTTGCATGCGTGGTCCGTAGGTGTGGGAGGGGTTCCTAGTGTGGATGGCCACTAGGAGTTGTCCCAGGCTGAGAGAGCGGGTCCCAGGATGAGTACTTCGGTCTTGTCCCAGTTGAGCTTGAGGCAGCTGTCTTTCATCCATGTAGCAATGGCCTTCATTCCACTGTAAAACTTGATTCTGGTGGCTGTGGGTTTGTTGGTGAGGAAGAAGATCAGCTGGGTGTCGTTGGCATAGGAAACAATGTTGAGTCCGTGGTTTATGACAATGGCCAAGAGGGGGGTCATGTCATTGGCATAGGAGACGATGTTGAGTCCATGGTTTATGACGATGGCCACGAGGGGGGTCATGTAAACACTGAAGAGGGTGGAGCTCAGGGAGGAGTGCTCCGCCGCTGATCTCTGTAGGTTCTGAGAGGAACGGGGGTAGTCTGACTCGCTGTGTTTGGCCCGTAAGGAAGGAGTGGATCCAGTCCAGTGCCTTGTCGCAGATGCTGCGTCATGGAGTCTCGTGATTAGGGTGAGTAGGGAGACAGTATTGAAGGCTGCCGAGAGGTCCAGTAGAATGAGGGCTGCGGTTTCGCCCTGATCAAGGAGGGAGCAGATGTCATCGGTGGCTACGAGGAGTGCGGGCTCGGTGCTGTGGTTGGTTCGGTACTACTAGAGTTGGACAAGCTATCTCCTTGGTTACCAATTGTTAAATTGTTACTTTATCTACTCCCTTCCCATATTTTCCCCTTGTGTGAGGTTTAAGGGTCTGAAAGTGCTAAATGACTTGTCAAGCAATGTACAGCATATACATGTAAAGTAGTCATGTAAATGCACAGCATATAAATGTAAAGCAGTCATCCTTTTGGTGACAGATGACCTGTGCAAAGAATGTGATAAAGAGGCCACCCAGGCACTGGTCCTCCTGGATCTATCCGCGGCCTCTGACATGGTTGAACACAACCTCTTAGTGGACCGTGTCAAGGATGCAGGACTTCAGGGCGCAGCATTGGATTGAATCATCTCCTTTCTGAATAATAACACTCAGTCAGTCTGGCTGACCCCTTAGAACTTGTTTGAGGTTCATTTGGACTGCCTCAACCCTTACATTCGCACACTAATCCACTCTGTCAGAGAGATGAAGTGCATGATCTACAAGTACAACGATTGCTGTTCATCCACAACTGGATGAACAACAATCACCTCAAACTGAATTCAGCTAAAATCAAAATTGTCTACTAAAAGTAAGATTAATTACTGGACAGCCTCATTCTGTCCATCAGAGATGGGATTTCCCTCACTCCCTAAGAAAACAATAAATAGCCTTGGAGGATTATTGATGATGATCTATCTATGAAGCCTCGAATTGGAGCAGTCCTCTGTGCATCATTGGTCATGCTCCTGCGAATCAGGAAAATATCCACATTTCTTACCCCAGAGGCTCTCATTCAAGCTATCATTGCACTTGTCATCTAAAGGTTAGACTAGGCCTGTTCCAAATACACTGACTTACCTAAATGCCCCACCCATAGGATAAAAATTTTCTTAAACCAGGCAGTCCAACGTATTTATAAACAACCCAATCGGTGCCACATCACCCCCTTGAGTGAAAAAACGTCATTAGCTACCGGTTGTTCAAAGAACAACATTCTAAACAGGCTGCACAATCTTTAAAACACCCAATAATAAAAGCCCTGCTTTTATTTCCTCTCAAATTCAGAAGTACACCCCCAGCCGCACTCTGCACTCCACATACATGAATTACCTGTCAGTACCCAAGTTTAAAAAGAAGGCAGGTGGAGCAGATGCTCATTCATCGCGCCCAATATCTGGAATTTCTTCCCCCCAGAAATCAGATCTGCCACTTGGTATCAGAAATGTAGGAATTACTCAAAACCTGGCCATTCATTCAAGCATATCATTAAACCCTTGCCTCAGCACTCTTACCGTACTGGCCCCATTTCAGCGCCATGAAACAGACTGGTGAACGTACGCTCTACAAATATCGCTAACATAACAGCAGAAATGCAAGAGAATTGTGTAGCGCCCACCTGAGATGCTCAGGGTTGGTCATTTGGTGTCCAGCCTGAAAAAAATGTTATTCTAGGCCTTATTGAAAATGCCAAATTTGGCCCAGCAAAGAAGAATCATTAAAGTAAGAGTCAGTGCTGTGTTTATTATTATCACTACAATTGCCCCTTTGCCAGAGTGAAATTCAACATGTACATTTGAAAGTTTGTGATATCATCAATGAGTAGCCGAGTTCTTCTACCATAAGAATTTATTTTACCACAACCCTATCAGTATTGTAGTAAATACTTCATACACTGAGAACCTTTACAGAGTATCGTAATGCCTTGATGGCCTCTTAGAGATTCTTTGGATTATAGGCTGGTTTTGTGCTGATTTTAACAATACTTTTATTTTAAAATGGTTAGTCAGTGGTTGCAGGCTTTTCTCCAAAAGGTTCTCTTTTTAACATACATTTTGGACATATTTGTTTTATACTTGACCCATTTAGGTCAAATCATGTAGTTACAGTTATAAATTAAAAACAGCATTTTCTTCAGTTCCTCTTCTTTATAAATGTTTCCTACTCTTTAAATTTATTTTGGTCTTACAGTCTTTATGCTTCTAATTCCATTGCTGATGATGTGCTGCGCCTTTGTATCCCTAAAGTCCTTTCTAGAATTAATGCCTTAATATTGGCCCATACTACCAAATTCTGAGCTAAGAATACTGAAATGTCATCTTTGGTTTGTGCCTCAGGGGGCCTCTCAACAAGAAACAGGTGGAAGTTTAGTACACCAAAATAGAGAGAAAGAGGTACTCCACTGCTGTATACCCTCCTAACTTTATAGCATTCACATAAAAAAGCTACAATTGTGATACAAGTCAAATGATTGTTCAAAGAATCCAATGGGACTGTTACTAAAACTACCTCTGTGTAAAACTAAATAAATTCCTTCATTAAAAAGGTGCACAGGGTAGGTTGAAAAAAGAATATTGGATGAAAAGGGAGAGACTAAGTTTCATCCATCTACCAATTGTTCAGTGACAAGATGGTTTGGCCCTTATTTATGCTCACAAGGGTTCTCAGGCCTTCATCAGGGCTCCCTAATGTCTGGGCTATGTCTCTAAGCATACAATAAGGCAAGAGTAAGTCTTACCTTACAAGTAGTGGTTGGTTTTTCCACCGTAGGTGAGGGAAAATTAATCAAATGGTCTCATTTGTCGAGAAGAGTGTCTTCTAGGATACCTAATGTGCCGCTACAGAGCAGTATGACATACATTGTATATGGCTAATGAGTTTGAATTTGGTGTTGTGCTTTGTTGAGGGTTGGTATTTGGATTAGAAATATGCACAGGTTATAGGCATGGCATAGGGGTGGACTATGAGCATTTTAATACTGCAAACATATGTTCTTTGAAATCAAATGTCACACATTCTTAGTGTCTCAGATGTATTGTACTCATACAAAAGAAAAGCTGTCATATATTCACAGTCATGTTTGTGACTGAATTTTTCCATTGCACTGTATGCTATTTGTAAATTAGGCTATATTGTAATCATGCAATCATGGTTGTATTGCTATTCTTTGTTCAAAATATACAATGTCACTTTAAAAATGTAAACAATACCAATGCCAGGTCAGGATGACGTAAGCGAGTATAAAAGAAGTGCTCCAAAAGTGCACCATTTTCTCCATTACCAATATATGAATACATATATTTTTAAAGGAAATATAGTCCTAAATGCAATGATTGTAACTCACACTACATGCTGGTTTCTGGTAAAGCCTCAATCCAGTTATTCACTGCACAGATTCAATTTAACACGCATTAGACACGTATAGATCCTGGTTCCAGCGCAACAGAGAAGATCCTTCACTCTTCTATAGATACATAGGCTTAACACCAAACTATGTGAATTCCTATCCTTACATTGGCTTACATATGAACATTGTTTAAGAAAGCCTTTACACATTAAGTAATACATTCCTGAAATTCATTTTAAATATTAACCAGTCTGAAACGTCCATAGACCTTGTGATCTTAATGATGCATTTTAGAAAATGTACTTCTATTAAAGAGAAGACTTTCTTAATGTAAAAGGGAGTGCTTTTTTACAATTAGGTGTGTGAAATGCAAACTAATTATTACTCTCTAGTACTAATAATATAACATAATAATCATCTTTATTTTTATACGGTTAATTAACACCATTACAGTTATTTAAAACCCACACAAGCAATTAAAAAGCTCTAATCGAATCATAGGGCCTCATTAGGATGGTGGTTGGACTGCCACCGACAGGCCGTGGTCAGAGGGATTGACCAGCACATCTGACCGGTTCAAGGAGCCCGTCGGGCCGTCGTTCGGATCATATTCCCTACAATTGGGGAGGTGTCTGCGCAGGCAGCACCGTAGGGATTACAATGTCCCTTTCCGACAGCCTTTCCATGGTGGTCCGTCTGCATGAAAAGGCTATCAGAAAGGGACTTTGGGGGCACCTAGCAGGACCCAGTCATCTGTGGGCCACCGCTATGGGGCCTACAAACAACCATGCACAACATGGTGCCTGGCACACGGGGCATGGTTGCTTCAAAACCTCCTCTTTTCCACTGCAGCTTGTGCTGCAGCCCTTTTTCGTGCTGCAGCACAAGCCGAAATGGTAAAGGGGATGTTTCTGACGCCTACAAGGCAGTCACATCTTAATTGGGTGGGTGGAACCGCCATCTACATGTCGGTCGGTTTCCATCACACTGCAATGGTGGCCAGAAGCTCGTCCTACCGCCAATGTAATTCGGCCCATAGTATCTTCTCCAAGATGCACTAATAACATGATTTATTGAGTCTTCTTGTTACTTTACTTATTTGTTGCTTATTACTTCATTTTATTTTGTCATAAACGTTCATTCTAGAAGCCCTCAACCCACCTGTGTCCCAGTTAGATACTTCCAATACTCTTGAAGTTAGACAGTACCTCATTTTCTCATACTGTTTTATATAATTGCTACAACAATGTAAAAAAAGCTCTTTTAATTAAATCCCATTTCAATATTGCTTCATGTGGATTTTTACTGGGTTGTATCAATAAGATCTTAATTATAACTTACAAAAACCTAGGTTAGCCCTGTGAGGATTCAAACCCATTACCTTGAGGCTTACACTAGATTTTATCAGTGTATACTTTACTGGAAGTCCTTTCTCTAATGACATGGGGATTGCACTAATTAATATAGACCTCTAGAACATTGTGGTACAAGAATATCGAAGACAGACTATTGAGGGGAAAAATATCAAAAGAAAAGCGCAGATAAGTAAATATAGATTCACTATTCCTAACTCTACATCCACCTACCTAGATGGTATATGTAATGCGAAGAATTACCTGTCAATATCTTTTTTTGTATTTCTGATATTGTGTCCCATCGATATTCTGGGGTCGATATTCAGAGTATGCAGCATCAAGCATGCTGCTGATAGAGCAAACATACCAATAAAACCAACTGCAGCAACATAACTGTCTTTGTAAAGACAGATAAAAACAGACCACTCAGTGACCCTTTCTTTCTCTTTGGAATATTGAGAGATATGTATCTGACTCTCTGTAAGTCAACTGCAGCAATGTGTTACGACCCTCAACCCTACCTAACATGATGTAAATAAGGTCTGCTAAAAAATAGGCAATATTGTTATTCAGAGAGCTTCACCAGATTGGATAAAAATACAAAGATAATCATGCTGTTGCAACTGGAACACATTTGGAGCACACATCCAAGCCTCACACACAGCCAAAACCGACGGAGTAGCCTCTTACTCAACCAGCGTGAGGCGCTTTAGGGCTTCTAGGCAGTAAGAAAGCACTCGTCAGAGGAAACAATTCAATAATGTGTTAAGAGGCAACAGGAGTCTGCATGTCTCAACTTTGCTAAGAAAAGTTCAGTGGGTAACATATATTTAGGTTGTTTACCATCACAATTATAATGAGAAACAAAATGAACACCGCACTGTCCGAGCCTCTGCCGCCATGGCATGTGAAACTGAGAGTACATACTACCAGCATGGCAAATCCTACCTCCATTACTCCAGATGTACTGACATATGTAATACAATGTTAACATGTGCACAGTCTACTTCCCATTCAGAGTAAGGCGATGTAGATGAAGACTTTGAACATTTTTAATCTAATGTTCATTTCTTTTTTCCTGGGAAGTAATGCTAATGTATTTTAATGTGTGCATGGCTAACTATGAAATGCAATCACACATGTAAAGTAAAGGAGCGCTGCACAAGAAATGAAGGCTGGGATACAGTACACTAGGTACACGATGGTCCGAACCGGCCACTGCCCGTGCAGGTGAGAGCAGCGGGGCCCGCGGTGGGGGGGATTTCGACAGCCGACGACGAGGGAAAATGTATTATTTATTTAGTTTTTCCTTGTGGTGGTCTGTTGAATCCCCTGCTAACCCAGACCCACCACTCTTACCTGCACGGGCCGCTCCTGGTCTGCATTCCACTCAGTACCAATTGAAATATTTTGCTTTTTACATTTTGATTTGACTGTGTTCTAACTAGCTGAATGTTGAGATTTTTCACTTTATTCAAATGTGCCCATCGCTGGGGAGGAGTCTGAAGCAAGCATCACAAATATGCAGAGCTATGCCTCTCCTCCACTTCCTCTGGTCATTACCTCAAGTGCCCCATAAGTGGTGGTGATCTCTGGTCTGCACTCTGCACAAGCTCCACACTTCTTCGCTCAATGGAATGAAAATAATACCTTAAAACAATGATAAGATCTAATTTCTCTAAAAACGGGCTTCATATGCACGAAGGAATAATGACTCACACTTCCTCAGTGGAAGCCAAGCCTGTAATTTTAATCAGGAAGCTCTTCTAGGGTTTTAGAAGTGCTTCACTTGTAGTCCTGTGGTGTCTGAAATCTTCCATTAAACTCAATCAAGGTCCATATTTACATCCTCTTTCAGAGATTTACATCCAGTAAAAAGCCAATTTGCTTCGAGAATGTGACTTAGGTCCTATCAAGCAGGCCACTGAGATACTCAAAAAAGAGTACACTCAAAGTTAAAAGGATTGACACATTAGATACCAGGCTCACAACTATTGTGACATTTAATCCAGGTCCTTTATAAAAATAAAAATGAATATCAGAACTGCTTGTCCTGCGGTACAGAGGCACACGAGTAGATATGATGCGTGTACACTGTACAACAGGACCTCCTACAAACTTGCCACCCGGAAACACCACCAGCTGATCCGCGCCGCCAAGAAAACAGCATTCAAGGACCGGTTGGACAACAACGCACACAACAGCTAGGAACTCTTCAACATCGTGAAAGAGCTCTCCAACCCCAGCGCAGGAAACAACGACATCACCCCATCGCAAGACCTCTGCAACTCCCTCGCTTCATACTTCCACAACAAGATCACGGACATACACAGTAGCTTCAACAACCAACCATCGCACACCATGACCGTCCAACCACCCCCACCCACCACCACCCTCCACGCCTGGACCCCGATCAGCACCGAAGACACCACCCGCACGATGAACTCCATCCACTCCGGATCACCGATCGACCCCTGCCCTCACCACGTCTTCAACAAGGCCGACGCTGTCATCGCACCCCACCTGCGAGACATCATCAACACATCCTTCGACACCGCCATCTTCCCCGAGAGCTGGAAACACGCCGAACTCAGCGCTCTACTCAAGAAACCAACAGCGGACCCCACCGACCTCAAGAATTACCGCCCCATCTCGCTTCTCCCGTTTCCAGCCAAAGTCATCGAGAAGACCGTCAACAAGCAGATGGCCGCCTTCCTCGAGACGAACGGATCCCTCGACCCCTCACAGTCCGGCTTCCGAGCCAATCACAGCACCGAGACCGCCCTCATCGCCGCCACCGATGACATCCGAGCCCTGATGGACAATGGAGAAACAGCGGCCCTCATCCTCCTAGACCTCTCCGCGGCATTCGACACGGTCTGCCACCGCACACTAGTACGGCGCCTCAGCAACATCGGAATCAAGGACAAGGGGCTGGAATGGATCATCTCCTTCCTCGATGGAAGAACACAGAGAGTCCGCCTTCCACCGTACAAGTCAGAGGCCTCCGAAGTCATCTGCGGCGTCCCACAAGGATCATCTCTGAGCCCCACCCTCTTCAACGTCTACATGAGCCCCCTCGCGGCCATCGTACGCAAACACAACCTCAGCATAATCTCCTACGCCGACGACACCCAGCTGATCCTCTCCCTGACCAACGACCCCGCCGCCGCCAGAGCCAACCTGCACGAAGGGATGAAAGAGGTAGCCGAGTGGATGACGACCAGCCGCCTGAAACTGAACTCGGACAAGACGGAGGTTCTCATCCTGGGCTCTTCACCCTCCGCCTGGGACGACTCCTGGTGGCCTCCCGCCCTGGGCACCGCACCCAAACCGACAGACCATGCACGCAACCTGGGCTTCATCCTGGACTCCTCCCTCTCCATGACCAGGCAGGTCAACAACGTCTCCTCGGCGTGCTTCAACATCCTACGCATACTTCGGAAAATCTTCTGGTGGATCCCCACCGAGACCAGGAGGACCGTCACCCAGGCCCTCGTCACCAGCCGACTGGACTACGGTAACGCCCTCTACGCCGGTACCACCGCCAAGCTCCAGAAGAGACTCCAGCGGATCCAGAACGCCTCAGCCAGACTCATCCTCGACATCCCACGATCCAGCCACATCTCCGGACATCTGAGAGACCTTCACTGGCTCCCCGTCAACAAGAGAATCACCTTCCGCCTCCTCACCCACGCACACAAAGCCCTACACGACCAAGGCCCGAGCTACCTCAACAGCCGAGTCAACTTCTACGCTCCCACGCGCCACCTCCGATCAGCCAACCACGCCCTCGCCGCCGTCCCCCGCATCCGAAGAGCGACTACAGGAGGAAGGTCCTTCTCCTACCTGGCCGCCAAGAACTGGAACTCCCTCCCGACCGACCTGCGCCTGACCCAAGACCACCTCTCCTTCAGGAAGAAGCTGAAGACCTGGCTATTCGAGCAGTAGCGGCACCCCCCCCCCCCCCCAGCGCCTTGAGACCCTACGGGTATGTAGCGCGCTTTATAAGTGTCATTGATTGATTGATTGATTTTGTTCTGTTTCACAGCACAGGTCTAGGCAAGTATTGAGAACGTGTTGGTGCAGACTGTTAGAAATGGAGTCTTTAGTTGGCAGAGGTTTACACCCTGTCCAAGGAGGGACTACCACCCTAGTCAGAGTAAGTCAGATGAACTCCCTAAATTACCTGTGCTCACCCTCTGGTGGCTTGGCACCCAGCAGTCAGGCTTAATTTAGGAGGCAATGTGTAAAGTATTTGTGGAACACTTAAATTACAATAACTCAATGAAAACACCTCAACGCATATTTATCTGAGTAAAATAAGACCAAAACAACAATAATCCAATAAGTAGAGTTCGAAAAATGAATTTTTAAAGATTAAAACAAAAATAGTGCTTAGAAGTCCCTGGTGGTCAAAAGTTTACTTGAGGTCGCGAGGGACCAAGGCAAAGCCTAAGTTCGGGCCAACCGCGATGGAGGCAGACCGGCTACAGGACCCAGACAGGTCCCACTGAAGAAATACCTTGAAAGGAGCTTTTGTCAATGTCAAGAGTCTACTGCGTCATTGCTGAGCTGTGCAGAGAGGGTCATGCATCACTGTCGAGCTCCATTGAAGTGAATGCAAATCTTCACCATCGTCGTCAAGCCGCGCAGGCTGCAGATTCTTCCTTGAACAGCCTCTGCGTGGAAGGTGCACTGCAGCCGAAATTCTAATGCAGTCGAGGCAATGCGTTGATTTTTGCAGAAGTCACTTCTGAGGCCCAGGACTGGAGAGGGCACCTTAGGCAAGGGTAGGACTCACAGATGACAAGGTCCAGCAGCACCAGCAGGATTGTAGGAAATGGTTTGTGGCCCTAAAACATCAGGAAACAGGAGACAAGCCAGCAAGCCCTTGTTGTCAATCTGGATTGAAGTGAGAGAGTCCAGTTCTTGTCCTCAGCATGGCAGAGATCAACAGGCAGCAGGGTAGCTCAGCAAAGCAGAGAAGCAGTTCCTCAGAACAGTCATTCACAGCAAAGTGGCAATCCTTTCAGCACAGCAGTCTTTACTCCAGCAAAGTTCATCCCAGGTCTAGTAGTTTATGGATTTGATAGGGTCAGAGCCCTGGTACTTATACCCAAATGTGCCTTTGATGTAGGGGGTGACTTCTCTGAAGTGCACAGAGATCCCTTTAAGCCCAGCTCTGGCTCCAGACTACCACTAGGGGCTAAATCAGCCCTTTGTGTGAGGGCAGGATGCAACCTATTCAGATGTGTGTGCCACCTCTCCCCCTTCCTGCCCAGGAAGGCTATCAGTATGCAGATTAATGCAGATGTATCATTTGTCACACCCAGCCCTTCCTGTGTTGTGGTTTTCTGGAGGGAAGCTGTCACCTAGCCCTGATATGTATTGAACACAGGCTGCAGGCACACAGACCATAGTTAAGAGCAGAGAAATGTCCACTTTCTAAAAGTGGCATTTCTAAAATGGTAATGTCGAATCTAACTTGACAGGAATTACAGCTTAAAAGGTACTTTAAGGAATCTCCAATGCTGGCCTATGGAAGGAGTAGGCCTCACAGCAGTGAAAAACAAATTTAGCTGCTTGTCACTGCCAGTTCATCTGAAAATTAAAAAGTACGTGCCCTGCCTTTTAGTTACACAGCACCCTGCTCTTAGGGTCACTTAGGGACTACCTTAGCAGTGACTTGTGTGTAATAAAAGGGGAGGATAAGGCTTGGCAAGTGGTTTCAAATGCCAAGTTGAAGTGGCAGTAAACTGCACGCCAGGCCCTGCAACGGAAGGCTTGAAACAGGTTTGAAAGGCTACTTGAAGAACCAGTATTGCAGGTCCACTAGTAACTTTTAGTATACAGGCCATGGGTACACGGTGTCCCACTTTACAAGGGACTTACAGGTAAACTAAATATGTCAATCAGGTCTACACCAATATCAACATGCTTGGGGGAGAAGCACATGCACTTTAGCACTGGTTAACAGTGGTAAAGTGCTCAGATTCCTATAGCCAACAAAAAGATCAAACAAAAAGTGGAAGAAAGCAGGCAAAACGTTGGGGGAAGACCACCCTACGGATGACAGGTCCAACATAGACCTAATTGTGATTCACGATGAAGAAACTGTGTCTTCTAGGACCATAGCAGGTCACCCACCCAGAACAAGAGGTAGAAAATGAAATCCAAATTTATCTCTCAAGGAGTAGAAATCTTAGGAGCAGAAGCAGAGAGTTACTTTGCCAACATATTTGCCAAGAATGCCAAACTCTCCTTTGTTGACAAAAAAAGCATCTGTGGCAGAGATTTCAGAATAGTGACCAAATGTCACCAGTATACAATAAGTATTGAAACACAGTTGCACAGAGTACTTCGCTAGACCAGCACATGCTAGCATGAGCAAGACAAATTATATTGACCTAGCTAAAAGATGGCACTGATGCCTGAGATGTTAGTGCCATGAAGCCCTTGCAAAAGAGCACTGAATAAACATTGTAAGGCAGGTTCAATAGTTGTATGAAAATACATGACTGTGAGCAAAACTATAAGCTTTACCGTTGACACTATAGCAGACACACATTTATACACAAATGCATTCCCTGTAGAACACAGGGCCTGATTACGATGATGGTGAGACCGCCACCGACAGCCCGTCGGTGGCGGTCCCACCGCCATCGTAATGAAGATTCCTGCCCACCACATTAGGATGGCGGGCGGATGGGTGGCGGTTGGAGAGACCGACCGCCACGGTTCTGATTGGCTCAATGAACCCTTTGGACCATTGGAGGGAACTTCAATCCCTACAATGGTGGTGATGCCTGCCAGGCACCGCTGTAGGGATTATGATGTCCCTCTCCGCCAGAAAGGGACATGGGGGCCCGCAGCGGGCCCCCTCTCCCCCCTTCCCCAGCTTTGGGTTTTGGGGGGCCCCTATGATGCCAACCTACATATCCCTCACCATGTGGCAGGCACCCCATGGTGCCTGCCACGTAGTGCAGGGATACGTGTAATGCCTATTTTTTGTACTGCGGCGTGTGCTGCTGCCTGCAGCACCCATCGCAATACAAAATATAGACATTGCACTGTGGTGGCAGTCGCATCCTAATGCCTATGGCGGTACGCCAACAGCCAGTCGGGCAGTCCCATTTACGAAAGGGTGGCGGTCGGACAAAAGTCCGACTGCCATTATAATGAGGCCCACAGTTTCTGCACTTGACAGCATTTACTCACTTAACTGTCACTCAATCATGCGGGTGAAGATCTCCCTATGGTAAGTAGGGTGAAAAGTCAAAAAAGTATATTAAATTTGAAAAACAAAAATAATGGTTTTATGTTAAACATTATCGTAAATTAATTTTAGATATTTATTTTAAATGTAGTACAAAATAAAAATGCTACAGCAGTGGCAACATAATTTTGAATTCAATAATTAATTAATTTAAATAGATTAATTTTAATCAAAATTAAGTTTGAATGATTTATTTTAAAGCCTCCTATCTAAAGTAAAATGTTTGTATTTACTTATTACGTATTAAACATTACACAATGTTATTTATAAAAATGAATTACATTCAATGTAATTTAAAAATAATTAAAGTTACATTTATTTTAAGTTAAAAAGGTTATTATAATGTTATAATTAAATAAAACATATTTTTAAAATATAAGTAATTTTTTAACATACAAATTTATTTACATATGTTTTTAAAAATTGAAATTAATTATTTTAATTTAAAATTATTTTGTTCTATTTTAAGTCCCAGACTCCATGATTTTCTATGGGAGGGTGCTGCAGTATCAGTGGTTGGCCATGAGTGGTGATGGACTCACTACTGCTCCTTTTCGGCAGTAGAAACTATACAGTTGTAAATTCAGTTCCACCACTTGTTTTTAGGGATGAAGACATGTAAGTCTATATTTTCGAGTAGCTTTATACTCCTAAATGGTGAATATCTAAAAGTTACTCACAAGTGTAACAGTAAACTTACAGGTGCCGATTTATTCACATGAAAGTTTACCTTTGTGAATAGGCCCTATAGTGTAAATATTATGCACTGTAGAGTGTTGCTAGCGTAAGTTAGTCTGAGGAGAACTCAAGGTGATATTTGTCTCAGTTACTAATTGGGAGTAAATTCACCAGGACTTTTATTGTTCAATTATTTTTACGTTAGGAGTTGACGGGGGAAGTGCTAGAGGCCACATATACATCCTTATTGTCAGTGGACCTGATGGTGACTTCATATAGGTAGCCCCTAGCTTGGAAAATCTCAATTTAGAATGCAGTTGGGGTCTTCTTCAGGTGTATGCTAAGTGAGACTTCAGATTGCTCAGACCCTAAACCTGTTTCAGTGAACTGCACTCCCTTCCTCATTTTGCTAATTTATAGCTGGTCCCTAAGGTAACTAGTAGTCAGGTGAACCATCAGGGTTCTATACGTTCACAGCATTACAATGCAAGATATTGCCATTTTTTTTCTGATGTAACAGACAACACTGAGGTAGTACTGAGAAGAAGAATGACTGAACTGAGCGTGGTTTAGAGAAGCCACAGTGCACAGCTCATAATATTGTCATATTGTACACACAGCTTTGAGTATCAAGATCAAAACCTTTGGTCCATACAATAATTTAGTTCAGTCACAGGAATATAATCACTTCAATACAAGAGAGTTAAGCAAATGGGTGAAGGATTCTGACCATGAAATTAAGTGATGGAGTATTATATTTTGACTATAAGTCTTGTCATTGCAATACAAAGTTATTTGATTTGAGCAAGGAATTATTTATCAAATTCAAATCAGACCGGCGATTTTGAAATAGATTTTTGAAAATATAGAATACGCCTTATTATAGCTATTTTAGCCCTCCAATAGACATTAAAAACAGGACTAGTAGTGTTTTGACATATGTATTCGTCAGTTTTACCTGTTAAAGTTAAGAAATACATGACTGGTTTTACATTGAATGCAGGACTGAACAGTCCTGTTCCAAACTGGGAGTTTATTTTTGAATAACAAAATAATCTAATAACAAAATAATCTAATTTCCTGGTAGGTCGCTCCCCCTCCACACAGCTCCGACTGTGTGCCCCTGCTGCCGCTGCCACTGCCGCTGGTAAGAGTCCTCCGTCCTATTTGCTTTCTGTGCCACTGTCTCCCCCTCTTTGTGCCTCGTTTTCTGCTCTGTGCCATCCGTCCCCCCCCCCTTTTTGTGCCCCATTTTGCTTTCTGTGCCACTGTCTCCCCCTCTTTGTGCCTCGTTTTCTGCTCTGTGCCATCCGTTCCCCCCCCCTTTTTGTGCCCCATTTTGCTTTCTGTGCCACTGTCCCCCCTCTTTGTGCCCCGTTTTCTGCTCTGTGCCACCCGTTTTTTCCCCCTTTTTGTGCCCCATTTTGCTTTCTGTGCCACTGTCTCCCCCTCTTTGTGCCCCGTTTTCTGCTCTGTGCCACCCATTTTTCCCCCCTTTTTGTGCCCCATTTTGCTTTCTGTGCCACTGTCTCCCCCTCTTTGTGCCTCGTTTTCTGCTCTGTGCCACTCGTTTTTACCCCCCTTGTGCCCCATTTTGCCTTCTGTACCACTGTTTCCCTGCCGCTGTGCCCCCTGCGGCCCCGCCCCCTGCCCACTCGCTGCTCCCGCCTCCCGCCTCCCAGCTGCTCCTCCCTCCCACCTCCCCATATATGCCGGACGCTGCGCGGTGAGGTGAGCAACCCCTGACCCTCCTGTTAGGTCGCTCCCCCTCCACGCAGCTCCGACTGTGTGCCCCTGCTGTCGCTGCCACTGCCGCTGGTAGGAGTCCTCCGTCCTTTTTGCTTTCTGTGCCACTGTCTCCCCCTCTTTGTGCCTCGTTTTCTGCTCTGTGCCACTTGTATTTTCCCCCCTCTTGTGCCCCATTTTGCCTTCTGTACCACTGTTTCCCCGCCGCTGTGCCCCCTGCGGCCCCGCCCCCTGCCCACTCGCTGCTCCCGCCTCCCAGCTGCTCCTCTCTCCCACCTCCCCAAATATGCCAGACGCAGCGCGGCCGCGCCGCTGGCGCGCCAATGGCGCGCCTAAGGCAAGCCCGTCTGTGCCCGTCCACGCCTGGACCGCGCCCTGCGCCAGAACCCCTGTACCCCGCGAACGCCATGACACCAGACTCCGCTACGATGCCAGCACCCTCCACGCACTCAACGCTGGCCGAAACCACACCTGCTTCCAGGCGGCCCCGAAACGGACCCACGGACCCCTCTCCTGCCACACCTGCAGCTACACCTGCAGCTTCACCTGCGACAGAGCCACCAAACCTCCAAGGACTGGACCCAACCACCTCCGCTGCATACTCCTCAACACGTGCTCCGCACGCAAACAGGCAGTCAAGGTCTGGGATCTGCTCAACACCTCCGCCCCAGACATGGCCTTCCTGACCGAGACCTGGTAGAACGACTCCTCGGCGCCCGACATCGCCATAGCCATCCCGGACGGCTAAAAGATCACCCGCAGGGATCGCGCCAACGGAATCGGAGGAGGAATAGCCATCGTCCACAAGTCCACCCTCAAGGTCGCCACCCACGCAGACGACACCCTCAACACCGCCGAACACCTGCACTTCCGGATCCACACCGACCCCAACACCACCCTCAGAGGAACACTCATCTCCAGACCCCCCGGACCCCGGGCTCAGTTCAGCGACTCCATCGCCGACCCTGCCAGCACCCACGCACTCACCACCACGGACTACATCCTCCTCGGGGACCTGAACTTCCACCTCGAGAACAACGACGACGCAAACTCCGCCACCCTGATCGACAACCTCGCCAACCTCGGCCTCAGACAACTCGTCACCGCACCGCACCCACGCCGCCGGCCACACGCTGGACCCCATCTTCTCCACAGGCAACCGCGTCGCCTTCGACCACACCACCGAACTCCACTGGACCGACCACCACTGCATCCATTTCACCTTCAAGAAACCAACCACGCACCACCGCACCCAACAGCTGCCTCGCTGCAGCTGGAGCAAAGTCACTGAAGACCAGCTGATCACCACCCTCGCCCAGAACCCACCCACCGACCCCACCAACACAGACGCCGCAGCCTGCAACCTCAGACAGTGGATCGATGACTGCGCCAACACCCTCGCCCCGCTCAAGAAACCCTCCAACAGCCACGCCAGCAAGAGCGCCACCTGGTTCACCGACGAGCTCCAGACCTCCAAACGCGCATGCCGGAAACTGGAGAAGATATGGCTCCACGAACGCACACCGGACAACCACGCAGCCCACAAGGACGCCACCCGCAGACATCACCACCTCATCAGATTAGCGAAGAGATTCTCCTTCAAAGACCACCTGGATAACAACGCACACAACAGCAAAGAGCTCTTCAGCATCGTAAAGGAACTCTCCAACCCCAGCGCCAACAACAAAGCCATCCCGCCATCACAAGAACTGTGCGACTCACTAGCCATCTTCTTCCACCGCAAGATCATTGACATCCACGACAGCTTCAACACCACGACCACCCCGACTACGCCAGACTCCACCTCCCCTGTGAACACCACCAGCTCCAACCGCCTGACCTCCTGGTCCAACGTCAACGACGACGAGACACGCAAGGTCATGAACTCCATCCACTCAGGATCTCCGTCAGACCCATGCCCACATCACGTATTCAACAAAGCAGACGCAGCCATCGCACCCCAACTATGGAAGGTCATCAACATCTCCTTCAAAACAGCGACATTCCCGGAAAGCTGGAAGCACGCCGAAATCAACGCCCTCCTCAAGAAGCCCAAGGCGGACCCCAAGGACCTCAAGAACTTCCGGCCCATCTCCCTGCTCCCGTTCCCGGCGAAGGTCATTGAGAAAATCGTCAACATGCAATTGGCTCGCCACCTGGAAGACAACAACATCTTGGACCCGTTCCAGTCCGGATTCAGATGAAACCACAACACCGAGACAGCCCTCATCGCCGCCACAGACAACATCAGGCGCCAACTAGACAACGGCGAAATATCAGCCCTTATCCTCCTGGACCTGTCAGCCCACTTCGACACGGTCTGCCATCGCACTCTAAAGACACGCCTCCTAGAAGCCGGAATCCAAGAGAAGGCCCTTGACTGGACCACGTCCTTCCTCACCGGCAGAACCCAGAGCGTCTGCCTCCCACCCTTCTGATCCGAAGCCACCGACATCATCTGCGGCGTCCCCAAGGGCTCTTACCTCAACTCGATGCTATTCAACGTCTACATGGCCCCCCTCACACAAGTGGCCCGCCATCACGACCTCAACATCATCTCCTATGCCGACGACACCCAGCTCATCCTCTCCCTCACCAAGGACCCACACACCGCCAAAACCAACCTCCACAAGGGAATGAAGGCCGTCGCCGACTGGATGAGGAGCAGCTGTCTGAAGCTGAACTCAGACAAGACGGAGGTCCTCATCCTCGGACCCACCCCCTCGGCCTGGGACGACTCCTGGTGGCCGACCACACTGGGAACAGCACCGACACCCACCGACCATGCACGCAACCTAGGATTCATCCTTGACTCTTCCCTCTCCATGTCTAAGCAGGTCAACTCTGTCTCCTCCTCCTACTACAACACTCTCCGCATGCTTCGCAGGATCTACAAGTGGATCCCGACCGAAACAAGAAGAACGGTGACGCAGGCTCTCGTCAGCAGCAGACTGGACTACGGCAACGCACTCTATGCAGGAATCCCAGCCAAATACCTACGACGACTACATCGGATCCAAAACGCCTCCGCCCGACTGATCGTCAACGTCCCCCGCCGCAGCCACATCACCCCCCACCTGAGAGACCTACACTGGCTCCCCGTCGACAAGAGGATCACCTTCAAGCTCCTCACCCACGCACATAAAGCACTCCACAACGCCAGACCAGCCTACCTGAACAGCAGACTCAGCTTCTACACCCCCACCCGCCAGCTCTGCTCCGCCAACCTCACCCTCGCCGCTGTCCCCCGTATCCAACGAACGACTTCCGGCGGCAGATCCTTCTCCTACCTCGCCGCCAAGACCTGGAACACCCTCCCTACCCACCTACGGCAGACCCAAGACCTACTCGGCTTCAGAAGACCGCTCAAGACCTAGCTCTTCGAGCAGTAGCGGCACACCCCTCCCCTCAGCGCCTTGAGACCCTCACGGGTAAGTAGCGCACTTTACAGGTACTCTAATTGACTGATTGACCCCCACAACCTGGGAATTTCCTTCCAGGATGTAGAGGTCGTTATTGTGTTTTTTCCTGTCCTTCGCCATCAGGTTTCCCCTTGCGGTGACAGACAGGAAAAAAAAGCCATTACACCATATACTCTAAACAGGACGGGTGATGTAATGTCCTTCCTCCCAGGGCCCATACTCAGTCGGGCCATCAGAGGAAGTACTCCATTGACAGAGCCAACTGGGGTCTGTAAATGAGGCTAATAGACCCACACTTTGGCAGACAGGGTGTTCCATCATTTTTGCACTGAATTAACCTGTCCGCCATCCTCTAAATAAGACCCTAAATCCTTACAACCCCACTCTACATGTTATCCTTTAGCTAGCATACTTCAACAGTACTCGTTAATGTAATAGTAATGGAATTACGGCTCACAGTTTAATGGTACAGCGGTTTATTGTCTGCAAGTAAAGCTGCTTTGGCTTTAATAGTACTGTGGCTCAGTTTAATGTTTCAATGTTATAGCAATCCTCAGCTTATTGCTGTAATGGAGAGTTCAAAAGCACGCTTGTCATTCGTTTTGAAGCTCATCTCAGCCAGGAAGTCTAGAAAGGCGGACTAGTGACATTTTTCATACCCCGTGCACTGTGTCCAGAGCTCTGTTTATAGCTCATACTACTGATAGACCTGCTTCTAAACACTTCTCATTTTGGCAGACATGGGAGTTGAAGTACTAGGAGGTGAAGTGATTTGCCCAGAATGCTGCAGTATGTACACACAGGGAAGCTAGAACTAGACTCCTTGTATTCTGATTCCAGTCCACGCATTTTAGCAGCTAGATGTTGTCCTGAATCCATGATCATAAAGTGTAGCCACTACTCCAGTCACTCCGCTCCCTCCACACATGATGCCATGACTTGCCCCAGCTCCACGATTTTAGTTATTGTTACCAGGGTTTTTCCCAGCAAATCTTTGCAAAGCAAGTACCAGAGTTGAACCTGAAGCTGACCTCTGAAATCTTTGAAGCATTTAATTCAAGGACCACGAGAGGGTCTCCATTTTTCCTGCAAGGTTAGAAGGTTTCATGGATTGCTCTGAGAAGTTGTTAACTTGATGCATAGAATCCCATGTTTATTTAACCATTTATAGTGCACCAAAAGCTGGTCGGTATCTGGGTGCTTTATAGAGAAACATATTGAACAAAACATGGGTTACATCGAAATCGGAGGGAAATTATCGCAGAATGAAGGAAAAATTCCATAGAGTGTGTTTGTTTCTCGGTAGGAAACCAGGTACCCTTTGCAGACCTACTTTATTTATTTATTTATTTATTTATTTTATTTATAAAGTTTTATATAGCGCTAGCTAGACCAGTGGGTATCAGAGCGCTTTACATACACATAGGAAAAGAAAAATTGCATAACATCACAGGACATGAGGATGCATAAAGATAAAAGCAAAGACAAAATACTTAAGTATCCAGTGAGGGGAGAAAGACGCAGGTGGTTGACTTTAGGCATTGTATGACCAGACGGACTTACAGTTGTTTCATAAAGGTGTCTAGAAAGGTCAATTTTCTGATATTGCTATAAAGAGTATTCCAGGATGTTGTCACCACTCCAGAGAATAAATATCTGGATATTCTGTATTTCTGGACTTTGAGAAAAAGTATCATAACTTCTGAGTTTGAAAGAACATAACTTTTTTCTCAAGAGATGTATCATTTTGAGGGGGGGGAGTGGCCGACTGCCGATGGAGTGAGCAGCATTGCTTGGAGCTTCCCTAGGCTGATCTCCCATCGAGTGACATCCTGCCATCCCATGGCCGACTCGGGCCCTAATGAGTCTCCCAGGGAGAAGCTATAGCTAATGAACCTACAGGAGCTGACTTCAGCCGTTCCTGATGCTGCACATTACTTGGAAATCAAAAATTGCTGGATGGACCGCAAAACAAAGCGTGAGATTGAGGAGTCTCGGCAGGGGAGACCAGACCCGATGCTGCTAAGCCAGGCTGAGCTAAGGAGGGGAGGGGCCTGGCGGTGTGCTAGAGGGCTGAGCCCCCATGAAGTTGCTGATCAGTGGACCCGGCACTGGGCTGCTGAGGAGAGACTTGGACGCACAGGACTGAAGCATACCACTGGAGCGATAGGAGCAGCGAGACCAGTGAGCTGTGCGGACACCACGGATGCGGGGAGCAGCGGATGTGAGGCCCTGATCCTGAGCTGGAGACCGGCGGGTTTCCCAGTGCCTGCTGACCAGAGACGCGGAGGTGAGAGTGTGGCCCAGAACCCAGTGACAAGGCTTGACCCAGCTTTGGGGACACAGGGGCTGCAAGACCACAAGGCTGGGAAATTCCAGACTGGGCGCGGCCCCATGGAAGGATGTGGGTGCTGCCGCACTGATGGCGCCTCCATCAGACAGTGAGTGGGGGCACGGCTGGGCCCGTTCGTCCTGCGTGTCGGCAGACACCCTTGGGGCAACGGGCCCGGCACCTGGAGAAAAGCGCCCCGGCTGCATTGAGGAAAGCGGCAGAGAGCTGTCTGCATGGCCTAGGACACACGGGAACAGAGAGCCCACACTGCAACATCGCTGAGCTGAGAGGCAAGGCTCCCTCTGCACCAATTATCAGGGGCATTTCCGGGAGGGCTGCCAGGCAGTAAGTGAGCTGGGGAGCATACTTGCATCTAGGACAGTGCTTGAAATGAAGATTGATAGCCTGAGTTCTCAATAAGCGCCAGGTGGAACGAGTCGCCACTACAAAGCGCGCAATGCCAGAAATACTTCCTACACTAGCACGACAGCGGAGCACATTAACACCATGGAATCTTAAATACGTACTCTAGAACTCAGGGCAGAAGATGCTGAAAACCACTCTGGACATAACAAAATACGAATGGTAGGACTTCCAGAGAAATTGGAAAGAGCAGTATGATCACATCCTTGAAGCAGTGGCGATGCATAGAAGTAGCACAAGAGGGTCTCTCTACTTTCTTTGCCTTTGAAAGGGCACATCGGGTGCCAGCACGCCCACCCATGCCGGTAGCCCCGACGTAGCCGGTGGGGGCCCGACTCCTGTACTACAAAGACCGAGCCCATATTCTAGCCCAGGCTCACCGCAAAGGAGAACTCTGCATGGAGAACGCCATTGTCCAGATATTCCCAGACTTTTCCAGAGAAGTGCAACAACAGAAAGCCACGTTCAAGGAGGCGAAGAGGCAACTACACCAACTCAGCCTCCAATATGCAATGCTATTCCCGGTTCGACTGTGAGTGGTGTCGCAGGGTGGTGTTAAATTGTTCCAGACACTTCAGGATCTCTGGCACTGCCTGGAGCAGCGCCCGCAGCAGGAGCCTACAGACAGTACACTGAGACAGCGCACACATCGCTTTTGCTCTAGACACAGAAAGACACTGCATAGCTTGGCGACACTCTCATAAGCTGAAGCACAAATGGGACAACAGAGAATGGTGGAGGTGATGGTGCAAATCAGCGGAAGGGACGCGGACCCCTTGACGCCAGAACGAGAGAATGCAGTAAAAGGTTCGGATTCAGATCATGGTTAGGTCAGCTCTGCAGTCTCGAGCACCACACTCCCTAAAGTGACCCAGATATCATCTGACAACCTCATATAATTACCTGTACAGCCACATATGGACACAAGGGGAGCCACTGAGAGAGCTTCCAGAAGCATTATGTGGCAATGACTAACATGATGCATTCTCTTCCTTAGGGCTGCGTCAATATATCCTTCGAACTTCGCTGGGAGGGGGGGAGAGTGTCTGAGGGGATCTGCTGATCACCCACCCCCAACCTTCGGACCTGCGAGAGAGCTCCCTCAATTTTCTAATACCAGGTTATCTGTTTGGATGGGGGCGACCACCTACTTGTCCTGGGAGTGGGGGAACTTGTTTTTGGTTTATCTATTGTTTTGAGTCGTACCATACTGCATGCCATGTTTGTGATACTTAGAGGTTGGCTGACCGATGGCGGGAGAGGAGGAGGAGGGAATGTCTACACATAACTAGTAGATGGCAGCACCAATAAATTACAAATTTAGGTCTTGGAACAAACATGGTATGCACACTATGTCAAACTGACACAAAGTGTTCTCCTACCTCAATAGAAGAGATGTATCTCATGGCGAAGGAGGGGAAGGTGTTACAGAGACAAAGGTGAGGCCAAGCCTTTTACACCATATACTCTGCATATGCTAGAGGAGTGCTAAGCTGGGTCAGGGCGGGAGTGCCATTCCAACACATAGATAACTTTGCAGACCCAGAGGGCTGATACGTAGTGGTAAGGGGACGATTGTAGGTTAGGGCCCTATCCATTGGAAATGTATATGCCCCTAACGTTGGCCAGACGGCTTTCTTTGCAAATTTAACACACCACCTTGCCCCTTATCTGATGACCCCTGCACTAATGGGAGGGGACTTTAATTGCGTAATGGATGAACAATTAGACAGATCACACACCCCAATACAGGACTCGTAGATGGTGTGCACGGCCCACGCCTTTGGGGACTGACTAAGACATTGGGGAATTCCTGGAGAACCCCACACCCCGAAGACCGAGATTATTCCTTTTTCTCTGCTTTGCAGGAGGTCCACGTTCACCTGAACACATTTCTCTGTACTGTAGATGTACAATGCTTAGTCCAAACTGTTGAATTCTTGACCCGTACAATATCCGATTATAATCCTGTCAACCTTTCTTTGAAGTGGGCCCACCCAGGACCTCCATCCATACCTGGAGACTAAAGCCAGAATCATTGGAGAACCAGGTTTTTAGGGAAGCGATTAGCAATTGGAAAAAAGAATTCAATATTTTAATGACAACGATGGTACGTCCTCCTCTCCCCAGGAGAAGTGGGATGCCATTAAGGCAGTTCTATGTGGTCAGTACATTGAGGACTCTATGAAGGTTCCTGACTGAGGGGCTCACTGCGCAGCAGGGATTAAGAGAGGTTGAGCCGAGGTGGGCCAACCTATGTTGCTGGATGCTAAAGAGATGGTACCAACGCAGACGGAGCGATTTAGAAGCTTTGATTTTAACCAATATGTGGACCGAATGCATGCTGACCATGACAAGTCCGGGCGCCTCTTAGCGCGGCTGGCGAACCAGAACAATCGTTGC
The DNA here is from genome assembly GCF_964204655.1 of Triturus cristatus. NCBI lineage: Eukaryota > Metazoa > Chordata > Amphibia > Caudata > Salamandridae > Triturus > Triturus cristatus. Next base: position 760,902,499 of record NC_140586.1, on the reverse strand, counting down.
TCACCTATAGTTGAAGTGGAGGTACGATGGGGGGATAGAACGTGCACTCAAGATGGGATTAACGGCCTCTTCGCTCGGTATTACTCTAATCTGTACCACAGCACTCCAACACAAGACACTGCACCAATACGAGCATATTTGGAATCACTGCGTCTGCTGCGCATTGGAGGAGAGTTGGAAGAGGAACTAGGTGAAGACATCACTCCCCAGGGAGGGAGAGCGGCCCTTAGGTAAATGGCTCGCAACAAAACTCAGAACACAGATGGATTCCCGGCAGAATTCTATGCCGCCTACTCAGTGTAGCTGGCGCCATGCCTGGCAGCTCTGTACACCACGGGGTCCTTACCTGACAATACCAGAGAACCATTCATTATCCCGGTCCTGTAGCCGAGGAAGCCGGCGTATGACCACAGACCCTACAGGCTGCTGTCAATGTTAAATATTGACTACGAAATATTGAGTTATATACAAGCGGCCTGACTTTTGTCATTGGTGCCTAAACTGATTCACCCCGACCAGGCAGGATTCATCCCTGGCCGGACCACAGCCACAAACATCAGACGACTCCTGGCCATGCTGGGCACTGATGACTCTGACAGGACGAAAGCGGTAATGTTCGTGGTGGATATAGAAGACGCATTCAACAGTCTCGAATGACATTATCTTTATGAGGTGCTGAGACATATAGGGCTGGGCGGAGGCTTCCTGACGTGGATGAGGGTTCTCTATACGAAGCCGATGGCCAGAGTCTGCACTTGGAAAACTATCTCTCCGAATCAGGGAGTGAAGCGGGGAATGTAACAAGGATGCCCCTTGCCCCCCCTGCTTTTCGATCTGGCTATGGAGCCTTTGGCTAGCTATGAACGAAAGAGGCGTGACTACCGAGGACTGGCTCATAACAACGCAACGCGCTATATGCGGATGAACTCCTGCTTTTCCTCCGCTATACCGGGGAGGACTAGAGGGGAGCCAGGGGCATGATGGAGTGTTTTGACCAGACTCTTCCCTACAACGTCATACAGGGACCTACCAGACGACCTAGAACATTTACAAAGGGAACCCCACTGCCTGGTGTACATAGACGTAAAGATATACCACGACTCCGCTGACATCTTGGAGGGCAACATGTATAGAGCAATCTGCTCACTCTGGTCCTCCATAGAGTTTTGGAAGACACTGCCACTATCAGTGGTGGGCCGAGTGGCTCTCCTGAAAATGGTTGTGCTGTAGTTCCTCCTATACTTTTTTGGCACACTCCTGGTCTGAAACCCACAAGCAATATTTCGAGACTTGGATTACCTGATCACATCATTTATATGGGGGATGGACTGCAGACGAGTGGCACTGGCCACAGTTCAGGCTCAATGACAACTGGGGGGCTGGCAGTCTCTGACTTTGAGGAATATTATATAGTGGCGCAACTGAACTGGCTGATCCAATGGCTGGTATCAAGAATTAACCCGGACAAGACCCGAGCCCGTTCACACCGGCGCCATCAGAACTTAGAGAGGAAGGTACTGTTGCGAATAAGGTAACTCACGGCTGGAGACACTGGAGAACTCAGAGTCATTACTCGATGCTGGGTTAGATATATCAAAAAATGCGCAGTGGGATCCCGTACTCCAGGGATCTGCCTCTCATCATGTTCCAGCAGCATCAATGCTGGGGGCGGGACTCGATGCTTGAACAGCAGCAGGGGTAACCACAGTGGGAGATCTATTTCGAAACTCGGAATTGCTCCCATTCAAACAATTTCGAGCAGAATTCGACTTGCTTCACAGCCATTTTCTCTTGCATCGGGCCTTTACCTTGGTGTTCAGGAAGCACTTGGGCAGTGGGTCTTCTGGACCGCCAGCACTAAGCTGCTGTTGTTATGTGGCCCTATCTGTGGATACCGTTAAGATGGTCTCCTGTTCATATAAAACAATACGCAGTGACCTCGATCGACAAATGGAGTGCCTGTGAGCGCAGTGGGAGGAAGATTTGGGGATTCAAATTCCTGCAAAGGATTGGGACACCATAGTGGAAAGAAAGCCAAAGGTCTCGAGAAACGCGCACTGTAAATTAATTAACTACTATATCCTGAATAGATCGTATCTTACCCGTGGGAGGATTAGAAGGTACTTCCAGGTAGAGGAGGCAGCTTACCACAGATGTGGGGAAAGAGACGCACATATTTGACATATGTTCTGGGAGTGCCCCGCCCTGTGCGCTTTCTCGGATAAGATCACGTCCATACTCGAGGATGTCATTGACAAGGAGATTCCTTGCTCCCTGGGTCATTACCTGCTAGGATGTTTCCCACACACATCCAAAACTAAAGTTACTGGAAAACTCCAAGACTTCTCCTATGTCCCGGCCAAACGAGAAATTGCTAGAAACTGGAAGTCACCGGGAGGGCAACAACTAACTACATGGAGGAGGGAAAAGGAAAAGTGGGCAGGATGTGAGGGTAGGATACACCAAAAGGAGGCCCGTGGCGGCATAGTTAGAGACAGCCAGGGCCTAGGAAGCAGGGCCGGACTGGGAACCGAAATTGACCCTGGCAAACTGCTCTGCCGGCCCCTGGGGGTGGTGGGGGAGTTGCAGCCGAGCTGTTTACTAGGGCCGGTTTCGGACGATTTTGTTACAGGGGGCGGATATTGCCGGGCCCTGGTAAAAAAAACGACCCCCAGAGGCCAAAACCGCCCCCACCCTGCCACAGAGGTGTAGCTAGAGCTTGTGGCGCCTGGGGCTATCCCTCGGATTGCGGCGGGGGGGGAGGACGGCAAGCACTTGAAAGAGGACCGAGAGACACGTAGTATCGCCGCTAATAGTTACCTTGATCATGCAAGTTACATGCACATACATGACACGGTCCAAGGCTACATAGTTGAATACACCGGTGACTGGCAGTGACTGGCAGTACAAAAGAGAACACACAGACTGCATGATCTGTCTGGGGACTCAGAAAAACCGCATGTGACATCCATCAGAGAGCTGCGTGAACAATTACCTGGTAATCCCCTCAGCACAATGCAAACATGCACATACATGACACTGTTCAGGGATCCATCATCTACAGCTGACATTAAATGACCATTCATCATAGTCCCCCCATTAAAGCAGTGCACTTTGTGATCTGCATGGTACATGTTCTTTGCAGCAGGCACATTAACCCTCCGTGCTACCTTTCCAGGAGTCAACCCTTCCACTAGACAAAATTCGGATCTCTCTCTAGGAAGAACATTAATCACCGAAGTTATCATGACATTTTTATTGTTTCTGAAAATTGCTGGAGGCCTGGAAGGAGGCAGCAAGTTTTTTTTAAACCATAATATACTTGCAAACACTACGCACCCACCCGAAATAGGTACCCAGTGCGGTCACAGCGTTCGCACCGCCCTAACCTGCGCAAGGTTCATGTGACCTCAGTGACAGAGTCACAGTGACTGGATCACTGTTGCTCTAGGGTGTGCTGCTTCGTAGACCTGCCCGCAAGACTGGAGATGAACTTCAGTATGGATTGTGGTGGACAGGCCTTCAAGGTTAACTCACAATTGACACCACTAGGGTACACCTGCTTGTGCTAAGACATCAAGCCTTCTAAGGTCTAGTGGGGCCTTTTAAGTTCTAGCATGGGAATATGCTCCCTCAGTAGAGTGGTCTGGTGGACTGGTCAGGAAGGCTGAACCCAGTTTCCCAGTACCAAATTCGACAGCTCTGGCCATAATGCCACATCCTCTCCCCCCCTAAACACCATACTGCCTCACTGAGAGAAACTCGCACTGCCTTCAGTTACAACCTAATTGTGCCCGCTATAAACACTTGGATGTTGCTCAATTCAAATTATGCACTTGAAAAGAGTAATATGCTGCCTAAAAAAAAAAAGTAAAATCAAACTCTCATAGAGAATACAAGATTAAGTAAAGCATGTGAAATGTAAGCAGAAATAACATGGTTACCTTAACGATCTCTCACTCACTATTCAGAAATCAGGGAGTGGTTTTACCTGAAAAGTTAAGGACATGACTACAGGGCCCTGAAGGGAACCATTTCAATGTCCATTGCTTATATCCTTGATAAACGTAAGCAGTATGGTTTAAGAAGACCACATCCATAAACAGAGCCATGGTACGCATTTTGTTTTCCAATCCACCCATCAATCAGGTATTGCAGTACCTCCAGGAATGGTGCACTTCCCCACCTGGGGACAACAATGCTGTTCAAAGAAAGACGAGAAAACAAAAGTAGCGCTTCACTGCAAAGTCTGTAAAGTGAGGCTGATGTGAATAAAACCAATCTGGTCACTTTGCAACCACTCTGTCTTGCTTTATTTAGTTATGTATTTATTTTTCATATTTAAAACCTTCTATTTCTCTCCATTCCGCTGCACTTTGGAATAGAAAAATGTCAGAAAAAGGTCATTTTCCGCAAGAGTGTTTTTTTTTTTTTGGATCCATTTCACAGGGAAGCAACTAAAGGAAAGAAGGAAAGAGGTTGTGAACAGTTTCTTCAAGTTAGGGTTTTCAGTAAGTGAGGAGCAAGACAGAAAGAGAGGGAATAATAGGAAGAGAGGGGGGGACAGCTGCCAGCACAAAAAAGAAGAGGACATTGCCCGAGTCCTATTCCTTCTCTGCCTGTTCCCGCCCCCATCACCCCCCCCTAGCTATGCCACTGCCCTGCCAGCCCACTGGGGAAACTCCTGGTGCCCGCTCCGGCCAGTCCGGCCCTACTGGGAAGCGTTGGTATACGGATTGGTTGCATTGGACTCAGACACTCCTCAGGCTTCACCTGCAAGACCACATCCCCTTGCACAGGGATGAGGCACATTTGGCCCTAGTGGAAACCCTGGTGGCCCCGCCGTTGCTCCCACTCCCTGCCAACCATACCCCGACTTCATATTTATTGAAACACCGCAGCCTCTAGAGTACACGGACATTACCCATACTGATGGCCCTGAAATGTGGCACCGACTCATCGGGAGAGGGTGGTGGAGGGGGATAGGAACGTTCGTTATGATGAAGAGATTTGGAAAAGGTACCTGGGCCAATAATGGCATCGATCAACAGTAACGAATGTATCATTGTGATACTTTAATATCATCTTTAAAAAAAAAAAAATATATATATATATATATATATATATTTTTTCACTATTAATGTATCCCATATGTTGCTGGTCACTATAGCTTGTTGAACGCTACTGGAAGAGGTGTGCTTTCAACACCAATAAAATGGCTAATTCACATGAAATATAATCAAACACATACCTGTGTACCAGTGCCCATCATGAGTCACTTTAATGAATGTATTGCATCTATGTAAACAGCCTGCACATTTTAATTGTGCTTTGCTTTCTCACAGCTTGATAGTTTCCAGAAGTAGCAGTGGGAATATACATCCTTGAGTGGTCCTTTGAGCTATTGACCCATGATGATTACCAGATGTAACGGGGTGGGAGTTTGGATTATAAGGAAGTGCATATCATGAGGGTTTGCAATGCATTTAATCCTTCCAAGGGCCTCACACAGATTCAAATCCATGTGGATCCTGATAACACTTCTGAGACAACCCCAAAAAAAGCTAAATAATTACTGCACATTCTAGTAATCTTAAAGCAAATAGAAGATGAATCTGCTAGATCCACCTGAGAAATTATCAAATTAGTGATTACTGCAGAAGTGTATAAGCAAGGGGAGCTTTTCCAATAATCAGAGAACAATTCATCTAGGCATGTATAATTGGCTATGATAAAATGGGAGGCATGCTGTTTATGTGAGCTGGTGACTAGGCAGCTGTTCAATAAATTGTAATTTTTTAAATTCTTGCAACAGTTTGAAGGCTAGTAAGTGCAACCATGCACAGTACGGTGTGCCCCCTTTCGATATTTCTAGTTCACAAAGGGTAGAGAATGCCCAGCCAAAATGAGATGTGGGTTACCACAATGATCCTTGTATTTAGACTCTATTGCCTGATGGCTTTTCAATTCTTTTGGAATTATTCAACAATAGAGGCACATAGGTTTCTGTGTAAGAATTGGCGCTATTGTTAGCGGGATGCTTTCTTAATTTCTCATTAAATTCTAAAATATTTTGGGCAGATGATTTTGAATGTGACTTTGGTAGTACAATAAATTAGCTTTAAACATTACAGTATCGTGTTACCAATTAAAACTAACAAAAACGTTCTTACCTCCTTGTCCACAGTCTCTTTAATTGCTAAAGCAAATTCATAACTAAACCTTTTTGATTAGATTTGTTACATAATGCAATAGGTTTGAGATGGATTAGAGAATTCACGCAGGATGGTGGGGAGTTGATAAGTGATCCAAGGATGAAATGAGCATTCGTCAGACAAGTATATCCAGGACGACAGACTGCAAAGTTGCAAACTAATGTTTTGAACCTGAAAAGTGACTTCAAACAACGCTTCTTTAAAGGGATCTCTGGTGAAGTGGAACGAAAAATATGTGTATTCAACAAGAAGTCAAACGTTAAGTCAGTGAGAGCCAGCTGGTTCACCCCGGAACTCCTAGCATCAAAGCGCACCTGTCGGAAATTGAAGAACAAATGGCACAGCGACAAGACGCTGGACCGCCGTGCTGCCCACAAAGACGCCATCCGCAGCCACCACCACCTCATCAGGACCGCCAAAAGGACCTCCTTCAAAGATCGCCTTGACAACAACGCACACAACAGCTAGGAGCTCTTCAACATTGTGAAGGAGCTCTCCAACCCCAGCTGCAGCACGAACGACATCCCGCCGTCGCAAGCCCTGTGCGACTCCCTCGCCACCTTCTTTCACCGAAAGATCACCGACATCCATGACAGCTTCAACCCCCGGACGACCCCTACAGGCCTCGACACGCCGGACCCACCGCACCCCACCGACCACAACTCCCTGACAACCTGGGCCAATGTGAGCATCGAGGACACAATCAAGACCATGGGCACAATCCACTCCGGCTCCCCATCTGACCCTCTCCCACACCACATCTTCAACAAAGCCGGCAGCTCCATCGCACCCCACCTGCGCAACATCATCAACCTCTCCTTCGAGACCGCTACCTTCCCTGAGAGCTGGAAGCACGCCGAGATCAACGCCCTACTAAAGAAACCCAAGGGGGATCCAAGCGACCTCAAGAACTTCCGGCCCATCTCCCTGCTTCCGTTCCCAGCAAAGGTCATCCGAGAAGATAGTTAACATCCAGTTCACCCGTCACCTCGAAGACAACAGCATCCTGGACCCCTCCCAGTCAGGATTCCGCAGCAACCACAGCACCGAGACCACCTTCATCGCCGCCACAGACGACATCAGGATCCTGCTAGACAACGGCGAGACGGCGGCCCTCATCCTCCTGGACCTCTCCACCGCCTTCGACACCGTCTGCCACCACACACTACGCACACGCCTCCACGACGCAGGGATCCGAGACAAGGCCCTGGACTGGACCACCTCCTTCCTCTCCGGCAGAACTCAGAGAGTCCGCCTCCCCCCGTTCCGGTCCGAAGCCTATGAGATCATCTGCGGCATCCCGCAGGGATCCTCCCTTAGCCCGACACTGTTCAACGTCTACTTGGCACCACTCACATGCATCGCCCGACAGCACGACCTCAACATAATCTCCTACGCCGACGACACGCAGCTGATCCTCTCCCTCACCAAGGACCCCCTCACCGCCAAATCCAACCCCCACCAGGTAATGAAGGCTGTCGCCGACTGGATGAAGGAAAGCCAACTTAAGCTGAACTCAGACAAGACGGAGATCCTCATCCTCGGGCCCAACCCCTCAGCATGGGATGACTCCTGGTGGCCCACATCACTGGGGACACCCCGGCTCCTACCAACCACGCACGCAACCTGGGAGTCATCCTCGACTCGAAACTCACCATGACCAAACAAGTCAACACAGTCACCTCTACTTGCTTCAACACCCTCCGTATGCTCCGCAAGATCTACAAATGGATCCCGACAGACACGAGGAAAACATTCACCCAGGCCCTAGTCAACAGCAGACTCGACTACGGAAACGCCCTCTACGCCAGAGCCTCATCCAAGCTCATCAACAGACTGCAAAGATTCCAGAATGCCTCTGCACCCTTGATCCTCGATGTCCCGCATCGCGAACACATCAACCCCACCTAAGGAACCCGTACTGGCTCCCCGTCGACAGAAGAATCTCCTTCAAGATCCTGGTCTACGCACACAAGGCACTCCACAAAACCAGCCCAGCCTATCTCAACAGTCGACTCTCTTTCTACGTACCCAACAGGAAACTCTGCTCCGCTGTCCATGCCCTGGCCACGGTCCCACGCATCCGTAGAACCACATCCGGAGGCAGGTCCTCCCACCGCGCCGCCAAGACCTGGAACACCCTCCCCCTCAACCTACGACAAACCGAAGACCTGCTGACCTTCAGGAGACGACTCAAGACCTGGCTCTTTGACCAGTAGCAGCAGCATCCCCCCCCCAGCTCTCCCCTCAGCGCCTTGAAACACTGACGGGTATTTATTTTATTTATTTATTTTGAAGGTTTTATATAGCGCTGGCTAGACCCAGAGGTATCAGAGCACTTTACAAGATAAGGATAGTATAAGGCACATAGGGTATAAAAGCATATGAAAGGTAGTGCAACAAAAATTTACAAAGTACAGACAACATGAGCATTATACAAAACCAGATAAATAAACAGGGGCAGGATCTATTCATTTAGGTAATTAGGTAAATGGTGAAACAGGAGAACAGGGTATAATTACTGAACAAATATAGTGTGATAGATAAGAAATCAGGAGTAGGACAGAGGTTAGGGTAAGTAGTGCGCTTTACAAATTAACTGATTGATTGATTGGTTGATTGAGTGATCAGACCAGAGTATCTGCATAAAAGAGTACAACAATGAAGTACTGAACTTGCAGACATAGCTATTCAACAAATGTCCAGCATAACCTCTGCAGCCTGAGACACTTGGCATTGAAATCGTGGATGCCAAGAACTAAGACTAAACCCTGATTAGGAAGCATGCCAAATCACTTTGACCACATATAAAAATCTCTAGATTTGGTAATATGATAGGGAGAGATATTTAGAACCATAACAAGGTCTGAAAAATCATCAACAAAGTTTTAGCTTCGTGGAGATGGGTGTATAAACTGATAGACTTTTCCGGAGTGAGAGACGAAGAAACAACATTGAATGAGAAGCACAGTTTCTTTGGCTAGGTTCTCAGCAATGGATTCCTAAAGTGTAAAGATCTTCGTAAATAAAGGCTCATGCAGCCATTGCAAGCAAGACAATTTTTTGACATAATTTAACCACAAACAAATTACAAGAGGACAGTCTATATTTTCAGCTGATATACAGATGCAGTTGCTGTGTCTGTGTTTCACTGAGGATTTTAGTGTTTCGAATGAAATGAGCATGGATGTGATGTAGCTCAGTTGCAGAAGTACCTTCTATAGGGCAGTCCCCATTGAAGTCAGTGATCCATTAAACCACTTTTCTGGTTACCTGTGATTTAATATTTCATACTCCAGAGCTAGTGGAGTTCATGGGATGACAAAAAACCAGGACCACCACCTGTTATCTCACAATCACCATCAAAAAGTATGAGTCTAGAACTGTATCTTTCCCCATTCTTTTGCCAAAGCTGCATGTCCACATATCCATATGAACTTTGAAGTAACTTAGTGGCTCGAGGACAGTTAGCTACCTACCTGAACTGGCCCTTAAGTGATGTTACCATGGTCTACAAAATCCGTCAATAACTTTCAGAGAGATAGGTGTGGATAGGTGCTTGATAATAGCCTATGGCCACTAACCTCATTCTAAATTGCACTACACGAACAAATAAGTACTTGTGCAGTGTGCTCTAATTTCGAAGTGAAGGACATGTTAACTTAAACAAATCCTGCTGATGAGGATCCCTGTGTCTTCTTTCCCTTTCTTTTCCTTCTATTCCCTTCCCTTTTTCCTTTCCCTTCCTCTTCCTTTCCCAACTGTTTTCCCTGTTCCCTTTACCATCCACCTCCTCTTACCTTCCCCTTCTCTTCTCTTCACAGTAGTCCATCAAAGGAGCCAATGAGGTTCTGTTAGCAGAATACTTGGGGCCATATGTACAAGGACTGGCGAAAACTATTGCTTACCTAATTTAGCGGCAGTCTTCTTACTGCCGTGTACTGCTGAAAACCATCACCATGTTAGCAACGTATGTACAAGGCATCGCTACATGGCAATAGCGTCAGGGATCGGCGGTGAAAACTGCAGCTAAGTTTAGCGTGATGGCGATAGGAATTATGGCGTTAGCGAGCGAAAACCAACGACCATTAGTGGCAAAAAAACGCACGTAAGTCAGCCCAACGTGAGTTTGTTTTTGTCTCTATTGGAAAAAATAGCCTATCAGTCGACCTCCAATAGAAAAAAGGCAAAAAAAACAATGAGATGCAGAATGGAGCAGCCAGGGCCAAGTGCAGCACACATCAACAACCCCCTCAAGCCACCCAAAATCCCTGATGACCAGGATCAGAGCCTCGATGCCTCACTGGACCTGCACCTGGAATGGGATGTGGAGGAGCTGTGGAGTCGATGAGCAGTGGCGGTAGACATTGAGGCACCGCGATCGCCCGTACCTGGTGGTGAAGTCTGGCCGGTCGCATGGAGACACGTTGCTGACCTGTGTGAGAAGACCGCCTTGCGCCCCTAGGAGCTGTGAATGGTAGAGGCGCTCTTGCGCATCAACGTTGGGAGGTCTGCATCGCACACTACGATCTACCACTACACCGGGGTGCACGGAGGGGATTACCAATGGTGGGCGGCGTCTCTCTGCATCACAGGCCGGATGAGAATGTGCTGGCCGGACGCTGGGGAGGATGAGGCCCCTGAGGCCTGTGGATATATATAGCGCCGCTCGTTTAAAATAAAATAACATTCCGTTTTTTCAGCGGTGCACGTCTGGAGCCACAAATGAAAGTGCAGATTCCGGACTTAACGAGCGGCATCATCAATATAATTATACCAGCATTGTACCTGTTGCTTGTGATATTGATTAAAACAAGTGGCGCTGTAACGCTACATATATATCCATTCTCGCTCGAGAGCCCGGACCATGTGACCTGCCCCGCTTCCAGCTAACGGAAGTCCCGACCTCACCGGAGGCTTCGGCTCCTGTACCGCCGGCATTGTGCATCCATATTACGGCACACACGGCGCAGAGGTTCCCGCGCCGTGATTTTTACCGCCTACACCAGTAACTCGGGTCCGACTAGCACCCGGGAGTTTTACTCCACTGCCGTCCTCCGGTCTCGACTCGGACCGTTATTGCTCTCCCGCATTGGCGCTTCGGCGCTCCAGGTGCGGACCTCGGACGCCCCTCCTCCACCTCCTTCGTGCGTGCGCCTCAGCACCTGAGGCTCCTCGGCCCCTCATTCTTTCTACTTGTGGCTAATATGCTAACTTCCCAGGCACCCTTGCCATCGCCTTGTCCTGAAGAGATCCCACTATCCGTATGGGGATCGAAATGTCGTCGACCTACTTCTCTAAACTCAAAACCTTACTGTATATCTGCTTTCTGAGTGTGAGATGTTGATCTGACTTTTACGTATTTGCACTGTTCATTCAAAAGTCACCTTTTTAAGTCACCAGCCTGGGTTAAGGAAATCGACTGATTTCCCTTCTAACCTCCTCACGGCTAGCTCACTCGTTGTGTTTTTTATTACGTTTTCTAATAATCACCATAAAAACCTTTTTTCATCACATGCATTGTTCATTCTCTTGAATTCCAATTCCTTATTGTAGTAATTGTGAAATTTATTTTGACTCCTCTTGATTGGGACCACTGTTCCTTGAAAATATATATATCCAAATCACGATTGCGCCTGCATTTTGAGATATCGTGTGGATATCTATTTTAGCCTATTCATAAGACCTTTCTGGTGTCTGTGACCTGGAATTGTTTTTAATAAGTCGTGACTCATCGGATACAAACTAGGTGTCTGACCAGTCATAAGGGACCACTGTAACATCCTACTCTTCGTCCTGAAGATAGTCTAATGAACAATGGACAAATTTTCCAAGAAAGACCGAAACGTCGACAAGTTAATCTAACTCTATAGCACATTTTGCGTTTAGGAACTGTTCTCTGTTTTTCTCAGATTCATTTCCTATTTGTTAGATCATTTGGAATAGATATTTACACTTATGATTTGAAGGTTTTATTTTTTGTACAACAGTTGATACCCTCTATCATGGTGTTTTGTTATTACCTTATGTACCCCCTCTTGATTTGTTCATAATAAAATTGTTTATAGTTTGAAAAATACACACCTGTGTTGTGAAATTGTTCATCACAGATTATTCATACTCCAAATAACTGTACTAATGTTTAGATTACTCAATAGTCAGCCACCATTTGAGGTTTGATCAATAAGTAATTGATTGGAATAATTCAACTGAGTGTTCTTTAACGAAATCCCTTTTAAGCACTGTTACCTGTTGCATGGATAGGCTGCCACCATGCATTGCTGGAGTTGCGTCATGGTTTTGACACAACTGCAGTAATGCGTGACTTTAGCACTGACAGATACGTCAGGATTCCCGACGTATCTGTCATTACTTGTGTCATGGAGCGCTATCCAGTGAATACAGTGCAGCCGTGGTGTCGCAAGGAGGGGGTTGTGAAAAATGTGTTGCAACGCTGTCTTGTCGCAGCACTGCAACACTTTTCATGAGTGAGGCCCAGGAATGCGCACTATCTTATTGATGGTGCACAGTCCTGCCCTGTAGTTTTGTCACAGGCAGTGCAGCAACATTGCTTTCAGCGCGGTCCAGCACCAAAACCTGCTGAAATGAGGCCCCAAGGGTTATCTCCATTTTTCAGATCAGCTATTTTCTAGTCTTAAAAAACTGCCTCTAACTGCAGTTAGAAGCAGTTTTTTTGGTCCTCCTACCTTCAAGAATTCCCTTGTAAATATCGCGAAGTGGGGTTAACGGCCATTTTTGCACAGGAACGCCTCCCTTGCATGTAATTATCGCTAACAGAAGTGGTGATCTTTTCTATGGACATTTTCGCCAGAGAACTGTCGCTAACAGAGGTTAGCGACAGCTTGTAGATATGGTGATAAAAATCTCACTGCAAAACTGTCGGAAAAGTGCCGCTAATGCGGCGTTAACTCCTTGTACATATGCTCCCTAAAGTCCTCCCATCACCAGTTGAAGCAGGCAGACAGAGGCAGTTGGATAGGCAGGGTACTCCTTCACATTTGTAACAGAGTATCCTGTCAATCAAACTTTAAATTAGCCATAAGACTGGCTGAAGTTGATATATAGGCATTTGAAGTTAACTAGAAGCTTTGTTTGTAGCTATATAAGCCCAATAAATTCCAACAGTTCTCTTAAACGATGAACAATCTGACATCCCAAATGGTCCCTTGAATCTTGAATTGTCAGTTATGCCAAGCTCCATTATCTGGAGCGAGGCAGTTTCAAGGCACTGTACATGCACTAAACTAACTTTTTGAAAGCGCAATGCCCAATTTCAAAACACAAATTATTTGTACTTCAAATAATGTGCAACTTAAAGGTGAGGAAAGATAATAAAATCTATATGAGTTCTACTATTGAGCATCTACAAATCCCCTCCCAGCATCTTCCAGCAGTATCAATGAGGAGGTACTGAATCTGAAGGGGAGATCAATGATCCCCCAGCACACTGTTCTCTAGTCCACCAGAAAAACAAATTGAATGCACAGAACCATGAAAAAAGGCTGCCCTGGAGGAGATTTCACAGGGGATTGAGGTCATGAAATGTGGCCCTTAGTAGCCATTGGGACCTTGGTTGCCTCTCTGCACAAAAGCTACTGAGTGACTGTATAAAGGAAGATAGAGTTAAATGTATAAGACATTCTACTACATTATAACCACCTGGAGACATGCCGAGAAAATATAGACTCAGTTTGCTTCAGTGTTTGTTTAATGCTTAAATGAACAGTCCGCAAGTGTTTGCACATGTCACTTACAGGCATATCAACAAGAATGAACAGGAAAAGGCAGTCTCTGTCAGTAGAAGGCAGTGCCTGGCCCCCAGCACAATGGATCTGTAAGAAATTGGGTTGCTGGTTGACTGGGGTGTGAGCCCTGGTCAAGCAGCAACCACAATCCTTGTGAAAGAGCAAACCCCAAATTAACTTGTGCTCATTCCCCTAGCAGCTTGGCACAGTGGAGTCAGACTTAACTTAGAGGCAATTTGTAAAGAATGTGTGCAACACTTCAAACAGTGAAACTGTGAAAACGCCACCCAAAAAGATCCCACACCAGGTTAGAAAAATAGAACTTTATTTAATAAATAAAACAAGACAAAAAAGACAGAAATCCAATCAGTAGAACCGGACATACTAAAATGTTAAGATTTAAGTAAAAATAACTCTAAAAGCACTGAGCTCCAACTGTGGTAATCTGGTTGCGTCATTCTGGGACAGAGTCAGAAGTTGAGGCTGACTACGATGATGCGTAGGGCCACTGAACAAAGGACCTTAAATCTTCCTTTGCTAAGTGTTGTATGGATCTGTATTGAATATATATAGCGCAGCCGAAGCAGTGCATTGGTTCAGAGATGTGGCGAGGCTGCGGTGTGCGGTCCTATTGTGTCATTGTTGATGATCCCATGGACGAGGGCTTGCGATGCGAAGGCCGGCGTCGAGGATGCAGTGCAGGGTCAGGGCGATGCATAGGTTCTGGAGAGCTGAGAGGCTGTGATGTGGATTCCAGCATCCTTGTTGAGGCTGCCATCAACAAGGGATGTGAGGGCCTGCACCAAGGATGCATCATACAATGATGGTTCCGAAGGTGATGCAGGTCTTTGCAACAGGTCCAATCCATGCAGCAGCAGCAGTGCTTCAGTTCTGCTCTGATTTGCGCTGCGCAACTGAGGAGATGTGTCGCTTCCACTGGATCCACAGAGGCTGGCAGAGAACCTTAAACCCACCTCAAAGGGTCCAGGACTGGGGTGGCACCACTTGGCCAGGTAGCTTCATAGATGGATGAGTCCAAGTGCAGATTCATGGTTGCTGGAAGCCTGTTAGGCTAAGGCTTCAGGTCAGGCCAGTTAAATAGCCCTTGTACCCACTCTGGTTTCTGGGTTTTAGAGATGCAGGTCCAGTCCTTCTCACCCAGGTAAGAGTGCAGCAGACAGGAGGTCAGCAGTTCCTTCAAAGCAGGAGTACAGCAGAGTGGCAGTTCTTGCAGCAGTACAGCAGTCCTTCTTCCTGGTAGTGTATCCACAGGTCAAGAAGTGTACTGAGGTGTTTGTATCTGAGAGCCAGTATTTATACCCAATTGTGCATTTGAAGTGGGGAAGAAGCTTCTAGAGGTTTCCCTATGAAGACCCCAGGCATCCTGAATTCCCTCTCCTGGCTCCAAACTAACTACAGGGGGCATGCAGAAAACAGCCTATTTAGGTGTAAGTGGGGCTGTGTCCCTACCATCCTGCCAGTGATGCCACATCTAGGCACCCCTGAGTTCCTTTTTATGTGTGGCTATCTAGGAGGAATGCATAAGCTCAACTGGCAGCCAGATACAGTCATGTGACCAGAGACAGGCTGCAGACACCAAACAGCTAAGACAAGAGAATACTAACTTTATAAAATTGGCATTTACAGAATTGCAATTTAAAATCTGATTTCCCCCTAAGTTTGGATTTTAAATTGTGATTGCAGAGACACCAAACATTAACTGGTTATCTCATATCAATTGGACATTACACTTATAAAATGTAACAAGGCAACTCCAATGTTATCCTATGGGAGAGGTAGGCCTTGCATAGTAAAAAAAAGAATTTTTCACTGCCAGGACATGTAAAACTTAAACGTACAGGTCCTAATTTTTTAATACATTGCACCCTGCCCCTGGGCTGTCCAGGGCCTACCCTAGGGGTGACTTATATCTATTCAAAAGGAAGGTTTGGGCTGGCAAAATATTTATTTTGCAAGGTTGAACTGGAAGTGTAAACCTGTACATACAGGCTCTGCAATGACAGGACTGGGACATGTTTTAAGGGCTACTTAAGTGGGTGGCACTGAAGCACAATCATTGCTGCAGGCCCACCATTAGCATTTAGTTTACAGGCCCTGGGTACATGTAGTATCACTTTTCTAGGGACATATTGGTACATTAAATGAGCCAATTGGGGGTAAGCCAACAAAATCATGTTTAAAGGACAGAGCACACGCACTTTAGCACTGCTTAGCAGTGGTAAAGTGCACAGAGTCCTAAGGCCAGCAAAATCAGATCAGTAAAAATGGAGGAGGAAGGCAAAAGGTTTTTGGGAATACTTCCCCAAGGCTGACAGGTCTAAAGCATCCAAACCTGTTTTCGGAGAATATCACAAGAAAAGCTTTGTCATATCTCTTAGCAAACTGAAGCAAAGTAAAAGGAAGGTCATTGTTGAGTAAGCAGCCATTTTTGACAGAACCAAGAGACTCTGAGACTACTTACACGTCACTTACATGAAAGGGGGAATGGCTTCTACTTGATTATTTACAAGTAGTGGTGTGGCAACTTTGTGCTTTCTGGTTGTCAGGAGGCTTTAGTAGGTTAAGGCTTGAAAGCATCTTTATTTTCTTGGCAATTACATCATTTTCTTGGCAGTACTTTTATTTTTTGGGCGATATCTGATGCTCATACTGAAATTCTTTCAAGGGTATCAGGCAATATCCATAGATACGGTCAAAATCTCTATATGTTTTAAATCCACAGGGTTTCATAAGGAGCAAACAAAAAAGTAAAAAAATGTAAAGTGCCATTTCTTGCATCATTTTAACTGCTTCATTAGACGTTAAGTCTGAGTAGTGTTACAAACGAGGTCACAAATATATCACAAAATTCAAATGGATTGAGTAACCTAAAGAAATGGACTTCAAAGTTCTTAATTTACATGAGCATATATTCAGGGCCACTGGAATTATGCGATTCTGCGGTACAGTGATTTTTGCATAATTTTAAAGTTGCTTTATGTGCCACATAATGCATCATCTGTCACATAATCTACAGATTTTTTTTATAACAAACTGTATTGAGCACCACAAAGTGAGTTCAAATTTGTCATGACAAGTACATATGGCATTTTCTGTGTTTTTCTAATCATAGACACGTATTTCCATCATGCACTTCTAAAGAAAACTGCTAGCATATGCCAAACTAGGAGAGGGTATTCTCATGGCTAATAAAAAAACATAATCTGCAGATTTTAACAATAAAAATAAATGTTTCTAGCTCAAACGGGTCAAAAGTTGCTAAGAACGCAGCAACACATGTTGCTGAGCAATGGAAGGCCCTTTGCAATGGTTGACTGGATTCCATTCTGTTGGTTATTGCTATATTTGGGTGATAAACTGTTACTAATGAGGTGCAGTCAATGCCCAGGCAGTATTAACAAGTTTGATAATAAAAAAATAACAAAGTAATACTATCACAAAATGTGCCGCATTACGCCACATAACTTGCCTTTTCTTGCCATATAATTTACTCAACCCTGTCACATAATTTCCGCCCCCCCCAGCCAGATGACTGCAGTGGCCCTGCATATATTGTAAGGTATTATTGCAATGTAGTGCTGGACTGCTTAAATGGATGCATTTCATTATGACATTCCATGTCAATATCTAAGAAATGACTTGGCTATAAGATAATATGGAGTTTTGTCTCATGGAAAACGAGGAGAAATTGGTGCTCTCTTGCACTCTACATGGACGTCTCCAGACTGGCTAATATGCATGCCACTAGTAATTTTCTACTGCTTTATCAACCATTTCTGTGTTTTGACAGTGAATAAGCAGTAGGCACGAAGTTAAATCAGCAGGGGAGTGGCATGTAGGTTGGAAAGATAGTGTGAAGTAGTGTACAATACCAGCATTCCACTTCAGGCATAAATGTACACAGTGCTGAGTTTGACTCAAGAATAAAATTACTCAATAATTTGACTAAACCTGAACATATCATTCTATAAACACAAGCAAGCAACAGAAACTTATTACCAAATTTCATAATCTCAAGGCAAATCTTTCTAAAACATTGTTGAAAAAGACAAATGTGCAGGGGAATAGTCTAACAAACATTAGGCGAAGGACCTAGTAAAGGAAATGTAGCAAAATCTATAGTTTTCTGCAGCTAGTATTTCCAGGGGATATTTCACGATCCTTATATGCAATTTAATGGCCGGATAGATGTTTAGTTTATTGTTTACATGTAGTCATTGCTCATAAAACCAAAAAAACAAAACAAAAACAGCGGCTAATCTCTTCTATTTCCCACCAGAAGATCTTAAATAATCTGAGTGCTTGGGAGGGAAATCTGATTTATACACTTCCCATGGTTTCCTGAGAGGTATGAACTGGTCCTTCCAGAGGTCTTTATTTGGCTTGGGCGGTAAACTCCGCTCTGCCAGTGGTGTTGTGTCACTCTGCACTCTGCTTGGAGTGTGGAGTTTGGTAAAAACTCAGCGAACCTCCACATCACAGCGTTTACCAGCGCAGAGGCTCCTAATGCTCCAAGAACTGTGCTCACTACTTCAGTTGTACCAAGTATTTTTAATTTTTGAAGGCATAAACTGTTCCACAAAGATCCACAGGGTGGAGTAATTGCATGAACTTTCTCTACTGAATCTCATCCTTTTGAGAAGCATAACCTTTCAATGTAAAACAAGAAATAATTCATGTCAGCAACTATAGAAATGGAGAAATAGTTCAAGACAAAATATGATCGATCTTTTATCTGGGGAACTGGACCGTAGGGTTAACTGCTTGCATTTCAATAATGTTTGAAACACTTTAAAGAGGTGAACTCTTCTGATTTTGGAGAATATTCCAATCCCGCAACATAGGGGACTTTGTGTATCTTTACGGGTGTGCTCTGTTGCATAGAAAAGGAGGTGGCTCATTCCAATATGTCACCTACAGCTACCACACTGGTGTCTTGTTTGGTCTGCTGCTGTCCTTGCAAAGAGCCTCTATTGCTGTACCTTGAGAGTGGGGAAGTGAGAGAGCATAGCTAGTGTGGAGGAGCAGCAGGTTCAGCTGCAGAAGTCGGTGGATGTCATCGACTAGGGTTTGGAGAGGGGGAACATTCAGGTTATGTAAAACTGCAAAGGTAAATAAATTGTGACTGCACTGATATAGTGCTTACTTAATGTGAGGAGCTGTTGGAGTGCTTTCATGGCAAGTAGCACTCTATACTGTCCGCTGCTAGCCCATACATTGACGGTGCCCATGTATGTTGCACTCTCCCCACCACTTTGGCTAGTATATCTTAATTCTGAAGCATCCATATCTGGAAGTATGCCACCGTACTGTATTGTAGTAGCATTTACATAACGATATCAATTACTGACGAGGCGCCAGAGCACTATGTGGACAGGTAACATACTGCTACCTGGGAAGCTTTAACCTGTTATAGGCTTACTCATGCATATGGAGTAACTAAGGTAATAGCAGATGCTTCAACTACTGTGAAAAAGATCATTGACGGGTAATGGAGTCAGGGAACGGTGTGTGTCCCTCACAAACCAGCACTCGGTTATGGATATAACACTGATATGCGTGAGCTCCAAGGTGTGGACTGATACAGAGATGTGACAGAGACCATATCAACTGGTGCCTCACAAAGTGCGGTTCTCTGTCTATTTTATTGAACTAGTATTTTGTATAACTTGCATGAGATCCAGATTGCCATCTAAGTGGCTTCTAGGTAGCCTTCTTTTCAACAGCCCAATTTTTTGAAGCAAAATCCTTCCTTGTGCTGCTTGCCCCCACCCCCGTAGCACTTCTCTTTATGACTCATACCCTATGGTAGTTCTCCCTAATGCTCATCGTTCCTTGGGTGGCTCTTATTATATAGCAAATCTCCCCAAAGATACTACAAATGCTTGAACATCTCAAAGTCCATAATGATGCAGCACATAACATAACACATGTATTTGTAAAGTGCATTTATCACCCGTGGGTCTCAAGGTACTGAATAACAGTTAATTGTTACCCAACTCATTGGTACTCATTTTATCGACTTCAGATGGATGAAAGGCTGAGTGGACCCGCCGGGATTTGAACCTGTGTCCATGAGGTCAAACACAGGCCCCTGCAGTGGATGCATTAGTCCACTAAGCCACCATAACACGCATGCACACACGATGTTCACCATAACAACTGCACCTTGTATCATGGTCTTCTTTTGATCTATTACTGTGGAAATAGAGCGGCAGGCAGCCTACTTATAGAGCAGGTAGAGTCCATTAGTAATTGAGAAACAATGGCCAGCGTGGTGCAGGATATCGCCATGGGATTCATAAGCAAGGGTGCCCTGATTGGGTTCATAGGGGGGTCTGGAGGGTTTCAGCACAGCTCACTGGCATGCTAATTCGGAGCTAATGCCCAGGCTCAGGCAGAAGATGCAAGATGTCAGGGTCATTGATACCCTGCAATTAGTGTAAAGAAGGAGAACAAAGGGAAGGGTCCCTTGCAAAGCGCTCCTGTCAGTGGTCCATTCGGGGTCATTAGTACTGGTGATTATCTCTGACAACTCCATCTCCATCCAAGCCCCCTGGGCCTCATTGCACCTGTCCTGTTTTTAGGTGTGTGGATGATTAATCACCAGATTGTGCTGGAAAAGATGCTCTTTCCCACACCCCAGCACTTTGCACTGCAAAAAAGAACCAAAAATGAAAATTTCAATAGCTGAATTGTAGAGGAAGGCAGAAGGGAACTCAGTGGAATCTTGCTGAGTTTTTCTGTATCAGCAGAATTCCGCAGAGTAAAACTCTGCCAGTTCCACCCACCCCTAGTCTTTATGCTGTTCTCTGCTGAAAATGTCACACTTTATACTAGAGATAAGGATCCTCTAAAATGTGCCCACATAGAGTTATTACAGAGCCTGAGTTAAACGAACATTGACAGCACATAAAAAAAATTGCCTTCTTTTCTGGCCATCGTCTTTAAACAGCTCATGATGAAGGTAGCAGAGCTGTGTTACACAGGACAGTTTACCCAAAAGGGATGATCAATCTGGATAATTGACTGTTGAACTGTGATGACTGTACTATCGTTGGGTCATAGGTGCTGGAAAGGATAAATGCATGTGCCCAGACCCATTTTTACTAACCACAAAGGTTTTGGAAGGTAGTAGTGCTTTATTCTGCCGAGGTCATGTATAAAGTCCTTACTCCCATTGTATAAATCGTTTTGGTGATAAACAATTCATGTGCCTCTTTGAGCACCTGTTTATGTAACTTTAGTCATGCAGAAGATAAATATTCACCATTTTCTCCTTTTCAGTCTTTTATTACCCATTATTACTTTTAGTATGTAATAGCCATGCAGGGAGGGTGTCCAATACTGTGTGGCTGCAAGTAAGAGCATGTTGCCACACTACAATTTGCAATAGCTAAGAACAGTTACTTTGTCCAGAGGAAACGAAAATGTAACTTTGAGGTCTGTTGTTGACCCAGACCTTTTGATTTTACTAAACCTATATACATAATATACTTACTTATAGGGGTTTTCAACAACCCTCTTCGTCCATTGGTCTGTCTTTGTCATTCACATTTATCTTTCCTCCACTACAGCGTACACAATGAGGCAGTGGATAAGTACACTTTATCAATTGACTTCACTGTAGGTGGCAGCATTCTGTCCATTCACAAGTACACACCCACACACAAAGTAGTTTTCCTTAAGTACAAAGACTGCTTTGTCAATGTGTGCTTCCTTAGATGACTACAAATATTTTTGCTATTACCAAAGCTTTTTTTCTTTTTAGATTCCGAGGGCCAGGTACTTTCTCCAACAATAAAAATTTGCGGCCAAAGCCAAACCTATTGGCTTTTCCAATACTTGTTTAAATATTAGTTTATAGTCATTTGATTGACTGGTTGATTTTATTTGTGATGTGGGCAGCTGCCTGAGATAAATAACATGCTAACAGACAGATTTATCAAGGTCTTGTGTCGCCCCTGCACCACGCAAAGGGGTGCAAGGGCGACACAAAACCGAAGAGAAATTTATCAAGCCACCTTGCATGGCCCTATATGACTTGAGAAATCTGGAGTAATGCAAGCAGTGCAAATCGTGCCTTGCGTTACTCTGCCCCAGGGAGGCGTTCCATGGATGGAGCAAGGGTGATCCCACACATCCACCCATGGATTGTGGCACATTCCCAGTTTTACCATTAGTGGTAGACCTGGAAATGTGTCAAAATGCTACACCTCCCCTGGTGAAGCGTAACGAGGAGAAATATCTTTTGCTCCTCGTTTTTCCTCTTTCTACTTGTGCTGCGTTCTGCAGCACACGTAGAAAGAGGAAAACGCCTTTGAGGATTGTTTTTGTGCAGGAGGGTATCCCTGCCTGCTCAAAAACAATCCGGCCTACAACTTAGGCGCCCTTGCCCCATAATGCAAGGGTACATGCATTGGCGCTAGACAGCCAAATGTGCAACAGTGCTGGGAAAGCACAGTATTATGTTAAATATGTGGCATTTCTGCCCTTTCACGCAGAGTAGCAAGGTGGCTTGCTGCATTTCGCTGTGTGAAAAAGTGATAAATATGGGCCTTAACATATATCAATCCCCTGAATTGCATTGCTAGGCCTAGAAAAATTCAAATCCCCTGAAAATAGTAGCTCCAGTTGGAGCGTAGCTTTTCCCACACTTCCTTCAGTAATTCTGTTGCATGATATGTGTTTATTATATTTATTGTGAGTGACACATAGGCCGCCTGAAGTAAGCGGAACCTGTTTCCTTTATGTATCACTGTCCTATCCCACCATTCAAGAACAAGTCTTTACTGTTCTGCAACCCTTTTAAATTGAAAGTCTGATGCAGAGGTACTGGCATGTCACTGAGTTTGTAGTAGTGTCTGCTTCCCGTGTGTCCAAAGACAGGAGCAATCCTATCAAAAGGAATGCCTAATTCTGTAGAGTCACTTAGGGTCGTATTTGGAAAGGAAAAAAAACTGCCCAGCTATTCCATCTGCTGTATTAGTTATGTGAAAAGCTAGGCTCTCAGTTTAATGGTATTTATTTTTTTAGGTCTAGCCTGGCGTTAGCACATGCGCTGCAATGCGAAGGCCTTTTGGAATCAATACAGATTCCAATGGGGACTTGAAACCCTGCCCCTTCTTTCCATTGGCTTGCATCATAGCTTATGCTAAATGCAGCCTTTCTATTGTGAAGGAGGCTTTTTGATCCCTCCTTGTTGCTGCTCTGTCCGCTTTTAGCCTGGCCCACCGGGACTGGATGCTTTACTTGCGGCGTGTTCCTATCTCCTTTAATGATAGGGTGAGGACTTTTTTGTCATTGCAACTGGAGCGCGGCGCACGCTGTGTACTTATTGTCATTCCGGCTCGTTTTTTTTATGTTCCCACCGCGCCGGTTCTTGTTTAATTAATGTGCTTGGGCGCCGCGCTGCCTTCCAAAACGTCCGTTTTTTTTTATTTTTTATGTTTCAGTAACCTCGGATTTTCCCGCACCCTTAAATCTCCCCGTAAACCACATGACACACTCTGCTCTTCTGCAGGCCTCCTCTCCGGACGGCAAGCTGCAGATGAGACATCACATGAACGAGGCCCTTCATCTGGAGAAAGAAAGGGTGTTTGGTGTTCACGCACCTTGACGTAATCCCAGTTGTTTGTTTTGGTTAGGTGCGGACTGGGCAATAAATTCAAATATTTTTATTCTCCCCTGCTTTGTACTGCTGTTTAACCAGAAAGCAGACAAGAGGTACTTGTTTACCGAGTGGAATCCTGTTCAAACGTCTCTCCTCACATTCTCACTACGGCATGAGATCATCACGAAAGCTAATGCTTCAATTAAAATATAGCCTTCCCTTGCAGAAGATCAATCTGAAACCGCATCCTCCTTCATGTACGCGTGTGCCCCACCTCCCACTGCTTGTGCTATAGATCTCTTGGTAGTCTCTTTCCCAACATGGCTGCTAAACTCTGCACGGTACAGCCTGCCTCTCTCCAATCCATACATCCCTCCCCTTACACAGGCTCCGGTTTCCGAACACGCTCGCCATTGTTTTACTTTTTTTTCTTTACGTTACATATGGCTGCATTTTATTTATGGAAGGCACAGAGATCCAACGCCGACACTCAGTAGAGTTTGTGCCTTGAGGTGAATTAAGCTGTGTAGCTGCTGCACATGCACCTCTGTTGCTTGTTTGCACGCACTTCATTGCTTGTTTAAAATGCTTTGGAAAGCAGGTGTGTGGTTTGGCGAGTGTGTTCACTGTCAGTATGTCTGGATGTCTGTTGCACATTTTGATGCTGTGTGCCTTCGGGCGACCTTGCTGCGCCACTGAAGCTCTCTTGATTTGAGTCTATGCCACACAAGGTGCACACGTGTCATCAGCAGCTGCCCAGCTCACTGAGCCATTCTGCCGCTGGGAGAAAGCCAGCAGTAGGTCCGGGGTGGAGTGTCTCCAAGCCCCACCAGCCTTTCAATAGCACCAACAATCTCCCGGCTGTGTTGCTCGGACAGAGCCTGCTGGCCCCTGACAGACTCCCAACAGACCCTCCCGGCCTTCAGAAGCACCCGCCTCTCGGCACCTCTACACACGCTGACCCGAGTGATCGGTGTGTGGGACAAAGAAAAGAGCAAACAGGAGTTCAAAAAAGTTCCACAAAAAGTGCAAACTCCTCATGTAGGAAGCGTGTGCACTCCAATCTGGACAACAATAAGACAACACTTGGAGTGGTTCTGTCCGGCCATATGACTTTGGGTTGGGGGGGGGGGGGGCTGAAGTGGTAGAGATGTTTGTTGTGGTAAAATGAAGTGGTGAGGGAGGCAGGAGCACAAGGATTCAGAAAACAGAGGCAGGTAGGCAGGCTGAATCCCTCAGAGATGCTTGCATCAGACCCACTGCAGAAGTATTACAGCCAGAAGCCACAGTCAAACTGAACCCCTGTCAGAGACACTGTGCGATGGGCAGCGGTAAGGCGACTGTGCGATGGACACCGACCACTATAAAATAGTGAACACACCACTACGAGCTGGATACATGCAGTGTAGCTTCCAAATGGATACACAGAAAACCAGTGAGAGCCAGCTGCAGATAATGAAAAACAGTAGAGATGCGAGCCCTGGAGCATGGCAAACAATGGGAACAGCGGTGCAATGGGCGCAGGGACAAATGGTACGAGAACGGTACAGGCTGTGATAATGGCTTTTCAGAAACTAGGAGGCCATGAGAAGTGCCAGGACAAACAAGGGAGGAAGAAGACAGGTAAACAAGCATTAAAAATGCAATGGGTCTCGCCTTTCATTAAGTTAAAGCCATTTGCTTTGCTATACAATACCATTAGCAAAGCAAATGGCTTTAACCTAATCAAAGGCGAGACCTATTGCATTTTCAATGCTTGTTAACATTTCCCTATGTATTTATCCATATTTATTTGCTGGCCACTTTAATGGTACTTATGAATATCAATTTTGTGATTTTGAACAGATTAGGTGATTACTCGTATATTTCTGCATTTATTTAACGGGTAAACGTGCACTCATACTTTGATGCCAGTCAGGTTTTAGCACATTACACAGCCAAAAATAATAAAATAATAAACCCACGTAAAAAAAAATTGTATAAAGCACATATACATGTTGAGGTATGAAGTAATTTAAGCAAATCTCCTTCAGCTTTGTGTACAGCTATTGGCCTGAAAGTCATTAATCTATGCATGATGAGTCACTCGAAAGAAGCCAAATTATCTGTATTTGTCTGCTTTTAAAAATAAATACAGATAGGAAAGGTAGTGTTTTCTGTCTGTATTTATCAGTAAAAATAAGTAAAAACGTAAAACAGGGATGGCGGATATGGCATCCACCACATATGTGAGGAAGTATTCCTTCAGCCAAGCTCCAAATAAGGCCATTAGCTTTTACAACATGATGCACGGTGGCATAGAATGAGAAGCGGATGGAGTCAAGGGGCGTTTTGTAACAATGTTTTTACGCCACTTAAGAGCCATGGCCATTTCCTGTCCTTCTCTCTGAGCGGTGGGCAAGAGAGAGAGATGAATCGGTTGGCGAAGAAGATTGCCTTATTATATATTTCTTCCATTATAAATGACTTTCCATTTAAAGAACTGGGCTGAAGGAACCATTAGTCACGTTTTAAGCAGCAAGATAAGGGGTATACATGAACACCAGCAAAGGATGCACTTCCTAATAAGAAAGGGATGTCAGTTCAGCCTTTGCTGTGCGTTTACAAAATTAAACTCTATAATTTGTGAGAGTAGCTGTTCTGAAAGGCATTTTCGAAAACTGCCAACATAAATCTCTGTTTAGATTGCCAGGCTGGCGTTGTGTTCCCAACTCCTTCATTTTACTGGTAATATCACGTCATTTAAAGTGCTATTTTCACAATCCATTCCCCACGCTGAGCTACCTGGCAATCACCCACCTACGTGCAGTGCGCCTGCAGAATGGCACCGCTTCCAGCCCGCACAAACACTGTCATCCCTCCGCGGTGCAGGCAGTCTCTAATTCTGGATGTCAAAATATCAGCAGTACGTTTGTGGGAGGAAAGCATCATGCTATAGACAGCACAATCCCACCAAAGGATGAAATCTATATGAAATATGCGGCTAAACCCTGAAAGTACATTTTCAGAGCAAGGCTACGTTTGGCTAGTGGAGTCAAAGCAGCCCTTTCTTTTTATTTTATCACTGAATATTTCCTCTGCATGCTATAATCCCAGTTATGTTATACACTGATGCTAAGACATTATAGCTTGCTACTTTAATAGTCCTGTAGTGGTCAACAATTGTAATAACACATTCTACATTGGGAAAGAAATGGTAGCCAGCTTATTCTAAAACCAATGTAAAATTTAGATCCATGCAAATTCCCGGAATGCTAAGCCATTTTTGTTTTTTAATGCACTTTTTTTTCTCACTACTATAAAACACGTTTCTGTTCCCGGCCACATGTACATCCTCTGTAGGGGAGCAGTTCTATGTTTCCTTTGTTCTTTCTTTAGATTCATATTTCCCTGATGCCCAGAAAGGAATTGGGACTCAGCCCAGTTGACCCTAGGGCCAGTGAGGCTGAACCCTCAAAACCCCTGAGGACCAGTTGGGGGAAAGGCCTGGACTGCTGAACTCTGAAACCAAGGCCAGTAAGAAGGCTGGCTCAGGGAGCCAGCAGAAACCAGCTCCCTGAGGACTACACCAATTTGAAGGTGAGGAGGTCTGCCCCTGGTGGCTAGAGCTCGTCACCAGGAGCAAAATGAGCTAAGGATCAACAAAATTGGCCAAACAGGGCCCGAGTTATGGCATTTTAAACAATGGCATCCTTTGACCTCTCACTGGCCAAGGGCATGGTGCTCCAACACTGTTCCTTACCTTAATCCTGGGGTGGGCCAGGTCCCAGGAGTCGGCACACAATTTATGTATTTTTCCTCAGGGGGGCATGTTTGGGATCTCCCCAGACTCTCTACGGGTCCTGGAACCCCATTCCCCCAGGTCGTTTCACTGAAAAGGGGGCTGGGACCCCATCCCCAGCCCACCAAAGCATAGGAGGATGTGGGAGCACTATCGCACTCCCCCCCCCCGCAATGGTGGTGGCCATTTAAGCTTAGAGAAATCATAACACATCCTGATTTGCAAGGGGAGCTTGTTCCAATGAAATGGGGCAATGTGTGAAAGAGCTCTGACATCTGATCTGGAGGTGCATATTTAGGGGCTGATTCCGATCCGGGTCGGGAGGGCACCGAACGCAATCCGGCTGGAAAAACTACAAGCCGTACGCGTGTTTTCTGCCCGACTTGTACAGCTGCACGAGCGAGCAAGTACGATGCGAGCTACGTGAAATTCACCGACCGAGTCATTCCTGGGTCCAAACCGCTCCGTACGTCTCGGTCGGAAGCTAACCGTGGCGTGCAATGGATGCGATTTACGACTGAGCCAGTACGATGCACACGTCGGACAGCCTGTGCGAGCTGGAGTGTCCGGCTCGCAAAAGCTCCCGGAGTCAGACTTCGGGGGTCCGCGTCGGACCCCCCGACACCCACAGCCGTACGACTTGCACACAGGGGGAGACCCATGGGTCTCCCCCACACAGGCATGTACGGCGCGGATTGCACCGATGTGTACCCACTGTAGGGGGTGCACTTGTTCGAGACGTACCCATTCAGTCAATGGGAGCGCATGTATGCGTCGTACAACTGGCTGCCATTGACTTCTATGGGAGCCCGACCGAACCGAGTCCGACAGCATACGTGCGCATCGTACTAGCTCGGTCGGACTGTAGGGGTCCGGCTCGGTCGGAAAACACTCCGGATCCGACTCTGTCGGAGTGCTTTCCGACCCGGATCGGAATCGGCCCCTCAATGTTGTTTTTATTAAAGCTTGATTTGAAGATCTAAGCAGTCACAAAGGCTGCTTTTGACTGAGTTTAGCCTTCAGACAGGAGGAATTGCCTTTGTAGTGCCCTATGGGACAGATATCACAGTTTAAAACTAACATGCTTCCTAAAACGTGGCCAATGAAGGCCTTGCAGAATGGGAGCCGAGGCTGAACGAGAGGGAAGGTTACCTAACTGCTCTATTCTGCATCACTTGGAGCTTAGCCAGCGAGCAGTCATTTGATGCTACTAAGAGTGCATTTCCATAGTCCACGCAGGTGGTAATCAGTGCCTGGACTAGGGTTTGCTGGGTGAAGAAGGAAGCAATGGAAACATTTTCTCAGTACACGTAAAGTGGCAAAACAATTATCATACATTGTACTGATTTGGTCCTTCATATAAAGTGCCTGTTCCACCTTGACACCAAGGTTTTTAACAACCTGTTTGGGGCAAGGGGCAGGGCCTAATTCGTCAGGCCACCAAATCTGATGACCAAACCTCCTGAACCTTGCCAAATAGCACTGTCTCAGTTTTTCTGCTGTTTAATTGGAGACAGTTGTTAGACATTTAACAGGCAATTTTCCTAAAATAGTCCAGAAATCATGTTTTGACCATATCTGGGGCCTGTCCAAGCGTGATGACTAATTGGGTGTCATCTGCATAAAACTCAATCTCAAACCCGAAAGATCTAAAAATCTGCAAGACGGTGGCCATCTAGACATTAAATAATGTCAGGCTCAGGGAGGAACCCTGCAGGACTCCTCTATTAACCCGCATCTTGCGGAAACCAAAGGTCAATAAAGTGGGTTTGGGTCCCATTACTGAGAAAATCCCTGAGCCAGTATGATGCTATGCCATGTATACCCGCATTGTGTAGTCTGCAGAGTAAAATAGAATGTGAGACCATGTCAAAAGCCACCAACAGGTTCAGCACTATCAACATTGCTGGAATACCTGCTTTCAATAAGAGTCTGATGGTATCAGTGACTGACACTAGTGCAGTGTCCGTGCTGTCCATTGCTCCTGAAAAACGATTGTGAGGGGTCCAGGATCTTGTGCTCTTTCAGATAGGTGGTCAGCTGGTATTTATATGGCTTTTTAGAAAACTTCAAAGAAGAGGAAGCATAGAGATAGGGTGGTAGTTGGAAAGAATATCAGGATTGGTGTTAGTTTTTTTTAGAATAGGGGACACTTGGGCAGAGTTCCACTCAGCCAGATAAGAGGCAGAATCTAGAGGGAGATTAAAAATGTTGGCGACCTTGGGTGCAATATTGTGGGCTAAGGAGGCAATGAGCTTAGGAGGTAAATTGTCCCACAGAGAGCCAGATTTAGCACCGATTAGCATTTGTACCTGCTCCAAGGAACCTGACTCAAATTCCTCTAATACAGAGGCACTAGTAGGTGAAGGCAGATTCTAATCTAAATAAGAGTCCTGTTGACTCCCTGTGCCGGTGTCTGGGGTAGGGGGGCAGAAACCACAGATGGCTGTATGTAGTGAGAGAAACTGTGCTGGCTCCTAAGGCCTCACATGGAGGTGCGGGCCATGCAGGAGCCGGAGGGATGGGGCAGAAAGGTGTGGAACCTTTGGACTGCCCCCAACTGCTGGAGGCCTGGGTGTGCCCGGGTGGGACTGGGCACTGCCCAAAAACAAAAAATAATATGAGGAGAAGCTGAATGGCGTGGGGCTGCATGGCAAAAACAAAGCAACAGCCCTCCCTGACACAGAAGGAGAGCGCTCATTATAAATACACTGCTCCTGGAGAAGAACCCCTTAATACCCTGTGGTGCTCTTCAATTTATCTGCATTTCTCTCCTTATGGTGGCCCTAGGATGGCTGGGGTACAACCAGAACCACAAAGGAAGTGTGGTGGCTGCAGGAGCGCAGCAGCTCTTCCTTAAGAATGACTGACCCATGAATCCAGAACCCCTCCAGGATTTTGATCAGTGTTTCAAAGCACTCTGAAGGCTGATGCTTCTGGTCTACAGCTGGAAGTGCTGCCCCCCCTTAGGTGTTAATTCTGTGGTTGCAATTACTGCGACCTGAATATATTTGAAAAAGATACATGAATTTGGGCGCCCTCGAGAGGTGAAGCATATGGTTGTATGCAATGTAATTAAAATGTGATGTTCTCTAGGGGCTGCCTGCCATTATTATTGCATTTTCATGGCTGGAAAGTCTTTATGAAGTACACAGACACAGGTTTTGCTAATTTTATATGCTTTATTGATCTAGTAATACTGAAAATGTTTATTGACCTCAGAGCCTATAGTTTATTGACATTAATAAGTGTATTTTCATCTGATGATAATTAATGATTGCTTTTACCTACAAAATGTCTTTAAATGTGTGGTTTTAGATCTTGAACCTTTGACCAAGCCAGTAGACTTACCTTATATATTTGTGTGACGCCTTTGGGGGTCAAAGGTGATTAGACAATGTCATCTATCATATTTTCATCTGTCTATGTACATATTTGTAAATTAATGCAAAGCATTCAATAGTGTGTGTGTGTGTGCAATAAGTTAACTTTTCCTTTTTCTAAAGTAAAAGCACTGACTAGACAATCATGTATTGAGTCTTATCATTGTGAGTCAGTGAATGGTGATTACTAGCCCACTCCAACTCCGCTGAGTAGGCCTTAGACTGCTCTGCCTCACTACCCGGAGAGAGTTAAGCACTACAATGGGGTGATTGATTCCAAGAAAGGAGAATTGTGGACCTGCTAATTCTGGATTTGTCACATTTGCCATACAATACATCATCTGCAAAAAGAACAACAGATGGACAGAATGCAGAACAATGTCATACATTCACCCTAGTACAGAGATCTGGGAATACATCTATTTTTTTTACTCCACATGCCATTCCAGTTTGAACCCAGCCATATGCAAATCAGTCTTGACCCTGCTCCCTATGGGAACAGTCCAGCCCGAACTGCCAGGCAGGTCCTCTCTGAACTGGAAACAAGCAAACTAGTACTGGTTTCTGGGTTTCACCCCTCATCAGCCAGGCTAGCTTGTATCCAGTGGCATGGAGAGCACGGGACCCAAGCCTGGGCATTCATGTCCCACTTGGGGTGACAAATACAAAAAGAACAATTGATGGACACAATGCAGAACAACATCATACGTTCATCCCAATACAAAGATCTGGGCCTCAATCCATCGCCTGGCTGATGAGGGGTGTTACCCGGAAACCAGTCCCAGGATCCTTGTTTCCAGTCCAGGGAAGACCTGGTTGGCAGTACTGACTGGACTGTTCCCAGGAGGCACAGGGTCAAGACTGATTTGCATTTGGCTCGGTCTAAACTGGAGTGGCAAAGTGAGCTAAAGAACGATTATGAATTCAACCCAGATCTGTAACTGGGGGTGAGTGTCTGAAAAGTTTCAGCGCTCTGTCCATCATCTCCTTGTGTTTGCTTTGTTCGCCCTAAGTTGGCAGGGTATGCCCTGATGTGGGTCTCTTGCTCACTTTGCCAGTGTCTTCAAGCTAGCCCTGCTGATGAGGGGTGTTACCCCGAAACATGTCCCAGAATGCTTGTTTCTGGTCCAGGGAAGACCTGGCACGTCAGTTCGGTCCAGACTGTTCCCATTAAGCACAGGGTCAAGACTGATTTGCATATGGCTGGTTCTGAACTACGGTGGCGAAGTGAGCTAAAAACCGATGATTGATTCAACCCAGATCTGTGACTGGGGGTGAGTGTCTGAAAAGATTCAGCGCTCATCCATCATCTCCTTGTGTTTGCTTTGTTTGCCCTATGTTGGCAGAGTATCCCTAGACATAGGTCCCTTGCTCACTTTGCCAGTGCATTCAATCTATCCCTGCTCATGAGGGGTGTTACCCCGAAACATGTCCCAGGATGCTTGTTTCTGGTCCAGGGAAGACCTGGCTTGGCAGTTCCAACTGGACTGTTCCCATGAGGCACACGGTCAAGACTGATTTGCATATGGCTGGGTCTGAACTGGGGTGGTGAAGTGACCTAAAGAACAATTAGGAATTCAACCCAGATCTGTGACTGGGGTGAGTGTCTGAAAAGATTCAGCAATTCGTACATCATCTCCCTGTGTTTTCTTTGTTCGCCCTAAGTTGGCAGGGTATGCCCACATGTGGGTTGATTGCTCACTTTGCCACTGTTGTCAAACTAGCCTGGCTGATGAGGAGTGTTACCCTGAAACTGGTTCC
This sequence comes from Triturus cristatus, assembly GCF_964204655.1. NCBI lineage: Eukaryota > Metazoa > Chordata > Amphibia > Caudata > Salamandridae > Triturus > Triturus cristatus. Next base: position 760,869,959 of record NC_140586.1, on the reverse strand, counting down.
AGGATGCTTTTTTCCAGTACAGGGCAGACCTGGCTTGGTAGTTCGGTCTGGACTGTTCCCATGAGTCACAGGGTCAAGATTGATTTGAATAGGGCTGGGTCTGAACTGGGGTGGCGAAGTGAGCTAAAGAACAATGATGGATTTAACCCAGATCAGTGACTGGGGGTGAGTGTCTGTAAGGTTTCGGTGCTCCATCCATCATCTCCTTGTGTTTGTTTTGTTTGCCCTAAGTTGGAAGGGTATGCCCAGATGTGGGCTCTTGCTCACTTTGCCACTGGATTCAAGCTCGCCTAGCCGATGAAGGGTGTTACCCCGAAACCGGTCCCAGGATGCTTGTTTATGGACCAGGAAAGACCTGGCTTGGCAGATCGGTCTGTACTGTTCCCATGAGGCACAGGGTCAAGACTGATATGCATATGGCTGGGTCTGAACTGGGGGTGGCAAAGTGAGCTAAAGAACGATGATGGATTCTTTCCAGATGTGTGACAGGGGGTGAGTGTCTGAAAAGTTTCAGCGCTCCGTCCATCATCTCCTTGTGTTTGCTTTGTTTGCCTTAAGTTGACAGAGTATGCCCAGAAGTAGCTCCCCTGCTCACTTTGCCACTGGATTCAAGCTAGCCTGGTTGATGAGGGATGTTAACCCGAAACCATTCCCAGGATGCTTGTTTCTTGTGCAGGTAATACCTGGCTTGGAAGTTCGTCTGGACTGCTCACATCAGGCACAGGGTCAAGATTGATTTGCATATGGCTGGGTCAGAACTAGGGTGGTGAAGTGAGCTAAAGAACGATGATGGATACAACCCAGATCTGTGAGTAGGTGTGAGTGTCTGAAAAGTTTCAGTGCTCCGTCTATCATCTCCTTGTGTTTGCTTTGTTCACCCTAAGTTGGCAGGGTATGCTCAGACGTTGGCCCATTGCTCCCTTTGCCACTGGATTCAAGCTAGCCTGGCTCATGAGGGGTGTTACCCTGAAACTGGTCCCAGGATGCTTGTTTCCGGTCCAGGGAAGACCTGGCTTGGTAGTTCGGTCTCGACTGTTCCCATGAGGCACAGGGAAGACTGATTTGCAAATGGCTGGATCTGAAGTGGAGTGGAGAAGTGAGCAAAAGAACGATAATGGATTCACCCCAGATCTGTGACTGGGGGTGAGTTTCTGAAAAGTTTCAGCACTCTGTCCATCATCTCCTTATGTTTGCTTTGTTCGCCCGAAGTTGGCAGGGTATACCCAGATGTAGGTCCCTTGCTCACTTTGCCACTGGAGTCAAGCTAGCCTGGCTGATGAGGGGGATTACCCCAAAATTGGTCCCAGCATGCTTGTTTCCGGTCCAGGGAAGACCAGGCTTGACAGTTCATTCTGGACTGTTTCCATGAGGCACAGGTTCAAGACTGATTTGCATATGGCTGGGTCTGAACTGGGGTGGCGAAGTGAGCTAAAGAACAATGATGGATTCAACCCAGATCTGTAACTGGGTGTGAGTGTTTGAAAAGTTTCAGAGCTCCGTCCATCATCTTTTTGTGTTTACTTTGTTTGCCCTAAATTGCCAGGGTATTCCCAGACATGGGTCCCTTGCTCACCTTGGCAGTGGATTCAAGATAGCCTGGCTGATGAGGGGTGTAACCCCGAAACTGGTCCCAGGAACTTGTTTCCGGTCCAAGGAAGACCTGGCTTCGCAGTTCGATCTGGACTGCTCCCATGAGGCACAGGGTCAAGGAGTTCTACTCGACGTATGTTGATTTATTGGCCCCTAAATTAATGTCTGTCTATAATGAGGTGAAAAATGCCGGAATATTGCTGTCCTCCACCCGTGAGGCCGTCATTATTCCGTCATTGAAGCCCGGGAAGCCTCCTTCTGAAAAGACGGCCTATCGTCCCCTGTCCATGCTCACGACGGATTATAAAATATTGAGTAGGATACTTGCGTCACGACTGCTTCCACATATGGTACACCTGGTTCATCGAGACCAGGCGGGATTTATCCCAACACGAAACACCGCCACTAAGTGAGGCGCTTACTTCGTATAATGGAGGCGGACTCTTATTCTTCGGCCTCCGCTGTCATCCTATCGGTTGACATCGAGAAGGCGTTTGACAGCTTGGAGTGGCCATACCTGTTCCAAATCATGCGCAGGTTTGGCCTTGGAGATGCCTTTGTGGCCTGGACAGAGATCTTATACAAATCATCTATAGCCCAGGTTCGGACGGGTACTTTGGTCTTCTCTTGTGCAGTAGGTCGCGGGACGCGACAGGGGTGCCCGCTCTCCCCCTTGTTGTTCGCATTGGCCATAGAGCCCTTAGCGGCTCAAGCCAGACTAGGGCGGTGCTATGCCGGACTTGACGTGCGTGGTGTTGTGCAAAACACATTGCTCTATGTGGACGAATGACTTATGTTCCTAGCTAATACAACGGATGCCCTTGATGGGGCGAAGGGCCTACTTTGGGATTTTGTGAGGGTCTCTGGCCTCGGGGTGAACTGGGCGGAGACCTGCCTGTTCCCGGCGTCGCCGACGAGCGAGGGTCCGTCCCATACTGACGGGATAAAATGGGAATATCGATGTCTGTCCTATCTTGGAACTAACATCTACCATACGCCTGCTGATCTCTTGGATAGCAATGTGGGCAGAGCTATACGAAATCTCCTGGGTAGCCTGACATTCTGGGGCACTCTGCCCCTCTTGGTGGCTAGACGGGTTGCGCTTTTGAAAATGGTGGCGCTTCCCCGGTTGTTGTACTATTTCAGGACATTGCCAATCTGGGTCCCGGGGTCATTATTTAAACAGATCCAATCTTTGCTTGTGGATTTTGTCTGGGCATCTGGTAGGAGGCGGGTCGCACTTAAAACTTTGATGCGCCTGAAAGCCGATGGAGGGCTTGCGGTTCCTGATTTTGAGACATACTACCTAGTGGCCCAGCTACAATGGCTTACCCAAGGAGTGGCGCTGGAGTTTCAGGGCCCGGACGAACGAGACTGAACTGGGATCCCGAGACATGTACTGTCCTCTATTATCCTCTAACAGCCGTTGCGTCTCGGGACACTTTCTGGCGAGGTCGGACGATGAGGCTATGCTGGAATCGGAGTCAGCGAAGGGACATGATTAATCGTCCCTATGCCCCGGAAATATCTTTAGCTATGTGCACTGTACTCCCACATGGGGGGGATTGGGCTGCACTTTCTGAATGGGAGACTACGGGGTTACACATGCTAGGGGACTTGTATGAGGATGGCGTCCTCCTCCCATTTCAGGCCTTGCAGGATAGATATGGCCTCCCTCGTGGAGATTTCTTGCTTCATTCGGCCCTTGTTTCGGCCATACAGCGGCACTGGCGGGAGGTGTTATCAGAGCCGCAGACGTCCATGGCGGGTCAGTATGTAGTAATGGTGGCTGGGACCTTTAAGGCAGTTACATGCTTCTATTGGGGTATGACTGGTGAGGGTTTGAGGCCATTGCGGGAACTGCAGCGGCAGTGGGAATCGGACCTGGGTAAGGAGATTCCCGAGAAAACATGGGTTCAGATAGTTAGGAGGGCGTGGAAAAGCACTAGAAATGCCCGTTTCCAACTGGTCCACTTTTTTATACTGCATAGGGCGTACCTCACTCCTGCCAGGATAAACAAATATTTCAATACCAACACTGCAAAGTGTCCACGTTGTAACTTAGAAGGGGCGGAGTTCAGCCATATGATGTGGGACTGGCCGCAATTAGGAACGTATTGGAAGGATGTAGTCGCGCTTCTATGTGAGATCACAGTGGGGCAGATAGCACCTGACATGGGCACCTGTTTACTTCACTGGTTCCCGCATACGCCCAAGTCAAGGGTTACGAGCAAATTTCTAGATTTGAGAATGTTGTTGGCCAAAAGGGACATTACGGCGCACTGGAAGGCTGCGCGGGTCCTAATGTCCAGAGATGGAAAATGGAATTGCTTAAATGGGCAACGAGCGAGAGTACAGTCAGGTTTCAGCTTGCTAAACAAGCACAGGGGGATAGAGCCATGGAGGCCGCGAGGGCCTGGGAGGCGTTAGTGGTTTTACTGCAAGCACCAGAAATGGACTCAGATGAAAACTCGACAATGGGTACACAACTTATTTCACCTTGAGTTCTGTGTACCTTACTGGACTGTCTATGATTAAAGTAGTATTAATAGTGTCGTTGAATGAGGGAGCGATGATCCTCACTGTTTCTAATATGGTAATGTTATATAATGCTGATTCCTATGTTGCACAGAATTTTATTGAATTGTTGATTTATGGGACACACCGGGGGCATGGGTGGGATAGGAGGGTGGCGGGGGGTGGGTTTGTTCCTTTTATCATGTTTGCTTAAGTTTTGCAGACGAGCCTTTTGGACATTAGCCGGTGATGAATCCTTATTTGGTCCTGTATCCCACCCATTGTATATGTATAATGCTACCTAATTTAGGGGACTTTTGTGTATGTTCCCCTTCCTGAGATGGGGAGGGTAGATGGATCACTATTTAGTGATAGCTAATGATCAAAAGACTACTGTGGACCTTTGACTCCTGTATCAGATTATGTTCTGTCTGAAAACAACTTAATAAAAATATATTAAAAAAAAAAAAAATTAGGCACAGGGTCAAGACTGATTTGCATATGGCTGGGTTCGAACTGGGGTGACGAAGTGAGCTCAAGAACGGTGATGGAATCAACCCAGATCTTTGATTGGGTGTGATTGTCTGGAAAGTTTCAGTTCTTCATCCATCATCTCCTTGTGTTTCATTTGTTCGCCCGAAGTTGGCAGGGTATGCCCAGACTTGGGTCCCTTGCTCACTTTGCCACTGGATTCAGGCTAGCCTAGCTGATGAGTGGGGTTACCCTGAAACCGGCACCAGGATGCTTGTTTCCAGTCTAGGGAAGACCTGGCTTGGCAGTTCGATCCTGACTGTTCCTATGAGTCAGAGGGTCAAAACTGATTTTCATATGGCTGGGTCTGAACCCGGGAGGCAAAGTGAGCTAAAGAACGATGATGGATCCAATGCAAAGCTGGGACTGGGTGAGAGTGTCTGAAAGGTTTCAGCACTCCATCCAACATCTCCTTGTGTTTGCTTTGTTCACCCGAAGTTGGCAGGGTGTGCCCAGACGTGGGTCCATTTCTCCTTTTGCCATTGGACTCAAGCCAGACTGGCTGATGAGGGGTGTCACCCCAAAACTGGTCCCAGGATGCTTGTTTCTGGTCAAGGGAAGACCTTGCTTGGAAGTTCGGTCTGTACTGATCCCATGAGGCACAGTGTCAAGACTGATTTGCATATGGCTGCGTCTGAAGTGGAGTGGCGAAGTGAGCAAAAGAATGATAATGGACACACCCCAGATCTGTGACTGGGGATGAATTTCTGAAAAGTTTCAGCCCTCCGTCCATCATCTCCTTGTGTTTGCTTTCTTCACCCGAAGTTGGCAGGGCATACCCAGACATGGGCCCTTTGCTCCCTTTGCCACTGGATTCAAGCTAGCCTGGCTGAGGAGGGGTGTTACCCTGAAACTGATCCCAAGATGCTTGTTTCCAGTCAAGGAAAGACCTGGCTTGGTAGTTCGGTCTGGACTGTTCCCATGAGGCACAGGGTCAAGACTGATTTGCATATGGCTGGGTCTGAACTGGAGTGGCGAAGTGAGCAAAAGAACGATAATGGATTCACCCCCGATCTGTGACTGGGGGTGAGTTTCTGAAAAGTTTCAGAGCTTCATCCATCATCTCCTTGTGTTTGCTTTGTTCGCCCGAAGTTGGCAGGGTATACCCAGATGTGGGTCCTTGCTCACTTTGCAACTGGAGTCAAGCTAGCCTGGCTGATGAGGGGTATTACCCCGAAACTTGTCCCAGGATGCTTTTTTCTGCTCCAGGGAAGAACAGGTTTGGCATTTCTGTCTGGACTGTTCACAAGAGGCACAGGGTGAAGACTGATTTGCATATGGCTAGGTCTGAACTGGGGTGGCGAAGTGAGCTAAAGAACGCTGGTGGATTCAACCCAAATCTGTGACTGGGGGTTAGTGTCTAAAACGTTTCAGCACTTCATCCATCATCTCCTTTTTTTTTCTTTGTTTGCCCTAAGTTGACTGGGTATGCCCAGACGTGGGTCCCTTGCTCACTTTGCCACTGGATTCAGGCTAGCCTGGCTGATGAGGGATGTTACACCGAAACCAGTCCCAGGATACTTGTTTCTGGTCCAGGGAACACCTAGCTTTGGCAGTTCGGTCTGGACTGCTCCCATGAGGCACAGGGTCAAGACTGATTTGCATATGGCGCGATCTGAACTGGGTCGGCGAAGTGAGATAAAGAAGGATTATGGATTCACCCCAGATCTGTGACTGGGGGTGAGTGTCTGAAAAATTTCAGCACTTTGTCCATCATCTCCTTGTGTTTTCTTTGTTCACCCTAAGTTGGTAGGATATGCCCAGACGTGGGGCCCTTGCTCACTTTGTCAGTGGATTCAAACTAGCCTGGCTGATATGGGGTGTTACCCGAAACCAGTACCATGATGCTTGTTTCCGGTCCAAGGAAGACCTGGCCTGGCAGTTCAGTCTGGACTGTTCCCATGAAGAACAGGGTCAAGACTGATTAGCATATTGCTGTGTCTGAAATGGGATGGCGAAGTGAGCTAAAGAACGATGACGGATTCAACCCAGATCTGTGACTGGGGTCGAGTGTCTGAAAAATGTCAGCGCTCTGTCCATCATCTCCTTGTGTTTGCTTTGTTCACCCTAAGTTGGCAGGGTATGCCCAGATGTGGGTGCCTTGATCACTTTGCCAGTGGATTCAAGTCAGCCTGGCTGATTAGGGGTGTTACAGTGAAACCGGTCCCAGGATGCTATTTTCCGGACCAGGGAAGCCTTGGCTTGGCACTTTGGGCTTGACTGTTCCCATGAGCACAGGGTCACTACTGATTTGCATATAGCTGTGTTTGAACTCGGGTAGCGAAGTGAGCTAAAGAATGATGCTGGATTCAACCCAGATCTGTGACTGGGGGTGAGTATCTGAAATGTTTCAGCTCTCTGTCCATCATATCCTTGTGTTTGCTTTGTTTGCCCTACATTTGCCGGGTATATCCAGATGTGGGTCCCTTGCTCACTTTGCCAATGTAGTCAAGCTAGCCTGGCTGATGAGGGGTAACACCCCGAAACTGGTCCCAGGATGCTTGTTTCCAGTCCTGGGAAGACCAGGCTTGGCAGTTCATTCTGGACTGTTCCCATGAGGCACAGGGTCAAGACTGATTTGCATATGGCTGTGTCTGTACTGGAGGTGAGCTAAAAAACAATGATGGATTCAACCCAGATTTGTGACTGGGTGTGAGTGTTTGAAAAGTTTTGGCGCTCCGTCTATCATCTCCTTGTGTTTGCTTTGTTCGCCCTAAGGTGGCAGGGTATGCCCAGACATGGGTCCCTTGCTCACTTTGCCAGTGGATTTAGGCTAGACTGGCTGATGAGGGGTGTTACCCCGAAACCGTTCCCAGGATGCTTTTTATCCAGTCCAGGGAAGCCCTGGCTTGGCACTTCAGGCTGGACTGTTCCCATGAGGCACAGGTTCAAGACTGATTTGCATGTGGCTGGGTCTGAACTGGGGTGGCAAATTGATTTTAAAGAATGATGATGGATTCAACCCAGATCTCTGACTGGGGGTGAGTGGCTGAAAAGTTTCAGCACTCCGTCCATCATCTTCTTCTGTTTGCTTTGTTCACCCTGAGGTGGCACGGTGTGCCTAGACGTGGGTCCCCTGCTCCCTTTGCCACTGGATTTAAGCTAGCCTGGCTGATGAGGGGTGTTACCCTGAAACCTGTCCCAGGATGCCTGTTTCTGCTCCAGGGAAGACCTGGTTTGGCAGTTCGGTCTGGACTGTTACCATGAGGCACAGGGTGAAGACTGATTTGATTATGGCTGGCTCTGAACTGGGGTGGTGAAGTGAGCTAAAAAACAATGATGGATTTGACCCAGATCTGTGATTGGGGGTGAATGTCTGAAAAGTTTCAGTGCTCCGTCCATCATCTTCTTGTGTTTGCTTTGTTTGCCCTAAGTTGGCAGGGTATGCCCAGACGTGGGTCTCTTGCTCACTTTGCCAGTGGCTTCAAGCTAGCCTGGCTAATGAGGGGTGTTACTCCAAAACTGGTCCCAGGATACTTTTTTACAGTGCAGGGACGACCTGGCTTGGCAGTTCAGTCTGGACTGTTCCCATGAGGCACAGGTTCAAGACTGATTTGTGTATGGCTGAGTCTGAACTGGGGTGACAAATTGATCTTAAATAATTATGATGGATTCAACACAGATCTGTGACTGAGTATGTGTCTCTGAAAAATGTCAGCACTCTGTCCATTATCTCCTTGTGCTCGCTTTTTTCACCCTGAGGTGGCTCTGTGACTGTGTACCTAGACGTGGGTTCCTTGATCCCGTTGCCACTGGATTCAAGCTAGCCTGTCTGATGAGGGGTGTTACCCCGAAACCGGTCCCAGGATGCTTTTTTTCCGGTCGAGGCAAGACCTGGCTTTGTGGTTTGGGCTGGACTGTTTGCATGAGGCACAGGGTCAAGATTGATTTGCATATAGTTGGGTTTGAACTGGGATGTTGAAGTGACCTAAAGAACGATGATGGATTCAATCCATATCTGTGACTGGGGGTGAGTGTCTGAAAAGTTTCAGTGCTCAGTCCATCATCTTCTAGTGTTTGCTTTGTTCACTCTATGTTGGCAGGGTATTCCCAGACGTGGATCCCTTGCTCACTTTGCCACTGGATTCAAGCTAGCCTGGCTGGTGATGAGTATTACCCCGAAACTCGTCCAGGATGCTTGTTTCCAGTCCTGGGAAGACCAGGCTTGGCAGTTCGTTCTGGACTGTTCCCATGAGGCACAGGGTCAAGACTGATTTGCATATGGCTGTGTCTGTACTGGAGTGGCGAAGTGAGCTAAAGAACGATGATGAATTCAACCAAGATCTGTGACTGGTGGTTAGTGTCTGAAAAGTTTCAGCACTCCGTCCATCATCTCCTTGTGTTTGCTTCGTTCACTCTAAGGGCCCGATTCATAGAACTAACTTAAGACAAAATCCTAAACTTACTAATTTTGGTATTCACAGAAGTAAGGATTTTGTCTTAAGTTTGTCTTAAGACAAATTTAAGACAGATTTAAGACAGACTTAAGACAGACTTAAGACAGACTTAAGTTAGGATTTTTTCTTAAGTTTCTCTTAAGTCTGTCTTAAGTCTGTCTTAAATCTGTCTTAAGTTTGTCTTAAGTCTGTCTTAAGTTTGTCTTAAATCTGTCTTAAGTTTGTCTTAAGACAAACTTAAGACAAAATCCTAACTTCTGTGAATACCAAAAGTAGTAAGTTTAGGATTTTGTCTTAAGTTAGTTCTGTGAATCGGTCCCTAAGTCGGCAGGGTATTCCCAGACGTGCGTCCTCTGCTCACTTTGCCAGTGGATTCAAGCTAGTCTGGCTGATGAGGGGTGTTACCCCGGAACCAGTCCCAGGATACTTTTTTTCGGTCCAGGGAAGACCTGGCTTTTCAGTTCGGGCTGGACTGTTCCCATGAGGCGCAGGTTCAAGACTGATTTGCATATAGCTGGGTTTGAACTTGGGTGGCGAAGTAAGCTAAAGAACGATGATAGATTCAACCCAGATCTGTGACTGGAGGTGAGTGTCTTACTGTTTATTATGATTTTTTGTTAGAGCCTGCAAAGAAAAGGATGGCCTCCAGCACTAGAAAGGCTGCTGTGGCCTGTAGGTGAATTGGCAGCACCACTTACCAGAGCAGCGGCCCCGACTGGTGCTGAGTCAGTGGAGAGGCTGAGTCTGTAGGGAGATGTGCCTCTCTGCCGAGCCTGTGTCACGCTGCCCCAGCACCTGCAGTGAAGCAAGACCAGCACCCGCAGCAACAGAAAGTCTGCTGTGGCCAGAGAAGAAGGGTGGCTGCAGCGTCATCTAACGGCCACGTGGTGCATGGCACCCTGGCGCGAGATGCAATGCAGCCCCGATGAAAGCACTAGCCCAGAATTGATGAACGTGCTGCACTACACAGATGCCCATGGAGACTGCTGCGAGCAGCGTGTAAGGGTGAGGGAAGCCTCTGGTGAGGCATAAAGAAGCTGCCAACTGCCTAAGCAGCAAGGGTGGAAAAAAAACAGTGCTCACGAGAGAGCCCCTCCTGCCAAGCCTGACTTCCCCAAGTAAAAGCGCAGATGGGAGTCTATGAACAAGGACGGCCCCATCGGAAAGTGAAAGCACAGGGAACAAGGAAATCTGACAGCAAGGCAGGAGCCCTGGAGAGAAAAAGCCTTCAGAGAACAAGGACTGTCGCACGACAAAGACCGCATCAATCAGCCACCCAAGCACAGAACGACCACCGTCGGCCCACCGAGCATGTCACATGGAATGATCGACCTTGAAAAGCACTCCAGCACTAGGGCAAGACCAAGTGCTGCGATGGCTTAGCCCCAAGGTGCAAGCAATGTGTCCTTAAGTGAAGAAGAGGTAAAGGAAGAAGGGTGACCCCCCAGCCAGGGAGTGGAGCACCAAGAAGATCCTCGAGGAAGGTACAGGACTTGTGAGAGGTCCACAAAGTGAAAGAAGGCCCGTGTGAGGTCGCGGAGGAGAAGAGTCATGCCCTAGTGACAGGACAAGAGGCAGGTCCTACAGAAAAGACAGGACGCGACCAGGGAGGTCCCTATGAAGAGAAGGTCACAGCGAGAAGCCTAGTCAGAAGACAGAAGAGAAGAGAATCAGTCCTATGAGCAGATTGTGACGAGGGAGGTCCATGTGAAGTGCACGTCACATCGAGAGGCCTGGTCAAAAGGGAAAAGAGCGTGGCACGATGCTACATCATGGAAGAGCAAAAGGAAGAAGAGCATGGCAAAAAGTCATAATGCCATGCCACAAAGAAGAAGAGGAAGGAGAAGAAGAAGAGTGGCATGATGCCACATCACATGTAATAGCGATGAGCAGAAGAGTGTAGCACGACGCCACAGTACCGCATCACAAAGAAGAACATGAAAGAAGAGGAGAGAAAAGAGTGTGACAGACTCCTCCCTCGGAAGATCACTGACAGTTGCCAGTTATAGTCGTTGTCAAGTGCGTTGCTAGAACCACCGAAGGAGCATCACACATCCTGCGCAGAGCACTATGTCGGAGAAACGCTTGTAGAGTGACATGGCGTCCCTGGCATCGTGGGAGGCTGGCCACCCAGAAACCTTATGTTATACCCAGTGAACCTGAATCCTGCTGAACAGAGCATGCTCAACCATTTGTACTATTCACCTTTGGGGTTGCACGAGAGACTTGGTCATGGTCTTGTTTGGACTTCCTCAGTGATCTCAATCATGGGGCCTATAAGAGGCTCCAAAAAATCCAAACAGACCTGTGGCATTCCAGGGACAAGGGCCTCAGCAAATTCCAGAGAGAGGGGAATTCCGATACAAGGGATGCGTCTGCAGCAGCTCCACGACTGGCACAAGGAAGCACTAAGGATGCACACGGAGACTTGTCACCAAAAGACTATCTGATGAAGGCACGTGCACAGGAGTCCTGATGGCCAGAATACACAGACCATGAGACAACCACCCTTTTGGGTTTCACAAGCGACTTGGATATGGTCCTCTTGGCACTTCTTCAGCAACACCTTTTCACAGCCTACGAAAGGCCCTGCACAGTCCACATAGTCACATGGCAACTCGGCAGAAAGGGCCTCATGGAAATTCCTGTAAGAGGGGAGTCCTGGCATGAGAGGGAAGTCTGAAGAGGCTTTACCAGCAGGCAATGGGAAGCATCATGGCCTTTAAGGAAGACTCCCATCCATCAAAGTCATCCTGATTTTGCAGGTTGGCCTTCCAAGAAGACAGGGAATTTTCAAAGATATCTCTGCAGCAGACTCCACCACTGCTCCTGATGCACCATCCAAGTAAACTGTGTAAATAGACTCCAACACCGTGAGACCAGGCGGGACAGGGCAACAGTGTCCATGCAGACTGCCTGAAGATATTCAGTGGTGTTTTGTTTTTTTGTTTGTTCTTTCCGACAGGTTGGAGGGCTAGCCTCTACACTCACCCCAAACCCATCCATCACAGGTGTCACCGGTCAGGTGACCTGGCCAATAAAAGGGGCCTGGTGCATGTGCCCTGGGCTAGTTCCATGTACCCTAACAATGGGTCTGTGTGGTCATTATTGCTGCATGAGGGCCTCAGGCCCTAAACATTACAGTAACCAGAAGGTGAAACTCACGGAATGCCGGTAAGGTTAGGGTGCAGTGCAGCAGTGCTGGGAGGGACCGTGGTTGAGGTGGATGGCGGGTATTGAGGGGCCAATTGTGGTTCATTGTGGCAAGACCAACAGGGCAGTGACCGAGAGTTTCAGACAGTGGGGGCCATGTTTGCCTACACTCTACCGCTTGCACTACATCTTGACTTCACCACCAGAAGCAGGTGGGGCGAGGAGAGAGGCGGCGGAAGTCTCTTCTCTGCCTCAAGAATTCCAGGCTTTTTGAGGGTTACTCTAACCACCAAATGTCAGGCATTTTCCACATCAGCCCCTTTCAGTTGCTTTACCATCTGGCATGACTAAAGGATAACTGTTAAATCGAACACATAAAACGGATCATTCCATACGGTGATTGCTGCTAATCTTCAAAAATAATTCATCAATAGAGGCAAGATGGCGTCGGTGAGCACGGACGTGTATGCTGACCGCTCAATGCCGATGCTGGAGTCTGCAAAACGGCAGAGTGGTGCAGGCAGTGGTGAAGACAGCAATTAGTTTTCGACTGAAGCCAGGAGCAATGTGAGATCGCACGGACCGCACGGATCGGAGGAAAATGCCGAGTCGGGGCTCACCTGTGGGGATTGTTGCGGGATGTTGATCGGCTTTGTGGCGGCTGCGACGAGGCTCGGCAGGTTGCAGCGGAGCTGCTGGGCGGTCCCACTCTATCGGTGTTGGGCTGTCTGGGCATTTTCGAAGTGGTACGGAGGCTCAAGAGGGGAGTATCCTCAGTGTGCTGTAATGCCTGCCAAAGGTGCGCGGGGGCAACCGTGACTGCAGGAGGATTTGCATGGAGAAGGAAATACTGGAAATGCTGGTGGTGGAGTCAAGACGCCAGGTAAACCTCCGGAGGCGGGAAAGAATACTAAAGAGTATTTAAATGTGAAGGGGCCGAAAACTGACATGATATCTAAGCGGACTATTCCAGAGCTCTTTACCGCGGGTAAGGACAAAAGAAAGGGGAAGAACTTGGGCTCTCTACAAATCGAGGGAGTGGAAGGAATGGGGGACAACCAGTTGGAAATGATAAAAATATGGAGGCTAATCAGGCTGTAATGACTGGGAAAAATGGAGCCCCTATATCTTCGGCCACTGCGTCTTTAATTTCCCCTAATATTGAAGGCTGTCTTCAGGATCAGAGGGGCAAGGAGCAACATTCTCAGATAGATGATTTGGCTGCTCCCTCTATATCCATGCCTATAGGGGAAGATCCGATTGTGGATGTGGCTGTATCTGCTTCCCCTGACTAAATTTCTGGTATCAACCCGACAAAGGCTAGTACCGTAGGGGTCCTGGCATGGGGCAAACACTGACAAGAATGGTAATGTCCCATTGCAAGACGCTGAATCTGGTGATTTTTTTTCCCTATCTGACCAGTCTACATCATCTTGTAAGGACTTAGTGGCAATTTTTAAAGCTCAGTTGAATGGGGTCGGTGGCAGCGACCATAGTAGTGCGTTTTTGGAGGATTCTGCTGAATTTGTGGAAGGTAGTCCTCACACAGTTCGTAAGAGACTGGACCACACGATTGGTAGTAGCGAGTCCGAAAGGGAACCCCATGGTGGCTTACAGAAGAACATAGATATAACGTATCCTCCAGAAGATATATCTTTAGCATTAATCTATCAATCAATAATGTTCCATTGGGAGGAAACTAGAGTGGAAAGTCAAAGAGACCAAAACCTTTGTCGAAAACTTCAGAATTCAGTACGGCGCATCGCTAAAACCTGCTCGTACTTTACCTCAAGATTTAATGAAGCGGAGGCACGTATTTCAAATCTCGAAGACAAACTCGTGACTCAAAAGGCCCTGATGGATTCTTTACGGACTATGAAAGAGGACACTCAGCGGAAGCTGGCCAATTTAGAGAATAGGGCACGTAGGAAAAATCTTAGAGTTTTTCAGATTCCTGAGGGGCGGGAGGGGCAAGATCCCCGCAAGTTTATTGTTGATTTGTTTACGGAAGCGTTTTCCGAGTTAACTAGATGGGACTTGAATAGAGAGTTAGAAAGAGCGCATCGTTTTCCATTTAATATTCGTCCGAGAGGGGCTCAAATATCAGATAGGCCTAGAGAACTCCTGATCTCTTTCAATAGTTTTTTAGCTAGGGAAGATGTCTTTCAGTCAGCCCGCCCAGATAAAAAAAGGACAGGGAAGGATGTTGAGTTTTTTGTCAGGCCTGATTTTTGCCATTTTACTGTAGAGAGCCGCTGGCAGTTACGTCAGCTCATCCCATTGTTTCAAGCTAAAGGGGCGCAAGTATTTTTATTGAACCCAGCTAAACTAAAAGTTAATTTCCAGGATTGGGCACAATTTATTTCCACAGAGGTTTCTGCAAAAGAGTTTTTAAAAACTCTGTAGGATTTCTTATAGTGTTCTGTATTTGATGGGCTGGAATAACACCAACTAGCATGAGGATGTGGTATGTCCTCTTTGTGTTTTCTGTTTTTTGTTTGTTTGCTTGTGTTGGTAGAATCTGGGAGAACCTTTCAAGTAGTAAGCACCACAAGGCACCACTTTGTCCCTCTTTTTTTCTGTATTTTGTCTCTTTTTCTCAGCCATGACAGTGAGGGATTTTTGGTTTTTCTTTCATGTTTTGGATTCATGGCCATTAAAGAGGATATTAAATACTGCTTAAGCATATGCAATATAGATGGGGCCTATGGGAGCATACGGGATGGTCTTTCTCCCTTCTCTACATGGTTTGGATGGGTTGGGTTTTTGCGGACAACAGAATTGGGTGGCCGGAAGCTTGTCATCACAAGGACCATGAGTCCTAAAGCCTCGTGGGGGAGGAGGGCAGTTGTTGGTGGAGGGCTTGGGAAGGGGGTTTGGGGGGTGGAGTAGGTAGGGATGGTGGTGGGGGTGGTGTTAGTTGGGGTAAAATTAAAAAATGTATCCACAGTATCAACATGCAAAGAGCTTCTGATAATCAAAGATTTGTTGTATTGTTTAAAATTGCAGAAAAGGTTTGTTACATTTTTTTCCTCTCCTTTTCTAATGGCTAGCAGGGGGGTTAGAATATGTTCTTTAAATGTATGTGGTCTCAATAATTACAATAAGAGGCAAAGGGTTGCTGCTGAACTGTGTATGATCCAACCGGATCTGCTTTGCATTCAAGAGACGCATATTCCTTGGGGGAAACGTAAAATATTGGCTGATCTAGGGTTTGTACTTCTGGTTGCCTCACAACAAGCATCAATGATACGGGGCGTAGCAATTCTTGCTAAACCCACCATCCATGCCACGGGCCATTTTTTAGCTGACAAATTGGGACGGTGGGTAATTGTGGAGTGTGGTTTGGGCAGTGCTAAATTTACATTGTGTACTATCTATGGGTCTAATCTCAATGAACCATTAGTGTTGGAAGAATTACATATGGAATTAGCATTGTGGCCGGTGCCGTTGATAATATGCGTAGATTTTAATATAAATTTGATTAAGAAAGAATTACAGGTGGGGTTGCATGGATATACGGGCCGGAAACCTAGGGTGTTCAAAGCATTAACCCCTTCCCCGCTCATGACGGAACCACTCCGTCATGAGCCACGGTTGCGCTGTGCTCATGACGGAGTGGTTCTGTCATGCTGCGGCCGTTGGCGGCCGCTCTGCCCACGCGGCGCTAATTCCCCGCCTGTGCGGGCGATTAGCGCAGTGGGCGGAGACGTGACGGAACCACTCCGTCATGAGCACAGCTCAACCGTGGCTCGTGACGGAGTGGTTCCGTCACGAGCACAGCGGACCCGCAACTGCCCCCAAACCCCCCCAGCGCCGCGGCGGAATTCCTGCCGCGGCGAAGGGGTTAAATAATTTGTTAAAGGATCATGGACTACTTGATGCATGGGACAGTCTTCAACCGACACTACCTGGGTTTACGTTTTATTCTTTTCCTCATCAAAAATTAGTACGCCTTGATTATTTTTTTAAATCTTCAGCATTACTTACGGGGGCACAGATGCATATATTCCCTAGAGTTACTTCGGATCATGCACCAATAGTCTTAGCAATCTCCGCTGTCTCTGTAGGGTGTACTCCAAGACTCTTTACGTTGAACAGAAAGTTATTGCTTGAGAATAGTTTTTGAGATTATATGCAGATATGGATTAAAGATTTTTTCACGAATAATAGACAATCTGTTCAGATAGCGGTTCTTTGGCATACGTTTAAAGCTTGTTTTAGAGGGGAAGTATTGAGTTTCGGGTTCCATTATCAAAAGTAAGCTAAATTAGAATCACAGGAACTTTACTTTAAATTGAGACTGACCGCGGAAAAACTTACACAAGGAATTTCACAACATAAGGATATAGCAGATCTAGAAACTAATGCAGCAAGGTGCCGGGCAAATATTAATATTCTGTGGAATAAGGAAAATGCTCGGAAATATTTATCCTATAAAAAGGAGTGCCATGAGTATGGTGAGGCGGTAGGTCGGTGTTTAGCGCTACGACTACGGATGAAGGAAGCTTCTCAGAGAATAGCGGGTCTTAGAGATAACTCAGGAGTAATGATGCATGACCCTAAAGGGGTACTTGCAATTTTTCATCAATTCCATACAGATTTATACAATCAGCAGCAACTACTGGATTACGCAAGTAATTCAAGCATCTTTGGCAATTTCATTCAACTGGTGCAGGAGGAAGCAGAGGTGCTAGATAGGCCTATTACAATGGAGGAGTTAGAGATGGCTATAAACAACTTGGTGATTGGTAAAGCTGCTGGACTGGACAAACTACCAGGGAAGGTCTATAGTTTTTTTTTTCATGATATTAAGAATGAGATGTTGGAAGTCATTCGGGCTGCACAAAATGGGCAGGCACTGAAGACTTGGGACGGGGTCACTATTGTGGTATTCAAGAAGAAGGGGAAACCATCAGAACTTCCGGGATTCTACCGACCGATTTCTTTAGTCAATTGCGACAGAAAGATCTATGCTAAAATTTTGGCAAATTGGTTGGCAAAGGTTATTACACCGCTAATTTCCCTGCATCAACATGGCTTTATCCCTGGTCGAGGGACAGTTGCACATGTTAATAAAGTGGTGAGATTATTAGATATTGCTCAGATGGAAGGGAGAGATCTGGGGTTAATATTGCTCGACGCTGAGAAAGCGTTTGACCGCGTAGCCTGGGAGTACTTATGGGATATTTTGTATCGGGCGGGATTCGGTCAAGGGTTTATTCAGGCTTTACAAGTATTATATAAGTCACCGGTAGCTAGGATATGTTCAATGGGGATGGTATCGGAACCAGTTATTATTACTAGAGGGACACGACAGGGGTGCCCTTGCTCCCCTCTGCTTTTTGCCCTGTACATTAACCCTTTTGTTAATATGTTGAAGAAAAGTGCTTTGGTTAAACCATTTATTGTGCGGGACAATCACTATTCAGTCTTCGCTTATGCGGATGATATAGCTATCACAACGGCAGATCCGGCCACGGCTATATTGGAGGTGGAAAGTTTAGCACAAGAGTTTGGTCAGATATCTGGCTATAAGCTGAATATAACAAAAACACAAATATTATGTACAAATAATACTATGCCCAGGGATTTAAGGGATGTCAGGGAGGTGGCCTATTTAGGGATTAAATTTCGAGTATCAATGAAAGATTTGGTCGATGCCAATTGGGTCGCTATAACGAACAGTGTTAAAGAAACTTTAGAAATGTGGGGGTGCTAACATCCTACACTTGTGGGTAGAGGTAACATTTTAAAAATGAACATACTCCCTAAAGTTTTGTATTTTTTTAGATCGGTCCCTTTTGGAAGTAACGCGTGTTCAATTACAACATTTACAGGAACTCTGTGCAAAATTTCTTTGGGCCCCGGGTAAACATAGGCGAGCAGGACGATTTATGACCCTTCCTAGAGAAAGGGGTGGCTGGTCGATTCCCGATTTTACGTTTTATTATTATGCATGTTTTTTGTCCAGTATGCGGATATTATTGACTGCAGAAGAAGTCAGTACTGTTGCAGAGGCACCGTCAATTTATCAAATGCTTCTAGGAACGGAAGTTAAAAATTGTTTGTTTACAGAAGTGGACGGTAGCTACTATAAGAGGACACGCTTTAAAGTCATAGATGCTGTCTTTAAAGTCTGGAAAGCTATTCGGAAAAAAAATTATTTGAAGGGGATAACATATTATACACCCACAAATGCTGTTAAGATACTCCCACCAATTTTTTGGGACCACGTAGCTAGAAGTTGGAGACGTAAGGGTATATCTCAAAGTGGTTCATGAGGTTGGAGGGCTATATCTCACTTTTCTGGATTTTGCAAGGGAATATAATTTACCCAGGACGCAGTTTTTTAAGTTTCTCCTAGTTAGGGATTTTTTGGGTAGGAAAATCTAGCTTTAGTACCGAATAAACTTATTAAAGCCGTTAGGAGACAGGAGAAAATTGGGGTCTTCTATAAAATGTTATTAATCTCTAGGGCGGATGATTTGGAGAAGCATAATCTTAAATCGGCCAATATTTTGGGAGAACATGAACTCTCCTTAGAGAAAGCTATTGCTATGTCTGGGGAAACCCTTCTGTCTGCAAATCTTAAATCCCAATTTTTAAAACTGCTTTCAATTTATATTATACGCCTGCAAAATTGTTGAAATTGGGGGAGGCAAGATGGTAAATGTTTTCGGTGTGGGAGTAATAATGCAGATAGCTTGCATATTTTTTACTCTTGTAGCAAATTTGCTCTTTATATCAGTCATATTGAAAAAATGTTAACCAGTTTTACTAATGTATCCATTAAAATTACTCCAGCGATTATGCTATTAGGAATTGGGCAGGATTTGGAGGCTGGGAAACCTATGTTTAAATATCGTTATTAATTGTTTATGGCTATGGCTGTTGCTCGTCTATGTATTGCTGCTTCCTGGCTGCAGCCTGAACTCCCTGCTTTAGAAATGTGGCGAGCTAGAATGTATAATATATATAATTTAGAATTCAGTTTATATTCAGCAAAAGGTTTAAGGAAACGAAAGACGGGTATTTATATTTGGGCGGTGTTTTATGAACATATGAATGCTTGAAGTGTGATGTAAATTTGTGATACTGTGGATCAATAATAAAAAATAATAATAATAATAATAATTCATTAATAGATGTTCACTGGCTCTTTGTCAGAATGAAAACCAGATCACACATTTTTTTTTAAAAGATGATCATAAATGGAGTCCCCACGGGTCTCTCAGTCTGCAAGTCTCTTCCAAGGTTTAAGGCAACTAAATTGACTGCAAGTCAGGGAGGGAACGGGGATTCTTGCAAATTCCACTCTTTGCTCAATTGCACCCCCAATTACTTATTCGGTAGCGACTGAAACATCAATAGTGGACTTAGGAGACAATGTGAAGATTCCTCAGGTTACATTGGGTAACAATCCACCAGTTTTAAAGGATTTGAGCACAACTGTATTGAAATAGTCATCCATTTTGGATTGCTTCAGGGTAGCCTCTCAGTTTCAACGCCCTGCAGGGAACAATCAGCGCTCTAATGAAGTTAGTAGATTATTACGTAAGGAATCTGCAATACAACTACAGCAATCATTCACAGTGCCCGCCAATCCACAATCAATCACAGTCTTGGGGATCGTCCTATGTACCGACCTTATGTTAGACTAGGAGGAAGGGGGAGCAGGAGGCGTAAATGTCAAAATTAAGGAATCGACCTAATCAATCAAACCCTACCGAACATCTTATACTCCAACAATTTATCTGGATGCAGCTCAATAAATGAATTCATCTATATTAGAGAGGCAGACGGTTTATAGGCCTCAAGCACAAGGGCATTACAAATGAACAGCTCACTGGTAGGCCTCACAGAGCAACGCCAATAACATCCCAAGGACCACTGCCAGCTCTTAAAAAATTAAACCAAACCTTTAAGGAAAACAGGTTGCATTTACCCAAATAAAACTGCTTTATTGAAAAAGCAGTCACAGTCATGGTGGTCTTCTGACCCCAGCAGGCCACGATCCCTGTGAGTGCCGGCCATTCCCACTGGGTCACAAAATGCAACCTGCTTCATGACTATTAATGAAGCGGTCCTTTGCGACCCATTTGGGGATCGCAAACAGTGTCTCAGACACTGTTGTACATCGGAGTTGCAAAGAAATGCAAATTGCGAGTCACAAACACTGAGGGTCGTACATCTGGCCCTTGATGTTGTGCATGCTTATCTGGGGTACCTGGGTGATGGGACACCCCGAAGTAGCTTCTGATAAGGAAGGAGGGAGCTCCTGATTGGCTATCCAGGGTCTTAAGTTGCAGTCAAGGGGAGGTTAGCAGCAATTGGTGACCTTTTGTGGCTGGTGCCCTTAGAGTTCATGGATTTTAAGAGTTGATGACTGCTGGTTGGTGGGAACGAGGAGGGTGCAACTGATTAGCTGGCTTACATTGTCTTTTGGCACATGCTGGCACTTGAGCACATGTTTTTGTCCAGGTTTAAAAAAAAAATTGTCCAAAGTATGTAGTTTGATTGGTAGAGCAAGGCTGACCTTAAAGTTTTGTTTTGGATGTATCTGATTTTGGGTGCATTGCATTTGGCTTGTCAGATTTGGTAACATAAAGTTTTCTTTTTTGTGCACCAGTAAAAAATACCACCCATATATTTCTCCCAAAATGGATGTGCGTTGTATGTTTCATGTGAATGGGGGTCAAAAATGCTCCCCTGTCCATGTTTAAGAAGGAACATTTTTGTACCAATGATAAAACGTTTGTTTATTGCAATTGCTGGCTCCATTTTGAAGGCTTGCAGCACTGTGAAAACAGACTGCTGACCTCACATCATGAGAATGCCATTCATCTGAACCCGGTTTTTGGTCCAGTAGCGCGAAGCATGCTGACACTTCTCGGACCATGCTTTATTGCAAGAAAGTGGAACTATAACTTCCAATGTGGAAATTGCTGTCTCCTGAAAATCTAGGAATGCATGAAGGTCATCTTGGTTACACAAGGTCAGCTGACATCAGTATGTCACTGAGGAATGTTATTGTTGCTTTAAGTGGGATGAAGAAGTTTCAGGGGTCTTAAACCGGTTGTGCCTTTAGAAGCCTTCAAATGAGGCCTGGCCTACGTAATTAGTACGTTTGAAATAGCATCCTGTGTTTGACAAATGGGGTCTCTCTGGATAATGGATAATCAAAATCAACAGGCTCCTTTATTATTAGGTCTTGCCTGGCGTAAGACTGCGTAGACATGCGCAGTCTCGCTGGCAAGATTTCATGTTTTGGTTAGATTTCTCTAGTGGACTTTAAGCCCCGCCCCTCCTTTTCATTGGCTGGCGTCACCGTTTATGCTAAACGGTGGCCAGCCATTGGAAAGGAGCGTCTCGTGACATACACTTTTCGCTTTTAGAGCCGTCCCAGTTGGACTGGCTGCCCCGACTTACTGCTGGCGTGAAAGGTTTTCTTATCTTTATGGGGCCAAACACATGGCCCCATATAGATAATCAGCCAATCTCAGAGGTGAGGGATAATTTCAAAGAGCCTAACAGTGAAAACGGACTGAGGCCTAGCACGACCAGCCGCCATCTTTGTAAATAAAACCGAGCCCTTCGGTTGATCGAAAAATTGTTCAACTTTCAATAGAGCGCGATACCGAACGCCCGTAAGGAGCGCATCTGAGCCGTCAACCATTATATCAAGAAATCTTATCTTTACATGTCTAGTATATATGAATAATTAGCAATCATAACATTGCACTGTTTTTCCTTAATAATAAATCTTAAGACAGAAATAAAGATTTTCTCACCAAAGAATATTTTAATTTCTGCGAAAAATAATGGGTGTTCGATGCTATACATTTTGCCTAAACTCATGCAATTGGGCTCTAGTTTTGCTGTCCGTCTTCTATGTTTCGGTAATGAACACCCGGCAAATGATTCCCAGAATGCACTGGGCGTATTTTATGTGAATAAAACCACTAGAAATTGGTGTGGCCGATGCCGTGTGCAGAGCGGTGAGATGTCGTGGCCGTGCATGTGTGACCTAAGTATAGGAATGGTCTGGCTCTCAAGACAAACCGTGGTTGCGTGGCGTATTTTTAGAGGAGAGTATGACGGAGGGATGTCACACTCATCTAAGTAGTGCTTTCCTAGGTTAGTAGAGGCATCTGGGCACTCTGATCTGCAAATGGCACTGAGGTAGTGTCTGTGTTCTCATTTTAATTAGGGTCTGAGGTTGGAGCAAACCTACCCCTGATTCTTTGAAGAGATCATTATAACCAATGCCCCCTTCTACACCATCCAAAGCATGCGCGCACAAACACACACACACGAAGAATCGATAAGGACAGTTTGCAATGTTTGAAGAGTTTGTTGAGGGGTCTTGACGAAATACTGCAGAGAAACTTTCCACATAATAAAACTACGCTTTTAAACTTTCCGGGAGGATGCAAGCAGTGTTCAGTTGTTCATTTCTGAAGGAGCAGCCTCACATACATGGATTCATGCATGGGTCCCCAGGCATCGCTGCTGCGACCCCTGGCTTGGCCCTTGCAACCCCTGGTGGTGCCTTTGGGACATCTGGCCTCAGAGATCATACATCCAGCACCAGGGCTTTCAGTGAAATGAAAAAACTGGTGGATCTCTCAAAGGGGCATGGACAATGTAATTAAGGGTGTGGCTTAAAAACACACAAACTAAAACTCTGTGCTTAGTATAGTGTGCCACCCGACTTGTATTTTGCTGTTTCTATCATTGCATCCAGATATATGATACAACAAGTAACATCATACCTACAAGTCAGGATTATTTGCTTTGTCAATAGTTGTTAGTTGTATAAGCTAAATAAGCAGCAACTTTGGCTTGTATATAATATTGAAAAAGCTTCCACTTAAAGCCCTGGTGACACCAGGACAATGTTGCTGCTCCTGAGTTTCAAAAGGAGAAGGGGAATCCAGAGTGAAAATTATGCTCTTTAAAGGATTTCCCTTCCCCTACAACTCTCACCTGGCATGTCGTCATGCCGTAACTTCTCCTCTAGTGCACTGTCACTGCAGTCCGGAAAAAAATGGACCGCCTGTGCCAGGGCACAAAACAGAGCCTGATAGAGACCCGTTTCGAGGCACTCTTTAAACAAGCATTAAAAATGCAATAGGTCTCGCCTTTCATTAAGTTAAAGCCACTTGCTTTGCTATACAATACCATTAGCAAAGCAAATGGCTTTAACTTAATTAAAGGCGAGGCCTATTGCATTTTCAATGCTTGTTTAACAGGTTATAAAGCACCTTTATCCATGGACAAAATAAATAAAAGCTTGTCAAGTGGTTTGAGGTGCACAGCCACATCAAAGGATTTGTTTTTACTTTAGCCATGCTGCACAGCATCGTGGATGTTATGCAGTGTGATGATGCTGTGCCGAGTGGCTAAAAACCATTAGCAAAGTTAATAGGCTACAGAGACAAGACCTTCTGGCTTTATCACTACTTGTTTTTCTTCTGCCGATGAATGACAGAAATAGAGAGCCCCATAGGGGCCTGATTCAAAGCCCAATTTGTGTTGCTTTGCTTCGAGTACTGGTCCGCCTCAACTTCACTCATTTAGTGGACCCCTCGAGTCAACTAGAAGTGACCTTTAGCCAGAGTTTGACCTGTAGAACTAATCTCCCTTTTCTTGTAGCTTGCCATCTGATCTTCCACAGCAGCCCCAGCTCCCATGCAAATGATGTTGTTGCACGCGCCTTTCCTGCAGACATTCGGATAATTCGCGGAGAGCAATGCATCACGGCTCTCTGTCGGGAAGCGCATTCAAACACTTACCGTTCGCTCCTTCGCTGATTACTCACACTGTGAGTTTACAGGAAAAAAAGGAATGGAAAAAAGCGCGCCTCGTAAAACAACTGTGATGCCAAACTCGGCAATAATTTTGACTTTCTGGGGGGCAGAGATAAGTTCGATTGCTCTGCTCCACACATATCAAAACATCCAATTAACACAGCTAATTAGCGTCAGGAACAGCAGTCAAAAGAATGGTAATTTAGAATCCGGATTTCAAAGGTGTCCTGATGGCGGGCCATTGCAACTCATCTCTCCGAGGTTGAAAGTGTTTTGTTATTGCAGTGCAATTGTGTGGCATGCCATCAATTAGCCGCTTCACGGGGAGCACGCGCTATTCATGATTCATTTATCTAATTGGAAGGCAGAGAAAGAGAAGAAGAGAGAAAGGGTCCCTGCAATCTGCAGCATCAGTATTCAGAAATCATCTCAAGTCTCGCGAGACATCGCTCGCGACAATGGCACAATGACCTGCCTGAACCAAGACTGGGGACCGGTGTTTATGTGCCGATGGATTCACGTGCCAGAGCCTTGCAAAGACAGTACTGGGAGTGCCGCAAGAAGAGGTGGCTTGTTATCTCTCAACTCTTTCCCGAAATCCAAGCGCTTTCTCAGCTCCTTCTATCCTTTTGTTCTCCTAGCAGACGAAGCCTAGAGAACTACTCGCTCAGGAAAACATGCCAAATTAACTTCTGGATTGTTCCTTCTTTTATTTGTCGTTGCTGCTAGAAAGTTTCCTGTTCCCGTTTTTTTGTTCTGGTTGAAGAGACAAAACAGGACTTTGCTGTGTCTGCATCATGTTTCGTTAGTCTAGTACAGTTTGTTCTTTTGGAGCAGTGGAAGAGTGACTTGCAATCTGTGTACATCCGCCAAACAATATTAGTCCCTATCACGTTCTCCGGCCATTTTGGGATCAGGCAGGGTCTGAATTAGCCTCCCTAAAATGAGATTACCTCTCTAAAAGCTATTCTTCGTGTTGCTGTACATCTAGTAACTGGCACTAGACACAAATATTACAAATATTATTAAAATATATTTACTGACTCTCACTTGAATGAAGATGCAAATTGAAAAGTGTGAGGGCCACATATAAGATGTATTGCTGAAGACACCAACATATTTTGGATAGAAACATAAGATTTCTTGAGGCACATGCATGTCCAGAAGTAAGAGGGGAGAGCGGCTGGAATATCCCAACTCGATAAAGCACAGGACAGTAAAGCTAGCCTTCTCTGACAATTCCCTAAACATCTGGAACTCTGTGCTCCTCTCATTATCAGGATCTTTAAGGCTGAACTCAAAACCTTCTTACTTAGGAGAGCTTCAAAATGGAAATGTGAACTAATGGGTTAACTTACAACTAGTATTCCATTGATGGTCCTACCACACAGCACATGCCCACTAAATTATTAGAAAAACTGGTCAACACGCAGCTCTCAGAGTATCTCAAACTAGGAAAGCTGCTTCATCCCAGTCAACCCAACCCGGCTTCCGCTCCAGTGATAATACGGAGTCAGCTGTTCTGGAGATATTGGACCATATTAAATGGTCATTGGATGTGGTGAAAAATGCAGTTCCGATCCTTCTGGATTTGTCTGCCGCCTTTGACAGTGTTCCACACTCTATCCTCCTCTATTGATTGTCTGCTTTAGGTGTGGGGGTACTGTGTGGGACCGGTGTAAGCTCTTTTTGGATGCCAGAGGCCAGTCGTTTTGGCTTGCCCCCTTTTCTTCTGAAGTTAAGGCATTCAAGGAGATGGTGCTACAGGGCTCTTTTCTTAGCCCCAACCTTTTTTAATATCTTTATGTCCCCACTGGCCTCTGTGGTGGAGCCGTTTGGATGTCAAATCATCTCATATGCTGATCATACCCAGGTGCTTTTTGTGTTCGATGGCTCGCATGTATCTATTGAAACCTCCTTTATGGATTGCATGCACACCATTTTTGATTGGATATAGGGCAGCCAACTCAAATGCACCCTGGAGAAGACAGAAATCATCCCATTTGGATCTCATCTATCTAATTGGTTGGAAGATCTTTCCCCCCTTACGCTGCCAGCCCGCCCTCTCCTGTTGCTGCGATAAAATATTTAGGGGTGAAGTTTGACGCTGTTCTTTCTATGCTTCCGCAGATCTCAGCAGTGGTGGGCCAATCCTCTGCCATGCTCCACACCCTGAAATAATTCCTTCCCCTCCTCCCTTCGGAAGCGAGAAGAGTGGTGGTTCATGCGTTGACCACTTCACATTTTGACTATGCCAACACTCTCTAGGAGCTGCGGAGGCATGAGTATGTCACCTACAGGTGGTCCAAAATGAGGCAGGCAGGTATTGCATTACTCCATATTTCTGAGGCCACTCAAAGCCACGCATAGTGGCGTTGCACTGCTTCATAAATATGACTTAGAGGTTTGTGTTGTGCTTGTACTACATTGCGTGGTGCAAGAGTGACACAAAGACTTATAAATATGTCCCTAAATATATTTTCTTCAAATTACTCTTTTGTCTAATTCATGAACTACGGCTCACTGCGGGCTCTATGTAAGCATACACCCTGTTGTATACAATTCATAAATGTATTGTACTTATATTGCTCTTCTTCTTCTTTCGGAGTTTTATATAGCGCGAACTTGACTCAAAGGTTTCAGGTATCAGAGCGCTTTACATGACCACCCATTGCGTTACAAAAGAACACATTCATTTTTGTTTGGCAGTGTCAAGGTCGATCGCTCTAGCCGTAAGGCCACATCCTCTCCACTAATTTCTATGTTGTATGGCACCCATGCTGTACAATGTAATATCCATCCCCTGCTATATGTAAACTCTAGATCAGGCTTCTCCTACCTGTGGCTCATGAGATGCTGGTAGCTCTCCAGCTATGCAGCCCAGCCTATTAAAATAGAAGCTTTTACTTGGTTTAACTAAGATATGTCTACAACATTTGAAAATGTGTTTATTTTCAGAACCCGTAAGCTGATATTTGTAGAAACTATTTACATTTCTGAGAATAGTCAAAGCTGATATGGCTATTAATACATAAGGATTTGCAAAGTGCCTGGCTACCCATAGAGCTTCCCAATATTTCAATGATAAATTAGTCTGCATTAGGAAGACTTATTGCTAAAATGAATATGTTGGTGAAAAGGGCATTGCAGTTACGGTTGCTATACACATGATGAAGCGTTTTTTGACAATACTAATGATGCACTGAGGTTCTTGGTGCTGGTAATCTTGCACAACGTGTCCACTAATGTTATGTTATCTAATGTGGTCACTATTATAATAACGATAATATTTGTTAGTAGCTCAGGGTGACTTTTATTGAACATAAGTAGCTCTTATTAAAGAAAAGGTTGGAGACCTCTTCTCTAGGTGTGGTTCACTACAGTCTCCGTGCCTGACTCTCACATGGCTGGTGCACAGACCACTATCACAACTAAGCACTGCACTTCTATCACCCACTATTGCACCTTCACCCAACCACCATACTCCAACCCAAGACTAGTCACCCTACTACATGACCACTTCACAGCACCAACATCACCTGACCCATCGTTCCTCTTCTAGCCAATTCCTGCACTACCACCCCACAACCACTTCCAAGAACTGCACTGCCAGATTTCACAATTTTTTTTTTTTACACAGTTTTATTTAGCGCGAACTTGACCCGTATCGGGTATCAGAGCGCTTTTCAAGAGCACCAGTCGTATTACATGAGTACACATTCATTTTTGTTAGGGAAAGGGAGATTAGGTGATTTGCCCAGAATCACAGGATGTTCAGCGTCATTGCCGAGACTCGAACCCAGTTCCCCAGTTTCAAGGTCAACCGCCCTAGCCGTTAGGCCAACTCCTCTCCACTATTGTTTTGCCTGTATTGCCATGGACAAGTCCTATGAAAAAAAGTGGGTGGACTAATTAGCATATGCAATTCACAAGCGACCTCGCAGTTAAAAATACATATTTATGACCTCTGTGCTACTGCATGTCAGGAAATCAAAACCTCTTTGGTGTGCCGACATTGAAAAATGACATAATGGTCACAGGGCTTCTCTTATATTATTTCTAGAATACTATAACTGCAAAGGAACACCGTTCTTTCAGATCAAATGAAAAACATGCATTTCAGGAATGAGGTGTATGAACTTTGAGTACATTTTTATAGATTTTAGATCCGAAAGTATTTCTGAATGAACAAAGCTAGGCAACACCTGTAGTGACTTTGGAACTGCAACATGTTCCATGTTATAGTTCTTGCCACTTGGTAAGCAAAGCAATGTTGAAGAGCAATTCAGGACCTTTTATTTTACATTGTATGAGAAATGTCTTGCAATGATGATTAGAAATGCCCCATGGCATTTGAAATCAATGAAACCTCACTGTGGTACACTGTACAAGTTCTAGATCCCTCCCGTAAAGGGGAATTTTCTCCGTAGCTTCAAAAGGGCTGCTTCATTTTTGACCACTTCAATAACTCAGAGGGCATAAGCGCCCAGTTCAACGCAAATGTTGCAGAACCTGCCCAGAGAATCGCAATCTTCAAGTGCACCTGTATTGGCATGGAAAGCTATATCAGTGGCCAGATTTAGCAAATTGTGTACTGGCTGTTTTGGCGTTGCCCGTCTCAAGTGCCAATGCTGAGAGGGCCTTTTCACAGAAAAAAGTTTACATGGGAAGGAAAGAGCGAGCGCACATGACCAAAGACTCACCGAAGAAGTATTGTATGGTGTACTACAATAAGTTTGATTTGAAAAAATGTATTTGGACCTCATATACACTGTACATACACTGTCTATGTACCATGCACTATCAGTGCATAAAGCAAGCAATAATAAAAGCAAAACTTTCCATAAACACCAGAAAAAAACAGTTTCTGTTGTTTTCAAGTGCGCAAAAATGTGCAACCACTGATAACCACTGTTTATTTAAGGTGTTAGAATCACTTGAAAACACTGAAAAAAACACACCAGAATTTACCAAAAATAGAAAATGAAAACAGGAAAGCCTAAATATCACCTTCGAAGGACCACTATAGAGGAACTCGAGAATGCAAATACGTGTGTGGAGCTAGATATCCAGGCACAAAAAGCTGCATAAGAACAACTGGACAAGTTGGCGATGTTAAGGACCTACCAGTGTTTGTCTTACCACAAAACAAATGAAATGGACCCAAGGCGAGCATGCCCTCATAAACAATATTGCTTATTTTTATAGATTTTCCTTTGTGGCATTCGAAACGCAAACTAGCTAAGTCATACTGGAATAGCGCTTTGTAATACCCTTCATTCATCTACATTGATGCCTTGTTTATTTACATTTTGATCAAATCAATAAGAGAAGCACATATGTGTGGGATTTCAACCAAAGAAATTCATTTGACGGCTGTGGATTTTTAAAATTTTTATAATCAACATTATTATTGTGTAAAATGTAAAATGTTTTGTAACATATCTATTATTATTTGCAATGTGTGTATCATGGTAAATAACAAAAATGTTACTAAACATTACCCATTTATTTAGTATTTTATATTTATGTTTTCACAATGGAGCGCCTGGTTCAAAATAAATGTCTGACATATCACTTGACCATGACACCTAAGCACTTCCTTCATTTTTTTAAATGTCTTTATTACAAGCTTTTTTAACCTTCTCCCAAAATGTATTTTATGCGAATGTTTGATTTTTTAAAATTTATTTTATTTAATATGTATCAAAACCAAATTATCAGTACCTTAATGCATCAGTAACAACACTGTCAAGCAGGTAAACTGGCGGAAAAGTTACAGCATGAATAAGAGGCGCAACTAGAGCCAAATTTTTGGGGGGGGCTAAGAAAAAATTTCGTGGGGGGGCTGAATCTTTAAGCAATAGGCAGAGTGGAGCTGATTTCGCGGGGGATGAATCTTTAAGCAATAGGCAAAGTGGAGCTGCAGGGGCTCTTAGAAAGGGTGAAACAACAGCAAGGCCTCATTAACATGCAAATGGTCTGTGGCTGTGTGTGTGCCCGGGAAGCTATCTCATCCCAGGCTGCCACACACGACGGGGGGGGGGCTGAAGCCCTTTGAGTCCAATGGGTGTTGCGCGCCTGGCATGAATCCAGTGTTCAGCCTGGGAAACTCTGCTCCTTTTCAAGGCACAAGGCCCTAATGATGATGTATAGACTCAATCTCAGGGGCTCGCCCGCTCACTCTCGGCCTTCTTTTGATTACGCTCTGGAAGTTCTACCTGCTCAATCATCCTTACCATGAAAGCATCCACTGGCGCCAGCTTCTTCCTTAGTTCTACAGGAGCCTCATTTCAGAAACTCTGAATCTGATCTAAATGACACACAATTATAAAATGTGGCATAAACGGGCAAATGCAAATAAATTGCATAGGATTGGATGGCATGCAGCCAAAATCGAATGTTTGTGCACGCTTTCTGAAACATTTTGCATGGTTCCTGCAGAAAGCTCTGAATATTGATGAAGGCTCAAACCTGCGGTGTGCTACGTACCTAAAACTGAAGTAAACACAATTTTTCAATTGTGTTTACTTCTCAATTATTTTCATGAATTAGCTGCTCTTCTCACTGAATATATATGGCACATTTCTTACAGTGTTTCAACAGGGAGAAGTTCACAAGGATGACCTGCCCCGGAAGGCATAGATCTCAACCCTATGCAGATATTAAAGGTTGTCTATGCAGATATTCAATGTCGTGAGCAGTCAAAATATTGAATTTTTAATATCGACCTACAATTATATCGAGTTTACAATATCGTAGGGACAGAATATCGATGTCTAGAATATCGTTGACCAGAATATCGACCTTAAGGTAAGTAATATCGTTTTTTTATATCGAAGTTAGTAATA
Source organism: Triturus cristatus (assembly GCF_964204655.1). NCBI lineage: Eukaryota > Metazoa > Chordata > Amphibia > Caudata > Salamandridae > Triturus > Triturus cristatus. The sequence continues at coordinate 760,839,104 of NC_140586.1, read as the reverse complement.
TCGAAGTAAATAATAGCGTAAGCAAAAATGTTGTTGTTAATAATATCGATATTTATATTAGTGTTATGTATTTTAGTATGTATTTTATATGTATGTTTAACATTTTTTGTAATGATTTTAATTATTTCTAAATATATGTATTAAATGTTTCGAAATTAGTAATTTTTTTAAGTACATTTTGCATTTTAGTATCAGAGCGGGTTGTGGGTTTATAGGGGAATAGGGTGGGAAGCAATTTAATAATTATAAATTAATATATATTTTTTATTAATTGTTATTGATTAATAATGTATTGTTAATTAATTATGAATTGGTAGTTAATTTTTATTAATTGAATAATTTATCATTATGTTAATTATAAATAATGTATTTTATTTATTTATGGTAATTCTTAATTTATTGTTAATTAATTAATAATTGGTAATTCATTTTATTAATTGATTAATTGATAATTAAATGAATTATGTTCATTTTTATGTGTAGCGGGTTGTGGGTTTATAGGGGAATAGGGTGGGAAGTAATTTAATAATTATAAATTAATAAATATTTTTTAAATTTATTGTTATTGATAAATAATTTATTGTTAATTAATAATTAATTGGTAGTTAATTTTTATTAATTGAATAATTTATCAGTATATTAATTAGAAATAATATATTATTCTATTTATTTATTGTTATTGTTAGTTAATTTATTGTTAATTAATTAATAATTGGTATTTAATTTGTATTAATTGATTAATTGATAATTAAATGAATTATGTTAATTTTTATGTGTAGCTGGTTGTGGGTTTATAGGGGAATAGGGTGGGAAGCAACTTATGATTAATTAATAAAAAAAATAATTTATTGTTATTGATAATGATGTATTGTTAATTAATTATTAATTGGTAGTTAATTTTTATTGATTGAATAATTTATAATCATATTAATTATAATTAATATATTAATATGTTTTATTTGTTTTCATTGTTAATTAATGTATTATTAAATGGTAATTAATTTTTATTAATAGATTAGTAGCAAATTAAATTAATTGTGTTCTTTTTTATGTGTAGCGGGTTGTGTGTTTATGGGGGACTAGGGTGGGAAGTAATTTAATTTTATTTAAGTAATTAATAATTAAATTTTATTGGTATATATTATTAATTTCTTAGTTAATTAATTTTAATATGTTATTTATTTTACAAAAAGTATTTAATTAATAAATATGTTAATTTAACCCCTACGCTATCCAACACATTCCCTAATGTTGCACTCCCTGGAGTGGGAATAGTAATATTTTGCCCTTATGCTATCCAACACTTTCCCTACTTTTGCACTTACTGGGGTGGGAATAGTAATTTTTACCCCTACGCTATCCAAAACTTTCCCTACTGTTGCACTCACTGGAGTGGGAATAGTAATTTTAACCCCTTGCGCTATCCAATACTTTCCCTACTGGTTCTCTCCCTGGAGTGGGAATAGTAATTATTACCCCTATGCTATCCAACACTTTCCCTACTGTTGCACTCTCTGGAGTGGGAATAGTAATGTTAACCCCTACGCTATTCAACCCTTTCCCTACTGTTGCACTCACTGGGGTGGAAATAGTAATTTTAACCCCTACACTATCCACCACTTTCCCTACTGTTGCACTCACTGGAGCGGGAATAGTAATTTTTACCCCTAAGCTATCCAACAATTTCCCTACTGTTGCACTCTCCGGAGTGGGAATAGTAACTTTTACCACTACGCTATCCAGCACTTTCCCAACTGTTGCACTCTCTTGATTTGGAATAGTAATTATAACCCCTACGCTATCCAACACTTTCCCTACTGTTGCACTCACTGGAGTGGGAATAGTAATTTTTGCCCCTACGCTATCCAGCACTTTCCCTACTGTTGCACTCACTGGAGTGGGAATATTAATTTTTATCCTTACGCTATCCAACATTTTCCTTAGCGTTGCACTGTTTTGAGGTGGAATAGTAATTTTATTACCTCTGCAATCTAATATTTTTTATATTATTTTTGTTAATGTAGTATATAATTAATGTTAAAAAGAGTAACAAAGTGTGTATTTGTTATATATTTATTTAGTTTTTATTTATATTATTGTTTCATGTGTATATATGTATTTATAATATATATGATATTTAAAAAATATAAGTTATTAAAATAATTATTATAAATATTATAAATTATTAGTAAGTAAGTATATATATTATGGTGCCGACTCGGATCCTGGAAAAATTTCCCCCGTCCGAATTGAATCTGGACTTTTTACCATCCGAATCATACAAGAAGCGTACAAACTGCCAAGTACGATTCGCATGGGAAAAACTCCATACGAATCACATCCGAAAAAGTCACCCACACGTCCTCGAGTCGGAAATTGTGTCCGACACATCCCCGGACGATTTACCGTACGAATCGGAAAAATGAAGTCCGACCGCGCAAGTACGATCACCCCCGTCCTTTCGATTTCACAACTGTATGGAAAAAACACCGTACGGACCGAACTCCCATAGCAAGCATGGAGACACGTGCCCGCATACGCGCCAAACACCCCACCACAGACCCCGCATGTACGCGCAAAATGCCCCCCAGCCGCGGATGTACGCGCCGAACCCCCACCAGTGTATGCATGGAGCGTACCCCCACCCATGTATGCATGGAGCGTACCAACTCCCCACCCATGTATGTACGGACCGTACCCCCACCCGTGTATGTACGGACCGTACCCCCACCCCACCCGTGTATGTATGGACCGTACCCCCACCCGTGTATGTACGGACCGTACCCCCACCCCACCCGTGTATGTACAGACCATACCCCCACCCGTGTATGCATGGAGCGTACCAACTCCCCACCCGTGTATGTATGGACCGTACCCCCACCCATGTATGCATGGAGCGTACCAACTCCCGACCCGTGTATGTACGGACCGTACCCCCACCCGTGTATGTACGGACCGTACCCCCACCCCACCCGTGTATGTACGGACCGTACCCCCACCCGTGTATGTACGGACCGTACCCCCACCCCACCCATGTATGTACGGACCGTACCCCCACCCCACCCGTGTATGTACGGACCATACCCCCACCCGTGTATGTACGGACCGTACCCCCACCCGTGTATGCATGGAGCGTACCAACTCCCCACCCGTGTATGTACGGACCGTACATCCACCCGTGTATGTACGGACTGTACCCCCACCCCACCCGTGTATGTATGGTCTGTACCCCCACCCGTGTATGCATGGAGCGTACCCCCACCCATGTATGCATGGAGCGTACCAACTCCCCACCCGTGTATGTACGGACCGTACCCCCACCCGTGAATGTACGGACCGTACCCCCACCCCACCCATGTATGTACGGACCGTACCCCACCCCACCCGTGTATGTACGGACTGTACCCCCACCCGTGTATGTACGGACCGTACCCCCACCCCACCCGTGTATGTACGGACCGTACCCCCACCCGTGTATGCATGGAGCGTACCAACTCCCCACCCGTGTATGTACGGACCCTACACCCAGCCCCCCTTGTATGTACCGTGCGAAACACCACCACCGATGGACGGTGCGGACCAACACCCTGCCCGTGTTCGTACGAACCCTACCCCAGGCCCACACACCAGCACCCTCACCCAACATCGGGCATGTACGAGTCGTACTAAGCCATAGCAAAGGCCAGCACTGTACAACAACATGGCCCATGTACGCACCGTACAGACGCTAAAAACACTCCTACTGAACCAGAACGAACCAAAAAAACACAAGGACAGTCAATCCGAGGCACACAACACCACAAAACATATCCAACAAGGCCAAATACATCCTATACACTGACCTGCAACTGACAAACAGAGAAACAGAGGCCCAAACCACTACCACTCCTTATAACACACCCACCCAAAGTTCAAACACAGCCCCACCCACAAATGAACCAATAAAAAGGCCCAACACACACAAACCATGATCCTTTGCAACAGATCCACTGCTGCCAGACCCCAGAGACAATGCACTGCACCATACTTCAACCATCAATACACCTTACACTTGCACTCCTTCACACAACCACCATCACAAACACACCCTCATCACATTCACACACACACACCTGCACACCCACAACCATCCACACCCACACCCATCCACCCCCCCACCCCCACAACCATCCACACCCACACCCCACACCATGCCCACCAACAAGAATCCAAAGTTCACAAAGGACGAGCTGGAGTCCCTTGTCGACGAAATCATCAGAGTCGAGCCACAGCTCTTTGGAACATTGGTCAGACGGACCAGCATATCAGAAAAAACTGCCATGTGGGAGAGGATAGTCAATTCCGTGAATGCTGTTGGGGCCACCAGAAGGACCAGGCATGAGTGCCAAGCCAGGTCGTACGATCTGCGGAGGACGGTCCGCCGCAAAATGACGGACGAGCACAACCAGGCCAACATCACTGGAGGAGGGCCGCCCCGCAGACCGGTACACTACCATCCCTGGGAGGAGAAGGTGATGGCCACGCTGCCGCCGTTGGTAGTAGACGGACTAGAAGGAGTCAGAGAGCCTGGTGAGTACACAAACAACTCACCTCACATGGGGGGAACGCCATATACAACCCAAATACCAATCATGCACGCAACCCCCCCGAAGCCAGCACCGGACACAACCACACTCCAAAAACACACACATGCCACTAGCGCCTCCATGCCCCATGCCCCAAGCAAGGCCATGCCAAGTCACAGGCCACACAAAACACCAACACAAGACAGGATGTCCCTGATGCCGGGAGGATGGGCCTCAAAACTAACATAGAGCAACTCTGAAGCACACAATAATGCCCTCAGCCCATATGGCTTAGGGCACAGCCATACCAACAGTGTGTCCCCACACAGTACTGTTTTGCCAGCTAATGGTGGCCGTGTTGCAGGACGACATGGGTATGAAGGCACAATTTGCACATAACAGCAGCCAATGAAGACGCAGCACACTGAAAGAGTGTCAGCACACACCGCCACAGCAGCAGCGCACACTCAGACACTACGCCCAATGGGTGCCGGCAGAGAAGAAACAAACCCACATGAACAAGCCAATGGCCTTTGCAAGACCTGCAAACTGTGTGTGCCCAGGAAGCTAGGCTGAGGTGACAGAGGGTGACACACAGAGGGAGGGAGAGGGGCAGAGAGAGGGACAGAGACAGAGGTGGACACAGGGAGACAGACAGAGGGAGGGAGGAGGCTCACAGAGGGAGGGAGAAGGGGAGACAGAGGGAGACGGACAGAGGGAGGAGGCTAACAGAGGGAGGGAGAAGGGGAGACAGAGGGAGACCGACAGAAGGAGGAGGCTGACAGAGGGAGGGAGAAAGGGAAACGGACAGTGGGAGGAGGCTGACAGAGGGAGGGAGAAAGGGAGACGGACAGAGGGAGGAGGCTGATAGAGGGAGGGAGAAAGGGAGACGGACAGTGGGAGGAGGCTGACAGAGGGAGGGAGAAAGGGAGACGGACAGAGGGAGGAGGCTGATAGAGGGAGGGAGAAAGGGAGACGGACAGTGGGAGGAGGCTGACAGAGGGAGGGAGAAAGGGAGACGGACAGAGGGAGGAGGCTGATAGAGGGAGGGAGAAAGGGAGACAGAGGGAGACCAAATCACCCTTGGGTGGTGTGGCCATGTCCGCTCGTCAGCAGGTGGACTGTGTGCATGTAGACAAGGTTTGGCAGTGCCTTAACCCCCCCCTTCAACCTATGATAAACAAGAGGCCATGTGTCAATCTGTGCACGAGTACCTCCGTGCTGCAGGCACAAACAGAACATTACACCCAGTATACCTACCCACTGTGTTCGTCAGAACCCTGTCACAAATTGTCAAGTTACCTACCTGCATTCTCAAATAGCATGGAATAAACACCATTTGGCCACGTACAGTGCAACACGTAAGGCGGCTCTGCATGGCTTGCTACGCCCGCTCACTACACTGCTGACTGCGTTCACAAAAGATGCATCAACTAAGACTGTGTCACACATAGGTAAAGTGTCGAAAGCTGTGGCCAAGGGACATACCCATGCACAAGTGCACTGTGTGAGGAATGCTAGCCAAATCCAACCACCCAGAGGAACTGTGCCAAATCAACAATGAATGAAACATGGATGTCGCATGTAACACAATTAACACTGTCTCTCTCACACACAGGTCAACGTCATCGATCTCCCCCCAACACTGGGGGGGAAGACACACAGCACCAGGCTGTGCGTGAAGAGGACCCCACCAGCAGCGACAACTCTCACCACTCCGTGGATGACCCAGACCAACCTGGCCCCTCTGGTGTCCAACCACCTGCAGCACCTGCGTCAGGTACAACTGTGCCAACCACCACCCCCATTCCTGCCACATCCCAGGAGACACCCAGGAGCCCTGCCCGCACACAACAACGCAGCCAGTCTGTCCAGGAGGGACAAGGTTCTCCGGGCACCCAGGTGGAGGCAGGAGACACCGCAAATGCCATCCCTCAGGGGTCCCGGAGACCCGATGTGCCCACAACGGCAGGCCAGGCGCAAGTGGGCAGGGGTGGTGGGAGTGAAGGACGGCGGAGGCGCGAACCTGACCAGTTGGCTCAGGGCCCGGCTATGGCACACGTCAGAACCATCCTGGACGCATACCGGCGTGACTCCAGAGGCATCGCCCAGGTAGTGGGGACCCTCAATGAGATGAAGGCCCTGCAGGTTGAGCATCATGCCAGGATGGAGGCAAGACTTGCAGAGCTCTTGGCGGTGCACAGGGACATGAGCCAATCCCTCCATCAGATCGCCCAAAGCCTGGCAAACCCTCCCTGTGCCACCAGGCCTAGAGCAGCACCAGACACAGGGAGGGAGGAGGAGGAGGATACATCTGATGGAGCGTCCCTTGTATCGTCAAGGCAGGCGTCTGAGGGTCCCCGCAGGAAGGTGGGTCATCCACGAAAAAGACCGTGAGAGTCAGCGGAACATCACCATCTCCCAGGTCACCTGGCCTGGCACCTGACCCTCTGGCCCAACAGCAGCACAGCAGCAAAGGACATTCTCTGCCACATGGCCTTGCTGGTCACTGTCTGACCAATGTTGACAAAGACTGTGGCACAGACTCTGATGACTGTCAATGGCAAGGACACCAACTCCCCCTGTGAACTTTGGATTCTACACTCCCACCAAGCACCTCTTGTCACTCCCCCAAACACGTACCCCAGCACTGATAAAATTCTTCACAATCACAAGATGATGCCGTCATTTTGCATTATTCCACAACATGTCTGTGTTGTAAAGTCAAACCATGCCTGATTACTGAATTAACTCCAAACATCCATACCCTGGGGTCTGAGTCTGGCACAGGACACACACATGGGTCACAACATACCATCCAAGACAGACATGGAGCACCATACTCACCCGTGATGGGCCCAACCAGCTGAGGGGGGTGCCCGCACAACTGTGCCCACAGACCTATTTAGAAGAGCAACAGTCATGCGCAGAGGTCAGGGATCATGTGGAGTGTCCTGGGGTGGGAGTCCCAGGTATGTGTAGACACGTGGCAGAACCATGTCCTGCATGCTTGAGTCAGGTGGATGTGGAGAATGGTGGGCCAGCCAAGGTTGGATGCATGGAGATGGCACAATTGGGTGTTGGATCACAGTGCCACAAGGTTGTGTTGTGGCTGCATCCTGAGTGTGTGCGTGGATTGAGAAGGTCATCCTGCAGCTGGCAGTGATCCACTCCCCCCATCTCTGTTGTACGTTGATGTAGCCTGGTCGCCGGATGTAGTATTTGAGCTGTGCAGATGCACCCTGGATGTGGACAAGTATCATGGGATTTCTAACGCACATGTCCGTAGAGTGCAGGGTAGGAGTAGACACGGATGTCATAGTTGACCTGGGGGATGGTCTCCCTCTTGCCTTGAGGTGGATGTAACTGGGGATCTTGTGCATAATGCAGAGTGTGCTGCCGCATGAGGCACAGATGCTGCTGATCAGCATAGCACATGTCAGCAAGCAATCCATGATGAACACCAGCTCGTTTGCGTGGACACTGGGTGCCCTTGCAGCAGGGCCTGCAGCAGCATGCGCCATGTCAAGGAAACAATGCCACAAGTAGCACACAAAGACAAGGATCTCAGGAAGGAACCATGCAAAAGGTGTATGTCAAGGAAGGAATGTCTGGTTCAACATGGCACACACACACACAATGGATTCACATGCGGCACAGTGGCCGTCGTGGAGACTGACATGCCACAAAACCTACACAGCCATGGACATCATGCACAAAACAGAATCTAATCCCTGACAAACAGCTTGCATCTTGCTACTCTACACATAGACTCATATGCACCATCTCTGAGAACAATGCCAGACATGCCGCATGCACAGTGGCAACAGACCACCATTGACAGAGATGAGGCACCTTGGAGGCAGAGGAACACCTTTATTACTCATGTGTGTCGGAATGCTAATGCAACTCTGTCAACATATACACAGGTCATGTGGATGTACACGTGGGACCAACACTGGCACCCCCCTTACCACCACAGATGCTGGAAATCCATGGCACTGGCACTCAAGTGACGGATTACAGCTAAACACCCCCTGCTGCTCACGGAGAGCCTGCTATACACCATTGAGCCCCTAATGGGGAATTCACACACCATTTCAACCAGGTGCAACCCGTATGTTTCCGAGGCCAGTGTTACACACATTGATGGCTCCATCACAATCCCATTACAGATGACAGTCACCAAGTCTGACCATCAATTCAGGTGAATTCTGCTCCAGGTCATGTGCCCCATGGTGAATCTACATGTATGTGAAGTATCCAAACATGAACAGGAGCAGTGCACACACATTCAAAACAAATACCACTCCCAAAAAGCCGTGCTGCATCCCTTAACCGAAGGAGATTTTCTAACTTGTCCGTGCATGTCACGCTGATACAGCACATGTTGCTGTGTTCATGAGGAATAGCAGGAGCACAACAATGCCACCAGCAGACAGCATGCGCAAGTACCTGTGGATGGGAGACACACCAGAAGTCAGCCAAAAGAAGCACATCCGCATGCATGTGCATGTACTCGACACGTATTAGGTTGTCAACATGCGAGGTGACAATGATGACTCTGGAACAACATTATTCTATTGCACCATCACTCGAGTGACACATCCAAACACCTCCGACTCACTTGGAAGACATGCAGATGGACACACACATTGCAACACATGCCACACACAGCCAAATGCGTGCACACTCAGACACTGGAACTCACCACTAAGCAAAGAAGTCGCGTATGAGCCGACTCCGCATGTCCTCTACCGCCTCCTCCTCCTCCACATCACTTGCCTCATGCCCAAGCCCTTCATCCTCCACGGGTGGATGGTCCTGCTCATCTGGATCCAGGATGAGTGGCACAGCTTTCTCCACTGCCATGTTGTGCAGCATGCAGCACACGAGGAATATCTTGCAGACCTTCACCGGTGCATATGGGAGTGCGCCACCGGTCTTGTGGAGGCAACGGAATCGGCTCTTCAGGAGGCCAAACTTCCTCTCTATCACTCGCCTGGTCTGCCCATGGGCGTTGTTGTAGCGGTGATCGACAGCCGTGCGGGGGTTGCGGAGAGGCGTGATCAGCCATGGCATGTTGGGATAGCCAGCGTCCCCTACATGGAAACATCATGGACAAGAGTGGGTCAGGAGAAGCAGTAAGACAGGAAGATGAGGATAAATACAGGACTGCCAGAGTATACCCACCAACAATACATGCCCGTTCATTGCGCAGCTGCAGCATCATTTCAGGCACCCTGCTACGCCTCATGATGTACGCATCGTGTGCTGATCCTGGGAAACGAGCACAGACATGTGAAATCACCATGTTGGCAAGACACACCGCAAGGGCATTAATGGAGTGGTAATGCTTGCGGTTACGGAAGGCTACCTCCTGTGCCTGTGGTGGTACCAAAGCCACATGTGTTCCATCTATGGACCCAATGACATGGGGCATCCCTCCCAGGGCATAGAACTCACGCTTGACAGCTGTCAACTGCTCAGGAGTTGGGAATTTAATGAACTCATCAAGGTGCTCCAACATGGCCTCTAAAAAATCATGCAGAACACGGCTTAACATGGTTTGGGACATCCCACCGACATGGGCAATGGTATGTTGAAAGGTACCCGTGGCCAAGAAATGTAGGGCTGCCATCACCTTCATCTTGGGTGTCAGTGCACCAGGATACCTGTGTAGCGGTTGGAGGTGTGGTGCCAGCCGTGTCGTCAAGTCCACAATCAAACGTTGGGGGAAGCGGTAGCGGCGTATACAGTCATTTTCCCGCATGTCAACCAAGTCCGGAATTGCTCGAGGGAGAGGCGGAGCCCCGCAGTGAATTAGAAGGGACAACGAAGAGTGAGTACAGTACACCACCAATGTCAATGTACTGAGCACATGGTCAACAGGCAATACACATATGCTACATACAGAGTCAGGTCTGTGCAATATGCCCTGGACACGTATGCCAGCCATGTGACACTCCTACCAAGAGACAGCTCCAAACGTTGATTCTCAACCTCATTATGCCATGCCATGAAACTAGCTGTGGGCCAGTGTAAGTGAGCAGGCAGACGCATTACAGGAGTTACAGACAACCAAATATGTGCAGAGGAAGGATGTTTATTGTACAGACAGGTTGCGGAACACTAGAGGCACAGGTCACATGTAATAGAAAAAGGACAGACCACACACTTTGCCATGAAGGATTACATGTCTAGAATGATCACACATACATTGAGAGTATGTAGATATGTCCTTGTTTTGAAACTCCGTGTCGATGCATACATACACACCTTACGTCGGATTCCACATGTGGCCTGGTATGCGTAACACTGTGCCATGGCCATCTACACACAGACACATGTTGGTTGCAGCAACTGCAGATGCATTTGACCAAACACCTACAGCAAGCTAATGGGAATACACGACACATACATGACATAGTCACATCGTGCAACGCGGGTAGTCACATGTCAGGTGTGAAAACCCCTGTAGCTGGCATCATAGGACAGTTGCGTGTGTTGTTGACTGTGCCATGGCAGTGACGCTTTTCACAAGTGTTCTGTACTACATGCACACATGTCAAAGGAGTGAAGGGGATGTCTGGCACATAGTCCATCATCACACATGACATCTGTACACATCTCTTCATACATCTATTGCCTTCACAACTCAGGAGTAATGTGCCACATTACAGCCTGACACACCTGTGCCCCACACATGTAGTACTGCACAGACAATGCCTTGATGTCCAGCCTTGGACAAGTATGTCAGCTCTATTCCTTTCTGTGTGCTGCCTGCCACCACTGTCAGGTGTGAAATGCACCGTACATGCGCTCTGAGGGCGTGTGTACGTTCCCCATCACTATGGGAGTGCTGCCGTAGGCCTACCCATAGTGATACGGAGCGTACACGCGTGTGTACGGGGCGTATCACTATGGGTACGCATACGCGAGCAAACCCATAGTGAAACGGCTCGTACACGGGCGTGTACGGGCCGTTTCACTATGGGTTTGCTCACGTATGCGTACCCATAGTGATATGCCCCGTACACGCGCGTGTACGGGCCGTTTCACTATGGGTTTGCTCACGTATGCGTACCCATAGTGATACGCCCCGTACATGCGCGTGTACAGGCCTTTTCTATGCATTTGGGGTGCCCTAGGGCCCTGGAACTCACCGTACCTGTGTGTGAATGTCCAAATTACATAGGGGACACATGAGGGACAAGTATAAAGCCCTACATGCATGCTGGTTGTCATGGAGACCGAGTTTAAAGTTTGAATTTTTTTCATCAGGTGGCCAGCTAAAGTCGGTTTGAAAGAATCTACTTTGTTGCAAAGTGGTTGTTGAGTTGACATCATGCTCAGTAAAATAAAAGCAAAGGCACTGACTGTGGTAGGTTTAAAGGGATTGGAGGAAACATAGGATGCAAATGTGAGTGACCAATCACTCTGTACTCCTGTGAATGAAACAGGGCAGCAAGGCAGATATAAGGCAGCCAGGTCCCATGAGAGAGCACTTGCCTGCACATCCTTTGATTCCACAACACTGCTGCTGCTCGTGAATCCTCTGGCACCATGTCCAGGTCTGTGGAGAGGGCCCAGCCTTTCACCCACGAGGAGAACCAAGCCCTGCTGGATGTGATCCTCCCACAGTACACCATGCTGTATGGTCGACCAGGGGTTCCGGTGAGTGTTGAGTCCACTAGCAAAGACTGTGCCCCTTTTTTGTGACTGTGACTTCTGCCATTGTGTCCAGGTGTAACACACATGCAATGTACTGTAGGGTGGGTCCCGGGTGGGGGAATGCCTAATGTCTCCCAGCCAGAGCATGCTGTGGTGCATGTCTGCTCTCCTCACTTGCATTGTGTGTACTGTGACAATCACTGCATGTGGCATTACACATTCTGCCTGTCTAATCCTCCTGGGAATGTTGTTACTACAGTCCTTATGTGAATCTGTGGTCCCCCCAGTGTGACAGGTGGCAGTACCCACAGATGTGTGTTTGTTTAGTGTACCTGTGCTGAGAGTATACAAATGATGTGTTTGTCCCCTGGACATTGGTGTGTGTGTGTAAGTCCCCTGTCATGTGGGTGAGTGCATATGTGGAGTGTAGCACCCCAGCTGCATGAGGGATGGATATACCCTGCCCATCTGATGTGAGCAGGGAGCAGTGCTGTGTGTCTGAGGTGATGGGCCAGCCCCACACCTGTGACACCCCCCAGTCTAGTGGCACATGTGCAGAGTGAGGTGTGTAGCTGCAGTCGGCAATGGCAGGTGATTGTCCTGTGGCTGTGTGTGTCTGTGTACTCTGCTGAGGGCGCCTCAGTGGCCTGTGGCATGTGACTGCTTTGAGGTGCTGCACATAATCCTGGTGTCGCTTGTGATGCACAGTGTGAGCCTGGATGATTGATTGTGTCGTACCCCTCATGCCAACTGTGTACTCTACAATGCCACCTAGTGCATTTTGCCTTCCACAGAGGAAAATGTCCCTATGACACAGGTGTAATGAGTTTGATGCATGCTATGCCCTGTTAAAACCAGCCAAATTGTCCTAATGTGTGTCTCTGTGACATGTCGGTGTATTGATGTTGTCTCACTTTTTCATCCTCACAGGTAGGCGCCTGTGCCAAGGAGCAGATCTGGAAGGACGCTGTCAGTGCCGTGAGGAAGACGGATGGTCGGAAGCGGCGCCTAGCCCAGGTGAGGAAACGCTGGCAGGATATCCGGTGCTGGACGCGGAGGATCGCACGGGTCCTGCTGGGGGACTCGCCTGTGAGCCAAAAGAACCATGGGCACCACCGTCTGACCCACATCCACAAGCGTGTGCTGGCGGTCATCTTCCCTGACATGGACAGGCGCTTACGGGAAAAGCAGCAGCAGGAAGGGGGTAGGTACATGTGTGTTTGTTGTGTGTCACCAGCATTTGTAAGTGCACAGTTGCATGGATACACTGCCAGGGTTTACATGTGCAGTGCAGTTCCTGGTCCCCAAAGGGTAGCGGTGCTGTCCTTCCTCCCTTCCCCTCCTTGCCATGTGTACCCCGGTCTGTGTGTAGTCACACTTGCACAAGGTTATCTAGGCTGCCAGTTTATCGATGTGCCCAATGCTTGCAGCTTCATGTGTGGGGGTGGTGTGTAACAGGTTTTGGGACCTTGCCTGTGCCCTGTCCAGTTCAGTACTTGTGGGGTCCATGTCAGTTGTCACTGATGCTGAGTCCAGACATGGAGTGTGTCTCAAAAGTGTATTGCTTTACAGCATGCATGTCCTATTTTGTGGCCTGTGACATGATGTGCATGAGTGTGAGATATGCAGAGTGCAGGGATGGTGGCTTGTGTTGCAGTCATTACCATTCAGGACCATGGAGTAGTGTGGCCACTACTGTCCCCTGGGGCATCTTTTCCTAGGTGTCATGTGTGTAATCCAAAAATGTCGACAATCTCTGTGTCTACAGCATAGGTTGTGCTCTGTGCCATTGTACCCTGGCACCATTTGTATTTACGTAAACTCTGCTACATGTGTCCACTGTACAGGCTGACCAAATGTCCCTTGTTCATACTCACGGGGGCCAGTGCCTGTGTGTCTTGGTAAAATGATCTGATGATGGCCATTTTTAGATGATGTATTTGTACTTGCGCACCAGGGGTATTTTGTGTCCAATCAGGATTTCTTGCAGGCCATGTGTTTTTATTCCAGACTAAGAGATGTAAGTGCTTCCTGTGTCTCAGAAAATTGTCTCATGTAGGGGGTGGTTGGTGCGGGCAAGGCCTACATGTCTAAACCTGATGTCTCCTTGCTAGGTCTGGCCAGTGTGTGATGTTTGTCTGGACATACACTCAAGGTGCAGTGACCCATTAATGTTGGGCATGTTTTTAAGTATTACCTTTGCAGCATGTGCCTACAGTTAATAGACATGGTTCCTGCTCATCCCTTTTTACGCCAACGCTGTGTGCTGCAGATGCTGCGCTGGATTGTCCCCAGTGCCTGGCTCCTCTGTCCAAATCCATATCATGTTATTTGCTTTTGTGTCATGCTCTCCATAGTTGGTCAGTGGCATGGTGGGTCAACCAACTGTGTGTTGCAGGGCCTACATATGTACCTTGTATTGTAGATGTTACTCATGTTGCTTTTCAGGCTATGCACTGTGACCTATGTGGATTTGACTCATGTGACATATGTATACAGGTGTCTGATTATTTCCTGTCTCTTCACCTTGCCCACAGCATCATCGGGGGACACCGAGGGAGACACTGGCACGGACCGTGAGGAGGGAGCGAGCACCAGTGCCAGCAGTGCAGAGTTGTCTGGCACATCGAGTGGCACGGAGGCCGACGGGAGTGCAGCAGAGGACCTGTCCAGTCAAACCACCACCGACTATGACGCAGACGGGTCCGAGGCTGAGCACTCCGAGGGGGCGGACGCTGGTCCCACAGCTGCCACCAGCACTCCATCACTACCCACCCCCTCCATTCCGATCACCAGCCTCCCACTTGCTCGTGTCCCTTCCCGCCGTGCTCGGTCACCACGTGTCTCCTTCTTGCCAGGCACCGCACCCCCTGCCCCTGTCTCCACTGCTGCCACCAATGCCGAGTCTGTGGACATTCTGCGGCAGTTGCGGGTTGGTCAGACTGCGACGCTTAATGTCCTCCATGGCCACAGCCGAGTGCTCAACCAGATGGAGGCATACTTGGAGGGCATTTCAGCCGCGCAGTCTGACCAACGCAATTTGCTGCGGTCCATAGACTCGACACTGACTGCAGCAGTGGGTCTCCTGCAGCGCTACGTCCCGCCCCCTACCCCTGCCCCATCCACACTTCCCACTCCCATGCCTGTCCCACGTACACCCAGACGTCAGCATGCACGCACCCCACCAGACACAGGCACCAAACCAGCAGGGCAGGGCAAGCGCACACCTCCTGGCACGCACACACAGGGTGAGGTAGGCACACCCACTGGGTCGGGGGGCAAACGTAAGTCACGCAGCCAGAGTGAGAGTCTGCATTCCGCAAAATCCACTCCCTCCAAATCCACTCCCCTCAGCTCTCCTGGCCACGAATCCAGCAAAGATTCCTTCATGGCCACTCTGTCCCTGAGCCCAACAGTGACACCACCCCGCAAGCGGGCAAAGGAGTCCCCGATCAGGGTGGTTGAGTCCCCCCCCTGTCCACAACCTCCCCCGGTAGCGCTGCGACCCATCCCTCCGCCCCCCCCCCTCCTTGGGGCCTGTGGTTCCTTCGGGTGCAGGGGAGACGCTGGGGGACCTTGCTGACGTGTGCAGCGCCATCCTCACCACCTCCTTTGGCGCTGCCCCACCCCCTGTGGTGGAGTCCTCCGTCCCTGCACCCACAACGCCTACCCTTGCCCCTCCTGTCCCTGCGGTGCCTGGTCCTTCCCCCCCACATGATGACCCCCCCCTGTGAAAGACAGGGTGGTCTGAACTGTGCAGGCAAGCTAGGGGACACGCGTCCCACTGTGTCCCCCATCCAGCTGTGACTTATGGACTGCCCTATGGGCTTTGTAAATATTGAACTTTATCCACACAAACATTTTTTGATCATGCTGAATAAAGCAATTTTTTTTCCCTTAGTACACTACTGCTTTTCTGGTATTGCTGTTGGTGGGGCTGCTACATGATTTTGGGTGGTGATCATGTGTTGGGTGTGTGGGAAATGTCGTAGTGTGCTGGTCATAGGGGGGACCCTGGTATCTGTGTGCCATCACAAGGTGTTAGCTAAATTTCTTTGTTCATGTAAGCAGTTACTGCATGGTGAAATTGTCCCAAGGTGTGTTCCTTCCTCTGTGTACCCTGACATCTTCCCTGCAGGGTGTTTCCAATATGTTGTGCTGAGCTATGTCTACATTAGCTGGGTGTGTGACGAACACCTTCAACTTTGGCCATGCATGCAGAGCGATGTCTCCACCTGCATCATTCGTGGCATCCTTGTTGATCACTGTACTTGTGTATGTAGTCTGTTGACATGACTTCATGTGGACATGTTCCCTTTTAGGCAGTATGCATGTGTGTACTCCCAGCCTCGCACACATGTGTTACATGTACTGCAGGGTCTTTGTGCACCTGACTGACAATTGTGGCCATTGGATCTGTGGGTACTCCACCCTTTTTCTTTCCATGGGCACTGCTGGGGGGACTCTGCACCCACCCCTCCTGTGTCTGGGCACTGCTGGGAGTGATAGGCACCCACCCCTCCTGTGTCTGGGCACTGCTGGGAGGACTCTGCACCCACCCCTCCTGTGTCTGGGCACTGCTGGGAGGACTCTGCACCCACCTCTCCTGTGTCTGGGCACTGCTGGGGGGGGACTCTGCACCCACCCCTCCTGTGTCAGGGCACTGCTGAGGGGACTCTGCACCCACCCCTCCTGTGTCTGGGCACTGCTGGGAGGACTCTGCACCCACCCCTCCTGTGGCTGGGCACTGCTGGGAGTGATAGGCACCCACCCCTCCTGTGTCTGGGCACTGCTGGGAGGACTCTGCACCCACCCCTCCTGTGTCTGGGCACTGCTGGGAGTGATAGGCACCCACCCCTCCTGTGTCTGGGCACTGCTGGGAGGACTCTGCACCCACCCCTCCTGTGTCTGGGCACTGCTGGGAGTGATAGGCACCCACCCCTCCTGTGTCTGGGCACTGCTGGGAGGACTCTGCACCCACCCCTCCTGTGTCTGGGCACTGCTGAGAGTGACAGGCACCCACCCCTCCTATGTCTGGGCACTGCTGGGAGGACTCTGCACCCACCCCTCCTGTGTCTGGGCACTGCTGGGAGGACTCTGCACCCACCCCTCCTGTGTCTGGGCACCGCTGGGGGGACTCTGCACCCACCCCTCCTGTGTCTGGGCACTGCTGGGGGGACTCTGCACCCACCCCTCCTGTGTCTGGGCACTGCTGGGAGGACTCTGCACCCACCCCTCCTGTGTCTGGGCACTGCTGGGAGGACTCTGCACCCACCCCTCCTGTGTCTGGGCACTGCTGGGGGGACTCTGCACCCACCCCTCCTGTGTCTGGGCACTGCTGGGGGGACTCTGCACCCACCCCTCCTGTGTCTGGGCACTGCTGGGAGGACTCTGCACCCACTCCTCCTGTGTCTGGGCACTGCTGGTAGGACTCTGCACCCTCCCCTCCTGTGTCTGGGCACTGCTGGGAGGACTCTGCACCCACCCCTCCTGTGTCCGGCCATGTACGCTCCATACATACACGGGTGGGGGTACAGTCCGTACATACACGGGTGGGGGTACGCTCCGAACATACGCGGGTCTGGGTACGCTCCATGCATACACGGGTGGGGGTACGGTCCGTACATACACTGTTGGGGTGGGGGTACGCTCCATACATACACTGTTGGGGTGGGGGTACGCTCCATACATACACTATTGGGGTGGGGGTACGCTCCATACGTACGCGGGTGTGGGTACGGTCCGTACATGCACTGTTGGGGTGGGGGTATGCTCCATACATACACTGTTGGGGTGGGGGTACGCTCCATACGTACGCGGGTGTGGGTACGGTCCGTACATACACGGGTGGGGTGGGGGTATGCTCCATACATACACTGTTGGGGTGGGGGTACGCTCCATATGTACGCGGGTGTGGGTACGGTCCGTACATACACGGGTGGGGTGGGGGTACGCTCCATACATACACTGTTGGGGTGGGGGTACGCTTCATATGTACGTGGGTGTGGGTACGGTCCGTACATACACTGTTGGGGTGGGGGTACGCTCCATACATACACTGTTGGGGTGGGGGTATGCTCCATACATACACTGTTGGGGTGGGGGTACGCTCCATACGTACGCGGGTGTGGGTACGGTCCGTACATACACGGGTGGGGCGGAGGTACGCTCCATACATACACTGTTGGGGTACGCTCCATACGTACGCGGGTGTGGGTACGGTCCGTACATACACTGTTGGGGTGGGGGTACGCTCCATACGTACGCGGGTGTGGGTACGGTCCGTACATCCACAGGTGGGGTGTTGGTACGCGCCGTACATACATGGGTCGGGCTACGGTCCGTACCCAGGCCTTTAGAACGTGGGTATGGCCCGTACCGCCATTATTGGGGTGACGTAGGGGTGGGCGTGGTACGACTCGTACCCACGCTCTTAAGGCGTGGGTAGGGTACGTACCGGACTTGTTGTGTTGGCGGTTCGCGTCATCACCCACTTCCGTTGTGGCGGACGCTGGAGTTGCTGGACACGCCCCCACCCCCTCGAGGTGACCAGGCCCTGGAGGTCAGGTATGTGCAGGGCATGTATGACTTGTGACATGGGTGGGGGTTTGGTTTCCTGCCCCTGCCCCCCCCCTTTGCCCCTGGGCGTGGTTCTGACCTTCTGCGGTGTCTGCGTCAGTACCTGTAGAGCAGGTGGACTGCTATGAGGGCTGGGATGACACGTAGGTTCGGGTCCATGGCTCTCCGTCGCGTACAGGTGCTCCTTGTGCGCGTCGTCCTGATTTCACGGCAGTTTTTGGCAGCCGGAAAATATAATCCGTGCGGGGTGACGTCGGTGCGGATCGTACTTCCTGGTTCGTGACACGCAGCCTGATGGCGTCCCGACGTCACGTCGGAGCATTCCCGGATCACATCTGTATGTATATTTTCGTCGGTCGGTGTTTTGTACGAATCGTACGGAAATGGAGTTTCCATACGAATCGTACTTGCATTTTTGTAATGGTTTTTCACCGGATACGAGTCGGACGGAGAAAATGCTCCGTCCGACGGTTCGTACCAGGTTTATCCAGGATCCGAATCGGCACCTATATGTTTAATTTATTTGTACATTATGGTGCCGATTCAGATCCAGTAAAAAAAAATACCGTACGTCTCGTATCCGTATTTTTTTACGCACGAGTCGTACAAGTACCGTACAAACGGCCAAGTACGATCCGTACGCGAAAAATATCTACGAATAGCGTCGGGAAAAGTCTACGAGAGTGCGCCGGAAATTTTTTACGTCCGAATATCGTCGGGAAAAGTGTACGAGAGTGAGCCGGACATTTGTACGTGCAAATCGTAAAACACAAGTCCGAACGCGCAAGTACGATCCCGACCGTCCGTCCGAATACACAATCGCATGGAGAAAGGCCCGTACGGAGCTAATGCAGTAGCACACATGTACACGGGTAAACCTATGCCCGTGTACGAGCCGTACAGCCCCCCCACCCCCAATTCTGTCAGCACCGTACACCACCCTCTCTGAACTGTACCCCAGCCCCGCAACTGTACGCGCCGTCCCCCCCTGTACGCGCATCACCCCCGCATGTACGCGCCGTACCTCCGCATGTACGCACCGTACCCCCTGCCCCCCACCGCATGTACGCACCGGACCCGAGCACCGCCTGTACGCACCTTAACCCCTGCCTCCCCCACCGCATGTACGCACCGTACCCCTACCCCCCACCGCATGTACGAACCGTACCCCCTGCCCCTCACCGCATGTACGCACCGTACCCCAGCACCGCATGTACGCACCGTACCCCAGCACCGCATGTACCAACCGTACACCAGCACCGCATGTACGCACCAAACCCCCGCCCTCCCACCGCATGTACGCACCGTACCCCAGCACCACATGTACGGACCATACACCAGCACCGCATGTACGCACCGTACCCCAGCACCGCATGTATGCACCGAACCCCCTGCCCCCCCACCACATGTACGCACCGTACCCCCTGCCCCTCACCGCATGTACATACCGTACCCCAGCACCGCATGTACGCACCGTACCCCAGCACCGCATGTACGGACCGTACACCAGCACCACATGTACGCACCGAACCCCCACCCTCCCACCGCATGTATGCACCGTACCCCCTGCCCCCCACCGCATGTACGCACCGGACCCGAGCACCGCCTGTACGCACCTTACCCCCTGCCTCCCCCACCGCATGTACGCACCGTACCCCCTGACCCCCACCGCATGTACGCACCACACCCCCCCATGTACGCGCCGTCCCCCCCCTGTACGCGCAGTACCTCTGCATGCACGCGCCGTACCCCAGGTCCGCCCGTATACGCACCGTACCCCCACCGCATGTACGCTCCGCACTCCAACACCGTACCCCAGCACCCACACCCAGCATCGCATATGTACGGATCGCACCTACGCGAAAAAGACTCGTACAGAACCAGGACACTGTAAAACAGCACAAGGAGGGTCAATTCGACTCGCACAACACCACCAAACACATCTGCACGACAAAATACATCTCAATGACTGACCTGGCACATCCAAACAGCCAAACAGAGGCCCCAAATCACAACCACCTCTTATAACACACCCACCAAAATTCAAACACAGCCACACCCAAAAATGGACCAATAAAAAGGGCCCACACACACAACCCATGAGCCTTTGCAACAGACCCACTGCTGCCAGACCCCACACACACAAACAACTCCACATCACTCATACCTTCACTACACCTTCACTCACACACCTTCACACAACCTCCACCACAAACATCCCCCTCTTCACATTCACACACACACACACTCACATACACACCCACACACCCACAACCATCCACACCCAAACCCACACCCCACACCATGCCCACAGACAAGAATCCAAAGTTCACTACGGCGGAGCTGGAGCTCCTTGTCAACGAAGTCATCAGAGTCGAGCCACAGCTGTTTGGAACATTGGTCAGACAGACCAGCATATCTGCAAAATCTGCCATGTGGCAGAGGATTGTCGACAAGGTGAATGCTGTTGCGCCCGTCCATGAATGCCAAGCCAGGTGGTACGATCTGCGCCGGGCGGTCAAGAGGAAAATGAATGAAGAATATGCCCAGACTAACATCACTGGAGGTGGGCCGCCTACCATCCCTGGGAGGAGAAGGTGATGGCCCTGCTACCGCCGGTGGGAGTACACGGAGTGGAAGGAGTCACAGAGCCTGGTGAGTACACAAACAACTTACGTAACATGGGGGCAATGGGGTCCACACAACATATACACCAAATGCACGCAACTTCCCCCAATTACTCACCGCACACAACTACACTCAAAAACCATGCTCATGCCACTAACGTCTACATGCACCCTTCACAAGTCAAGGCAAGGCCATGTCCAAGGCTACAACAACGACAAACACAAGACTGGATGTCTGGGAGGGTGGGCCCCACACAACACATTGTGGAAATGAGACGCAGACAACAATGCCCTCAGCCCATATGGCATATGTACATACCCATGCACAATGCACAGGGACTGGCAAACTACTGACAAGGTAGCTGACACTGGGCCCTGCTGTATGCAGCACAAGGCCCTCCTGGGACCACTGTACACTCAAACTCCAACTCCGCAAGCACAGGTATCTAGCACAGGAACTCACACTCACTGTCATGCCAGCATGCACCATGAGGGGACAGACACATCACCTGGGAGACCCAATGACAACTCACACTACACACGACAGCACGCCTGGTCACACCCCCCCCTCTAACACAAGCACACACCCCTGGGGCAGGCAACGGATTTACACACTCCCACAATGGACACGTGACACAACTACACAAATCCAGAGCCAAATAAGCATCAGAGCCACCAATCTACAGGTCAAACACTCAGGTGAACATCCCAATATGTCCCCCGCAACATACCCATACCCAAGTGGACATTGAGAGGAATGCTAGGGACAACCAACTACCTGGAGGAACTGTGTCAACTTGAATATGTATGAAACATAGATGTGGCAGGAAACACCATTGACATTGTCTCTCTCTCACACACAGGGCAACGTCGTTGATCTCCCCCCCAACACTGGGGGGGAAGAATCACTGTCCCAGGCTCCGCATGAAGACAATCCCACCGGCAGCGACGACTCTCACCACTCCGTGGATGACCCCGACCAACCTGGCCCCTCTGGTGCCCAAGCACCTGCAGCACCTGCGTCAGGTACATCTGTGCCAACCACCACCCCCATTCCTGTCACATCCCAGGACACACCCAGGAGCCCTGCTCGCACTGAACAACAGAGCCAGTCTGACCAGGAGGGACAAGGTTCTCCGGGCACCCAGAAGGAGGCAGGCAGCCCTTTAAATGCCATCCCTCAGGGGTCCCGTAGACCCGATGTGCCCACAAGGGCAGGCCAGGCTCAAGTGGGCAGGGGTGGTGGGAGTGGAGGCAGGCGGAGGCGTGAACCTGACCAGCCAGCTCAGGACCCCGGTACGTCACACATACGCAACATCCTGGACTCATACCGGCGTGACACCAGAGGCATCGACCAGGTCGTGTCCAGACTTTCTGGGATGCAGGGGACCCTCGATGAGATTAAGATCTTGCAGGTCGAGCATCATGCCAGTCATCAACAACACCAAGGACGGATGGAGGCAAGACTGGCTGAGCTCTTGGCGGTGCACAGGGACGTGAGCCAATCACTCCGTCAGATCGCCCAAAGCCTGGCAAACGCTCCCTGTACCACCAGGCGTAGACCTGCACCAGACACAGGGAGGGACGATGAGGAGGAGGATTCGTCTGACGGAGCGTCCCTAACATCGTCAAGGCCTGCATCTGAGGGTCCCCGGAGGAAGGTGGGTCGTCCACGTAAAAGACCGTGAGAGTCAGCGGACCATCCCCATCTCCCAGGTCACCTGGCCTGGCACCTGGTCCTCTGGCGCAACAGCAGCACCTCACCCAATGACATTCTCTGCCACATGGACTTGCTGGTCACAGTCTGACCAATGATGACCAACACTGTGGTCTGGACTCTGATGACTCCAACTGACAAGTAGGCCTGGGCGGGATATTCTGTTCCGCTCGCGGAATTTGCGGAATTTGGGTAATTTCGCGTTCCGCGGAGAACGCGAAATTGCCCAAAGGTCTGCTTTCCGCGACTTCGCGAAATTTTTTGCTTGTTCGCGTTCTCAAAATGCGTGTTCGCGAGATATTTCTCCCCGAGCACGCAAACAGCGATTGTGAACAGGAAAAAAGCATCGCAAACAAGCAATTCCGCGTGTTCGCGGAACTTATGCGTGTTCGCGGAGATTTTTTACCGTTTCGCGGAGATTTGCGTAACGCGATTACGCGAATTCCGCCCACCCCTACTGACAAGGATGCCATCTCCCCCTGTGAACTTTGGATTCTATTCCCCCGGTAGTGCACCTTAGCACATCTACCAAAAGACTCACCCCAACAAAAATAAAATCTTATTTTTCTGCACATGAGATGTTGCTGTCATTTGGCATTATTCAACGACATATGTGTGTGGAAATGTCTAACTATGCCTGAGAGTTGAATTAACTCCAGCCATCCATACCCTGAGATCAGAGTCTGGTACAGGACACACATGGGTCACAAGGTATCATACAATGTAGGCATGGAGCACAACATTCACCTGTGATGGCCTCTGGCTGCTGAGGGGGTGCTTGCTAAACTGTGCGGAGAGACCTATTTGGGAGATTATCATCAAGGGGTAGGGGTCATGGCTCATGTGGAGGTACCCGGGGAGGAAGTCCCAGGTATGTGCGGCCAGGTGGGAGAACAATGTCCTGTATGCTGGAGTACGGTGGATGTGAAGAACGGTGCCCAGGGCAAGGTTGGATGCACGGAGATGGCCCAATGGGATCTAGGATGACAGACGTACAAGGTTGGTGTGGGGTCGGGTTTGTGGACTGCCTCCTGAGTGTGGGTGGAGAGTGTGGAGGTCATCCTGCAGCAGACAGCGATCCATTGCAGCTATCTATGCTGGACGGTGAGGTGGCTGGGGCGCAGGGTGTTGAAGCTGAGGTGTGCAGATGCCCCCTGGAAGTGGACCAGTTTCCTGGGAGTTTGGATGTACTTGCTCCGTAGAGGGCAGGGCAGTATTTGACTCGGATGTTGCCATGGACCTGGGGGATGGTCTGTCTTTACTTGGAGTGGATCCATCTGTGGATCAAGTGCATAATGCAGAGGGCGTTGCAGCAAGAGGTACAGATGCTGTGGACTAGCATGGCATATGTGAGCCAGCCAAACATGATGCACACCATCTTGTGTGTGTGGCCACTGGGTGCTTGTGCAGGGCCCACAGCAGCAGGCACCATCTCCCTTCAATATGCCACATTTTGCACACAAAGACTAGGATGTCAGAAGGACAACTGCAACAGGCGCCGGTGTAAAGTAAGGAGTGTCCAGTGTCACATGGCACACCCAGCGACAATGCATGCACAATCACCAAAGAGCCATTACACCGGATCAGGAAACTGAAGGCCGACCTGCGCACAGGAGACACACCCTCAGCAGCTGTTGATGGCCCATTGTGTGGTGACCTAGCAAAAAAACATACACGACCATGTACTACATGCCCAATCGGGAGCCTAATCCATGAGCAACTGCATGCATGTCGCTAAACTACACATGGACTCCTATGCATTATCTACAACAAGTATGCCAGATATACCGCATGCTAAGTGGCAAGAGACCTGCATTGACAGAGATGAGGCACCTTGGAGTGTTACGAACACCTTTATTACTCAGCCTCACACTAATGGAAATGCAACCATTGGAACAGACTCACAGGTTATTTGGCTGAACATGTGTGACCTACACTGGACACCCCCTTCAACACACAGATGTGGTAAATCCTACAGAGCTGGCACACAAGTGAAGGGGTTGAGCCTAACACCCCTTGCTGCACACAGAGAGTGTGCAATTCCCCATTGAGGCTGTCATGGGGATGTCCCACACCATGTCCACCATTAGCATCCCGTATGTTCCTGAGGGACGTTATACACACATTGATGCCTTCATCAGAATCCACAATCCATGACAGATGACTGTCAGGAAGGGTGACTATCAATTCATGGGAGCCATGCAACACGTCATGTGGCCCATGGTGAGTCGACATGTATGCATGGTAACACAACATGCACAGGAGCAGTCCCCACAAATCACAAACACGTACCACCCACAAAACGCCTTGCTGCACTCCTTACCCCAAATAAATGTTCACCATGTCTGTGCATGTCACTCTGATCCAGCACACGTTGCAATACTCATGAGGAATAGCAGGACGGCAATGATGACATGAGCAGACGACAGCCGCAGGAACCTGGGGAGGACAGACACACAACAAGTCAGCTAAGAGCCAGTAATCCGCAGACATGTACATGTACTCTACAGGAATGATGCCGTCACCATGCTATTAATGATTTTTGTGTTCCCGCAAAAATGTGTGGATTGACATCATCACTTGAATGACACATCAGAACACACCTCCAAGTCACTAAGCACACAGTCAGCTCGACACACACATTGCAACACATGCCACACAAGGCTCTAAGCGTGCACACTCAGACACAGGGACTCACCATCATGAGAAGAAGTTGCGGATAAGCTGACTCCGGATGTCCTCATCCTCATCCTCCTCCTCATCCTCACTTGCCCCGTGCCCAAGCCCTTCATCCTCCACGGGTGGATGATCCTGCTCATCGGGATCCAGGATGAGTGGCACGGCCTTCTCCACTGCCATGTTGTACAGCATGCAGCACACAAGGAAGATTTTGCAGACCTTCACCGGGGCATATGGGAGGGCACCGCCGGTCTTGTGGAGGCACCGGAATCTGCTCTTCAGGAGGCCAAACGTCCTCTCAATAACGCGCCTCGTCTGCCCATGGGTGTTGTTGTACCAGTGTTCTGCGGCAGTTCTGGGGTTGCGGAGAGGCGTCATCAGCCATGGCATGTTGGGATAGCCAGAGTCCCCTACATGGAAACATCATGGGCAGAAGTGGGTCAGGAGAAGCAGTAAGATATTGAGATACCGCAAAACACTGGACTAACAGAGTATACCCACCAACAAGACATGCACGTTCGTTGCGCAGCTGCAGCATCATTTCAGGCACCCTGCTACGCCTCATGATGTAGGCATCGTGTGCTGATCCTGGAAAACGGGCACAGACATGGGATATCAGCATGTTAGCAAGACATACCACAAGGGCATTGATGGAGTGGTAATGCTTGCGGTTATGAAAGGCTACCTCCTGTGCCTGTGGTGGTACCAAAGCCACATGTGTCCCATCAATGGCCCCAATGACATGGGGCATTCCTCCCAGGGCATAGAACTCACCCTTGACACCTGTCAACTGCTCACGAGTTGGAAAATGTATAAATTCATCCAGGTGTAACAACATGGCCTCTAACACATCATGCAGGACACGGCTGAACATGAGCTGGGACATGCCACCTACATCAGCTATGGTCAATTGAAACGTATCCGTGGCAAAGAAATGTAGGGCTGCCATCACCTTCATCTTGGGTGTCAGTGCAGTAGGATACCTGTGTAGCGGTTGGAGGTGTGGTGCCAGCCTTGCGGTCCAGTTGTCAATCAACGGTTGTGAGAAGTGGTAGCGGCGTATACAGTCACATTCCCTCATGGCAGCCAAGTCTGGCATTGGTCGAGGGAGAGGCCGTGCCCTGCAGAAATTTGGAAGGAATAACGAAGATTGAGTACATCACTACACAAATGTCAATGAACAGAGCACATGTCCAACAGCTAATACACATATGCTACATACAGAGTCTGTTCTGTGCAATGCATCCAGGCCACGTATCGCAGCCAGGTGATACTCCTACCAAGAGTCAGCTACACACGTGGGTGCTCAAGGTCAACATGACATGCCATGAAACTAGCTGTGGGCCCGTGTAAGTGAAAAGCCAGACGCATTACAGGAGTGACAGACATCCACACATCAGCATTTGAAGGATGTCATCTCATACAGACAGCTGGCGGGAGTCTAGACGCACAGGTCACATGTAATCTTAAAAAGGACAGACAACACACATTAGCATGAAGGGGTACATGTCAAAAACTGATGACACAGACATTGAGAGAATGCAGATATTGCCTCATGTCAGGGAGTCATCTTCGAAGTATTATGACACATGAAACGTGTGAGTCCACATGTGGCATGGTGTGCGTATATGTGTGTCATGCACAGCATTAGTCACCGAGCGAAGCTGTGTTGAAGGCTCGCAGGTGAAGCTACCCATTACGACTCATTCTGGTGAAAACCTCGTATTAATTCTGTTATTTGCACATTTTAAACCGTACTTTGTGAACGTTTTATAAAAGTTTTATTCACCTATTTGCTGCTAATGTAATCCTTCATTGTTGTACAGCGCACTTTGTCAGGAATCCCTCTTCCGGCCTCATTGTTTCCACTTCCGCCGGTTAGCGGTCTAGTGGCTACGTGGGGATATTTAAACGTCATGCTGACGCGCCCGCGCAGCATTAGTCACCGAGCGAAGCTGTGTTGAAGGCTCGCAGGTGAAGCTACCCATTACGACTCATTCTGGTGAAAACCTCGTTTTAATTCTGTTATTTGCACATTTTAAACCGTACTTTGTGAACGTTTTTTAAAAGTTTTATTCACCTATTTGCTGCTAATGTAATCCTTCATTGTTGTACAGCGCACTTTGTCAGGAATCCCTCTTCCGGCCTCATTGTTTCCACTTCCGCCGGTTAGCGGTCTAGTGGCTACGTGGGGATATTTAAACGTCATGCTGACGTGCCCGCGCAGCGGGCGGGCGCAGCGGGCGCGCCGATGGCGCGCCGAAGGCGCGCCTAAGGCAAGCCCGTCTGCGCCCGTCCGCGCTCTGGCCGGGCGCAGGGCCTGTTCCCCTGGTCCTTTGCCGTTGGACAGAAGATATTACTCAGGTGAGGAACTGCACAGGTTGAACAAGGTGGACAAAGTTTTTCATTGTTACAAACTGTCCCCCTGTCTCCTCTATAACAAGAATATTGCTGCTATAACTAAAGGGAGCCCCGTATGCAGAGAATGTCTCACCCCCCCTCCCTAAACTATTGAACTTACCTGTTAAATCTGTTTCTTCCAAGCACGTTCTGGATAGGGGATTAGGAAGAGATATCAACTTGAAATGCGCTCTACTGAATGCTAGGTCACTGGTGAAGCACTCATTTGAATGTGCCCTGTTTCTGGAGGACAACGACATCAAGCTGGTGTTTGTCACAGAAACTTGGTTCGATACCACTTCAGGGCCGGACTTGGTAAAAGCCACCCCATTTGGCTTTCTTTGTCATTCCCTGGAACGCACCCAGAAAAGAGGTGGAGGGCTCGCGGTAATCTACCATGAATCTCTCACCCCACATTTCTCATCTGTCTGCATCCAGGGTTGCGAAGCACTCTCTTTTAAAATCTTCTCTGCTCATTACAAACCCTTCTCTGGTATCCTTATCTATCGTCCACCAGGAGAGAGGAAGGGATTTATGGATTCCCTTAATGGGATTCTAGAAGAGAGTCTGAGCTTAAAATCATTCGTATTGCTTGGTGATTTCAATTTTTATTTAGAAAAATCTGAAGATCCAGATACGGTCAGGCTTAACAATATCATGGCCATAGGAGGTCTTGATCAATTGGTCCCATCTCCGACTCATAATAAAGGTCATACCTTAGATGGGAATTTCTCCAACAATAGTGATCTGGCTTATATTTCCACTCTCCCTATTACTTGGTCAGATCATTTTATAGTGAAGTTTGAGATAAAATGTACCACGAGATATCCCACTGGCTCTAAATCAAAAAAGGAAATTACTACGAGAGCTTGGGGCAAATTAGATATTACAACTCTTGAATCCTCTCTCATTGATACCATGTACACTGCCCCACTTGATATCGTAGAGGCCTCGCGTACCTACAACAACTGGCTTACGGATGCCTGTTTTAAAACGGCACCCCCTAAAAAATGGATTCCGAAAAGAGCCTCCCCCACTGCCCCTTGGTACACAGGAGAACTCAGGGAGAAAAAACTGTTATGTAAACAGGCTGAAAGGATTTGGCGGAAGAACTATGCTATGCCGGATAAATCAGAGTACAAATTAACCATCTCCAATTACAAACAAGCTCTGATGGCTGCCAAGAAAGAATACTTTTGTACCCAAATCACTAACGCTAAATCTGACACCAAAGAGCTGTTTAAAACTGTTATCAAACTTTCAAATCCTAGGATGCTAATTGACTCCGTTGATCCGGATTTTTGCAACACCATTGGGGCTTTTTTCCAATCTAAAGTTGAGTCAATTTTTATCTCTCTGTCAAATTCGATTGATTTAAATGATGTTAAAACGGAAGTCTCCCATCTCCCTGCCACCACCTTGGACTGCTTCTCTCCTTTGCAAATTGATGACACTGTGAAACTTATGAACAGCATTAAATCTGGTGCCCCGAGTGATCCCTGCCCCACTTGGATAATCAAACAAATAGCCGTCATTACCTGCAGGGTCCTGACACCCTTACTTAATGGCATAATTCAATCTGGTCTTTTTCCAAATTCCTGGAAAAAAGCTTCAGTGCTTCCATTACTGAAAAAGCAGTCCCTTGATCCTAAGGACCCGTCTAATTATTGCCCTATCTCTAGACTCCCATTGCCAGCCAAAATTTTGGAAAAGGCCATAAACAGGCAACTCAGTGACTTCCTCCAACACAATAACCTGTTGGACTCCTCACAATATGGCTTCAGAGCGCTTCACAGCACTGAGTTGGCGCTCTTGAAGTCTACAGAGGAGATCAGAGAGGTAATGGATAATGGAGGCAACACGATGCTGATTCTCCTCGATTTATCTGCGGCCTTTGATACCGTGCACCACACGGTACTACTTAATCGGCTATCGGAGATCGGAATCAGAGGGCTGTGGTAAATATTTAATTACCGGTACTATTTTTTATGCGGTAAAGTCTATTAAGAATAACTCAGTAAATATAAGAGGCAGAATCCGTGGTATTAGAGGTTTTAAAAGGCTTTATTCCTATACAAAGGAATACAATTCGAATTGTAGGCTTTCTATTCCATCACCACGAAAGTTCAGGAAGGAAGGGCATACATTATTGACAGATAAGCAGTTTTATAGAAAATACATTACAGTGAGACAGATGCAAGAGGCGTAACAGCTGATAATACAGATAAACTGTGCATACGTAACTAATAGAGGCGTATACATGGGTGTAACTAAAATACGTCATTAAACATGATGTCACAAGTGGGTGGATCCATAGAAGAATCCTGCAATGTCAGCAGAAATATTCGGCAGAGAAGCGCGCGCAGCCGCATGACGTGTGATTGACGTGCAACTAGAGGGTGAAGGGGACTTGACATTTAGCTCTTCATGTGGAGACAGAAGTCTGGGGGTCATGTCAACCTAATCCCAAATCATATCTAATATCCTATGTTTAAAGAACTGGGTTATCCAAAAGGAAAGGTCTCTAGGATAGAATCTATTCTATACTGACTGTTAGTGCGTGTACAAGCGTCTAAGGGTCTACATGAGATGCGAGGGGGTAGGAATATTCCATGGTAACGGAGCTATGAATTACTTGCATGAGGACAGCGAGGCCTGGCCCCTTTGCACGGTAGCTGGAGGAATGTTTACCTAAACTGCTAGACAGGAATGCATCGGATGAGGAGCGGAGTAGATAATCTTGAAGGTGAAATACAGTTTTTTGGCAGGCAATATGCTGGATCAGGCACCGTTAGCCGCGCAGGGAGTAGGACAAAGTTCATGGATACAGATGCAGGCTCAGACTAGAGCTTTCAGAGGCAGAAGGCAGGAAAAGGCTTGATGACAGAATTCAGGGCCTACTCGCCTGAATCTGTAAAATGTGGAAAGTGAACCACATAAAGTCGGTGGCCTTTCATACTTAGGAATGGAATATCTGACCCATTCATTGCGGATCTGAAAGAGGACATGTTGACGGTGGACGCACATATATTTGCGTCTTCAAAACTGGAGTAGGAGGGAACATACATGTACTTATAGCATGCACATGGAGCCGTTGGGGTCTACGATAGGGGACATAACTGATCACAGAATTCATATTTCCTCATTCCCTCCTTGTCCCCTACGGACCCTCAGGAGATATCGATCTTCATCAATCCATCGATCTGTTCATATAGCATCATTTGTTCTTCTTTCTTCTTCCGGGATCTTGAACGAAAACTTGGATGTGGGGTACACGATGTGGCACACAGACCACAAATCGCTGGCCCACATTGTAGACATAAACAGCAACTGAATAGTATGAGAAAGCCAATACCTAGGAAGGATAGGATTCTCCATCCCCAGGCTGACAACACGCCCCAGAACCAACCGGACCAAGTCCAGGTGCCTGGACTCTGGTGTATCTGGCTTATAATCTTATGAAGGTGGGTTATGGCTTTATATACTGACGGCGAATTTTCTGGTATGAAAATGCAGCAACTTGATCCGATGACCCTACAAGCTCCGCCCCTATCGGCCAGGATGACGTCAAGGACAAGACGATTTTGAAGCACAACAATCCGCATAGCAGACTGCTCTTCTGTTAAATTGCCTAAGGCGGAAATAGTCTCGTTCACTACTGCTTCAAGGGTTCTGGTTAATCTACGTATCAGCTTTCTATTAGTGACTGTACCTATATAGGGAAAGAATCCTTTATTGAAATCTGTGTATTTTTCCCATGCTGTTTCAGTGTAATCGACAATTGGGAGATCTCTCTGTTGTCTATTGTGTACTAAATGGGTATTTCTATGATAATCAGGAGGAGCTAGGAAAACAGGTGGCAGAAGGAATGCTATGTAACAAGTACCATCCCAATCTAGAGGTAGACATATATATGCGGTCTGGCCACATATGAAGTAGGAATGATGGGAAGCTCTAAATGTAGACTTGCCTTGATCACTGAATTTTATTACAGTGGTGCATTTACTATGGCCCATATGTATGGAACCATTCTTTCTTATACATAATTCCCCTTTTACTGGGAATACTGACATGGCGGGCAAGATTGGTGTAGCTTCAGATTCAACGTTCAGGATC
Source organism: Triturus cristatus (assembly GCF_964204655.1). Lineage (NCBI taxonomy): Eukaryota > Metazoa > Chordata > Amphibia > Caudata > Salamandridae > Triturus > Triturus cristatus. Next base: position 760,806,747 of record NC_140586.1, on the reverse strand, counting down.
ATGAGGTTAAGTGTAAAATTACCTAATCCATATACTTCATTTTCTAGATCAGTTCCTGTTCTTTTGGGAAGTCCCTCCTTGTTAGGGTAGCAGACTTTAAGCAAAACTAGGTTCAGGTTTCCCCATACCCAGTTGTCTTGATAAACTGCGGAATTTGAATCTAGGGAATTAATCAAACTAAACCATGCTCCACAGGAGCCATTGTGTGTGAACGGATAGGGAAAGAGGGGCAAAACTCCCTTATAGTTCTGATAGGGAGGGAGTCGGCCACATATCCAACAATTTGTGGCATTGCTGGTCTGATGGGAATGATGTAACATACTGATAAATGTGTTGTTGCGCAGCGCAAATCTATAGGACAACTCATGCGGAGGAAATTCGCTAAAAGAATGTTCTGCAGTTATATTGTAAGCACGTTTAAGAATAGGGTAATACATATGCAATAGTATGCTGAAAATAATGATCAGAAGACTTAGAAAAAACAAAATTAATAATGTTACTGTGCAGTGACTACGAAGTGATTTACAATACGCATGTTTTTTCAGCTGCATCTGTTGATTTCTTTCTCTATTCCGGTCTAGAGGATACATGTCAGAGACAAATTCAACCGATTCACCTTGGAGAGGACTTAAACAATCAAATTGTCTGACTTGCTAGACCTCAATTTCAGTTTGTACAGTTCTGGTTTTGATTGCTCAACCAAGGGGAGCTTTGAGTCTGTCTGTGAGGGAATACAGGGTTGAGTATTCACGCTGGATGGTAGTCCATAAAATTTTTTGATATGACTCGAGTGCAACCACCCTTTGCGACCCTCAATCTTCACGGCAGTCCTTGTAGTCAGTAGAACCAACTTAGGCGACTTCCACCTAGGATCCAGTTGGGTCTTCCGGTCGAAATTCCTGACCAAAACCAGGTCACCAGGAACCACGTCATGGGGCTTCACCTCAGTATTATCGGGAAAAGCTGCGGTTACCTGTGAACGACAAGATTGTAGTGCAGACATCAAGGAAGCCAGGTAATCTGTCAGCATATTACAGTCAACATCAGTTATTTTGCGAGGTATAGGCGTCCCCCACATATTTGGTGGTCTACCGAAGATCACCTCGTACGGGGATAGCCCTGTTCGAGAATGTGCTACCATTCTCATGTAAAAGAGTGCAACTGGTAAGGCTACTATCCAATCGACACCTTTTTCTCTACATATTTTGGACAATCTAATTTTCAGGGTTTGATTATGACGTTCCACGAGACCCGCGGCCTCGGGATGCCGGACACAGTGGAATTTCCATTGGTAGCCTAACAAAAGGGAAACGTGTTTCATTAGTTCGGATGAGAACGGCTGGCCGTTATCTGAGTAGACAACACGTGGTAAACCGTACCGTGGGAAGAATTCTCAAACTAACTGTTTGGCAGTAGTCGGAGCAGTGTAATCTGAAACCGGGTATGCTTCTGTCCAACGGGAAAGAGCACAGACAACTACGAGAACATATTTGAAACCTCGACATCGTTCCATCTGGATATAATCCATCTGGAGGACTTCAAAAGCATGATCGGGAGGTTGAAATCCACCCTGCTCTACGGGGATGCTTTTACCTGGATTAAACTGACAACATATCATACAGGTACGAACTTTTTGTTTAGCTGCTGCTCGCAAGTGTTTGTTGAACCAAATGTGTTGAATGCTGTCTAGCATAGCTTTTTCTCCTAGGTGCGCTGGACTATGTATTGTGTTAATGATGACTTGAACCATAGAGTCGGGAAGAAACCATATAGATTTTTCCTTCGTCATCCATCCTTGATCCGTTTGGATCCCTCCTAATTCAGTCCATTTCTTTATTTCTTCTGGTGTAGCATGTGTCTGTATGTCAATTACATCAAGGGCGGGATCCTTAACTGTCATGCAATGTGTTAGTGTCTGAACTATTGCCTTTGTCATGTCAGTTGTGAGAGTCTGATTCTGAGCAGTCTGTTTAGCTGTCCTGTCAGCTAGGTCATTACCCTGAGAAATGATATCGATAACTTTTGTATGGGCTTTGCATTTCATAATCGATATTGCAGTAGGTAGATGAATCGCGTCTAATAGGGCTTGAATGAGGGGTCCGTGTTGGATGTGGGCACCGTGAGAAGTTAAATAACCTCTCTCTCGCCACAGTACGCCGAAGTCATGGACGACTCCGAATGCATAACGTGAATCTGTGTATATATTGACTTTCTTATTTGTGGCTTGAATACAGGCTTGTGTCAGAGCGATGAGCTCTGCTGCTTGAGCTGACAAAGTGTTAATACGATTTGTTTCAATGACTTCAGTGTCTGTGGTGACTGCGTAAGCGGCCACTAACTCTCCTGTACTTGTTCTCATACATGACCCATCTACATACAATGTCAAGTCTGGATCTGACAAAGGGATATCTGTCAAGTCTTGTCTGGGTTTCGTCGTGATAGTAATGACTTCGACACAATCATGTGCCAATGGATCTGTTCCGCCCACTGGTAACAGTGTGGCAGGGTTTAACGTATTACAACGTCTGATTTCTATATGTGGCTGAAACAATGTCAGTTCGTAACCGGTGAGTCTCGCTATAGTCAAGTGTTGTGTTTGTGTGCGGTTCAAGAGAACCTCTACTGCATGTGGTACTTGTACTGTCAATTGGTGTCCTAACACTATGGCATCGCTTTGTCTGATTGCTAAAGCTGTTGCTGCCACCGATTTTAGGCACGCAGGAAGAGCCTGAGCTACTGGATCTAATGTACTAGAGAAATAAGCACATGGTTTGTGTGATCCTGCTTGTTCCTGAGTGAGTACTGACAAGGCAGTACCTTCGCGTTCTGTAACAAAGAGTGTAAACTGTTTGATGTAACATGGTGTTGCTAAAACAGGTGCTTGGCATAAAGCTTTCTTTAAGCTTTCAAAGGCATGTGTATGTTCTTGAGTCCAAGGGAGGACAGTCAATGTGGCTGCCTCCTGTGTTGTCAACTGGATGAGTGGTTTTACTAGAAATGCATATTGAGGGATCCACTGCCTACAGTACGAGGTGAGGCCTATGAATGCCCGTACCTCCTTTTGTGTCTTGGGTGGTGGCATGTTAGCGATTAACTGGATGCGGTCGGGTGTAAGCTGCCTTCCCTCCTTGGACAGCGAGTGCCCAAGGTAAACAACTCGCTGGACACAGAATTGCAGCTTAGAAGGGGACACCTTGTGCCCCTTGTCGGCCAGAAATTTCAGAACCGTCAGCGACGCTGTTTCACATTCAGGTTCGCTTCGGGCGGTGATCAACAGATCATCGACATATTGAAGCAAGGCAGTGTTAACTGGCATGTGGATACTGTCAAGTTCTCGTTTCAGTGCTTGGCTATAGATGCTAGGGCTTTCTGTAAATCCTTGAGGTGCGCGTGTGAATTTAAAACTTCGTCCATTTAAACTGAACCCGAACAAGTATTGACTTTCCGGATCGATTGGGACGCTAAAGAAAGCATTTTTGAGGTCAATTACAGTGAAGAACGTTGCTTCTGAGTCAATAGCTGTTAGTAATGAAGAGATATCTGGGACCACAGGGTATTGTGGTACGATACATTTATTTAATTCGCGCAGATCAATAACTAATCGATATACTGGTGGTGCTTTTGGATCCGTTCTTTTAAGAATCGGAATTATCGGGGAATTACATACATTGGAGTCGGTTTCGACAACCACTCCTTGTGCAATGAGCTCGTCAATGATTTGCAGCAAAGCCACAACAGCATCGGGTGGTAACTTGTATTGTCGTATTCGTGGTAGTATTACTCCTGTTTTTAGTGTGACACGATATGGTGTAATATTCATGCAACCAACATCAGTGGGGCCTTGTGCCCATAAATGTGTAGGTAAATTCTGCAGTCGGTGATCCATGTCTCTGGACACGTAGTGACCTTTGAAGTCACGTAGAAATAGTCGTACTCCTTCCGGAGAACAACATATTATAGCTCCTAGAGCTTTCAATGTTTTTATACCTAACAAGTTTTCTGGACATGATTTAGTAAGCAATAAATCTGTAGTACGTGTCAACGGACCAATTGTAAGTGGAAGAGGTTGTGTTACGTCATTTATTATAGGTTTTCCTGAGAATCCAAGGGAAATATTCTGTGAGCCTGAGAGGGGTGCCCCTGGAACTTCACTGCGTCGTATAGTTGTTCTGCTTGCCCCTGTATCAAGTAAAAACTTTCTGTCTTCCCCTAATAGTTCACTATGTACATAAGGTCCCTCTTGATCTACAGGAACCTCAATAAGGGGTAAGCCAACTTCCCTCTCTAGGCTATGTCATGTATATCGCTGATAATCGGGATAATCCGCTTGTGCATACTGATACATCTGTTGTGTTGTTGCTTGTGTTGCAGCAATAGGCTGCGCTTGTGGTGGTGCTACGGTCTGTTGTGGAGCTAGTTGTTGCGGAGCTAACCTAGGTTGTGCATGCTGAGGGATTTGTTGTTGATTCTGATCCTGTCTAGGTGGACGTGGTCTCTCCTGGGTTCTACCTGCAGCAATATTATGTTTCAGGACTGGACAATCGTGTATATAATGACCTTGTTGTTTACAATAGTTGCATGTCCCTTTCGTAGGACCTGCGGAAATACCCTTTTGATGACCATCAGCTGGAACTGACTGAGCAACAAGCATTTTCATTTTTGTATCTTTCATACGTCTTTGTTCGTGTTCTTGTTCTTCTCTAATTCTATTGTGATGATATTGTAACATCTGTAACATCTGTGATGGGGTATTACCTTGCCAGGTACTTTCGAATTTCAATACTCTATTCTTGACTTGTAGCAGAGAATTTTCAACTAATTTTGTCACAAACAGATGTGGATATGACTCACTACTGGCTTTTATACCACTATTTATACCAAAACATTTTTCAAATCGGGAATAGAAATCACTAGTGTCTTCATCTGGCTTTTGTTTACAGGCTGATATTGCACCCCAGTCTTCCTTTTTCGTAGTTAATAAACGTGGCAGTACCTGCACTAGTAGTCCTGCTAGTGCTGTAGTCTTTTCCCCAAGTCCTGCTCCTGCAGCTCGGGCCCTTTCTTCGTTTTCTAATGCTGTCCAATCTATCTTTTGGTCTCCCACCTCCCATTCCTTTTCTCTGAGTTTCTCGTAAACACCGGCGGGTAATAGGACTTTTAATATTTTCATAATGTCGGGGTAGGTATACTCTCCCATGAGTAACATGTCTTTTATTTCACGGTGGAAACCTGCTGGGTCCTTGTCATGGCTGGGTACTACTTTCTTCATTTCTAATAATTCCAGTTTAGTTATAGGCGTGTACACAAACACGCGTGTAAAGTTATTACCGTCACCTCTGATTGGGTGTACTTCGCGTAACGGGTTCTGTCTATCTATGTGATACATTTTTCTTCTTATGATGGGAACTGGAACGTGTTCTGGGCATACGAAATTTAAATATTGGTTTCGGAATTCTAGAATTTCTTTGATCAAATCAGTGCTTGACCCTCTCCATATGTTCGTGAGTAGTTCTGTCAATATGTCAGGTAAGGGTCCTGGATCGGAGTGTTGGCTTTTATATAATATAAGGAGGTGTTGAATCATGTATATACTAGCTAAACGCTGTTCGTATGGGTCAAGATTCAGAAACGTGTGTGCAAGTACATCATCATTGTATTCGCCGGGACTGTCAGCCCATTGTACTGCTGACCTGGCTAATTCTTGTTCGTCCATGGAATCGAGCACATGGTACCTTCTTCGATCTCGGAGTAATTTATCAACGGCTTGGAATAGGTGTTCAGGGGATTTTGTATTTAACATAGGATTTGGAAAATGTCTATTATATTCTGGACGTATTGGACGTATCGGGTCGTTAATGTCTCTAGTATTATTATGGGGTCTTCCTCTACCTACATAAGCTATTGTGTCTACTTGTTCTGATTCTTGCTCCTCCTCCTCTTCTGATTCTACTCTGTCTGTTTCTCGTCTTTCTTTATGTATTCGTTCTACTTCCTTGCGGATCTTTCGACACATGGCGATTATACACGCCTGTCTATCATGTTTCTCTTCTGATATGTTCTGACCCCATTTGACAAGTCTTTGCATGGTATCGTGATCTGCCCCGGGCCTGTCTTGATTCCTAATTACACAATTTATGAAAAAACGTAGTAGTTGTCTTTGGACATCCACTTTCTGGTATTCCATAGCTTCGTTAATACTTTCTGGACCTCGCCCTGTTTGGACAAAGCGATATATTTCGTCTAGGTGCTCACCCATTCCTGGTATTGTCATTAAATATAATGTAGCTCGTCTTATACGTAGTGATGATATGAGCAATTTATCCTGTCTACCTGGTACTGGGTCGTATCTACAATCCACAAGCTGTTCTTTAAACATGTCGGATGTCGCTAGTTGGGGTGTACGTTGGAGTGCTAAATCTCTAAGGGTCTGTTTATTTCGCGGCGGGGTGGCAAACATGTCTGTCATACCTCCCGTAGCACCATCTGAGGTGCTAGGCACGAAAGGATTCGTTGGACGTAGGATAGAGATTGTGGATGCGGGAAAAACTGTAGAAACGGACGGACCTGTGGGAACTTGTGTAGGAGTTTCTAGTTGCGGAGATACAGACGGATGCTCTTGGTGTAGAACACCATCGGCAAGCGGTGCGTGCGGCATGGCATTAGCATACTCGGGAGCTACGTCATCTAAATAGGAGGAAAGGAAAACGTCCTTTGCTGTTTTGGGATGTGTTTTGGGATGTGCTTTTATCGGGAGTAATGGAGGAGTTAAGTACTTTGGTATTTCCGGGGTAGCCTTAGGTAACCCTTCGGCCAGAAGAGGATACATACCATTCATAAGAGTGTTTCTTTGTCTATCTACTTGTTCTGAGTTTACTCGGGTACCTTCCTCAAGTAATAGATTTTCTCGAGTTTTATTTGAATTCTCTCTACCTTTCTCTTCCTGTCTGAGTGCTTTTTCTGTACGTCTGTATGATTCTTTACGCCATAATTCAATGGCATCTTTCTGTGACTGTCTGGCTTTCTTTTTCCATAATTCTTCTTCTACTCTCATGATGCAATCTGCATCCCAGGTCCCCGCTGCGGGCCATCTCTGACTCTCTGGTAATTCTTTGGTGTAGTCCACCCATAAATCAAGAAATAATACGGCATCTAGGCCATGCTTATGATACATAAAGTATCCCGGAGTGTCCCTAGGTGGAATGGGAACAGCTTCTTCGAGTACCCCTTTTCTAGTTTTGATCTGTCTTAATTTCGAAAAGAGCGGCATTTTTTAGATCTGGTTACTTAATCTTAAACACACTTTATAAAACACAATAATGAACAGTCATTCACACCACAATGTATAGAACATATTAAAACATTTAACATTTAACAGTTTTAACGAACAATGATAACTAATAGAAAACTAGTTACTGACATAATACTGATACTAGATAATACTTATTTATATGCAAGACATACTATATATACTGCTAAACAGTACAGATACACTGCTGAAACAGTGCAGACCGGATTTGTGTACCCAAACCCGTCTTGACCGGCACAGACTATGTGCACGTAAAATGCCTCCCCGGTAATGGTACTCACCGGGTAGCTCGGAACGGAAGGCCTCGGAACGGAACTGAAACTGGACCGGACTGGACTCGACTCGACTGGACTCGGAACTTCGGAACCTGGTGGGCCTCTGTATACCTCGGATCTTGCTCTCTCAGCTAGGCTCTGGTCGGGATACTTCGCACTTCTCACCGCCTCGTCTGGGTGTTGATCGCAGCCTCAGTCACCCCCGCTCGGCCGGAGGGAGATACAGGAAATCCTGCGGGTACGCGTAGTTGTCCGTTCAGCTGTGGCAGGAGACCGGGCCTGCAACGCACCGCCGGCGCGTGAGCTGAGAAAGTGTCCCTATTCGGGCGCCAATTTATGTGGTAAATATTTAATTACCGGTACTATTTTTTATGCGGTAAAGTCTATTAAGAATAACTCAGTAAATATAAGAGGCAGAATCCGTGGTATTAGAGGTTTTAAAAGGCTTTATTCCTATACAAAGGAATACAATTCGAATTGTAGGCTTTCTATTCCATCACCACGAAAGTTCAGGAAGGAAGGGCATACATTATTGACAGATAAGCAGTTTTATAGAAAATACATTACAGTGAGACAGATGCAAGAGGCGTAACAGCTGATAATACAGATAAACTGTGCATACGTAACTAATAGAGGCGTATACATGGGTGTAACTAAAATACGTCATTAAACATGATGTCACAAGTGGGTGGATCCATAGAAGAATCCTGCAATGTCAGCAGAAATATTCGGCAGAGAAGCGCGCGCAGCCGCATGACGTGTGATTGACGTGCAACTAGAGGGTGAAGGGGACTTGACATTTAGCTCTTCATGTGGAGACAGAAGTCTGGGGGTCATGTCAACCTAATCCCAAATCATATCTAATATCCTATGTTTAAAGAACTGGGTTATCCAAAAGGAAAGGTCTCTAGGATAGAATCTATTCTATACTGACTGTTAGTGCGTGTACAAGCGTCTAAGGGTCTACATGAGATGCGAGGGGGTAGGAATATTCCATGGTAACGGAGCTATGAATTACTTGCATGAGGACAGCGAGGCCTGGCCCCTTTGCACGGTAGCTGGAGGAATGTTTACCTAAACTGCTAGAGAGGAATGCATCGGATGAGGAGCGGAGTAGATAATCTTGAAGGTGAAATACAGTTTTTTGGCAGGCAATATGCTGGATCAGGCCCCGTTAGCCGCGCAGGGAGTAGGACAAAGTTCATGGATACAGATGCTGGCTCAGACTAGAGCTTTCAGAGGCAGAAGGCAGGAAAAGGCTTGATGACAGAATTCAGGGCCTACTCGCCTGAATCTGTAAAATGTGGAAAGTGAACCACATAAAGTCGGTGGCCTTTCATACTTAGGAATGGAATATCTGACCCATTCATGGCGGATCTGAAAGAGGACATGTTGACGGTGGACGCACATATATTTGCGTCTTCAAAACTGGAGTAGGAGGGAACATACATGTACTTATAGCATACACATGGAGCCGTTGGGGTCTACGATAGGGGACATAACTGATCACAGAATTCATATTTCCTCAGGGCAAGCATGGAATCTTCTCAATTCCTTTCTCAATGATAGGGTACAAACCGTTGAACTCAACGGTAACACCTCTGAACCCTTTTCACTGCCATGTGGGGTGCCGCAGGGTTCATCTCTTAGTCCCACTCTCTTTAATATTTACGTGGCACCCTTGGCTGACATTATTAGAGCTTTTGGATTTCAGCTTACCTCCTACGCGGATGACACTCAAATTGTACTGTCAGTGAAGGAGGGAGCTGAAATAGAAACAGGAGCACGTTTCTCTGACTGTATGGGCGCGATCTTCAGATGGATGTCGGCCAATTGCCTTAAACTGAACTCAGCTAAAGCTGAGGTTCTTAGGTTTGGCAATAACCCTCTGATGTGGACACCAGACTGGTGGCCTGCGGATCTTGGTCTCTGTCCCACACCCTGTAGGAAAGCTAGAAATCTGGGTGTAGTGGTAGACGAAAAACTCAATATGGGTGACCAGGTCAGCAAGGTGATATCCGGATGCTCGCTGATACTGAGAATGATCAGGAAAATCAAGTTCTTTCTTTCTGAGGGGAACCTCAGAACTGTGGTGACTGCATTGATATTATCTCGTCTTGACTATTGTAATAGTCTTTATGTCAACATTCAAGTACAACATCAAAATAGGCTCCAAACAATTCAGAATGCAGCAGCCAGGTTGCTGACAGATACCCCTAGGTCGGTCTCAGTTAAAGGAGAACTCAAAAAGTTACACTGGCTCCCTACTCATCTGAGATCTAGATTTAAGGCACTTTGTATTGTGTTGAGAGCTTTGGTCGGGACAGGGCCTCAGTTCTTAAGAAACAAGTTTTCCTGGTATACCCCAACTAGATCTCTCAGATCAATGGGTGCAAAACTAGTGAAAACCCCCAGATTCAAAAAAGTCAATTGGGGAGGCAGAAGCTTTGTTACCAGTGCATCCAGAATCTGGAATGAACTTCCATTTTCACTAAGAAACTCCCCTGACATTAGTACGTTCAGGAAGGGTCTCAAGACTTGGTTCTTTTCTCAGTTTTAGTTATGTTTTCTGTTGGGTAGCTTATGCTTAGCGCCAGGACACCGGAATGGTAATCGTGCGCTCTATAAATTTTAATAACATAACATAACATAACATAACATAACATATGCACACAGACACATGTTGTATGCTGCAACAGCAGATGGATTTGACGGAACACCAACGGAAAGCTCATGGGAACAAATGACACACACTTGACATAGTCACATTGTGGCACGCTGGGAGTCACATGTGAGGTGTAATTATCCGTGTACCTGGCATCAGGGGACAGTTGCGGGTGTTGCTGACTGTGCCATACCAGTGATGCAGTGCTTGACACGTGTGTCCTACATGCACACATGTGCAAAGTGTGAATGGGAAGTGTGCCACGTAGTGCCCCATCACACATGACATGTGTAAACAGCTCATCACACATCTATTGTGCCACAACATGAGGAGACATGTGCCACATCACTGCCTGACACACCTAGGCCCTGCACATGAAGGACTGCACTGACAATGACTTGATGTACAACCTTGTGCGAGTCTGACACCTCCATTCCTTTCGTGTGCGCCTCCTATCACCAGTGTAAGCTGTGAAAGGCAGTACACACGCTCTGAGGGCGTGTGTAGGGCCCGTACTCACGCGTGGGCGGGCCGTACACGTGTGAGTACGTGCCTATCACTAGGACCTACGGTACCCCCAACTATAGTGATATGGGCCGTACTCACGCGTGTACAGGCTGTACACGCGTGAGTACGTGACCATCACTAGGACCTACGGTACCCCCAACTATAGTGATACGGGCCGTACTCACGCGTGTACGGGCCGTACATGCGTGAGTACGTGCCTATCACTAGGACCTACGGTACCCCCAACTATAGTGATACGGGCCGTACTCACACGTGTACGGGCCGTACACGTGTGAGTACGTGCCTATCACTAGGACCTACGGTACCCCCAACTATAGGGATACGGGTCGTACTCACGCATGTACGGGCTGTACACGCGTGAGTACGTGTCTATCACTAGGACCTACGGTACCCCCAACTATAGTGATACGGGCCGTACTCACGCGTGTACGGGCCATACACGCGTGAGTACGTGCCTACCACTAGGACCTACGGTACCCCCAACTATATTGATACGGGCCGTACTGACGCATGTACGGCCCGTACACGTGTGAGTATGGCCCGTATCACTATAGTTGGGGGTACCGTAGGTCCTAGTGATAGGCACGTACTCACGCGTGTACGGCCCGTACACGCGTGAGTACGGCCCATATCACTGTAGTGATGGTGCCCTAGGGGTACGTGCGAAACGCGCCGTACCTGTGTGGGGAGTTAAGAATTACAATGGGGACACATGAGGGACAAGTATTAGGGCCTAAATGCATGCAGGTTGTCATGGATACCGAGATTCACGTTCAAAATTGAACATCATGTGGTCTGGAAAAATCAGTTGGCCACATTTAACAATGTTGCAAAGTGGTTGCTGACTTGACATCATGCTGCAAAGTCGAAAGATGCAAAAGCTGTCACTGGTGTCTGTTTAAAGGGATTGGAGGAAACATAGGATGCAAATGAGTTTGACCAATCACTCTGTCCTCCTGTAAATGAAATAGGCCAGCAAGGCAGATATAAGGCAGCCAGAACCCATGAGAGGGCACTTGCCTGCACATCATGTCAGTCGATAACAGCTCATCACACATCTATTGTGCCACAACATGAGGAGACATGTGCCACATCACTGCCTGACACACCTAGGCCCTGCACATGAACGACTGCACTGACAATGACTTGATGTACAGCCTTGTGCGAGTCTGACGCCTCCATTCCTTTCGTGTGCGCCTCCTATCACCAGTGTAAGCTGTGAAAGGCAGTACACACGCTCTGAGGGCGTGTGTAGGGCCCGTACTCACGCGTGTAAGGGCCGTACACGTGTGAGTACGTGCCTATCACTAGGACCTACGGTACCCCCAACTATAGTGATATGGGCCGTACTCCCGCTTGTACAGGCTGTACACGCATGAGTACGTGCCCATCACTAGGACCTACGGTACCCCCAACTATAGTGATACGGGCCGTACTCACGCGTGTACGGGCCGTACACGTGTGAGTACGTGCCTATCACTAGGACCTACGGTACCCCCAACTATAGTGATACGGGTCGTACTCACGCATGTACGGGCCGTACACGCGTGAGTACGTGTCTAACACTAGGACCTACGGTACCCCCAACTATAGTGATACGGGCCATACTCACGCGTGTACGGGCCATACACGCGTGAGTACGTGCCTACCACTAGGACCTACGGTACCCCCAACTATAGTGATACGGGCCGTACTGACGCGTGTACGGGCCGTACACGCGTGAGTACGTGCCTATCACTCAGACCTACGGTACCCCCAACTATAGTGATACGGGCCATACTCACGCGTGTATGGGCCGTACACACGTGAGTACGGCCTGTATCACTAGGACCTACGGTACCCCCAACTATAGTGATACGGGCCGTACTCACACGTGTACGGCCCGTACACGCGTGAGTATGGCCCGTATCACTATAGTTGGGGGTACCGTAGGTCCTAGTGATAGGCACGTACTTACGCGTGTACGGCCCGTACACGCGTGAGTACGGCCCATATCACTGTAGGGATGGTGCCCTAGGGGTACGTGCGAAACGCGCCGTACCTGTGTGGGGAGTTAAGAATTACAATGGGGACACATGAGGGACATGTATTAGGGCCTAAATGCATGCAAGTTGTCATGGATACCGAGTTTCACGTTCAAAATTGAACATCATGTGGTCTGGAAAAATCAGTTGGCCACATTTAACAATGTTGCAAAGTGGTTGCTGACTTGACATCATGCTGCAAAGTCGAAAGATGCAAAAGCTGTCACTGGTGACTGTTTAAAGGGATTGGAGGAAACGTAGGATGCAAATGAGTTTGACCAATCACTCTGTCCTCCTGTAAATGAAATAGGCCAGCAAGGCAGATATAAGGCAGCCAGAACCCATGAGAGGGCACTTGCCTGCACATCATGTCAGTCGATACCACTGCTGCTGTATTGTCTCCCTCTGGCACCATGTCAAGGACTGTGGAGAGGGCCCAGCCTTTCACCCAGGAGGAGAACGAGGCCCTGCTGGATGTGATCCTCCCACAGTACCCCATGCAGTATGGTGGACCAGGGGAGCAGGTGAGTGCTGACTCCACTACCTTTGCCTGTGCACCTTTCTTGTGTCTGTCACTTCTGGCATTGTGGCCAGGTGTGACAGACATGCAATGTTGGTTGGAGTGGGTCCCAGGGAGGGGGGGGCTTATGTCTCTCATGCATGGCTTGATGTAGTTCATGTGTGCACTCCTCACTTGCATTGTGCTTACTGTGACATTCACTGCATAGTGCATGGCACATTCCGCCAGCCTAATCCTCTTGGGCATTCTTGTTCTATTGTCCTGCGGTGATTCAGTGGTCACCCACAGATGTGTGTGAGAGTTGAGTGGAGCTGTGGTGAGAGTGGTGAGAGTGTCCAAATGATGTGTACGCCCCCTGGACATTGATGTGTGTGAATATTCCTTGTCATGTGGGTGAGTGTCCATGTGGAGTGTTGCACCACAGCTGCATTGAGGAGGCAACTGCTCAATCCATATGATGTGTGAAGTAAGCCGTGCTGTGTGTCTGACTTGCTGAGGTAGCCCCACACCTGTGACCCCCCCTGGCAAGTGGCACATGTGCAGAGTGAGGTGTGCGTCCGCAGTTGGCAATGGCAGGTGATTGATGTGTGCCTGTGTACTCTGCTGAGGTTTTGTCAGTGGCCTGGGGCATGTGACTGATTTTCGGTGCTGTCCATCAGCCTTCTGTTGCTTGGGATGCACAGTGTGTGCCATGATCAGGGATTGTTTCGCACCCCTCATGGCACCTGTGCACTTACTATGCCATGTTGTGCATTGGTGCGCCCACAGTGGAAAAAGTCCCTATGACTAAGGTGCTATTACTTGCCAGCATACTATGCCCTGTTCAACAGATCAAAGATGTTCAAATATGTGTCTCTGTGACATGGTGCAGGTGTAGTGATGTTGTCCCACTTTGGTATCCACCTACCACAAGGGGAAGATCTGGAAGGATGCCGTCAAGGCCGTGCAATCGGTGGAGGGTCGCAGGCGGCGCCTGCCACAAGTGAGGAAGAGACGGCAGGACATCCGGTGCTGGACCCGGAGGATCGCCCGAGTCATGCTGAAGGACTCACCTCCTCGCAAGCATGGCGGGCGCCGGCGCCTGACCCACCAGATGCGGCGTCTCCTGGCGGTGGTCTTCCCTGACCTGGATAGGCGGATACAGGAGTTACAGCAGCAGGAAGGGGGTAGGTACATGTGGGTTTGTTGTGTGTTGCCAGCTTTTTGATCGGCTCAGTCGCCTGGATACACAGGCTATATATGTGCAGTGCATATCCAGTTCCCCAAAGTCAACCTGTGCTGTTCTTCCTCCCTTCCCCTCCTTGACATGTGTTACCTGGTCTGTGTGCCATCACTATTGCACATGGTCATCTAGGCTGCCAGTTTATCAAGGTGCACACTGCTTTCTGCATCATGTGTGGGGGTGGTCTGCCTGTGTCCTGTCCTGTTTGGTCACTTTGGGGTGCTTAATAGTTGGCACTGATGCTGAGTCTCAACATAGGAGTGTGAGGGTTCAAATGAACAGACTTGCAGCATGCAATACCAATGTTGTGGCCTCAGACATGATGTGCATGAGTGGGACATATGCTTAGTGCCGGGACGGTTGCTCCTGCGACAGTCAGCTCATTCCAGGACCATGGAGCAGTGTACACACTACAGTCCCCTGACACAGCCTGCCCTCCTACTCATGTGTGTCATCCAACACTGTGCACATTCACTGTGGGTACATCATGGCTCTGCCTCTGTGGCATTGTTCCCTGGCCTAGGTTGTATTTTTCACATGCGTGATACATTTGTCCACTGGACAGGGATACACCAGTTTGCTTGTGCATACTCACACTGGGCAGTGCTTGTGTGGCTATTCACAACAATCTGTTGATGTTTGTTTCAGACCAATATGTTTTGCCAGCCCTACAAGGTGATGTCGTGTTAATGAAGCTAGTTTTCAAGCACAGTTATTGTAACCCTGAATAAGAGGTGTCACTTCTTGATCGGTATCAGTCACATTGACTCAGGTATGGGTGGGTGTGTGCGGGAGGGGCGTACATGTTCAACCCTGATGTTTCATTGCCAGCTCTGACTTGTGTGTGATGAGTCGTAGTACAGACAGTCATCGTGCAGTGCCCCCGTGATGTTGGTCAGTGCTTAATGTTCGTGCGTCATTGCCAGTGTCAGTTTTTGACAATCATGTTTCCTGGTTGTACATTTTTGCCACCTGTGTGTGGTTCAGATGCTACACAGTTGTGACTTTGTGTGCTGACATCTGTGGGTACATTCTGGCTTGCCATGAGGGGGAACCCACAGTACAGCTAGGCTTTTTTGCTACACAATTGCAGGCCCATTAGCTTATGCATTGTCCTGGGTGTGGACATGTGTGCCACTCCAGATGACAGTCAGTAGGTCATATGTGTAGCCAACTGTGTGATCAGGTGACGGATAGCCATGTGACAAATGACATGATTCAAGTTGTTACACAGAGAAAATGTCCATTGGCACTCACTACACCTGTCAACATGTCTCAATGTTTCATATGCGTGACCTTGTTGTTTTGTTGTGAAGGACAATGATGTGCCTGCATGCCAGATGTCTCCCAAGGAAGTGCACAAGACACCACCTTTACACTTTCCAGGGACACGCTGGCACATTTTACAGTAAGGCACAGTTTGAACAAAACTTGTTTGGAGTTCATACATATACATCTTCCCACAGTGTGCTAGCAATTGGGTTCGTCCTTGGTTGTTGCTGATACCAACTTACGAGTGTCAAGTCATCCAGACCACCCTGGTGCCATGTATATGTACTTACTGATACGCCATTTCTGCCTAACAGTGGCTGATTTGAATGAGTCTGGCAGCTCAGACAATGACTGTGTACATGTAGTTTGGTGTGCACCTCCTTGTGTGACTTCTGCTATACAGACACATGTGTGTTGTGTTCACAGAGTGCCACATTCTCACATGCTAGACATGTATATTATGTAAAGGGTTGTGAATCTCCAGGAGTCACAATGTATTGCTTTGGGGTGTCAAAAGTACTCACAGGTCTCTGAGTGTGGGGACACCTTCTGCATTGGCATGTGGTCTTTGGCCTTCGTTGCAACAATACTGTTTGTTTCACAGTGAACAAGAGGTGGCATGCCTTCATAGTCTCGCTGTGCTCAACTGATCCCAGACACTAGCTTCTCATGATCTTGTGATTTCAAGTTATTTGCTGTTGTGTCCTCAATTTATTTTTATCCAAGTGGCATGGTGGGTCAACCGACTGGGGAGTGCAGGGCTTACATATGTGGGGAGTATCCTAGATGTTACTCATAATGCCTTTCCTGATATGCAGTGTTGCCTATTTTGTTTGGACTCATGTGTCAGATGTATACAGGTGACTGATTTTTTCCTGTCTCTTCACCTTGCCCACAGCATCATCTGAGGACACCAAGGGAGACACCGGCACGGACGTCGAGGAGGGATCGAGCAGTGGTGCCACCACTGCTGAGGAGTCGGTGGAATCCAGTGGCACGGAAGGCGAGGGGAGTGAGGCGGAGGACCTGCCCAGTACCAACACAGACTACGAGGCAGACGGGTCCGAGGCTGAGCTCCCAGAGGAGGCGGAGGCTGCGCCCACAGCTGAAAGCAGCAGTATATCTCTCGCCGCCCCCTCCATTCCCATCACCGCCCTCCCACTTGCTCGGGTCCCTTCTGTCCGTGCTAGGCGCCCACATGTCTCCTTCATGCCAGGCACCGCACCCCTTACCCCTGTCCCCCCTACTGCCCTCGCTGCCGAGTCTGTGGACATTCAGCGGCAGTTGCAAGTTGGGCAGACATCGATCCTGACTGTCCTCCATGGCCACACCAGACTGCTGACACAGATGATGTCGTACATGGAGGGCATGTCATCAGCGATGTCTAACCAACGGAGGTTGCTGAGGTCCATGGACTCAACACTGATGGCAGTAGCAAATCACCTGCAGAGCTGCGTCCCCCCCTACCCCTGCCCCATCCACAAGTCCCACAACCATGCCTGTCCCAGTCACACCAAGACATCCACACACACACACCCCACCAGACAGTAGCAGCACACCACCACATAAGGGCAAGCGCACACCTCCTGACACGCACACTCAGGGGGAAGCAGGCACACCCACTGGGTCTGGGGCACACAGGCAGGCACGCAACCACAGTCCTCGTCCACATGACTCACTCCCCAGTCCCTCCGATGTCACTCCCCTTGGCTCCCCTGCCCCAGATTCGGAGAAGGAGGCCTACTTTGCTGGGCTGGGCCTCAGCCCCACTAGTTCACCTGGGCGGAAACGGTCAAGGCACTCCACGGGTAGGGGAGTTAAGTCCCCCAGCCTGTCCACCACCTCCCCCAGTAGCGCTGCAACCCATCCCTCCGACCCCCCCCCTCCTTGGGGCCTGTTGTTTCTCCGGGTGCAGGGGAGACGCTTGAAGAACTGGCAGAAGTGTGCAGCGCCGAGCTCGTCTCCACCTTTGGCGCTGCCCCACCCCCTGTGGTGGAGTCGTCCGTCCCTGCACCCACCACACCTACCCTTCCCCCTCCTGTCCCTGCGGTGCCTGGTCCTTCCCCACATGATGCCCCCCCCCCAGTCGACGACACAGTCTTGTGATGTGCAGGCAAGCTAGGGGAGACGCATGGCCATGTGGCCCCCCCCCAAGGACTGATGTAATGGACTGGCCATTGGCCTTTGTGAATAGTCTCGTTTACACATTATTATTTTGCTGCTGAATAAAGCCTTTTCTTTTTCGTTTGGAAAGTCTTGCCTTTCAGGTATTGATGTTGATGCTGATGCTACAGGAGTTGGGGTTGTGGGCATGTGTTATGTTTCAGGGACATGTTGTACTCTGCTGCTCATGGGGTGGAACCTGGTATCTGCGTGCCATCACAAGGTCTCTGCAAAGATTCTTTGTCATGTCTGCTCTTTGTGTTTGGAGACATTGTCCCAAGGAGTGTTCTTTCCTCTGTGTCACCTGGCATCTCCCCTGCAGAGAGTTGCACAATTGTTGTGTTGTCCTGTGTCTACATATCCTTGGCTGGTGATGGATCCCTTCAACTCTGGCCATGCCTGCTCAGCAATGTGTCCGGCTGCATAGTCTGTGCCATCCTTGGTACTCACTGTACTCATGTATAGAGTGTTTTTCCATGCCCTCACGGAAACATTGTCCCTTTTCCGCACAATGCATGTGTGTAATCCCAGCCTAGTACACATATGGAACTTGTCCTGCTGGGTATTTGAACACCTGACTCACAATTGTGGCCTTTGTATCTGTGGGAACTCCACCCGATTCCTTCCGTGACAGACAACATCTTGGTGGCTAGGCCAGCACCTGAACATTCCTATCAGTCCTGGGATGTGCGTGTCAGTGTGTGTTCTCTTTGGCTCTCTTAGTTTATTAGGCAGTGGCATGACTATACAGTCTTGTGGCATGATCTCAGTGTGTGTATTGTGCTGCATCTGCCAGGGGTGGTTATGCATGTGTTATTTGTCCTCACACCCACATGTGGTGTGTCATGCAGTGGGGGATGACATCCATCCTCCTGGGAGTGGGACACTGCTGTCAGTGATGTGTTGTTATGGCACTATCATCATTGTCCTAAGTTATGGATACGTACATTAGCACATGGAGCTGTGGTCATCTGATAATGATGTATACCCCCATATCTCTGTCCACTGCTGGGAGTCCTCTACACCCACCCCCATAGCTCTGTCCACTGCTGGGAGTCCTCTGCACCCACCCCTCATATGTCTGGGCACTGCTGGGAGTCATGGCCACCCACCCCTCATATGTCTGGGCACTGCTGGGAGTCATAGGCACCCACCCCTCATATGTCTGGGCACTGCTGGGAGTGATAGGCACCCACCCCTCATATGTCTGGGCACTCCTGGGAGTAATAGGCACTCACCCCTCATATGTCTGGGCACTGCTGGGAGTCATAGCCACCCACCCCTCATATGTCTGGGCACTGCTGGGAGTGATAGGCACCCACCCCTCATATGTCTGGGCACTGCTGGGAGTCATAGGCACCCACCCCTCATATGTCTGGGCACTGCTGGGAGTCATAGGCACCCACCCCTCATATGTCTGGGCACTGCTGGGAGTGATAGGCACCCACCCCTCATATGTCTGTGCACTGCTGGGAGTCATAGCCACCCACCCCTCATATGTCTGGGCACTGCTGGGAGTGATATGCACCCACCCCTCATATGTCTGGGCACTGCTGGGAGTGATATGCACCCACCCCTCATATGTCTGGGCACTGCTGGGAGTCATAGGCACCCACCCCTCATATGTCTGGGCACTGCTGGGAGTGATAGGCACCCACCCCTCATATGCCTGTGCACTGCTGGGAGTCATAGCCCCCCACCCCTCATATGTCTGGGCACTGCTGGGAGTGATAGGCACCCACCCCTCATATGTCTGGGCACTGCTGGGAGTGATAGGCACCCACCCACCCTCTTGCGCCCTTGCTGTGGTACACTGCTGTCCTGGCCATACACCACCCCCAATTTACAGCTGATATGCTGCACCAAGCCGTACGCCTGCATCCGTGGCGTGTGTACGCCTTGTGTCCATCATGTAATGGGGCTGTAGGGGTACACGTGTACGGACCGTACCCACGCTCTGGGGGCGTGGGTACGGTCCGTACACGCGGACCCCTACATCACCACTACTATGGTGGTACGGACCGTACCCACGCTCTGGGGGCGTGGGTACAGTCCGTACACGCGTACCCCTACATCACCACTACTATGGTGGTATGGACCGTACCCACGCCCCCAGAGCGTGGGTACGGTCCATACCACCATAGTAGTGGTGATGTAGGGGTACGCGTGTACGGACCGTACCCACGCTCTGGGGGCGTGTGTACGGTCCGTACCACCATTGTAGTGGTGATGTAGGGGTACGTGTGTACGGACCGTACCCACGCTCTGGGGGCGTGGGTACGGTCCGTACCACCATAGTAGTGGTGATGTAGGGGTACGCGTGTACGGACCGTACCCACGCTCTGGGAGCGTGGGTACGGTCCGTACACGGTTACCCCTACATCACCACTACTATGGTGGTACGGACCGTACCCACGCTCTGGGGGCGTGGATACGGTCCGTTCACGCGTACCCCTACATCACCACTACTATGGTGGTACGGACCGTACCCACGCTCTGGGGGCATTGGTACGTCCCGTAACACCATTATGGTGGTGACGGGTACGCGTCCACTTCTGTTGTGGCGGGACGTGGGATTGGTGGACACGCCCCCCGAAGTGACCAGACCATGGAGGTAATTATTGTGCAGGTTGTATTTGTATTTTGTGGGGTGTGGGTTATGTTTCCTGCCCCTTGCACCCCCCCCTTTGCCCCTGGGGGTTGTTCTGACCTTCTGCGGCGTCTGCGTCGGTTTCTGTACACGAGGTGGTAGGCTATGAGGGCCGGGATGACGCGTAGGTTGGGGTCCATCGCTGTCCGTCGCGTACCGGTGCTCCTTGTTCGCGTCGTCCTCAATTTCCCGGCAGTTTTCGGCTCCCGTAAAAAATGCTACGTGCGGAGTGACGTAGGCACGAATCGTACTTGCTGGTCCGTGAAACGCTGCCTGACTCCGTCCGGACGTCGCGTCTGCGCCGTCCAGACTCAGATTTGTATGTATTTTTTTGACGGTCGGTGTTTTTTACGACTCGTACGGAAATGGTGTTTCTGTACGATTCGTACTTGCGAGTTTGTAAGGTGTTTTTCCCGGGTACGAGTCAGACGGAGAAAACGCTCCGTACGACCATTTGTACCCGGGTTTTACCGGATCGGAATCAGCACCTGAATATATATATTATTTATAAATGTTAAACATTTTAAACTAGGTTTATTTTAATTATATGTATTACTTTATTTGACATTATTTTTAAAAGTTAAATAACAAACGATATTTTTAACTACGATATTTCTGATATCGATAATTTTTTTCCGATATTTTTGTACTTACCATAATGTAGATAGGATGTCGATATTCTGGATCTCAATATTTCGCCTACGATATTTTTGACGTTGATATTCTTGTAGTCGATATTCTGTCAGTGATTCATTAAATGTTGCCTATACAGATTGCAAGGTTATTTAACACATAAATCAGTCTAACCTGTGACTTTAATTCCACATTCTGGTCATCATCCGTGCCTAAAAATAGGTAACTTTTGAAACAACTATTTCTTCCGCTGATGTTGACATCACCGGAAGTGACTTTACATAGCCTTTGGCCTGACAACGACATCTCTGCAACTCACTAGTCATGAAACCGGGATCATGACCAGAGCTAATGTGTTCATTTACTCAACAGTCTTATATAATGTTCTGCAAAGTATAGTTTGTTTGCCACTTTACATGAATTTAGGGTCATTTGACTTTAGAGAAAAAAACATTTAAAGAAGTGACTACCGCATAAGAGAAATGGCAAGGGCATTTTTAACAGTAACTGTGGCATAGCAGTAGACAGGAACTCAAATTAGGTTTACGGGACATGAGTTCAGAGACAGATGGTGGGGATGTCTTTAAGAAGGTTTCTTAACGTAAGTAAGGAGGGCAAATGTAGCTTCTGACTTTGATGACATAATGAGATATCAATAATACTGGACAGCCTTAACCTCACTAACAAAGTGTCAATAACTCCATCAGTAGGCATGCATTTTAAAACTCTGCATGTGCTTTGGGGGATTGCTGCATTTCTCTTCCTGCTCAGTAGATCCACAGCTACTCCAAAAGTAAGATGACTCAGCAAAATCTGTAAACTGTAGTGTACCAGAAAGAAAATAGCCTCCTGTGCGATTTGTAGGGTTGGCGAGTATTTTTCCAGAATTAATGAGGTCGGGGCATTCAGGCAATTTGGTGAACCCACTGTCTGTTGACTTAGGCTAGTTTCTCATGATCCATTATCTATGGTTCAATTGAGTGTGCATTCAGGCAAGTGTTCATACTGTACTGGGCAACTGCACAAATGAACATAACGTATAAAATTACAGATGAGTAACTGAGAACTGTGGGGACGTTTTTCACCAAGCATTACTGAGTGATATCAAATAAAAAGTAGAGAGGGAAGCTCAAGATGTCTATGATGTCACTCAGAACTCAGAGGTAATAAACATTCCAATACCTCAATTACCCATCTATAATTCTATCTAGCACCTAAATCATCTGCCCCTGCTTGAGACTGCTAGGCTGAGGGAAAAGAGTAGTTGGAGGGCCATACATAAAAGGGCCTCTCCTCCCCGTCCCAAACTTGAAAAAGAACCTTACCTTTCATCCTTAATGAGGGAGCCATGCATAGCATGGCCTCTGTTATGTATCCCTGTCCCAAAGGTTAAAAAAAAGTATCTGCCTATTTGACCAACCTCCATCACATTCCCTGCCGATCTTCTCCCTCCAGCAGTTGTGCCTTCACCTTTCAGTTTAAGCAGGTAAGCAGCACTGTACTGACAGGCTTTCACAGTCCCTGTCAGCCTGGCCTGGAATAGTCTATGGTGTAGCAACAGTGGGAAACAAAGTTTTGCATCAACTGCTGCTATCTCACAGCAGTGAATTACCAGATTTAGAATCTGGTGTATGTACACTAGAGAGGCTACCTATAGAAGTCATGCATAACAATAGGAATGACTAGCAGTCTGTATTCAATGTCATAGAGAACTAGACAGAACAAGCATTTGCAATGCAATAGGTCCCGCATTACTGAAAGTTTGAGATATTGCCGTTGCATTATTATTTGCATGCAATGCCAATTGCAGAAACTTTCAGTAATGCTAGACCTATTGCATTGTACATCTTTGTTTAATCTTGATCATACCTCCAGGATCTCATCTTCAGCAGGCCAGTGGCCTGTAGAAAAGGGCCTAAATGTTCTCTCTCCAGATAATGACATGGATGGATGCTGCATTTGTGCGTGAGGGGAGGCAGGAAGGATGTGCGAGGGAGGAGTCAAGAGATGGCCAGAGCTGGCCAACCAAAAGAATCAAGTGGTGATGTCCGCTGGGAGGCAACCAAGCACCGAAAGGCGGAACAGATTCACAATATTAATCAACCAGAGAAAAGGAATTTTAAAAAGCATCCCAACTAACCAACTAAAAGCGGTGGGCATGTCCAAGTCCCCAATAGCCCATATACTGAATACAGCATGCATCGCAGAGCAGCTCATGCGCTGCCCAGGCTCGACCTAAAAAAGCTACGGTGAAAGGCAACGGTTAGCGAAAACAAGACTTACATTCCTTGGAAACTTATATTGCTGCAACATAAAGTGTAATGAAGTGAGGAGTACTGAAACAGAGTTATTCATTTTGACAGGAGGCACATTTAGCTTTTGGAGCCTTAGAAGAGGAGATTGGTAGTGATGGCACAGGAGCATTGGTGGACTCGTGAAGTGAGGTGCATCAGAAGAAAAATGTCTGGATACAGTACGCTGTGAAGTCTGTGCAGATTCTGGGCAGATACTTTTGTTAGCACTGCAAAAAATCACCTAATTAAAAAGGAAAAATGGTAATGTGCAGACAAGGCACCGCAGCGCCGGCTTTATAGTTGTGAGAGGTTTTGTATGGGGAGCCGTGTAATGAGGTGAAGTGTGCCCCACAATTAATATTCCTGGAAGGGAAAATAAGCCTCCTGGGGAGTACATTCCGAGAAGCAGCCATTATTAATCAGCATTTTACCGAAGCATAATCACGCCCACTTACGTTCCCCCCAGGTAAGCTAATAATGACAGGTGCAACCAAATAAACAGGAAATATAATGGCCTGTTTGTCAGAGCTAATCGCAACTTAACCGCGCTCAGAGATGGTTAGAAAGACAGATCAGCTCCTCTGCTCTACAGGCTACCGAGAAGCAACAGCTATTACCGCTGAAAAAAGATGGTCATTAGAGAGCTGTGAGGGCTGCTTTAGATGCAAATCATGACTGAGCCATTTGTGATCATCAAATCCTATAAGGTGAAGAGAATAGGAGGTTTGTTGCAGAAGATGTGAGCTTGCTTCCTGGTTGTCCCAGAGAAACCAAGCATTAGAAAGAGCACAAAGAAATGGTACAGATGTAGTAGGTGGAATCCTTAAAGACAAAACAAACTTAGGTCTTTAGCCCTATATGAGGGAGGAGTTACACGTTTTTCAGAGTTTTATGGTTTCTGAGGGTGCATCTAGAAATCTGAAACAGGTACATATGCCATGTAATGATCCAGTGAAAAGTTCCTATGCTCAATTCTACACAGCTTATATCAAGGGCCACTGGAATGATCAGTTTTTGTGGCTGTGGAATTTTCTGCATCATTTTTAGATTTGCAAGATAACCCATCATCCACTGCTTATTCATCAGATTTTACCCCAAAAAAACCATTTTGTTTCTAGTTCAAATGGATCAAAGTTGCTTGAAGTGTGGCAACATGAGTTGCTGCGCAATTCAACTGGTCCTAATGAGGTGAAAGGTTTGCCCCAGGCAGTGTTAACCAGTGTAAAAATGATAAAAAATGAGGAACTGCGACTGCCACAAAATATGCAGCATTATGCCGCATAATTTGCCTTTTCATGCTGCAAAATTCAGTCAACCATGCCGCAGAATTTGGTCCTCCCCTGATACATAATTCCAGTGGCCAGACATAAACCTTTACACATAAAAATACGCTATTGCATTTTCCCGTTTTTTATTGTTTCTCACGATTGTCACTATGTTTTTTGAGAGGAGAAAACCCTTCCACTACACTCCACCGATTATGGAGGGAGTTGTGTTCCCTTCCCATCCTCCAAATGGATAAACACTGATCTGTGACTGGAGTACAAGCTGGTGAACATCCAGAAACTCACAAGTTTCTTTATCCAGGTTATCTCCTCTTCCTGGAAAGGCCCGTCCATGCCTATGGGAGAGGATTTAGATATGCATAATACTGAGGGGCATATGTACAAGCCCCTATGGCCACGGGAACGTCACTTTTTGTGATGTTGTTGTGGCAAAAGGAGCCTTGCCTTATGTACAAGGCAGCGTTAAGCCACTTAATGTGGCTTAACGCTGCCTTGTACATAAGGCACCCTTTCATGCTATGTTTAGCGTGAAAGGGGTGTGCAGTGGGTGTTGCGGTAGGCGTTCCACCGCAACACTCATTATATTTGACGCTGCCCCCTATGTACAAGGGTGGCGTACATAGAAGGCAGCTCCAACATTAAGACCAGGAAAATCCTGGCCTTAAGTTGGCGAAATGAGGAGAAATGCATTATTTCATCTCGTTTTTGCTTTTTCCATGTGTGCTGCCTTGTGCAGCACACATGGAAAAAGCAAAATGCCATGGTTTGTTTATGTACGGGAAGGTGTGCCTTCCTGTACATAAACAAAACTTTTTTTAAAAAATTCATTTTGTAACTTTCATGTGTGCTGCATGAAGCAGCAGACATGAAAGTTACAAAGTGGCATTTTACGATTGTTTATGTGCAGGAAGGGACACCTTACTACACATAACCAATCTTCCCCTGCACGCAGACACCCTTGCACACTGGCGCAAGGGTGCCTGGGTTGGCGCTAAGTTGTTTAACTTAGCGCCATCACAGGGGGAAACGCAAGGCTGCACTATATCCTTGTAAATATGGTGCAGCCTTGCGTTTCCCAAGTGGCGGAGCGTGTCGTTAAGCCATGACATTTAACGACATGCTCCGCCACTTCATTGTACATATCCCTTCAATATTTACTCATGCATATTAGACCATACTGGGGCCATTTCGTATTCGAGTAAAACGTTTTGTGTGTTTAAATTCATGTTCAAAAGTGAAATTGCAGTTGCAAATCAAGCTATCTGTGCGTGTAAATTCAGATTACATAAGCAATTTGCTTTCTAAATCGGGCTCTTCGTTAATAAGCTACAATATCTTTGTGAGAATGTATATGACCAATACACACTCAGAAAAGAAAGACAATGCAACCTACATTAGTTGCACAAGTTAAATAACTAGAGGAAACTTTATTTAATATTTTGTACTCCAAGAATCTGCTCCGAACATTTGTGAGAAAGAATTTGTGTCTGCCTGCACTGCAGCTGTTGCAGCTGGACGTTGTTGGATGTCGTTGGGATCTCTGCATGCTGTGTCTGGCGAGGGTCCGGCTCCTCTCCCTGCCAATGTCTAAGCTCCTGATGGACTGCTGGCAAGATATTGATTGCTCACTGTATTACTGCTGCTCGCACTTCACAGAGTCTCCGGTGCTAGAGTCCTTTTATCTCAGAGAGCAGATGTGCTCCAGATGATAAAGCGCTAACTTGAGCCCCAGCCCTATCCCGAGTGCATGATCCTGGGCAAACGATGCTGTCATTGTTGCGCCTCAAATTGCCTCCTCCTGCTCTCTCCGTTAGACATTCTCCCTTAAAAATGTCACACATCTCTTGTCTTACAAACAAAGGGGCCGATTCACAAGGAACTGACGTCTCTCTCCTCCACTTCCTTGAACATATCCCCCACAGTATCTTTGTAAGGCTTTAGTTTCTTTTCTCTCCAGCCACACCAATAGTAATATATGAGGACTAGGCATGGGGTTGGCTAGTTGGTCATCATAAGAAAGAGGTACGTAAGATGAGAAGAAGTATGCTCTTGAAGTAAGTAACTTTTTCCTAGTCTTATGTCCAGTTACTTTTTCTTCAGAGAGGAAAAATCTAAATCCTTGGAAAGATAAAGAGAAAAGCAACATCCAGATTAGCCCGGGGACAAGGCAAATTTTTTCGTTGCTTGGTAAACCTTGTGCTGGGGTGCTGGCACTTGCACCTTAATCTTCTCGTAAAATCATGATATATATTTCCCCATTGGTCGTATGAACCTTTGTTAGTTGACTTGAAGCGCTGTAAGGGAGATAATATCAGAAATGCCTTTCCAACCTTTGAAGCCAATGTGACAAATCAATAAGGACCAAGAATCAAAAATTATAGGAAGATATATGCAGCTCTTACCCCATTTCTAGTGTATCTTTGAATGCTTGTCTTTTTACTACCACGACTTGCTTGTATTGTAACTTGTATCAGAAATGCAACTTTGCTGCGTGTAATGTACATTTCCCTAAACGCTAGCTGTTGTTATGTTAATAAAAATAAAAATATTTAAAAAAAGAATCAATAATTATGATTATGTGGGTTTATGATATGATTTAATCCCTCTAGTATACAAACAAAGTAAAAATAGGTTTCCAAGGTACAACAGTATGGTCTGGAGGCTGAAATGTGCCATTGAATTGAGCCGTAATTATTATTATTTTTTTTTGTAATATATGTTTATTAACATTATATATCACTCAATAGCATTACAATCAGGAGCCTTCACTTACGTAAAACATCCTAATGCACAGCATTCCTTATACAATCATGCCCACTGTTATCTGATGGTATACTAGCTGAATTATCACTCCCCCTGCAAACCTCGCAGAGTAGTCCCTAGAAATTCCACCATCATATTTCCGTATGAACTCATACTGTAAGCATATGAATAGCAGAAACCTCACTCAAAAGCTCCATTGCGTAATCGCTACAACTAATCCAAAATCTAGAACCTATGCCTTGTTACATCCCCTCCCCCCTCCCTCCACCCCCTTCCCACAACTCCTCCGGCATGACTTATTGGCTGGATACATACCAAGGCACTCAATTCTTTATAAAGTACACCTTAGACTTTCCCAACACAGGACCACTGACAACCCAAGTGAGATAGTGTCTTGTCCCTCAACACCCTTCTAACCAGATTCAGGGGATGGCAGGCTCTGCGCTTCTCCAATCTCCGAGTCCGCATCCATATCAATTGAGCTGTAATAATATGAGATACAGATTGATAACAGCCACAACTAGAATTGAGGAAATTGGCGCAAATGTGTGTTCCATAAAGAAACTTCCCATTTCTTTTCTAAACATTGATTTAGCACATAATTAGCTAACCGGGATTTCTATCCAGGAGGCATAGAAGGTGTCACAATATCAGAAAGGAAAGACTCAGCATCTATGGTTCTTTCAGTGATCTTGTCCTACCCTCTAGATTATACTTGGCTTGCACTTCATGTAAAAAATAAAATAAAAACTCTGGGCCTTCTGAAGTTTTAGAGCTATCTGTAAATATTTAACATTCTTTTAACAACCATTTACCTTGAGGCTGATATTCACATTCATCTTCGGAAGCATATGTTCATTTGGTACGTGCTTTTGTGATTCTACATTAATCTTTGATACAGGATCAGGAATTTATGCCACACAACATCTGATAAAGCAGTAATAGGAGCAAAAACAATTATTGCAACACTGTTTGTGCAGGCAATCCCAAGGTACTTTAAATTTCTTGCAGATGACTCAAAATCAAGCAATAATGATTGAAAAACCTTTCTGTCGCTGCTGCTGCCACCGTAGTTGGGATCATCCTGTGTTCCTTTCAAGGAGGTGGGCTGAAGGACGCTGTGCTGCCCTGTAATTTCGCCGCAAATCCGTGCCCCGACGCTTCAAAACCCGGGGTAAGGACTACAGCCCCCAGGGTGCACCAGGCATTCCACAGCTGCCGCGAGGGAGTGGGAGATGTGGCCATCGCGCTTAAAGCGCTGCTTCTCCCCCCGCGGCGCGGGAAAAACCTTTCTGTCGCTGCTGCTGCCACCGTAGTTGGGATCATCCTGTGTTCCTTTCAAGGAGGTGGGCTGAAGGACGCTCTGCTGCCCCGTTAATTTCGCCGCAAATCCGGCGCCCGACGCTTCAACACCCAAGGTAAGGACTACAGCCCCCAGGGTGCACCAGGCATTCCACAGCGGCCACGAGGGAGTGGGAGGCGTGGCCATCGCGCTTAAAGTGCTGCCTCTCCACCCGCAGCACGGGACGAAGCTCGGACCAAGGGCGGGCGCATCTGTGCCCATCAGGGGCCAGAAGAGGCCGGGCTGGGCCATCCCATTTGGTTCTAAGCTCTACAGACGTGGACTATTATTTGTATTTTGGCTAGTGATTTTCTTCCTTATTATTTTGTATCTAGCAGGTGTATTATTAGAAGTGTCTAGATGCAGCTCCTTTATGTGGGGGAAGTAGTATTTACTGGGATTTTACTAAGGCTCCTCTTTTTTCTCCGTTGTAACAAATTTGAGCGAGGGTAGTAGTTGCTTTGTTGTCATTCTATTGTAAGCACTGAGGGTTTGGGGGTTCACTTCGGAGCCATGGGGAGGAGGAAGGCTCAAGCGAGCCAAGAAGGGACAAAAGCTGCATCCAGGGCTACTGTTACAACCATGGACACCTTTTTGTCAAGAACTGCTTCAGTTATTGATAAGGAGATTGAACTAGTGAACAGGCGTCTCTCTAGATCCCCCTCTAATGGTCTTTTCCCTCTCCTGGGTGGGTCAAATAAACCGTTAGTGAAGCACCGAGTATACTTTCATCCCCTGGTTTGGGTGGTGATTCTCAGGTCAATGATGCCCTGTCCCCTTTACCAGATTCTCCCTGGGAGGTGCCTCCTAGGACCCTGTCTCCCATTGTGGTTATCGGGACGAGGAGGAGTGGTGCATCTTCCCTTATGTTAGGGAATGGCGGGACGGGTGGTAATACTAATCATACTCCTCTAGAAGTTCTTAGCAGTGCTGACGTCTTGCAATTTCCAAGGGTGGCTCAAAGGTCCGATGGCAGCTTGAAAAGAAAATGTAAGCCAATGGGGAGTCAAGCCCAAAAAATTTAACCTAACGTGCCATCCAAGCCTGCCCCTAAAAATAAGGTACCCATATTGCCAGCATCTGACATAGTCAACATGGCCACATTGGAAGCCTTTAAATCTACTCTGTGTTGCATGTTGGAGGATAAGTTGAGCCCCATTGTGGCTAAGTTAAATCGTAAAGAGCAAATCCTAGTTGAACAACATAAGTCCTTAGATTCCACCCATCTTCTCCAACCCGTGGTCCCAGACCTGCCTAAGGCTAACACTGTGCCAGGTACTTTGCCTTTGTCTGGGGTAGCCGTTGATTCTTGTTCTTTAAGCAGAACTCAGTCCTGTGGTGAAAATGTGTCTCCAAGAGTGCAAGGGGGGCTGGCTGATGGTACAAGTGTTAGGCAGGTATCTATTGGGTTTTACCTACAAATCACCAGGGTCAAGCTATTTATAGATCAGGAAAGAGCTTGGCAGAGGCGCAGGGACACTCAACCAATGTCCCCCAGAATTCAGCGGTTATAAATCTTCCACCCCAATCCGCACCACTGGTAGTAATTTTGGGGAATGTCCCTCCACTTACACAAGGCTCCCAGGAGGACATCACTCAACTTACGAATAAGGTTACTCATTGGCTATCGAGCAATACCTTTGTGGACCCAATGATGGAACGTAATATCATCATGGTTCGCCGTGTGGGCTGGATAGGTAGCTCGAGGAAATCTGGAGGGGGTGATTGCATTATTGTGAACATTAATAGTCCACTCATTCTGCCTCTGGGTTTTTTCTACAAGGCCGACCACATACGGGCCCACAATTTAAGTATGCTAAGTAATAGGTGGATTCAAAGACCCCTGGAGGCTTCAGGGGGTAGCCATTCTCAACCTTTTGTGGGGATGCCCCGTTCGGCTGGTCATTACCCTACCCCTCGGCTAGAGTTAACAAATAGATTCTCAGCTCTTTCAAGGTTGGACGAGTGCGACTGACTGCACAAGAATTTAGAGCTCATAGGAGGCTTACTCCATCAACAGTAATATTGCGCCCGGTAGTACGGAGCTGTCTGGGACGCTTAGCCCCCAGCAGCAGGTGTTGTCACCAGTTGTATCTCAAGGGGCGATTACCAAATTAGACGCCTATAACGTCCTGTCATGGAATATTGCAGGTATGGCGGGAAAATTTCAGGACCCTACTTGGATGCAGTTCGTCAGGCAATTCTCTGTGATCTGTTTCCAGGAGACTTGGCTGGTGAACTGCAACCTATTTTTGGAGGGATATAAAGCTTTCTTTGTTTCTGCGTCCCTGTCAGTTTGTGGCAGAGCAAGGGGTGGGCTGGTTATTTTTATAGTGTTGGCTGTGAATTGTAGGATTCAGCAACTCCCCACTGCCTATAGAGATTCTCAAGCTATCGTCCTAAGGAGAGGAAATGATAGCATGGGTATCATTAATTTTTATAACGCAGTGAATGAACAGGGGGAGTGTAAGATTACCCAGTTGAGAAGCCAAATTAGGCAGTTCTGTGGTTCTGTTGCACATAGACTTATGGTGGCGGGGGACATTAATGTCCACCCTTGTGGTGATCCTAAAATCACTTGTATGAGAGAGATGGGATGTGCTAGCATGCGGGGCCTTCACTTTGAGCATTCGGTTCAGGGCGAAGCACTTAATAATATGCTTAATGAATTCGATTTGATATTATCAATGTCTTTTTCTGCCCCCCTTAGTAAACAGCCCGTCCCGTCTTTTAAAGGACGAAGTGACGGTACTTTTGTAGATTATATTTTGATTTCAGCTGGGCTTCAGTCTAACCTCCAGGGGTTTACAATTGTGGATAATGTATTTAGTGATCACAATCCCATTTGTGTGTACCTGGGAGGTGGTTTGTTGACAAGCCATGCTAGGGTGATAGTACCAGGCACGCTGAGACCTACGGATGGAAGGCACTGCCTAAAATGGTCCCAGGTAGCCCCAGACCTATTTTATGGAAAGGTACAAGTGTTATGTGCAGCTGAAATAACAACTTGCGTGTCTCCTGGCTCCCTCCCTAGGGGTGTTCTCAAGGCTTTTGAGGGTATTATCAGTAAGATAGGGGCATTGTTAAGCGCCCCCTCCCATAGGACGGTGCCTTGTGACCCCAGATGGTTTGATCCTCTATGCTCCAAAGCTGCTAGAGATTTAAAGGAAGCCTTAAAAGCTACCCCGAGAGATAGAATTTTGATTTGTGCCCTCCGTCTCAAGTATAAACGAGCACTGACCACCCATAAAGGTGAACTAAAGAAAGCAACGTGGCGAGAATTACTGGAGCCAAGTACATTAGAGAGTAGCTCTAGGTTCTGGGGTATTATTAATCGACCTTTATTTGAGAAGACTGGGGACGGAGAAGTAGGCACTATTATAACAGAAGATGAATGGGTGTCTAATTTTAAATCCATTTTTAAAAGTACTACAGATCAACAACAAGCCCAAACCAGAGATCATACTAATGTCTCAGTACGATTTGTGCAGAAAGAGGTGGAGAAAGGTATTTCAGGTCTGTCATGTAACAAGGCTCCAGGTCCCGATGGCATTCCTCCGGACCTTTTTAAATCAAACCCACCTTTTTGGGCTCCGGTTCTGGGGCCCCTCAACGATTGTACCGGTTTTTAAGAAGGGCGATCGTAACAGTACTTTGTGTTATAGACCGATCTTCCTCATTGATTCCGTGGTCAAGGTTGTGGGCGGGGTTTTATTGAACAGATTAGCCTCTTGGGCGGAAGAGAACAAGATCGTCTCTGATATACAATATGGGTTCCGACCAGGACATTCTACTCTAGCCCAATGCCTTAACCTATGTATGATCCTGGGGAAGTATACGGTTGCCCGCCAAGGTACGATCTACATGGCCTTCATGGATCTTTCCTCCACTTTTGACTGTGCCAATCGGGGGAAATTGTGGCAATCCATGAAGGCCATGGGGGTGGAGGACGGCTTGGTCGACTTCCTGAGGAATCTGCATAGGGACACTAAGGCCAAAATCAGATTTGCCCAGGATCTTCGGGTCTCTAGGGACTTTAAAATTGAAAGGGGAGTATGACAGGGATGTATTTTGGCCCCATTTCTATTCAATTTATATATTAACGACCTGGATAAAACCTTGGAAGAAACAGGGGCTGATTTCCCGTATGTGGGGCGACGAGGACTGCCCGTCCTGCTATATGCGGACGACGCGGTCCTCGTTGCCAGGACAGCAATGGGCCTTCAGTCCCTGCTTGATGCCTTTCGGGGCTTCATGGCCGACCGTGACCTAGCTGTTAACAACTCTAAATGTTATATCATGCAGGTCGGGACACGATAAAAGAGGCAGTACCCCTTCAAAGTGGGTGGCGAGAAAGTGCCTTTCACCACGACATTCTCATATCTGGGTGTTTTATTAAACAATCACTTGGATTTGGGGGTCCTTATCCAGAGAAAGAAGGGGGAGGTTCTAAGGGCGAACACAGCTATTTTCAACTTTGCTGCAAAGATGTTCAAAGCGAACTATTGCGGCAATGCTGAAAATATATCAAGCCAAAAGTGTTGCTATTGCTAGCTATGGGAGTGAATTATGGGACTATGCAGCAACAGATGTTTTACAGGTGGTGGAGAACACCTTCTTAAACAGCTTCTTGGGGTGCTAAGAGGAACACCAAACTTGGTGGTACACGAAGAAACAGGGTTACCATTTATGTATGATATTTTGGCCATGCGTCCTTTGCTGTGTTGGCTCAACTGCTGGCTAAACAAAGATTTAGTTCTCACCCACCAGATCTTGAAAGAAGTTTTGAACCTTGACCTTATGTTACTTATTCCATGGTTAAAATATATAAAGGGTTGCTTTGAGGAGCTGGGGAGACCAGATCTTTTTTTAAAGCCTGATCTCATTACCGTAGCGGATGTGGAATTTGTAAAGAAGACTTTTACTTCCCCGAAAAAGCTTGACAGAGTTGGGGTAGAATTGTGTAAACCCAGCGTCCGCAAATTTGTAATGCTTAAAACTACTCCATCTATTGAGCCATAGCTTTTGTGGCCCCTATCGACCCATGGGCGGTTTTTATTGATCAGGTTTCGTTTGGATTATTTTCACTTTTTACTTGTTGTACCAAAAGGGAGCTGTAGAGGCCAAGTGTTAGCATCCTGTGGCTGCGACGGAGTGTCTCCTCAGGATTTGCTGCACTTATTGTTTTTTGTAAATTCTATGAAGTACCTCGCAGATTATTTTTAATACCCCTTTTTAAAAAGTTGAATTTTACTCAGGTCCTCCCAGCTCTTTTTTACCTACAATTGTTGAAACCAGAATGTATTCCATTTGTAGTAGGTTTTTTGAAATCCTCACTGAGATCAAGAAATTGTATGGAGATTTAACAAACCCTTAAGATCAGCTAGCATCCCTCCAATTACCATTTATGAAGCAGTGTGCCCCGTTACTGGTTGTCCTCTTTTCCCCATCTTTTTTATTATTGATTATAACGTATATACATTTCTCTGTTTTTATTTTAAATTCTTATGGAGTGTGTAACTTTTATGGTTTTTATTTTAAAACCGAATAAAGTATTTTGGTTGGTTGATTGCAACAGGTTTATAGTTTTTACAGCTTCCTGAAAGACAATGACATTGTCAAGCTTTCTAAATTATTCAGCCATGATAAAAGTGAAAAACACATGAGGTTCACCAGAACTGCCTGGTGAATTGGAAGTAGACCTTTAAAGTATGTACATGACCTTCCAGCAACCTAGTACATTGGCACAGCATATCCTCCCAGGAGATTGTGGGCTTGATTTAGAGTGTGATCTACAGGTTACTCCGTCACAAATATGGCAGAAGTCCATTCTGCCTTATAGGTCAATTTCTGTGTGAGATGGAGCTGGAGGCAGGGGTATGGGGAATAAGGGAGAATTTGAGAACTTAAGTTCTAGTGGTTAGTGGGCATTATAAAAATAAAATAGGGAGCTGCTACAGTCAAAATGTGATGTGATTTTTCCCAGCAGAATTACCACCCTGTGAAATCGGATCTAGTGTTCCAACATGGGAAAACCGAGTGTGAGAACAGTAGTCAACTCAGAATCAGTCGGAGCAGAATTCTCAACAGCAAGTCTGCTCGGCCTGACTCATAATTGGGTTAGGGTAAAATTTAAGGTGGGAATTTCACATTACACTTGTTACAGAAAATTCCAGATCTTAACCATCACGCCACTTTTTATAATTACATGGCATTAGCGATAAACATTTAATGCAAATGTGCGATTGGCAGTAAAAATGTACCACAAACACATGGGAACAATAGCACACCAGAAGCTGTTGTTCACAGTGCTTTAGTTTAAATGCACACTTGCACCAAAAATTTACATGAAGCTGGATTTCACTCTAAAATACAAGACAGATAGGCATTTTGCACGATTATGTGTAATTTTGCTGTAATAGTGTGTAATTAACTGTAAGCAAATTACGGGATTTTCTTAATCAAGGCATTGGAGATTTATTTGATACGGAAGTTGCAATAGAGGGATTTATTCAGCATGATGCCTAGGCATTTGACTAATTTGTTATGTTGTTATGTTATGTGTATTTGCAAAGCACGCTAATCACCTGTGAGGGTATCCAAGCGCTCTGCAGGTGGCAAGCAGCTGTCTGCTGGTGATGTTAATCGAAAAGCCAAGTCTTAAGCTTCTTGTTGAACTCGAGAAGTGATGGGGAAGCTCTGATGTGGTGAGGAAGGTCGTTCCATGCTTTGGGGAGAGATATGAGAAGGTACAGACCCCGACTGTGGCTTTGCAGATGAACAGCCTTTGTGCTCCTGGCTGAGTGGAGTTGCCTGGGAGGTGTGTAGAAATGTATGCAAATTGAAAGGTGTGCAGGACCACTGTTGTGTGGTGCTCTGTATATGTGTGTGAACTGTGCTTAATTTGTGAAAGAAAGAGTGGATGGTGTTCGGAGCTCTGCTCAGAAGCTGGTGACCATTGCAATTAAACATTGCTGTCCTGGATCCCTAGGCTGGTAGTCTTTAATAGGGGTGGGCGGTGAATTCCTTTCCGCCAGAGGAGTTCACAGAGTTTTGCGACTCTGCGCTCTGCTTGGAGCACGAAGTTCAGCAAAACACCTCTGCCATGTGCCAGAGTTTACAGCAGAGTTTTCAGTTTACCGGCGCTATACATACACTGCATGGATTTCAATGTACCAACACTTACTGACATGCATAGATGTACTTAACTTAATTAAACCTTGTGATTCTAGACATGCCTCAAATGTAAAAGCTGCTGCTTCTACAATGTGCCTTTGGGGATGTGGAAATGCCTCTCATTTAAGTAATGTGAGGTTTTTAAAAGTTAAGTATATTGCAAAGACTGATGTGATGAACAAACCCGACGTGAAATAGCTGACATTGGAGAAGGGCTAAGAGAAGCTTGAAAATATTGAGTGGTGAAAAGGCAGTTCCAGCAGTAAAGCCGTCATGTTACTTACTTACTTTGCAGTGCACACACCGGAGCAGCTTTACCATCGTACACTCGTAGCTGGCACTAGTATTGATTCACTCAGTGCTCCAAGCAAGAACGGACCTGCTTGTGGTGGTTGTCCAGGCTGAAGTAGTTGCTGTCAGTGGACCCACCATGGCAGTGCTCGAGCTATATGGAGCATGATAGACTCAGAGCTGTGATCACTGTGTTCCGGTCTGCCAACTACCCCGAAGCGCCCCAGAACTGAAGAGGACGCTTGGTATGTCTTTGCTGCGAGGGGAGGAAAAAGCTGGATGCAGCACATGCAGTAGGGGGCTCCCGGGAATATTACGCACAAAGAGTACAGGTCGCCAGAGGATCTCTCTGAGTCAGCTCGTATGAAGCCCCGGCAACAGCTGGCAGATAGGCCAGCCACGAGAAGGGGGAGCCATGTCTGCGAAGGAGAGGCAGAAAGCAAGGGTAGCCAAAGAGAGTTTCACGCTGCTAGGGTGCTTTTCTTTTTTTAAGGGGAGACAGGTCTGAAAAATAAGTTAGATGCAACTATGAGCACAAACTATAGATGATTTGAATACAAGCAAATGTCTGCAATATCTGCTGAGAGCACCATGCGCAAGGTGAACGTGATGATGACAGAACATTTACAAATTCAGTTGTATAGTGTTTGAGATTGAGACCTTTGATTTTATCTGCCCCATG
Source organism: Triturus cristatus (assembly GCF_964204655.1). Lineage (NCBI taxonomy): Eukaryota > Metazoa > Chordata > Amphibia > Caudata > Salamandridae > Triturus > Triturus cristatus. The sequence continues at coordinate 760,769,655 of NC_140586.1, read as the reverse complement.
CCGCAGCCTCACAAAGCCATTTGAAAGTCCTAGTCGGCTCCTCAAACGAGGTGTGCTAGTTTTTGTGCCCGGTGGTCAGACCCTTTTGGCACTCTGCAGCCTTGCCTTCTCTAAATCTGTATGCGGGAGGTGGAGTGAGTTGTAGCAGGCACTGGCTGCCCTTCCTTTATTTGTTTTACCACAACTTTGATCATGGGCCCTTCGCTCGGTTGCGGCGTTAGCCTCTTACTGCCCTGCTTCCAATACCACGTACATACTCTGCCCACTCACGGAACTTTGTGGAAACTTGCAGAGATTTTCAGTAACTCTGTGGAATTTCACTGAGTAAAACTCTGCAAGCTCTGCCCAGGCCAATTCTTTAATCCACTACCAGACACTGCCTGAAACTTTTTCTTGCTCTTGATGGTCCCTGCTTTATCCCTTTGTAACGGTTTGCGCATCTATCTCTTCCTCCGTCTTTCTGATCTGTGTGTTTCTCCTCTTTTGCACTAATTATATATCTTGTGCAGGAAAAATAAAAGGCCGGTCCCCAAAAATAAGTGCTGGTGGCCTGCACTGGCTCAAATTAATTAATGTATTTGAGTAGTTTGAATTGGGTGCATTTGTGGATTTAGAGAAATTGTAGTTGTTTGAGGTGTGGGATAATGTAGGTTCAACGGGGTAGGTTGAGTATGAGTCTTGTTTTGGCATTCTGAAAGGTCTGGAGCCAGTTCAGACCTTTCTTAGCGATTCCTGCATAGAGTGGTTTGCCATTATTGAGTCTATTGGTAATTAAGGCCTGTGTGACCATTTTCCTACCGTTCTCAGGAAGCCATTTGAAGATCTTTCGTAGCACCCCGAAGATGTTGAAGCAAGTGGAAGTCATTGCGTTTACGTGGGCTGTCTTATCAAGCTTGTCCTCCGGGATGATTCCAAAATGTCTTGCATAGGTGGTGGGAGTGGATGAGAATCCGATGTTTGTTGGCCACCAGGTGAAGTTCCAGACTGAAGCATTCATTCGGAAGATCACTACTTCAGTTTGGTCCGTGTTGAGTTTGAGGCAGTTGGTTTTCACTCATCAGTTACTGCCGTCATTCATGTTGCGAAGTTCTTTTTTATAGTAGGGGTCTTGTTTGACAGGGAGAATCTCAGTCGAGTATTGCCTGCACAGGAGAGTATGTTGATGTTGTAAGATCTGATGAGGTCAGCTAGCTGAGCCATGTATATGTTGAATAACGTTGGGCTTAGGAATGATCCTTGGGGGACTCCACATATGAGGTTCATGGCCTTTGATGTGTATGGTGGCAGGTAGACTCTTTGTGTTCTTCCTGTGGGGAAGTAACAAATCCAATTGAGGGCGGGTCATTGCATGCCTTTCTCATGCAGTCTTTTGATTAGGGTGAGTGAGAGACTATGCCATAGGCTGTGGAGAGGTTGAGTAGTGTCCACAGTCTAGGATCATCCTTATGCTATCACTTGCTGCGATGAGGGAGGTCTTGGTGCTGTGGTTCAGCCAGAAACCTGATTGCTTGTTGTCCAGGAGCAGGTGCGTGCTGAGCTGGAGGGAGAGTTGTTCGTTTTGGGCTTTTTCCATCACTTGGCCGGGTAGGGTAGAAAGGAGATTGGGTGGTAGGTTCCTAGTTGCTTGGGGTCTGCTGAGGGTTTCTTTAACAGTGTGTGTACCATTGAATGTTTGCAGGGATCCGTGAATATCTTGGAGGTGATGGATGTGTTCATGATGAGGGTGTGGACTTTGTTGTAGGGGCAGCTCCCTTGTTGTCAATGTGGTGGGGGCTAGGGTCTGTCTGTGCCCTGGAGTAGATGGTACTCATGGTGCTGGCTGTTTCCTCAGTAGGGAGTGTTTCTCAAGCCGTCAGGGTATTTCAAAACGTATTTGAGGGTAGGCCAGAGACGAGAGTGGAGGGTTTCAGTTGTGGGCCGAAATTGTTGTTTATGGTTTTGATTTTGTCGCTGAAAAACTCTGAGAGGTGGTCACATAATTCTTGCGAGGGGTTGATGCAGTTGGTGGTGACAGCTGGTGAAGTGAAGTCTTTGATGATCGCAAAGATTTCTTTTCCACTGTTTGAGGTCTCGTCTATTCGCTCAGGTAGGACCTTCTTTTTTGTTTCTTTGATTTTTTGGGTGGTAGCGTCTCAGGGCTGTCTTCTATGTCATTTTATCATTTTCTAGATGGTTCCTTCTCCATTTTCTTTCCAGATGTTTGCAGTGTTGTTTTGTTATGCTGAGTTCCTCAGTGTACAAACTGGCCTGCTTCTGTGTTCGTCTCTGTGGTTACAGGGTGCCCGGAAGTCTGTGCATTTCATCATCCAATTGTGCAGGTATTTGAAATCACTGTTTAGGTTATTGGTGGAGGTTGGTTGATACAGGCGCCGGGTGTCTACCCAATTGGAGTCCTGGATGTTTTGTTTGGCTATATTTGTGGTTGTATTTCTTTTTGGGTGAGGTATGTCAATGAGGGATTGGATGATGGCATGGTCAGTCCAGGTTGCTGAGATTTCAGTGTTGTTTAAGATGGTAGCAATTGGGCCAAGGGTGTGTCTAGCGGAGTGTGTGAGTCCTGTGACGTATTGTGTTAGTCTCAGGTTCTCTAGACTGTCGATGACTCCGGTTCTGTGTTGGGGTCGCTTGTGTCTTCAAGGTGGAAGTTGTAGTCTCCTAGTAGGATGCAGTTGTATGAGTCAATGAGAGTGACATTGATTATTTCCATTCATATAGGCAGGAGAGGCAGAGCTTGACCTTACAGAAGATGACAAACTTCTGAATAGCTCCAGCAATGGTGACCCATTATTATCTTAAAACTATAATGCTTTGAAGTTCCCACATGCTTGTTAGTTCACTACTACTTACTGGAAGACATGTGTCATTGTCTGTTCCAGTACCTGCTACTGCTACTAACACTGCAGCAATGCCAAACTGGCAACCTGATAGAGGCCTGATAGAGGCGGGGACTACTGCAGAGGAACCTGCAGGGCTGCAGCTAAGTCATCCATTTCCCGGCTAGCTGAAGGGTAAGATGAAAGAATAAGGGGTGCTGGTGCTGCGGTGGAGTTCTTGGTAAACCAACCATGTGTCTCCTCCAACATTGTGGCTTTAGACTGTCATATACTAAACGTGGCGCCTCCTTGGGATGCCACATCAATGAGCAGAAGACGTGCCACAGAGATAGTTGGGGATGACCACTAGAGGCACAACTGGGGCCAAACATGGCAGCACTTGCACCTTGTGCACTAGATGAACCAGGAAACCAGAGCTGCGGATGAGACCTGCCACAGTGGGGAGCAAACAGAGTTGGGGGGCTCCTTCTCCCATATCATGGCCCTCTTTTTCATGCTTCCCCTGACCAGCCTCCCCCAGTAATACCTTCCCTCATAAGCAGCCATTTTGGAACAGGTTCACATTGGGGGCATTTACCTTTATATGTTGTGTGCTCTATGGACTGTCAATTCACGTAGAGGAAAAAACTCTCTGAAGACTGAGCTTAGCTCTATCATTGCACATGCATGGGGTGATTCCTACGAATTAATGCAAACACCTGGCAACATACAGCACCATCTCCAACTACAGAGCCCTCTGCATGTGATTCCCTGCATTAATCTTGTAAGGCTAATCCTTTTGATGTCAGACAATTGCTTCCTAATAATAACACTTGGTGAATTCAAGGAGATTGACCAGCCAGAAGCAGATCTCCACCTTAGTCATGAGTCTATGTGTGGTTACATAGGCCCACATCCCTGAGTTCATTTCTAAGCCTAAATCATAGAGAAAGCGCTCATTTTCTGAAGCTTTAATGGGAGGGAAGAAAAAGGGACAATTGCTCCATCAGTACTTTGAAGTGCTCATGTTGGAGTTTAAAGACATTAAAAACTGAATTTCCACAATGGAATCGTTGACAAGTGATACAAATAAAGAACTGAAATATATGCACGTGGAGATGACATAATTTAAAGCCCAACTCACTCAGAGCTGAGGGTCACAGAATTGGAATGGAAGTTAGAGAAAATTCCGGTCTATACGAAAGAACTCTAAAATGCTAAACCTACAAAAGAATGTGGTGGATCTTGATGACTGTAGCCATAGGGACAACATAAACCGATATGGCATTCCAGAACTGGAGGAAAACCAGAACCTGACTTAGTTTGTATCTACTCTTTTACCAACTCCACTGGTCATCACCTTCCAGCAACCTCTAGAGCTCCAAAGGGCATATCAACTGTGAGCAAGATACAGGAAAGGACACCCCGAGACCCATCATTATCCATTTATTACGACACTACCAAGTACAGCAAATCCTCCAAACTGAGATAAGCATGGTCAATATCAATATAAGAGCAATAAAGTCTCGTTCTCAGGCGATTTTTGATGTGAATCTAGAGTGATACGGAAAATAACTCTAGAAGCAATGATGGACTAGACAGACCGCGCCTCAATCATAGTTTACACATTATGTATAATGTCCTGTGCACTACTTATCCGGCACCTGTTGCTGTCCGTGCCACTGTCCAGCAGATCAAAGATTTTGGCATATGGAAAGTTGCACCAGCAAAGAGTGGAAGTTTAAAATGTATTCAAAAAATGTTCTTTATTGTGTTTCTTCAATGACCAAGATGGATAAATTCCTGCCAACGCATTTCGTTCCAACTAGTTCTGGAACTTCCGTAGGACTTGAAGTCATAATATGCATATGTATTCATAGATGGTATATCGTAACAGTCCATCCAAATATATAATTATAGTCCTAAGCAATAATTTGTATGTAAGGTCGGTATATTTCGGCTTATACCGATAGACTTAGTATAAACCTTTGTTTGATACCATGATAAGTATCTCTTTCACCCATAGGTAATGGATAAAAGTTTAGCTCTGCGACCCCTCCTAAAATACAACAAGCATTTGCAATGCAATAGGTCTCGCATTTACGCGAGTTTGAGCTATTGGCATTGTAAATGAAAATGCTTTTTATTTATGTTTTGGTTTTTGAAATAAATAAAACACATTGTCATTTACAATGCCAATTGCTTAAACTCGCGTAAATGCGAGACCTATTGCATTGCAAATGCTTGTTTAGGTTTAGTTTTTGACAGCATGGCTGTCAATCATGCCTTGCTCATGTTATTGGCTGTTTGTGTTTATCCTTTGTACTACAGGAGGTATTGCTTTACAACTACAGCCGTCGTTCATATAAATGGAAACAAAAGACTGTATTGAAGGCAAGGGAACTATAGTCCGCCTTGCATTTTCACCCTCCATGGTGCTGGCTGCTGGCCGAGGGGTACCTCGAGTTGTCCCTGTCAGGAGGATAGTAATCCTGAAACTCGAGATGCAAAGCAGTTTGCAGAGCTGAGATGTAAGCGGCGGTGCAATGGGTCCGTGACAAGCTACAGCTTGCTGATTTCCAGTTGGCTGTGCTTGTTTTCCGGCTCATCCGGATTTATTTGTTCTGTCATTTATAGAAGAACTATGTGACAGCTCCATCCCAGGTTAACACCTCTGTTTATTGGGGCCTAGGGGTCGATGCTAGTTGAGCTTCCTGCTGTACGATAACAATCCTTCCAGGTGAGCTGTCTTGTTATGGAAATAAATGCCTCATGAAAACAAATATTTGCATACCTATCATTTATGCTATTTCCATCTTGGCATTCACACGGTGTGCTTGCATATACTAGGAGAGTCATACACCTAATTAGCGTTACAGACTTTCTTTGAGTCTGCCCGTCCCAAGCGTGTGATACAAAAGCAGCGCTTGGGGAGGGCAGAGCTTAGGGTATTTCTGACTGTCTATGCGTGTGACCAAAAAGAGGCAGTGCTTAGGGCCCCTCTCTAGGAATGACGGCACTGGGCACCCGATGCAAGCAGGCAGTGCCTTGGGTCATTTTGTATCTGCCGGTATTGGGTGACACAAAACAAGCAGTGTTTAGGGTCCCTCTCGGTGCCTGCCTTCATGGGTTGGGCACCGGTTACAAACAGGTAGGGCCTACGGTGTGTTGTGTGCGGCTGCCTGTTCTAAGTGTCTGCCACAAATAGGCTGTGCCTAGGGTCACCCCCTAAACCTCTTTGCTTTGACCCTCTGCTCTAGACACCTGGTACAAGCAAGCAGTGCCTATACAAACAAGTGGCGCTTAGAGCATTGCACACGTTTTAAGGGGCCGACCCGGGCGGTTTTTAGCAAGTGGGGTAGTTGTCACCTGTGTCCGTTTGGGCGAACTCGAGCCGCCAAGGTTGCGGTACAAGACATGTTGGCGGGGTGGTTTGCGTTGGGTCCCACTGGTGCAGTTCCATTCCCGGAGTGATGGGAGGGTATCTCGTACATGCCATTCTATGTCAATGGCACATGCAGGTGTTATGGCGGTGATTTGGGATATCGCCTGGTGGAATAACACCTGTTGTGTTGGCTATATACGACCAGGTTTCCAGCGCCAGCAGGGCTTGGGTTTATGGGCAGCACACAGACAGTGCACAGGATAACCCTCTGTTATCGGGGTTCTGGAAACAATCATAAATTGAGGCATGAATGATGGAGGTAAAAACCCAGAGGTTTTTGTAACGTCACGTCAACCCCAAGATGGCGTTTTATGGCCATATTACGTTAGTAGGGACCACTTGTTAACTCAGCTTGTGCGGGGTTCTCCCTCCCCATGTAAAAAGCACAGGCCGCTAGCACCTAGCTCACTGTCATCTGTTCTTATGGTATTTTGCAGTACCGCAGGTAACGCATCGCAGTACTGCGAGGCCTGAATACGCTAATGTGGCAGTAGCATGATGCGAACAATGGAGCTGCAATTGGTCTCACATTTTTCAAAGTTTGAGCGATTGGCATTGTAAATCATATTTTTTATTATTAGAGGACTAACAAATGAGGAATTACCACTGGGAAGAGAGACACAGCTGTAGCACTGTCTAGAGAACTTAGAATGAGTAATTAATGAGGGGACCAGGCATTGGCCAACTCAAGTACTTCAGGGGGCCTCCATCTGCCCCTTTAACTATTTCTGCTGAGGGAGCTGAGCTGCTGCAGACAGTATAGGAAACTAACTCCTCCCTGGACAGTCTATGCTCTATGCATAGCGAGAGTGTGCAACGCAAGGCCTGTGCTGAGTGAGCGTGGTGGAGGGAAGCAGAGACAACAGTTTAAATGTAGCCTAAATTTGTCTCGTGCATTCTTCCAGTTCTAGCCCCTTTAGTGACAAGTGGGGCGCAGAACACGTCAAAGGATATTCGTGGGTGCATTGTGGCACTACATGGGGGAAATGTGTGGTTGGGGAGGGAACTGAGACGAGGTCAAGATATATTAAATACATATCAAATACAATGCTGCTGGAGGGAGGAGGTGATGTAAATAATAAATATGCTGGGCTGGGGGAGAGTGTAAAACGTGTGCTCCTTGTTATGAAACATAAAAAAGAACCAGCGCAAGATGTGCCTGGACATCAAAAGTAGGAAGAGGGCTGGAAATAAGAAAATCTTGGCGGTGAAAAGAATTAAAAAGAGACGTCCAGTTTGCTAATCAAATTACAGGTGCCAGTGACGTGGAATGTGGTTACTTTGTTGATTAGAACATTAAAGAAATAATATAGTTATGATATAGTTGTGCTCGTTATTTTCCGATAATTCCCTTCCCTGATTCTGTAAATGGAGTTTTCGAATCAGCTGTATTCATATAGGCGGCCCTGAAATGACACTTTTGTGGAGAGTAATGAACAATGTGACACGCATTACTTTGAGAAACACACGATGGGTTGTTTACTTGGTGCAGCTAGTCGACTTCATGGTTTTGATTATATAGAATGTAAAATGGAAAATGGTCTGAAGCGGCCCCGTCAGGGTCGGCACTTGTACCCTGCAGTAGGAGCGGAGCAATCTGTCCTCATCTGCCACAGAATATATCTAATTTACATAATTGGAACATGTAACCAACAGTCTGCATGCTGATCTCCACAGCATGCACATTTACCCTCAGAGCTGCCTTACGACGACTGAAACGTGCACTTTCTGACACGAGGTAGCCCCGCACCCTGGTCATTATGAGTCCGAGCCGCCGAGTGCGGATTAGTCACTACCAAAAAGGAATTGGAAGGTAATGACTCGAGCCCTACGTTTGCCACCGTCACCAAAACTGCAATTACCAGAATGGATTGGAGTAGCCAGCTTCACAGTTGGCAGGAGGGGGAAATCGATTAGATCAGCAAACCGATCCACACATGCCAAGAGCCTACAATATCTTTGCTGGCGTCATATATGATGTCATCAGTTGCGTGGTGATGGTGTGACATTTTCAGTGGTGCAATCATTGATTTGTTATGTGTATGAAGCGGTGGTAAAATGTCTGTCGGACTGGGAAGGGGTAGGGGGCTCGGGAATGATTACAATATCTCTGGCCGAATCAGGAAATACCGATTGTAAAAGGGACCGTAGTGTTTACTTCACTTACAAGATAAGCACATCAACGCCTCGTTGGGTGTTTTAAGCGCTATACAAAAAGAATTACAACACAATACAAGCCCCAGCCAGACTCCTCTGAAGGGCCCTTGCGTGCAGGGGGAGTCGGGTCGGTGCCCATACTCGGTCTGATGGGGTCAAGTGAGCAGGAACCCACAGGCTGAGCACAGAAGCCAGAGTTAGGGGCTAGGTCGAGGGGCTGTTGTAAGGGGGTAGCTGGGGGGTTTGGGAGGACACCAGTGCCACCATCCCAGCCCGTGATCACACACCCACGTCCGCGCGCTTTCTAAACAGTAAGGGGACTACAGTGAAGAAATCATGGTTCCCTGTCGAAACCCATGACTTCATGGAGGTGCACAAACATTACAGGCATGGGCTGGGTGGGGGAGAAGTAACGGGACGGGCGGAGGGAGGGAGAGGAGAAACGGAAATGTGGACAGGTGGAGGGAGGTGAACACAGACGGGGCACAGGGGCGGGAGGGAATAGAAGCAAAATGGACAGGGATATGGGAGACGGCCTGAAAACATGCACGGAGTGTTTGGAAAAAAATATTCTCATTTTAAAATTAAAGGCCTTAAAAGACAAGACCTGTTCTGGAAGTTAAGGTTATAAATGCAGTGCTGAAAGCAGCGAGGGGGCGGGGTGTGAAAAGCTAACAAGCATCAAATGCAGGCGGCCTTTGGTAGATTGAGAGAAGAGAGGAGGGCAAAAATAAGATATCACGCAGCCACCAAAGCCGCAGTCCTGAAGGGGCGAGTGTCAGTAGTGAGGTGTGGAGAAAAACCCACACAGGGAGCGCATTAACAATTGCGCGCAGGTTCCCCGGGCCCGAGGCCATCAATAAACAACAATTCTAAACCAGAAGTTGAGGCAATCCTAACAAGACAAGGGACAAAAAGCTAAACGAGACCTATTGGTTAAGTGATCGCGATCAAGGCCGCGAAAGTGAAAGTAATCGAGGTAAAGTGCGGCGCGCGCGGCCCGCACATGCACTGTAGCTCTAGGCTGGCCTGGTAGCACTGGCAGCAGGGCTTGGGTTTATGGGCAGCACACAGACAGTGCACAGGATAACCCTCTGGTATCGGGGTTCTGGAAACAATCATAAATTGAGGCATGAATGATGGAGGTAAAAACCCAGAGGTTTTTGTAACGTCACGTCAACCCGAAGATGGCGTTTTATGGCCATATTACGTTAGTAGGGACCACTTGTTAACTCGGCTTGTGCGGGGTTCTCCCTCCCCATGTAAAAAGCACAGGCCGCTACCACCTAGCTCACTGTCATCTGTTCTTATGGTATTTTGCAGTACCGCAGGTAACGCATCGCAGTACTGCGAGGCCTGAATACGCTAATGTGGCAGTAGCATGATGCGAACAATGGAGCTGGCATGTGAACCCTATCTGTTTTACCAAAGGCTAAGAGCACTGAAAACATACTATGAGACGCAAGTCCAGCTCAGTACACAAGCATAATTTGCCTGCTTGGTTCTGCGAAAGTGAAAGTGATTGCGATCGCGATTACGATCGCTTGCTAGGAAAGACACATGGCGCTGCGCGCGTGCACGTTCACGTGCACTGAAGCTTTAGGCCACGGCAGCACTTCGAAAAGCCTGTATACAAAATGTCTCGGCCAGATCAGCGCAAGCGCTGGATCAGACGAGACCTAAAAACGTGAGAAATGATCTCCTAGAACCTGCAACCATGCTGGTAGCCATAGGAGATACAACCAGAGAATTTCGTAACCCGCAAGATTTGGAATTCTATATAGAAAATGTGGTTGATACACAAATGGGCATCACAGCGGGAGACTCACATAGTGTTTACACTGCTCTCTGCAGCCAATACTCATGTGGATGACCCCCAAAATCGGAGCAGTCACAATCCTGTGGAGTGTTCTTGATGCACCACTTCTTTACTCTTAATATAAACTATTGTCTCCATGTGGAAAAACTGAACATCATTGATGCAAAATAATTTCTCTTTCCTCCTCTACCTACGTGGCTGAAGGAGCACTAGAAGGCTAACGTGCCCTTCAAAAATAAAATCTTTTGACACTCCTTTCTCCCCTTACAACCTTCTTCTCTTAAAATTTGTACTTGAGTTTATAGCATGACTTTGTCACAGTTATGCGACCTCTCACTTTGGTCATTCAACATAAGCAGACCTAAAGTTAAATTAAATGTTTTTAATTAAACTAGTTTACTTTGTGTACTACTAATGAGTGAATCTATTTTAAAACATACATTATGTTAGTGTCTGTGTAACTGTGTGTTAGACCTGGCATCTTTGGCATGATTTCCCCTGTATTTTTGCTTCTGACGTCCTGGTTTTTTTCACTGTGTGCTGCCTTGCGATTGTGCTGGTTTTAGGACTCTGGGCACCTTACCATTGCAGATCAGTGCTAACATACAAGTGCTCCCTGTGTAAATTGTAATTGCGATTGGTTAATCCATGATTGGAATATTTGATTTACTAGTAAGTCCCTGGTAAAGGGCACCAGGCGAGTCCAGGGCCTGGGCTACTAGTGGGCCTGCAGCACTGATTGTGCCACCCACATGAGTAGTCCTGCAAACCAGCCACGGTCCGTGCAGGTAACAGCGGTGGGGCGGTTGAACCGAGTAAGGGGTGATTTAGAGGGACGATGCAGAGGGAAAATTAATTATTTATTTAATTTTCCCTCTGAATCGTCCCTCGAAATCCCCCCTTACACGGCCCCACTGCCCCACCACTGTTACCTGCACGCACCGCAGCTGCTGCAAACCTGTCTCAGACCTGCCACTGCAGTGTCTGTGTGCGCAGTTGTAAACTGCCATTTCAAGCTGTCAAGTGAACCCACTTGCCAGGCTCAAACCTTCTTTTTTGTTACATTTATGTCACCCATAAGGTAGGCCCAAGGCAGCCCCATGGGCAGGGTTCAGTGTATTTAAAAAATAGAACATGCATTGTTGTGTTTTATATGTCCTAATAGTGAAATACTGGTAAATTAGTTTTTCACTATTGCAAGGACTTTCTCTCCCATAGGGTAACATGGGCCCATATGGCAACATAGGGATTAAGCCAGGTCAGGAAAAAGGCAGGGTCTACAAAGACTTTCCTTTGAAGTTTGCCCATACTTCAAAGGCAGAAAGGGATATAAGTTTTGGACATCTGACACCAAAACTCAGAACACTTCAGGACTGAGAGCTGGATGCTGTAGGGGGGACTGCCACTCTGCCTGTTGCTTTGTTGTGCTGGCCTGCTGCTTGCTGCTTCTGTCGTGGGAGTGAAAGAACTGGAATTCTGTATCCAGCTTCCAAAGGTCTCCAAGTGCATGTGCGTGATTGCCTCCTGTTAAGAAGACTCAGGGCCATCAAATACTTTACCTACCAGTACCTCGGGTCTTCTGCTGAGAGCCCTGACTTGCCAAGTGGTGCTGAATCCAGTTCCTGGGCCTCTGAAAGTGTAACCTGGTGGGACAATACACACAACGACTCTCAGCACCCATTTTCTCCATGCAGCACTGCCGTGCGGCTGAAGAGTTGGTGCATTGCTTGCTTTGCAGCTGTGAAATCAACACAGCACCTGCATCGCCGCTTTTACATCGACACAGCGCATCTGGATTTTGGACACATCTTCCCTCAACACCGTCTCTGCATCGACATTGCCTGCAGTAAGGAACCAAGGCCACGTGTCTGGAGATCGACGCATTGCCTCTCCTTCCAGTAAGGAAGTGACGCATCACCTCCCCTGTGTAGCAGTAAGGAACAAACGAATCACCTCCCCTGGCAATAAGGAATCGACGCAGCACCTCCCCTGCGTAGCATTAAGGAACCAACGTATCACCTCCCCTGGCAGTATGGTAGCTATGCATCACCTCTACTGGGAGTAAGGAACCGATGCATAGCTTTGCTATTCCGGCGCCTCACCTCCCCTATGCCTGTTTCATCTTTGAAATTTTACGCATTCAAGGTACTTTGTGCTAAAAGAAATGCATCCATTGATTTCTATGGACTGAACTTATTTAAACTTTGAAAAGTGCTATCTTTACTTCGGTATGTTGGATTTTTGTGGTTTTGGTCTTGTATTATTCAGATAAATATTTGCTATTTTTGTAAACTGGTGTGGACTCAGTTTCTAGTGTTCTCACAGTGTTACTGTGTGTGTATGTACAAATGTTTTACACATTGCCTCTGAGATAAGCCTGACTGCTCATGCCAAGCTACCAAGGGGGTGAGCTGGGGTTATCATAGCTGTGTGACTCCTGTACCCTGACTAGAGTGAGGGTCCCTACTTGGACACGGTGCAAACTCCTGCTCATTAGAGATCCCATTTCTAACACTGTGTACCTCCATGTGTAAGTGTGTGGCTGTATGGGTGAATAAATGGGAGTGTGAGTAGCGTATGGATGAGTAAGTGGCTGTGTGAGTATCTGTATGGGTGAGTGAGTGGGTGTGTAATTGGTGTATGGATGAGTGAGTGGGTATGTGAGAGACTATAAATGAGTGAGTGGCTGCATGAGTTTTTGTATGGGCGAGTGAGTGGCTGTTTCAGTGGCTGTATGAGTAAATGAGTGGCTATATGGGTGAGTGAGTGGGTGTGCAAGTGGCTGCAATTGGTGAATGAGAGGGTGCATGAGTGGCTAAATGGGTGAGTAAACGGGTGTGTGAGTGGCTGTAAATGGTGAATGAGAGAGTGCATGAGTTGCTGTATGAGTGAGTAAGCAGGTGCATGATTGTCTATATGGGTGACTGTGAGGGTACATGAGTTGCTGTATGGATCAGTGAATGGGTGTGTAAGTGGGTGTATGGATGAGTGCGCGGGTGTGAGAGCAGCTATATGGGAGAGTGAGTAGGGGTGTGAGTGCCTGAATGGGTAAGTGAGTGTGAGAGAGTCTCTATGGGAGACTATGTGGTTGTCTTGGTGACTGCTTCGGTGACTGAGTACATGTGTTAGTATCTGTATGAGTAAGTGAGTAGGTGTGTGAGTATGTATGGGTGAGTGACTGGTTGTTTGAGTGCCTGTACAGGTGAGTGAGTGGGTGTGTGAGTTCCTCTATGCATGAGTGAGTGTGTGCATGATTATTTGTATGGTTTTGTGAATGAGTATGTGAGTGGTCTTGTGGGTGGGTGTATGAGATGTTGCATACGGGTGTGAGTGGGTGTGTGAGTGGTTCCCTGGATGATGTCATTAGTGAGGTTATCAGTGATGTCACTGACCGTGTTCTGAGCAATGTAATGTGTAAGGTAATAAGCAGTGCATTGCGGGGGCATAAGTTATAGTTAGCTCAGGCTGAATTTCGATGGTTTTGTACGAGTGAAAACTGAGCCAAACTATAATGACCCTATAACCTTTGGTTTTTTTCTGGGAATTTCTAAGGTGTTCTTAAATTCTATTTCCTAACTCTCAAGGCTTAATTTTGCCTATGGGCTCAGGGTACCTTCACCTCCATGGGGCAATTGGTACAATTTAGTCGGGGGCCAAGCGGAGACCCCGGGAACAACCACCTCCCCAGGGCAATTGATACCATTTAGAGGGGAGGGCTGTGCAGACCGCCCAGGCCCCAGGGACCACCTGCACCCTGGGGTCCACCTCCTCCCTGGGGCTAGTGCTACAAATTAAGGGAGGCACTCAGACGCCCTACCCTGGCAACCACTATCTCCTTGGGGCCAATTCCTTTTTTTAAAAGAGGGAGGGGGCTGCGCAGGCCACCTTCTTGGCCACATACAGCCCTAGGGATCACCACCTACCTGGGGCCGGCCTGTGCAGATGAAAGGAAGGGGGCTGCACAGCCCTCCTCCTGGAGCCAAAAATGTCCCTTGTGACCGCTACCCCTCAGGCTGGCTCCTGCTATTTCCCGGGTTGCTCACCCCTGGGACAAAGCTGTTTGCTTTTGCTTGGCGGGAGCTGTGACAGCTCCTGCCAATCAAAATCAAACACTCCGGTACCAGCGCATGGGAGCTGTCAAAGTGCTCCAGCTGGAAGCAAAGGTTTCATCTCTTTCCCTTCCCACAGGCATGAGGACAGGAAAAGAGATGAAACAGATTGCTCTCACACGCAGGGAGCTGCATTTCCAGCAGCTCCCTTTGTGCGAGACTAATGCCCGCTGGCCACCAAATTGGCAACCAGTGTTGATTTCTATGGCCTTATTACATGTTGAACGTAATATTCTGATCCATATGTAAGCGGCTGTTTATGCATCGGTCAAAATTACGAGTTTCAAGGTATTTTTAACACATCTAATAATTATTGGATGCGTTAAATAACTTAACATTCCTTAAATTTAGGCAGGCTAAGCCTGCCAAAATTTAATTGGGGAAAACATACAGAATATACCATATCATTATGATTTTGGTGCATTAAACACCAAAATCTGCATGTTTTTCCCAATGAATTAGTAATAGGTGTTACTATAATTCAGGCATGAGTTGATCAGGGCATGGACCACCGTTTTACTGGCCATGGAAGGAAGAAGAGGGATGATTTGACAAATGAAAGGCAGTTGTGAAACTAAGAGAGTTGTTTTGATAGAGGAGGGTGGCACAAGAAAAGGATCAAGTTCGGCTTGCACATCAGGCAGAAGACCAGAGAATAGAATGATGACTAAAAAGAAGAATTTCAGTTCTGTCTCCATTTAATTTAAGTAGCTGTAGTGCACCCAAGAGGCCACAACTGTCATATAAGAACCAAAATGGTCTTGAGTCTGGCCAAGGCTAATGGTGAAAGAGATCATAATTTGGGTGTCATCGGTGTATGAAACTGTTTCAAAACCAAAAATGCATGCAGACCAGGCAAGCAGGGGGATGAATATATAAACTGAAGAGAGTGGAACCACTCGAGGTACCTTGAAGAACTCCACATATCACCTGGGACCCTAGCCAGTTGAGAACATTTTTGTAGATGCTGGCCTTGAATAAAGAGTGTAGTAGGATGGCATGGGAGACCATCCTGAATGCTGTGGAGGGATCAAGTACCACTAATGCTGCTGAGTGGCCTTAATCTAGGAGCATACGGTGGTAGTTAGTAACAGGAATCACTGCGGTTTCTATGCTATGGAGAGGGTGTAAATCAAATACAGAGCAGTCCAGAATGCTATTCTCTTCTAAGAAACTGGAGAGTTGAATTTGATGGCTTTTTGGGTGACTTTTGATCGAAAAGCGAGCAGAGAGATGGGATAGTAGCGGCTCAGTGAGTCAGGGTCTACCAACTGCTTCTTTGGTAGGGCAACTATGTGAGCATGTTTCCAGGTAGCGGGAGCCAAGGTCTGAGTGATTTAGAGGTTGCATAGGTCTGTCACAATGGCTGTAGAAATGAAGGTGCAAGGGAACTGATGCAAAGAGTGAAAGGGTTATTGTGAAATCCTGAATTTATGCTAAGTACTTCAACCACTTTAACAGAAAGTGTCGGGAAGTCAGAGAGAATGGGGTGAGAGGGTGTGTCTAAAGAAGTGAGTGAGAAAATAATGTCTTCCAGAGGTGGTTGAAGAGGGAAGTGTGTTTTAAGTGAAATTAATTTGTGGGTGAAAAATGGGAAGTTAGAAGTTAGAACAAAGTTCCTGTCAGGGCACAATTTTTTTTTCTCCAGGATATGGGGTTCATAATATCTTTAACTATAGAAAGGATTGCCTTGGGGGTGTTAGTGGGAGATTCACTTTTGTTTGTGCAGTAAGTGACACAAAGGAGTCCTGAATAGTTTATCTTAGCAGCAATACAGGTATCCTTGGCGTAGGAGCTGTACATGATGCACAAAATGTATTCCAATTTTGCACATTCTCTCTTAGCGATTCCGAGCTCCATGTTGTACCAGGTTGCAAAGGGAACCTTACTGAAGGAGTGCCTAGGTTTGGATTTAAGAAAAAGGATCAAGTATTTCATCATGCCAGGTAAGACTGGCGCCCAGAGGGCTATACAACAGAATTCCTGAATAGCAAATAAAGGGCTGGAATTTTATTGTAAATATAAGGATTTCAGAATCGAAGAATGTGGGAATGTCCTGGACCGAGCTAAGAAGTGTGCCCAGGTGCATAATAGTGATTCCATCTCTGCGTTTTCCTTGGTGGTCGATGCAAGAGCTGTGAATCCTGAAGGAACAGAGGCAGCAATATCAGATGAGGAGGAGTCACAGAGCTAGGTTTCCGTGAGATGGATCTCATCTACCTTGAAACCATTTATGAAATCCAAAATGCCAAGGTGATAGCGAGGTAGTCATTCGGTGTTGATTTAGCAGCAATTGGGAGAGCGGGGGGAGAAGTTTGGACTTCTTATCATGAATATGTTATGCTAGGCTACAGAAGTGCTTGTGATAACAAGAAAGGAGGCCATGTAAACGGTCGGAAAAGTAGGATATTCACCTAGGTACTTGCTTGGTTTACCTATTGAGAGTGGTTCTGAATGCAACAGTACAGTACAAACTGATATACTTGATGCGGGTACAACCAAAATGTATGAATACACAATAGGGGGGCTATAGGAGATTTAAGGACCTGCGTGGGCCACCTCCCCACTCATAATATCAAACACAAGAAAGGCCATGGCTCCAAAAGAGCGGTGTAAAGTGTAACAAGGTATAATCAACCATGTACTTGAGGGGGATCCCTTT
Source organism: Triturus cristatus (assembly GCF_964204655.1). Classification (NCBI taxonomy): domain Eukaryota; kingdom Metazoa; phylum Chordata; class Amphibia; order Caudata; family Salamandridae; genus Triturus; species Triturus cristatus. Next base: position 760,752,650 of record NC_140586.1, on the reverse strand, counting down.
TTAAGGACGGTTCCCCTCACACACCAAAGGTGTTATGCTTCATCATAGGGGTGCCTCCTCGCGTAGAAGACCTTAGTCTCTACGCGGTCTACAACCCCCTCACTGCGAGGCAGGAGCACAGGGATGTTTAGAGTGTAGATGAGGTGGGTTTAACTAAAACCCTCTGTGAGCGTGGTGTGCTTGATAGGTAGTGCAGTGCTAAAGTGAACGTGATAAAACTGACTGCATGATTAGCAATTTAGCAACTTTATTCGGCTACCTTGTGACAGGATTAAAAAAAGATTGCTGAAAACACAGCTGCCGTCATTAGAGGCTTCTGTGTTAGTGTATGACCAACATGTTTGGGCCTGGTGACCTATCAAAGTATCATGTCCTTCATCAGGGTGGACCATACAGCTACTGCAACAAAGTGAGATACGTGCACAAGTAAAAGAAAATGTGCAGTATCGACGGTGTATTATACTGAACCAGTGATCCTGATGTTCAGTATTTTCACCGTTGTCACCTGTGGTAAGACAAAGAACAACGCGCGCTATTTACAATGAAGCATGTGCAGTGAAGATAGTGCATAAAAGACATAGTTGACCTTGAAACAATGAATCCGCTCAATAGTCAAAACACTGGACAATATGTAACTACTTAGTTTACATGAAAGTTAAGGATGTGTGACTCACCATCAATAGTTTGAGAATTCACCACATCTGTCCTGGCCTACTAGCCAAAGGGTACATGTGCCAATCCAACCTAGCAGAAAAGGTGGTGGTGTTAAAGTGGAAAGAAAATCAGTAGAATGATTCAAAAGAAAGAGTTTTGTATGCCTACAAAAGCAAATGCCTTCTATAGAGATTCAAAATATATGCCATACTGGATCGCATATCCAGTTGGCATAGTGTGAAGAGTGTCTAAAACACTAATGATACAGATGATCAGATCGCTTACGGTAAAAAGAGAGTCTGGGAGTATGACCCAAATCCGAAGATATTCAAAAACGGAAACAATGTGTGTAGTGAGCAACTAAACGATGCCACCCTGGATGTTGCAGGGCCGGGACTGGAAAGAGGGGGAGATTGTGCAAATCGATACTGACCTCAAGTCAGTACTGCGGTAGGGGACAGACATTAGTCCCATGGAAATAGCCCAAACCGGTGCTTTGAGGGAGCAGGGGTGAAAGCATAATCGGAAGCCAAGGTGAGTAACGTAGCCAGTGAGCGGGTCAATCTACTGGACTTAGCAGGCTGTGTATGGCAACCGTATCGTATGAAGGGTCGCAATGGTTTGTAAGCGCATGGCAGGGGTGGGAGCATGGTCGAGGATGCTCCCCATTCCCATGTGGGCAGGTCGGGAGTCCTGTAAAAGGGACCCGGTCTACTGGGCTCGACAGGCTGTAGCAAATGAAAATGTAGGAGCCACAATATGTACTCTGAGTTTAAGGGCATGGCTTGGAGGGTGGCCCGGTCGAGGGTGCTCGTCATCCTCGTGCGGGCCCGCAACCGCATCTTCTAGGTAAGCTGAGTAATGAGATACCATAAAGTAGAGCGCAGGCAATGTACTGCGCGCTACATGAGGGCAACAAGCAGAGATTCAACTTACCACTCTGAAGTAGCGTGGAAATGCGGGGCACACGTCCTCCGGACAGTGACTCCGCTGGTGTTGGCGTGATGCATTTAAATAGCGCTGATCAACGCCTGTCAGGTAGAGGGTGTGAGAAGTAATGAAAGCACTTCCTGGTTAGCGGACTGCCGCCGGAAGTGTCAGCATGCTGAGAAATGTAGTCAGGTTGCCGCGAAGCAGCACCTGGTGAAAAATTAACCGATGCGGATACCACGGCCAAAGAGTGGCCAGGGTATCAAGGTATGGAGATGTAAAAACGGGTCCTAAGCTATGGACAGGTTCAGAAAACTATGGGGTGGGACGAGTAAAATCGCTGAGCCGGCTAATGCTACTCCGGTTGTTGTGTTGGAGTGCTAGACGGAACTCCAATTGATAAGCATCTTAGGGAAGATAGCCGTGTGGAGCACCCAACTATGTTATGGAGAACCAGTGCCCTCTCTGGGTACAGGATGGTAGCAAAACGGAGAGGACAAAGTCATACTGTGCTACATGCCTATGGTATAGGGCCACCCCTAAGGTATAGGGGCCCCCCAAAAGAAATAATAAATGCCAGGGTCAGGCTACTGCAGGACTCAGGTGAGCGCCAGCCAAGGAGTGTCGTCGTTTAGTCCCGCACTCGAGGTGCCCCATCTGAACACCTATTTCTGCTCAAGTCTCAGAAGTTTTGTTGTGAAGCCTGGTGCGTTGCACTAAAAGTTGGTTTGTATAGGACTGTTGAGCTTAGGGTGTCTGCATGGTGGCGCATGTTGAAAAGATGTTTCATGAGTTTTGTCATTTGTGTAGCATACCTGATCGTGCTTTTGTGTTCAAGTATACGAGTGCCTACCTTCCTGGTGGTCCTCCCTACATATCTGAGACCACAAGGACAGTTAATCAGATAGACTACCTGCTCGCTGTTGCAGTTAGTGTGGTGTTGTAAAATCCATGATCTAGATGCCCCAATTTGTATAGTTTTCGTGACAGTGGTCTGTGGGCAGGCTGCACAAGACTCATACGGAAAATGGCCTTGAACACTTGGTAGGTGCCAGAGGCAGGGCCGGACTGCCCGTAGCGGGCACCGGGCAATCCCCCGGTGTGCCGCACGCATGGGGGCCGGTTTTGGGCCCCTGGGGGCCGTTTTTGTTACAGGGCCGTTTTTGCAGCATAGCTGCAAAATCGGCCCTGTAACAAAATCGGCCGAAACCGGCCCTGGCAAAGAGCTCGGCGGCCCCCCCAAGCCCCGGGAGTGGGGGGCGGGGAGCGGCCGAGCACTTTGCCAGGGCCGGTTTAGGTTCCTAGTCCGGCCCTGGCCAGAGGGTTTTGGGTCTGTGTATGATTGAAGGTGGAGGTCTGGTTTGAACTAAGCTATCTCGCAGGCTGCGGCCCCTTTAAAATGTATACCACAGAAGGTGCAACAAAGGATCTTGTTCAGTCAAGGAGATGAACTAGTCTTTCAGTAAAATGTGTTTCTTTCCTCTCGGATTAGTGCATGATGCTTGTTGCAAGGACAGCGGGGGATGGGGATGGGGGGGTCAATCCTCTCATTGCACAGTACATCCTACCTATGCATCTTGCCACAAACAATATGTTTCTGGGGTTCTACATGATTCTTCCTGCAGGCTCATCCTTATTTGCAGAGGCCAAGTTGGAAGTCAGGAGGCACACTGCATACTATCCTGTTTTCTTCCTTTGAACACAAGGGACTAGGTTGAAAGCTCTCATCTCATTTCAGGCATGGGGGCTGATGTGTTATTTCGGGATGCCTGGAGTCACGTGCCTATTACAGTGATAAAGAATTGACTATTTACTGTAAGTGAATTAACCTCCTGATCGCGGATACCACAGACACCAATGGGGACTAGATTATGATTTATGACCGATGAAAATGTGCTGACGATATTGCTCAAGAGCACGAAATGTTAAACTATGCTTTAATAACTCAGACAATGAGGGAGAGGAAATGAAGGTCAACAGTCACCCTGGGAAATACCCTCTTGTCAGTATGCAATAAATACCCTCTCTGCATGCATGATGTGGTCCCCCTGAGATTGAGCTGTGATATTAGATGAAGTGGAGGCCTACTAAGAGCCTAAACAATAATACATTTTTAGAAATTAAGTGACAAAACTGCTCCAGTCAGATACTACTCGAGAATGCGCCAGAAACCCCGTTGGGAAAATGCTCAACTAGTTCATGTTTCTCTACGATCTATATGAATCATTTTAGAAAACGACTTCCACATAGCTCTGCGTTTAACACCACAGCACTCCTGCTGATTGTTGGCTAGAGTTAACCATGTTATGCTGTATTAAGTAAGTGTTTTGGGAAAGTTAGCTATAGTTTATAATTGGGGTTTTCTCTGCCTGTTTTGTGAAGCCATTGATAATGCGCAACATGGAATTAATCACAAGTGTATGCAGCTTAGATTTCTACCCCGATAACTTAACAGATTCAGCTCCACTGCCCTTTGGAGCACTGTGATTGTTTATCTGACTTATTGTCTTTCTTGCATAGGGGTGATCACAAACTAAGTTCCTCCCCAGAAAAGCAGGACCAAAATATTGCTTGACATGAATATTGTGTCCTACACATAATTTCCAAAACAATTTCCCAATTGAAGTTAATAATAGAAAATGCATACTCAATGGGACTACAATATTCCAAATTATTTTTAGGACATGATATTTCTCTGTCAGACAATGTCTTTGCTACCAATATTCTTTCATAGGACCTTCTCCACGCAGTGCCAAGGATATCTGCTAAGGGGGTGGTGGAGGTCACTACCATCGACTCAAAGTGCTCCCATCATCGTCTAACAGGTGTCCTATCATCTGAGACACTCTGCCTTATGTGCGGGGTCGTGTTGGACTTCCCCTTCCCCTCATGTATCTGCTTTTTTCCTTTAATGGTTAGCACAAAGTCCGTGGCACACCCAGTCAATTTTTTTAACTGAAAGCTTCCATCTTTAATAAAAACCATTTGCCATCCCCTTCTTGCATTCAGCTAAATTGGAGTCAAGCTAAGCAGATGGAACAGTGTACTTTGCACATGATCAAGCTTGACCCAACAATCTGGATCACTGGTTAACTTACGCCTGTATATCCTGCCCATCTAGCAGGTGAACTGATCTACAAACTTCATAACAGAACAACCACCAAAGGGAAGCTGCCCATCTTGCCCAATTTCTCAGATTGAGCAATGACCATCAAGCGACGCCCCATTAACAGACCTGCTAGCTCTTCTCTTTCTTCACCAACATTTACCCGACCAGGATCTCAAATGACACAAAGCTCTCCTCCTATGAAGCTTCCAAAACCTGCCTGCAGCTGAAGTTGAAGCTTCAGAAGTGTAAGTTAGTTCTTACATTCCAACCATTCTCTGTGGCCAACATTGGTTTATGAAGACATGTGAGCTGCAGGATATTCCATTGACTTCACTAAAAGTGTCAGGATTAATATTCATATTATCACTAAGCAAAGCCTGATGGTTTCAGTATGTACATGTTCTGTGTCAACAAAGTCAAAAACACATCTACATGTTAAGGTTAATACTCATGTAAGGTATCGACAGCGACTCTCAGAAACGCATCGATTCTGGATGGCGGTTGTCATGGAACAGCCTCTCTATGTGCAGTATTATTTTAAAACTGCGATTCAGGCACAAAATAATTGAGTCCTCTGGCCTGTGGCTTTGTTCCCGTTTCATACAATTTCTTGCGATCACTGGTGCATCAATGTTAAAAGATGAATACATTTTGTAATAATCACTAAGCAATATCATGTATAATTTCTGAAGATCTAAATATTAGAACACGTGATTTCTAAGAGGATTACCATTCCACGGTATGGTTTCTGGTGGCTATTTATTCATTTATTTCCATTTTTAGAAAGCGTGATTAAAGACCCAGATCGGTAACAGAGCGCTTAACACAAGAACAGTTAAAATACAAAACCACCTAAGGTTTTGCTTCATACATTACATGTTTCTTATTACAGAGGACATGTAGCAGGATGGAACTTACAACCAGGTACATACCTCTTCACATAGCCGCATTGGGAGGGTGTCTCACGCTTTTCCCCTCCCATTGCTCACTCTCACGCAAGCCTTTCTCTTTGAGCGTCAGGCATAGGCATACTGCAATCCCCTCACAGCACAGTCATGCTCGACTGATTACCTAGCGATCCTTGACGTTCAAATAGTGACACGTGCATCACATTCCTGCCACAGGCATGGCACACAGGTCTCATGAAAATCAGAGTATTCAACAGCTGACATACTCACCCCATGCAGCACCAAATGTCACTTTTTACCAAACGGATACCTGTACCTATCACGTGAACACCGTGATGCTCCCTAACAAAACGTAAGCACAAAATATCCTGTCTCAGAACCCAGACGGCGACCACTTATTAGCCGCAGTGTAATATTCCTAGACTTTATTCTGACATGGTTGCTTCAACAAAGTGTCTTGATCTCAGTTCCAGCCACCGCAACAATCCAACCTCTAACTCCCTTGTCCACCGCCTTAGCCGTTGGTCTTACCTCCCCAAACCTACACCTTTTACAATACTTTCTAACTTTTGTGCCTCCAACTAATTGTCCCACATGTCTCGTCAAATCTTCTGATATTCTACTATGGCCTACTGCTCTCAGCACGGAGAGAGAGAGAGGCATCACCGGTCTGACCCCCTTACCCAGTCTCTGTACCCAATCACCACTCCACTATGTCCCATAATGGTTGCTATTCCTGCATCATAACCATCTCATTCTCAGCTGTTTTAAGGTATTTAACTGGGTATATCATATTTATTTCACCAACTTTGGCTGTCTCCTCTTCCCGCCAGTGTGTCCTCCCTACGACCAGGGGCGTAGCTTGGTCAGTAAGATTGGTGGTGGTGGTGGGGGAGAGAGGGGGGTGAACTTCAGATTTCCCAACAATCACACTGGCAAATAATGTTAAAATACATTATACGACAAGCAGGGCACACTAGAGATGCTTAAGGGCCAGAGGAAAGGGACAGGAATCGGGATTGGTAGGGGTATTAAGTGAGAGAAAGCACATTATTTAGTGAAATAGCCCACATTTTTCAAGTCTTTCCAGAGAGTGGGAGAGACTGTGTGTGCGTTTCTGTCTGTGTGTGAAAAAATTCCTGGAGAAATCCGACTGACACCTCACCATACCCGACTTAGAGCACCTGCACCCAAATTTTTATCACAAAACACATTTATTAGGGGGTGTAACACCCCAAACACCCCTCCTGAAGATACGCCCCTGTCTACGACATTCCCAGTCTTGGGAATATGCAGCTGTGCCTTACATAATTCACAGCTCTTCCTTCTTATCCTCCTCTCCTGAAATGGAACTGTGAAGTAGCATACCTGTTTTACTTCCCTTGTTCCCTTACTCTCTCTATCTCCCACTCTGCCAAGCTCTGCTTCCGGACTCATTTCCGACTAGCTTCTTAAAATCACCCCGCTTGAAATTGTTAGGATCTAGTTCTTCCCTTGTTGGTCCCACAGCCCTGCTTCTCGTCTCTCTGTTATGTTGAAAGATATTCTTCACATGCTATAAACAATGATCCCAGCATGCCTCTCTCCCAGCCTCTTCTTCACTCTTTGATTTAATGGCTGTCCTCTACGGCAAGAAGGCGCCTGTCAGATACATCCAGGCATGGACCTGAGCAGAAGCACTGGTATGGTCGCCTGTCCCCACATTTTTAAAAGAGAAGATAGGTCCTCTTTGGCCGGTATGCTCAACGTATGCTAAGGGTTTTGCAACTTCTTCACCCACCCAGAGTAAACTATTCCACATCTACTACAGCTTGGAGAATTCCCCGCTGTCAGCAGGCAGAGCATGCACAAAGCTGGGAGATCAGTGGGTGCAGCAGGGAAGCATGGAGGCAGTGAGGATCTTAAACAGAATGTCCATGTTCTTACGCCTGATGCCTCAAAGAAACACACTTTTTCTGTAGAAGAAAGTGTGTCTACCCTTGAATCTATTCTTATCCAAGACTTTCCACACCAGTGGGTTGTTCCTCTCTTCAAGAGAGGGCATGTAACACAATCAAAACAACATTCAAAGGCATTACACAGGATAGGTATACAGGCGGGATTCCATCTTGATGACGTAAGTCATATTTTTCCTGTCCCTTTTGCAAAGCTTTTTGTGAACTACAGTCCCCATGTAGGACCACCTACATTCATCTTGTATGCCTTTTTAACAATTTCAGTGTGTGACTAAAGAAGGCTTTCCCTGGGTAGGCGTCTCTTTAATCAGGTTGCCTATGACTCACCCACCTGCAACCAATTGACTTCGAGCCCCGCCTCAACCAGGAACCGAGGGATAGTTTAAACGTCCCTGCGTAGTTGGACACCATCGACCGGTTCCGGCGATGTGAGGGTAGGTCCACAGTACGGAAACCACAACAGACAAGGTGAGGCTAAGAATAGCACGAGCGGTTGCAACCCGTCCTGTCAGTGACACCGGAGGTAATAGGATGGGCTTTTATATGGTTGATCTAGTACTGACTGGCACGTTATTCCCCACGGAGTCAGCTACATGTTGAGCTGTTCATGGACACGGGGACACGCTCCTCCCCCGGCCGCTAGGTCCACTCATTATTTTTTGGGTTCTCCTTGGCAGACCCATGGGGGAGAGACATGCCTTCCAGTGTTTCTGTGCTCTTCTAAATCCTTCTTCGTTGAATGCAACGTGTGTGGATAAGTGCCTTATTAGTCAACTACCTTCCCTGTTACCTACCACTGGTATGTCCTGAGCAATAGGGTGGTTTTGTCTCCTTTTTTGTCTCCTTTTGATACATTCAATTACCTGATGCTCCGGCCATTACTCTGTTCTCTAGGACACTCCATCATGTGTGTCCCCGATCAGCCGGTAACTGCTGAGGCATAACCCTTTTACAAGACTTGGTGAGTCCTTTGCCTTCCCTTTCGCCATTTTGTGTTTTTCTGTGAGCCCCGTTTTTATAATAATTGACTATGTGCTCACTTGAACCTTTCCATTTAAGCCATTATTATAGTTTCGTGTTGATGACATTATTACAGTTGAATGATGTTTTAATGCACATCTGTGCACACTATGGGTCATAGTTATACAGTTCATGGTGTTGAGAGAGCTTTGTACTGCCATTATGTTTATACGGTACTAACCCACTTGGGTTTGAGTCTAAAAATTTATTTTTTCTCTTTCCAGATTGTCCTTTATACCTGTGGGTAAATGTTTTTTCCCCGCAGTCTCTCCATGTGATTGGTAGGTGTTTCCACCTGTTCACAGCGTGTAGATAGTTTTCACCATGGTCCTGAAGAATTGCCACTGATCCCCCTGACAATTAGGCATAAAACATGTTGACCTCGATAGCGAGAGTAGGGCGCATACAATTTGTGATCCACTATGGTCATATAGCTGCCATACACTCTCTATACATATTTTTTAATCAGGTAGGGAGCCCAACACGGAAAAAGGGTTTTGCACTGGACTTCCTGACCTGTTTTAACCTTTGCACTCACTAGCACATTACATCTACACTCTATAGGTCCCTCACCCCCACGACACCATACGGCATGGAACAAAAGATCTCCGCCAAAGAGCCCCTCATTGGGTGCCCGTCGGGTATTGCAGCGCCGACCCGACGAGGAGCAGGCCCAATGATGAAGCATGACACCTGCTGGCTGGGTGTGTGAGGGCCCTAGTTCCAAAGGAAACAATTTCCCTGCAGTCTGACATCAGCGGGATTACCTGCATTCGTAGTGGTTCCTGTACACAGCACTTCATTCTCCTTCTGTTCTATGACCCATTTTAGGAACAACGTACCTTCTTTGTTACAGACTAAAGAAGGCTTCCCTTGCACTTCCCTCCACGTGGCCCATTTTTAATATGCATTTGGGTAAGATTATTAGTGACCATGATTCTGATATCACCTCACTTGAATGGCACTAAATGCGGTGTTTGTACCATTTTGTACCATATTGAATACATTTGCAGTGATGGATGGCAGTAATGGGCTTGTTTGTCCTTGAAGCACATAAACTCTGGCATAGAAGCATCTACACAGAGTACTCATAATCCTCCTTGTGTCTAATGCTTTCTGATAACATTTTTCAGACTTTCCTGAACAGAGAAGATGCAACCGCATCAAAAAAGGGATACACATCAGGATGTGTGAATGTGCATGTACAGGAAAGCTTCACCCCCAACCTTGTTAGCTACAGACATAGGGCCAGATTGTGCTATACCTAATGCCAGGATGCAGGTCCTGAGCAAAGCCGGGGACCTCGGATGAGGCCACCAAAAAAGGTGAAATATGTCAACCAGCAGGAGCCCAGATTAATAGATGTCCCTAACAATCCCATGTTCTGTATCTTTTAATGTCCCCATAGAATCCAACAATAAATACCTCTTTGGACAATCTACAGGAATTTCTAAACATATGTATTGGGTATACTCATATCTCCAACTCAAGTACACCCTGACATCAGGGAGCACATCCGTTTCCCTAGGAATGTCAGGCGGATGTGAGGCAAACACAATGATGGAGCATGCCACCTACTCTGGTGGGTGAGGATTTGTCTCTATGTTTTTTAAACCCACACCTCATAATTGAGGATATCCATTTAAAACCTCCTAAGTTCTTTGGCTACTCTCATGTCTGGATTATCTATTATGACTTGGCCCAAATGCGGAAGACGCAGAGCACAGCGTATTCAATGTAGCCAGGGACTCGGTGTCCCAAAAACTCAGGCAAAATCCAGTTGGAGAAGGAGGAGCCTGCACACAGCTGACCCGCGCCACGCGCGGCGAAGCCCGGGCCAAGGGCCAGTCTGTCCGCACCCGTCAGAGACGAGAGGAGGCTTGTCCCTCCCTCTTGGTTCTCTGGCCGTTCTGCCAGCGTCATCGCCTAATAGGATCTGCAGAGCAGAAGCTCCTCTGGCATTGCTGCGGAAGGCTGTATCAGGATTAACACCTGGAGGACTTTAGTCTTGGGCTCATAGTAGACATTCCTGCGCAGGTAGGAGCCCATTTTCTCATTTGAGGAGCATATTGTGCTCTGTGTGTGAACTGGTGGGAGAAGGGGCCTGAGCCTTCCTGCCTCCCTGTCATCAACTGTCATCAATTTGCAGTGTTGCTGGATCTATCTCCTCTGATTTTTTGCCATCTTAATGGCCACTTTTTCTTTTTCCTTGGGAACTCTAACATTTCTCAACTGCATAGCCTGCAGGGCATAGTGGGGCCATTTCCCAGGGTCCCCTGGGTTGCTATCATGGGGAGACGTAGGCCTGAGGGACCCCTTGACAAGTAACCTGTGAATATCGTGTCTACCGTGCATGCTTTCCTGTAGCGAGCCATGGGGGTCCTGGATAAGGAAATTGAGTTGCCAACTCGTTGACTATCCCCATGCCTCTCTCCCTATAGAGTTCCTCTGCTCCCCTACATCTAGCATCTCTGGAACACATTTACCCTGCTGGCCCTGTGGATTTGGCACCAATTCTGAATGAGGGTGCATGCATGTTCTTCCGGATCCCCTCCACAGGACAGTGCTCAGCCATCAGCATCTCGGACAGTGCCTGTAGCCCCTGGGGTGGACCCTGGAGTGAGGAAGGGAGCAAGAGCAAAGAGGAAGTGCTCTTCGATAGCGGTCAGGCGAAGCACTGGAAGAGCATCAGTTCGCATCCTAACTCCCAAGATTCCCCAGCCGTGCCCAGCCCAAACATCGTGGTTTTGCTCGACGCTCTTAAGGCATCCTTGTTATCAACCCTGGATCTTAAGCTAGACCCGATTTTTAACAGTCTTACAGCAATTGAGAACGATTTGAATAAGCAATAACTGTTTTACTTCAAGGTGATCCTACAGTACTGCCCACTTATCCCCCTGCTTCAACAGCCCTGCCTCCTAGCACTCGCTGTTAGGTGCAGGAGCTTGGCTTCAAGTCCTCACCTAAGCCCGTGTCTGAGGGGGTAACTCAGCGCATGTGCCATGTAGTGCCTTTAGTATGTTCATCCTCATCAGCTCCACTATTAAATAGGATATCATTTACCAGCACTGGCAGCTACTCGTAATGATGGGGGATCTTTACATCTCAAGCAGCATCAGAACCTAGGATAAGAAGCATGCAGGTCCAATAGGATGACCGAAGGAAGGCTGGGTGTGATCCATTCAGAGGCACCTAGTAACTCTACCCAGAGACTGTGTACCTTACATCTGCCACCAGGATCAACTTCACTCGTAGTGATTTTAGCTAATGTCCCTCGACTTGCTCCGGGTGCAAAGGAAGACGTTGACCAACTGAAGAATAAAGTAATGTATTGGTAAAACTTAAATATCACCTCAGAGTTGCGAGTAGAAAGTCATATTATCATGCTGCGTAGAACATCATGGGTGAGTAGTGTTAAGAAAGACCTGGATGGGGACTGTGTCATCATCAATTTCAATAGTCCTTTTGTGGTAAATAGCATTTTAAACATGGCCTCACACTTAACCACAGGGGTCGCAACTCGGCCATTGTGGTACTTCCATTGGGATATTTTAATAGGCACATGATTCACCCATTGCTTTCATTTGGAAATACCCAGGGACGGTCCCTAGATGTGGGGCTTAGAGCAAGAGGCAACTCCTGGTATTAGTACATCTAACAGGTTTGTGCCTCTGAGCTCATTAGAATGTTGTAATTGACTAGGTGTTGTTCCGCCCGAGCTAGATGTCCCTTCAACACTGCGTCTGGTTGGGCTATTGGGTCCAGGCTATCAAGAATGTAAGGGGTGTAAGGTTATTTCCTGGAACATTGCAGTGCTTGCGAGAATGTTTGATGACCCAGATTGGGTGCTTTTCATAAGAGGCTTCAATGTGATCTACCTCCAGGAGACATGGGCCGTTGAAAATAGATTTCATTTGGAAGGCTATAAAACCCTCTTGGTGCAACTACTCCCTACATCGCAGGACAAGCTAAGGGGGTCTGGCAACTTCTGTCTCTTTGGTAGTCCAAGGCAGCTCAGTTATGCTGCCCCATAACTCTCCTACTTTATAGGTGTTTTCATTATCTAGTGGGACGAGCAAGCTATTGCTTTACATTTTTTATAATGTGTAGCCTGCACGTCTGAAGTATGCAGTATCACACAGTTGGGTTCTTTCTTGAGGAACATGACCCAGAGCAAGCAGAATTATTTGAATGTTCTTATTGCAGGAGATTTTAATGTTCACATGTGTGGGGACCTCAGGCATGGGGGGTTAAAGAAAAGGGATGTGCACGACATTCTGGCCTGCACATGGCACATACCCCTCAGGGCTCTATGCTTAACGCTATCTTCTATGAGTTTGATCTAATGTCTGCTATGAACAAGTTGCCCCCGGACAAAACAGACATCGCACCCACTTTTATTGGGAGAGGATGTCCGTCCTTTATTGAGTTTATTCTTGTAGCTATGCCTTTTTATTCTTATATTTCAGACTTTGACATCAAAGTGAGCATGTATAGTGATCACAACCCGATGTGTGTTTTGACCTGATGGCCCTGGGTAGCAAAGTCAAGGGGGCTCTTGAAAGCCATGGAAGGGGGAAGGAGACTCAAGAGGGGTCAAGTTTTATGAGCCCCTGTTTACCCAGTGTAACATGGAGTTTGACACCTGCCTAGATAGTGCAGCAAAACCATCAGACATTTTGGAGGCCTTTGGAAGCATGTCCGGAGCAATAGCTAACCTATTACGAACGCCGGGTAGGCACTCATCCCATATAGGCCAGAGATGGTTCGACTCCGAGTGCTCCCTCTCTTCCAGGAGACTGAAGGAGGTCATGCGTGTTACACCAAGAGACCCCCTGGCCGTTAGGAGATACCTCTGGCATTACAAGGCCGCACTGGCAAAGTGCAAGTCCGCTTTGAAACAGGAGGCATGGTCAGAGTTGTTAGAGGCCAGCACTTTGGGTAATAGCTTCAAGTTGTGGAGCATTATCAATAGTCCCTTTCTGGTAGGTGATAGTGCCAATTTATTGGACGCCCATATCACAGAGGATGACTGGGTAAGCCATTTTGAGGGCATGTTTCAGCCAGACCCAATCTCGAGGGAAGTCCTGGAAATTGTTGAGGGTAAATCTGAGGTTCTACTTACAGCCCAAGACGCAAGAGCGGATATCAAGGGGCTATCTAAAAACAAGGCCCCTGGCCCTGACGGAATCCCCCCCTGACCTCTATATTTCGAATTTGGTTATCCGGGTACCTGTACTTACTTCAATTATTCACGCCTCCGTCAAGATCGGCCGCCCGGACACATGGGCCCTATCCACCATTGTCCCTGTTTTCAAAAAGGGAGCTTGGGACAGTACTCTTTGCTATATGCCTATTTCCCTCTCGGATTCTGTGCTAAAGGTGGTGGGTCGCATGGTATTAGATAGGCTTGTGAGTTGGGCAGATGAGAATAACATCCTGGCTGAGGTTCAATACGGCTTTCACCTTGGTTGTTCAACTGTGAACCAGTGTTTATATATGGTCTTGAGCAAGTATACCGCTGCACATTCTGGTACCATCTACTTAGCTTTCATGGATCTGTCTTCCACGTTTGACTGCTTCAAATGATCAAAGTTATGGCAGATGATGCTTTCTATTGGCATTGACAATAACATTGTCCTGTTTTTAAGGGCTCTCCATAGAGACACTACAGCTGTAGTCCATTATTCTAAGGATCTTATGGAACAAATCTTTTTAATTTGATTTTGGAAAAAGAAAGAAGAAAAGCAGTCAGGTGACAGTACACCGCTTTATGCCTACAACCTCTCTATTCTAAGGATCTTAAAGTGACCCATGAGTTCTCCATCCTGAGGGGGGTGCATCAAGGGTGTATCCTAGCTCCTTTCCTTTTTAATTTGTATGTTAACAATTTGGTACAGGTCTTTTTGAATCTAAAAACTAACTGTTCCCAGGCGGGTAAGCGTAGTCTGCCGGTCCTCTTGTATGCAGATGATGCTGTCCTCATGGCGAGGACAGCAATGGGTCTACGACTCCTGTTGAACTCCTTTGTACATTTTATGGAGGAGCTGGACCTGTTGGTTAATCAAAGCAAATCGTTTGTAATGCAGGTGGGTCTTCCATCAGCTAAGCTCCACACATTTAGGCATGGCCCTTGTCGAACACCAAGACTGACATTTTCTCCTTCCTGGGGGTAGTGCTTGATGATGCCCTGAGCTGGTGCCCTTTGCCAAGCCAAAAGAAAGGGGATTTGGCCAGGGCAATCACTGTGTTTAGTTTTTTGCCTCCAGACTGCATGGTAGACCGATCGGGGCACTATTGCAGATCTATCGAGCCAAATGTATCTCAAAGGTTACTTACGGGAGCGAGATCTGGCGTTATATTTGGAAGGATGCACTGCAAATTGTTGAAAATACTTTCTTGAGACAGGTACTCAGCTTATCGCAGAGCATCCCATCCTTTGTAGTGAATGAAGAATTGGGGATGGCCTTCCTCTCAGATGTGTTGGCTTTTCGTCCTTTGGAGTTGTGGATGAAAATTTGGAACAAGAAGGAAAATGCCCTTAGTAAGGAAATTTTAAGGGACTGTCTTTCCCTTGACCATGTTAATTGTATTTGATGGTTTAAGTTTGTTAGAGAATGCTTTTGCAGTCTGGGAAGGTCAGATCTATTTGATAATCTGGAGGTAATTTGTAGTAGGGATTTAATTTCAGTAAAGGAGTGTTTTTTTTTAAATTGCATCTGGGCCAGAGGAGAAATGGAGTTGAGGAAGCCCAGCGTGCTCAAGTACTTTTTACTGAAAACGGTGTCATCAACGGAACCCTCTCTCTCTCATGGTTTAAAAGTAGCTATGATCGATTTTTACTGACCAGATTTCAACTGGACCTCTTTCATTATCTTTTGGCTCATCCGTGTGGTGCATATAGAGGGCAGGGTCTCCCACCCTGTGGCCGCGACGGTAAGTCTCCACAAAATATGGTGCACTTTACATTGTTTAGTAGCTTTTACGAGGTTCCTAGAAAGTGTTTTATCATCCCTATTCTTAAACAAGCATTTACAATGCAATAGGTCCGCATTATTAAAGTTTGAGCTATTGGCATTGCTAAATAATGCAATTCCAATAGCTCAAACTTTAATAATGTGAGACCTAACAAACATATTCCAATTAATTGCAAAACCATAGGCAGCGCAATCCCAAATAAGCATACAAAAGAAAACAGTATTCTTGTTTGTATAAACAGACCACGCCCTTATCTGAGCTCTCCTGAAACTGCCCATGGGTTACGTGAACTCTCAAATGAAACTGCTGGATTATGCAACCCTGTTAGAGGTGCTTTGATTGAGCTTTGATTGAGCTGTGACATTTTTGGCGCAACGCTGTAACAGCGAAAGTTAATACCGACAGATGTTCTTACACAAGCACGTTGGTGTACTCACACATCCTGTTACAAAGTCCTGTCAGGCACCATATATGTAAGTAGGTTTTAACATATTTTAATATCCTTGGGACAAATACAAGCTGAGTAACTCTGCATGGATTCATTTAGGGATAAATTGGAAACTTAACCTTGAACCTCCAGCTCTAATCGCAGCTCCCTCACACGACTGAAACTGTGTGATCCCGGGCAAACCACGTTGAAATGCATACAAAAGCACTATTTTCATGTCTTTAGCAGTCAACAGGGGTGCCCTAAAGCTGACGTCTTATCACACCTTATAGAAACACTAAGGAGCTTCCCTAACAAGGAATGTATAGCACAGAGAGCAGTCGTGCAAGCTATATGCCGAAGTACACAGTCACGCAAGACCAGTGCAATCTAAATGTTATACGAACAGCGATAAAAACAAGTGATCGCTTTTCTTCACACCGTCATCTAGCGGAAAGCTGACATGACACAGCGAAAACAGGGTGCGGTGAAAACCCCCAAACATATGTAGTGCCGCCTCCAATTCATGAATACCAGTCAATGTAAAGGCAGAGGGAGCACAGTTCTCTGAAATGTCATTGTATGAAAAAGCACAGGGCTATATCACAGTACAATAATTTGGTTGAATAGCGTAAGAAGTAAATGTGGGAAGGGTTCTGGTAACCAAAAGGAGACATGCGCAGGTTGGTATCCATTTAAGTGTCATTTCTACTGTGATAACATGGAATTAAAGTTTGCAGTGTAGCACTGAGGTGCCGATTCCGATCCTGGTCGGAAAGCACTCTGACCGAGTCGGATCCGGAGTGTTTTCCGACCGAGCTGGACCCCTATAGTCCGACCGAGCGAGTACGATGCACACGTATGCTGTCGGACTCGGTTCGGTTGGACTCCCATAGAAGTCAATGGGAGCCAGTTGTACGACGCGTACATGCACTCCCATTGACTGAATGGGTACGTCTCGAACAAGTGCGCCCCCTATAGTGGGTACGCGTCGGTGCCATCCGCGCCGTACATGCCCATGGGTCTCCCCCCTGTGTGCAAGTCGTACGGCTGCGGGTGTCGGGGGGTCCGATGCCGACCCCCGAAGTCCGACTCCGGGAGCTTTTGCGAGCCGGACACTCCAACTCGGTCGAGCTGTCCGATTCGAGCATCGTACTCGTTTGGTCGAGAATCGTCTCCATTGCGCGTGTTGGTTTGCGTGCGACCGAGTCGGACGGATCGGGTCGGACCGGGGAACGAGTCAGTCGGAGAATTTGCACGTCTTCGCATCGTACTTCGTCATCTGGACCCGTGTACGGATCGGTCGGAAAAGAAGCATCGGAATCGGATCCGCTACGGCCGAACCCGATTCGGTGCCCTTTCGACCGAGATCGGAATCGGCCCCTGAGTGTGTGAATGTGATTATTCGTAAAGTTGCCCTAAATGACGAGTTGTTGGTCCGTATGAAAAGTGCGTATACACACTGAATTATTAAAAAAAAACCTTTCCAAGTGGATTCCACCATCTTGGAATAGTAAATAAAAATATGTTGAGGCATACGCGCACATACATTAAGATAGGCTGCCCTAGAGGCATGACAAGTGCACGTCATCACGCTATTTTTTCATTTTTGCAGATGTTTCACTGTATCAGTAAAAACATTTCTTTGCAACTAGGTTTGATAGTAGTGGGGGGAACCCATATGCAAATTGAATAGGACAAAAAGGCAAGACCTACTGGCTTTTACACATTCTAGCTCACAGTGTTATCTAACACCACATGTGGATCTACGAAAATGACAAAAGGTACTATTGTGTCTATGTGCAATGGTGAGATTACTTCAAGTGAAATGCATCCTCTACTATGAACTTGTTTATTCCGTTCTAGAAGTCAGTGAAAGTGCCAGTGCTTCAAACATTCATCTTTACCTAAAGGCCAACTAACCTTAACCCATACCCACATACTGACTCCTAACACAAACTACACTTTGACTTATCCTGGCACTAAACCTCTTACAAAACTTTAACGTTCCACTACCAACATTTTAACTCCCTAAATATTTTTAATGCATTTTTCAATGTATTTAGACCACTCTTGTTTTCAAGCTTTTTGCGTTCATACTAAACTTATAGCCTTTGGGATTTCAAGCTTTTGCTCATCCTAACATTTTTCATACTCTTAACCCAGTAGCCAAATTAGAAAAAAACAGGAAATACAATAGATTATAAATAACTGCACCTGCATTCATACTATAATTGTCAGATCAACAAGCTCCCACCAGCCACTCCCACTGGACTTCTGCTCTCCAGGATAATGAGTGGTGTGCGCGCGCGCGCACCACAGCAAGCCATGTGGTTTCAATTATCGCGCCCGTGTCTGGGCAGGATAATTGAAACCACATGGCATTTGGTGCGCGTAATAGACACCAATAGGCCATGGGCGGAGCAATGCGTCCGCCTTTGGCCTATTGCGTGCCGTCTTTGAGAAAAACACACACTCAAAGGCCAATCACGGATGCCAAAAGGAAAAGCACACGCACAAGCGTGTGCGATTCCAGGCTCCGTTTCTAAACCCCCTACAAAAGGGCTCTCGCCTGCGCAAGCAAGGCTGCGCTCTGCAACACAGGGCGCGAACCCTAAAAAGCATGTTTTAAGCAGGTTAGACCGGCTTTTATTTTTTTACAACTGTTTTCAAGCCATTCAGTACTGTACGTTCTTAGCTTTTTAAGGTCTGCTATTAGGCTTGGGTCCAGTTGCGACTAATCGTGAGGGACATCTATTTGTTACTGTGTTAATATGAATTGGGTTCTAACATGGTTCATGTTCATAATTATGTACTTTATGGGGCGGTGCAAGAGGGTTTTATTGATTTTATTGCCCTTGATATAGCCCTTATTATCACTCTTGTATCTCATGGTACTTTGATGATGTCACTTTTTTTGTGGACCCTTTTCTTCGTGATATTGCTTTTTTAACTTTGCATTTATCAGCCCACAATTGACATACTGTACCGCTTTTTGTACATCAGACGGAGTTTTCTTATCTATGTTTGTTTGACTTTAATGGTTCTCTTTGTAAAAACCGAATAAAGAGTACTAAATGACGTGTTACCCTTAAAATTATTCTTATCCAAGACAGTCACATTCATAGTGTTTGTTTTCAGAGTTTTCCAATCCAAGATTTTGTGAAAGCTTTTTCCAGTAATGTCAAAAACATATAAGTAAGCCCTGCTACAGGAAGGACATTTTGCAGTGGTCTTGTATCCCTTAGTTGCTTTGCGTTTGTAAGAAAATAAATTATTAATTGAGGTTAATGGTAGTCCACACATGTAATAAAGTCACTCACCTGTTTACCTCCAGCCAAAAGTTTCAATAATTTAAACCTGAGCTCAAACCGTGATAGCTATGGTACAGAACAGACAGGATTAACTTAAAGAAAACATGTAAAGCATTTAGAAGTGAAACAACTGTCAAAAAGTAAAAGTCACAACACAATAAAAATGTCACAACAATTTTCAAAAAGAGAGAAACATTTAATACATAAAATGACTCCATAAACCCTTTAAGAGGAACCGGAGATATGAATTTTAAAGATGTAAGTGAAAATAACATCAAGAAAACTAAAGCGCCTTATATAAGTCAATGTATATGGGAGATAGGGATCAAGGTGCAATTTCAGGCCGACCACCAGGTCGGATGCACCAAGAAGATTAGTCCCAAGTAAAAGTCTGAAAGTGAGAACGTCGAAAATATTTTCCACTTCAAAAAGGAATTTCATTACTCTTTGAGAAGAAAAATCCTTCCTAGTGGGTCATCACTGAAACTGTAGCCACCTCTGTGGAAACAAAGGCCGGATATATGAAGCAGTTGGCCCTGCTGAAACTTTGGAAATTTATCACAGAAAATTATCTAAGTCCCGACCCAGAATGGGATTATTTTTATTTGCAGAGATGCAAATATATCTGTTATCGTGAGGCTAAAATTCTATCCGAGGCTTTAGGGCTGCTTGTCAGAGACTTTTCCAGGCTGTACCCACTGAAAACCTGAGGAAATGTTTAACAAGTTTCCAGACTTTCTTCTGGTGCCCATACAATCACAGGAGTAAACCTTTAAGTCCCCCAGGCTCTCCATGGAGGCACATCAGAGACTCTCTTAGTGTTAGGCAGAGGCCAACAGCAGGGTCCAGTCCAGACCGAGTGGTCAGCTGGACACTTTAGGAAAAAGGCCTTTTCCAGCTTGTGCCTCTGTAAGCACACTAGTCAGCCAACTACTGACCATTGGAGTCTATTTCTTCGTCCTAGAAACAAGTTGGAGCAGGTCCAGCCCTTCAGAGTCACTCATTGGTCTCAATGCAGATGCAGTCCTTCTTCTTTTTTTCCACAGCTTAACAGTGTGTTCTATGGACACCGCCTTGAGGTTGCCACATTTATGAAAAAAGACAAGACGCGACCTGTTCTGGTAGCTTAAATCAAAGTGTCAAAGGTGTCCTGTTCTGTTATGATGAAGGTTGGATATCCACGAAGGTGGGGGAATTCCTCCTTTTGGAAAAAGTGCCCTCACACACACTTGCGGGTGTCATGCTTCATCATCGGGCGTTTGCTGCTCGTGGGGGTGGCGCTGCTGGCCCCAACGGGCCCCGCGAGAGGGCTCTTTAGCGGAGATCTTTTTAAGGAGAGACTCCGCAGTTGTGCATGTGGGTGTGTGGGCCTAAGACAACAGTGCATGAGATAAAATTGCCTAACCGGTACCTGACAATAGACTTTTATTCGTGGGTCCGGGAGGCAAAGTAACAATGACAATGAGGAATAAGGAGAACCTCTTTTTAACAAATTATGTAGAGGAGTGAGTATTGTCCTGCTGATCTCTTATCTGTGAGTGTGAGTGATAGTGAGTTTGGGTCTAGGTATTAGACGGCGGCACTCTATATTCCTATGGTGCCTAAAGTGATCCGCCGGATCTCTGAACGGAAGGGCAGGTAATGGGCTGTCGAAGAAACGAGAAAAAGTATACTCCCTCTTGTCCACAGGGTCTGCAGAGGGAGCCACTCCATCTTAATAGAGGGGTTGAATTAAGGAACGCGACTCTAATGTTCCAATATGCGCATAGACGCCCACACCTCACTTTAGGTACCATAGGAATATAGAATGTCGCCGTCTAATTCCTATTTTTAATATATTTCTTAAATTCAAATCACGGTCTTGAAGAAGTTCACTGGGATCCATTATGGAACAAAGTAAGCACGAAACATGTCGACCTAGACCCAATCTCACTATCACTCACTTTGCGTCATGAATGGGCCACAAAAGAGGGGCGACCATGACGCAACATGTTAGTAAATCTGGCCCCAAGTACTCAGGTCGGCATCCTTCTTCTTAAAAAATGTTGGTGCAGCAATTTCACTCCCTGAGCTACCACATTGAAAACACAGATGTACATGTAGATAGATATTCCACTGTAGCATCTAATTCATCATTGAAGCAGCCTTTTCAACATCACCAATAATCATTACCCTCCTGCCCTTGCAATTAAACTCCACAGGGACCCATTTTCTCTCGCGCATTACCAAATACAAATCATTATGTAAAAAAATATATTCTTAAAATATGATTTCGCGGCAAGAGGTCACGGTACCAATTTATTCTATTCGTCAAATATCACAAAATGGAGAAAAAAAAATACCGAGACCAACACTGAAAGGTCAAAGCTCGTTTCCCATTTATAGCGAGCCTAGTTTAAAGGTTACTTGCAACGTAGCTAATACTAATAACAATAATAACAAACTGTAATGCTTGCAAACAGTTCACCTGACCCCAATTTGTTTTGTTCCTGAACAATGCAGCACTCACCCAGCAAATGCCATACATGTTAGCTCGGCGTTAAAATTGCTAATTTCCACCGCTGATTTCTTTTTAAAGAAGACTTGTTTGACCTTCACATTTGCATTCAACGCAGTCACTTGTGCATAGAACGGGCATGATGTAAAATGCATGCACTCATATACATACGGACACATATTTTCCGGCAGAGGAATTCCTGCAGCGGAGGTTGGTTTTTCACGCCACCTCGTACCCCCGGGGGGCCTCTGCAGTAATAACTATTAAAATGCTCCTGCCATTTGTCTAATGCAATTCCGTGCTCGACATCCATCTTCCACGAGCTGACTTTCATTAACACTTCAAAAATAATTTAAGGTTTTCTCTGTGAAGGTTAGAAACTTTTCACAGCTCAGAGCTAATGGCTCTGCTGTTTACATGCTATAATGTCTCAATAACCTTTTCAAAAGCACTGTGACCGGCAGCTGGGGCCCGCTTTTTCTATTTTTCCCTTATGCAGCAGCAGAAATGCTGTGACACTTTGCCCCAGAATGGCGGTATTTCTTCTCCTCGGGCCTTCTTCCCTTTACAAGCTAAGTAAAAAGACCTCACCTTTGCAGGCACTTACTGATTTATTGATATAAAAATGTGTCTTTCCTCCCCAGAAAAGTGCAAGAATATCAGATTTCAGCTGTGACCGCCTTCACAGAGACAGCTAGGACCTGAGGTATATTAGAAGAAGAAGGATTTTTGGAGAGATGTCAGACATGAGCATCTCTTCCAATGTGTGTAGGATAACAAAAGCGAGCTGGCATTAATAGTTGTTTCTTACCACCATGCATCATGGGCGCAACGTCAAGGAGAATTTCCGAGAGTGAAAAAAAAGTCAATTAACAATCATCCTTGCCCCTGCCCCAGGAGGGCACTCTGGCTTTTCGCTTCTATCTCACATGCTGCTCAATGAACCTTGTCTCCTTATCCTAATGGTCCCTCTTTTCTTCCTAGTAGCGTAACTCACAACAATTGCCCTCCTCCCCCCTGCAGAAAGTGATGAGGGGCCGCCCGAGTCTCCCATTGGTCTTAGTCTGAATGACGCCGCTCTTGAGGGGTTAGGGGCCCTTGGTGGGGTGGGATCTACCCTGCACCAAGGGGCTTCAGCGGAGGGTGTTACACCCTTGCTTCTTCCACGTCAAGTTCTTCTCCCTGTCCCACTCTTAGTCCTCAACCAGACACTTCCATTCTTCCTTGTCAAATACTTTCCTGGCATCTCCTCTCCTTTTCGTTTCCTGCCCCGCCCCTGTTGCAATCTGGGAGTGACACCGCCATGTTGCACTGGCTCCACTACAGCCCTCCAGGGGAGTAAGAGGGGAATGCAAGGTGATAGCGAAGCTTTTGTGAGCCCAATTTGAATGCATGCTCACAAAGCAGCAGAATGACTAGCTCTGAAATAGTGCTATTTATTATCAGTACAAAACTTTTTAGGAAGATTTGTTTGCATTTGGCAAAAATTGTTGTTTACGTTGAAAACTTCACAGAGGCTGCAAAGATTGACAAAAGTGCAGGAAAAAAATCCCCGCACAAACCCACACAGCACGGATGGTGAAACCTGTGAATGATACACCCATGGAGTCTTCCTGGAGCGCTCAGTCCTTCTGACGAAGGGACTTTTCATGGCTCTCTACACAGGTCGCGCACAGGCTGCCCCACACGGTAACCCGATCATACATGTCTCACAATGCGTGTGACGACGGGCACACAAACTCCAGACACAGCGCACTCACGGGCGCCAGTATGGCGGAATAGGAGTGCTGCGGTAAGGTGGTAGGAAATAGACTGGTCCATATGGTGGAACGGAGAGATACAACACATAGATGACTTACTTGGGGAAGGAGCCTGGAAATCCATCAACCTACTTATGTGTGACTTCGATCTGTCGACCTCACAATTTTGGAGGTATCGCCAGCTTACTCATAGCCTCCGGGCAATGCTAGGCATGCCACCTTATGCACTTGAGTGTGACCCTTGTCTTGGAGGGGCTGTAGGGGGACAATGGCCAGGCTACATGCTACCATAAAGGATGCCCATTTCTCTCTCCCGACCGCATGTGCCCTCCATTCCTGGTGGAAACAGAAGGTGACTATCACGCTCTCTAAGAAAGACTGAACTGATATACTAGAGGATCGTGACAAACTTCTCCGGGTGGCCTGACTAAAATGTATTTATTTCAAAATCCTCCATCAATGGCATTGGACGCTGGTGAATCTTTGTAGGGCCTGCATGCAGGCAGATTGTAGGTGTTGGCAGTGTGCGGCACTGGACTACGATACAGGGCATGTCCTGTTGGGCGGTATGCCACATGCACATTATTGGACAGCTATATGAGATATGCTGCAGGGCGAGCTCGGCATAAGGGCCCTGCGGACGGGTCGGCTGACTTTGCTGCGTGACCTGTCAGTTCTCCCAGAAATGTCTCGCTCTGAGATACAGTGGCGTTCTACTGCCTTGGCAGTGGCG
Source organism: Triturus cristatus (assembly GCF_964204655.1). Lineage (NCBI taxonomy): Eukaryota > Metazoa > Chordata > Amphibia > Caudata > Salamandridae > Triturus > Triturus cristatus. The sequence continues at coordinate 760,728,365 of NC_140586.1, read as the reverse complement.
AAAGTAGAGATCCTGTGTCAATGGAAGACTGCTACACTGCCTTCTTTTAATACGTGGCTATCCGATATGCATGACATGGCCCCTTATGAAAAGATTATATACAAACTGAATGACCAGTTGCACAAATTTAAGGAGGTCTATGGCTCCTTCCTAAGACAGCGATTGGGTCCGGGTAGTGGGACAAAGAGTTCAGTGGCAGTTGCCAACAGACTTTGGTCCGCAGTGGGCCTGGTTCACTAACCTACCAGCATGGCCCATGTCTTTGGAAGACTGTCATGGCATTGCCCTATTATGCACGGTACAACAGGTGCACACACTCTTTGACACATTATTGTGTGGGGAGTGCTGTGTTTCTCTTTTTCTTTCCAGTTCTGATCCACAGAACACGTGGCCTTAGCACTATGCATCAGTCTTTTGATGGGGTAGGGTTGGCAGTTGGTTTCCAACTGAGAGGAGGGGGAGCTATACCCACACGCCTTCTCCCCTCATTCCCCCTTCTCTATGCACCTTCCTTGATCCCTCTGTTTATTAACTCACATGTTGTGTATGTTGTACCTTTCTTACAGTTGGATAATTTTTTTTACTGCCAGTTGTATGACCATGTATAGTCATGTTGTTATTTGTGTACATATTTCTGTATACGGTATGTTTGGATTCCTTTAATAACTTTAAAAACCAATAACCAATAGCATCACAAAAACCCACACCTAGCTCTCTTGGAAAATGTTTTGCAGGAAAATATTTCGACTGAAAGCTTGAATTGCAAGTATTTTCTCCTGCAAGTTAAGTTTGCAAAGATGGCATCCTTCAAAATATTGAAAAAGTACAAATTTCATTACTTTTGCAGAATTTTAATGGTGAATTTTAAATTTTTTACACTTTGTGTAAGCATTGTCTACAAACTTCTATGTTAGTTGCCCCAGGTATAAAGGGAATAGTAATATAAGTAGTTTTATTCTAGATATCATTTACACAGCTTTCTTGAACAAAATATAATTTTGGTTTAGTAACATTGTATGTCTTAACAGTAGATTGGGGAATTGTCCCTACAAGAAGTAGATATGATCACTATTGCCAGGCGGTGTTAAATAGTCACTTCAGCTTTATAAGTACAAGAAGCAGGCGTAGTATAGTAGTTTTTTTGACTACCCTGCAACCAAGAGACACCCTGAGAGTCATTAGGATGGCGGGCGGACTTTGTCCGCCCGCCATCCTGTCGGGGAATGGGACCGCCTGCCATCGGTGCGGGAGTCACGTTGCAGACATTAGGATGCCTGCATTCCTAACATTGCGGCGGGCGGTGCTCTCAGCACAGCCCGCCGCAATGCCAGGAAGGCATGTCATGCACTTCCATGCAAAACGTGGCAGGCACCGCGCGGTGCCTGCCATGTTGTGCATGGAACTGTGCACCACCACCCCCCAGAATCCCTGGGGGCCCGCTACAGGCCCCCAATGGCAAAGACCGCCTGCCTTTCCATGGCGGAAAAGGCACATCCCGCACGTATGCTAATATGGATGGTGGTGTCTCCCTGACACCGCCACCATGTTAGCTGCTTTTCCGCCTGGTCGACTCTGCGACCGGGAGGAAAACCGGCGGACGGTCTTTTCGTCCGCCGGGGTCCCCCCCGCCATGGTAACGTGGGGGGGGAATTTTGAAGCGGGCGGTGTTTTTTAGCGGGCGGATCGCCACCACCATATGGGCGGTGGTTATCCGCACGCTATACTAATGGGCCTCCCTGTCTCTAAAATAACGTTCTCTATGAGAATCTTGGCAATTCATTTAATCAGCCTGTACCTCACAGTTGATATACGTGCCAACATTGAGAGCCTATAGTAAAATGATATATACAATTACATTAAGCGCTAAATCATAAATTACATTTTCAGTTTAATAAGCGCATTCCTTCCCTTTCCCTTTCAGGGATAATCTCATAGATAAAGAGATAATTGTATTGAACCTTTTCTCTCTGTACAAATTTTCTTATAGAACATTATAAATATAAAATATAGAATAATAAGTCAAAAATAAAAAAATCACAAAGATTATATCACTGTACATGCCCTTCTTTCTAGGTTTGAAATACACAACAAAACAGGTCACAATCCATGACATGCTAAAGGTCTTAGCTGCCAAATAGGTTAGTGCATCACTGAACTAATTCAAACCTTAGAGACTGTTAACAACACCAATCAATATATAGAATGCATATAATGTAAGAAAAGCATTTAAACAGAAACTAAATTGAGTGGAGCCTTAAAAATATAACATTTTGCCTCCCCATGCTATGGTAGTGAATCATCTCACCCACACAATGTCACTCTGAGTACACTCAAACAACCTGGCACTAAAAAGGTCTGTTTAAATAAAGGCGGGTTCATTGAAAGAAGCTGCTAGAACAGGGGTACTCCCAAACTTTCTGTCGGGGGCCAAAATTACAGTGTGGTTAGTGGCCGAAGGCCGCACTGGTAGGGGTGGAGTCAGTGGGGGCGGGATCAGTGGGGGCGGAGCTAGAGTTAAAAAAAAAACCTTTCAAAACATCTGTCTCCCTCTCTCTCTGTCTCCCTCCCTCTCTGTCCCCCTCCCCCTCTCTCCCTCTCCCTTCCTCTCTCCCTCTCTCTCCGTCTCTCTCCGTCTTCCTCCGTCCAACGTCTCCCTCTCTCTCCCTCTGTCCTCCGTCTCCCTCCCTCCCTCCTCCGTCTCCCTCCCTCCCTCTTTCTCCCCCTCCCTCCCTCTCTCCGTCTCCTTCCCTCTCAGTCTCTCTCCGTCTCCCTCCGTCCTCCGTCTCCCTCTGTCCTCTGTCTCCCTCCCTCCTCCGTCTCCCTCCCTCCTCTGTCTCCCTCCCTCCCTCTCTCTCCCTCCCTCTCTGTCTCCCTCCCTCTCTGTCTCCCTCCCTCCCTGTCTCCCTCCCTCCCTCCTCCATCTCCCTCCCTCCCCCGTCTCCTTCCCTCCCTCCTCCGTCTCCCTCCCTCCCTCCTCCGTCTCCCTCCCTCCCTCTCTCCCTCCCTCCCTCTCCTTCCCTCTCCGTCTCTCTCCGTCTCCCTCCGTCCTCCGTCTCCCTCCGTCTCCCTCTGTCCTCCGTCTCCCCCCCTCCTCCACCTCCCTCCCTCCCTCTCTCTCCCTCTCTGTCTCCCTCCCTCTCTGTCTCCTTCCCTCCCTGTCTCCCTCCCTCGCTGTCTCACTCCCTCCCTGTCTTCCTCCCTCCCTCCTCCGTTTCCCTCCCTCCTCCGTCTCCCTCCCTCCCTCCTCCGTCTCCCTCCCTCCCTCTCTCCCTCCCTCTCCTTCCCTCTCCGTCTCTATCCGTCTCCCTCCGTCCTCCATCTCCCTCCGTCTCCCTCCCTCTCCCTCTGTCCTCCGTCTCCCTCCCTCTCTGTCTCCCTCCCTCTCTGCCTCCCTCCCTGTCTCCCTCCCTCCCTGTCTCCATTCCTCTCTCTCCCACTCTCTCTCTCCCTCTCTCTCCCCCTCTTTCCCTCCTCCGTCTCCCTCCTTCCCTCTCTCCCTCCCTCCCTCTCCTTCCCTCTCCGTCTCTCTCCGTCTCCCTCCGTCCTCCGTCTCCCTCCATCCTCCGTCTCCCTCCCTCTCCCTCTGTCCTCCGTCTCCCTCCCTCTCTGTCTCCCTCCCTCTCTGCCTCCCTCCCTGTCTCCCTCCCTCCCTGTCTCCCTCCCTCTCTCTCCCACCCTCTCTCTCCCTCTCTCTCCCCTCTCTCCCTCCTCCGTCTCCCTCCCTCCCTCTCTCCCTCCCTCCCTCTCCTTCCCTCTCCGTCTCTCTCCGTCTCCCTCCGTCCTCCGTCTCCCTCCCTCTCCCTCTGTCCTCCGTCTCCCTCCCTCTCTGTCTCCCTCCCTCTCTGTCTCCCTCCCTGTCTCCCTCCCTCTCTGTCTCCCTCCCTCCCTGTCTCCCTCCCTCTCTCTCCCACTCTCTCTCCCTCTCTCCCTCCTCCGTCTCTCTCCCTCCTCCATCTCCCTCCCTCCTCCGTCTCCCTCCCTCCCTCCTCCGTCTCCCTCCCTCCCTCTCTCTCTCCCTCCCTCGCTCCCTCTCCTTCCCTCTGCGTCTCTCTCCGTCTCCCTCCGTCCTCCGTCTCCCTCCGTCTCCCTCCCGCTCCCTCTGTCCTCCGTCTCCCTCCCTCCTCCGTCTCCCTCTCTCCTCCGTCTCCCCCCCTCCCTCTCTCTCTACCTCCCTCCCTCTCTCTCCCTCCCTCTCTGAAAAAAAATCGGGAGAATGGGGCCTTGAGTCGGGTTACTGACATTTGAAACGTAAAATGCACGTTTTTTTTCCTTACCTTTCAGAAGCATTGAGTACAGTGGCAGGCAGAGAGAGGGTGATGCAAGTGTTGTGCACTGGCCGGGCAGGTTGCTGGCATTGCATACACCCCCCCCCCCCCCCCATGTGGCAGCCCGGCGGGCTGAAACAGCTTCCAGGTACACACACAGCCGCCCAGAGTACTTCACAGGTCTTTAAAAGACCATTCACTTGTTGATGAGGGTTTTTTTTTTGCTTTTTCACCCTTTCTAGAGCCCCTGCATCGCCACTCTGATTATTGCTGGAAGAATTAGCACTCTACACAATACAAGCCCTGTCAGCTGAAACTCCCCGAGGAATCGGGTTTTTGTTTGCAGGAATCGGGAGGCGGGAGACTAGCCTTGAAATCGGTAGTCTCCCGCCTGAATGGGGAGGGTAGGCATGTCTGGGTACGATGTCTGCAAGGTCTGCGGGCCGCCAAGAAAGGCTTGCCGGGCCGCTGGCGGCCCACGGGCCGTACTATGAGTATCCCTGTGCTTGAAGCTCAACACTCGACAAGCCGAATGCAAACAGTGGACTCTCTGCTGTGCTTCCTACTCACTTCAATATAGGAACAGCTTAAACTTTGCAGACAGGCTATTAGAACAGGAAAAACAGAGCTCCTGAGTGGTCAAATTGGGGAAACTAAGAACTCCTGACTGCAACTATTAAATGTGATCAGGACGCCCTTTAAATAAATCCTGGCAACATAGGGGCACCTTAGCAACACCGAAAGACCAGATAAGGTGAAAAATGGTCATAAAAAGAAACATGGGGTGGGATTTGAGGCAGGGTGGATTAAAGGGGGGTGTCCTACGGAGAATTCATGAAATAGTAAAAGGCTCGGTGGAATGCGTGATCACACTGTTTACATAATGGATTTTCTCATTATGTAAGGAATGGGACAATGGAGGAAATGAAGAGGTAATGATTTTTTATAGCAATAAACACCTATCTCTTAGGAAAATACATAAAGCTTTAATGGAAACTTCATGGCAGATATTTGACTGTATTTTTTAACATTTGGGGCTATAACCATTTTAACTTTGTGTTGATTATTTAGCTTGCAGAGAGCTTGTAAGCAATCATGCTAATTGTGGTTCACACAGCCCACTTTAGCTTGATTTTCTAAATGCTTTTGTCAACCTCTAGGTGAGGGGCACCACTTACTCAGCTGCAAGCAGCAGGGTTCCGCGATACTTAGCGACAACAAATAAATATCTGAACAAAAGGCGAAGACAGAGGTACCATTAAGGGACCAAACTTGGAAGGAACTGCTGGACTGGGTCACTGGATATATCCTTTCTATTTTTAGTCATGAAACAAATTGGAAAAGTGCACTATAACTCCAAATTAATATGTTAGCCAACTGCATACCACAAACAAAAACCTGCTCTGTGGCTAAAGAACATGCTGTGATAAAAGAAAAACACAATGTTTGAGCTGCTCTATCTTCGGGCTGGCAAAGCAAACGACATGCAATGTCACTAAAGGTTTCATAATCCCATTTATTACTGGGCCCTCTGGCATGTACTGGTCCTAATTTAAATAAACGAGGAACAGAAGAATAATATGAGATTGGTCTGAATGGCGGTCATGTGACAAGCAATCAAAAGTGGCGGAGCTGTGCACTACAGTTTAGCTGAGCAGAGAGCACAAAGCTTGAAGGTGACACATTGGACTGGTTGCAAGAAAGGCACTGTTGGGGGAACATGGCGAGCTTTTCTGATCAGACAATTGAATTGATCCCACTAAATAAATAAACATTTAGCGAAATCTGCTTTTAGACGTGGTCACCCTGTATAGTTTGCATTTTTGCTGGATCTCACAATTTTGCTTTTGTTAGAACTCTGCGCATGTTAACCCCGCTAACCAGTGGTAAAGTGCTTGTGCTCCCCCTTTAAACATGGTTGAATTGGTATATTCCTAATTTGTTCATTTAACTAATTTATAAAGCCCTCATATATGGTACAAGGCCTGCATGTTACATGTCACCAGTGGACTGGAGCACCTATTGTGCTATCAACAACATTGACAGCTTGAAACAGAGCTTCAGGCTAACCATTCTAGCATGACTGTAGCAGTGTAAAACCTGCAATCCAACCTGTCAAAATAAACTCTTTTAACAGGTCAAAACCTCCTTTTTAAATATTGACAAGTTACCTACATGTAGGCCTTGTCACCCACAAAGGGGGTGCATGGTATTTAAAAGTAGGTCATGAAGAAATTTAATGTTAACAGGTCCTACAGTGACTGGCACCCAAAAGCTATTTTTCACTGTGCCAGGCCAAGCTCTTCTATGTAGAATACCAGAGTACAGATTCAAATCCTAACCCTGTATCTCAGGAATGTGACTAGCTCATAAATAATTAAACAACTATTTTAAATAGTTATTACAAATCCAATTCAACTGTGAAGTTGGATTTAAAAAAAAATATTAATGAAAAGTAACCATTAGAAATTTATTTTTTCCATGCCCTAAGTTCCTGGAAGCTAAATTTGCTTTTGCTCTCCCATTTTAGCCAGCCAGTATTTAGCACTGAATAGGTGTGAATGTACGTGAAATACAACCCAGTAGTAAAAAGTAGTCTAAACTGAATGGACAGAGATGACCTCTCCGAACCTGAAAGAATATGCAGAGTGGGGCTGTGAGCATCCGTTTCGACGTTACAGCGTCAAATGCTGCTTAAATGTCCAATCCTGCTTGATAGGTCTGCTGGGTATTCATAAAGCTCCGGTGGTGCACTTGAAAGGATGGGGAACGGGATGCTAAAATGACTCTTATGTATCCATTGTCTAATTGCTGGAAAATCCTACGTTTTGCTACCAGACTACTGTCACTGAGTTTATTTATTGGGGGGTACAGTGACTGCCCCAAATTGGATTTTAGTGTTAGATATTGGGGGATACTAGGATTACTACAGTAAACTTGCCACCCACAACCGCTGCCCTCAGAGTCCATGTTTACCATTGGTGAAGACTTCAACCATCTTGTAAATGCCCAAAGTGGGTATGGTTGGCCCTTAGAACCTTTACCCCATTGATTGGGGTGTGTCTGTGAGTCACTCCCACCCAGTAGCTCATGCCAGGTGTAAATGTAGAATCTCCAGGCACCCACTTGAGGACAATCCTGGACCTGAGGTATATAAGATGAGGAATAAACCTTCTGTTTGTGACCGGAGAAGAGCTTGAAAGGACTAGACTTACCTTCTCTTGTACCCAGGACAAAGTGAACCCCAAGGGTCATATGAATAACTTCCTGATAAAACTACAGGGACTCTACAAGTTAAAAGATGCTTTGCCTGCAACTTCCCAGCTGCCCAGCGGATATTGGACCTGGACTGAACCCGTTTGGTCTCTTCCTGACAACCTGTGAGTCTCTAAGTGCCTCCCCTGAAGTCGTGTTGGGCTTTGGAAGTGTACTCATGTGATGGATTGGGGCTTAAAGGCACTTAAAGGACTAAAGTCAGAAGGGAAAATCTTTGACTAGGATGAACCTGGGTGGTGTACCCAATCCACGCTCCACCAGGTCAGGATCAAATTGCGCCTAGGTCCAAATCTACAGCGACCATTGACTTTCATTTGCATTTTGTGCTTCTTGGTGCCGTTTTTACTTATAACTTTAAAAAAATCATATCTCCAGTTCCCCTTATTGGATTTTTGTCCTTTTGGTGTCATTGTGTTTATTAAATTTTACTCTGTTTATAATCCATGTTGGCATTTTAATTGTTTTGCATTTCAACTTAATTACGTTTTTAAAACTGTATAAATGTGTTACACATTGCCCCCTATTTGCTTTGTGCCATAGATTCCAGGGGGTTGAGCTCACATTATTTTAATTACGTTGAGGGTGCACCCTTACAACTGTTGTGATTGTTCCTTGATGTGGGTAGTCACCCCCACCCAAACTTTTCCAATTTCATAAAAGCATGCAGAAATGTGAGCCAGAGTTTCTGCTTGTTGGTAAACAAACAATTCAGTCTTTCCATCCAAAAGCCCAGAGAATTATGAGTTCTGGTAGCTGCTCCCAATGTGATGAAGTGTACTGAAAAGCCTGGGTGTCCAACGTATATCCATGCATCCATGACACATTTTTAGGATAACCACAGACTATGTAAATGAGATAGATTAGTTTAGATTCACTGTATGCACATTTCTGTACATGGCTACCTTTAGCAAATTAGATGCTACAGTCGTCCTGCACTATTGTTGGCTGAATTACCTGTTCTTTAAATGATTTTCCCTCTGTAGCATCTTGCGAACTTCGAAACTGGTGGACACTTGACTTATCTCTAACTTGAATCGTCCTAAGCAAGCATGCATACTGCACTAATCACCACCTCCCACTGCCAATGTGCTTCATGAGGTGGGGTTTTCCTCTATGAAAATGTAACAAAGGGCTCCAAATGGTACATTCTACAGTACATCACTCAAAGAATTTGACTAAAAAGACATAAGCTTTACACCAAAACACAATGAAACTTTACTTGACTCTGTAAATATTAGGATATATTTTAAATAAATCCATCTGGCTACAAGTCGGATAAATTCAGTATAGTTAAAGCTTTGACTTAAGGGGCAGGGGTGTGTGATGAATAATCTTAGAGGTGCATTTTGTCTTCACCCTTATTTCATTTTTAGATGGCTGAGATGTTTAATATTACAATGATAATTCTTATTCATTTGATTTGTATAAGAATGGAGTATAAGTGATGCTAATACGTTATAACTTACCATTATTTGTGAATGTACCAGCTGCGGCCCCTGCGGGTACGAGTGGTGGGGAGGTGGGACCCAGTGGGGGGAGGGAGGGATTTCAACGGACGATGACGAGGGAAAATTATTTAATTTTCCCACGTTATCCTCCATCGAAATCTCACCCCCCACCGGGCCCCACCGCTCTTACCTGCACGGGCCGCGACTGGACCGTACTAATAATAGGATTTAGTCTGTGGCTCAGGTATATCACATGCTGGTGTGAGCAACACTCTGACAGGGTATTCTGACCACTAACCCTCCTACCCCTCAAGAGCATAGATCAACAGGAGGGGTGAGATGCATCTGCTAGTTTTCCTTTTCTCCAAAAACCTTGTAGTTTCCTGTTGGAAAAGAAGATTACTTGAACAGGAACATCATGGCAGTGAATTAATATAGCAGTGAATTAATATATTTCATGTTATACAGCTGTGATGCTGTCTATAGTTGTTCGCACAGTGCCAAGAGGAGGATTTGGCCGACTTACTGAGGAAGATAGATTTCAATGGCTGGGTTTGCAGCAATGGCCTAGAGGGAGGCCTGGGTCCTATTTAGAGGAAGGTGTAATGGTAAATCTAGTGAAAGGCAGATGTTTTTTTCTTATCTCGAACGATATCTCAGCCCTATTTGATGCTCTTTGAAAGGTGGAAATTGCCCTGCTAGAGATTCTCCTGGCTCTGCCTTTGGGGCAGGTGGCAACTCCATCAGACATGAGACTGCACTGTTACTGTCAGTTTACCTTGTTCATATAAATGGTGATAGACTTTCAGGTAAATGTACATATAGCACCCCAACTATGTTAAGAAATACCCAAGCATTTAAGGTAGACTGTATGAGGGGTACTAACAATGTACCCCCATGTTTGTGATGGATTTCCAGTGCCCTTATTCGTTCTTAGACATTCAATCATCGCTCATGGATACTGTCAAAGCAGAGTTCTTCACATCAAATGAGGATTACTCAGTAACTCTATATTTTGTGGATTTTCCTCTATTAACCTTGTGGAGTAGAGAAATATTGAAAAGCCACTACTCAAATGCTAAATCAGCCCCAAATGATTCGACCGGATTTTTCGAAATGTTTCTTTCAATTCTCCATGCCAAACTTCAGTTTTCTAGTGGAGGTAATTAATTCATCATAAAATGGAGGTAAACATTTTACTGTTTTTCTTTTAACTTCTTATTTAGCCACACTGTTTGCTGAAGGGTCCAGTTACCATGTCATTTGAGTATGCAGCACTCCACTGAACTCATCTCTGGTGTGAAGACCATTTGACATTCTAGCCTTATGTTTTTAACCAGGCTGATGTTTTGTACCTCATGGCTGCATGTGATTTATTCTCACTTTCTTCATCTGTTAATGTGATGAATTCATGGGTCATATTTACAAGCCCTCTGCACCGCCGGTGCATCACTTTTTTAGATGCACCAGAGGCGCAGTGCAGTGCTCCATATTTACAAGGCCACGTAATGCCACCCTGCGTGGCTTTTCATGGTCTTGTAAATACAGCCCCTTTTCGCGCAGCACTTTGCGTGAAAGGGGTGTGAGAAGTTGGCCTGTTATATGCTGTCCACTAATTAAAGTGGGCAACTTGCACCAGGTCAAAACGACCCTTATGATGTATGAGTTCAAAGATAACCTTTATAGAAATCTATCCTAGTGGTAGCTATGGAGAGCAGCCTTCAGGCTTAATCTTGAAGGAATGTAAAGCAGCTTGTTTTACCAGAATATCACCTTTAGTATTATTCAAATGAAAGGAGAACCACATTGTAGTTATACAAATACGCATTCATTTATATCTGGTATCCTCAACACGAGGATACAACACAAAGGACACAATACTGTAGCAAAGAAACAGTTGTAAGTAGCACAATACAGAGTGTGCTCCAGGGGGAGACCAAACCATATACTAAATCAGTGGTATAAGAACCATGACTGGAGTCGAGACAATGTCTAGAACACATAGAATCGCTGGGACCCCAAGGAACCACCCAAGGTGAGTAGAAAGTGACTACAAGGAGGACGGGTGCAGTGTGCTAACACGACCGCGGGCTCTGTTCAATTCTATGGGGAAGTCGCTCTTACAATTTTAAAGGTTAAGGACCCTTCTCGGTGGACTTCGAGGAAACCCTTTGGAACTTAGGAGGTTGGGGAGCCACTTTACCCGTGGATACCAGAGTACCCGAGTTATCTATCCCAGAGGAGCTGGGTGCAAAGGTCTGGAGTGGTGTCAGAAACCGCTGTCGTTTTCAATGGAGAGTTTCAAAGAAGAGCTGCTGCCGGGAAGGAAGAAAATGTCCGTAGGAATCCAAGGATGGACTCGTGATGAAAGAAACCTGAAAGCAGAGGGGACAGAGTCTGGGTCACTTCAGGGTGACCAGGGGCTTAGTAGACTAATGCCCACCGATGTCGGGTGCTTCTGGTGCGAAGAAGGGATGCTTGGCTCTGCAGCCACGAGGTCCAGGAAATGTCGAGGACAACCAGGAGCTGGATACGAGCTGTCCCAGGATGGGTGTCGAGTGTTGAGGGGTCAGTGCCCAGCAGGATAACCAACAAGCCTTGGTAACAGCAACGCATGTAGGAAGGTCAAGCAGGTTATGGTGTGGACCAGCAAGGCCCAGGGGACTCACCAAGCAATGGGGAGTCAGGGCACGTCAGGAGCAACCAGGAAAGCTCAATAGAAATCAAGATGACCCTCAGAAGGATCCACAGGTAGAATGACCAGGAGTCACAAGGGGATCGCAAGCAAGATCACAAAGTACCAGCCCACGGTGCACTCCATGCAAGGAGGCCAGATTTTTTGGGTGGAAATACTGCTCAGGGTCAGGACTACACAGAGTCCAATGCACAAACTCAGGAAGTGCCAGCAAGCATATGCACTTGCAAAAGTACACAGTGATTCTGGTTTTGTGGCCCCCACGAGGGATACTGACCACAAACTCGGAGTGAGGGCAGCTCAACCTCGTGGAACTTAAGAACCCAACTCCTGTGTTGCTGGGGCCTTCGGAGCCTGCAGGAGCTCAGGATCAGCAGACCAGTCAGTTACCTTATGGTGCCTGTGAATGCACGGGAGTGACTCCTTCACCCCAAGGGAGATTCTTCAGTTGTCCTTAATGCTCCACAGGTCCTGCACGGAGCCTGTATGGTGCAAGGGCACAGATGATGCTTTGGACGGCGAAGGGGACAAAGTCTGGCCCAGTCGAAGTCCAGCAAAGTCCAGTGTCCAGACGGTCGAAGGTCAGTGGTTTCTTGTTGCAGAATATTGTCCACGTCAAATCTAAACTCTTACAGTCATGTAAGCCCTTATGTACCCACAGGAGAGGGTTGGACAGATTCAGGGGACCCTCCTAGGGGAGGGTCAGGACAGAGGAGTGGTTACTCTCATGTCATTTGCCAATTTTGCGCCAGAGCAGGACCCAGCGGCTCCCAGAACTTGTTTGAGCTGGACTATGCGCAGGTATACCAAATGTGCCCCAGGTGCAGACTTTCAGGCCCTTTGGAAGTGCACTCACCAAGCCCCAATACACTAAATCCTGTCTGGGAGGTGGTCACATCTCCCTGTGATAGGATGCCTATTGTGCCGCCTTCCTCTGCTCGAGCTTAGCTCAGCAGCATGAGGGCAGAAATTTGTCTCTGGGCGGCAGCATCCATTTTGTGCTGTCCGTGTCGAGAAGACTGGCACCTGGAAGACCAGTGACCTCACAAAGCTTGCTTCAGAAGGGTGGAATCATACCTCCCAAACCGGTTAACGGTGTGGAGGTATGATTCCCAAGTGTTTGATAACAAACACGACATGTTTTGTTTCAGCCGTTTTCGAGATAGCATTTACAGCGAGATTATAATACACCTCTACCTATAAGTCTGGCTGAGTCACAGACAACCCGGGAGAATGGTCTCCGAAGGCTGCAGAGGGACTCTGCTCATGCAGGGGCTCCCACTCACGTAAAACCTAGCCCCCTGCCTTCAGGATTGTTAAGGCCTGCTATAGGGGTGACTTATAATTGTATTAATGTTATAATTATTAAGTGTAGTGATCTATAGATATAGTGAACCTATATCTTAAGTAAGTGGTGCAAGCAACAGCTTACACAGGCTGCAATGGCAGACATGTAGTTCCATTTTGCATGGTCTCTCATGGGTGGTATAATCCATGCTACAGCCCATGGGAGGCCTCTGAGGTACCTATGCCCGGGGTACATGGGTACCATATACTAGGGACTTATAAGGGTACCCCAGTATCCAATCTGGAGTGTACCAAAGTACATGGCATACATTTTAAGGAGAAAGCAGATAGACTGGGGTCCTGATTAGCAGGATCCCAGTCAGACTAGTCAAAACAGTGTAATATCAAGCAAAAAGTGGGGGTAACCATAAGAAGCAGATCCTACTTTCCTACAAAGGGCGTGCCATGGGTGATGCTGTGGGTGTTCCCATGCAACACACATGGATTCAGCCGTATTCCCAGATTTACAACATTTCGTACACCTGGGAATGCGTCAGAATCCTACACGCATAAGGAGGCGCAAAGAGGAGAAATACTTATATTTCTCCTCGTTTTTTTCTCTTTCTATGCATGCTGGATTTTGCATTCTGCAGCACACATAGAAAGAGGAAAACACCTCATTTGATTGTTTTTGTGCAGGAAGGTGTCCCTTCCTGCAAAAAGAGAGTCTCCCCTGTATTGCAGACACCTTTACACCAGGTTGCCTGCGTTGGTGCATGGCAACCAGTGGTGTGCTAGTGCAGGGGAAAGCACAGGGATGAGACATATTGCTGTAAATATGACGCATCCCTCTGCTTTGGAAGTGACGTGGTGCAGGCAAATGGCTTTCACTGCTGCTCTGCATCACATTCTTGTAAATAAGGCCCACAGAATTTATCTTTAAATGCTAAATTTCCTTTGGTTTATCCAGAAACTTGGTCTCTTCATATTTTAAAAAGTTTCTTATGCTGACTCTTCCTTTTGGCGTATTTTCCTACTTTGCTTTCCAGCTGCTGATGAAGTTCTATATTTCTGGGCAATAGATGGTGCATCCAGAGTGATAGTGTTATCTGCTGGGTTATTGACATTCTTTGCTTTTAATAGTTAAATTGACTTACTTCGGAGGCATTTTATGCTCAACATTTGTGGAAAGTAGGTATTCTCGACCTGAAGTCAATCTCTGTTTTAACAAGTTTCTTTTATTCACTCCTTTGTATTTTTAAGATGCATATACTTTTCTAGAACATTAAATGTTTTGCATTGTTACTTGGCACCTTTCTCACCTTCCATCAATTAATATCTTCACCACTCAAGGGCAAGTTAAAAAGAAATGTTTTCCTTAAGCACATCTTCTAGAAGTCTGGCATGTGGGCTTGATGTTGTTTTTATCCTTTGCACATAGTGATGGGCCGCCTTAACCAAACTTCCCTCACTGTTATTGTATCCTTTCCTATTTTGCTCTTTTGGTATTTTTTATTTAAAATATTTCACTGCTGGTGTCTGACAGCGGGCTTAGAATTCTTGTCCCACTTCTCGAAGTAACCAAAGAACTCAGGGCCTCATTTATGAAAAGTGACGCATCGCTGCGAGAAAACAGCGAAGCGTCACCTTTCATTGTGCCCTCCTTGCGACACCAATGAAGCATCATATTTACAGTATGACGCATCATGTCGCAAGGAGTTACAGATACGTCAGTATTTCTGACGTATTCATAGGCGCAAAAATTATGCATTGCTGGAGTGTGTCACAAAAGTGACGCAGCTCTACCAATGGGTCATTACACATGGGCAAGTCCCATGTGAAATTTGCCAGCCTCAGTCTTACGCCTGCCACGAGGCAGGCTTAAGATATTGACGCATTTGCGTCCTAGAAGTGGCGCAGTGAAATCTTATAGATTTCACTACATCACTTTTATGACCGTTTCTTGCGTCAGAACACCCCCCGCATACATTATACCTGGCGCAAGTATAATGTGGCGCAGGGGTTTACAAAGTGACGCATCTACCTAAATATGGTGCAACAAGGCACATTTTTTACGCCGCTGGTGCGTCACAAAAAGTGACGCACCGGCGGCGTAAAAGTGACGCTGGGCCTCATAAATAAGGCCCTAAGACTTTACAGGTGTGGAAACAGTTTGTTCCCAATTACCTTGTGGTATTTCCCTAACACAAATAGCACAAGGCAGTGCAATCCACTGCCTGGTGTTAATTTTTCTCACAAAGCCACACAAATTAGCACTTCTGTGGCTTTGTAAGAAAAAGTAACACAAAGCAGCGCATTGCGCTGCCTTCTGTTACTTTGCGCCAGGTAAGAGCACTATTGGTGGTGGATGGGCGTTCTTGTGCATCCAGCCATGGATTTTGATGCAAAGCAATATATACAAAGAGAGAGTCATGTATTAGCGCCAAAATGGTGCACCTGCTTGGGGCTGGCATAACAAGGAGAAACATCTTTTCTCCTCATTATTTCCTCTTTAAATTCTGCTGCACCCAAACTAAAAGGAAATAGCCTCAAAAGTAAGCCTGAGCAAAGCACTACGCTACGCTCGCGTAGTTTGTGAAGTTCGCGCTACTTCGCACTACGCGAACTGCACGTAGCACAGTGCGAACACGCGTAGCATAGTGTTGCGTAGTGCTGCGGTCATTTTTTGCTTGCTCGCGGTCCTCAACGTCAAGTTGGCGACCGCGAGCAAGCAAAATGACATCCCGGCGAGACTTTTTCCTTGTTCGCGATCAGCAGCATCAAGTTGGCGATCGCGAGCATGGAAAATAACCCTCCCGGCAAGATTCCCAACGCGAGGAGGTCAGGTTTCTCATTGCGAGTGGTCGCGTATGCTCGCGACCGCTCGCGATGAGAAACTACAAGTTCGTGTTGAGAAAGCTGCAGCTCGAGTAAAAATCTACTCGAGCAGCAGAAAACTACAGCTCGCACTGTGCAAGATGCCATTTTCAATGATTGCACAGTGCCGGTTGCTTGTCCGCACTGTGCAATCATTGAAAACGACATCTGGCACAGTGCGAACAAGGTACTACGCAGTTCGCGAAGTGCTACGCGTAGCTCGCGTAGTGCGAACTGCACTTTGCGTAGCTTCGCGAAGTGCTACTTCGCGAACTACCCCCAGGGTTACTCAAAAGATAGTTTTGTGCAGGAAGATGCCCCTTCCTGCACCAAAATTTTCCTGATCTTAATGTAGACACCATTGCAGTATGGTGCAAGGATTCCTGCCTTGGCACTGTACAGCCGAAAGAGTGCCAGCGCATGGGGAGAGCAGAACTGCACTATTTCTTTATAGATAGATATGGCGCAGTTCCTCTCTCTCCAGTGAAACAACTTTGCTTGCTGTGCTCCGGGGCGCCACTTCTTTGTAAATATGCCACCCAGCCTTGCACATTTTATGCCATCAACTGCATATGGTCCTTGAGGTGGATACACTTGCCCTTGAAAACACATGGCTGTGATAGAGTGAGTAGATAGCTGGAGCATGAAATTCAAAAAAATATCCTCCCCTGTACACCCTCTGTCATTTCAGAGCCAGAATAATTAAGACTCCTCTCTCACTCTCTATTAGTTTCCCTTGGGCACAGCAGGTTGAAATCATTTTATTGTGGTTATATTTTGGGTTGAGGACATGATTCACAGGGTCCTCACATTTTATGCAATTCGCTTCTGCAAGTGGATTGCTGTTCTGTGAATAATGTAGGCGACACTATCCATTGACTCTGTGCATTCAATACTCTTTGTTTAGTGCTGTAATTTTTAAATGTCTATATTGCATGTAGATGTTATTTATCATCTACACAGTGGTGAGCAAACAAAAAGTGAATATGCAGTCCCTTGCTGTGTACATTATAAATATATATAACTAAATTTATAACAACGATTCATACAAAGCTAGTGTGTGTATAAATCGGAAACCGCTCAAGTTCTTAAGTTAGGGCTAACTCTGCAACGCCTCACTCACCCATGCCACTCATTCAAACCACAACTCACACACCAAGTGCAATGCTCATGATCTCATCCCTGATGTGACAGGTACAATGACAAATGTTGTAAATATCCTTACAGGTGAGATCAGATGACATATTATCCCCTTAACACTAAGAAAGAGGTGACAAGAAATGTAATTGTATTTATTGGTTGGGCTATTTGCTATTATTTATTTATGCTATCTTTTCAGATGTTTGATGTTTTCTATAAGGAGAAAAGTGCCTACTGCCCTTGGTTTACAGAGCAACTAAGGCTCCTCCGAGAGGCTGGTCGCTGTCAGTAATGCTCCTGGAGAAAACTCTATGGGGAGCAGGAGAGGTGTTTATATAGCACATGGATTACAAACTTGCCATTAGAGAAGAAAAATCCCTTTACTGTAATAACAAATTTGAATCTACCAGCTCCCCAAAAGAGCTCTTTATATTCATTCATCAGCTCTCTGCAGCTCTTGCCCTGTCAGAAATAGAGGGTTCACAAGAACTCTGCGACAAGCTAGCAGATTTCTTTCAGCAAAAAATTTCAAGCACCTATAAGGAGCTCGATGCCCCTAAAACAGAAGATGAGGGTCCCCTGCATCTTAGCATGGAATTGCAGCTGAGTCAGTCAGTATCCACAGAGGATAAGGAGAATCACAGGCTGATGTTTACAGGTTTCCCTCTCCTAACACCAGAACTGATTGAGTCGCATCGCCTCTATACTAAATTGGGATCCCCTTTTGAATCTTGTGCTCCAAAAATTCTGCAATTGGTAGCGGGCATGGTATCTTGACCTCTGACTTCGGTCATGAACACAGCTATTACTCAAGAAACTCAATCTTGATCCCAATGACCTCAAGAACTTTTGTCCTATCTCTTGGCTTCCGTTCCCAGTGAAGTTCCTGGAGAAACATCTTAATCATCACCTGGTGGGAGTCTGTGGAGGAACAGGGTTGGTTGTAGGCCTGGGCGGTAAATTCCGTTCCGCTCGCCGAATTTGCGGAATTTGGGTAATATCGCGTTCTGCGGAGAACACGGAATTGCCAAAAATTCCGCGAACTGCGGCTTCGTGGAATTTTTTGCTTGTTCGCGCTTTCAAAATGCGTGTTCACGAGATATTTCCCTCCGAGCACGCGAACAGCATTCGCGAACAGGAAGAAAGCATCGAAAACAGGCGGAACAAACAATTCTGCGTGTTTGCGGAACTCTCCCTGCTCGCGGAGATTTTTTACCGTTTCACGGAGCTTTGCGTAGCTTCACTACGCAAATTCCGCCCTCCCCTAGTTGGCTGCATGTATCTCAGGATCAGTCGCGGTCGGTATTAATCGCGGGTGGGGGGGTCACGCAGGGAGGAAGGGTGGGGGTAAATGTAATAATTAATAAAAAAACATACCTGTACGCCGGCCGGGTCCGCGTTTACTCGGCTCCTGCTCTCTTGCCTCTAGCAGGAACAGGAAGCAGGCATCCTCCCTCCCCTCCCCTAAGCCAATCGCAACACTGCAATGGCAGCGTTGTGATTGGTGGGGAGGTCGCCCAGCCAGGGGTTACGAAGAGGCCATTTCTCCATGCAGGCTGCATTGCTTTTTCATCCTGCATGGAGAAAGGGCAGTTAAATCATGACGGGTTTGGGCGGCCCCAGAGGGCCGACCAAACAGTCATTGCGCCCTTGGGTGTGGGCACACCACTCCTCCCCTGCCCAGCTCACAGAGCAGCCCCGTCCAACTGCCCGCCCACAACTAAACCCTTATGCTTTCTCGTAGTGCGAGAAGCAGAAACATAAAATGGTAGTTATTACCATTTTATGTTTCTGCTTCTGCAACTGTGAGAAAGCAGTGGGGCGATGCTCCTCCGCCCTAGTGGAGGAGCCGCCCATGCGCAGGATGGTTCCGAAGTAATCATGGAACAGAAAACAGTCTTGGTAGCAGCTACAGATAGCATTAGACGATTAGCTGACGCTCAGCAAACTGCAGCTTTGACCCTTTTGGATCTTCCTTCTGTTATTAACATCATTTCCCCAACCCTGCTGACCGAGCACTTGCAGGAACTGGAAGATAGAGCTCTGAAACTGCTGACCTCTTTTCTTACGGACAGATCTAAGAGGGTGACCATTATTGAGTTTCATTCAGACCCTTTTTCTTTGCCATGTGGGGTGCCACAGGGTTCATCCTTGAGCCCTACATTATTTAATCTCTTCATCTCCCCTCTTGCCAAGCTCATACACTCCTTTGGGCTGTGTCATACACTGAAGGCACTCAGATAATTGTGTACTGTTCTTTGCATGTCAACCCAGTAACAGGAACAGCAACTGGTGGCCAGATATGCTGGGTACTTTACCTACTCCAACGGACACAGCAAATAATCTAGGTGTCATTCTGGATAGCGAGTTGTCACTGGACCGGCAGGTCAATCATACGGTGACAACCTGCTTTTGAGTTATTCGAATGTTGAGGAAAATCTTCCTGTTTATGGCCCTCCCGGCACGTAAACATGTAGCTCTTTCACTGGTCTACTCAAGGATAGACTACTGCAATGTTCTCTATCTTGAGACCAACAAGATGACCCAACCAAAGTTGCAACTTGAGCAGAATTCAATAGCAAAGCTTCCCCTGAACATTCCTAAAGTGGCAGTCTATGTCTAAAGGACTAGTCGATCTGCACTGGCTTCCGGTTAAGAAGATGTTTATTATGTTCATGGCACTGTGCATTGTACATAAGTCTCTCTACATGGTCATTCCAGTTGGAATTAAAGCCATGTTCCAATGGTATGTTCCCAAAAGAAATCTCCACTCAGCATGTCATAACTGGGTGACGGTTCCCAGAGTTCAGAAGAAGAGATGGCGAGGCAGAGCTTTCTCAGTTGCGGCGGCAAGGCAGGGGCGTAACACAGGCCCCCGCAGCCCCCGCAGAGCGGGGGGGCCCCAAGCTCCAGGGGGCCCCCTCGGCACTGCACTCTGGCCAGAGAGCTCCTGATTGAGCCTGGAGGGGGCCCCTCTTTGTACCGTGCAGGGAGGCCCCCTCAATTTTCGTTACGCCAGTGCGGCAAGGCTTTGAAATTCTCTTCCTCATCATCTTACGTGTCTGAAGTTGCACTCCCCTTCAGGAATGTCTTTAAAACCTGGCAGTGTACTCTGTAGGGAGTTACAGTATCACTGGGATCTTCTTGCAAAAGCTTCTTACTGAGCGATATAGCAGGACTACATTGCCTAGACGCCCAAGGGCATTTTTTGTGTGTTTATAAATTCTGTTCATATCATATCATGCTTGATACTTATTGCTATAAATATCATAGGCAATGCATTTGGTCTGTGAGTTATGGTTTACAAGGCTGTTGTGCCAGTTATGCGCTGTGATTAAAATAACTTTAATTTGTAAACATAATTGTTCTTTAACTGTGTGTTTTTTAGATGAGATTTTTTAAGCATACATTAACATGAGGTAACCATAGTTAACAATCACTTCATGGTAACATTATTTTTTTCAGTGTATGTAGATACTACCTTGAATTTTATGTGCGGTGGAGGTTGGTCACAGGGCTTTGTCTTGGGCGATGCCCTGTACCCGAACCATCGCGGAAGGCCAACCTGCTGCATGCTGTCAAAGGCCACAGGGCCCCAACCCACAACGGCGGCCTATTCCTGCTTTGCATGGTCTGTTCACAGCAGACAGTTTGTGGCAGGGACTGGCCTTTTGCGAGACCCTGCACCCAATCTGTTACAGGTGGACAACCCCAAATGCATACTGCTTCAGGCAATCTATAGTGGACATTGGTTCTGCACTCCTCCCTCTATGGGAGGTCAGTCCCCCTGCAGATGGCTGAACGCTGTGTACAGCAGGAGCTGGCCACAAGACCTTCTCCCGATACCCTGCATGTGGCCAACCCTCACTATACATGGGCTTCAGTCACTCAGTACAGGGAGGTTGACTGAGCCATATCAGTAGCAGGGTTGGCCAAGCCTCCAGGGGTTATAAACCCACTGTGCACAGCCCTCGGCATATAGTTAACTTTAGAAGTGCCTCAAGCCCTCAACCAACATGGAGCAACTCCTTTTTTTATACAAAGCATGGATTTTAACAAAGAGCTAACAGCCCCCCAAAAATATAGGTGGCCTAAGGAAAATTGAGTACACATGCAGGCAGCCAATTTGTTTTACATTATGGCTTAGTAATGAGAGGTTAGCATGCCACAACTGCAACTAATGAAGCCGAAATGTATCTGCTACAAGTATATCCCATTCTGCTTTTCTAGGGCAATTTGCAAAGAACAACTATGTATCTCTGTAGAGTAATACAACAAAAAATATATTGCTTTTCAGGACATGTAATGTGTAATAGTGATTGTGGAGCACACAACTGAATGCAATGGTACTGAAAGGACAACCAATTAAAATATATTCTTATTTTAAATACAAAAATATATTTTAATATTAAATAAACTCAGCAAATAGTTTACAGCCAATGAAAGTTCGTAAAATAAATAAAGAATAAATATTGAATACATAAATGCATAATTGACGTTTATTTTATTTGGCAACATAGACACCAGACCCCAACCGCCTACAAAACATTCTCACGACAGTGCCACATACTTGTCTGAGATACAGAATCGCAGCAGCCACATTCTTCCACATGTTTTGGACGTGCCCCTTTTTGAGTTCTTTCTGTACTGATGAATGCACCCTCACAGACCAGGTAGTGAACTTCTTGATAGCTCTGTAGTCCAAGGTTTGTTTGCGGAATTGGTACAAAGACCAAGCAAAGTAGAATGGCATGCAAGTTCATTGATCTTGGTCTGCTTCTAGCCAAATAGTGGTGTCATGGAACAGTGACTGTGCACAAGAAAGCCTACTACAGAGAGCTGAACTCACAAAAAATGTGAGGCAGAAGGAGGAGCTCTAACGTTGCAACAAAACAGGGGTGTTATTCAAGCTCGTATTATGGAATTGGGATGAATTCCTCCAGAAGTTAGCAGACAAAGATGACACCAGCCCCTCTGAGATACAGCTTGAGACTGGCCACCCAAGCAACTGCAGCTTAGGGGTCCCTCTCGTCCAAAAGCTTGCAGCAGGGAGGCCATGGGACTGACACCCTGAGATTCGAATATGTGAACTTTCTGAAATCCACCACTGACAACAATGATAGCTGGAAGCCATCGCGTGTGTTAATCTGGATTTGGGACACTGGGCATTACCTCATGACCCATAATCGGACGGGAACACGTGTGCACTCCCACTGTTGCCGTGAAGCCAAGGGATATAATCTAAGATGCACTATAATATGAAATTCACATTCACCTCTTTTGAATTCCTCTCTGCTAGCTCTATACACAGGATAACAGTAGCATTTTTGTCAATGCATTTCATTAATCAAAAATGAAGTTGTAGAAACTATTTAAAGTACTATTTTGCCCTGATGAATGGATGAAACGCTGTCAAGAAACACATGTCAGAACCTGTGTGGGGAGACACCTGAATAACAAAGAATGTTAAAAATAAGTTCCATTTTGCCACGCGGTTAGAGAATCTTGCATTTGGTGGCCACATTATGGTTTGCATGGTTGTTATAAGAGAGATGATTTTCAGTTCTAACAATATCTTATAAATTATAGGAGTTTTTACGTTTAAATAAAGTATAACTATACTTTAACTGTGTTTCTAAAGCGAATTTCAGATGTTTTTAAAACATATATGAAAGTCTTACACCCAATGCCAACAATAACCACTTCAACTCTGAATTTAATTTAATTTAATGTAATGAGTGTTTTTTGAAGACATACCCCATCCAATGTTCAAACCTCATTGGGGGCCAAGTGCACCAAGCCGGCCCAGGGAGTCAAGAGCTGCCACACATGGCCTTCAGCTGAGGTTGACCACAGGGTCTGGCCTTTGACCAAGCCCTGCTCCTAACATGTGCAGGTGACAAACACTTGTGATCAAAACGTCAGGGTGGGGGCAGCAGGTTTTGGTGACAGGAGTTATACCCAATCCTTGCTAATGTCCAAACCATTCTACGATGACTGTCTGCGATTCTCGTCTTGTACTTAGGAAAACCTATTCTCTAAACATGTGAAACACTCTGATACCTTTTGGCCTAGCCAGCGCTATTTAAAACTCAAAAATAAATAAATATATTTTAATTATTTTTTAGATTTGCAGACTCTAAATCTGGGTAGACAGTCTCCTTGTTGGGCCACCAGCAATTCTGGTTCAAGCAGTTTATGAATTATTAGTCCAGCTATCGCTAACTGTTTTGGGAAATTAGTGTTCCATATTCCTGTGACACTAATTCCTTGAAACAGATATACACCAAGCATAGTCATTACTCCGATTAGAGTTCAAGATTCATGCCAAATTTAGAGGAACTCTGGGGCATACTTACAACTAAAGTGGGGAAGCGCAGCATTAAGCCAAGCAGGCTAACGCTGCGCTCCGTGACTTTAGAAACGCAGGGCTGCACTGTATTTACAACAATATGGTGCAGTCCTGCATTTTTCCCTGTCTGGCACTAAATTTAGCTGCCCAGCGCCGACGCTGGCGCCCTTGTACCATAGTGCAAGGGTGCCTGCGTTGTGGGAAATGATTGGTTATGTGCAGGAAGGTGTCCCTTCCTGCACATGAACAATCATAACTGGTGATTTGTGACTTAAGCAGCACACATAGAAGTTGCAACTCGTCATTTTAAAGATGATTGTTCATGTGCTGGAAGGGACACCTTCCTGCACATGAACGATCATAAATGGCGTTTTGCTGTTTCCAAGTGTGCTGCACAACACAGCACACATTGAAACAGCAAAAACTGGGAGAAATAAAGCATTTCTCCCTGTTTAAGAGCAGGTTTTCCCTGGTTTTAATTTTGGCACTGCCCCATATTTACGCCACCCTTGTAAATATGGGGCAGCGTCAAAATCAATGGGTGTTGCAGTGGAACACCCACCGCAACACCCATTGCCCACCCCTTTCATGCTAAGTAAGCATGAAAGGGTGCCTTATTTACAGGGCAGAAACCAAAGGAAATGATGGACGGAGTGTTGAACATTGCAAGCACTCACCCCCAGTCAACTGATTCGGGTTTAATCCATCACCGTTCTTTAGCCCACTCTGCCACCCCAGTTCAGACATGGCCATATGCAAATCAGTCTGACCCTGTGCCTCATGGGAACAGTCCAGCCCGAACTGCCAAGCCATGTCTTCCCTGGACCGGAAACAAGCTTCCTAGGACCGGTTTCTGGCATTTCAGCCGTCTTCAGCCAGGCTTGCTTGAATCCAGTGGCAAAGTGAGCAAGGGACTCACGTCTGAGCATACCCTGCCAACTTATGGCGAACAAAGCAGAAACCAAAGGAAATGATGGACGGAGTGTTGAACATTGCAAGCACTCACCCCCAGTCAACTGATCTGGGTTTGATCCATCACCGTTCTTTAGCCCACTCTGCCACCCCAGTTCAGACATATGCAAATCAGTCTGACCCTGTGCCTCATGGGAACAGTCCAGCCCGAACTGAGGGAAGGCATGGCTTGGCAGTTCGGGCTGGACTGTTCCCATGAGGCACAGGGTCAGACTGATTTGCATATGGCCATGTCTGAACTGGGGTGGCAGAGTGGGCTAAAGAACGGTGATGGATCAAACCCAGATCTGTTGACTGGGTGTGAGTGTTTGATTGGTTCGGATGCTCCGTCCACCACCACCCCCTTTTGTACCGCTTATTTGCAGGGCAGCGTTAAGCCACGTGAAGTGGCTTAACGCCGCATTGTGAACAAGGCGAAGCTCCTATCATCATAGGAACGTCGGAAAAAGAGACGTTCCTGTGGCGATAGGGCTTGTAAATATGCCTCTCTATTCAGTGGTTTTACTGTAATGCAGAACACATTTTTTAACACCAGCTAAATTGGGAAATAGTTTTTTTGTTTATCCCACCATCTATTTACCATTCCTGGACGGATCTCCATGAAACTTGCCATGACAAACCTAGTCCAGATAAACCTTTCGCAACGTCTTGTGCAGATTTGTCAGAGGGCACCAAAGTTGTTAGCAGCACAAAACCAGCTTTTCAGTGGAAGTTCTGACCGAACCATTGTCACACACTGGCTAATGTCAGTGGAAGTGGACCATAGCTGGCAAATGTCGGGGCGCATAGATTTTTATTTGGAATTATTAAGTCACTTTAACTGTGTTTTTCCCCTATGAATGTTACAGTGTTTGCACTCTCTGAAACTAAACTTTATTTAACTGTTCCATCAGTCCAATGCTAGGGTTTTTCAAAATAAAAAAATAATTATTGGATGGAGGGACCCCCATGCATCAAGCCCACTCCCCTCATGGTCAGGCCAGCCAGTCCCTGTGCCCAATTTTCATATTTGTCAAACCAGTTGCATACAGGGCTTGGTACATGTTCTGGCCCTCTGTTCTACCGCCTGTGCATTCTCCCAGGCTCTTCACGCAGTCACAGGTCTGAAGACTTAATCCCTCTTTTTCAAATTTATTTCAGAAATTCAAAACATTCTTGAAACTCTTTATTCTAAGTTTGCAGGTTTATATTTATTTGTGAGCTCATTCTTTATGAGAGAGCTCACTATTACAATAGCCCAGTAATCCCCCCGAGTCTTTCTTCATACATCCTTCCTCTCTCTGTCCATCAACATTGCCTGGGGTCATACTTTATAAGTGCTTATGTATTCGTAGACATTGCATGTATCACTGAAGCTCGTGAGTTCTGTAAAACGCTGCAAATTTCTGAATATAGAATGGTAGACATGTGCTCTCAATTACTTAGAATTCACAATTATACCCTCCTTTAAGTGCATTTTACTTATATTTAGAGCAATGTTTCCATTTTTCTCGGTATCTGGATACCTGGCCTGGAAACAGTCATTATGTCTGCATCATGTCTCCCCCGTATTGTTTTCCACAGTGCGAAACTCTTGTGTTTGGGTGAAGTTTTGAATTTTTAAGATGACAGAAAAATGATTTGAAACCCTTCACTTTCCAGAAATATTAACATTTGATATACAGAGCTTGAAAGTTTCCTGCTTATGAGCTTTACTGCCAAGAGATCTGAAAATTGTAACCCTTCGAATGCAAATATCTCAAAAACCACTGAACAGATTTATATCAGGAAGCAACATTTCCTATGAGAGCTAAAATGGGAAAGCTTTAAACTGAGAACCTCTACACCTTACATCTTTGCAATGACCTATACAAGTGGGCGGAATATAATACCTCTGTATTCCCAATCATAAAATATGCACTTCAAACGTTACAAGAAGATTTGCAACCTGCCTAACGACATAAAGGGCTCTGAATGTAGGCAGCCCCCTCCCCCACCAGCCCACACACCCATACTTCAGGCATAGTAAACGCGGGTTACCCTGTTTCCTACCTGTAATAACAACATTGGTGACAAAAACTGCGGGGCTCATTTATGAGCCCCTGCGTCACTTTTGCGCCGCCGGTGCGTCACTTTTTGTGACGCACCAGTGGCATAAAACATGCGCCATGTTGCGCCATATTTACAAAGTGACGCATCTAGGTAGATGCGTCACTTTGTAAACCCCTGCGCCACATTATACCTGCGCCAGGTATAATGTATGCAAGGGGGGCGTTTTGACGCAACAAAGGGTCGTAGAAGTGACGCAGTGAAATCTACGAGATTTCACTGCGCCACTTCTAGTGTGCAAATGCGTCAATTTCTTGCGCCTGCCTCACAGCAGGCGTAAGACTGACGCAGGCCCTTTCACATGGGGCTTGCCCCATGTGAAAGGACACATTGCTGGAGTTGCGTCACTTTTGTGACACACTCCAGCGATGCGTCACTTTTGCGCCTACAGATACGTCAGAAATACTGACGTATCTGTGACTCCTTGCGACATGATGCGTCATACTGTAAATATGACGCATCACTGGAGTCGCAGGGAGGGCGCAGTGAAAAGTGGCGCATCACTGTTTTCACGCAGTGATGCGTCACTTTTCATAAATGAGGCCCTGCATCTTTATGGCTGTCCTCCCGGCATCAAATTGATATAATCCATGCTCTTATATATCATTCACCAACTCACTACCTGCTCTCTCATCATCAATGGGGCAGGCACATAATGTATGACAGGACCTGTGGAACCCCGTTGGCCACTGGAAGGCACAAATACAGGCTATGCCAGCCTGATTACTGCCCACTCAGTACTGACCAGAGAAGCCTGCCAAGATCAAAGCGGTCTGCGACAAAGTGCTGCTGAACTATAGCGCAGGCTGCCCTGTGAGTGCCAGAGTCACATACTCTAAAGACTGACAATCTCTAATGACACAAAGAGGGCGATAACGCAGTGTATCTCAGCAAATGTCTTCACTTGACATCCCATTATGCTGATCATGGAAAGGAGCACTGTAACGCAGTCCACCAGGGACATTTCTGAACCCCTCGCCCCCCTCCTCGAGGTAGTTATTCAGAGCCAAACACTGTTTAGTCATTCGTCACAAGGCGTACTATTTTTGTATGGACAGGAGTTTCAATATTTATTACGCCCTATGCTGAAACATACAACGAAAAGATGGATCCCCTTGAAAATCTGAATACATTGCAGGATGGGCGTGGCGGAGAGCGCGCCCCGTGTACGCGGTGGTGCCCTCGCTGCTGCCTCTCTGCACTTGGTTTGGGAATGCCCTGTGGGTGCTGACTTGTGGGCGAAGGACTTTGACAATCTAGAAATGATTACCAAGTTTGCCGGTGATGGGACACCAATGATTGCTCCAGTGTGCAATACAGCTGGGCTGGAGAAACCTAACTGCGCCTGGGAGGGCCTGACCAAACCGACAGGCACACTTAGCAGTGCACATCACTCCGCCCCATCTGCCATGACCTGGCCCGCCCCTCCCTTCACACGCTGGCTCAGCCAGCGGCCGAAAGAAAAAACGATGATAAAATATTGTTTTATTTTTCAGCTGCTGGCTCTGAACCAGTGGGGTAACGCTCCTCCGCCACTGCGGAGGAACCACTGCTGGATCACCCTGCTCGGCTATGTTAAGGATGTTCCCTTATCCATCCGCAAACTCACACCTTTTCTGCTCCTATTTGGCGTAGGGCACCCCGACGCAGTCACTGGCGCGAGAGGCAGTGTACTGTCAAGGACAGTTGGAGTACTATTGTGATTTAATTCGAGGCCTAGAGACAGACAGAGCCCACTGGTGACCTTCCTGGCCACGAGAGGGAGACGTACTGACCCCATGCAGATGGCGCTGCACCTGCCCCGGATGCACCCCAAGAGGCTCGTGGCATTGACTAGAAAGGTAGCACGACGCACTGGGGCAGAGGCGCTCAGATATAGGGCCCAAACTTATGCTAGTTGGAAGAGCGATTTCACCTGGGAAATTGACTGTGTCACAAAGCCACATAAGAGGGTATGGCGCTGTGGCTACAGCTGCCGACTGGGGAGCTGGGGATCCTGGTTTGTGTCCCGGCGTCGGTTCAACATCCTGTGATTCTGGGCAAATCACTTCACCTCCTTGTGCCCATGTACAGCGCCTGGATACCCTCATGCCTAATAACCAGCGTTATATAAATCTACAAATTACATTATATTAATTAATTACCATGCTCTCGGCCGATGTGGTCTGTAACGCACCGGTCTATTACAATGTACTTTGCTCTTTTTTGTGACCTCAGAACCACTTTTGCTGTAATTCCAGTTATGCATTGTTCTGCTTAGATCTAATAATAATACATTAAAAAAATGTATGTACCCCTTACACGACAACTCTCTAGATTTTGGAGGTTGGGGAGATTAGGAATTTTTAAGCAAAAATAAAAATTGCATTACTTGATTTCTCACGCGTAACTGTTCATTCGCTTCAGCGCAGTCAATGGACAATTACATTTCCTTGAAATCTTTCTCTAAATTCCCCCATGTCTGCTGCTTCCAAATGTCGGCGTACATGATTTCCACACCCGCGCCACTATGTTGTCTTCATCAGGCTGCCTCAAGTGCAGAGCGCAGGACCCAGGCCCATCGTTGTTTAATTCATTCGCACATTTTCCAAACAATAAACTGTCACTGACTCCGACACTATGATAACCGCAAGCGGAAAGTCACATGACTGGCAAAAGCGCTACGAAGCCATTTTAGTTCAATAATATGTGCTCTACAAATGGCTATAAGGCGGCAGATTGACACAACATGATATGGTAATAAAAATGTAAATAGAAGATCTATCGCGCCAGTTTCTACTGCCGGCGCAGAGAAGAGAAGATTAAGTTCAGCCAGAAGAGGGCGCTTTAAGCTCAAGCAAGCGCCCTGTGGTGGGCAGCTCGAGAAGTAAATGGGAATTTGCACTACAAAAGTGCCAAATATTTGTAAACATGAGGCGAACTTGTCACGCTCCAAGAAACGACACCCCTCTCACGTGCACTGTGTGCACAGCATAAATGTATCCCTCTAATGTGTACCACGCACTGGAGCGTAAGTTCTCTCACGCGCGCTGCGCAAAAAAACCGTTGGGAATTAACGTGCACCGCACAGAAAACCATAACCATCTTTGGCCAGCTTCATCATGTTTTCACGGAACGCAGCAAGACAACTAGCTGTGCTGCGTGACAGGGAGAGAGCAGAAATGCACTCTAAGGGGCAGATTTACAAGCCCCGTACGCCACATTTGCGCCGCCGTTGCGTCACTTTTGTGCACAGCGCCGGTGCAAAGCCAGCGCCATGCTGTGGGGTATTTACAATGTGACGCATCTAGGGAGATGCGTCACGTTGTAAAGCCCTGCACCACATGTGGGCGTTCTGGCGCAGGGGTGACGTTCCGGCGCAGGAGCACCTCCTAAAAGTGTCTCAGTGAAATCTACAAGATTTCACTCAGTCACTTTGATGGCCCTGCTGCGTCAAAACCCTGCGCCTGCTTGAAGCAGGCGTAAGGATTGACGCAGCATGTTAGGCATAGGGGCACCCCGAGCCTTGCTGGAGCTACGTCACGCTTGCGACGCGACTCCAGCAATGCGTCATCTTTACGGCAGCAGATGCGTCAAGCATCTGTCTATTCTTGCCTCATGGTGCACCGCATTGTAAATGCGGCGCATCCATGGTGGCGCAAGAGGTGTCTGCCATGACGCAAAATAACTGGCGCATCCTTGGTTATTGTAAATCTGCCCCTATCTATCAAGATATGGCGCATTCCTGTCCTCTGTCTGCGCCGGCGCACAACCCGCAGCCTAGGGCCAACACATGCAGGCTTGTGCCGTGGCGCAAGGGTGCCTGTGCTATACCCAGGATTGTTTTCGTGCAGGAACGGATGCATTTCTACACAAACAGCAATCCTCAGCATTTTCCTCTAAGTGTGCTGCAGAATGTGCCCAAATTAGTAAGAGAGGAGAAATTTCTCCTAGTTGTGCGTCTCGTGGGAAGTTGTACACTTCCGGCGCATTCAGCCGCGACCTGTGCAGGTAAGAGAGGTGGAGGCCTGGTGGGGGGAGGGGGGGGGGGTATTTTGACAGACGATGACGAGGGAAAATTAATTATCTATTTAATTTCTCATCGTGATCGTCCATCGAAATTCCCCCGCCTGGCCCCACAGCTCTTACCTGCACGGCTGCGGCTGAGCCCATTCCTATATCTACCAGTGTTGGCAAATCTGGGAATACTTGAGAATACAGGGGCGGACTTTTGGGAACACCCATGTTCCGCCCATGTAATGTACTCACCACGCAAATTAATGCAAGGCAGCGACTTGCGTTTCTCCAGATTTACCAAGCCACGCCAGGTGGCATGGTTGCATGGCTTGGTAAATCTCATTCTAGGTTTTGCACCACCCTGTGTCCCCTTGCGTGGCACAAGGGCGACACCAAACTGTAATATATCTAGGCCCCAATGCGGACTGCATGAGCGGGCACCCATGTAGGAAGCCATTTAATGCACAACATAGACAGCACACCCGGAATCCGGTGTCTCTGTAATGTGCACAACACCAGTAATTATGAAGTGTACTGAAAATGAGACCGTCATCTTGTAACACGTATTTTGTGTTGCACTGGAGAGTGGCGACTCTCTTAAATACTGCACTGGAGGCCGGCAAAACTCTTAAATGGAGACTGGCAAACCAGGGCTTCAAGTGGGGTGAAAAAGATGGTGGTGGTGGTTCTAAAATGGTACGTTTCCAAAGACATGTAACTAGAATCGATTTCAAGTGGTGTGGCCTTGTGCTGCACAACGCCTGTCACATCACCAGTGTTTGAGTGCCTCTTTTTTCTGCTAATGCTTCCAGTTATGTACCGCAACAACATAAACATATACCTTAAATAAGCCAGACCTACCAACATCGCCAATGCTTCTTAGCTGTGCCAGATAAATTAACAATAACATTGATTTTGTTGCGAATAATTCACATTGAAAAATTTTCCATTCTAGAAATTCGAGACTGTGAATTACCCATTACTAGGGTCTGCAGTAGTGGTCGTGGCCTGTGAAGTGTTTCAGACGCTCCTGTTGTCCCCATCACTCTACCTTGTCCCCTATCTTCTCACTCTATGAGATACTTACGTCCCTTTTCTACCCATATCCTTCTGAAATCCTCCATCTACATAGCCGACACTTTCCCACAATTACAATTGGTACATATGCAAGCATCACTTTGTGCACTCTGCAGAGAGGCCAAGGATTGGATGTGCATGATGTCTTTACACCTTTATGAGACATTGACAGGCACTGTCAGAAACTCACACTGTCTTCAGGCTTAGCTTCAGTGCTCTCAATCATGCACCATCATAAACACCCACCCACAAACTGAATACAAGTAGACTCCTGGAGGCTGCTCAGTTCAAGCCATGCACTATGCAAGAGTCATATGCTGCATGAAAAAAAACAGAACACATCATCCTGGAAACAGCAAATACTTTTAAGGATTGCAAGATGAAGTAAAACATGTGAAATGTAAACTGGGATTACCTTGCTGGCGTGGAATACCTTAAGGTTTTACAGGCATTGTTGAGAAGTCGATCAGTGTTGGCAAGTCAAGAATATGACTAAACAGCCCAAAAAAGACCAGTTTTATTTACTGCTGGGTCTGAAAGCGAGCAGGCCCCACCTCCCTTAAAGCCCTGGAAACTCTCTAACTCATACGGCTCAGGAGACCGTCAACTCTCTAAATCAGACAGCACAAGAGACCTTCAACGCTCTAACTCACACTGCACAAGAGACCGGCAACTCTCTAACTCATACTGCACAAGAGACCGTCAACTCTCTACCTCACACTGCACAAGAGCACAGCACAGGAGGCCTTCCACTCTCTTAACTCACGCAGCACAGGAGGCCTTCCACTCTCTTAACTCACGCAGCACAGGATGCCTCCCACTCTCTTAACTCACGCAGCACAGGAGGCCTTCCACTCTCTTAACTCACGCAGCACAGGAGGCCTTCCACTCTCAACTGACGCACCACAGGACGCCTTCCGCTCTCTTAACTCACGCAGCACAGGAGGCCTTCCGCTCTCTTAAGTCACGCAGCAAAGGAGGCCTCCCGCTCTCTTAAGCTAAGCAGCACAGGAGGCCTC
The DNA here is from genome assembly GCF_964204655.1 of Triturus cristatus. NCBI lineage: Eukaryota > Metazoa > Chordata > Amphibia > Caudata > Salamandridae > Triturus > Triturus cristatus. The sequence continues at coordinate 760,695,873 of NC_140586.1, read as the reverse complement.
CCGCTCTCTTAACTCACGCAGCACAGGAGACCTTCTGCTCTCTTAATTCATGCCATTACAAAAAATGGGGTTGTCCCAAAAAGTCAGGGACCTGGGAATCGAATTAATACAACAAACAATGATCCTGACTCAATACTTAACAAACCAGCAGTATGTCATCCCGTTAGTTCTTTGTTAAATTTAGAGCTGAATTACATTTAGCATAGCTCAAGAAACTCAATTTGACACTTCACCATGAAGCGATGCAACATCCACTATTTGATTAAGCGATATTTATTTATTTACAACAATTTTTTGATTATATAAAGTTCGGCGCATGGTTGCTCCAGAGGGAACGTGCATAAGGTAAGGGTGCTGAGAGGTGAATGTGTGAGGAGAGAATTTCCAAAGAACAATAGAAGAATTAAGATAAGTAACAAAATACACGGTTTACAATTCACCGTACAAGGTGTCCTGGTCACGTATCAATGAATACAGTTACAATTTTTCTGTACAGAATCCAATTCATATTTTAGCACGTTGGGGAAGGGATGTGTACCAGGCTCATTTAGAAGGGGGTGTCGACGTTTCGACCCGTCTTAGGGTACAAAGGTAATTTGATGCCTTGACCATGCGGGTCTTCTTCAGGACAACAGGGGAAGAGGGGCAACCTGACGAAGTCCTCAGCTTGACTTAATGGTCTATGAAAGGGGGCAAAACAGATGATCAGGATGTTGCATAGCTAATGCGATTAACACCTGCCAGAGCGGGTGTATGCTTACCTAGCGTAAATCCAGGAGTGGCTCAACCATGGATCACTAGTGGCAATAATTCAATGACCATGTGAGTGGTCTGGTCGGATATATTTCACAGACACTCGAACTGAAAGTAAACAGAATTGAACAGTGTGAGGGCCGGGTCGGCGATCTGCTCGCTCTGATACAAGGATGGGGGCATAAAATTATATAAAAATCACAGTACCTGCAACGCGGACTCAATCCGTTCTGCAGTATATCTCAAAGGAAACGGAATTTAATTTGGGCTTCTCATTTCCAGGACACTGGCCGTTCTGGGTGGGAGCAAAGTGAGTGATATAAGTATCAAATAGCCAGCGTTGTATGCTTAATCACCGAGAAGAGACCTCCCAGCGTTCTTACCTGCCTCTAATGCAGAGCGTGCTTCCCGTGGCGTCTCAACCGGAGGAAGCGGGGGCGCATGCGCTCTAAGTATATAAAGCGCACCGGGTAACCGTACACGTCGTGACGGTGCGTCGGTAAGAGTCAGAGTGGAAAGACTCACCGAAGCGTTACATCTGTAGTTTCATCGGGGCCTACGATGTCTATCTGTGGTCCTACGGAGCCGTGTAATTGGACCATAGTATAGAATGCCAGGAGTTGCTGGACACACTTGCGAATAGTGACTTAAAAACAAGGGCAGAACTCGTGGTTCAATAAAATCAATAGGCACACAGCAATTCTTAATTGTGTCATGCAATAAATGATTATGACAACCAATAATCCATTATAATGAATATACAGTTCATGGAGGAACATCATTTCTAAAATTACAATGAATGATTACAAGCAAACACATGACAGACAATAGAATAATTGTTCCAACATATATACAATTCAAACATACGTACACTTAAACATCCATAGGCTGTCAATGTAAAGGCCAAATTATACAGTGTTGACCAGTTGTAATCAAGGGCAATCTACCTGAAGCGAGAGATTAACAAACAAGGCCACATTGTACAGTATTAATCAGTTGTAATCATGAGCAATATACCAGTGGCGAGAGATTATTACCAAAAACATACTAGCCAGTACTCATAATGGAGATCTGTCTATTAATCTCCTCCAATTCGTTCAATCCTCTATGGATAGTGTCCAAGGAATCTATCCATCTGCATTCCCTTCTGTTAAGTGTCATACTGAAGTCCCCTCCCCTGGGATTTGGCTTGATCTTTTCAAGAACCCACCATTTTAAACTGTCAGCTGCATGGCCAAACTTCGTAAAATGGTCAACCAAGGGTGCTCCCACTGTTTTGCAGCGTATACGGCTGCAATGCTGGAGGATGCGACACTTAACTTTTTGAGTCGTCTGACCCACATACATAAAGTCACATGGGCAAACAATTGCGTATATGACCCCTGACGAGTTGCAATTACTGAAACCCTTCAGTGTGTGTACCTTTTCATTGTGTGTGAATGCATTGATTTCTTTGGTCAAAGGGCAGGCTTTGCAGGATCCACATTTCGGTTGACTAAGGAGATCCTTGATTTAAAAAAGGAGATAATCGAGGATAGATCACTGCTTAATGCTAAAGAAGCCCTTGACAGATTAGAAAAGACCATACAGGAATTTGACGTCTATACACAGGCAACTAAGCTTGATAAGGTAGCAAAGGACATCAAATTTTATGATAAAAAAGTAACCTATCCCTACCTCCAGGAAGGCTACTACATAAGGGAACAACAGGGCACCTTTGCAAGCAGAGGGAGGAGTGGTTTCAGAAGGTATACCACATTCTCGGGTTCATCACTAGGGAGCAGTTCAGATAGTGACTTAGAACGTCCGGGCCCAAGTGTAGCACCTTCGACGTCTGGATCCAACTACCCCAATCAGCAACCTTTTTTAGCAGAGGAACCATGGTGGGGTCAGCGAGGACGGGGCCGCCCCTGGGGGAGACCCAGGGGTTCCAGAGGACAAATGTGGAATCAAGGGAGAGGCCAATCCAAGAAACAGACACACTTTCAGGAGTCACACGGGGAAATTCAAACACGCCGCCAGCACTACAGATGGTGATTCACAAGTCAGACAACCCCATAGTCAATCTATCAGACCATGTACTCACTCCTAATGAACAGGAAATCCTCTCAAAAGGTCTCTCCTTTGTCCCCACATGTATGCCCAATGATTTCAACTTAAAACTAGAATTACATCATTTCTTTAGGAAAGTCCGTCTAAAACAGTTCTTCCTCAAAACTCCTTATAAACCTGTCTTCTCAGGCAGTGGCCTCCGACCACCATCCAAGTTTAATCCCCCAACACACGCTGTACCACATAAAATACTGGCTTATGAGCAAGTGGTGATGAGGGATGTGGTGAATGCCCTTTCAAAACGACAATATGTTAGGTATAACATAACCAAAGAGGAACGAGATGCCCTAGAATCTTTGAGGACAAATGGCAATATTGTAATCAAACCCGCTGATAAGGGGGGTGCCATTGTCCTGCAGAACACAGAGGACTATAAGAAGGAGATCCAGTCGCAATTAATTGTGGAAGGTAACTACTCTAGACTCAAAAAAGACCCTACGCAGGACATAGGCAAGTTGATAAGTAAAGTTACAAAAGATGCACTGGGTGAAGGTTTTTTGAGTAAACTGGAGTATGAATATTTAAACAACTAACATCCCAGACTACCCACCATCTACACCCTCCCCAAAATACACAAGCGGATGAAAGACCCTCCGGGAAGACCAATTGTCTCCGGTTGTGGTTCTATTCTGGAGCCTCTGTGTAAGTATATCAATGTCTTCTTGAAACCTTTAGCCGAGAACACTGCCACTTATTTAAGGGATTCCATGCAGACTATTCAATTAGTGGATGATTATCCTTTTGACTCCAATGCCCAAATACTTGCGTCAATGGACATATCTGCCTTATATACCAACATTCCCCAACTCCAGGCATTGAATTGTATGGAACAGGCCCTTGACACGAGACCGGCACCACACCTAGTTCCCACAGAATTCATTATCAAACTCCTTGAGATTGCAATGACCAGGAACTATTTTAATTTTCAGGGACAGTTTTTCAATCAAACAAAGGGCGTAGCAATGGGGGCTAGCTTTGCGCCGAATTTGGCCATTATCTATATGAGTTACTATGAACAGCTATATGTCCTTAGCGATCTTAACCCATATAGGGCGAAGATAGAACTCTGGCGACGTTATATTGATGACGTGCTCATCATTTGGCGTGGTGATGTGGAAGATCTTCAAAGGTTCCATCATTGGCTCAATACATGTTCGACCGATATACAATTCACCATTGAATACAATAGAGAAAAGATCAATTTCCTCGACATCCTTATAATATCCGAGCAGGGCAAACTCCACACGAATCTCTACAGAAAAAGCAGTGAAAGGAACACTCTACTTCGCTACTCGAGCCACCATCCTCGTAACCTCAGAGATAACTTACCCTTTGGACAGTTCCTGAGGTTACGTAGGAATTGTTCAAAAAAGGAAGACTATTTTGATGAGTCTGCCGGACTTCTAGCACGTTTGATGGAGCGTGGCTACCCTATCAGGCTCCTTAAAAAAGCCCGCAAAAGGGCAGGGCATAACCACAGGGAATTTCTTTTGACCCCTAAGTCTAAGGAGATCCCTAAGGAAGATCGCTTAGTGTGTGTCACAACATTCTGCACAAAGAGCAATGAGATCAAAAAGATAGTCAATAAACATTGGCACCTAGTGTCTGACGAATTGGGTAACACACCAACCCCCTTACATGCATTCAAGAAAGGGAAAAATGTACGAGATCACTTGGTTAAATCTTTACTACCTATGCCCCCCAATACCGGTCAGACCACTTTATGGGGTGTTCCGTCCGCCACGGGACACCATAAATGTGGATCCTGCAAAGCCTGCCCTTTGACCAAAGAAATCAATGCATTCACACACAATGAAAAGGTACACACACTGAAGGGTTTCAGTAATTGCAACTCATCAGGGGTCATATACGCAATTGTTTGCCCATGTGACTTTATGTATGTGGGTCAGACGACTCAAAAAGTTAAGTGTCGCATCCTCCAGCATTGCAGCCGTATACGCTGCAAAACAGTGGGAGCACCCTTGGTTGACCATTTTACGAAGTTTGGCCATGCAGCTGACAGTTTAAAATGGTGGGTTCTTGAAAAGATCAAGCCAAATCCCAGGGGAGGGGACTTCAGTATGACACTTAACAGAAGGGAATGCAGATGGATAGATTCCTTGGACACTATCCATAGAGGATTGAACGAATTGGAGGAGATTAATAGACAGATCTCCATTATGAGTACTGGCTAGTATGTTTTTGGTAATAATCTCTCGCCACTGGTATATTGCTCATGATTACAACTGATTAATACTGTACAATGTGGCCTTGTTTGTTAATCTCTCGCTTCAGGTAGATTGCCCTTGATTACAACTGGTCAACACTGTATAATTTGGCCTTTACATTGACAGCCTATGGATGTTTAAGTGTACGTATGTTTGAATTGTATATACGTTGGAACAATTATTCTATTGTCTGTCATGTGTTTGCTTGTAATCATTCATTGTAATTTTAGAAATGATGTTCCTCCATGAACTGTATATTCATTATAATGGATTATTGGTTGTCATAATCATTTATTGCATGACACAATTAAGAATTGCTGTGTGCCTATTGATTTTATTGAACCACGAGTTCTGCCCTTGTTTTTAAGTCACTATTCGCAAGTGTGTCCAGCAACTCCTGGCATTCTATACTATGGTCCAATTACACGGCTCCGTAGGACCACAGATAGACATCGTAGGCCCCGATGAAACTACAGATGTAACGCTTCGGTGAGTCTTTCCACTCTGACTCTTACCGACGCACCGTCACGACGTGTACGGTTACCCGGTGCGCTTTATATACTTAGAGCGCATGCGCCCCCGCTTCCTCCGGTTGAGACGCCACGAGAAGCACGCTCTGCATTAGAGGCAGGTAAGAACGCTGGGAGGTCTCTTCTCGGTGATTAAGCATACAACGCTGGCTATTTGATACTTATATCACTCACTTTGCTCCCACCTAGAACGGCCAGTGTCCTGGAAATGAGAAGCCCAAATTAAATTCCGTTTCCTTTGAGATATACTGCAGAACGGATTGAGTCCGCGTTGCAGGTACTGTGATTTTTATATAATTTTATGCCCCCATCCTTGTATCAGAGCGAGCAGATCGCCGACCCGGCCCTCACACTGTTCAATTCTGTTTATTTTCAGTTCGAGTGTCTGTGAAATATATCCGACCAGACCACTCACATGGTCATTGAATTATTGCCACTAGTGATCCATGGTTGAGCCACTCCTGGATTTACGCTAGGTAAGCATACACCCGCTCTGGCAGGTGTTAATCGCATTAGCTATGCAACATCCTGATCATCTGTTTTGCCCCCTTTCATAGACCATTAAGTCAAGCTGAGGACTTCGTCAGGTTGCCCCTCTTCCCCTGTTGTCCTGAAGAAGACCCGCATGGTCAAGGCATCAAATTACCTTTGTACCCTAAGACGGGTCGAAACGTCGACACCCCCTTGTAAATGAGCCTGGTACACGTCCCTTCCCCAACGTGCTAAAATATGAATTGGATTCTGTACAGAAAAATTGTAACTGTATTCATTGATACGTGACCAGGACACCTTGTACGGTGAATTGTAAACCGTGTATTTTGTTACTTATCTTAATTCTTCTATTGTTCTTTGGAAATTCTCTCCTCACACATTCACCTCTCAGCACCCTTACCTTATGCACGTTCCCTCTGGAGCAACCATGCGCCGAACTTTATATAATCAAAAAATTGTTGTAAATAAATAAATATCGCTTAATCAAATAGTGGATGTTGCATCGCTTCATGGTGAAGTGTCAAATTGAGTTTCTTGAGCTATGCTAAATGTAATTCAGCTCTAAATTTAACAAAGAACTAATGGGATGACATACTGCTGGTTTGTTAACTCTTAATTCATGCAGCACAGGAGACCTTCCACTCTATTAACTCATGCAGCACAGGAGGCCTTCCACTCTCTTAACTCACGCAGCACAGGAGGCCTCCCGCTCTCTTAACCTAAGCAGCACAGGAGGCCTCCCGCTCTCTTAACTCACGCAGCACAGGAGACCTTCTGCTCTCTTAATTCATGCAGCACAGGAGACCTTCCACTCTATTAACTCACGCAGCACAGAAGGCCTTCCACTCTCTTAACTCACGTAGCACAGGAGACCTTCCACTCTCTTAACTCACACAGCACAGGAGGCCTTCCACTCTCTTAACACACACAGTACAGGAGGCCTTCCACTCTCGTAACTCATGTAGCACAGGAGGCCTTCCACTCTCTTAACTCACGCAGCACAGGAGGCCTTCCACTCTCTTAACTCACGCAGCACAGGAGGACTTCCACTCTCTCAACTCACACAGCACAGGAGGCCTTCCACTCTCTTAACTCACGCAGCACAGGAGGCCTTCCACTCTCTTAACTTACACAGCACAGCACAGCACAGGAGGCCTTCCACTCTCTTAACTCACGCAGCACAGGAGGCCTTCCACTCTCAACTCACGCACCACAGGATGCCTTCCGCTCTCTTAACTCACGCAGCACAGGAGACCTCCGCTCTCTTAACTCACGCAGCACAGGAGGCCTTCCGCTCTCTTAAGTCACGCAGCAAAGGAGACCTTCCACTCTCTTAACTCACGCAGCACAGGAGGCCTCCCGCTCTCTTAACTCACGCAGCACAGGAGACCTTCCGCTCTCTTAATTCACGCAGCACAAGAGACCTTCCACTCTATTAACTCACGCAGCACAGAAGGCCTTCCACTCTCTTAACTCACGTAGCACAGGAGACCTTCCACTCTCTTAACTCACACAGCACAAGAGACCTTCCACGCTCAACTCACACAGCACAGGAAGCCTTCCGCTCTCTTAATTCATGCAGCACGGGAGGCCTTCCGCTCTGTTAACTCACGCAGCACACGAGACCTTCCGCTCTCTTAACTCACGCAGCACAGGAGACCTTCCGCTCTATTAACTCACACAGCACAGAAGACCTTCCACTCTATTAACTCACGCAGCACAGAAGGCCTTCCACTCTCTTAACTCACGCAGCACAGGAAGCCTTCCACTCTCTCAACTCACACAGCCCAGGAGGCCTTCCGCTCTCTTAACTCACGCAGCACGGGAGGCCTTCGGCTCTCTTAACTCACGCAGCACAGGAGACCTCCCGCTCTCTTAACTCACGCAGCACAGGAGGCCTTGCACTCTCTTAAGTCACGCAGCACAGGGGACCTTCCACTCTCTTAACTCACGCAGCACAGGAGGCCTTCCACTCTCTTAACTCACGCAGCACAGGAGGCCTTCCGCTCTCTTAACTCACGCAGCACAGGAGTTCTCCCGCTCTCTTAACTCACTCAGCACAGGAGACCTTCCACTCTCTTAACTCACGCAGCACAGGAGAGCTTCCACTCTATTAACTCACGCAGCACAGAAGGCCTTCCACTCTCTTAACTCATGCAGCACAGGAGACCTTCCACTCTCTTAACTCACGCAGCACAGGAGTCCTCCCACTCTCTTAACTAACGTCTCACAGGAGACCTTCCACTCTCTTAACTAACGTCTCACAGGAGACCTTCCACTCTATTAACTCACGCAGCACAGAAGGCCTTCCACTCTCTTAACTCACGCATCACAGGAGACCTTCCACTCTCTTAACTCACATGGCTCAAGAGGCCTGCCCCTCTCTTAACTCACATTGTTCAAGAGGCCTGCCCCTCTCTTAACTCACACTGCTGAAGAGGGTCCCGCATCTCTAACTGGTGCTACAGTCCGACTCTTGACTCTCTTACTTGTACTACACTGGAGACCATCAACACTCTCTCGCACTGCACTGGAGACTGTCACCTCACTTACTGATACTGCACAGAGATCATGCATAGCAGACCGCCAACTATCTAACTCATACTGCGCTAGAGACCAGCGCCTCTCTAAATCATATTGCAAACGAGACAATCCACAGGAGATTGATAATGCAAACTGCACTGAAGACTGTGCTCAGGAGACCCAGCGCACACTAACACACACTGCACAGGAGAACATGCAGAGCATAACATCAACTTTCTAAAGTGTGCTTTGCTTGAGACGACCAACTCTCTCCTTCATACTGAACAGGGGACGGCAAACTCTCTCCTTCATACTGCACAGGAGACGGCCAACTCTCTTCTTCATACTGCACAGGAGACGGCCAACTCTCTCCTTCATACTGCACAGGAGACGGCCAACTCTCTCCTTCATTCTGCACAGGGGACATCCAACTTTCTCCTTTATTCTGCACAGGGGACAGCCAACTCTCTGTTTCATACTGCACAGGAGACGGCCAACTCTCTCCTTCATACTGCACAGGAGACGGCCAACTCTCTCCTTTATACTGAACAGGAGACCATAAACTCCCTCCTAAGTACTACACAGGAGACAGCCAATTCTCTCCTTCATTCTGCACAGAAGACCACAAACTCCCTCCTTCGTACTGCACAGGAAACAGCCAACTAGATGCGTTACATCTTGTAAACCTTTCCCAAATGGTCTTGTTTCCAACTCATCAGGGTGGTCACACTCTTGATATGATTGGTACGAATTTCCCTACCTCTGTCATGAAGCCACGTCCCGTGGCATGGTCGGATCATTTCCCTATCTTTTTCTCCTGGGCATTACAAGACTCTTGGAAATCATCTAACAGTAAACGCCCGCCCCTGTCTAAGAAGGTGCTTTCTACTCATCTCAGCCTCGCACTTGATGCCGTTCGGCCCACCTTTGGCTCAGACCTAGAAACTAATGTCACTCAATTCGATGAGTGGATCTCAGGTGCTGTGGCTTCGGTGTCGACAGCTGGGCTGTCCAAGCTGAGAAGAGAGGCTCCCTCTAAGCCATGGTTTACTCCCTCACTGAGGAGTCTTAAGCACACCTGCAAAGCGGCAGAGAGGTCTTGGCGTTCTGGTGGATACCATCACCTTGATAAAGTGCTTCTCAGATCTAAACAAAAACTCTATTATAGAGCGATTAGGGAGGCCAAGGGCCTGTACTATGCTGCCCGTATTGAACGGGCTAATAACAACGCCAAAGAGATCTTTTCTATAGTGCAGAGTTTCCTAGCTCCTAGTGCTCAGGTAGCTGTGGCCCCTGTCTCGGTTACCTGGTGTAACACTCTGGCATCTTTCTTCAAGGACAAAATTATTAGCATTCAGGAGACATTTCGGCCTTCAATGAAGTCGGCTAGTCCTGAGCAGGTCTCCACCCTGCCTAGGGCTTTTCCAATCACCAGCTTCTCAGAGTTCTGTCCGATTGATTTGTCCAGCTCCCTCAGAATTCTTAAAGCCCTCAAGTCTGGCTCGCCAAATGATCCGTGCGCTGCCAGATTACTTTCGGATGTGGCAGATACCGTCAACACTGAGGTCAGCTTCTTGGTCAATCAATCATTAAGGGAAGCACATGTGCCTAGGGCATGGAAACATGCTTTAATTTTGCCACTTCTTAAAAAGTCATCCCTTGATCCTTTGCTCCCAGAAAATTATCAACCTATCTCGCTTTTGCCTAGTTTGGCCAAAGTTTGTGAGAAGGCGGTCACGTTCCAACTGACTAATTTTGTCGAGGTGGCTGGTGTTCTCCATCCGGCGCAGTCTGGATTCCGTGCCACCTACAGTACCGAATCCGCTCTGTTGGAGGTTTCGGAGTCCATTCGAGAGTGTCTGGACGCCGGCGGGAAAGCAGTATTAATTCTGCTTGATCTCTCGGCGGCGTTCGACACGGTGCCTCACGCCATGCTCCTTGACCGCCTCTCTGACATCGGAGTATCTGGGAAAGCTCTGCTTTGGATCAGCTCTTTTGTGGAGGGTAGGATGCAGCAGGTTTGGCTTCCCCCGTGTCCCTCGGTCCCTCTGAGGGTTACCACAGGGGTACCGCAGGGGTCGTCACTTAGCCCTCTGCTTTTTAACATCTATATGACTCCGCTGGTCTTTCTGGCAGAGTCTCTGGGGGCTAAAGTGATGGCCTACGTGGATGATACCCAACTGCTGTTTACTTGGAACAAGGCGGACGACTCGGTGGTTAGACCTCATCAGTGTCTGTCCTCTGTCTTTCAGTGGCTGGCCAATGCACAGCTGAAATGCAACGAGACTAAGTCGGAAGTCCTGTTGTTCGGCTCTTTTTCCTCTGAGTTTAGAACAAGACTCTGGCCTTCGGGCTTTCCTTGTCCCCCGGCGATCAATGGAGCCGTTAAAAATCTTGGTGTTTGGTTCGACGAAAATCTGAACCATGCCTCGCACATAAAAAAAATTGCGGGCACCTGCTTTGGCCTTCTTAGGAGTCTCAAGAAGTTTTTACCCTTGCTCCCAGTTAGGGACAGAGAGACGGTGGTACGTGCTCTGCTTCTCTCCTGCCTAGATTACGCTAATGCCCTCCTGGTAGGATGCCCGGGCTACCTTGTAAGGAAACTGCAGGTGGTCCAAAATTCGGCAGCCAGACTTCTGGGCGGTCTGTCCCCCTGGCAAAGCGCTCGGGCTCAACTTCGGGCACTTCATTGGCTTCCCGTGGAATCTCACCTTAAATTCAAAATGCTGTCCATTGTTCAACAGGCCCTTTATGGTCTGGGCCCCAAGTATCTGCAGGACAGATTCTCCTTTTATATTCCTAGGAGACAGTTGAGGTCATCCTCTCTGCTGCTTATGGAGACCTCCAAATTTAAGCGTGTTCGACTGGGAGGCAATTCGTTTGCCCGCAGAGCCTGCCTTGCTTGGAACTCTCTTCCCTTGTCTCTGAGGGCTATCTGTGATCCTTTCTTGTTTCGAAAATCCCTCAGTCCCTGTTTTGATGGATATCTGTAGTTTGGCCGCCTTTTTGTTGTTAGCGCCGGGACACTTCCGAGTAGCTGTGCGCTCAATAAATTCAAATAACATAACATAACATAACTGCGTCCTTCGTACTGCACAAGTGGCCACCAGCTCTCTACTTCATCCTGCACAGGAGAGCTCCAGCTCTCTCCTTCATGCTGCACAGGAGAGCTCCAGCGCTCTCCTTCATGCTGCACAGGAGAGCTCCAGCTCTCTCCTTCTTGATGCACAGGAGAGCTCCAGCTCTCTCCTTCATGCTGCACAAGAGACCACCAGCTCTCTACTTCATACTGCACAGGAGAGCTCCAGCTCGCTACTTCATACTGCACAGGAGAGCTCCTGCTCTCTCCTTCATGCTGCACAGGAGAGCTCCAGCTCTCTACGTCATACTGCACAGGAGAGCTCCTGCTCTCTCCTTCATGCTGCACAGGAGAGCTCCAGCTCTCTACTTCATACTGCACAGGAGTGCACAGGAGAGCTCCAGCTCTCTCCTTCATGCTGCACAGGAGAGCTCCAGCTCTCTACTTCATACTGCACAGGAGAGCTCCAGCTCTCTCCTTCATGCTGCACAAGAGACCACCAGCTCTCTACTTCATACTGCACAGGAGAGCTCCAGCTCTCTACTTCATACTGCACAGGAGAGCTCCTGCTCTCTTCTTCATGCTGCACAGGAGAGCTCCAGCTCTCTCCTTCTTGCTGCACAGGAGAGCTCCAGCTCTCTCCTTCATGCTGCACAAGAGACCACCAGCTCTCTACTTCATACTGCACAGGAGAGCTCCAGCTCTCTACTTCATGCTGCACAGGAGAGCTCCAGCTCTCTACTTCATACTGCACAGGGGAGCTCCAGCTCTCTCCTTCATGCTGCACAGGAGAGGGCCTACTCTTTAACTCATATTATGCTGAAGACCATCAAATCTCTAATGCGTACTCCGCAGGAGACCATGCACAGGAGACCACCAACTCTTCATACTGCACAGGACACCACAACTCTCCCTCATACTGCACAGGAGACTGCCAACTCTTTCTAATACCTCACAGGAGACATCCAACTCTCTCCCCCGTACTGCACAGGAGACCATCAACTCTCTCTCACATATTGCATAGGAGACTGCCAACTCTCTCCCTCATTGCACAGGAGACAGCCAATTCTCTCCCTCGTACTGCACAGGAGACCGCCAACTGCACAGGAGGCCACCAACTCTCTCCCTCATACTGCACCGGAGAGCATCACCTCTCTAACTTGGACTGTTCAGGCGACTGGGAGCTCTCTAACTCATACTACACAAGAGACCTAGAACTATAGCGTGTGGTGTAGAGAGGATCGCAAAATACTTTAATATGCACTATACCAGGGACGTAACTTTCAAATGTGAACTTTATTTGCACGATGCCATAGACGTCTACCTGTAAACTGATTTGCACAGAAAACCAGATACGTTTTAGTATGCACATGCAGTAGACCTTAATCTCTAACATCTGCTGTACAGGAGACCACCACTCTTCAGTCGCGGCTCCTTGAGGGAGTACTGTGGGGCGGTGGGGCGGAGGGGCGGAGGGGCGTCGGAGGGGCAGGGGGGTAGTAAACTATGGCATATGGCCGACTGGAGTTAAGTGCATATAAAGAATACATTTAAAAAATGACATCGCGCGTGCTGCAACGCAAATGGCGTATTTCTCATACATAGAACTGTAGAGCAGTAACTATAGGAGTCCTAGGAGCTAGTGTGCTTCCAGCAACAACTGCAGAAGAGACTATGAACACTTCTATGGTGCTGGAGAAAAGAAATTCTACCATACTCACTGCACACAGGACACAAGACACCAAATACACTTTTACAAGCATTACACAGAAAATCATGCACCACAAGCGCACTAGTGCAGTATAATTTTGCAACAGAATTTCCACTCACCGGACAGCAGAAAAAAAAATAGATGTGGACTGAGTGGTACAAAAATACAAGTTCTCCATCATTTGGTTGCTGCACACACCATTTTTGAACCAGCTAGTGCAAATCCTGTTGCATAATTGCACTGGTGCAAAATATATGTAATCTGCCCATAAGTTTCTAATATGCAGTGTAGATGGGAGAGGTGTTGTACAGTGGCCAGAGTGGCTGACTCCAGGGCGGTTGGATCACAGTTTGATCACCAGCGCCGGCGGCAGCTCAACTCAGCATCATGTGACTCGGGCTATCGCCCAGCACCTTGAAGCAGTGGTCTTCAAACGTCTTAATACCGCGCCCCCGTAAAAAAAAGTCATCGGCCCCTGCAATTTTATCACAATTATTCTGCTAAATTGCCAATGTTTAAATATCTCTAAATATATTTAGACATTGCAGTTAAGTTCTGTTACCTCTTTTACACATACTTCCAGTCAGAATATGAATGACAAAAGATGTTAGTGATGGCCCATTACAAAGTGGCTTACTGCTCCTCATGTTTTTATCACTTAAAACAAAGCATGATGTGTCTCTAGGCCAGAGCCGGGTGCCCCCACTGAGATCACTTAAGGCCCCCCACGAGGACAAGCCCCCCATTTTGAAGACCTCTGCTTTATGAGGTGATATGTTCATGCTTTACAAGTAAGGATTATTTATTTATTTGGTAATATACCCTACTCAGAAGCACCAAGATGTCTAAACATGCACGAAGCAGATGAGTAACTCCTTAACATTCACTGCTCAGGAGACCAGTTGCTCACTAAGGTGTACTGCCCACGAGATTAGGAATTCTAAGCCACTGCACAGGAGACCAGTGTAGGAAAGTGGGTTTCTGTTGCAGTAACTCCCCTACTTTTTGCCAGACTACTGATGCACTTTTTCTTGGTGTGCCCTGGGTCACTGCCAATCAGGTCCCCAGGGCCTGTGTTCTTTCCCCAAAACTAACCCAATTGGATCTCTGGCCACATGTCAGCCCCTGGTAAATGATACCACAGGTTACCAGGGCACTGTGACCAGGGAAGACCTTTAAGGGCTGCAGCACTTATTGTGCCACCCTTAGAGGCCCTGTACCTTTACACACACACACTGCCTTTGCAGGCTGTGTGTTTTGGTGCAGAACAAAGTAAAGAGTTGACATGGCACACATCCCTGTGTGCCATGCCTACAACCCACTGCCCTGGCATAGATCAGTCACCCCTCTAGCTGGGTGCCCTATGCCAGTGTCGAGAGTACAGGTGCATGAGCCCTGTACCCCTACAGTGTCTAAGTCTATTCTTAGGCATTGTAAGTGCAGTGCTGCCATTAAGAGTATATGGTGCTGGGAGCTTGTTATTATGAACTCCACAGCATCATAATGGCTACACTGAAAACTGACAAGTTTGGTATCAAACTTCTCAGCACATTAAACCCACACTGATGCCAGTGTGGGATTTAATGACAAATGCACACAGAGGGCATCTTTGAGATGTCCCCTGAAAAACAACCAGCCTGACACCACGAGACATGTTTCTGGACCGCTAGGGTGGGAGCCTTCGCTCCCTAAGCCCAGAAACAAAGCCTTTCCTGGGCAGATGTGTTCACACCTCCCCCAGGCCAGGAAGAGCCATCTGTGGCAGGGGAGCTTCAAAGGCCTGGCAGCCTTTGTAATGCGACCCCCAGCCTCTCCTGCTATCAGGAGCAGGCCCCCTTTCTGTCTCCTCTCCCTTTCGGCTGGAAGACAGGCGGGAAAAACTAGCCAGCCCAGGAGGTGTGCCCACCTCTGCCAACTCCACTCCTCAGGTGGGGGAGGCGAGGTGAAGCCCACTCTCCAGTGAACGCCATCTTGCAGATGGTAGGCACTCCCCAGGACTAGGGGTTGTGCTCACTCCCCAACGTGGGGTGAGCCCACTAAGGGTGTAGTCACCCTAAGGTCAGTAGCCCATTGGCTACTGACCTCAAGACCCCTAAAATGCCCCCTAAATACAGTATTTAGGGGGCAGCCCTGAACCAAGAAAGCAGATTAGAAACCACAAGAAAAGAAGAGCCGTGCAGAGTTAACAAGGGGACGAAGCCCACTGACTTGGCCCCAGCTCTACAGGTCTCCCCTCGAACCTGCTTCTGTGAAATCCCGGCATGTCCTGCAGCCAGCAACCTCACAAACCTCAGAGGACCTGCTTGCCTTCACTTCAAGGACTCTAGCTCCCGAGAACACCAGACGTGTTTAAACTGCAGCTTCTAGTGCCAGCCAGAGACGGCAAATCCAGCACACTCTGCACCCGCCGACCCCAGCAAGAGCTCGAGTGAACCGACACCACGAAGAGGTCCCCCCGGCGACCCTGACCCGAGATCCGGCGACCCCTGACCTGCCTCGAGCCTCCAGACGACGCCTGCAGCCTCAATCCAGAGGTCCCCCCTACCACAACCAGAGCGGATAAGAAAATCCGACGTCCCAAGGCACCCCTGCACCCGACGCCCCACGGCCTTGTGTGCCCAAACCAATGGTGCCTAACCAACCCACGACATCCAAACTTACCCCTCGAAATGGTGGTCTCACCCAGAAGATCCTCGTCCCTGAGCCTACAGTGTTTCTTTGTCCCGGAGGTTCTCCATTGAAAACAACAGGGCACCCGACTTCAAAACAGCACCCGGCCGCCGTAGTGCCGCTGAGGGTGCACCTTTGGTGCTAATTTGGTTCCCTATTTGCCCTGACCTAAACCCCAGGAGCCCCCCTATCCTCCATAGGATAACATTGGGCCTCAAACTCTGCACCCGGCCGTCCTAGTGCCGCTGAGTTTGAAACAAAAGTGCATCACTGACCCTGGGGAACCCCTGAGTCTAACCCCAGGACCGTAACTCCCACAGACGATTACTTACCTGTGAACCGATAACCTGTTTTTCCTCCATAGGATAACATTGACAATTTTCTTCCAAAAAGTTTCTGTGTGGAGTTTTAAAATCTAAAAATATTTTTTAAAAATCGCACAAATAACCAAAACATATTTACTTACCTGTTTACAGGAAATGTCCCAGTGCTGAATCCAGGTATCCAGCACTGAGTAAGAAAAGTAACGTATAAAGTAACTTACCTGCAATTTACTGAAAAAGCCTATTCATTTCAATGCACTGTTTTTCTTCGAAAAAACGACTGTGTGGAGTTTTGAAATCTAAAAATATTCTTTATAAATCATGCGAATAACCAAAACGTAATTACTTACCTGTTTCCAGGAAATGTCCCAGTGCTGAATCTAGTTATCCAGCACTGAGTTAGAAAAGTAACGTAAAAAGTAACTTACCTGTAATTTACTGAAAAAGCCTATTCATTTCAATGTACTGTATTTGCTAAAGTGTTGCAACCTACTGCATCCCCTGGAAATCAAAACAAGTACAATTCCTATTGCATTTTTCAACTGTTCTATATCCAATAACTTATTACTGAAAAGTATTTAATGCTTACCTGTACCAGGCTTGCTTGGTTCTAAAAATAAACAACAACATATTTTTATACAACAGTTGGCCTAGAGTTCAGTTCTTGTGTGTGAGTTCATTTGCTGACTGAGTGTGTACATCAAATGCTTAACACTGTCCTCTGATACTGCCTTACTGCTCGACCAAGTTACCACTTTAGAGAGTAAGGTTCTATCTAACTTTAACATCTGCCTACCTTTGGGGGCTCTTGGACTCTATACATACTGTACCTCACTTTGGTGCAGTATATATAGAGCCAGTTTCTTACAACCAGTTACTCCTGAACTCTGTCACTGCAGGGAGCAGTAACACCCTAATAGCCAGAGCACAGAGGACCATTCACCCACAGCACAGGATATCTGTAACTCTCTAACAAGCACTACACAGGAAAGCAGTACATTTCTAACAAGCACTGCACACCACAGCAGTATTATCTAACACCCATTGCATGAGATAGCACTAACTCTCTAACAAACAATGCACAGGACAGCAGTAACTATCTAACAAGGACTGCACGAATTAGCAGTAACTATCTAACAAGCACTGCACAGGGCAGCAGTAACTATCTAGTAAGCACTGCACAGGATAGCAGTAACTCTGTAACAAGCACTGTACGAGACAGCAGTAACTATCTACAAGCACTGCATGGGATAGCAGTAACTATCTAGCAAGCACTGCATAAGACAGCAGTAACTATCTAACAAGCACTGCACAAGACAGCCGTAACTATCTCACAAGCACTGCACAGGATAGCATTAACTATCTAGCAAGCACTGCATGGTTTAGCAGTAACTATCTAGCAATCACTAAATATCTAACATGCACTGCGCAGGACAGCAGTAACTATCTAACAAGCACTTCATGTGCTAGCAGTAACTATCTAACAAGCACTGCACAGGATAGCAGTAACTCTCTATAAGCACTGCATGGGATAGCAGTAACTATCTAGCGAGCACTGCACAGGACAGCAGTAGCTATCTATAAGCACTGCATGGGATAGCAGTAACTATCTAGCAAGCACTACACAGGACAGCAGTAAATGTCTAACATGCACTGCACAGACAGCAGTAACTATCTAACAAGCACTTCATGTGCTAGCAGTAACTATCTAACAAGCACTTCACAGGACAGCAGGAACTATCTGACATGCACTACACAGGATAGCAGTAACCCTCTAACAAGCAAAGGATAGGACAGAAGTAACATTGTAACAAGTACTGCACAGCACAGAATAGCAGGAACTCTTTAACAAGCACTGCACAGGACAGCAGTTACTTTCTAACAAGCACAGCACAGTACAGCAGTAACTTTCTAACAAGCACTGCACAACACAGCAGTAACTTTCTAACAGGCAATGCACAGGATAGTAGTAACTTTCTAAGAAGCACTGCAAAGAAGAGTATTAACTTTCTAACAAGCACTCGTAAGCCGGGTGAGCCGAGTGCAGCTATCCGTGAATTCAGAATTCACGGATAGCTGCACTCGGCTCACCCGTAACGGTTTGGATGAGATTTTGGACAACGTGATACCGACTGAAAAGTTGGCTCAGCGCGAAACGCACGCTTCGTTGTTTAAGGAACCATAGAATTTGACTGTTCCCATCTTGGATTTGACCCCCATGTGGTCTGGAATTTTAACCACATAACAAAGATCCTATTGAATAGAAAATAGCCTTGAGGAAGTCGTGGGATAATTGTCCCTACACGACGAAACACGTGTTGGCTGTGACTAGGATGTTCCATTGGAAAATAAAGAACAAGGAAGACTAACCTCGCATATGAATTTTGCTGTTAATGTTTTCTCTGATTTACACGTCACTAATGCTTTGAATTTGTAATAATTACGAGTGCTGGGGATTTGCTAAACTGTTACGCGGAGCTCTTGCTCTTTTGGGTAGAGTTGGTGGTTTCTCTACACCTTACAGCACCGTCAGATACATGTATATCAACATATGAATGTGAATTTCCCTTGTAGCGCCAGAAGTACCTACGTCCAATACCACTACATTAAACTAACTTTCTAACAAGCACTACACAGGATAGCAGGAACTCTCTACCAGACACTGCACAGGACAGCAGTAACTATCTAATAAGCACTGCACAGGATACCAGTAACTATCTAACAAACACTTCACAGGATAGTAGTAACTATCTAACAAGCACTATATTAAATCAAGAGGAGGGAGAAAGAAGGGATAGTAATCCATTCAGCTTCCTTGAAATGTTGATCACTAATTGATTAGTGTTTGAGTCCTCTTCCCCCTGTTGCGTTTGCCCATTTGTGTGGGTGTTTTTGGGTGTATTGTTGTTTGGTCTGTGCCTTTTGCCCCTCCTGGGTCTTCGCTGTCTTTTTGACCAACCCCTAAAAAAGGATGAATATCTTTTGCTGATTGTGTTGTTGTTGAAGTAGATGGTTGTTCCACTGAGGCTCTTTGTGTTGCAGTTCTAGAATCTCCTTCTGAAGAGGAAGTTTCAGTTTCTGTATTCATACTGTGAGGTTTATTCTGTTGTCTTCTAGCGTATACTTCTGCCCACACAAATGGGCAAACGCAACAGGGGGAAGAGGACTTAAACACTAATCAATTAGTGATCAACATTTCGACATACAAGCTCAATTCAATGGAAATCCAAACTTTACAAAAAGGCACCTCTTTTGTACCTACACATCACACCAATAAATTGGAATTAGACGTCAGTCTATTTAAAATTATGCGTAATTTAAGATTACGTCATTTCTTTGAGAACATTGTACAACCTCAAGACAAGGAAGAAGACAAACAACTCAAAAATCTAAGGATTAGAAGCACTTAGCAGGCACCCGTTAGTCACAAGACGTTGGACTCATTTGAAAACCTAGTAAAAAATGACATCATGAAATTAGACTTTAAGAAACGATCTAAACTGCAGAATCTGTCTATGAAAGAACTCAACACATTAAAGAAACTTGCAAACAATCCCAACATTATTTGCCAAAGGGCAGATAAAGGAGGAGCTTTGGTGCTAATGGATGCAAGCTTTTACAAATCCCAAGTCAATGAACATGTAAAAGACAGAGAGACATATATCCCATTAGGATATAATCCAACAGAAAGCTTTCAAGAGCAATTACATCAGCTCCTTACCAAAGCCAATGAAGAAGGAACAATAACCGATAAAACCAAAAAATACCTCACACAATCACATCCAAGAACACCTACCTTATATATGCTTCCAAAAATTCATAAAGATCTCAAACATCCCCCTTTTTGTCCGATTGTTACAACTAGAGGGAGCATTCACGAACCAATTGGAAAATTCTTGGACACACACTTACAACAGTTTGTGATAAAGATGAACACCTACGTTAAGGACACTACTGATATCTTAAACAAAGTTGAATTCATTCAACTGCCTGACAAAGAGGAAGTATGGATGTGTACCATCAACATTAAATCTCTCTACACCTTCATTCCCCACAATCTAGGGATTGAAGCAGTCGAAGAGATCCTATTAACATCACAATTGAACTTTGATTTACAAGTGTTTCTCATGGAACTGTTAACTTTCACATTATACCAGAGCTATTTCAGATGGGAAGATGAGTACTATTTACAACTAACAGGCACTTCGATGGGCAATTGTGCTGCTCCTGTCTATGCAAATACCTTCATGAATGTTTTTGAGAACAAACATATATTGAGTTTGGACACTTGGAAGAAACATGCATGATTGTTTTTACGCTACATTGATGATATTTTTGTACTATGGCAAGGTACATATTTGGATTTGACAATGGCCCTTGAACACCTCAACCCAATCAACAAACAAATACAGTTTACCTATCAGATTGACAATACCTCGATTTCATACCTCGATGTACTATTGACAAGAAAAGGGAATAAAATTGAAGCTACCATATTCAAGAAACCCACGGACCGTAACAATCTCTTGCACTACAGAAGTTTTCACCAGCTTCCATTGAAAAATCACTTACCACTCTCGCAACTCTACAGAGTTAAAAGAATAGTATCTGAACACACTGAGTTACAGATACAGACCAAAAACATGTTGAATCGTTTCCAGGAACGTGGATATCCGAATGAAATACTGCAACAAGCAATCACGAAATGTTCTCTCAAAACTCGTAGAGAATTATTGCAACCATCAGCAAAAATTGAACAATCCAAAATGGTTGTAATATCAAAATACTCCACCATAAGTCATCAATACAAGCGCATTATTCGTACACATTGGCCACTATTGGCGGGTGAACCGGACTTCAAAGGCATTCTCAACAATGAACCAATGTTCGCCTATACAAGAAGTAGAAACATTCAAGAATTTATCAAACCAACTGTGAAATCAGATCCAATCACACATAAAGGAACCATTCCCTGCCATAATTGCAGTAATTGCAACAGCATAATCAAAGGTTACACCATCATGCACCCAACGAGAGGTACACCAATAAAATTGAATGTCACAGCCACCTGCGATACTTCAAATGTAATTTACCTTTTGAAATGCCCTTGCGGCCTAGCATACGTCGGTAAAACCAACAGAAAAATGAAAACGCGTATATTAGAACATAAGAGCAACATCAGAACGAAGAATATCAAATCAACAGTAGCCACCCACTTCAATGAGAGACAACATAACATTGCACAACTAAAATTTACTATTCTGGAAATTGTGGAAAAGACAGAATGGAGAGACAATAATAAAGTCCTCTTACAGAGGGAGAACAATTGGATTTATAGGTTAGATTCAATGAAACCGAAGGGACTCAATGATCGCTTGGAATTTGCTTGTTTCCTATGAGCACTTGCCAAAATAAGCATCTTGCCATTAATGCATTATTCATTCAGCAATTTCATGTAATATTTATGTTTATTATTACTTTTCTCAAAATGTTTCCTTTGTTTTGTCACACCTTTTTTTGAAATCTCACCTTACCGCAGCCAATATCTCAGCATTTCCTTTAGATTTATTAATAACGTCTCATATAACCATTAGCTCAAATGAACACAATCCAACCTGATGCTCAAATTTGTTTGAGAAATACGAATAGTATCTACTTTAACCTAAATATTCTCTAACTACAATCATAAACACATTGTCTTTTCAGACTACGAGATACTCTCTTAACAACTAGATGTATTCAGACGGTAAGCCAACACACACAACACACTTCAAAATGGCGCCCATTTTAGTTGTAATAACAGGGAACCAGGTCACAGGACCGCTAGTCCGCTTTCTATAGCCTTGACATACGCCCGATATGAATGGCGTCTCACACAAATCGACAAACTCAGATACTTGGAATACACTGCCAAGACGCGGCTTTAGTTACCGGAAGGTAAGATTCAGACATTTGGTATTAGGAACCGTAATACAACCTCTTCAAGAGATATTAACATGGCACGTTTTTAGAATTCACAGCGGTGTACACTGTGACACTTTATTCATTAAATTAATGCACTATTCGGCCACCCACTGAATATGCTCTAGACCCGATTTTTCAAAACGATCTATTTCACTGCACATACGCATATAATCATTACACTTTATTCAGTATCTTTTATATTATGCCATCCACGCGTTCACAAAAGAGCACTTTTCACAGCAGCGCACAACTGATGTTTCACGTTCCACTTTATTTATTTTTCCTAACAATATGGCAAGACAAGAACCACCAACTGAATGTATGACGCTTATAAATGGCACATTAACCATAATCGAATTTTTGATCTAATGTATAAGGTATATGTATCTCAGGATGTGGAACCTCATTTAGTTACATTTTTGGTTTTTATTTAGAATTCCCCTGAAGAAGTGCACATGAGTGCACGAAATGCATTGGGAACTTTTTTCAAAGAATGTTGAAACATCATTAGAAGATGATTGAAATTATACAACATACAAATGGATATTTTCATGGATTGAATTAAAGAAATATTTTTTCAATTGAATAAACGCTTTCAAATTATTGAGGACATCTATCTTGAACTGATGTGAATCGCACATGCGATCAATATCGCAGCGCCCAGAGGGTTGTCCTCTAAGACTAGAGGATGCATGCATTGTTCTGAAAGATACACTCCATGGGTCAGAGAGTGAAACCTCCGAGGCACGCGACAAAATCTCAAACTGAATACAAACAAAAGCTTGTGCGCAGCTGTCACGGGGACCACCCGGACTCCGTACTTGAAGGAGGAGAATGGTGGTCCCCTCCAGAACTGACCAATGACTTGTTTTGTGTCCCTCAGGACGACCCGTGGCCAACAGAGGCTTCAGACGGCACTAGCACGGGACTCTGTACCTTTAATTGGGACGCCTTCCAGGATAGCCCCGCCCTCTACTCCACCGTGGACGGCCGGTCGCCAATAAGAACCCAGGAAGTGAAGACCATGGCGTGTGACGACACCGGAGGACGGAAGGAGCCAGAGCACGACGGTGAACAGGAGGAGGACGGTGGGACAGAGCGAAGCGAAGGACCGAAGAGGAGCAGAGGACGCGAGGAGGAACGGAGGCCGGAGGCAGGAGACCGCGGCATTCACGCTCCGCCGAGCCACGCCCCAGGAGGAGGTGCGTGGCTATCCCAGGTACGGGATCGCTTCACGGGTTGGGTCGGGAGGCGGGAGAGGAGAGCGCGCCACTGAACGCCGCCGCTTACCGCCGTACCTAGAGCTGCACGTCCTCCCTTTCACTCACCCCCTTCACGACCGTTCGTTGAAGTGCACCCTATCACCAGTGTGTTACCCTCACTCCCCTCCCTTACATATCATGGTAATCAGAACACTCGTTCCTAACAGCCACCTCTCCTTCTTTATTTACATTGGCGCGGCGAGAGCCCTCCGTACCAGAAGCCAGGCGCCAAGAAGAAGAGGGACGCTAGCCCACGAGGACCAAGAACACGACCCCGACCCTGACGTCCCACCACCGAGGGAGAACAGATCGCAAACTTTTGTTGTGAACCTTCAATAAAACACCTCACCGCATCCTCCCGTGTTCGTGTCCTCTGCGTGACCCGCTTACAGTGGTGGAGAATGCAGGCATAGAGGACCCATCTGTACACAGAAGATGGAGGCGTTGATTCAACACATGATCAAGGGGCAAGAGAAGCTGGAGTGGGCCGTGGAACGGCAGATGTCCTCCGCCAGTGCGGATCGGGAGGTCTTTAAGGATACCATTGCCGCACAGTTGGAGGGGCTACATAAGGCGGTAGCCGATCCCCTTGCCAGCTCAGGACACGAAATAAGGCCCAGTCACCCCACCCCAGCCGGGATATCCTTGCAGAAATATGTGTCTGGGGACGACCCGGACGCTTTTCTAACGAACTTCGAGAGGGTCGCCAGGGCGTGCAGCTGGCCGCTGGAGAAATGGCCCTTCTTTCTGGCCCCTCTCCTGACTGGAGAGGCCCAAGCAGCCTATCAGGTGGCAAACGCTACCGGAGACGCTCCCTATGGTTTCATCAAGACCATCATATTGGACCATCTGGGCCTTGATGCGGAGGCCTACCGGGTACGATTTAGAAGGGAGAAGGGGGCGCCCAGGGAAAACCCAAAGACCTTGTATTTCCGGCTTAAGATGGCGGCCGACAAGTGGCTGAGCCCTGGTACCAGCACAAAGGAGGAGATCATGGAGAAGATCTACCTAGAACAGTACCTGGAGGCTTTACCCTATCACACCCAAAGGTGGCTGAGGCAGCATACGCATCTTACCGCTGAACAGGCGGTAGAGATGGCCACGACGTTCTCCAGGGCCCAACCGAAGGGGTTTGTAGTGGAACAGGAGAGACAGCGAACCCCGGCCCTACGCTCGGATAAGAAACCCAGAATCTTGGAGCAACCAAAGGTCCGGCCCCAGCGGTATGAAGTCCCCGTCCTGAAGGGCCCACAGTGTTTCGACTGCGGAGAGTGGGGACATATCGCCCGAGCCTGCCCCAAGAAACGACACACAGAGGAGCCCATGGAAGTGGGATATGTGCCCAAATCGATCCTCTACACTGCTGAAATGGGGTCCGCATATCACGTCCAGGTACAGGTAAACGGGACCCCCCTCCAGGCCCTCCTAGATTCAGGGTGTAGGCAATCGGTTATCCAAAGCATGTGGGTTTCCCTGGAGCAGATAGTACCGGACTCCTCGGTCCACATTCGCTGCGTCCATGGGGATGTCAAACCTTACCCAGTGGCAGACATCCCAGTAATTCATCCCTCTGGGGTCCATCGCCCGGTACGAGTTGGAGTCCTTGATAACCTCCCGGAGGACCTCATCATTGGAACCGATAACCCAGCGTTCCAAGACATGTTTCGCCTAGCCTTAAGCGAGTCCCAGGGGGGGAGGACGCCCCAAGGCAAGAGGGTCCCCACAGCGCCTGCCCTGATAACCCCCACACCCTGGGTGCTGGACCGGAGCTTTAGGTTCGCCCAGGCCAACGACACTACACTCTTTAATGCCTGGGAACAAGCTCACAGTGCACCCGAACGAGGTCCCTATACCTATCCCCGCTTCCTAATAACAAACGATTTGCTATATCGCCAGGGAGGTCCTTCTGAGCCCCATCAGCTGTTGGTACCCCTATCCTTCAGGGAGCAGATACTGTTTTTTGCCCATACCCACCTTACGGCAGGACATTCAGGCTCGGAGAAAACCACGAAAAACATTCTCCGACACTTCTACTGGCCTGGCATCTATAAGGATACCAAAGACCACTGTCAGACCTGTTCGGTCTGTCAACGGAGGAACACACGAGTACCACCAGCCGTTCCCCTTCAGCCTCTCCCGGTGATTGGAACCCCGTATGAAAGAGTCGGGATGGACCTGATAGGGCCCTTGCCTCGAACAAAAAGGGGTCACACGTTTGTCCTAGTGGTGGTTGACTACGCCACTAGGTTCCCAGAGGCTTTTCCTTTAGGGTCACCCACAACCCGTAACATCGCCGACCGCTTTCTGGAGCTGTTTTCGAGAGTAGGTTTTCCGAAAGAAATTCTTACGGACCAGGGTACCCCGTTTGTGTCTCGCCTAATGAAGGAAGTGTGTCGACTGCTCGACGTCCGTCAGATAAAAACATCAGTCTATCACCCGCAAACGGACGGGTTGGTGGAGCGATACAACGGAACCCTCAAGACCACTCTCAAGAAGATGCTCAGCGTAGAAGGAAGAGAGTGGGACCAGCTACTGCCACTGGCTTTGTACGTCATCAGAAGCCAGGTGCAAAGCAGCCTCGGTTGCTCTTCTTTCGAGATGCTTTATGGTCGTCAGCCCAGAAGTTTAATGGACATGACGAAAGAAGCATGGGAAAATGAAGAGAAGGTGGAGACCCAAGAGATGCTGGAATACACCCAGAGTCTACACTCCAAACTGGGGAAGCTTCGTGATTTGGCCTATTCCAACCTAGAGAGACAACAAGGGAAACAGGCGTCTTTCTATAATCGAGGGAAGAAATGGAGAACTTTGGCTGTCAACGACTGGGCGTTAGTGATGCTACCGATCGCCTCCCAGAAATTCCAGAAAGAGTGGAAGGGGCCATATAAAGTTATTGAGACCATAGGGAAAACCACCTACAGATTGCAGATCACACCCCGGAGGACCCAAGTGTGCCACATCAACCTGCTGAAGAAGTGGATAGGGCCACCCCCCCGAACCACCAGCCTAACGGTACCCACGCAACAGAAAGATCCGGAGACTCTTCACCAGCTGGTCATCAACAACGAGATAGGCACAGACAAGGCCAAAGACTTGAGGGAAGTACTACAGCTCCACGCCTCACTCTTTTCCAACATTCCTGGAAGGACTCACCTAGCAGAACATCATATAGAAACCCAGCCCGGGGCGATCATCAAACAAAGGCCATATCGAATACCTGCCGCTCGTAGAGAAGCGATACGACAAGAGGTCCAGGATATGTTGCAACTGGGGGTGATACGTCCCTCCCGCAGTGAGTGGTCTTCGCCAATAGTGATGGTGCCAAAGCCGGACGGAAGCGTCCGCTTCTGTATGGATTTCAGGGCTCTCAACACCATCTCAACCTTCGACGCCTACCCCATGCCTCGAATAGACGAGTTAATCGAGAAGCTGGGAGAAGCCGTGTACATCACCACACTAGACCTAACCAAGGGGTACTGGCAGGTGCCCTTAAGGGAAGAAGACCGCAAGAAGACCGCCTTTTCCACCCCAGACGGCCTCTACGAATTTACGGTCCTTCCCTTTGGCCTCCATGGAGCCCCGGCCACCTTTCAGCGCCTAATGAATCACGTGTTACGGGAACATCAGCCCTATTCATCAGCCTATCTCGATGATATCGTGGTTTTTAGTCCTGATTGGAAAACGCACCTACAACATCTCCGGACTATCTTCAACGCCCTGCATGAGGCTGGACTACACGTCAACGCTAAGAAGTCTAGGATCGCCTTCCAGAAAGTGAACTATCTGGGTTATGTACTGGGTCATGGTCTAATAGCCCCCAGACCGAGAAGGTGAAGGCGATTCACAACACCCCTTTCCCCTCTACAAAAAAAGAGATGAGGGCGTTCTTGGGCCTGATCGGCTACTATAGGCGATTCATCCCTAACTTTTCAGAGCAGGCTGCACCCTTAACTGACACCCTTCTGAAGAACGTAAAACCCCATGTCTTCCAAACCCCCTCCCCCGAAATGAGAGAAGCCTTTCGGACCTTGAAAGACATTATCACCTCCAGCCCGGTGTTGTCCTCTCCTGATTTTTCCAGGCCATTCATCCTGCATACGGATGCCTCTAATCACGGCCTGGGGGCGGTCCTATCCCAGGTAGCAGCCGATGGTATTGAGCACCCCCTACTTTATATAAGTCGCAAGCTGTTCCCCAGGGAGATGAGATACCCCACGATTGAGCGGGAATGCCTCGCTATTAGATGGGCCGTTGACAAGCTCAGATATTACCTGGAGGGGAGGCACTTCACCTTATATACTGATCACGCCCCTCTGCAATGGATGAGCCAGAACATCTCAAACAATCCCAGGGTGCTTCGCTGGTTTCTCACCCTCCAGCCCTTTTCTTTCACCCTAAAGCATAGGAAGGGGGCTGATAATGCTAGCGCTGACTATCTCTCACGGACTTCCCCTCTCCCCGAGCGGGAGAATCCGGGGGTGGAGGAGTGTCACGGGGACCACCCGGACTCCGTACTTGAAGGAGGAGAATGGTGGTCCCCTCCAGAACTGACCAATGACTTGTTTTGTGTCCCTCAGGACGACCCGTGGCCAACAGAGGCTTCAGACGGCACTAGCACGGGACTCTGTACCTTTAATTGGGACGCCTTCCAGGATAGCCCCGCCCTCTACTCCACCGTGGACGGCCGGTCGCCAATAAGAACCCAGGAAGTGAAGACCATGGCGTGTGACGACACCGGAGGACGGAAGGAGCCAGAGCACGACGGTGAACAGGAGGAGGACGGTGGGACAGAGCGAAGCGAAGGACCGAAGAGGAGCAGAGGACGCGAGGAGGAACGGAGGCCGGAGGCAGGAGACCGCGGCATTCACGCTCCGCCGAGCCACGCCCCAGGAGGAGGTGCGTGGCTATCCCAGGTACGGGATCGCTTCACGGGTTGGGTCGGGAGGCGGGAGAGGAGAGCGCGCCACTGAACGCCGCCGCTTACCGCCGTACCTAGAGCTGCACGTCCTCCCTTTCACTCACCCCCTTCACGACCGTTCGTTGAAGTGCACCCTATCACCAGTGTGTTACCCTCACTCCCCTCCCTTACATATCGTGGTAATCAGAACACTCGTTCCTAACAGCCACCTCTCCTTCTTTATTTACATTGGCGCGGCGAGAGCCCTCCGTACCAGAAGCCAGGCGCTAAGAAGAAGAGGGACGCTAGCCCACGAGGACCAAGAACACGACCCCGACCCTGACGTCCCACCACCGAGGGAGAACAGATCGCAAACTTTTGTTGTGAACCTTCAATAAAACACCTCACCGCATCCTCCCGTGTTCGTGTCCTCTGTGTGACCCGCTTACAGCAGCCAACCCCTATATTGCTTCTTTAACCAGGGTTTGCTACATTTGTGTCGGTAATCTGTAAAAAAACCCTCATTCACGTACACAAGTCATGAGGCAGTATATCTTGGTTCTCCGCCTTGTTTTAAAAATGTGACAGCATCATCATTGGGTTTCTTTTTTTGTCGTATGTTTTCCGCCATCCGGAGGTGGCCCACTGGTTGTTGCAGTAGTGATCAACGAAAAAAGAGAGGTGAGTGTACTCAGGTGCAGGGAATTATATTTGTGGCGTTAAAAACCTTGTGTTGCCTAGATTATATTTTAATAGGTCTAGGATCGAGGTAATTAAAAACAGTGTAGTGCGTGGGAAGACATATTATCAGTCTAACGCACTAAGGTGTCCAAAAAAGGTCGACATGTTTCAGCCCTTTGGTTTGCCCTTACGGATTAAGGGGGCTTTCTTCAGGACCTAAGAAGAGAAAGGGAGTCTGTGTATTGTCACAGTCTAAGTCTTACCGTAGGAAGAGCGAGCACAAGTCGTTCTGCACTTCGAAGCAGCAGGTTAATATGCCCGCCGGTCTCCTGAGGAAGTCCGTACTTTAGGACTACAAGCTACTAATTGACCACTTCAGAATCAAATCAACTACATCTTGATTCACTGAGACTGACAATACACAGCCTCCCTTTATCTTCTTAGGTCCTGAAGAAAGTCCCCCGACCCGTAAGGGCAAACCAAAGGGCTAAAACATTTCTACCTTTTTTGCACACCTTAGTGCGTAAGACTGATAATATGTCTTCCCACGCATGACACTGTTTTTAATTACCTCGATCCTAGACCTATTAAGATATAATCTAGGCAATACGAGGTTTTTAACGCCACAATTATAATTCACTGCACCTGAGCACACTCACCTCTCTTTTTTCGTTGATCACTACTGCAATAACTAGTGGTTCACCTATGGATGGAGGAAAGCATATGACAAAAAAAGAAAAACCAATGATGATGCTGTCACGTTTTTAAAACAAGGCGGAGAACTTAGATATACCACCTCACGACTTGTGTACATGAATGAGGTTTTTTTTTCCAGGTTACCAACACAAACGTTGCAAACCCTGGTTACTCAGGTCAAGTGATCCATTCCCTTTTGATATTTTATCTAACAAGCCCTACATGAGTTAACAGTACCTTTCTAACAAACACTGCACAGTACAGAAGTAACTGTCTAACAAGCACTGCACGGGATAGCTGTAACTCTCTAGCAAGCACTGCAAAGGACAGAAGTAACTATTAAACAAGCACTGAACAAGACAGCAGTAACTTTTAAACATGCACTGCACAAGACTGCAGTAATTCTCTAACTCGCACTGAACAGGGTTGCAGTAACTCTGCCACTATTCTGTCACTGCACAGGAGAAGGGTAATATCTGTCCTTTGTGTTTCATAGTATAGGAAACAAGTACCCCTGCAGCACACACAGCACAGGAGATGGGTAACATCTCTATTATCTGTTTCATGGTAAAGGACACCAGTACCCCTGCAGCACACACTGCACAGTAATATCTCAACTATGTGTTTCATAGTATAGGATACCAGTATCCCTGCGGCACACACTGCACAGGAGACAGGTAATATCTTCATTATCTGTTTCATGGTAAAGGACACCAGTTCCCCTGCAGCACACACTGCACAGGAGATGAGTAATATCTCAACTATGCGTTTCATAGTATAGGAAACCAGTACCCTTGCAGCACACACAGCACAGGAGATGGGTAATATCTCTATTATCTGTTTCATGGTATAGGACACCAGTACCCCTGCAGCACACACAGTACAGGAGATGGGTAATATCTCTATTATCTATTTCATGGTATAGGACACCAGTACCCCTGCAGCACACACAGTACAGGAGATGGGTAATATCTCTATTATCTGTTTCATGGTATAGGACACCAGTACCCCTGTAGCACACACAGTACAGGAGATGGGTAATATCTCTATTATCTATTTCATGGTATAGGACACCAGTACCCCTGCAGCACACACAGCACAGGAGATGGGTAATATCTCTATTATCTGTTTCATTGTAAAGGGCACCTGTACCCCTGCAGCACACACTGCACAGGAGATGAGTATTATCTCAAATATGCATTTCATAGTATGGGAAACTAGTAGCCCTGCAGCACACACGGCACAGGAGAGCAGCATGTCTCTCCAATGCTCCGCACATTTTCCTTGACTGATTGGATGGTCAGCCGGCCTTGAGATTTCTTTCCAGCCTCCCTCTTGGGTAGCTGCCTGAATGAAGGCACTATTTATCAAACTCTGACTGACAGCTGAAGCTGTTTTTCTTTGTCAACTACCAGTTGATATTTGAAAAACATACAAAGAAAAAATGTTACAAATAATAAGTAGGCCCTTGAACACAAAAGGACCATAAAAAAGATCTGATGTTGAGACGTAATTAATTTAAAGGTTTTTTTAAGATTCGTCGTAAAATTAATTTCACCTCATGGAGTCTATCATCTTTCGTTATTATAGTTTTCTGTTCTTTTAAGAACTCTAATACATTGACAATGCATTAATGTGTGTAAAGAATATAATTTCCTCTCTTCTTCCAGTACTATATAATACATACATTCCCTGTGACAATACATACAACAAAGTTTGCCTCAGTCCTTACCCAGGGATTTCACCTCAAATTCAAGGCACAGCCTCTCTTACCTTTCGCTTCAAATTTCCTCTCTTTTGGTTACCTTTTTACCCTAGGAGATTCACTGTCAGAACCTGTTTCAGAGGGCCATGTGGGTTGCATGGCTAATGGGCCCAACCGTGGTGGTTGAGACCTTTCACTCCTGATGTCCCAGGGCCCTTCTTCACTTAACTCTCAGATGAGCAGTCAAAGGCTCCCTCCTGGGGGGTTGGGCTGGGGGATGTGGGTGTAGATACCAGTAAGTGAACACGACTCATAACTCAAAGTACACACAGTATGAACAATAACTCAATGTCTAGTCCAAAACCTACTCTTTTAAGAAAAATAAGTATTTTATTTCAAATTCCACATATGCAAAGGAATAAAGATACTCATATGCAATAACATGCTTCCCTTGAGGTCGGCGCTCTAGTAGGCAAATCCTTGTCCCACCCTCTTCCGTGTAACGTGTTTGGGGTTATTCCCCATTCACTACTACCCACATCCAGGGACTCTGTTCTAGTAGGCCGTACTCAAGGTTTCCCCTCGGACTCCTTAGTTATTAATCAAAAGTGTCTATGGTGCCGCATCACTGCTAGAAGAAAATCCCCCAGGGCTCCAGTGGTATGGAAGTGTTCAATGATGCAGCGAGTGCCTACTCTGTGGGCGCTCCTGAGTCAAGATCCTGTTCAGCAAAGACAGGCTATGCGCAGTTTCCACAGCAGCACCCGACAGACGCTGGCTCTCGCCTTTGAGAAGGGCTGCTGGCTCATCCAGCGACCAGAGCTCCTCCCAATCAGCAAACATGAGGTAAGTTACTCCTCCCCTAAGTGGAGGAGTTGGGAGAGAATTCTCCGGCTTCGACTGGAGCTCCAGGGAGGGGGCGACTTCTTCGGCGGCATCCTTGTGCTCATCTGTGAATTAGTCCAGTGCAATTTTGTGTGGGGGTTCTGCTTCTTTTGAAGTGTCCACTTCTCTTTTACTTCTTTCCCCTTGAAAGGATGTCTGTCACAGCAGGCAGGACTCAAAAGCTGATTGACGTGCAACACAATTCATGGGGGTGAGCAGAGTGCACACCTGGCAGCCACAGTGATATGTGCATCAAAGAGTTAATCCCAGACTCCCAGCCCTACATTTAATGAATCCCTTATCAGCCCCATCTCCTTTCCTGAAAAGTATCCAGGCCCCTTCCTTGTGGTCTATCACAGAATCAAAGAGCATACTTTTGAAGTGTTAGTGGAGGGTCCCTTCCTCCCTCCCTTCAGTGTGTACCCACTCAGCTTACAGAAATTCAGGAACACACAAATCTATCTTGGGTGGATTCCTCTACTCCTCATGTCTACACCAAGAGGTCCTGGACTTCCCAAAATGGAACTAAGGGTCCTCCATGTAATGAACCAATGCAGGTACACTCAATCAGTGTTCATTCACAGCACAATTATTGTCCGGTACTGTCACCTCCATGCATTTTGCCACTATGGATACTCATGCATTCAGCACACACATTCAGTCTGTGCGCACTGCTCAGTACTGTAGCCTTTTGGTAGTATACCATGGTGTACTATTTGCAAACACATACTCTGCCAGCAGACACACTCCCCATGCGCGCGCTGCACAACACTTCACCCTTCATGTTTTGTACTTCAAGCAAGCACACATACACTCAGCACATGCTTTC
The DNA here is from genome assembly GCF_964204655.1 of Triturus cristatus. NCBI lineage: Eukaryota > Metazoa > Chordata > Amphibia > Caudata > Salamandridae > Triturus > Triturus cristatus. The sequence goes on along the minus strand of NC_140586.1, from coordinate 760,662,533 downwards.
ATTGCACACACACTGCACAGAACTGCATCTTTCATGTCATATATTCCTCGCAGACATACATGCACTCCACAGTTGCACCAATCCCACATGTACTACACAGTACTGCTCTATCCCTGCTCCGTACCCTTCCCAGGCACCAATACATCCAGCACAGAATCACTACGCCTGCACTGCGCAGCACTTCACATCTTTCTGATGTAGGCAAGGGTAAGTTAAGCACACAGCATTGGAACTTTTCAAAATGGGTGTGAGCATGTAGGCCTTGTGACACAGGGTAAAAAGGACCTGTTCACTACTACTGATCACTAAACAGAATGCTGCCACCACCGTGCTCATGCAGTTTAACTGTAGGTGAAGGCGTCAGCCTTCCACCACTATGAGAATAGCGCTCTGGGCGCCCCTCCTGGCACAACAAGACCGCAAGCTCTTCAGCTTTAATTAACTGCCAAGTTTCACCCAGCATAAACCCCATCATTCCATGCATCATAGTATTCTCACAGCATCCACACTCAACATTCCACAACATGAACACTCAGTCCAAGCATCACAGATATGTCACATCACTGAATCATCCACTCTCATTACACACAGGACAGTAGAGTCGCACCACATTACTACATCGTACCATTTCCAGGTCTAAAACAACAAAATAACTCTCACCTTCTCCCCCTTTCCCACAAGCAACACACATGTCCACAAGAACAACACATCCGAGCACACAGGGAATGGCTTTCCAGCACTCCATTACACCCAGCAATCAGTCACACTAATTAGTGAAACCAACATGACCAAGTGCCAGATGAAAGAAAGCACCTAAAACTGCACTCACTACATCGTCTGAATGCTGAACAATCATCAGATGGAATGTCTCCCGTACACAAGGCTTAGAGCCTCCAGTATTGCAAGCACTGATAAATAAAACATTCTAACAACTGGGCACTCAACTACCCCCACTCCTAAAACAAGTCTAGGTCAGCGCATCAACCAAAGCCCTAAACTGCCAAGGTAAGGACCTATTTACATACTAGACCTACCATTACTCCTTATAGTGTCCAGAAATGTCATTCTTCAGATTTCCACATCCACATGTAGCGATGACTAACCGTAGTTCACAGAAACAGACACAAACAGGCAAGCGAGACAATATCTAATCTACTCTGATTCCATTATCACATACCTGTCAGTCACATTCTCACAGGATCCGCCCTCAGTACTCCTCAGCACACCCACTCAGCCCATGCATCAAAGAGACACCAAATCTCTATAGACCTCTTTACGGAAGCGATTGAAAACAGCTTTAAATACCCCACCTGACTTTTCAATGGCACCATTATTATCCCCAACTTTATATTCTTCACTTATTAGAGCAATGGAGAAAACTACCCCCATCATCTGAACCTCAGCTGATTCTAAACTGAATTCCCCATAGCAAACTACCCTGAAACTTACTGGAAGTTACCTGGTCAAAGTCCAAGTCAGACCCTGACTGAGGAGCCAACTCAACTTGGGTATGCTACTAGAATATGATGGCCTAAATGGCATCTGACAAAAATATTGTGTTCTAAGTATCATTTGGAATAATAACACATCTACACCTAATGGAGAGATATTTTGCTAAGAATATTTAGGCCACAATAATTATGGCTGATTGTCAACAGTTAAAAACAGCCCTCCTGGCCAGAAAACAGTCCCACGTACTGCTAGGAAAATGGCCTACACACTGATCTGTCAGACCACCCCATTGGGCACTTCCTGATTGCTCTATTGGCCAGTCTGACCCTGCCCACCCCAAACAGAAGTTCTGAGCCACAGCATCTGGCCTCAGCAAACATCATTGGCTTCCATCCCCACTGCCCTATCAACAAGTTACTTTCACTACCAGTCTGATGCACCATTCCTAATAAACCAAATAGCAATAATGACCCCTCTGCCATAAAATAGAATTTGCCTTCATGGAAATAGCAGATTATGGGTCGCCATCTCTGTATTTTCAAGATCCTGAAGGAGGTTCCTAGAGACTCAGCCATCAGAGACCCTTTTGAATCCAACGACAATCCGAACATGACATATAAATAATAATAATAATAGCAACTTTTTTGAACAGCGTGTCATACCATTGTGATGCTGCTGATGAGAGCAGAAAAATAATAGATGCTAGGATTAATTAGTTTATGGTGCTGAATTTACTAACCTATGAAGGAGGAAAGGCTAAACCTGCCCTGCTGAAAGTTAAACTTGTGACCTTCAGATCAGTGCATTTGTCTGCACTGAGCATTCCACACACTAAGCCATCCTGACCACTAAAACCTACCATGTGTACCATGACCCAGACTTTAACGGCTCACTATAAACTCTCATGTTCCTCTCTCAATTTGTTACTTTTGGCACACTGACCCATTACATTCTTGCCCCAAAGTTCTAGTATCATTTGAATCTGTTTGTAAGTGGATCTGTACATTCCTTGGAGACCAAAAACACTTTTTCGAGATTGTCTCTTTCCTTTTTCATGCTGAGCAGATATGCTCTGACACCTAAGCATGTAGAAATTTGCTAATGCCTGACCGGCTTATTTAACTTTTCCATAAGGCTATAATATATAGTGTGGATATACACCAACGCATGAAAAGTTTCCCCTGTGGACTGCAGCAGCTATTGTGCCTAAGTGCTGCAATGTAAAACCTACAGGGTAACATGGTAAAATAGTATTTTTTAACAGGTAAAAACCTTCCCTTTAAACATTAGTATGTCAACCCTATGTAAACCTTGCAGACCACTGGGTAGGGTGCATGGTATTTAAAAGTGGGCTTTGTAGAAAATGTATGTTACCATTTTCCCACAGTGACAAGGCTCTATAAACTATTTTCACTTTGGCAGGCCTAGCTGTCCTATTTAGAAAACCAGAGTACAGATTAAAATACTGCTATCTCTGAAATGAGAAAGCTAGAAAAATAATTAGAGCAATATTTTTAATAGTTAATAAAAATGCAACTTAATTGTGAAGTCACATTTTTAATACACATGAAGGAAATATAACTTTCAGAAAGTTACCCTTTACCTAACTGAAATGTCAGAAGACTAATTAGCATAAGCCCCTGCTGGCTCCCAGCTTGTGCTCTAGCCTGGGAATAAGTGTGATGAATTGTGAAATGCCCCCCAGGAAGAAACAATAGTCTGACCTGAATGGGCAGAGACTATTCCTCTGAACTCCTCAGTATATTCAGAGTGGGGGCTGTGGGCATCCTGCTGATACCATCCTGTCAAATCCTGCTTGACATGTCTGTATAGCCACATGTAACAATTGGTGTGTGCTTGAAAGGGAGAGAACAGGACACCAAGACAACTCTTCTGCATCCTCTGTCTAGTTGCTGAAGGGTCCTGCTTTTGTCCTACTAGACTTCGGTCCCTGGGTTTGTTGTGGGTACAGTGCTTACTTCAAACTGGAATTTTGTGTTAGATGTGGTAGGACACTGGTGATTTCCCAATGAGTCTCCTACACATAACCCAAGTCCTCAGAGCCTCAGTTAAGTGTGGCTGAAGATATTCACCATCTTGACAACACCCTTGAATATGACATTTTAGGCTTGTTAGCACTAGGGCAAAGAGGAACTACTAAAAAGGGGGGGTAGCGTTCCCCCCAGGAACTTCTACCTCATTGGTAAGGGAGTGTCCTGGAATCATCTCCACCTATTAGCTAGTTCCACACATAAATGTGGCACCCCAAAGAACCGCATCAGAACTCTGGTGGACTTGTGAAAGAATACCAAAGAGACTGAACCTGCTGTACCTGGCCTCTCTGACCTGTGAGAAGGGCCTGAGGAGATTGGAACCCCTTCCACTTGAAATCCGATTTCATGGATCAGCCTTGTGATCCATGACATTGATGGAAGTATACTGTTGCAATTGTCTGGGCATCAAAAGAAGTTTGGGGACTTTTTCAACACTTTTTCTCCAGAGCTTCAAGGGAACTGACTATCAAAAGTATGTGACCAGCAGTCCACAGCTTCGGATTGAATGTCGGGTTTGTCCCATGTGAAGAGTTTTTATTCAGAAACATGACAAGGTCTTTTTTCAGATTGGGACTTAGAAATGTTTTTGAACTTTCCTATTTCCATGCCTTAGCAGAGCTAATGTATCTGTTGTATCTTGTGCTCTATAGCGGTCAGTCTCAAATCCCGACAACTGCTAAAAAAATGGCCCACAAACTGATCTGTCAGGCCAGCCCATCAGACACTACTTGATTGCTTTATTGGCTAGTCCGACCATGCCTACACCCAAACTGAAGTTCTGAGCCACAGTATCTGGCCCTACCAATTGTCATTAGCTTCCATCCCCACTGCCCTATCAACAAACTACCTTAACTATCGGCTACCATTGGTGCTGTGCTCTTTTTAGGTGCTATATTCACTTAAATCTTTAAAATATCATATTTCTGCTTCTCCTTATAGGGCTTTTGTTTTTTGGTGTAATTTTGTTTTTCATATTTTTCTCTTTTTTATAAATTAGAGTGTGATTTTTATTGTGTTGTGTCTTCAACTTTTTATCTGTTTGGCTCTCCGAAATGCTTTACATATTTTCTTTAAATTAAGCCTGTCTGCTATGTGCCATAGCTACCAGGGATTAAACTCAGGTTTACAATAATGAAAACTTAATAGACCTAACAAGGTAGTGACATTATTACTTGAATGCTAATCCATAGGTAAGGTAACACACACAAAAGCCCTTGTCTCATACCACATATCAAGTCAAAGCTTCTTGGGTCCCCCACTGTTCAATTTCAAGCGGGGAAAGGTCTAATATATGCCAAAGAACCCACCCATTATGTGTATTTTTAACAAAATTATAAAACAGACCAGGTGCATCGTGGTGAATGCTCCATAAATGAGAAACAATGTGTGATTACAGGAAGTGCATCAGAGAAGCAACCACCAAGAAGGGATTGGCAGGTTTTCATCAAATTGCTCATTCTTTCATCATCTGCACTTTCCTATATTAGGGAACATAACCTACACCCAAAACATGAGTGGGAGTATCTTGTATGAGTGCACCCTAGAAACTACTCTTTATGTGTGGAGAAACATCTAAAAAAACTCCCTATGAGTCTCCACAAAGGGAGGAGAACTTCTTTCTCACAAGCGCAGAATACCAATCATGGCAACTAATACACCATGTTCTACCAATACTCCATTTAGTTAGAATCTCTAATCGCCTTTATTTTGCCACTCATCAAGTCATCTCTCGGTCTACCTCTACAACACCTCTGCACCCCTTATCCAAGTGGCACTTACACAAATTGGGACATTTTCTTACTAAGACTCCTCTAAAGTCTGCTGCACCTATCAACTGCAGAAACAGTTCTCTAGTACATATCAAAAACAACAATGCCAACCCCCGGTTGACTAAGACTAACAAGCAGGAGACCAGGCAGCAACAGCACTGAAAGAAGTGCACTATTTTGCATGGAGAGACATAATTTAATAAAAAAAACTAAGCATATAGGCCTCCTAACTACCACAGTCCATCACGTCTTAAAATAAACCTCAATTACAATGATTTCTTTTATTTCAGAGCCTTCATGGACGTTCCACCCTGCCTCACATATTTAGAAGTAGAGGAGGCAACACACATTTGCAAAAATGAACCATCTGGAAACCTGGACTCACGTCATATTTCTTCTAAACACCAGATGGTTTAAAAATAGCTTAAAAATATTCTCCTTCCCCATCTGAACTCAGTATCTCACTAAACCATGCATCACACTAGCAGATGCATCTGGATTTTCACTTTGAATAGCAATCATTTAGGCTAGGTCTAGGGCCAGTCTTTCTATCTCTGGTGGTGAAGAGTCACTTGACTGAATGTGTCCCAAGGATTAGCTGGAGGGGTTTGTGGTAGAATAACAAATAATGGATCTTGTATTTCTATGAGAAGTTCAGGGGAGTTGAAGTGAAGAAAGTTTGGGAAAGTGAAATGATAAATGACACATTTCCACTGAAAAAGTAAACAAATGATCTGTCGAAGATTTTTAATTTGTAAAGGAAATATATCTTTTGTCTTAGAGCACCAATAATTTACAGAGAACATAAGACACAGGCAGTAAGTCTCTACTTATTCTTTTTTTTTTTTTGTTGACTTACGCGGGTAGTGTACTCTCGGAAACTGTGGATGGGTCTGTATTTGAAATGTGCAAGACAATTAGGCCGTCATTACGAGTCGTCTGGGTATAATAATTAACTATTTTAAAAAATTGGGTTATTAGGGGAGAGGGGTGGAAGCCCCACTTCAACAATAAATGTAATCCTTGTCATAGTGAAACAAACAAATCACTAAATGAAATCCTGCTTAACACTGTGGTAGCTTGGCACAAAAGCAAACAGGCTTAACTTAGAGATAATGTGTAATGCAGCTATTTAGCACTAAAACTGCAATAAATACAACACAAGAAAAATACCAAACCATAGAGTACATTTTAATAAATGACAGCAAAACAAAAAAGTCCAATCCCTTTACCCAGAAATATTTTTTACATTTTAGTGAGAAAAGCACCAAAAAGCAGACACCATCACTCACAGTGATCTGGTAGCGCTAGTCTTGGGTAACGTCATAAGCGACCACATTGGTCTAATATACTGATCAGGTTAGTCCTGCTAAAGAGTTACCTTTTCAACTCCGGATCGAAGGGTGCTGTTCGCGTTGGCAGCGAGGGGGCGGCTTTCAGTGTGAAGAGCAGGTCGGGCATTGTAGACGGTCGTTCCTGTAGCACGAAGAGCCAGTTGTTGGCTGGAGCTTCTCCCTGGTTGATCTTCACGGATGGTCACTGTCAGTTGTTGAAGATAGTCACTGTTGGCGCAAAGGGCAGGTCTCATCAGAGCTCTGCATTTTCAGTCATCCTGGGCTGCAGAGTTTTGCCGTGAACGGGCCTGTTCAAAATCGCAAAGACCCCAAACATCAAGATTTCGACCTTTTTCTCTTGTGGAGTAGCTCTCACTGATGCCACCAAAGGTCCAGGACCTGGGGGGTCACCTCACTTCAGCAGAGGCCAGCAGCAGGACTCAGACAGGTAAGTTGGTGCTGGTCAGCTAGGCAGCAACAGGGAGGCATCTGGAATATTGTTGTGTCCCTTTAGCTCAAGCAGGAGGTCAACGAACTGCCCCCTGGAGTAGGTCTGGATAGCCTGGGATCAGGCCAAGCAGGTCCAATCTTCCTTCTTCAGACAGCAAGGCAGTCCTTCAAACATCAGGCAGTCCTTCTGGCAGCAGGGCAGTCCTTCTTAATCTTCCAAAGGGCCAGGGGTGTTCTGATGAGTGTTTCAGAAGGTCCTATTTTTATGCTGGGTGCAACCTTTGTGTGGGAGGACTCCTGAACTACCTCCAAAAAATGATTTTCATCAGTTCTTCACCTTCACCTTCTCCTGGCTGCAAGCTTTCTAGGGTGATAAAAAGAAGGGAAGACATGATGTCAGGTTCATTTGAAAAGTAATCAGGGTAGTAGTCAACTCCTCCCCAGCCATCCTGCCAGTCAGACTATCTCTTTTTTCACAGTCAGGATAAGCTTAAACACATGTCTTACTTTTTAAATACCATGCGCCCTGCCCTATGAGTGGTTAGGGCCTACTTTATGAGTGACTTATAAGTAGTAAAATGGAAGGTTTAGGCATGGTAAAATGTTTATTTTGCCAGGTCAAAATGGCAGTTTGAAACAACTGTACTACAGGCTGTAGTTGCAGGCCTGGGGCATTTTTTATAAGGCTACGTTAGTGGGTGGCACAATGAGTGCTGCATGCCAGTAGTTGCATTTCATTTACAGGTCCTGGGTACAAGCAGTATAATATACTAGGGACCTACAAGTACATTAAAGGTACCTATCAAGTGTAGGCCAATTTGACCATGTTTTCAAGGAAGAGGACAAGAACTTTACCAGTGGTTAGCAGGGAAAAAGCATAGAGTCCTAAAAGCTAACAAAAATGTGTTCAGCAAATGAAGGCACACATCTGGGGTGAACCTGCAGTGAAGGTCAAGTCCAACAATGGTCATTACTCTGGTGGTACTAGGGTAGATCAACACAAACAATCATATTTTTTAGCACAAAGCCTAATCTCTTGAGATAGCCAGACCAGGCTTTACAACAAAAACTTCCACCTACTGGAAGCTGAGAGGAAATATCTTCAATTCCCCCCAAAACAATGCATTACATGTGTGCTTCAGTGCAAAGCCTACATCTAATGCATAGGATCCATCTCAATTTATCAAGGTATAGAACTGGTTTCTACTGGAAGGGTGTGCTTCTGCACTATGTTAAGAGGATGTGCATCATTCAAAGCAGCCTATTTGTGCTTCAGCACAGGGGTTGACAGCAGCAGCAAGTCACTCTTGGTAAATGTGGCTCTGAGCTGTGTTATCCTCCTTGTGTTTGCTGATCTGTGTTACATAAACATTTGGTAAATCTCTATAATGACTTTTGAACAGGGGATTGCTGATTAACTTTCCCTGAATACTGCCATTTGGTGAATGGCATGGGAGTGCGGGTGAATCAGCAGACTCCGTTGCAAAGGCAAGGAAGATTCTAGGAATGGCCTGCTCCTTTTTACTGTGTCTCATTACTATATCAGGATATACAATTGTCGCAGTTCACTATGTCCATGAATTGGATGCCCCACCTTGGAGTTAGCATCATCCCTACATTCTATGAGTTCTGTCATCTACCACGAAGACTCTAGCTTGAAAATGGCATTTGAAAGGGAGCTACTCCAAACCAATTTCAGCACCTAAGTCAGTGGATCGACATAGCCTGTCTGTAAAGTGTATACAAGTAGGACCAAAATTATCTGAGTTTGAACAAGTTTCAAGTTCCTTTATTGACCAATGAAGGGAGTGCTCTCCAGAGTTATTGAAGAGGTGTTGTGAGACCTAGCCTGGTGTACATGACTGCCAGTCACCAGAGGAAAGAGGGCATCACCCTAACTCTGCACAACTTTCTGGAGAAGCTGAGGCCTTGCCTACCCCCAAGAAGTCTTACTGCTTGCTCTGACAGATGAGGAGAGTAGCGGGCTCTTGTAGTAAATATTTCATTACCGGTACTATTTTTTATGCGGTAAAATCTAGTAAGAATAACTCAGTAAATATAAGAGGCAGAATCCGTGGTATTAGAGGTTCTAAAAGGCTTTATTCCTTTACAAAGGAAAATACAATTCGAATTGCAGGCTTCAAATTCCATCACCACGAAAGTTCAGGAAGGAAGGCAATACATTATTGACAGGTAATCACTTTTATAAGAAATGCATTATAGTGAAACAGATGCAGGAGGCGTAACAGTTGATAAGAGAGATAAAATATTCATACGTAACCAAAAAGGCGGACATATAGGCGTAACTTAGAAAACGTCATTATACATGATGTCACAAGTGGGTGGATCCATAAGAGAATCCTGCAATGTCAGCAGAAATATTTGGCAGAGATGCGTGCGCAGCCGCATGACGTGTGATTGACGTGCAACTAGAGGGTGAAGGGGACTTGACATTTAGCTCTACATGTGGAGACAGAAGTCTGAGGGGTCATGTCAACCTAATCCCAAATCATATCTAATATCTTATGTTTAAAGAACTGTATTATCCAAAAGGAAAGGTCTCTCGGACGGAATCTATTCTATACTGACTGTTAGTGCGTGTACGAGCGTCTAAGTGTCTACATGAGATGCGAGGGGGCAGGAATCTTCCATGGTAACAGGGCTATGAATTACTTGCACGAGGACAGTGAGGCCTGGCCTCTTGCATGGTAGCTGGAGGAATGTTTACCTAAACTACTAGACAGGAATGCATCGGATGAGGAGCGGAGCAGATAATCTTGAAGGTGAAATACAGTTTTTGGCAGGCCACAGGCTGGATCAGGCACCGTTAGCCGCGCAGGGAGTAGGACAAAGTTCATGGATACAGATGCAGGCTCGGGCTGGAGCTTCCAGAGGCAGAAAGCAGGAAAGGCTTGATGGCAGAATTCAGGGCCTACTCGCCTGAATCTGTAAAATGTGGAAAGTGAACCACATAAAGTCGGTGGCCTTTCATACTTAGGAATGGAATATCTGACCCATTCATGGTGGATCTGAAAGAGGACATGTTGACGGTGGACGCACATGTATTTGCGTCTTCAAAACTGGAACTGGAGGGAACATACATGTACTTATAGCATGCACATGGAGCCGTTGGGGTCTACGATAGGGGACATAACTGATCACAAAATTCATATTTCCTCATTCCCTCCTTGTCCCCTACGGACCCTCAGGAGATATCGATCTTCATCAATCCATCGATCTGTTCATATAGCATCATTTGTTCTTCTTTCTTCTTCCGGGATTTTGAACGAAAACTTGGAGGTGGGATACACGATGTGGCACACAGGCCACAAATCGCTGGCCCACATTGTATACATAAGCAGCAACTGAATAGTATGAGAAAGCCAATACCTAGGAAGGATAGGATCCTCCATCCCCAGGCGGACAACACGCTCCAGAACCAACCGGACCAAGTCCAGGTGCCTGGACTCTGGTGTATCTGGCTCACAATCTTATGAAGGCGAGTTATGGCTTTATATACTGACGTCGAATTTTCTGGTATGAAAACACAGCAACTTGATCCGATGACCCTACAAGCTCCGCCCCTATCGGCCAGGATGACGTCAAGGACAAGACGATTTTGAAGCACAACAATCCGCATAGCAGACTGCTCTTCTGTTAAATTGCCTAAGGCGGAAGTAGTCTCGTTTACTACTGCTTCAAGGGTTCTAGTTAATCTACGTATCAGCTTACTATTAGTGACTGTACCTATATAGGGAAAGAAACCTTTATTGAAATCTGTATATTGTTCCCATGCCGTTTCAGTGTAATCGACAATCGGGAGATCTCTCTGCTGTCTATTGTGTACTAAATGGGTATTTCTGTGATAATCAGGAGGAGCTAGGAAAACAGGTGGCAGAAGGAATGCTATGTAACAGGTACCATCCCAGTCTAGAGGTAGACGTATATATGCGGTCTGGCCACATATGAAGTAGGAATGACGGGAAGCTCTAAATGTAGATTTGCCTTGATCACTGAATTTTATTACAGTGGTGCATTTACTATGGCCCATGTGTATGGAACCATTCTTTCTTACACATAATTCCCCTTTAACTGGGAATACTGACATAGCGGGCAAGATTGGTGTGGCTTCGGATTCAACATTCAGGATCATGAGGTTAAGTGTAAAATTACCTAATCCATATACTTCATTTTCTAGATCAGTTCCTGTTCTTTTGGGAAGTCCCTCCTTGTTAGGGTAGCAGACTTTAAGCAAAACTAGGTTCAGGTTTCCCCATACCCAGTTGTCTTGATAAACTGCGGAATTTGAATCTAGGGAATTAATCAAACTAAACCATGCCCCACAGGAGCCATTGTGTGTGAACGGATATGGAAAGAGGAGCAAAACTCCCTTATAGTTCTGATAGGGAGGGAGTCGGCCACATATCCAACAATTTGTAGCATTGCTGGTCTGATGGGAATGATGTAACATACTAATGAATGTGTTGTTGCGCAGCGCAAATCTATAGGACAACTCATGCGGAGGTAATTCGCTAAAAGAATGTTCAGCAGTAACATTGTAAGCACGTTTAGAAATAGGGTAATACATATGCAGCAATATACTAAAAATGATGATCAGAAGACTTAGAAAAAACAAAATTAATAATGTTACTGTGCAGTGACTACGAAGTGATTTACAATACGCATGCTTTTTAAACTGCATCTGTTGATTTCTTTCTCTATTCCGGTCTAGAGGATACATGTCAGAGACAAATTCAACCGATTCACCTTGGAGAGGACTTAAACAATCAAATTGTCTGACTTGCTAGACCTTAATTTCAGTTTATAAAGTTCCGTTTTTGTGGGTTCAACCAAGGGGAGCTTTGAGTCTGTCTGTGAGGAAATGCAGGGCTCAGTGTCCACACTGGACGGTAGTCCATAAAATTTCTTGATATGACTCGAGTGCAACCACCCTTTACGTCCCTCGATCTTCACGGCTGTCCTTGTTGCTAGTAGAACAAGTTTTGGCGATTTCCACCTAGGCTCCAGTTGGGTCTTCCGGTCGAAATTCCGCACTAGGACCATATCACCTGGAACCACGTCATGGGGCTTCACCTCAGTGTTATCGGGAAAAGCTGCAGCTACCTGTGAACGACAAGATTGTAGTGCAGACATCAAGGAAGCCAGGTAATCTGTCAGCATATTACAGTCAACATCAGTGATTTTGCGAGGTATAGGCGTCCCCCACATATTTGGTGGTCTACCGAAGATCACCTTGTACGGGGATAGCCCTGTTCGAGAATGTGCTACCATTCTCATGTAAAAGAGTGCAACTGGTAAGGCTACTATCCAATCGACACCTTTTTCTCTACATATTTTGGACAATCTAATTTTCAGAGTTTGATTATGGCGTTCCACGAGACCTGCTGCCTCAGGATGTCGGACACAGTGGAATTTCCATTGGTAGCCTAACAAAAGTGAAACGTGTTTCATTAGTTCGGATGAGAATGGCTGGCCGTTATCTGAGTAGACAACACGTGGCAAACCATACCGTGGGAAGAATTCTCGAACTAACTGTTTGGCAGTAGTCGGGGCAGTGTAATCTGAAACCGGTTAGGCTTCTGTCCAACGGGAAAGAGCACAGACAACTACGAGAACATATTTGAATCCTCGACATCGTTCCATCTGGATATAATCCATCTGGAGGACTTCAAAGGCATGATCGGGAGGTTGAAATCCACCCTGCTCTACGGGGATGCTTTTACCTGGATTAAACTGACAACATATCATACAGGTACGAACTTTTTGTTTAGCTGCGGCTCGTAAATGTTTGTTGAACCAAATGTGTTGAATGCTGTCTAGCATAGCTTTTTCTCCTAGGTGCGCTGGACTATGTATTGTGTTAATGATGACTTGAACCATGGAATCGGGAAGAAACCATATAGATTTTTCCTTCGTCATCCATCCTTGATCCGTTTGGATCCCTCCTAATTCAGTCCATTTCTTTATTTCTTCTGGTGTAGCATGTGTCTGTATGTCAATTATATCAAGGGCGGGATCCTTAACTGTCATGCAATGTGTTGGTGTCGGAACTATTGTCTTTGTCGCGTCAGTTGTATGAGTCTGGTTCTGAGCAGTCTGTTTAGCTGTTCTGTCAGCTAGGTCGTTACCCTGAGAAATGATATCGGTAACTTTTGTATGGGCTTTGCATTTCATAATCGATATGGCAGTAGGTAAATGAATCGCATCTAATAGGGCTTGAATGAGGGGTCCGTGTTGGATGTGGGCACCATGAGAAGTTAGATAACCTCTCTCTCGCCACAGCACGCCGAAGTCATGGACGACTCCGAATGCATAACGTGAATCTGTGTATATGTTGACTTTCTTATCTTTTGCTTGAGTACAGGCTTGTGTCAGAGCGATGAGCTCTGCTGCTTGAGCTGACAAAGTGTTAATACAATTTGTTTCAATGACTTCAGTGTCTGTTGTGACTGCGTAAGCGGCCACTAACTCTCCCGTACTTGTTCTCATACATGAACCATCTACATACAATGTCAGGTCCGAATCTGATAAAGGGATATCTGTCAAGTCTTGTCTGGGTTTCGTCGTGATAATAATGACTTCAATACAATCATGTGCTAATGGATCTGTTCCGTTTACTGGCAACAGTGTGGCAGGATTTAATGTATTACAACGTCTGATTTCTATGTGTGGCTGAAACAATGTTAATTCATAACCGGTGAGTCTTGCTATAGTCAAGTGTTGTGTTTGTGTGCGGTTCAAGAGAACCTCTACTGCGTGTGGTACTTGTACTGTCAATTGATGTCCTAACACTATGGCATCGCTTTGTCTGATTGCTAAAGCTGTTGCTGCCACTGATTTCAGGCACGCAGGAAGAGCCTGAGCTACTGGATCTAATGTACTAGAGAAATAAGCACATGGTTTGTGTGATCCTGCTTGTTCCTGAGTGAGTACTGACAAGGCAGTACCTTCGCGTTCTGTAACAAATAGTGTAAACTGTTTATTGTAACATGGTGTTGCTAAAATAGGTGCTTGGCATAAAGCTTTCTTTAAGCTTTCAAAGGCATATGTGTGTTCTTGAGTCCAAGGGAGGACAGTCGATGTGGCTGCCTCCTGTGTTGTCAACTGGATGAGGGGTTTAGCTAGAAATGCATATTGAGGGATCCACTGCCTACAGTATGAAGTGAGACCTATAAAAGCCCGTACCTCCTTTTGTGTCTTGGGTGGTGACATGTTAGCAATTAACTGGATGCGGTCGGGTGTAAGCTGTCTTCCCTCCTTGGACAGCGAGTGCCCAAGGTAGACAACTCGCGGGACACAGAATTGCAGCTTAGAAGGGGACACCTTGTGCCCTTTGTCGGCCAGAAATTTCAAAACCGTCAGTGACGCTGTTTCACATTCAGGTTCGCTTCGGGCGGTGATCAACAGATCATCGACATATTGAAGCAAAGCAGTGTTGACTGGCATGTGGATACTGTCAAGTTCTCGTTTTAGTGCTTGGCTATAGATGCTGGGACTGTCAGCCCATTGTACTGCTGACCTGGCTAATTCTTGTTCGTCCATAGAATCGAGCATATGGTACCCCCTTCGATCTCGGAGTAATTTATCAGCGGCTTGGAATAGGTGTTCAGGGGACCTTGTATTTAACATAGGGGTTTGAAAATGTCTGTTACATTCTGGATGTATCGGACATATCGGATCATTGAAGCCTCTAGTATTATTATGGGGTCTTCCTCTACCTACGTAAGCTATCGTTTCTATTTGTTCTGATTCTTGCTCCTCCTCTTCCTCTGATTCAATTCTGTCTGCTTCTCGTCTTTCTTTATGTATTCGTTCTACTTCCTTGCGGATCTTTCGATACATGGCGATTATACACGCCTGTCTATCATGTTTTTCTTCTGATATGTTCTGACCCCATTTGGCAAGTTTTTGCATGGTATCATGATCTGCCCCAGGCCTGTCTTGGTTCCTGATCACGCAGTTTATGAAAAAACGTAGTAGTTGTCTTTGGACATCCACTTTCTGGTATTCCATAGCTTCGTTAATACTTTCTGGGCCTCGCCCTGTTTGGACAAAGTGATATATATTGTCTAGGTGTTCAACCATTCCTGGTATTGTCATTAGATATAATGTAGCTCGTCGTATACGTAGTGATGATATTAGCAATCTGTCCTGTTTACCTGGCACTGGATCGTATCTACAATCCACAAGATGTTCTTTAAACATGTCGGATGTCACTAGTTGGGGTGTACGTTGGAGTGCTAAATCTCTAAGGGTCTGTTTATTTCGCGGCGGGGTGGCAAACATGTCTGTCGTACCTCCTGTAGCACCATCTGAGGTGCTGGGCAAGAAAGGATTCGTTGGACGTAAGATAGAAATTGTAGATGCGGGAAAAACGGTAGAAACGGACGGACCCGTGGGAATGGGTGTAGGAGTTTGTTGTTGCGGGGATACAGACGGATGATCTTGACGTTGAACACCATCGGCAAGCGGTGTGTGTGGTATGGTATTAGCATACTCGGGAGCTACGTCATCTAAATAGGAGGAAAGGAAAACGTCCTTTGCTGTTTTGGGATGTGTTTTTATCGGGAGCAATGGAGGAGTCAAGTCTTTTGGTATTTCCGGGGTGGCCTTAGGTAATCCTTCGGCCAGAAGAGGATACATACCATTCATAAGAAGGTTTCTTTGTCTATCTATTTGTTCCGATTTAACTCGGGTACCTTCCTCAATTAATAGATTTTCTCGGGCTTTATTTGAATTCTCTCTACCTTTCTCTTCCTGTCTGAGCGCTTTTTTCTGTACGTCTATATGATTCTTTACGCCATAATTCGATGGCATCTTTCTTTGACTGTCTGGCTTTCTTTTTCCATAATTCTTCTTCTACTCTCATGATGCAGTCTGCATCCCAGGTCCCCGCTGCGGGCCACCTCTGACTCTCTGGTAAATCCTTGGTGTAGTCCACCCATAAATCAAGAAATAACACGGCATCCAGGTCATGCTTATGATACATAAAGTATCCTGGAGTGTCCCTCGGTGGAATGGGAACAGCTTCTTCGAGTACCCCTTTCCTAGTTTTGATCTGTCTTAATTTCGAAAAGAGCGGCATTTTTTTAGATCTGGATACTTAATCTTAAACACACTTAATACAAATAAACACAATAATGAACAATCATTCACACCACAATATGTAGAACGTATTAAACATTTAACATTTAACAGTTTTAACGAACGATGATAACTAATAGAAAACTAGTTACTGACATAATACTAACACTAAATAATACTTAATTATATGCAAGACATACTAGATATACTGCTAAACAGTACAGATACACTGCTGAAACAGTGCAGACCGGATTTGTGTACCCAAACCCGTCTTGACCGGCACAGACTATGTGCACGTTTAAATGCCTCCCCGACAATGGTACTCACCGGGTAGCGCGGAACGGAAGGCCTCGGAACTGAACTGAAACTGGACCGGACTGGACTCGACTCGACTGGACTCGGAACTTCGGAACCTGGTGGGCCTCTGTATACCTCGGATCTTGCTCTCTCAGCTAGGCTCTGGTCGGGATACTTCGCACTTCTCACCGCCTCGTCTGGGTGTTGATCGCAGCCTCAGTCACCCCCGCTTGGCCGGAGGGAGATACAGGAAATCCTGCAGGTACGCGTTTTTGTCCGTTCAGCTGTGGCAGGAGACCGGGCCTGCAACGCACCTCCGGCGCGTGAGATGAGAAAGTGTCCCTGTTCGGGCGCCAATTTCTGTAGTAAATATTTCATTACCGGTACTATTTTTTATGCGGTAAAATCTAGTAAGAATAACTCAGTAAATATAAGAGGCAGAATCCGTGGTATTAGAGGTTCTAAAAGGCTTTATTCCTTTACAAAGGAAAATACAATTCGAATTGCAGGCTTCAAATTCCATCACCACGAAAGTTCAGGAAGGAAGGCAATACATTATTGACAGGTAATCACTTTTATAAGAAATGCATTATAGTGAAACAGATGCAGGAGGCGTAACAGTTGATAAGAGAGATAAAATATTCATACGTAACCAAAAAGGCGGACATATAGGCGTAACTTAGAAAACGTCATTATACATGATGTCACAAGTGGGTGGATCCATAAGAGAATCCTGCAATGTCAGCAGAAATATTTGGCAGAGATGCGTGCGCAGCCGCATGACGTGTGATTGACGTGCAACTAGAGGGTGAAGGGGACTTGACATTTAGCTCTACATGTGGAGACAGAAGTCTGAGGGGTCATGTCAACCTAATCCCAAATCATATCTAATATCTTATGTTTAAAGAACTGTATTATCCAAAAGGAAAGGTCTCTCGGACGGAATCTATTCTATACTGACTGTTAGTGCGTGTACGAGCGTCTAAGTGTCTACATGAGATGCGAGGGGGCAGGAATCTTCCATGGTAACAGGGCTATGAATTACTTGCACGAGGACAGTGAGGCCTGGCCTCTTGCACGGTAGCTGGAGGAATGTTTACCTAAACTACTAGACAGGAATGCATCGGATGAGGAGCGGAGCAGATAATCTTGAAGGTGAAATACAGTTTTTGGCAGGCCACAGGCTGGATCAGGCACCGTTAGCCGCGCAGGGAGTAGGACAAAGTTCATGGATACAGATGCAGGCTCGGGCTGGAGCTTCCAGAGGCAGAAAGCAGGAAAGGCTTGATGGCAGAATTCAGGGCCTACTCGCCTGAATCTGTAAAATGTGGAAAGTGAACCACATAAAGTCGGTGGCCTTTCATACTTAGGAATGGAATATCTGACCCATTCATGGTGGATCTGAAAGAGGACATGTTGACGGTGGACGCACATGTATTTGCGTCTTCAAAACTGGAACTGGAGGGAACATACATGTACTTATAGCATGCACATGGAGCCGTTGGGGTCTACGATAGGGGACATAACTGATCACAAAATTCATATTTCCTCACTCTGCAGGAGCAGACACTGTTCCGGAGAATATTGTCAGCTATGATTTAGCTGTCTGGACCACCCAGAAGAAGACAACTGACATTGGGAGCACAACTGATCCTAAGACATGAGATGTCATACAGTCTCCCTGTACAGGTAATTTGGTGAAGGAAGCTGCAAACCCAACCAACACCACTGCAATGGATCTAGAAGGACAAGAACTTTGCCCCATATGTGGCACATCCAGCATAGATCATCGTTAACACTGTAGCAAAGAAACTGCTACCCCATCCTGAGGCACCAACTTCTGAAGTCAAACAATTGCCAACCTGGCTTGCCACACTGATTCATCCAAGTGGCCCAAGTATGGCGTGAGGCTGCCATCTGTCATTGCACACCTCTCCTGAAGATGTCATAAGCTAAAACGTCAAGCTTGCCATCCAGCACTGTATCGGGCTGTGTCCCTTGCAAATAGCTAAACATGGGGCCTAGAGTCAAAAGACTGAAAGACAGTAGCTTGAACTGGAAAGATAAGTATGCCATTGGGGAAGTAACACCACTGGCAAGAACCAGTGGTGTAACAAAGTCTTAAAGGGCACCCCTGTAAGGTATGGTGAGGGGGGCTCTATACCCTCACTATACCATCAGCTGTTGGCCCACTTTAGTGATCCACTGAGCTCACCTCTATCGGGGATGTTCTGATAGTGCAAAATATATGCTTTACTGAATGCTCTGTTCAGCATCTAGTACACAGAAAGTAAACTGTAAAAAGTGAAAGAGAAAGCTCGGAGCCTATTTTGTATGCACCAAGCTAGGGTGCTAGCTTGTATGCACCTCACCTTTACCTTCTGTGCTGGGCCAGTGGGCCTCATCCTGCAAGAGGCCTCTGCTCTCCCAGCAATACCAGGACCAACGTTCCTTAATGCAGGATAAAAATGTCAGATTCTAGTTTAATTCACTACTCACTAAGGGGTTTTACACAATACTAAAGGGGACCTCACCCTCTATTCAAGGACTAGAAATGCAAGTTCTGCTGCAAATCCACGTTGTCTCAGTCAACTTTGTGAAGCCACCGCAACTTGGGCTGTTATTTTTTTAATTCAATTTCATGGCAAATCAGCTAAGGCTATGGGGCTCTCTCCTGAAATGTAAAGTGTGAGCCCCTCCACCCCCACCTACTGTGGTATCTAAGGGGGCTTTTGTTATGCCATGGCAAGAACTCGTTTTGCTCAAGATCAAACTAACTGACTAACGGGTTGCTAATGTGGTGGTTCCTTAGTATAATCTCACCTGTGGCTGTTGCTACCTATGACCTGCTTTTCCCACTAGATACCCCAGAACTTGGGGGCACTACTGTTATGGGGATTTGGACATTAAAGATGGTGGGACATTTAGCTAGAACCCATAAATGGGATCATCAAACTCTCTATTGATCCTGCATTAGTCAGTGTAGAAATATGTTATGCTGTGATACTTAAGTACTTTTATTTTTTATAAAGACAAGCACTGGGGTGGACAGTGAATTATTGTGTCTGTTTGACTGTTGAGTACTGAGGGGCTTATTTACAAGGCCCTTGCGCCACTTTTGCATAATTTTTAACATGGGAAAAGTGACGCAAAAGTGGCGCAAGGGCCTTGTAAATCTGCCCCTGAGTATTTGCTCCCCGTGCTACTTATCTGAGAAGCTTTTGACTGCTTGTCTGCACTACCCTGAAAGTCAAGTACTGAAAGGGTGTATTTGGCCCAGTTTGCAGAGGCATGGTAGGAGAGACCCAGGGACACCGGAGGGAAATTACCCAGACCATCATGGTGGTATCTCAGTAGCACTTGCCTGCCCTGTGCCCAGCACCCAAAATGGGGACTGACAGGTGTCTTATATGAATGAGTAGTATTTCCAGCCCCGGTCTTAGTCTTTGCCATCTGGTGCATGTAGGTTTGCTCTTGACATTTTAAAACCATGCCTAGAAGTCCCGGAAGGCAAGTAGTGTAGAGACCTCATTATTCGAAATGATAAACACGCAGGCTAAAAGAAAGGAAGACAATACAGAAGCCCCATGAGCAGTATGATGTTGGTTGTCATATCTCCTTGAATACACTTTTGTGTTTCAGTGGCTAGTTCAAAGACATGGCAATACAAATCTCTTACACAATTTAACTCACTGGGGCATTGCATCAGTAGTATAGTTTAGGTGATTTCTGAATGATCATGAGTACCTCATATCCCAAGTAACTGGTCCATGTTCATGCTTATGTCTATATAAAATGTGACAGGTATTGAGTCATGACTACCATCTATGGGACTGTCATGGTCATGAAAACATACGGTGCTTAAGTTATGAGCATGGTTACGACATGGTTACAGGTGAACTATTGTTAGAAATGGGGTCTCTAGTTGGCAGAGGTATGCACCCTGTCCAAATAGGGTCCATCACTCTAGTCACGGTCAGTCAGATACACAACCTAGATTAAACAGTGCTCACCCTTTGGTAGCTTGGCACAGACCTGTCATTCTTAACTTAAGAAGCAATGTGTAAAGCATTTGTGCAACACTTGAATTACAGTAACACAGTGAATCACCACAAAAGACTCCACACCAGTTTAGAAACTTAGAGAATACTAACCTGAGCAAAACAAGACCAAATTGACAAAAATCTAACCATTAGAAGTCAAGATATGAATTTTTAAAGATTAAATCCCTTAACAGTGCTTAAAAGTCAATAGCACTAAAGGATTACTTAAGGTTGCACTAGACAAGTACGGGAAACATCCTCAACACCGACTCCAGAACAACGAGTTCCGCAGTCAAGCAAGCCGAACAATGACTTAGCCTTAACCACGCATGTAGGGGTGGGGGATTCGGGTTAGTTTTTAGGGGGTGGGGGTTTGGGTTCATTTTTTGGGGGTGAGGGGGTTCGGGTTGTTTTTTAGGGGGTGGGAGGGGTTCGAGGTAGTTTTTAGGGGGTGGGGGGGGGTTAGGGTTAGTTATTAGGGGGTGGGGGTTTGGGTTAGTTTCTAGGGGGTTGGGGTTCAGGGTAGTTTTTAGGGGTGGGGGGATTTGTGTTAGGTTTAAGGGGTAGTTTTTGGGGGGTGGGAGGGTTTGTGTTAGTTTTTAGGGGGTGGGAGGGGTTTGGGTTAGTTTTTAGGGTGTGGGGGGTTTGGGTTAGTTTTTAGGGGTGGGGGTCTGATTAGTTTTTAGGGGTGGGAGGGGTACAGATTAGTTTTTAGGGGCTGAGGGTTCAGGGTAGTAGAAGGAGGGGGTTGGTAAACTTAGCCACGGAGAGCTGTTTACCATGCATGCCTTTATCACGAAAAATCATGGTAAAGGAATGCGTGATAAAGCTAGAAGGGGTTAAGACGCGGTCGTAGTATAGACCGCGTTGTTCAGGTAGGCATTGTAAAGGAACTCGCTGTTACGGCATACAACTGACAAGTACAAATCCGAAGTTCAGGCCGACCACGATGAAGGACAGGCTGGCTACAGAACCCACACAGGGTCTGCTGAAAAAGTAACTTTGTATGGCGCAAGCGTCAACGTCATAGACTTAATGCATCAATTCTGATTCACGCAGTTGGATCGATGTGTCGAAGTCAAGCCTCGTAGGTGGTTTCGAAGGATCAGCGATGAATCATCGCTGAGCCACACAGGGATATCCTCAGATCGGCGCTGCATCATCGTCGACTCGCAGTCAGGACCAGCGTCGTCGTCAAATCAACAGTGCATCATAGGGCACTGCACTAGTTCCAATCGGCGCAAAGGTGTCACTGCATCGACTTTTGCAGGAAACAGCTGCAGAAGTCACTTCTGAGGCCCATGACTGGTGGGGGCACCTCAGGCAAGGGTGGGACTCACAGATGGCAGAGTCCAACAGCACTAGCAGTGTTGCAAGAAGTCTTTTGTGTCCCTGAGACTTCGGAAAACAGGAGGCAAGTCAGTAAACCCTTGGAAAATCTTGCGTTCAAGGATGTACAGAACAGATCCATTCCTTCTCACTCCCAGGTAAGAAGCAGTAGGCCAATTCAGCAGAGCAGGTAGCAAAGTGGCAGTTCCTCGTACAGCACAGCAATCAGAAGGCAGCAGGCAAATGCAGCAATGCAGTTAGCAAAGTAGCAGTTCCATCTACAGCACGGCAGCTCTTCCTCCAGGCAGAATGTCCATGGTTCCAGTAGAGGTCTGCTTTTGTGTTGTCAGGCGTCCAGTATATATACCCATATGTGCCTTTGAAGTGGAGGAGACATCAAAGAGGCCTTTGAAGATCACAAGGTCCCTGCCCTTCCTGCTCTGACTCTAGACTCACTACAGGGGTGTATGAGGCTCTTTGTGTGGGGACAAGCATAGTCCTATTCAGGTGCAAGTGTCAGCTACTCCCTCCCAATCTACCACAGGAAGTCCCATCAGCCTGGTGATGGGACATCAGGATGTGAATGTCACCCCCATCTCTCTTTGTGTGACTGTCTAGAGGGAATGCACGAAGGCCAGTTGTCACCCAACCCAGATGTTTATTCAGAGACAGGCAGGGGCACAGAATGGTTAAAGTAAGAAAATGCCAACTTTCTAAAAGTGGTATTCTGACTTCACCATAAGTTGTGATTTTAAATTGCGAGTCTAGAGACACCAAACTCTTAAATCTCTATCTTTTCCCAATTGAAAATTACACTTAAAAGATAATTTAAGGTAATCCCAATGTTACCCTTTGGGCATTGCAGTAGTGAAAAACAAATTTAGCAGTTTTTCACTATCCGGACGTGTAAAACTCAAAAGTACATGTCTTACCTTTTAAATACACTGCATCCCTCCCACAGGGCTGCCTAGGGCCTCACTTAGTGGTGACTTATATGTAATAAAAGGTAAGGTTTGGGCATGGCAGATAGGTTAAATTGCCAGGTTGGTATGAAAGTTTAAACTGCACACAGAGGTTCTGCAGTGGCCGGCCTGAGCCATGTTTACAGGGCTACTGAAGTGGGTGACTCAATCAGTGCTGCAGGCCCACTGGTAGCATTTAATTTACAGGCCCTGGGCACATATAGTACCCTGTAAGAGAAACCCATAAGTAAATTAAACATGACAATTATGGATAAGCCAATGTTACCATGCTTTAAGTAGAGAGTGCATGCACTTTAGCACTGGTTAGCTGTGGTAAAGTGCCCAGAGTCCTAAAGCCAACAAAAACGAGGTCAGGAAAAAGTGAGGAGGAAGGCAAAATGTTTGGGGGTGATCCTGCAGCAAGGGCCTGGTCCAACAACTATACATTGCAGATAACTAAGGCATGGTCAAGACTATACTACATCATCATCCTTAAAATCCAGTTTTCCATTCAAGACAGTGGATTTGAGCACTCTACCATAAGAAGCAACGTCAAGGTCTATTGCACCAATTTCCCATGGTTGGATGCAATAAAGTAAAGGAAACATAAGACAAGACAAAAACCCTACTCCTGTTGATCACAAGAAATCTCAAGATCGATTCCCATTCAGAAACAACAGGCACCTTCCCTTGTCCCTTCCCCTCGCCTTTAGAAGGGAGGGAATTGTCATCACTTCAAACAAAAGTTCTCATTCTACTGTGACGGCCTCACTAATACTGTAAGGCCACTCTGGTGACCCCTCTAAGCCTTCAACTCCTTTTTTGTGCTCCCAATATGTACTTTTCTTTTCTGGTACCATTTTGATTTTTCTCCATGCAATGCTCCATATCATTGACTTAAATGCTTCCATATCTTGTACACTTTATATCTTTTTCTTGTTGCCCCATCTTGTATCCCACTGGTAGGACTCCAATTAGTTCTCTATTCTCACAGAAATCTCATGCAGCCTTTAACCTACATTACAGCCTGCGTCAGAAATCCCTTTTCAAGTGCACCTATCTACTGTGCAGGGCGCCATTGCTTAGTAGTTAGGCCTGTTTTAAATAAGTAGTAGCAGCCCACAAACCTAGAGCATGTGTGCTTTTAAAACCACTGGACCATCCTCATGATTACCCATGACCATACATCCTTATTGATTGAGAGATGCTCGACCATCACTAACTGGTACAATTGTGTTTACCTCACACAGACCAAGGGGCATATTTACAAGACTGTTGCACTACCGGTGCGTCACTTTTAATATGGGATAAAGTAGCATTGTGATAAACCCTCAAACGTATTTTGCATGGTCAGGAATTAAAGGATTGCACCCTACCTGTCCTTAGTGCAGTACGCTAGGATAGCCCCAAACTTCAAACACAAAATAAACTTGCATTTATTGGAAACAATTATAGCATGACACTGCTCGCAGAAGCGAGAAGCGTCAGAATAAATATACATAAAAAGGTATCAAATACCAACCAACATGAAGCATCGCAGGGAGCAGTTTAAGTGACAGTCCAATTTATTACTTGAGATTCGCAAAGATGAAAGTTGGCACGATGGCTATTGAAGATGCAGTTTGATGGAGAAGAACAATTTACTTGCTACGTATGAGATCTAAGATTCTCACCATAGCAGCATGCGTATCTCATTTCCAAACCCTAATACCAGGTTTACATAAAAACCTGAAACTACTGACTTCACATTGTAAAAGCACCTTTGTGCCAATGAGAAACATTGTTACAAACCTGTTCCTGCTGCAAGAATAAACAGCTTGTGATGCTGTGAGGAGAGGATTGGCAAGAGTAAGGGGCATATCTACAAGGCGGCGATAGAAAATTATTGCCGTTTTGGCGGCTATTTTTGGCCGAAAAGCGGCGATAATTTTATCGCCTAATTAGCAAGGTCACGCTAACGCGTGAAACCTTGTTTTAGCGCACGAAATCTTAACGCCCAGCATTGCATCTCTAATGAGATGCAAAGTGGGCATTCCTAACCTAACATGACAGGAGAAATGTCGCTAAGCGACATTTCCCCTATCATCAAGCCCCACGCTATGAAGCATAGTGGCAGGAAAAGTAGCGATAACCTCTGTTATCGCTACTTTCCTTACGCCTGCTGCAGGACTAACTTAGCCATGATATCCTATGGAAGGTGGATATCATGGCTAAGTTTGTGAGGCCCTATCAACAAGTTAACGCCACATTTCGTGAGATTATCGCTGGGTATCTCACGTTAGGCAGTTAGCGCTAGGATTTTTATCGCTTTGGAGATAAGCGTTGCTAATAGCACGCTATCTCCGTGATAAAAATCCACGTTAGCCGGCGATAATTATCCTAGCTTTAAGTGCGCTTAGCGATAATTATCGCCGGTTGTTGCTGATATGCCCCTATGATCTGTAACCCGGTGTGAGGACTGCAGAGGATAATAAGGAGTGGCAAATGCAGTGAAAAGTCTGGGTAGGCATTACTATGAAAAGTGCCTTTTACTTATCTCAGCCAATGGGATGAGTTCAATGCCATTGTTTTTGACCCACCATAGTTCCTCAGACAGGAGCCAACCATATGCAAATCTTCCTTGGCCCTGCTCCAATAGGAACAGTCCGGTCCATTTAGCCTGGTCAACTCCCCTCTGGGAACACAAATAACCCCAGATCGGTTCAGCTTATTTGGGCTTTATCAGCAGTGGGCAACTCAGTCCAAACAAAGGGCCCATTCCTAGGCACACCCATCCCAATTAAGGCATTGCACAGATGTAAGCAAAAAAATGATGCGCGGAATGTTTATAATAATCTCAGCAACTGGTAATTACTCTGGGCCCCAGTACAGTCCATTGTGTTTTTTGCTCAACATGCCACCTCAGACAGTAACCAGCCATCCATTTCAGGCACTATTTTTCAGCACATGGTTTTGGGAGCTAGGCTTTGATACTGAAAACTAGATGAGAAATTAGTGAACAGCAATCATACAGTCATCCTGTAAAAAATATAAACTACGAAATAATGTGCATATATATTTTTTTAAATCCTTACACTCACTCTGCCAGCTTGGCAGCCCAGTAACTTAGGTTTTAAAGTAGTATTTGTTTGATACAAGCCTGTTTTTTTTTCTCACCCGTAATTCTCGAACAAAATGTACATTTACGCTCCAGCTACCTTGACATATTCAGTTGAATTGCTTTGCCTTTTTGAAGTAAAAATTTTTTTTTTTAAAGCAGGAGTTAGGGTTTAAATGTTTTAAAAGGAACACATTAGCGCTTTGCCCAATTGTAGCAAAAGAAATAATAGAAAAAATAAATGTCATGTTTCAGGCACTTGGCCTCTTATGGGGTGAAAAGCTCTTGCTGGGAAATGATTAGAAAAGCAGCATGTGTTTTTGAGTTTTTAAGACATCGGTGCAAAATGTACCTTTTCACGCGCGAGTACATCTCCCATTTGAAAGAGTAAGGTCAAATCATTGCCACTCGGTGAAATACTAAAACAGTAAATTGAAACATTTATTGAAGGATTGATATGGTAACTCGTACAGCATACGTGTGGGAATTCCAATGTTTCAAACGGACTGGAAGCACTTCACCGCATCCGGACATAGGGTCTCCTATTACTCAGTAATTATGTCAAGGAACCCGGGGGAATGTAAGACGGTGGAACGAGGGGAGAACTATCTATCAATTTTATATCAACCAAACGAGTACGAAATTCGGAAACACATGGAAATGATGGACGGAGTGCTTAAACTTTTCAAACGCTCACCCCCAGTCACAGATCTGGGTTGAATCCATCATCATTCTTTAGTTCACTTTGCCACCCCAGTTCATACACAGCTATATGCAAATCAGTCTTGACCCTGTGCCTCATGGGAACAGTCCAGCCCGAACTACCAAGCCATGTCTTCCCTGGACCAGAAACAAGCATCCTGGGACCAGTTTCGGGCTAACATGCCATTGGAGTCAAGCTATCCTGGGTGAAGAGGGTTGAAAACCCGAAACCGGTCCTAGGATGCTTGTTTCCAGTCCAGGGAGGACATGGCCTGGCAGTCCGGGGCTAAACTGGAATGGCATGGTGAGCAAAAAACGATGGATTTTAGCCCAGATCTCTGTATTGGGGTGAATGTATGACATTGTTCTGCATTCTGTCCATCCATTGTTCTTTTTGCATTTGTCACCCCGAGTGGGACGGGTATGCCCAGACGTGGGTCCCGTGCTCTCCATGCCACTGGAGGCAAGCTATCCTGGCTGAAGAGGGGTGAAACCCCGAAACAGGTCATAGGATGCTTGTTTCCAGTTGAGGGAGGACCTGGCCTGGCAGTTCGGGCTGGACTGTTCCCATTGGGCGCAGGGTCAAGACTGATTTGCATATGGCTGGGTCCAAACTGGAATGGCATGGTGAGCAAAAAAACTATGGATTTTGGCCCAGATCTCTGTACTGGGGTGAATGTATGACATTGTTCTGCATTCTGTCCATCAACTGTTCTTTTTGCATTTGTCACCCCGAGTGGGAGGGGCATGCCCAGACGTGGGTCCTGTGCTCTCCATGCCACTGGAGTCAAGCTATCCTGGCTGAAGAGGGGTAAAACCCCTAAACCGGTCCTATGATGCTTGTTTCCAGTCCAGGGAGGACCTGGCCTGGAAGTTCGGGCTGGACTGTTCTCATTGGGCCAGGGTCAAGACTGATTTGATTATGGCTAGGTCCAAACTAGAATGGCATGGTGAGCAAAAAAATGATGGAGTTTGGCCCAGATCTCTGTATTGGGGTGAATGTATACATTGTTCTGTATTCTTTCCATCAATCAATCAATCAATCAATCATTTGTAGAGCGCACTACATACCCGCGAGGGTCTCAAGGTGCTGATAGAGGGGGGGCGCTACTGGTCAAACAGCCAGGTCTTGAGTAGCCTCCTGAAGGTCAGCAGGTCTTGGGTCTGTCGTAGACTCAGTGAGAGGGTGTTCCAGGTCTTGGCGGCGAGGTGGGAGAAGGATCTCCTGCCGGTGGTTGTTCTTCGGATGCGAGGGACGGTGGCGAGTGCGAGGTCGGCGGAGCGGAGCTGGCGGTTGGGAATGTAGAAGGAAAGTCGTCTGGTGAGGTAGGCTGGGCCGGTCTTGTGGAGTGCCTTGTGTGCGTGGATGAGGAGCTTGAAGGATATCCTCTGGTTGACGGGGAGCCAGTGCAGGTTTCTCAGGTGGGGGGTGATGTGGCTGTGGTGAGGAATGTCGAGGATCAGTTGTGCAGATGCGTTTTGGATGCGTTTCAGTCGTTTGATGAGCTTGGTCGGGGCTCCCGCGTAGAGGGCGTTTCCGTAGTCGAGTCTGCTGCTGACGAGGGCCTGGGTGACTGTTCTTGTATCTGTCGGGATCCACCTGTAGATCTTGCGGAGCATGCGGAGGGTGTTGAAGCAGGAGGAGGAGACGGCGTTGACTTGTTTGGTCATGGAGAGCGTTGAGTCGAGGATGATTCCCAGGTTGCGTGTGTGGTCGGTGGGTGTCGGGACTGCCCCCCGTGCCGTCGGCCACCAGGAGTCGTCCCAGGCTGAAGGGTTGGAGCCGAGGATGAGGACCTCCGTCTTGTCCGTATTCAACTTCAGTCGGCTGATCTTCATCCAGTCGGCGACGGCCTTCATTCCTTCGTGGAGGTTGGATTTGGCGGTGATGGGGTCCTTGGTGAGGGAGAGGATCAGTTGAGTGTCGTCGATGTAGGAGATTATGTTGAGGTTGTGGTGTCGGGTGATGTGTGCGAGCGGGGCCATGTAGATGTTGAACAGTGTCGGGCTGAGGGAAGATTGCTGGGGTACGCCGCAGATGATCTCGGAGGCTTTGGATCGAAATGGGGAGGCGGACACTCTGGGTTCTGCCGGAGAGCAAGGAGGTGGTCCATTCCAGAGCCTTGTCTCGGATCCCTACGGCGTGCGCGTAGTGTGCGGTGGCAGACGGTGTCGAAGGCGGCGGAGAGGTCCAGGAGGATCAGGGCAGCGGTCTCCCCTTTGTCCAGCAGGGTCCTGATGACGTCGGTGGTGGCGATGAGGGCAGTCTCGGTGCTGTGGTTGCTGCGGAACCCTGACTGGGAAGGGTCCAGGATTCTGTTTTCTTCGAGGTATCGGGTTAGCTGTCTGTTGACGATCTTCTCGATGACCTTGGCCGGGAACGGAAGCAGAGAGATGGTTCGGAAGTTCTTGAGGTCTCTTGGGTCCGCCTTGGGTTTTTTGATAGGGCGTTGATCTCAGCGTGTTTGGGAAGGTCGCGGTCTCGAGAGAGAGATTGATGACGCTGCACAGATGGGGTGCCCTGGAGCTGCTGGCTTTGTTGAAGATGTGGTGCGGGAATGGGTCTGACGGGGAGCCGGAGTGGATTGTGCTCATGGTCTTGATGGTGTCATCGATGGTCACGTTGGCCCAGGCTACCAGGGGGTCATAGTCGATGGTGTGCGGAGAGTCAGTTGTGTTGATGTCTGTTGGGGCTATCTGGGTGTTGAAGCTGTCTTGGATGTCTGCTATCTTGCGGTGGAAAAAAGTGACGAGGGAGTCGCACAGGGCTTGCGACGGCGGGATGTCATTGGTGTTGGAGCTGGGGTTGGAAAGTTCCTTCACGATGTTGAAGAGCTCCTTGATATTGTGTGGGTTGTTGTCGAGGCGGTCTTTGAAGGAGGTCCTCTTGGCAGTCCTGATGAGGTGATGGTGGTTGCGGATGGTGTCCTTGTGGGCTGTGTGGCTGTCCGGAGTCTGCTCACTGTGCCATTTCTTCTCTAGTTTCCGGCAGGCTCGCTTGGAGGCTAGGAGTTCTGGGGTGAACAATCTGGCCCTCCTGCTGGTGTCTCTGTAGGAGGGTTTCTTCAGCGGGGCGAGGGTGTTGGCGCAGTCGTCGATCCAGCGTCTGAGGCTGTGGACAGTGTCGTCGGTGTTGGAGGGTTCGGTGGGTGGGCTGAGAGCGAGGTTTGCGTGCAGTTGGTCTTTGGTGATTTTGTTCCAGCAGCGGCGAGGGATCTGTTGGGTGTGGTGGTGAGTGGTGGCTTTCTGGTAGGTGAAGTGGATGCAGCGGTGGTCGGTCCAGAAGAGTTTGGTGGTGTGTCTGAAGGAGACGTGGGAGCTTGAGGAGAAGACGGGGTCGAGCGAATGGCCGGCAAAGTGGGAAGGCGTTGTGACGAGTTGCCTCAGTCCAAGGTTGACGAGGTTATCGATCAGGGTGGTGGAGTTGCTGTTGTTCTCAAGGTGAAAGTTCAGGTCTCCGTGGAGGATGTAGTCTGTGGAGGTCAGGGCGTGCCTGCTGATGAAGTCGGCGATGGAGTTGCTGAATCCGGGATCGGAATCCGGGGGGGTCTGTAGACGAGGGTGCCTCTGAGGGTTGAGTTGGGGTCTGTGTGGATCTGGAAATGTATGTGTTCAGCGGTGCTGAGAGTGTCGTCGGTGCTGGTCGAGACCCTGATGCTGTTCTTGTGGACGATGGCAATTCCTCCGTTGGTGCGGTCTCTGCGGGTGATCTTGTAGCAGTCTGGGATGGAAATGGCGATGTCGGGTGTGGAGGAGTTGTTCATCCAGGTCTCTGTCAGGAAGGCGACATCCAGGGATGAAGTGTCGAGCAGGTCCCAGAGCTCGACGGCATGTTTGCGTGCGGAGCGGGTGTTCAGTAGGATGCATCGGAGGTGATTGTGGCCTTTCTTGGCGGGTGGTTCGACGGCTCTGAGGCTGGTGTAGCTGCAGTTCCGGCAGGTGAATGGACCCTGTGTGCGTTTCAGGGCGGCTTTGAAGCAGGTGTGGGTCCATCCAGAGTTGAGAGCATGGAGTGTGCTGGCATTGTAGCGGCGGCGGTCGTCGTGGCGGGTGCGGGGGCCAGGGGTTCTGGCACTGGGCGCGGTCTGGGCACAGACGGGCGCAGGCGGGCTTGCCTTAGGTGTGCCTTCGGCGTGCCAGCAGCACGCCCGCTGCGCGCGGCCGGCATATATGGGGAGGTGGGAGGGAGGAGCAGCTGGGAGGCGGGAGGCAGGGGCAGCGAATGGGCAGTGAGGAGGTGGGGCCACAGGGGACGCAGCGGCGGGAACGGGAGCGGCGAGTGCACCAAAGGCAACCGGGCACAAATCAGGGGGCAATGAGGGGGAACAGAAGGCAAAAGTGGGCACAGAATGAAGGGGCAATGAGGGGAACAGAAGGCAAAGAAAAACAGGCACAGAAAAGAATGCAGGCACAGGGGGGAGACAGACAACAGCGGTCACAAACACCAGAAGACAGGCACAAATCAGGGGGCAACGAGGGGGAACAGAAGGCAAAAGAGGGCACAGAATGAAGGGGCAACAAGGGGAACAGAAGGCAATGAAAAACGGGCACAGAAAAGAATGCAGGCACAGGGGGGGAGACAGACAACAGCGGTCACAGACACCAGAAGACAGGCACAAATCAGGGAGCAACGAGGGGGAACAGAAGGCAAAAGAGGGCACAGAATGAAGGGGCAACGAGGGGAACAGAAGGCAAAGAAAAACGGGCACAGGAAAGAATGCAGGCACAGGGGGGAGACAGACAACAGCGGTCACAGACACCAGAAGACAGTAAGGGCTGTACAGGGAAAGACAGCGACAGTGATACAAACCTAAGGCCTACCACTGACCACCAGGGATGAGGCACAGGTGGTAGCCTGTGGGTGGAGGAGGGCCTCAACTTCTTCAGCAATGGCAGCTGGGGCAGGGTCAGGACACACAGGCGGAGCTGTGTGGTGGGGGAGCGACCTACCTAACAATGGCTTTCACCCTTAATAAACATACAGCACAGATGTGGCTTCCTGTGCTACACATGCTACTGAATTTATGGAGATTTTACAAACAGTAAGGATATTGTTTTTGCCTGTACTTTGGCAACTTGACTATTTCCTAGTGCAACACATGCTTCTACACATAGGAAGGCTTGAACAGATTTGTGGACTATCTGCTGCCTGTTATTGTCTCTCTTACTGCACCAATGCAGACCATGCTCGGAGGTCTCTTCCTTACGATCCACTCTATTACCACCCGGTACAGATGAGTGTTGATATCTGCTTGGCCAACATTTTACACCTTTCACATCTCCTGCATGGCCGTGACAGAGTGACGCCTCATCTGCACCCCGTAATAGCAGCCAAAAAGACTTGCACTATTTGAAACTAAACCCCTTATAGTCCTTGGTTCATGTGCTGGAAACCGTTTTTATACAGTTTTGCCTTTTGCGTGTGTTGCTTGTAGCTGCAGACTCATGTCCTTATGCCATCTTATATGAGCATGCTTTCCAGTCCATTTCTCTTTTGCATTATGGAACTTGTAGTTCTGCGTATATATAGACATGTCAATGCTATGTGTACATCAATTGCAAAACCTAGTCCAGACAACTGCAAATCAGGTGTCAGCCAATCCCTGACATGCGTAGCCTTCTCCTGGTGAATGAAGTGATCCCACACTAATGTTTCTTTTGTTTTGTGTATCTCAAATAGAAAAACTACAGCCTGGAAAGTGGGGTCGGATTTTTTTTAGTTCAAGCAGCGTATCATGGCTACATTAACACCTTATTGCTCTCATAGAATATAGTATACATAAAGGTCTTAAGACCAACAGGACTACAATGTATGACACCTTAAAGACATCATATAACTGGTGACAGACCAGGTGCATTGTGATTGTGCATTGGATCAATAGGTTCTGGGTTCAGATTTCTTGACTTTGTGGACCTGGCATAAAGTGCAGGGATGTGCGTGTGAAGTCAAGGATGGCTTGTCAACGGGTTTAACACCAAGACTGGGCAGACTTAGATCACTGCATTTATGTGATGCACTGTACGAACTATGGGGCATATTCACAAGGATCTATCGTCGAGTTAACGGCACTTTATCGCAACCAAAGTCGCAATAAATTCGTCACCCCATTCACAAGCTGGTGCTAACAGCCCACAGCACCAGTTTACCTGCGATAGCAGCCGCAAAATCATCGCCACAGATGACCCCGACAACTATCACTAATGAGATGCAGAGTTGGCATTCCCGAGCAAAAAGCCGCGACAACATCACTCCGCAACATTCTCAACGACCAGCCAGATCGGCGATAACATCACAAAACATGGGATAAGGCGCGATAGCAGCAGGAAATTAACATCTGCTCAGACCTGGTGCAAAGTTACCCACAACCTGCACCAGACAAGGGAGCACAGCCCATAGCCAAACATAAAGATCACCAGATGCCCCCTGGCAACTGAACATGCAGCACGAACACCCAAGAGGGCCACAACACCCACCGACACCACACCCAGGCCCGCAACACCCCCCCCCCCCCCCCGGGCCCCCTCCAACCCCGGACAAAGAAACTGCACACTAATACCACAAATACCAAAACAAATATTTTGCCTGATGTCGCACAAGCAGGAAAATCAACATACATGCATGGGCAGAAAATGGAGAATCAGTCATACAGCAATGCAATCACCAACACAAAACACCATTCAAACAAAAGCCCAAACAACCATTCAGATGAGTCCTAGCGGGTCCCCACTGGACAATCCGTAGGACACAGCCTGGAAGACAAAATCCAAGAGAAGAAGGTGTACCATGCGCCCAACAAAGGAAAGAGAGGGAGAGAGCGAGGAAGAGAGACGGAGTGAAATTGCACAAGCAGCACAAGGCCTCTCAGGCACCTGGCTCCACATGCCAACATGTGTGTGTGTATCGCCATCCGTACACCATGAGGCCAAGGCCGTGTCCCAATCCAGCGCCAAAGCCACACCACATTCCGAAAACGCAAGTAGTAGTCAGACAAACATCAGGGAAGAAAGCTCCATTGTCCCAATGCAGAAGGCGGGAGGACACCTGCACCTCTGACCTTGGTCCAGAACGCGGCTGGAACACCCTGAGAGAGATGCCATGGCAGATGGGGATGACTCCCACACCACGCATTGCGCAAATTAACTATCCGACTTAGCCACACCCCACACACAGAAGCCCCTGCCTGAGGTACCCCCGTATGGGATGCCCTTGACACTCACGGATCAGCAACCCATTCACCCCAACGTTGCACACATTCGAATCATTGCTCAGAGCTGTGGCATATCCTCCACTCAACTGACCGGGCACATGCAGAACCCCCGTCATGAGGAACAATACCGTGCACGTATGCTGCAATTACTGGGCGCAATGCCACTGGCAGTGCTGCGGATCAGTTAGCGGCTAAGCTTCCGCATTGCCTACGTCACCTGTGTCGAGCCCTGAATTCACTGCTGAACATTCGAGTGTCCCATGGATGTCTGCCTATCCAACACAACCGTAGATGAATTGGACTATGACTTGTGTCTGCGCCCCCTGTTGGTTCACGAACAAGAGTGTAACCGAGACAGCCGTGCATGGGATGCCTTGACATACTGTGTATGTATTGGCAGTTGTGCATGGGAGATTGCACAAGTCCTCGTGTGCAGTGACCACATCGAGACGCTCCCCTACTGGGCTTTTTTGCGGATTGATGAAATGGCGTGGGCTGAGCACACCTTCTCGCACCAGTTAATGGATTGGCTCACCCTGGTGTTCCTTGAATACGACAACGACGTACTATTGGAACACATTGCACATGAAGCTGCACGGGCATTCAAGGACGAGTAACTATGTTCCTGCAGCCACAGCCGATAGTTACCCACAGCACAGGTCCCGAAAACGTGTTGCATCGTAGGGATTGCTCACATATCCCACCACAACAGAGGACATGCCTGCCTTCGTCAGGACTCTGGATGCATGTGCGTGGAACTACGTGTGTGTACACACACCTGTGCAAGGTGATGCAGGTCCATGGTCGGAGCAACACAGTGTCGTTTGGCAACGTTGCCAATTTGGACACACTGCTTGGGGCAGAGCACACACATGGCAATGTAGCACGATACGTGAACCTGTCGGACCCTTTCACCCGATCACTGTCAGCAGAGCAGACAATCGGCGCACTCCGGTGGCAGAGCACTATGCAGATCCCATGGGCAGTGAGTCGTGCCCCTTCACACGGGGCAATGGGCAGACACCAAACAACACATGACTCATCCAGCAAGGCAAGGTGGTCTGAGACCCTTGTCATCCATGATTATTGTTGTCCATTTTGGCCCCACCATTTTCTGAAGCTTGACATGTACCCATGGTGCGTGTAAATGTCTTAAGCACGTCCCTGCCTGTTGTGGCCGTTGCCTCGTCCGTACTGACACGCACATGCCAATAAAGTCTATGCCACTCCACTGGTATCTAACTGTTAGGTGTGTTGATTAGATTGTCCACTCGTGTGCCACAATGAGCATCGTCCCTACACAGGGAGGAACTGACTGACGCATGTGCAATGGGGGTGTGTCCCTGTTGCAAGCTCCACCTCTGTGAGCCAGATATTGTTTTGGGATAGGTGCTGGCCGGCATGTGCACTTACGTGACTTCAGCAATGTGAGTATTGTGTCCAACCTCTGACCATGTGGAGCAATGCCAGATATCATAACAGAATGTGCCCATCAGATGTGCGTACGTAGGTATGCGACGTGAAGTTCTGTTGTCACATGTGATGTAGGACACCACTCCTGCCCTGCTACCGATTTGGTCATTCCTACACACAACCCTATTCAACACACGGACTTGTGCCTACGTTGGGGGGTTGTGAGATTGTTGTTGATGTGCAATGGGGACACAGCTAGTACTCACCTTCACTGTTATCCAATTGGCCATGGGTCTCAGGGATACACATGCGCATAGATGTCAGTTACCAGGGTGTACATACATGTGCAATCATTGTCCCTATATCCAGCCATACTTCCATACGCGAGTGAACATTGTAATGACACATCTGTGTGATCCAGAATGTTTTATTCACATTCAGGTGATTTACGGAGCTGGAGCTGGAGCTATACACGACCATCCAAGCCCATATCACATGAAAGCCCAATGGTGGGCCAAGCAGAGTCCTTTGGGGATTTAAAAGTGATTAGGAAGAGGGGGAGTGCAGTCTGCAGCAGGATTGCTGTGTAATTGGCCAGCAGTGAAGAAATGGCAGTCCGTGTCGGGGTCCGGGTGAATGTCGCAGAGTGTTCCGGTGGTCATTGGAAGGTATTGTCCCAGGGCATGATGCATAGGTCAGAACCAGGCAGGAACAGGCCAAATGGCAGTGATGGATGCTACTGCCTCCTTCCTCACACAGTAATTACCATCCCCTTCTTACTCCCCTGATACGGGTTCTGTGTCCGGTGTGTCCGGTGTGTGTGGCGGGGTGATGGCTGCATCACTGTGTGCCTCTGACACATCAGGGGTGGGAGCTGTGTGTGTCGATGTTCCCGCTGCAGTCATCTGGGACCGGCTCAGTGGCAGTAATGGCAAGATGAGAAACTGCAGGGCATCGAAGTTCCCAGCTACTACTCGCTGGTGTCCAGCCGTGGCAGGCATACTTCCAGCCTGCCTCTGCTCCATGGTCTCCATTGACCTCTGCATCTGTGCCAACTCTGTGCTGTCATCGCTGGTGCCTGTCTGACCAGACAGTTCTTGTATTCGATTAATGGCCCCAGCGAGGTCAGCCAAAGTCTATCGTGGAGCATGGTGTGTACAGGGGGTGTCCAATAGGGACTGTACATGCTCCCTGATGGGACTCAGACACTCACGTATGGCATGGAGTTTGGCTGCCACGAGCTCGAAACCCACCCGCAGCTGTTCAGCCAACTCCATCTGGAAACCCCACACATGTTGTTGGAACTCCATGTATTGGTCAGGGGAGTCCAGGGAGACAACCGTGGTGGTGTGTGTTTCCTGCTGTGTGGTCTGTGCAGGTGGTGGGCTCACCTCAGGGCAGCTGGTCTGCCCTGCTCTTGGGGATGGGGTGCGGAGGCTGTCCATTATTCGTTGGAGGGTGTCTTGACATATGTGCAAGTTGTCCTCTTCATCATCAATGATGGGAAGTGTGGTGTGCCCTGCAGGAGTTGTTATTTGTCCCTCTGCAATGTAAAGAAGAGATGCAGGTTTACAGAGTTACACATGTATGTTGAAGATTTGCAGATGTTTACATTCAGACTGCATGCCAATTCACATTGTGACTGTTTTGGTGGAGCTGGCTATTTGATGGCAGTCAGTGTGCTTTTCGACTGCATGACGGATGTGTGGTAGTACACGTGCATTATCATCACACAGTGTCAGGCAATGCCAGATGTGAGTTACCTCGCACGTGCCAGACGTGTTGTGAGCCCTGTCCTGTTGTGTTGGTGTTGCACTTTGTACCACATTGCCGTCATTGCTGATGTTCTGTGATTGCTATGTGTGTGTGCTGCATTGTGGGGAGTTGCCCCTGCAGCTCTGATTTCGTGTAGCCTCTTCCCTTTGAGGTGGGGTGCCTTTGAATTGTGTGCTTTTCGGGGGCTGAATTGTGTTTGACTTGGGTCATATGTGATCTCTGACAGATTTTGTGGCCTGGTCCATTGTTCGCCTGCTGCGTGTATTGTACGGCATGGGTTGTGGGTGCACATGGACATTTCAGAGTGTGACTTGCTCCTTTATGAATGTGAGCTGCACTTGGCTACCTCCATGTCGATTTGTGGGCCATGTCATGTTTTTTGGCAGCTGCCATGCTATCGGGCATGCAGTGTTACTTGCATAGTCAGTGTGGGTCACAGAGCCTCTGCTTTGCTGGATTCAGCACATGTGCATGGGTCGGTTGTGATGTTGGTGATATGGAGGGGGGCCCCTTTGTGCATATTGTGGACGGGGGCCTACTTGGTGTTTCTATGTCTGCTGCAGTGTGCTGAGGCTTTCAGGGACATGTTCCACAATCATTTTGGGTGCGCAGTGTGCTACACACAATCGTGCATGTGTGCCATTGTGCCCATCTCCCCCCTGTCCCTGGTTGTTACTCACCCTGTTGCTGTTGGGTCAGGTCATATCAAGCCGTGTCCAGGACCCCAAATTCTGACACTGTCTCCACACTGCTGACTGTGGCCAACATTTCCTCCAGCTCTTACAGCTTCTCCTGTGTCGCAGGACTCCCACCTCCAGTCACCCTTGCTGCCTCCCTGTTGGCGGAGAGCTTCTCCTTGGTTTGGCTGTGCACTTCATGCCAGTGCCTCTTGACCTCCTCCAGTGACCTCCTCGACAAACCGACTGCATTGATATTGGTGACAATGGCCTGCCTTATTTCGGTTTGGATTGCCAGTGCCGCAGTGGAGGTGCTGAACAGTTGTTGATTGTGTTCTATCACCTCCGTGACGAAGATCCGGTCTTCCTGCGGACTGAACCCCGTCTTCCTCTTCCTCTTCTCCTTGCCCTTCCCCGGACACAGGGTTCCTGGCTAGACCTCCGTGGGGCTTGTGGAGTTCGGCTTGTCCTCGGCACTCGGTCCGGGTGCATCCATGTTGCTACGCAGTTTGAATTGTTTTTTAGTTTTTTTCTTTCTTTTATAGTGCATTTTCCCGCCAGACGCGGGGGATTTCCAGGCTGGTTTTCGCTGATTTTTGTACCGCAATTGACCTCATCGCATGATTTTTTGCGTTTTGCATTTTTGCGACGTGGCGTTGATTTTCATGCTGAGATTTGACCCGTTATCTGGTGACTATCGCATGCTACCACCACGTTGTGAATACTTGGTTGGCGCGACGTACTTTTCCCACGTTGGGCTGGGATGTTGAGAGTTGTATTAAGCTACTCTTGCGATAGTTATCACACGTTCTTGTGAATATACCCCTATGTGTTTATTTACCCATCTCAGTGGTACTAGTTGTATCATCCTAAGAAGCATGAGAGACTGAGCTGCCTGTTAATGATTGAACAAAGTGACCTTTATCTTAGACGCTGATTTCTGCGATTGATGCCCCCAATCAGCGAGCTCTTTTGATGGCTAGAAGGTAACCTTAGGGCTGGAGCTTGAATTCTTATGGCACCAAATGTAATTATATGTGCTGCCACACTCTGCCACCATATATAATACTACCCCATTTAACTAATCTCCCCACTTTATAATACTACCAGTAACAGCACAATATATTGCCTTTCTAAAAACAATAAGTCATAACACTTTAACAAAGCTTCAGTAACTTATATTGCACAACTATTCCCCAAGCTACAAATTACAACAAAAATAGCTTCTTATTAGCAACATGTGTTAAACCTAATGAATTTACCAATGCTTGTTTCACAAGCTTCAAAAACTTCACATTTCACGCTGTGTAAAACAAAAATTGAAAGTTGTGAATCATGTGGCTTCTCACACACCTAGAAGGAATAGGTGAATATCGGTAACCTCTCCAATTCTGTCTTTAAGTAGGAGATAAGCAAAACATAATACCCACTTGAAATACAAATCCATTTGAGATCAGTGAAAGGGCAGCAACAATTCAGGATGATGACGCTGTCCTACTGGATGGCATTCCGGCAGGAATTAGAAGTCTAAGGAAAATCCTCATATGGACCTATCAATAAACAGGTTTAAGAATATTCTTTCACAGGCATTTTTTATTGGCCAACAAAGCAATGGCCCAAACCTGAGGATGGCTACTGGCCAGTTAAATGGAGAAATGGGAGTACCAAGACGAATTAATTGTATGTAAGGCTTCAGCTTTATATTGATTATTATGTGTATTTCGCTATGTAGCTATGTAAGTCGTAATACATGGAAATGATGTGGGAGGACACAAATAGGCAGAAGAGACACACTTTCTAAGAAAAGTTTTTGAAATACTGTGCTCAACTTCTGTAGTAATAATGAGGTCGAAAACAGTAAGATAGTCAGTGGAAGCCCCAATAAAATTAAACATGACTGTATACTTTTTCCAAAAGTATCTGGCTATGGATTATCCATAAGAGACATTATTGTGATGATGAGTGCAGAGTTCAGAGAGAGTCAGAAAATCAAATATACTGCAGTATGAACATAAATGCCTTAGAGGTTTAGGAAAGCATTACAGAATGATGTAAGATGTTATGATGATCGACGAACACTATTTCACTCCATCTTCTTCTGTTCACCCCATTGACAAAAACATCTTTACTTCAACCTTACAAGCTCTTAAGTCAATAACTTTCAATAATATTGTCAAATTATGGAAAGCTCATTGATTAGGAGCACCACATGATAGGATCCTAGTGAAGATCATTTAAGAGCATCTTTTCAAACATCAACACATGTAGGTAATCTCATTGATGCTTCCCTGGCCTCAGGTGAGATTCCAGTTGAAACATGCAACAGACTCTCCTGTATTGAAATTATTGTCGCTGGAGGTTGAGACGTTAGAGATTCAAAGCTTTTTTTTCTTCCCAAATATTTGGAGAAGTTGGTCTACATGCAGTTGTAGGAACTCACTGCTCGAACTAAGTTGCATTCTAAACATATTGCTGAAAGGATAGTTGTGACATCATTTGATGAGCTTCAATGGTCTCTTATTTTTGGGGAGTATTGTTCTTCGTGTTACTACATTTGTCCACAGCTGTAGATGCTTTGGATTACAGTGCCCTCTTGAACCAATTTTATTTAGCAACAATCCAGGATCAGGCCCTGATATATGTTTTTAGCTGAATGTTCCTTTGAGGGGTTGCATGCCAAAATATAGTTGTCATAAATATAATTTGTTGTGAATGTTGTGTCTTAAATATTCTTTATAAAAATGTTCTTTCTTTTGAGGTAAAGATCCCATAATAAACTTTAGTGCGATTATAGTTTTGTAGATTTGTAAATGATATTTAAGACACAATAATGAGGCCAGACGATACTCTGACAACAATAATCTGATACCTTACCCTTTGAGGTGGCTTCAACTCTACGAACATCTTGAAAAGACAAATGTTGGATTGTGGAGTGCCGCGGGCTTCACACCTTTCCATGTGCTCTTTATTTTGTATGTGAGCTTCATCCAAGTTGGTCATTTGGATTTACATATTTGTGCATACAGATGACATGCAGTTACAATATTTGTGCATACAAATGCCATCCAGTTACCCGTAAAGGTTGATATCAAAGCAAAATTCTTCTTATCAACCTTTCATGAAGGAATCAGCTTTCAGTGCTTACATTCCTAAAACTGGAAGATAGGAAGATTAAGATCTTGTTACCCTTTCAATTAGTTAGTCTCCTTTCTCAGAATGCTTGGCCATCTCACCTGTGGAAAGCCTCCATTGCTAAAAAGATGGTGAAATCCTTGGTGTAAAGTTTGGCCCTGATCTTTTCTTATTGGCACAAATAAAATTGGTAACCAGTGCATGGTTTTCTCAGCCGTACCTGCGCTGGCATTTTCTTTCTCATTTTTACTTTTCGCACCTAGTAGCAATAATGAATGTGTTCATTTAATTTCCTTTAGACTATTCTGACAGTCAATTTGGTAACATCAAAATATTATTTTCAAACTGCACTTAGTACAAAACACAGCTGTGCTTGTGCTTCTCAAATTAAAGAGGACTAGACACGTTCTCCAGCCTGGCATCCCCTCACTGGTAATCGGTTAACTTTGGGATCAAATTAGGATCTCTCTACCTTGTCCATGAAGTAATTTACAAGACAGTTTCTCCTCTGCCAGCACACTTTCAACTTTATAACTCTACAAGAACTGTGTGATGAAGGGGTGCAATGTACTTGAAATTCTGTATGTTAAAACATCTAGACTCAGCAGTGACTTCAAAACAGTAGAATATCCTTCATGATTCAATGAGACTCAACTCTAGTTTAATTGAGAGCTAAGGTTACACAAACAAGTGTATTCCCTCAGCAATAGCTGACATACTTGCAAAGAGTGATTGCAATACCCATCGGGTGAAGAAAATTCTGCATAAATTCCATTATAATTTATTACTGTAAGCAGCAGGGCTGTTCAAAATATTGATTTGTTTCTAGCCTTATCTTTGATGCCACTGGTGGGAGATTAACCTAATATTTTAGAAGATGAGGCATTTCCCAGAAGATGCTAAACGGCACCACAGTGGAAGCAACCATGCAACATTCACATTAAAGCCTCAGTTCACTCTACCTGCAACATCAGTAGAGATGAAAGCAGTTTCACTATGCAATTCACAACTAAGGATTGCTAAAAAGATCCTAAAGCAGAAGTTAACCTCTTCGATAACCTTTTGATTAGTAAAAATAAGAATTAAGTATAAGTGCTTTGGTTCTTTGTCTTTGATTTGGTTATCGCAATTACCAAAGCCGAGGGGTTGGTTTCTTGGTTTGTTGATTTGGTCATTGCAATTACCATACCCAAGGGTCTCGCATATTTGCGAGTATATTGGTAGAGATAAACCCTTGAAGTTAGAAGCTAGATTAGTGAGCTATAAGATGCCTGATCTTAGCAAGTTTGAAATGTAGCTTTGGAACTGTGAAATTTGTGTTGGCCAACTTTTGGTTTGTATAGGTTTGATATGCGAATTGCAATTTGTGTAGGCAGGTAATGAGGAGATATTTCTCCATTTGGTTTAGTTGAACGGTGCACGTACGAAAAATACCTTAAGCACCATTTTGATTATAATACTTGCGTTTTCCGCAGTATTTTTGACATGCCTGTTTGTAAGCTCACATGGAAAAATGTGTTGCTTTCTTTGGAAGGTACCATAGTTAAAATCGGTTAGATTTGAAAACATATTTCTTCCTTGGTGATTTTGTACCCCCAGGGAATTAAAATATGACATAATACAAAACAAGGATCCTTCGTTCTGCGCAGTTTTATGAATAAAGATATGCAGAACGATTTTGTGTGGTGTTCTGCTAGGCAAAGCTAGTGAATTGAGCGCATTCACTACTTCTTGGACATACATCTGTCTGTTGGGCTGTTTATGCAGCCTTTTGGAATACTATTGAGAAGTGTTTCTTGTAAATATGACTTACAACTAGTATTTGCAAATGGTTTGGTTCAAGTATAGTCTGTGAGCTGTTCTTTCTTTCTGTCATGCGTATTGATTTGTAAGTCAACTGTGTGTTTAAATGTCTATGTGGTTTTCTCATTAGTGCAACTTCTGTAAGTAGATCTCTCTACCTTGTCCATGAAGTAATTTACAAGACAGTTTCTCCTCTGCCAGCACACTTTCAACTTTATAACTCTACAAGAACTGTGTGATGAAGGGGTGCAATGTGCTTGAAATTCTGTATGTTAAAACATCTAGACTCAGCAGTGACTTCAAAACAGTAGAATATCCTTCATGATTCAATGAGACTCAACTCTAGTTTAATTGAGAGCTAAGGTTACACAAACAAGTGTATTCCCACAGCAATAGCTGGCATACTTGCAAAGAGTGATTGCAATACCCATCGGGTGAAGAAAATTCTGCATAAATTCCATTATCATTTATTACTGTAAGCAGCAGGGCTGTTCAAAATATTGATTTGTTTCTAGCCTTATCTTTGATGCCACTGGTGGGAGATTAACCTAATATATTAGAAGATGAGGCATTTCCCAGAAGATGCTAAACGGCACCACAGTGGAAGCAACCATGCAACATTCACATTAAAGCCACAGTTCACTCTACCTGCAACATCAGTAGAGATGAAAGCAGTTTCACTATGCAATTCACAACTAAGGATTGCTAAAAAGAACCTAAAGCAGAAGTTAACCTCTTCGCAACACAATATGGAATGCAAGGGAGACTTGACTAGCAACCTAGAAGTATACTTAAGCATCAGCAATGATACCTGATGGGTTCAGTGGATTATTGGGAATGGGCCACTGTTCCTTTGGAATATTCCAAATATCCCTACCGTATGTAAGCATTGTTGGCAGGATCGGTAGAAGCACCACCACTGTGAACTAGGATCAAGTTTTAGAGAATCAGAAGGTACTCCTCCACATCCCAGATTCTTAGGAAAACGTGCCCAGAAGAAAAGGCTGCCTAGCTGTATTAGAACCAAATTATCATGAGTTGACTCCAAAAATGTATCATACAGAAGCATAATACATGTAAATATAGACATGCAGGATAACCTTAATGCAAAATCTACATCCTGGAAACGTGAACCTCTTCCTGACCTGATGGTGAACCAAACAGGGATTTAAGATGCTCTGGAAATACAAAGAATAATGAAACGCAATCTAGCATGGTACACAATAAATAAGTAATGCTTCCTTTGAATATTTAGGAAAAATAAGCATGGATGAAATGTGCATAATATTCTTTGCAAAAAAAAAATGAAATGACTGCAAAATTATTAAAAATATTGACCTCAGAAGTTTGCACACATTTTTAGTGTGAAATGCATCTCAATCTCACTATTTGGTGCAAAGACACATTTCCGGCTAAATGAAGCACCACCTTGAGCGACACACAAACAGTTACATTTGTTTGGATTCTTCCGGTGCTTTTGCAATAGGATTTGCATCCCAACAAGCACTCAATTACGCAACATTGCAGAACTGCAGGAACGTTAAGTACCAACCATAACGTGAAATGCTAGAAAGTATGTGAGATGACGTCATTGTAAATGCCATTTTGCCCAGGCCTCAAGATACGTCCTTTATTTAAATAGTTACTTCTAAGAAGGTCCTTTTACTGGACACTAGTATACGAGAGGGGACAACCTTCAAGTGGCAAACGTTTTTAAACTTAGTGCCACTTTACCACCTGTGAATAGCCTTTTCAGAATCATGGATCAATTAGAATCCATTCCAGTGGTATTAGTAAATACCCAATATCAAGAGATGCAAACATTAATACAAATGTTGACAAATATTACTAATAAGCTCGAATTAGAATCTGCATCAGACAGTTTCAGTTGAGAGAAGGATTCCAGGAACCAGGTTTAGGGGATGGAAGATAATCAAGTACTAACCTAATTAATTTTGAACAAATCAAACACAACATTGTATTAAAAAGTATGCATGCAACTACTTCAGACAACTGTATCCCACACAATGTTCTTCCAATGAAGCTAGTGATACTATGATGTGCTAGTTCTGTGATAAGCTAAGTGTTCATTGCTGTACATGTTGATATCACTACTTCTACCATAACTAGTCTACACGTTGGGGACATATGAAAAAATAAAAAATGGTCTCCAAAAATCCATAGTCCGTAGTAGGACTACAATCTGAAAACTACAGTCAGTCTCGACTGGAAGTATTTTTCTTCCACTGAACAGGTTTGGCCAGGCACAAAG
This sequence comes from Triturus cristatus, assembly GCF_964204655.1. Classification (NCBI taxonomy): domain Eukaryota; kingdom Metazoa; phylum Chordata; class Amphibia; order Caudata; family Salamandridae; genus Triturus; species Triturus cristatus. Next base: position 760,617,658 of record NC_140586.1, on the reverse strand, counting down.
AATGAGATAAAGTCACTCCAATATGCTGCCCAATCAAGTATCTTTTTTAAATAATTATTTTCTACTTAACCAACCCGTAGGCAGCCATCTAAAATTAAAGGAGGAAAATTTTGAATGATATTAAGAAGCAATCGCCTCCTAGTGAAATTAGTATGGGCGAAATATGCAAGGGAAAAGCTGGGAAAAGGAATGTGCTATTCTTGGTAATATGGTGGGGAGAGGAGAGATTAGTGTGGGGTGGGGGGGTTGTGTGTGTCTCAATAAAACTGAAAATGCTGTTTGCTTAAGGTGCCCTCTCGAGAGTGCTACATGCGGTAAGAGGGAGCCATTGTTGGATAACTCTAACATCTGCTCCTGACTACAGTGCGGCTAGGTGAGAAGGCCGGAATATGAGCAAGCCCAATGCATGATACAAGGGTAAAAATAACTTGACAGATGTTTATGACAAAACACCGAGATGATACCATAATTTGGAAGGTAAAACTATGTATATTAAAATTGTAAGAATCTTTACCATTTTTGTATTGTGTTAAAGGTGTTGTGGTACTTTGAAATTTGGAACCGTGTAGGAGGCAGGGCCCTACCCCTGTCTATTCGGGTATTAGTGAACCGCGAATGGCCAATGCGTTATGTACAAGTGCTTTTCATTACATTTCATCGATAAATGCACTATGTATACGATATTATACATTGACTTCATGGGTTCCATCTTAGAGCAGTGGCCATCTTATGGTTGCCCTCACATAGGCTACACATTACAAACAAGTACGGGCCTTTAGAACACATGTACTTTCTGTTTGACTTCTCTTTGACCTGTACAGCTTGGCTCCGCTGCCCCAGGTCAGTCCGGTCCCACGAGCTCCCCGTCCTTCGGCCACCTGTGATTAGCATCAGGGCTTGACACACCATAAAGCCTTTTCATCCTACACAAGCCTCCAGCTAATCTCTTTCACACCTGACTATTCCTGCTTTATGGCTTGTTTTCTAAACAGGAGATGCTCATGTTTATTGGGGCCTATCGATATCTGATGTGGGATCTGAGCCTTGCTGGGTAAATAATTGCGGGCTGGCTTAACTGGAATGTGGGATGGTCATCATGACTCTGCCTTTTCTTTGAAGCCAAAATATGTGAATGACCACTTGTGAAACAGGGGCGGTGTTGCCCAAAGCGTAATATTCTGTATAAAAAGGGAAGACTGGTTTTTGTTCTGGAGACTGCCTCATTCAGTTGCTAAGGCTTCTGTGCGACGTAGTCTCACTCATTTGAGTTTAATAAAGATGTCTTTTCATATTTCAGCTTCTTTGCCAAGTTCTTTGTTATATTACCATGAGAGTGGAATTTTATAATACTACGCCAACATGGAAAACAAAGTCATAGGGTGCTACCCCTGGCACCGCTGGGGTCCTAAAATCCCCGGTACTTCAGTATTTGATATTGTGCAAATCTACTCTTGACGGGCCGCACATACAAATGCATTGTGTGTATGTTGGGGGGTATCCAGTTGAACCAGAGTGTAATGGAGGGAGGGATCTGAATATGTAATTGGGATAGCTAGAGAACACAGCTATTTATTTACCTCACATATTTTTAGACGTTGCATAAGAACACAAATACATTCTGGTGTAGAAGAGACCAATAACTGTCTACAAATGCCTGGAGTTTATTTTCTTACTATTTTCTAATTACAGGAGTGTTATGATGTCACATGTTTTCTTATGCCCACAATGTCTGCCATATTTTGTGTTTGATGTCTTGAAACCTCGTTTTTACAGTCTTCCAAATTTTCATGTACTGTTTGCCAAATGTCTTCAAATTGTTCTCTGCCTAGTCTGAAGGGGCGCATTATATATCCTTTTAAAAATCTCATAGGAGGAAAGATAATCCATTGTATTGTTCATTCCATACGAAGTCTTCGAATTTAGGCCATTTAATCCACCAGCATTGATTCGTTAACAGTAACAGCAATCAATGTCCAACTCTCAGTGGTTGCTGAACTAATACATAAATTAGAAATTTCATTTGTGAAATTAGGGGATGATTCTCTAAAAAATTATCTGTTATAATTGACCTCCTAGGGTGCATTCTTGCAGTCGATTTATGTTCTGCTGTTCTTGTTATTAATATGCATGTCTGGTCCACATGAACACAACACATATTAAATATCACAAACATTTATTAAATACATTTGATTTGAAGAATTGCATTTCCCAAAAAAAGGGAAACAATCGGAGGAAATTGTATTTCAAAACCTAGCATTACATTACCAAATGTATGGCATGGAAGAGGTCTTTGTGTGGGAGATGTCGGAGTCTTCTGAATTAATTTTGTTTTGAGGTATTCTGCCTTCATGAAAAACGATTTGCTTATTGATTCACAGGACCCTGACGTTTCCTAAACTTGGTTTAATCAATTTAGAATGTGAGATGGTCTGACCCTGCCATACATTCTAACGAACAATATAACACATAGTGGGAAATAGAGAGACTTATAAAATGTGTTCATCTTTTGAGCAAATCAATATGATGCTGCTTCATCTAATGCAGACTTTTATCAAGTCTTTATGTATAGTCTATACAAAGAGTAATCAAAATAAATTGAGATTTGCAAAATGTTTTGTGCAAGAGATCGCACAAAACCCAATAGCAGATAGGGCAGCCAATTAGAAATGCAAGCTATTGAGGTAGGATTATTTTCCAATTTTAACATGACAACCACATTTTATTCGCTATTCATAATTGAGAATTAGAAATAACTAGTTCAAGATGCTTATGGATAAACACAATATCTCCATAATAAATGATAGGGTAGTCATTAATTGTGAACTAATTTCGGTGCAGTCCTTTAATATGCTTCGACTATACAAAATTACTCTAAAAATTGAGAAATTGACTTCCATCACGATTCTAGTTGCTCTCTGGTAGAGTGGCATCCATCATTTTGACACATATTTTAGGGACGTACTTAAAACATATTCTATTTAGTTTTTCCCAAATGTTAAGTACTACGACCATAAATCCTGCCAGGCCTAGCAATGAAGTTATTTTGTATTATTTTATATTCCTCTAAATTAAATGTCTGATCCCTGAGTCTGAAATTGTTTTAGACATCATTAATGCAAGACACATTTTCATGAGGAACTGGGGACTGAATAACTATCGTATACTAATAGCTGAATATGGGAAATACTTTTTAAATCAATGAAATGCATTTGGCAATTAATTTGATTTTATTCAAGTAAAACAGTAAGCCATTTAAAAACATTGAGGGCCTAATTTCAAGAAAAACACATGCTGAAATCAAATTATGATTGGACTGGGAAAAATCATCTAATGCAATAAATATTGTAGGTTAAAGGCTAAAGCTAGACATAAACCACGTGGTTGCCTATTTCTGCTTTTGCAATCAGTTCCCAGAAGTATGCATGATCCCCCCTCCAAGATGGAACCACTATTGATGGCGACAGTGTACATAGTGAACACTTCAGTAACAAGCGTTTGTTTAATTTGAATAAATGTGCACACATCAGGCAGCACTGGCGTTTTCCTCTTTGTGTTCACAATAAATTCTCTTTATTGTTAGTAGTTATGAACATCTCAAGAAAACTCTTCAGTTGAAGGGTGCGGCAACAACCTTAAACACACTACAATTCACTGGTTATGGCGAATTATGAGAATGGAAAAAACATTATAAAATAAAGAAAATATGTAGTAACACCGACGGCTAATAGGTGTCTGCTCACATAAACTGGCAGTTAAATGGTAAGAAATGGGGCTTCAGAAAGGTTATCTAGAGACATATATTTTATGGCCACTGACCACTACTGCATGTTGCCACATTTGATTTATAAAGAGAGAGAAAAGACTGCAGTACAACTTCCCGTTACCAGACGTCACAAGGCTTTTGTAAACAGAGAAGCCAGGATCCGGGACCAATGGTCATTTTTAGAAGTCCCAGCAGGTGCTGATACAGTAGAAAGGCTGCAATACCATTACAATGCGTACTTGCATCATTTACTATATGCAATGAAAGACAATTACATGATCTAAATGACACACTATGTTCCAACATGCTGTTTTTTCTCCAAAAGTAGATTAACTACCCAAATTGTATTGCCTATGATAAAGCTGTCATAATTAAAAAAAAGATCTAGTGTCTTCAAATACAGTTCACCTATATTTTAAAAAATAATTATGGACTTACGATATGCCATTGTGAGATAATTAATATAATGGTGCTCGGAATGTACCATTACATCATAATTAATATGACTAGAAATAAGTGGCCCCATCATTTAAAATTATAATTATATAGACAACGTTTTTACTGTACATCCATTTTCCTACATACCATTACTAGGATGACATTTATCACCACCAGTAACCTTTGCTATCTGACTGACAATCTCACCATCTCAAGAAGCTCTCAGCACACTCAACGTCAGGACACCATCTGACTGGAGACAAAGCATGCAAAAAAAAGAAAAGAAATGTAACAGGCCTTATCCATCCATACAAATGAATCTGGAATAGCACCCCTGTGTGTATACAGACTGTCCAACCCTGCACCAATTCATTGAAGACCTGAATACACTCCTCGGTGATGAACACTGCATCACAGCGCAGTATCCGTCCTCTTGTACTTTCAGGACCCGTGCTCCAAACCCAATATATTTGCTTTTAACCCTGTACAGCACTTTTTGGCTAGGTTACGCTATACAAATAGCATCGGCATAAAAACATACATATGTTTTTGATATCACATGTGAAGCCACAAGCAGTGCATTCACTGTGGTTTTCGGCACACTTCGCTGAGAATAACTAGTGAATTTCCATGTGTTTTTCAGGTGTCGGTAGTAAATATTACCATTAATATTCAGATGTATCCACCACTAGAATTATTTCACATATATGTCTTTTCAGGGGATGAATTTGCGTTAATATACTGAATCGGCTCCGATATATATTAAACACTAGAAAGAAATCATAGTAATGTTTAAAAAATAATTGATTCATCAGAAGGTAAGGGTGTCCCAATAAAATTGATTCAGACAATGGTGTCCTACTTGAATCAAGGTTCATGAAGGATTTCTTAGAAACAAATGTAATCAGACCCCGGGGGACTTCTCTTTATCATCCATAAGCTAAAGGGCTTGTGGAAAAGATGAACCGTAACATTGATGGATTGCGTCCACTGGTCCATCCAGAATAAAGTTGAAGTGTTGGAAGCAGTGGATTGCATGTTATGGGCACTTCAGTCGTGCCCGAATGGTGCCACTGGTACGAGTCCGTTTGAAGTTATGAGAGGGCGTCCCCCAGTGTCCAAAATGGGTCTGGGATGGCTGCAAAAGTTTAAACTCAAAACTGTCCACGAGAAACAAATTGATAGTATCATCCAACCTAAAATTGAGGCTTCCCAAGCTAAAATGAAGGGTTGATTTGATGACAGGCACAAGGTTAGAAATGATTTCCTTTGGATAAAAGTAGGAGACTGGGTGTGAATTAAAGATCCTACTTATGTGTTCAAAGTATGTCCAAGTTCAGGACATGGGTTCAAGTAGAGGCTGTGTCTGGCAATGCAGTCTTGGTCAAGGGGACTGAATAGTGGAACATGGAGTGGGTTGTGGAAGTGAGTTATGATGCGAAATTTTCTGTGGGGGGGTGAGGGGGGGGGAGGGGGGTCAGGATGTTTCCCTGCATTGGAGCATAAAGAAACAGCCTTCTGAATTGGATATACAATTCAAAGTTGGTAGGCGCGGAAGTGCAATATCTGGTAAGAGTTCATTGTGATTGCCACCATAGCCAAACCATTATAGACTTGTCAGGTAGAGTGCTGCACCATTGCGCTTGGGCTAGGTCAATATTGCTACGCAGCCCTTGGTTGTTGTTTGGGTTGGGGAGACTGTCTTTCCAGTTGTTGAATCTGCATTTCCAGTTCCCATGTTGCCTGCTCTTTCCTGCAATTTATTTGCTGTCAAGTAACTAGTAATCTCTTCTCTGAGGGTCGCAAGTAGGGCTTCCCACAGGGTACTGGGGGATTCTACAGTGTGTGTGAATTATTGATATATTGTTTCTGCTTTGTGTGAGGTAAGCTTAGTGTGGTGGCAGAACCAAGCCAAAAATCAACACCGTAGGGGGAATTGGTGTTGACCTGCTCATAGGTTAAGTATGATGGGTAAGTGTTCGGAGAGGCTCTGAGGAAGGGTTTGTGTGTCAAGCACTTTATCCATTTCTGTTTTAAGAATAAAGATGTAATTGAGGTGGGATGACATGCTGTGTGCCCCAGAATGAAAGGTGTAGCCTCTCTCACTTGTTGGTGAAACAGGCGACAAACATCCAATAGGCCTAATGCCTCTAGAAATGGCTGTAACAGGGAGCAACTGCTACCTGCTCCCTGGTGGATCCGAAGTCTGTTGCCCTCATCATCCACTACTCCATTCCAATCCCCTCTCAGTATTAAGAGACCCAAGGGGAGTTTGCACATGAGTCTTGTGATCATTTCCAAGAAGGATGTAGTTAATGGGGGTAGGGTGTGGATGTTTACGTCGGGTCCCCATTAAGAAGACCTGTGATTGCCACATATCTTCTCCATGGGTCAGACCATGATTTTGTGACTCACAGCGGAGTTGGCTCTTCAGTAATATTGCCAACCCTCTAGAGCCTGTCATGAACCCAGAGTGAAAAACCTGATTGTAGCCATATCTAGCGAGGAAGGGTATTTTGTTTCCCAGTAGATGTGTCTATTGGAGAAAAGGGATGTCTGCCTTTAGTTCCTTAATCATGCGGAGAACCGCAGTTCTCTTAATCTTGTCCAACAGATCCTTGACATTCCAGGACATAAGGCATATCTCAGTGTCTAGGGCTGTGTTCTCGCTCATGGTCATTGAGCAGGGATAAGTGTGTGGGAAAGGTAGGTGCAGCACTGACCACTGAGTTTATTGTGCCACTATCAGAAGAACAGACTGAGATAACAACCAGCAACATTCCCCCTTACCTCCCTATACTTCAGAATAATGACACATCTGTCAATGGGCAGAGTGACCCACTAAGCCAATGGGGTGCTGCTGGCATCATGCTCTATGTGTTACCACCCAACAAAAATGAATGCCAGTGACTGCGTTCCAGTGTGGTGCCTTAGGTGGTGCAAGAACTGAGGGTCTCTGCCATTGAGGATGAGCGTGCTATCAAGTCGTTAATTGCATGCCATCCCGTTTCATGTCCAGGGTGTACAGGCATCTATTTGCGCCTATTTATTTAGTTCAGTATCGTCATGCAGGGGGAGGCTTCAAGAAATCTGGATTGTGTACCACTGTACCCAGGCGGTGATGAATGCAAGGCTGTTCCCATTCTTTCTGCTGTGCGAGTAAGGAGGGGACCTTGGTGGAATTCCCTTTGCTCCAGCCAAGGCCTTGCCATGTCAGGCCCTCATAGATTATCGGGGTGTTTGAGTCTATCCAACTAGAATGAATGGGAGTGATGTCCACGTTTTCCCCAGGCCGCAGAAGGCCAAGTGTGTGACCACTGCACCCTCCAGATAGGGAAGGTCGTACCCCCCTCGAACGGTGCAAGTGGACGGGCAGTATCTTCTCGTCTGTCCACTGGAATACCTCCTCTGGGGTGTCAAAAAAGATGCCCTCATCCTAGTAGATAACCTTGGGTTTGGCCAGGTATAACAACATGCAATGGATGCTCAAATTCCCTAGTATTTTATGGGGCACAATGAAAGATTTCCGTTGGTCATGGACCAGTTTAGTTATGGGATTGGAACATTATTACTCCTTGCGTACGAGCCTGACAAAGAATCATATCTCTGTCCACATAGATTAGTATGCAAGCAATCATAGGGCAAGCAGGAGCTCCGGGGGGCAGCTTTTGGACCAGGGCCCGATGAGTCCTTTCAATAATGAAGCAAGGTGAGAGGTATTTCGTCGGTAACAAGGAGCATAGCCACTGGTCAAGGAATTTTTCAGGGGAAGGCCCCTTGCGGCCTTTAGGGAATCCTACAAAATGGAAACTATTTCTGCAGGCCCTTCCCTCTACTTCTTCCATGCACACAGCAAATTCCCTGGTAGTTGAAGTAAGTCACAAGATTGTCCGCTGCATGTTGGCCTTAGTATCTTCCAGATTCCTAACACATACCTCAGCTTCTGCTATTCTATCCACAGCCCTGTGTAAGTCTTGTCTGATTAGTGTGACATCAGTACAGACAACCGCAAAAAGAATAATTGATGGACAGAATGCAGAACAATGGCATACATTCACCCCAGTACAGAGATCAAGGACTACATTCATCTTTTTTTTTGCTCACCATGCCATTCCAGTTTGGACCCAGCCATATGCAAATCAGTCTTGACCCTGCGCCCAATGGGAACAGTCCAGCCCGAACTGCCAGGGAAGACCTGGCTTGGCAGTTCGGCTGGACTGTTCCCATGAGGCACAGGGTCAAGACTGATTTGCATATAGCTGGGTCTGAACTGAGGTGGCGAAGTGAGCTAAAGAATGATGATGGATTCAACCCAGATCTGTGACATGGGCGTTAGTGTCTGAAAAGTTATAGCGCTCAGTCCATCATCTCATTGTGTTTGCTTTGTTCGCCTTAAGTTGGCAGGGTATGCTCGGACGTGGGTCCCTTGCTCACTTTGCCACTGGATTCAAGCCAGCCTAGCTGATGAAGGGTGTTATCCAGAAACCGGTACCAGGATGCTTGTTTCTGGTTCAGGGAAGACCTGGTTTGGCAGTTCGGGCTGGACTGTTCCCTTGAGGCACAGGGTCAAGACTGATTTGCATATATCTGGGTCGGAACTAAGGTGGACGAAGTGAGCTAAAGAATGATGATGGATTCAACCCAGATCTGTGACATGGGTGTTAGTGTCTGAAAAGTTATAGCGCTCTGTCCATCATCTCTCTGTGTTTGCTTTGTTCGCCATAAGATGGCAGGGTATGCCCGGACATGGGTCCCTTGCTCACTTTGCCACTGGATTCAAGCAAGCCTGGCTGATGAAGGTTCTTACCCAGAAACCGGTACCAGGATGCTTGTTTCTGATTCAGGGAAGATCTGGCTTGGCAGTACGGCTGGACTGTTCCCATGAGGCACAGGGTCAAGACTGATTTGCATATAGCTGGGTCTGAACTGAGGTGGCGAAGTGAGCTAAAGAATGATGATGGATTCAACCCAGATCTGTGACATGGGCGTTAGTGTCTGAAAAGTTATAGCGCTCAGTTCATCATCTCATTGTGTTTGCTTTGTTCGCCCTAAGTTGGCAGGGTATGCTCGGACGTGGGTCCCTTGCTCACTTTGCCACTGGATTCAAGCTAGCCTAGCTGATGAAGGGTGTTATCCAGAAACCGGTACCAGGATGCTTGTTTCTGGTTCAGGGAAGACCTGGCTTGGCAGTACGGGCTGGACTGTTCCCTTGAGGCACAGGGTCAAGACTGATTTGCATATAGCTGGGTCTGAACTGAGGTGGTGAAGTGAGCTAAAGAATGATGATGATTTCAACTCAGATCTGTGACTGGGGGTGAGTGTCTGAAACGTTTCAGCGCTCCGTCCTTAATCTCTTTGTGTTTGATCAGTACAGACAACTCCAATTTTGGCATCTAGGGCATCATGTGTTTGCGCAATGGCCGCAAGTATCGTGGTGTGTGAGGTACACTGGAGGGCGATGCACCTCTGTGTTCAAGTTGGCCATCTGCAATTTACTTGGCCGCCTGGGTGAACTTCTCTAGTGTGCCTTATTTGCTGGCATGCCATGGTGAGTGGGGTGTCTGAAGTTCTCAGCAACCACTTCAACCCAGAACCGCCAACCCTCAGGGTCACCCAAGTAGGCATGAGCAGTCCGGCAAGCTCCACAGTGGTCACAGAGGCAGTGAGCGGTTAGGTCTCTTGGGGCTCCAGGTGAGAAGCGGAGAAGAGAGATCCCAGTCCCCACTAACCAGGTGCAGAAGGGAGTATCTAAAGGGTGAACAGTCAAGGCCCCATGCTCTAATAAGCCCAGTGCCACTGGAAGGGGCCAGAAAGTGGCCCGGTAGGCCAGGGCCACGCAGAGTATTTTGTCATTATGTCAGTGAAGGAACCTCACCTGTTGTCCATGTGGCAGCAGTATTATCATCCGGGGGCCCTGGAAGTCCACAGCCCCAAGCCAGGACCCTGGAGACCAATATTGAGTGGCACTCTGGTGTCTCCTGAGGCTCTGTGACTACTTCGGCTCGACCCCTCTCGCGCTGTTGCTTGTGGTCGGGGACGTGACCATGATGGAGCGGGTAAAATGTTTTCCTTTTATATACACAATCCATTTATGTATGTTTGTATTACAACGATTAATAATGAATCATAATAATTAACAGTTTGTTGAATGGGAAACTAATCAACCTTATTAACCGAGAGAATACATGTGGGATTGCTGTGCATGGCTAAAATAATATGTAAACTAAGTTTGTATGCATATTTATAGGATAAACGTTGCTTATGTGATGTTTTCGTGAATTATGCTTAAATAAATAAGTATTAATGGCTTTGACCATTGCATATGGCTAGATAAATGCACACACATATGGGTATTAGCAAGGGAAATAACACTGTTTAACCATTTCAATGTATTAATTACGTTTTTGTGTTTCTTTGCTCAAGTTAACCATTTGGGCCTGCTATAAAATGGCCGCCGACTGAATCAGACATTTATGAAGTAATACCAATGAAGGGAAAGGAGAAATGCGCCTGCGTAAACTTCAGCAGCTGCGACCTGCCGGTGAACTGTCATCGCTGTGCCCATCAAGGCTGCTCCGGGCAAAAGGCCAACCCTTCAACAGAAATTGTTGCAACCTGAACTATGGATTGCTAATATTCCCATACATTCGTTTTGGAACTTTTAATATGTGGGAACGACATTGAATGTTTCCTGATGCATTAGAATGTATTTCAGTGGACCAATAAGAATCTCTGAAAATATCATTTGCAACATTTGGAATGTAAATTTTAGTATAAATAATAGTAGACTAGAGAGGTGTCTACTATTATTAGTATCCTGATGTTATGCTGACGGAGAGGACGGTGACTCTGCATGATAGAACAGAACTTTGACGAATTGACTGAGGACCAGATTCTGACTTAGAAAACGACAATTAGCCAGAATAGGTAAATATGACAACAGATGAAATGTATTAACTAGGATTTAACCTGCATTTGAATTAGATAAAGAAATATTAATTGAGCTCATGTGTCGGGTTGTTCTTTATTTGAAATGTATTATTGAATAATTTCAGAGAATTAAGGAGTCATTAAGCTAATCCCAACTAAATGATTCATTGACCTATATTTCCTTGATGGGAAGAGAAGCGAGGGTTTTGATGGCAGAGGGAAAGTGATAAAGTTCCCATCAAGGGAAAGCAGTGCAGTTCGGAACCAAATGGTTTTCCCCGTCTGAGTAAGGTACGGATAGATTGATTAGAATGAATGTTGGTGTTATGGGCCCCACCAGCGTATGATGTGTGTGTGTGACTGCGAAATCACTCTGTCCGTGGTAGTAGGGGGAAATTGAAGAACCCGAACTGCACCAACCACAGATAACAGGATGTCCTAAATCCAGCCCGTGCAAGCCTCTCAGCTCTGTCACATGCAGTTGCACTAGTTCCCTCCTCAGGAGCAGCATCTTCAGTCTCTGCCCAGGGCCATACTTCCAAAGCACCGGCCATTAAAGTTGCACTCCAGCCGACACCCGTGCCTCTCTGGGCCCCGCAGCGGCAGCCCCAGCCCAGGCGGACACCAGTCCTCACACCTCTGGCTTCACAGTCTCTAGCGCAGACCGCCACCCAGCCTCAGGGACTGCTGGTCCCTCTCCTCCCCATAGGGGCTGCAGGAGTTATTTAGTCGTGCCAATAGGCATGATGCAGAAGTATTAGTGGCAGGCAGCACAGAGCCAAGTTGACTGAAGATCAGCATCGTAGGTGGCCAGGCCATGCCCCCCAAATTCTAAAACAAATTTTAATAAATAATTTAGTGAGAAAGCAAGAAGGTGAATAAAGCAGTGTTGAACATGTAGTCTTGAAATATATTAACACATTAAAATCTGCCCCATGTCTTACTGCATTATTATGATCAGCAGTTACTCTGGGTTGCAAATTGCACAGTGCAACATCTTCAGGCCCTTTAAAGTGTGTGCTTGCTCACAGTTGACTTTCAAAGAAAATACTTTAACTAGGCTTGGGAAAGCACCCACAGCTACTGGCTGCAATCAGTCAGACAGACATATGTTCAGCCAGGATTTTAAATGGGGTGAGAAATGTTGGGATCTCTAAGAGTGGTGTTGGCTTAAACACATGTAAACTACATTTCTCTTATTCCCATAGTGTGCCACTGGTATTTAGGTTTCTATCTGAGCTTTCTGTTAAGGCATCCAGATACATAACAAAACAACTGACATACGGCTAAAGCGGCGATAATTTTAACGCTTTGCTTGATAATATGCCCCCAAATCACTGACATGCATTACCTTGCCGTTTTGAAAAATTCCTTGTTCGGAAATATATCAGTGTTTTTGACATTAATGTTAAAGGCATGAATAGAGGGCTAGACACAGATCCGTTTCAATGTCTATTTTAATACTATATGACAGAGCCCCAAAATTCTAGGGGTTTGCCCTATTAATCCAACCACATCTGGGCAATGCCAAAACTTGTATAAACAAAAATAATGTGTAGGAACTAATTCAGGAAACTTTTTATAATAGAGAAAACATGAATTAGTTTCTATTACTGGGTATTGTTGTCCCAACCAACCTACATTGGTTTAATTTCAAACTCTTGAGCAGACACCAATTCCAAGTATTCAAAAGTATTTAGCGGGCAAAAAAACATTTAATTACATGAACAAAAAAACACAATAATATAATGTGCAAAAAGATTTTCTCTTCCATGTGCAATCACTTTTTAAATATATATGGCTGAAATCTTCAATAGTCCATGACAGTCCATAAGGAAGGTAGTCCAATATCGATACACACCCGAGGAAACAACAGGGCCTTCAAACCTATATGGTGTGTATTAAAATATATATACAAATGTAATACTTAGTTGGACTCCTTCATTCCAAATGGTCCACGCGTTTTGGCCAAACTCTCCAGGCCTCTTCAGGATGAAGGAAGAGGGAAAAACAAAATCGTTATCATAACATAAAGTTCCTGCCGGGTGGAGAATGGCAGATGGTGACCCTTTCAACAACTGGCATCGCACATGTACAACTTCGCCAGGGAGCAAAAGCCCTGCACAACTGTTTGGCCAACTTTGCTGGGGAAAAAATACAGCAGCTCCACTTCTAAAAGGGCCAGCAAACTACAGCCACGGTCTGGGGTCTCACTGTGGGGGAAGGCAGGTTGACCACGTATCTCAGCACAATATACCTAATGCAAGGTTAGCATTAACACTTACCATTACAGAGAACAAGATGCCAAATCTCACTTACCGCGCTTGCATTCAATCCTACTGTGTAACGAATGGAAAAGGGTGGCATCTATGCCTGTGAATGACATCTGGCCTCATGTAGGGTTGAAGCCTGAAACCCTGAAACTGTGACTCCAGCAGTATCACTGGCATACACTCCCACGTCACTGAAGGGTTTTAGACAGGTAAGACTGATTACACATAACAGAAGCTGATTTCCTGCCTGGCTTCTTGCCACTTTTTCAGAGTGAGGTGGGGCAGTCTGCCTGGGATAGGCAGCCCATACTTAAATACATCAATTTATTTAGGGATATGATATTTAATATCTTTTTGCAGGAATTTGTTGGGATTTCTAGGGGGCGCTGCCCCAGAGCCCTAGAGCAGAAACAGACACTCAAGTATCCACAGCTGCCACTACAGGTCTTCATAGACCAAGGGCACTGTCTTGTTTAGTGGCTGAAAATGATAAATTCCCTTGAAAATGTAGTGACAGAATGTCTAATTCATAAACACATATGATTGAAAAAAAGTGTGAGAGCATATGCTCCTTTCATTGAGTTGTATTGTTGAATATTGGTGTTGATAGAGCATTAGGCACTCTTAAAGTTAGTAAGGGTTGATTATACTCATGGACAAACTGCACTTGCATATATTCTGTTGTTTGCTGTAATTCGTGTTATTAGAATGAAGCTTATATCGCCATATCAAGACAATAGAATTAATTTTGTAATGTTCTATACAGGCATGATTAAGATTTCACACATGTTTAGAGAAATCGTGTAATCATGCATGTGCATTATGAATATTACGCAATATAAATGTATCCACTGTTCATAAATGATTCATATAGAGACTTGTGTAACGGGTATGCGTTAAAGAACGTTCTTAGGTTAGCTAATCTTGTAGGCCTAACTTTAGTTTTTCCTAAGTTTCGATCCTCCTTGTTTGCTCTCAAGCAATAAGTTAAGCTATAATTTATGTGCGTGTAGAAGTTTCCTTTCGCCCCTACTGTAGGGGCAGGAATTCGACCTTGTTATTTTATATTTAAGAAAATACATGGGGAGGAGAGGAATGTCTTTGTAGAGCCTGAACAGAGAGAAGGGAGGACACCTTTTGTGCCTGGTGAAACCTTTGAACCAAGGTCCTCGGATACAGAACCAAATTATTTGGAGTTTGTGGAAAGTTACACAAAGGAGGTCTTCACGGAATAACTTACCATGTGACCTGCTAGGGCTGTATCTTTGTCTTTTTGTATTAGGCACAGGGACAGTATTTCAGGGCTTCTGCTTTGGACTGAGGAAAGGGAGCATCTTAGAACATGCTCCGTAGCTTTACGCTACTTGACCCATTTACCGTGAGTGTACTTCTTAGGAAGTCAACACGTTCTGACACCTTTTGAGGGGACTTCAACTGGAAAGCTAGGTAGGGATGTCACTCTAGAAGTAGAGTAGGGACAGATTATCGTTTAATTCCTGAAATACAAATGAAAAGGGATTTGGACACAGCGTCTATACTCAGTTGTGTTCTGATATTGGAATTCTTTGCTCTGTGCCTTTTGTGCCGAATGAATTAAATTTGTAGGCTTGGCTCTGTATTAGTATTCATGTATCTTTATACTCTTATATTGAGGTGTGTCTATGTTCTGATATTTTGGGCCTTATAATAAATTAGCAAAAATTGAATTAAGAGTCTGTAGTCCTTTGGTCGAGTGGGGAAGAGAAATGTACTATTTGCAATTTGTTTTCTCCCCTCTAAATATTCTTAGCAGGCAATAAAGACCATCAGCTAGGTGTGCCTAAGTAAATCTAGAACATGGAATTAGGCCCCATCAGTGTTTTGGGGACCCACCCACTTTACTTGCATTATGGGAATTGGTATGAGAACACCAGCATATAATTATTTTATCAAATATTGACCCACATTCATTATTTTTCATGCATTTATTTGGAGCAGTGTGAATAGTGCTGGGCTTCACTGCCAGTGCATTACATCAGTGAGGGAGGGATGTGTCGGTAGAGGCACTTCATATTTGCTTGGAAGTACTTTGTGATGTTGCTGCAGACCCTCCCTCTATGCTTGTCTTTCTCTTCATATCTTTCGCACTCACTCTCACGTTTCTTGCCTCCCTCTGTCACCTCTCTTTTCTTGGAGCTCTGATATAGGATGAGGACAGCTTTGCATGCTCAAGACACAAGGAAGTTGTGGTGATAGTTGTGTGTGCAGCGGCAGCAACATCAGGGCGCAGGGCATCAGTGATACAGACAGGGCAGTTTGTTCACCCTAACCACATTTGAAGCTGTGTGTATTTTAAAACTAATAACTTTACCGGGACTTTTAATAAGAAAACTGACTTGTTTTTAAAGTAATCTGAGATCACTTACAGAATAAAGCATGTGTTGCTTTCATGGTTAGAAATAGAGATAACTCAGATCAAGCATTAAAAGTCAGGCAACTGGCACATGGGTGAAAATATTCTGCACAGCTGTGGAGCCATTTTGGTAGCCTATAGAACTATTGAGTTGCAGAATATCAGGCATGCCTGTTTAGGGTACATTTCAGGCATGGGGCAACTGGAGAACTTGTGGCTGGGGGCAAGACTGAGGGCCCCATTTACAAACTGTTGATACACAGCAGCGCAGCAGGTCTTCCTGCTGCTCTGCCGTGCTTCAATGGAAAAGGTCAGGAATGCACCATACCTACAAGCTACGGTGCATTCCTGTCCTTCCCTCCTACGCACAAACAGCAGCTGTGCGCAAATGCAGACACCCTTGTGTCATGTTGCAAGGGTGCCTGCACAGCAGGGTTGATTGTTTTTGTGCAGGAAGGAACACCTTCCTGCACAAAAACAATAATTCATTCCATTATTCTATTTCTATGCATCCTATAGAAAAAGGAATAAATAAGGAGAAATACAAGTATTTCTCATTGTTGCACCACTCCATGAAAAGCCATGTAAAGTGGCCTTGTAATTATGCTGCAGCACCGGAGCGTCAAAAAATGATGGTCCGGCCGCACAAAAGTGCTGCTAGGGCCTCATAAAGGAGGCCCTGAGAGTGCATCCTCAGGATAAATGGCTAAACCTGTCCCACTGTCTAGGGATGTGATTGCAGCTCTTAACTATGCTCCTTTTCGAAGGCAAAGATGCAGGGGTGTGTGCAGTGATCCATTGGGTCAACTTGTTTTCTTCAATCTGTCTATTCACCTAGTTACTCAGGTCATCCTTTATACACCCATTCCACACATTCTTTCTCCTTTTTCATTCTTTTACTCAACCACCTCACACATACGCACACACACGCACACGCACACACTCACACGCGTGCACATACACCATCAACAAAGAAGAATCACTTTTCTTTAAAATAAAGCAATACGGACCTATTGGCTTTGTCGATGATTGTTTTGATGTGTGAACACGTTTTGTCAATCCATAGTTGTATTATAGATTAGTGCACGATCTAATAGTGAATGTCAAACAATAACATTTGCACTGTTGTATTATTTTGGATCTCTCTGTCTTTCTGTATAAAATAATAGAAATATTCCTATGCATACCCTTGCCTCTTTACAGAGCCGCCTAAAATCAACACATTCCCTGGCCCCTGCACTGAAATCAGCCTCTCCATCTAAATCCTTCCAAGCCAGGCTATAATTAGTGTTAACCTTGCTGCCCTCGTACATTGCCTGACAAATTGGTAATGTCCTTCAGAGTGTAAGCGTTGCCCTTTCCTTGCTCTTAAATTTAGCAAGTACCTCTGATAACAGTTTGACATTTGCCAAGCAATCTTCTGAACTTTCGGACTAATAAACTGTGATGGTGCTTGGCACATCAGAGGGCTGAACTATCAGTCTAAAATGTTCTTTTTACATCAAAGTCTTTCCATGACAAAGCAAATTCAAGAACATGTACAAGCGAATTGCATCGAATTATAAGACCTTAAAGCCACCTCTTCTATAGGGGCTTTACTTGATTATCCTCATAATGCCATAATCTCTCCTGTGCTCAGCTTATCTTTTGTGGTCCCTCAGAGAGATTACAATTTGCCCCTCAGGGACCCTCACTGTTCTAACTGGATTCCTTAAGGTTATGTGATAACAGGAATGACAACATTTTTTATCAAACTCTTCAAAAACACATTGTTAATTGTGTATTTGCTGTTGCACGGTCGAGCAAGTTCACAGCTTCATTCCCTCAGCACTGGCCTGATGTTGCAAGGGCAAAAGATTACAGTTGTGTGTTTCTGCTGTTAGCAGCTTTCAACAGGATTCCGCCTTGCCATGGAATTGAGGGAGGGGGCAACGCGCTGAGTTAGGAATCCAGAGTCCCACAGGGTGAGAAAGAACTTTTGAGCTGGTCTTTCTGAGATGAAAGTTTTCAGAAGCTTTAGGCATCCTGGGTCCTATACAAGTGAAGGAATTACTAACCGGCGAGGTAGTATACACTGTGCACAGTGCACAGTGTATACTACCTCGCCGGTTAGTAATTCCTTTTCTTGATATTCAACACTTACACAGCAAGCGTCACACTGTTGCACCATTGTTTTAAAATACACTTTACGGTTTACATATTATAATAGGTGTGCGCTTCCCCCCCCTTTTTTCAAGTCCTATACAAGTGAGACATAAGGTTTCTGAGAAACAAAGTTGTTGACTTCCAAAAAGCCATCCTAGTGAGTGACAACGGGGATAAATATTTACGTCTTCAACATGGTTACTTTGACAAGGGCCTGACTTTCTAACTAGAACACGGCCAGGACAGAATAACCACAAAGGGATATGAACAAACTGGTTCTTATTCATAAAGAGGAACTCTGTAGTGCTTTTTTACTATTACATAACTCTGTGAATTGGCCCCAAAACATCTCAAATGGAAACAAAGCCTTTTTCCGTCTAATGTTAGTCAGGTGAATGATAGACCAATGGCAGTGGTGAATTGCAATGCCTTTCTCTCAAACACCATACTGATACATGGGGGAACCAGACAACGATGCCTGCTATTGCCGCTGGTCATTGAAACCGTGGCGCCAGTCATTATTAAGTCGACAAGTGTTACAGGGATTTGCAGAGCAGCGGGTGAGTTAATGCTTTACACTGATGATATTCTACTTACCCTGTCCCCACTACATCGGTGCCCCTGAGAAATATTGACTCTTCCTATAAGCAATATATCTGGGGAGGCTAACAGCATAGAACAGAGCCATCTAAGTTCTATGCAACAACAAAAACACCAAGGGTTCCGCGATTGCTGAAACTAGAACTTTTGTATAACACATAAACTCTCCCAGATCCCATACAACTTCACTGTGGAAATAGAAAAGCTTGACTAGATTCCAATCGAGGAGCATATTAAAAAAACTCCTGAACCTCAAATGCACTACAGATGTCAAAAGGATACAAGAGACACACATGACCAAATCATGCATGGTCAATGAATGTCATGGGAACATGGGCTCAAAGGGTTTCTTACATACCCAGGCCCCTCCATGGAATAATGAAGCCCCACTTATTGGCAATAAACCATTCAACCAATTGTACTAGGTCTCCAAGGAGATCAAAGTATTTGATCAGCTATTTACTGAAGACTGTCTTAAAATATTTCAAAGACTGCTGATGGAATTTGTCTTGAACTGGAAACAGTACTGGAGATACCAGCAGATAAAGTATGTTATCATTAAAAGGCTGGAAAACAAACCTTCAACCTCCCAGTCTCCATGCTAAATATCTACATAGTAAAATGGAGTAGCTAGAAGAAATTAATTACAGGCCTAAATGAAGCCCTGAACGGGGAACTTTATTACAAACCAAAAAGCACATACCTGATAGTTAAGTGGGAACATTATCTAAATAAAGATTACTCAGTTTGCGAATGTCAGATCTATTGTAATCCCATGATAAAAGCATCGGGAGGCCAGGCTGAATCTCAACATTTTACGACTGGCACTGATCACCTACTAAACTCCAGAAAGCAAATCTTCATCCCACCTCTAATTGCTGGCCATGCAATGAACTCTGAGGGGACATGCTCCATATTCTATGGTCCTCCCCAATTATACAACTTTTCTGAACAGTTTATTGGATACCAGTAATGTCTCATGAAATACATCCCTATACCTGTCATTGGGGATGTATTTTGGCCTACGTGTAATAGAATGGCTGGTTGTACTATTAACTTCAAACTTATGTTTCATCACTTAAGTATGTGTCACCAACAAGATATAGGAAGGATATAGATATAAATTTGTTTTGCACTGCTCATTATTTCTAAATTTGTTATCTCGCCTCTTTTCTTTCCCCTTCCCTCTTGTTCTCCTCCATTTGTGCTACCTCTTTTACTCTTGCTGAATCAGTGTTCACTATAATAAGGGGTAATGCACAGTGACTACTGACATGCATCACTCATTTGTTTATTGCTGTTATGTGAGTTCTAATTGTATGATTCTTGTCATTGTCTTTGCCAATCTTCTGACATCCCCTGTACTTGCTTAAATCCAATATAAATGTATGCAAACCTAGAAGTGAAATAAAAAAAGAATATTTAGGGATTATTCATATACAGTTAGTGCAAGTAGAAAGACTGTGCCCTATTCTTTGCAACGTTGCTAATAGGGAGTTTGATGTTTCAGGCAGTGACGGTCGGTGCAGGTAAGAGCAACGGGGGGTGAAGGGGGCAGTCAACAGACGACGACGAGGGAAATTAAAATAAAGAAAATAAAATTACTTACCTTGTGCTTGCTGCATCACTGAATCGGCGATGCGGCGAGCGCAAGGTAAGTGTTTTGAATTTTTTTTAATTTTATTTTCCCTCGTCTGTCAACTCCCCATCCCATCCCGCCTCACCGTTCTTACCTACACCGGCCGTCACTGGTTGCAGGGCAGATTCACAAAGGCATGTTAGAGTAAGTAAAATTAACTTCAGTATTATTACTTTCAGTACTCATAAATGCTTTTGTGAATTGGTCCCCTAGTTTGCAGAATCTATGCACAATTCGAAAGATACTGCTTTTGCGGTCCTGGTGCTTTGAAGATAACATGCTTCAATACCCACTCACCTCTGACTTTCTTACAACCGCTCATGTGCAACCTTTTCCTTAATGTGCTAGGCCATCTAGAACTCCTGGTGCAATGCTGCACAATGGACACCCCCGCAGGAGCTGGCCCACATCATCAGCATTGAAATTGTCACCACTCAATCCCCCTCACAACCGTCAGATCGATAATAAACCTGGATATCTCTGCCATTAACTCCGCAAAATCCTCTGCCTACACCACCAGCACAACAACAACTGTTCAACATTTCTATGTTACTCAGACAACTATTTTTGATGGTGTGTTGCAAATCTGTTCAGTTGTTATTGAAAAAGAGGGGCTTAGGTTGGGCATTAAGGAGTTAAAAAGTTAGATATATCTGCGCTGTTGGTGTCCAGAAAGGTTCTGATTTGCAAATTTAATGACAAATAGTGTGTGACAATCAATACATGTGACCTGCTCCTTGAGTCCTGAACATTTATTAAATTAAAAAGTTAGGGCCGCTGGCTGAGCAAAGCCTGACCCTAAGGGGTACGTGGAGGGGGGGGGGGGTCCTTTGTTGGCTGACGACAACCAATGGCATCTATTAAAGGACTCGGGACATGGTCCCCATTGAAATGCATCGTAGTGAATGTCATGTTTTGAGGGTCAAAAAATGAGCATATGAAAAGTCACAATATAAATGATTTGTTTTTGGTGTTATACACATTTTAGGAATTTAGGGGAGTTCTGACCCACTGCATGGATCTGATTAACTATGTTGTAAAGAAACCTGTTTTCGCTCTTGATTTTCTCATCAAGGCTATATAAAAAGTGCTGCAGAAGCTAAAATGAGAGCATGTTTATTGTTAAGTTCACATTATCTTGCTTGGTCATTTGGAAATACAGTCTAATATGCAGAGTAAAACAGGTACTTTCAACAGCAGCTGCCGACTGCCAGTTTATTCCCCAGTGTTCTACTGCACTTTCCCACACAACTAAAATTCTGTATTTGGGACAAACGTGTGGCATATCTGAACTTTAGAATATGGAACAAAATGAGGGCACTTTTTCTATGAATTCTCAAATCTCTTTCTTGCCCACATCAGTCAAACATTTTGACATGCAGGATGTACACTCAGCAGCAGCAGCAGCAGCAGCAGCAGCAGCAGCAGCAGCAGCAGCAGCAGCAGCAGTCTATTCTTTAAGTCCAGAGGGATTGACTGCAGCATTGCAGCAGAGTTCTAATGAACATCTAGAGTATCAACGTTCTGAATTAATAACATAAGTGTTGTGCACCTAAACTTCATCTTGATGGAATCAAAGCTTTAAAACGGAAGGCATTCCCTAAAGAGGAGACTGCAGCACAAGTACAAAATGAGTGGTTTCTTTGTGTCATAGAAATTATGGTTAGTGCTCTAGAAACATAAAATGAGGACACATTTTTTTCTATGAGTCCTCAAACATCTTCACCATCCATTTCAGTAAAACGTTCTGGCATGCAGGTTCAAACCTACTTCCAACACCAGCAGATGTCTGAGTTAAAGAAAGTGGTCTTCATAAGTACAGCATCCCCTTCTTTCAACATCTGTTAATTCAGCCTACCCATCTTCTAAGTCGCTTAACAGCTCACCAATTTTAGTGTAGTAGACATATATATATATATAAAATAAATGTGAGTTCCTGCGAACCTGTGTGGGCTTGTCTTCTTTCTGAATGGGAAGGATTCTGGTGTTTATGTTTCGTGCGGCCACGAGAACTCAAAGCCCCCATCCTATTAGAGTTCAATGGTATTAGTGGTGATTTATGGAGTCTCAAAGTGCTTGGGGAAACGCTGAACCACCGCGTTCCAAAAGAGTACCGTGCCAAAAATGTTTGGCCTGTGACTGCATGGCAACGCGCATACTCACCTGAGGAATGTGTTCCGGTGCTCAGTGGGAGAATGGCGGCAGGATGAAGGTACGGGTAACCCTTGCTCCCTCCACGGCAACTTTCAGGCGTCAACAGGTGAAGCTGCAGAGACCGCCAACTGGGGCAGTACTTATGTTTGATGCCTGCAGCTGACGTACCCGAATTGCCGAGTTTGTAACACCTCCCTGTTATTGCCTGCCTAGAGTGTCTCAACCAATCGAAATGAGATGTCCTATATTTAAAGTGTGGACATTGCATAACAAAGATGTAAGAGGCATTTGATAAAGGTATTAACCGAAACGCGTCATGCCGCAATCATCAGGCTGGAATAAATGCAAGTTCCTGCGAACCTGTGTGGGCTTGTCTTCTTTCTGAATGGGAAGGATTCTGGTTTTTATGTTTCGTTTAGCCACAAGCACTCAAAGACCCCATCCTAGAAGAGTTCAGCGGTATTAGTGGTGATTTATGGAGTCTCAAAGTGCTTGGGGAAACACTGAACCACCTCACTCCAAAAGAGTACTGTGCCAAAAATATTTGGACTGTGACTGCATGGCAACGCACATACTCACCTGAGGAATGTGTGTTCCGGTGCTCAGTGAGAGAATGGCGGCAGGATGAAGGTCCGGGTAACCCTTGCTCCCTCCACGGCAACTTTCAGGCGTCAACAGGTGAAGCTGCAGACACCGCCAACTGGGGCAGTACTTATGTTTGATGCCTGCAGCTGACGTACCCGAATTGCCGAGTTTGTAACACCTCCCTGTTCTTGCCTGCCTAGAGTGTCTCAACCAATCGAAATGAGATGTCCTATATTAAAAGTGTGGACATTGCATAACAAAGATGTAAGAGGCATTTGATAAAGGTATTAACCGAAACGCCTCATGCCGCAATCATCAGGCTGGAATAAATGCGAGTTCCTGCGAACCTGTGTTGGCTTGTCTTCTTTCTGAACGGGAAGGATTCTGGTGTGTTTATATATATTACCTACTGGCGGTCGCCAGTAGTTAGTTATAGTTAGGACCTATTATCCATAGGAAATCCGCAACATTCTATTTGGAATAACTTTGGCACCGGTTGACAAATCTTCGCAAAATTTTCTAAACTGGTGGGGCGCTCCGGTCCGCTCCTATCCTGAAAGTCTCGGGGTGATTCGTTAAGCGGGGGCCGAGAAAAAATGGGGGTCGCAAAATGTGTTTTCCCCATGCAATTTTCCATAGGAAACGTTAATCGCAGCTACAGCCCGAATTGCTGAACGGAATTCCACCAAATATGGCAAAAAGGTAGCCCTTGGTTCACACTCGTGCCTTTTGCTTAAATGGTGTAAATCCGTTCAGTAGTTCCTGAGAAAATCTAAAGTAAAATCATAGATACATCTATGGGTGCGGTGGATCTGTGCACCCTGCCGAGCATGAGCTGGATGCTAATTGGCTGTCAACACTCCGAACCAGGAAGTGTTGGCAGCCATCTTGTGCCTCGGTAGAACCGAGGCACAAGATTCAAACCAAATTGCTTTTCCACACGGGGAGCGGCATGTTAGCAGCTCCCCATGTGGAAAAGCAATGCCAGCTCCCGCAGGAGGCGGGGAGCTGGCAGGACTGTGGGAGGATTGGGGACCCCCCCACGGCCCCCAACGGAGAGGGCCAGCCCCGGGAGATGGGGTCCCCGGGGCTATTAGTGGCCCGGGAGGGGGGCCACGCGGCTTCCCCCCCCAAATTTTTTTATAAATAAATAAATTTGAAAGGCCAGCCCCGGGGGGATGGGGTCCCCGGGGCCATTAGTGGCCTCAGGAGGGGGGCCACGCGGCCCCCTTGCCAAATTAAAAAAAAAATAAAAAAAAATTAGGGGGCAGGCCCTGGGGAATGGGGCCCCCGGGCCAAAAAATGAGTAAAAGAAGGGGAGCTACGCAGCCCCCCTTCTTAAAAAAAAAAAAGAAATATCGGCATCGGGCCGAAGGCCACGCCCCCTCATTTCAGCACTCTGCAAACGTGCCCCCTGGCGTGTTTTGCGGATGGGGAACGAATTCCCCTTGAATACTGGGGGTCCCTGGGGGCCAACTAGCCCACCAGGAACCTCCAGTATGCGCCGGGGGGCTGCGTTGCAGAGAGGTGTTCTGAGGCCACACCCCTTTTTACACCTCTCTGCAACGCAGCTCTGTGGCGCTTAATGGGGGTAGCTGGTGGGGTAGTTGCACCCCAGGGACCCTCAGGATTCAAGGGGGGGTAATCCCCCAACTTAAAACGTGCAACGGGGCGCGTTTGCACAGTGGTGAAGGGAGGAGACGGGGCCTGAGGTGATATGTGTGCAAAAACGCCCTGTGGCACGTTTTAAGTTCAGGAATTAATTCTTCAGCAATCTGGAGGGTCCCTGGGGGCCGACTAGCCCACCAGGTACCTCCAATAAGCGCCACGGAGCTGCGTTGCAGAGTGTTGTAAAAAGGGGTGTGGCCTCTGAACACCTCTCTGCAAGGCAGCTCTCTGGCACATACTGGAGGTACCTGGTGGGCTAGTTGGTCCCCAGGGACCCTCAGGATTGAGGAGGAATTAATTCCCCAACTTAAACCGCGCCACAGGATGTGTTAGAAGACATGTCACTTCAGGCCACGCCTCCTTCCTTCATCACTGTGCAAAAGCGCCCCGTGGCACGTTTTAAGTTGGGGGATTAACTCTCTTTTAATACTGAGGATCCCTGAGGGCCAACTAGCCCAACAGGTATCTCCAGTATGCGCCAGGGAGCTGCGTTGCAGACAGGTGTTCAGAGGCCACGCCGCTTTTTACACCTGAATGGAATGCAGCTATGTGGCGCTTACTGGAGGTACCTAGTGGGCTAGTTTGACCCTAGAGACTTAGAACGACCACAGGGCAGGTTTACACATTGGTGAAGAAAGGGGACGGGGCCTGAGGTGACGTGTGCAAACACGCCCTGTGGCGCGTTTTAAGTTGGGGAAATAATACCCCTTCAATCCTAAGGGACCCTGGGGACCAACTAGCCCACCAGGTGCCTCCAGTAAGTGCCACTGCGCTGCGTTGCAGAGAGGTGGTACGGGCTGTGCCCCTTTTTACACCTCTCTGCAATGGTCCTTACTGGACGTACCTAGTGGGCTAATTAGCCCCTAGGAACCCTCAGGATTCAAGGGGAGTTAATCTCCCAACTTAAAACGGCCCCTGCCCTATTATATACTAGGGGCTTACAGAGGAGGTCATGCTAATAACAGGGGTACCCCAACGCACCGTGTTCCCTAGTGTATGTAGGTGTTTTCACTGTATTCTAAGTGTCTTTTAGCATAGCACTGGCTCTAGGACTGGTTAGTCACAGTCAGTTACCACCAGTACCCATCTGAAAAAGTTGATGGTACAGGATGATTTTGAACAAAGGCTCTTTCTGCTCCTCTGTTTGTTCTTTCTGCACGTCTTCCTTCTTCCTGCACTTTTCTTCGTCTTTGAGGACTTCTGTAGCTTCTTTCTGCATTTCTTTTTCTTCTTTCTGTGTGTTTTTTCTTCTTTCCTCAATTGTCCTACCTCTGTAGGCATAGTTAGAAACTGGCATTTTAAAAAGCTTTGAAATTCACTTAAAAACCATAGGTTTCAGTTACGTTAAAGTTAGAAATTAGCATTTAAAAAACCTTTGAAATTCACTTAAAAAACCATAGGTTTCAGGCACGTTATAGTTAGGAATTAGCATTTAAAAAACCTTAGAAATTCACAGAAAAAAACATAGGTTTCAGGGGTGTTATAGTTAGCTGGACATTTCACTCGTACAAAACCATGGAAATTCCTCAGTTATAGTTAGTTCAGCTAACTATAACTCGCACCCCACAATGCACTGCTGATGACGTCACATATTACATCTCTCATGACATGGTCAGTGACATCACTGATGACATCTCAAATGACATCACTGATGACATCATCCATGTGATAATTTGATGCATCTTCTCACACCCTAATATAACCTTTGATACACCCACTCTAAATTACAGACTGCCATTCTCAAAACCATAGACACTCCAACACCAATAACTACATACCCACTCACTGATTCTTAGGTCTACACACCCATCCACTCACTCACCCGTACAGTCACTCATACTTATGGTCACTCAGTACAGGACTATCATATGCACTCATACACCTATATAGACACTCACACACCGCCTCTCATCCATAGAGGTACTCACACACCTACTCAGTCATGCAAATAATTAATCACACTGCCATTTACTCATCTATACAGTTATACACACACCAGCTCAATTACTCATACAAACACTAGCACATTCTTACGCTCTTATACAATCAATGATATAAGCACACACTCATCCATACAGCCACTCTCACAATCACACACTTCACTTACAGCCATTTATGTACTCCAACACACATATATACTGCCTTTCACATATGTAGCTACTCACACATGTACCACTGAAATATACATTCACTCACTAACACAACCATACACACACTCACCCACCCATACAGTCCATCACAGATGCACTCTTGAAACCATGCACCCAGTGAATCACCCACTCACACATCTATGCACAGAGTTACACACACCCCACCCACACAAACACTCAGGCACCCATACAGTAACTCAGACAACCAATCTATAACCCATATAGACACTCATGTCGCTATTTGCAAACCCATGCAGCCGCTTACACACCAACAGACAGACGGATACAGACATCCACACAGTTTAGTCACTAACCCATGCATTCAGTAAGATACGTTTAATCACTCACTTATAGAGTCAGTCACACACCAACAAAATCATTCATTCACACACTTATACACCCACTCATTCTTCAATATGCCTTTCCCTATATATAATAAACCTATTTAAACTTTACAGAAACACACAGACACTGGATGATGTCATCAGTGATGTCATTTGAGATGTTATCAGTGATGTCATCAGTGATGTCACTGACCATGTCATGAGTGATGTAATATGTGACGTCATCACCAGTGCATTGCGGGGGCACGAGTTATAGTTAGCTGAACTAACTATAACAGAGGAATTTCTATAGTTTTGTACGAGTGAAATGTCCATCTAACTATAACACCCTCCAAAACAGATATGGGGTCGCAAGGTTAGAGAATTCCTCTCAAGCTTTACATGCGAGACTGCAGCGCTTTGAATATTAAACTGTGCATGTTACATCTGGAGGCCCACTGGAGGGCTTGTAAAATTGTAATAAATAACTGTGAAAACGCAAAACTCACAGAAGGGTTTTATTTGCAATCCAAGGCAAGATCTACGGATACCAGAATCCTTGAAATAATTGAATGCATCTGTGAACCCACAAGAGGGCGTAGACTATGAATAAAAGTGTGCCTTGGATACGTCTTTGTGTTTGATGCAGACAGCCTATGATTAAGGGGCCAGGGGGCCCTGAAACGCATCAGACGATAATAAACTGGACGTAATTTGCTGGTTCCCCTACTAAAGAATTCAGCCGAATGCGCTTGCAGTTGAGTGCTTCCTCGTGCACAGGACAAACTTGGGATTTATTTGTACACGTCAGTCCGGCCGTGGAGTGACGGCACCACCCTCCAAAACAGATATGGGGTCGCAAGGTTAGAGAATTCCTCTCAAGCTTTACATGCGAGACTGCAGCGCTTTGAAAATTAAACTGTGCATGTTACATCTGGAGGCCCACTGGAGGGCTTGTAAAATTGTAATAAATAACTGTGAAAACGCAAAACTCACCGAAGGGTTTTATTTGCAATCCAAGGCATGAACTACGGTTACCAGAATCCTTGAAATAATTGAATGCATCTGTGAACCCACAAGAGGGCGTAGACTATGAATAAAAGTGTGCCTTGGATACGTCTTTGTGTTTGATGCAGACAGCCTATGATTAAGGGGCCAGGGGGCCCTGAAACGCGTCAGGCGATAATAATCTGGATGTAATTTGCTGGTTCCCCTACTAAAGAATTCAGCCGAATGCGCTTGCAGTTGAGTGCTTCCTCGTGCACAGGACAAACTTGAGATTTATATATATATATATATATATATATATATATATATATGAATCCAACGTAGATAGCTCGCTTCGTCAGAAACAGATGGTGCTGCACACCAGTGCGGTATCCTACGGTCGAGCCAAGACCGTTAACTGTTAATCCAACTCTCTTAAACAAGAGAAAATAGGGTCGCACTCCGCAATAGTTCGGTTGTATTCATTTATTTTAGCCCATAGAGTGTATCAAGCAATAAATCCAAATTAGATCGACGCGTTTCGGTCTTGCCTCAAGACCTTGATCACGATACTGTGGCTCAGTTTGCTCACTCATTACATAACGTTTTCAAAAAAATATTCAAAAGCACTTCCTGTCATGTGATTAAAAGTGCATTGTGGGAATTGTAGTTCCCGATATCAAGTAACATCAACTTTTGCCAATTTCAGCATCATTTGACTTCGTATACAAAGAAATAGTGGTTAACTATGCGCTAAGTAATTCAAAATCTGCAAACCTTCATGCCACAATATAAAAGTACACTTGAACTAAAGTTGTTAAACAAAATTCATGATGCCAATTATTACTATATAAACTGAAACCCCTGCAGTGGGGTGTGACGTTCATTAATTTCAAACATATTTAAATCTCTGGTTAGAAAAACAATTTGGCAGACATGTTAATCAAACGGGTCCACAATTCAGGAAACCATGAACAGATCAAATCTATACCTCTTAAGACAACAATACAATTCATTCATGATTCACGTTCAAAGCTATTTGAAACTGCACTCGGACCCCAAAAGTCATGCAAAAATTGAAAGTTTGAAAGTTTAAACACTTTGACAAATTTGGAAAGTTTGGAAGTAGGAACCTATAAAAATCAGTTTGTTTCAGAGATGGCTGTATAATTCCTCACTTTGATTGAGTCCATACGGTGTTAATGTTCTGAGTTTGATAATGTAACGAGATTCTTTTTGGCGTAGAATTTTTTCTCTGTTGCCACCTCTGATCGACAATGGTATTGATTCAATCCCAAAGAATTTGAGCAGTTTCCAATTATTAGTGTGATATTGTTCCATGTGTTTGGCCACGGCATTAGATGTATCTTTGTTTGTTACTGCTCGTGTATGTTCTAAAATAGCTTTGAACGTGAATCATGAATGAATTGTATTGTTGTCTTAAGAGGTATAGATTTGATCTGTTCATGGTTTAGACCGCCACTCTATCAAAAGGATGATGTCATCAGTGATGTCATGAGTGATGCCACTGACCATGTCATGAATGATGTAATATGTGACATCATCAGCAGTGGATTGCGGTCGCGCGAGTTATAGTTATCAGAACTAACTATAACGGGGGAATTTCATTGGTTTTTTACGAGTGAAATGTCCACCTAACTATAACATGTGTGAAACCTATGATTTTTTAAGTGAATTTGCAAGGTTTTTTAAATGCTAATTCCTAACTATAACGTGTGTGAAACCTATATTTTTTTCAGTGAATATATATATATATCCATAGGTTTCACACATGTTATAGTTAGCTGGACATTTCACTCGTAAAAAACCAATGAAATTCCCCCGTTATAGTTAGTTCAGCTAACTATAACTCGCGCACCCGCAATGCACTGCTGATGACGTCACATATTACATCACTCACGACATGGTCAGTGACATCACTCATGACATCAATGATGACATCTCAAATGACATCACTGAGCCGTACGCGCATGCGCGTGTGCTCCGTACGCGCAAGCGCGCGTGCTCCGTACGCGCGTGCGTGCATGCTCCGTGCGCCCACCGTGCGCGCACGGCAAGTCATGTGATTTAGAAACAACACTTTTCATTGGTTTATAGTAGTTTCAGGTCATGTGATTAAGAAACAACACTTTTCATTGGTTTATAGTAGTTTTAGTTCCAGAAACTTCCAACACCACACCCACTCCCCTCATTATTTCTTCTGATTCCCTGGGAGAAGGAGCTGAGCAGCTTTTCCAGTACTCCAGTACTTGAGAATGGCAGAGCAGCAGTCATCTTCTGGGAGTGAGCAGGATACCCTTGTGAGACAGAGGAAACAGAAAGACTCTTTTATCTGGCAATTTTTTAGATTTCCAGAGGGGCAGAAGAAGGTGAATGCTCCAAAAGTCACCTGCACTATTTGTGGTGTTGTCTTATCAAGAGGAGATCTTAAAAAGAAATACTCTTTTAGTATCTTCACTATGATCAGGCACGTTAAAGGAGTACATCCTGTGGCTTTTGCTCGAGCTGCTAGAGACAACCCTCCAGCAGCTCAGCCGAACACATCCGCAGCAGCTCAGCCGAGCACATCATCGGCAGCTCAGCCGAGCACTTCATCTGCGGCTGCAGCTTCACCTGCTTCTGTTCCTCTAGATATAAACCCTCTTTTCAAGAGGGTGCATATACGGTGCAATGCGTGCAATGCTCTTCTCTCTTATGGGGACACCAGCATACCCCTAATAGAGAGCAAGATACAGCAGCACACATGTGGCACCCTATAATTTTTTTCATTTTTTTGTTCCTCTGTTCCTCAATTAACACAACGGCTCTTTTTAGAGCCACCTAACATCTAAACACTTAAATTTGATTTTTAATTCTATTTTTTTTATGATTTTTTTCCGCCGTGCGCGCACCTTTCGACGGTGCGTGCACCCCGCGATTTTTGAACAAAAAATAAAATGTTTTTTTCACCCTTCAGGGTCCTTCAGGGACCCCCTGACAAAAGCTAGGGGGTCAGGAACTCTGTACCCTGCCCTCTTTTCACGTTCTCCACCTTTCTTTTTTACTGTCACACACAAAATGACGGACAACACTTCCTGATTTTGACCGATTCGAATGTTGACTGACATGTAACCACCAATCACAATTACGCTCGCGTACGTTAAGGTGCGCGCACCGTGCGCGCATATAGATATTTATGTACTTTTAACTGCAATTTTCTCAGGAACTACTGAACAGATTGACACCATATATGCAAAAGGCACATCCGTGACCTGAGGACTACCTATTTGCCAAATTTCAAGTAATTCTGTTCAGCCGTTCGGGCTGTACCTTCGACTAAAGGTCCTATGGGAAAATGCATGGGGAAAACGCGTTTTGGGACCCCCCTTTTTTCTCAGCCCCCGCTTGACAAATCACCCCGAGACTTCCAGGGTAGGAGCTGAGCGGAGCGCCCCATTCGTTTTGAAAATTTCGCAAGGATCCGTCAACCGGCGCCAAAGTTATTCAAAAAAGAATTTTCAGATTTCCTATGGAAACACGGTCCTAACTATAGCTATCTACTGGCGACCGCCAGTAGATAATATATATATATATATATATGTATATGTAAATATATATATACATATATATATATATATATATATATATATATATATATATATCCTAAGTATATGCATAAACGTTGTAGTTTGTGGTAAAAATGTAATTCCATCTCAATACTTGTATTTCTAAACTATACAGAGACATTTAACATACTACTCATGAATTTCTGTCAATACATCTGCCTGCTCACATATGAGTTTATCTTTCTGTTTGGTAGCTAGCCCACGAACCAGTCTAATTTGCTGGCCTTTTGGTGTGTTGTCTTCCTGTCTCTTGATCTGCCAGCTTGTCTATTCAGACAGCATTCTCAACAATCTGTCCTTTAATCCAATTTCCTATTCCTCTGTCTACAACATGTACAACTAAACTCTTTCTCCTGTAAGTAATTCTGCATATGCTTCTTTGGATTTTATTTTTTTCTCTTCCACTGAGGTTTCATTGCTTCTGGCCGTATTATTGATAGTTGACAGCACTATCACATCCCAATCCCTTTCCACACCTATAATTTCTGTTAGGAATATTATCAAAGCAATTGTAATTATGGGTAAAAGCGTGACATTACAAAACGTGCTTACAAAAATATATTTTGGCCTGGAAAATGTAGGTGGAAAGAGGAAGAAAGTAACTTTTAGAAAAAGCAGCAGTAGAAAAGTGACAGTTTTTTTAAATGTGAAATATGAAACCATTCATGCATTTTTTGGAATTCAATAGTGTCTACCAAATACTATGCATGGCCATTACCTTCTCCCAATAGAATAACGTGGAATGAGACATTAGGGTGCTGGTACTTTTGGTTCTATCCTAGCAAACAGAAATGAAGATTCACTGCTTTACAAATATTGGGAAGAAATCCACACCTGTGCACAGTTGCTACATCTGGATTATAAGTGGTTAGTGTGACTTGAAGTACCCTATCAATGCTCCTGTTAATGATCCTTTAAATTGTATGAGTAGCATTTCATATCAGAAAATCTATTTCTAGGTAGATTTTCCATTTTCCTGGCACTCTGACTATGCAGACAAAGGTGCCACAGGAATGTCCAAGCTCCTGCATGGAATAACAGTTCTCAAAAGGATCCCACTTTCTGAATACTTTATTTACATCCACAGCCAGCCACTATCCCAGAATATTATATAAACCATGCACATATAAACAGCATTAAATCTACAAAGACAGATCAGACAGTACATACGCTCATGCAAACGTGAACTAGCAACACACATTATTTAAACAACATAGGTCAGGAAAATGACAGAAGGAGGTCAGCAGAACAACAACAAAATTAGGATTTTAAAAGCTTCATAACACTACCCACATCCCTAACCCAGATCACATCCAATCCAACAAACATAATAAACAGTTCTTGTGATCCTTCTTATTTGTACAACATAATAATATACAAACGCAAAACAGAATTACTGAATGCAGACGTTGGGCTGGTGCAGCCTTGTAAAATCTTAGAGGTAGGGAAAAAGAGCTTGATAACAAACACCTGTAAGATATCCCTAGATCATATGAATGGCACACTTTCCCTTTCTAAGTTACTTTGATTTTTTTTTTTTTTTTTTAAATAAACCCATATTAAAGCATGAAATAGCTTGTTGTAAACGATCTACTAGTTCTTATTTAAAATCTGTATACATAGATGCATTCATATTGCATGTGTATGAAATTTGCTTAGAAGTAACTACTTTATTAGTTTTCATTGAATAATAAATACAAATATTCACCTAACTAGCATTGAGATTTTTTTCTCACTGACTCAGATTCCTAAGAACAAAGTGACTTTCTCTTAGAAGTTTGTAGTATGTCACCAAAAGCAGAATTTATTGGAGTCCATACATGCCCAGACCATTGGAAACACCAAAACGATGGAGTTAGATTTCTCCTTCTAAAATGAGTGGTGCCTAATGAGATTGAAGCCCTTTAATAAGGTTTTATCCATGGATTTGGTGTTTGACTTATGGAATGCAGAAATGTAGCAGATAACCATTCAACAGTACTTTTCTAATTCAGATTAATCACTGCAAAGATCGATTTTTGTTGTAAATGGCTGAGAGGGAAAGAGCACACATCACAATTCCATGACTAGACCTTTGGCGGACGACAGACCACACTGCAGCTCATAAATAATCCATGCTTGGACTAAATGCCTCACAAGCTGTTCACTGTATAAAGAACAACTTTAATTGGCTTACTCTCTGAATATTTAGGAGTACCACCAATTGCCCTATTCAAATAGAATCAGTTGCAAATTATTTAAGAATCCCCACAAGGAAAACAAACCACCCTCTGTCCCACTTAAACCAGAGGAAAATAACAGAATAAACATGCTGGAGGTAGACAACAAATGCATATGCAGCATGTATCCATAAGGCTAAATTTAATACACCACGTGATTTTTGTTTGATTTGTACTTCAAACCCTCAACACATTTGCTACAATCTTGCAACCATTTTGAAACTGACTTTCAATAGTAGCATTCTTTTGAGTAAGTCCCACTTTTTTTCTAAAAGAGCTATAAAATAATAAAAATAGCCTGACACCATAGTACTCTGCAATAGATTAATGTACAATTAAGAAAAAAATGTGTACTCGTTTCACTGATCATGTTAAAGCCGGATTGCTGCAACATTTATTCGTCATTTATAAACAATTTTTTAATGTGACCTCACACATTACATTTACTGTTCCTGCCCTTATGGAACCTGCACACCTCCTTATTCTCCTGGCTCCACCTTTGCTCAGCGGTTGCCTATAAAGCTGACCGAGCAACATATCCCTAAACCATATGACATAAAATTACACCCATATTGTTCTATGTAGCTCTGGTAAGAATAAAACTGTGAAAGTCTAATCTAAATTAAAGAAACATAGCACACAATTTCCTTTCAAGACTGAAGTTTGAAATGTATGCTAATCAACCCACACAGTGCAAGTCAAGGCAGGTGAGATCACTCACCTTGTAAAAGTACATGACCTAACATAACGTACAAGACCGGCATAGAACTAAACTAACATACCACCACTGGTATGATAATACACATTTTTAAACTACAAACATCATTTGTTATGCTAAACAGATCAATGCAATAGCCTGTTTTTTCTAGTTACACAGGGTAAGCAAATGTATAAAATTAACTCACTTTCAATGCACAGAACATCATAAGACTGATATATGTAAAAAATAGAACAATAAAACAGCCATTATGAGACATGAGATTTGTAAAGAATGTAAATAATGTAAATCAATTCAATCACCATTATCTTTCACTTGAAGTAAGATTTGAAAGCTCATGTAATGTGTCTGAACCTATTGACAAACTGAATGAAACATGGTTATTCCCTAATGTGGATTATGTACAGTTCAGCTATTAACCTCCATATTTCTGAAAGGGCCACGTGGAAATCTATAGCATAAGGTCTAGAGCAAAAGTGAGTACTCTTCCGGTATTATGGAAGGCAAATGCTGAGGCCTGTCTATGAAATGCCTTCCGTATTAGGCGTAATAACACCCTGAGTTTGATCAGTATTTCTGCCCTCAGCCATCTTAGAGCTTCCCTTTGGATAGCTGTGTGGTATTGTTCATTAAAACCTAAAATTACTTGCAATTCTTAATTTTGCTCGGCCAGCATACTGCTGACTGAATATTGAGGCGTACTTGAAACTAGACATGCGCATAAGAGCAGTTGGGAGAACAAAACACCTAGATCAAAGCTGCTGATTGACTCCTCCATGCAGAGGGCAAATATTTGAAAAATTAGTAGAAGAAAGTGTGTTGCCATTGTGACAATCATTAGCTGAGAGGCAAAAGAAATATTGGCGAAGAGCGCAAGGTAAGTGGTTTCATTTTTTAAACTTTATTTTACCTCTTCGTCATTTGTCGTCCCTCCCCCTACACGGCATCCCACCGCTCTTAACTGCACTGGCCGCAGATGCTGTTGAGGTTCAATAACTACTGATTGCCCTGGGAACCTCCAGCCTGGATTACTCACAAACAACTATTGGGTACACCGGAAAGATAATGTTTTATCCGTAGAACTTCTACACCAAAAGAAAAGGGATGAAGGGTCATATCATATAGCATGCACTTAGTCAATATTATTTTGCTTCCTGCATGAATCCCTATTTTGGTGCCAATCCTAAACGTGTTAAGTGTGATCTGTCTTTCATTTAGTAGGTACATGAATCCTTAGGGATGGCACAATTTGTTTAGTCTGAGGCCAAAAACCTGTTGTGTTGTTGATGTTTTGTATTGTTATCTGTTTCGTTGGTGCTGTGTAGTAGTATTGCTGTGCAGCTCTTGTGTTGTTGTTTCCTTACCTCCTGCCTTTTTTGTCCATAGGCACTACAGATTTTGCTGCGTTACAGGAAGCAACTTAAAGCTGCACATAACAGTACATATTGAAATACCACTGACAATGGCAAATACCACTTGAAGTGCTCCAACTTGAAGAATTCAGTAAGTTATCACTGGCAAATAAAAATAAAGGTGGCAAAAAGTTGTCATCCTGCCTTAAGCATTTGCTAATACTTTGCCTTCAAAACTGGTTCCTTGCTGAGAGCGCTTTGTAGGGCAGCAGTTGTGGCAGTGATTATAGCAATATATATATATCACCAGGAACTAAGACTCACGCAACTAAACCTTCTTTCATACGGCCACAAAAAGACACATAAACAACAACTACACCGACATGTAACTGTTGAGATTGGTAAAAGCAGTTTTATACTCTATTCAAAGCCATTACACAAACATATCCTCTCATTCCAATAGTGTATTCCCAGAATATTGAGGCAGGAATCTTGATAGCAGCAAATTTCATTAGCACAAGAACAAGGGATAAACTATCTAAAGGTAAGTCCATATAGATTTTCTATAGACACCTCCACATACATGTACCTTCACAATATACATCTCTACAAGGTGCATAGATGTGGAGTTGAGAACAGTAAATCTATACTTCCTCTATCTGCACGTGCCTTTCGATATTTTGTCCCCTGATGTTCTGTCCACAATATTAGTGTACCTCAAAAGTCCTAGCCTTGCTACATATAGTTCAATTAATTCCTATCAGTCTTATGAAATTTGTGCAATCAAATTAAGCTACTCTTAAAGCATATGAAACAAAAGACCTGTTGTACAAACTTGCCATTTAAAAAACACACATTTTATATGATCATTGCCTTTATCAATGTAACAATTTTTTTGAGAATGTAAGATAAGTCAATTCCATATTTCAAATATCCACTCCAGATTCCTTACCGACAATTGCAAATAGTAAGGTTGTAAAGGATACAAGCTTCTTCTGTGTAAGGAATAGTAGTGTTTGTTCCACCCATCACAAAACTGTAGAAAGAGACTTCGAGGGTGTAGCAGTATGACGAGTCATCCAACAGACCCCCAAGGAAGCGCCTCCCGGTGCCAGCCTTCACATTGTCTCGGTTGAATGATGTCCTGGACTGCAAAGAGACGTTAAAAGTGAATCAGCAAATTCTATTATGACATTTATAATATTGCCTAGTAAAATCATTGTTGGCAATAAAAGACCATTGGGAGATATGCCCTACTTGAGAAAGACAGCATTGTTTGGTTCAGTAGCTTTGTATGGAGTCTTTTCTAAGATGACACAGATATTGCCTAGCACTGCATCTAAGATGTTGATATGACAGCCTGATCATGGAAAATGGAGGGAAGTAGATCACAAAGCATACGTCCTAAGAACCTACACAATTAGAATCATCCTACTTAAAGCCACTGTGAAATCCTGGTGTCACTGTTCAACCATCCACTTAATCGATATTATCCTGCTTCCAACACCATTTGCAAATCATTCTCTTTTGTGTGCTTCCATTCCGGGACACCAAGACTAAAAGTGCTGATCACTGGTGTCTAAATTGTTCCGTGGCACAAATACCTTTGATTCTTCATTCTCCAATAAATCAATGACTTCACGTTTGCCTTATCCTGATCAATCATCATTTGTCCCCCCAATCAATCACTAAATGCGAAATTCTGTATTATGTTAGGGAAGATTCATAACAGATTGGCACTCCAGTTCCTTGTTAGCAAAGCACTGTTTTAATGAGAAAACCTGTGCTTAACCCACTGCAGCAATAACATTTAGCATTTCACTAGAGAAATGTATGTTGCGTATTTTACCAGCCCCAAAAATATTATTAAAGTCAAGAAATCAATACATTTTTCAAAATGAGTACAAGTTTAATAAACGCAGTTGCACTAAAATGGCTCAAATTTGATCAAGGGAGCTTGAAATATGATTTTTACAGTTTAAAAATTAAAATATGCCAGTGTAAATCAACGGGTGTTGGGGACCAAATCATAAGCATTTTTTCAGGCTGACCATGATGGAGCAGGTGGATACAGCCCTGTGGTTCACCCCAATTCAACAGATTCACTTTTGAGCATAAATATTTTATGTATGTCAAGATGTCCCAGAGGGGAAAGTCAAAGTGATGTGGGAAGTGAGGGCTTCATGATGTTGGATTTTTTTGTATATGGAGCTTAAAGATTTCCAGCAGCATGAGGTCAAAATCTGCAGCAGTTCTGAGTTCTACAAGGCTGGATACATTCATCATGAGTACCTGGTCAAGCTTCATTTTTTGTGTCAAAAGGCTGACAGTAAATCAGGAAGTTGCAGTTTTTTTCAGGCAGTCTCAGCAGTTGTCCTGGTCTTTCAAAAGCCACATATTTTTAAGACTCAGCTTTGTTTGATGATGTTGAAGTTCTTTCTCTTGGTCACTGCTCAAGCTGCTAAACCTCAGCGGTACCAGAGTACAGACAGGAGCAGGCAGGCACAGAAACATTATTTTCCTCTTCTGTGCTTTCCAAGTTTGACTATGCTCTGAGGTGCTAGTTTTGGAAGGCTTTTCTTACAGTGAATACAAACCAGTGTGCTATCACTTAACTCAACCATGAAAACATCCACAATCAACCCAGTCTTCTTTTGTAGAAGGCCTTGTTGCAGTAGTGCAAGCAAACCCAGAAATCCCTGCTTCTGGGTATTGTTGAAGATGGCAGGGTCCCACTGTCAGTGTGTGAAGCCCTGACTTCTCACCCTATTAAAATATGGTAACTGATCTAGAAAACCAGCCCAGACTTGTGATGAGGACAGGGCCCCTCCTGTCATAAGCGGAGTCACGTTGGCTGGGAACAGGCTACCTTCAGAGGCCTTCCTCATATCACGTTATATTTACCATGAACCAGCCATCTCTGAGGTCCCTAACCTGCCCTTTGTGATGACAACTTCACTTTCTGTCCTATTGCCTTTTCGACATTCCACGGTGAGTCAGGGTAAAAACCTGCAACTATCTTGTCTCTACATTCTTGCTGGAGAACTGCTGGCTGATTGTGGTTTCCAAGTTACTACTTAGGTGTGACTTAGCTATAAAAAGTAGATTTTTTCACATTACATATGCCAACTGTCATTTTGCTATCAGTCTTTCAGGCATACATTGGGAGTCCTGAAGCTATAGTTTTAAAGCCATACATGTGAATGGTGTAAGATCGAAGTGCAGCCACAGGTGACATGTGACGTTTATCTTACTTTGATAAGTTGTGTGCTGCTGAAGGTTGGCCACTTTAAAGCAATGCAACAGAAAGGGAGATTGCACCAGCGATAAACCACATAATACATCAATAATTAAGAATTACCATCACTTTCTTGTGTCAAATTAATGCTTTACAAGTTTAATCTTCTTTATAGAGCAGAACACAACCTATTTAAAACTGTTTACAAGCAATGTGTGTGCAAAGAATTCCACAATTTTACAACTTGACATCAAGTGCAACTATCTAAGAAAATGTCTCTAAATTGATTAATTCAAACACTTATTATGCAAAAACAAAAAGATATAAAGCGATGGATCTACTAAAGTTTGAGTGTTCCCTGTTATTTATTCTTTGGACTTCAAATCACGGTTCCATTGATGTCCCCCGAACCTTAAGTGTGTTCATATCATGTAATCTTAACATATTAGCAGTACATAAACAATATGGGAGGTCTGAAATATTTAGAATGAAATTTGACACATTAAACGAGGATAACAATATATTTTCTCCCAAAAAACCACGATTAAAATGGTTTTAAAATACAAGTTTAATTAATTTGCATGCTATGGCTTAAAAACAAGAGCTCTGCGAGTGTGAGCAAATGTGGCTCATGCGTTTTGATTAAACCTACCCCATTTTTCATTTAATAATTTTTGATCACGTTTCTCATCACAATCTTCATATGCTTAATTGTGCAATTAGATTTACCAGTATTTGAATCCACTGATAAAAAGGACAGTTTACTAGTATCTCTCACACAATGTAGCTTTCCACAGTTTACTAGTATCTCTCACACAATGTAACTTTCAGTTTACTTTTATCTCTCACACTATGTAACTTTCCACAGTTTACTAGTATCTCTCACACAATGTAGCTTTCCAGTTCAAACACTCATTGGTGTGGTTAGTAGATCTATGTAATTGTAATTATTTCAGGTTTTAAGAGCTATGAAAGCTACCTCCACAGTACACCTTGGCAAAATATACCAATAAGTACACTTTCCCACTCTTGGAGGAGCTGAGGTGTGGTCTCTGCTCTGGCGATGTTCACTAAATGAAAGAATTTAAGAGGACTGCATTAAAACATCAATGTCAGCCCTACCCTAATGTCTCATTCATAGGCAACAGGCACTTTTATTCCTGGTGTGAATGAAACACAATTACCTTCAATCAGACTCTGATTATGCTGGTCATGTGATGGGTGAGACAGAGTTTATGTCATCTAAAATACGTCAAAAACCTCCTTGATGCACCAATAATTTCTCAATAAGTGGTAAAACAAGTAATTGTGCCCTCATGCCTGAACCACAGTAGATTTGTCATGAAACCTATGCCTTTGGAACCCTTAAAATCCATTTTTAGATCTTGTCCATAATTTTGTTCTAGCCTGAAGAATCTCTGATTGTACTATTTCTTAAAATATGTAATCTGTTGCCAACATTTGTAGGAAGGGTATACATATTATATCCCTTTGGCAAGTACTCTGATGGTTGATTCCCAATTAAAGAGCTGCATTTATGAACAATTCATCGCATCCTGCAGATGCCTGCATTTTAATATTTAAGGTAGTTTCTAATCAAGCTTACAGTCAGCTACCAAATATTTTCTAATGAAATATATGTTTATATTCAAGTATGCGTTTTGTTTGAGTCTATAAATCCAATTGTTGTATTGCTAACGGTTATAAATTGGGTTTCTAGTTGGCAGAGGTTTGCACCCTGTCCAACAAAGATCACAGTTCTAGTCAGTGTAAGTCAGATACACACCTAAACCAACCTGTGCTCACCCTCTGGTAGCTTGGAAGAGAGCAGTCAGGTTTAATGTAAGATGCAATGTGTAAAGTATCTGTGAAACACTTAAATTACAGTAACACAGTGAAAACACCACAAAGCGATTCCACACCAGCTTAGAAAAATAGAAAATATTTATCTGTGTAAAACAAGACTGAAGTTAATAGCACTAAAAGGTTATTTGAGCTCTAGCTAGACAAGAGTAAACTCCAAAGTTCCAGGCTGACCGAGAAGGAGGGCAGGCCAGCTACAGGACCCATTCAGGGCCCATTGAAAAAGCGGCTTGGTTGGAGCAAGTGCCGGCAACGAAGACTCGATGCGCTGGTTCTGATTCACAGAGTCGGGTCAATGCATCGAAGTTGAGCCTCGCAGTCGGGACCTCGGATCAGTGCTGCAACATCGTCTAACCTCGCAGTGAGGGCTCACGTTGTTGAGCCTTGCCGGGATGTTCTTGAAACGCCATTACGTTGGTGTCAAAGGGCACTGAGTCAGTTCCGATCAGCCCAGAGGTGAGAATGCATTGGTTTTGGAGCAAAACAGCTGCAGAACCCACTTCTGAGGCCCATGACTGGAGGGGCACCTTAGGCAAGAGAGGGCTCACAGATGGCAGAGTCCAGCAGCTGAAGAAGAGTTGAAGGAAGTCTTAGATGGCTCAGACTTCAAGAGCAGGGGCCAAGCCAGCAAGCACTTGAAAATTGGGTACAAGGATGCACTCACTCCCTGGCAAGAAGAGCAGGTAACAAAGTGGCAATCCCTCCTACAGCACAGCAATCATTAGGCTGCAGGCCAATACAGCAAAGCAGTTAGCAAAGTGGCAGTCCCTCCTGCAGCACAGCAGCTCTTCTTCCTAGAAGAATATCCTTGGTTCCAGCAAAGTTTTGAGTTGGCCATGTCAGGTGTCCTGTACTTATTCCCAAATGTGCCTTAGAAGTGGGGGAGACTTCTAAGAGGCCTTTGAAGATCACAAGGTCCCTGCCTGTCCTACCCTGGCTCAAGACCCACTACAGGAGGCTGAGGAGGGTAGGCGGCTCTTTGTGTGAGGATAGGCACAGCCCTATTCAGGTTCAAGTGTCAGCTACTACCTCCCAATCTGCCTCAGGAAGGCCCATCAGCCTGGTGATGGACCACCAGGATGCAAATGCCACATGCCAGCCCCTTTTTGTGACTGTCTACAGGGAATGCACAAAACACAGCTGCCACCCAAACCAGACGTGTATTCAGAGACAGGCAGAGGCAGAGAATGGTCAAAGGAAAATATGTAGTGTAATTTTCCAGACTTTCAATATAAAATTCAGCTTCACCATAAGGTATTATTTTAAATTGTAAGTCCACAGACAACACCCTCCAAACCTCTATATTTTCTCAATTGGAAATTATAGGTAAAAGACGT
Source organism: Triturus cristatus (assembly GCF_964204655.1). Lineage (NCBI taxonomy): Eukaryota > Metazoa > Chordata > Amphibia > Caudata > Salamandridae > Triturus > Triturus cristatus. Next base: position 760,575,258 of record NC_140586.1, on the reverse strand, counting down.
TTAAGGCAATCCCAATGTTCATCTATGGGAGAGATATGAAAAGTTAGCAATCTTTCACGACCACAAGATGTAAAACTCCAAAGTACCTGCCCTACCTTTTAAATATACTGCACCCTGCCCATACGGCTGCCTAGGGCTTAACTTAGGGGTGACTTATCTGTAATAAAGGGGACGGTTTGGACCTGGAAGTAGGCTACCTGACCAGGTTAAAATGGCAGTTTACAACTGCACACACAGGCCCTGCAGTGGAAGGACTAAGCCATGTTTGAAGGGCTACTGAGTGGGTGGTACAATCGGTGCTACAGGAATTTAATTTACAGGACTTGGGCACATATAGTGCACTTTACTAGGGATATTTAATTTAATTAAGTATGCCAATTGTGGATAAGCCAATGTTACCATGTTTTGAGTGAAGAGCACATATACTTTAGCACGGGTTAGCAGTGGAAAAGTGACCAGAATCCTAAAGCCAGCAAAACAGGAGGTCAGAAGGCAAAAAATCGGAAACCAAGCCAAGAATTCCAGGTCTAACACTAACCATTACCAACACATTCTCTTTCTACACACTTATGTATCAGGCTAAACTTATGTTGCCTACAATCCAAAATATTAAGTATTAGTTCTCTAGAGTAGACCTTTATCAGCTTCCAGTCTCAAAGCACAAAATTCACCCACTAAATCGCTGTTTTGTATCTATCTTTTTTCATTTCTCCAACAAATGGTAGTTAGCATGCCCTTATTAATTTATGGATTGAGGATGCAGAGAGTATTGAAATATTACACCAATTTATCAAAAGTCTGGTGGGAATTGAAACAGTCATGCTTCGGTGTAAAGATGTTGATAACTTCTGGCCTTTCATTCATTTGCATTTTAGAGAACAAAAGTGTACAATAACTTCATTAAAATGTTACCTAAAAAACCTTCACTGAGTGTTTTTTCCAGTTTATGAATCTTAGGATAACATTCTCGCAACAGTAATGAGATTAGTTCAATGTAGAGGATCTAGCTTTACATCTGAGTTAATAACTGACATCATAATGTAGTTTTAAAGACGTTCAGTAACTCATTGACTTACATTTAAAATCTGCCACTTGACTGATTTAGGTCCATATTCCAAACAAACTAAAGAGAGTCATGGGGAGTCACAATAATGACTTACTCCTTCTCTAACTCAATTAATGTGAATTAGGGAATCCAGAGTGCTTGTCCACAAACTTCAAAGGTTAACTGTATAATTTCACAAAAGGTTACAAGCCACAATATTATAAAACATTATTCCAGGTGTATATAGGGCAGAAACATTTACACCTTGTGTGCCTTCTTATGCACAGAGGCCATCTACAATTACTCCATAGGTGGTGTCTTACTACTGAAGAGGTATCAAACTAATCCTCCAACAAGAAGTCAAGAATGACCCTCACCCCTCTTTGGCAAATTGAACTAAGTACAGAAACGATTCATACTATATGATCTTGCATTGCTACCCGTGCAAACTGGTAGATCTTCCTTAGACCTGTTACCAGAATCCATGTGTTAAAGCGGAGTTGGATGACATATCACAGACATGGTGAGATTTGATGGATACAACAATTTATTGCATTCTAGCCATCCTTAATTGCAAAATGATGGTAAGGAGCGGCCTATCATTCTAATGTGTGTTAGTAATGAGAGATCATGCAGCCTCTTGGTTTACAGGTGAAAGATGAGTGTGAATTTAGTAGTTTCCAGGGGACACAGCTTCCACTGGTAACAAATTAAATGTAATTTAGAGTGATCCCTGTCTTCAAAGGCAGAATATGAAGTAAAGAGAAATTCAAGCAAGATCAAGTGCCAGATGTACGACACTTGCATTTAGCAAGTCACAAATTGCGTCAAATTGCGACTCGCAATTTGCGACTCGCTAAATGCAATGTACAACAGTGTCTCAGACATGGTTTGCGATTCCTAATGAGGTCACAAATTGCATGCCTCATCAATATTTATTAGGCAAGCTCAATTTGAGACCCCGTTAGAAATGGCTAGCACTCACAGGGATGGTGGCCTGCTGGGGTCAGCAGACCACCATGTCTATGACAGTTTATTCAATAAAGCAGTTTTTGTCTTTTTTTAAATGCATCCCGCTTTCCTTAAAGGAAAACGAGATGCATTTAAAGAAGAAAAATGAAACTTTTCAGTTTCATTTTTAAAGGGCCGGCAATGTTCCCTGGGACCACTACCTGCCCTTAAAAATGTTCGCACCCATTCACAAATGGGAAGGGCTCCCCTGGGGCACCCTTCCCATTTGCAAGTGGCTTACCACCCTTACAACATCTTCGAAACCAGCACCTTCCCCAATGACTGGAAACGCGCGGAAGTCAAGCCCCTGCTCAAGAAGCCGTCGGCAGACCCTTCAGACATCAAGAACTACCGACCCATCTCCCTCCTTCCCTTGCGGTCAATCACCGAGAAGACCGTCAACGTCCAACTTACGAAATTCATTGAAGAGAATTCCATTCTCGACCCCTCCTTATCCGGATTCCGCAGCAATCATAGCACCGAGATCGCCCTACTAGCCGCCACAGATGAGATCGGCACCCTATTTGACCAAGGCCACACAACGGTCCTGATCCTACTCGACCATTCCCCAGCCTTCAACACCATCTCCCACCGCACACCCGCTGCCAGAATCTACGATGCCGGGATACGAGGAACCGCCCTCGAATGGCTCCGCCCCTTCCTCACCCGCAGGACCCAAAGAATCAGACTGCCACCCTTCCTTTCAGAACCCACAGAGATCAACTGCGGAGTGCCCTATTTCTGCTTCATGCCCCTGCCCTTGGCCTGTAGTCAATGCTAGTACTCTCAGGGGGAGATTTACTAAGATTTTATGCCAAGTTTGCGTCACAAAAGTGACACAAATCGGCACAAAATATTTGTTTCCAATCTACTCACCAGAGCTAAGCTTATTTAGTGTTGGAAATAACAAAAAAGTAATACAGAGCAGTGCATAGCGCTGCTTTGCATTACTTAGTGCCAAGGACGCGTACTACGAGTGGAGCATGGGTGTTCTGATGCCACGCTATTTACTAAATAAAGTAGACAGGGTTTAGCATCAAAAAGCAGCGTCCTTTTCCAACGTTGTACATGTGCTGCACTTTACAGCACACATACAAAATGGGGAAAAAGGTTAAAGTTAGTCTATGCATAATATTCTGTACTGGAAGGCTATCTTTTCAGTAAAAAAACCTATGCTCGACTCATGGAGACACGCTTGCACTATGGCGCAAAGGTGTTGCTGCGGTGCACGGCAGCTGATTTCAGCGCTGGCGCTAGGAAAAGGGGAGGAGACTGCCACATTTCTGTAAATATGCCCCCCTCCTCTTTCCGTTTCACGCAGCGCAACATTTGCTGCTGCTGCACTGCGCTGCGTGACTAAATGGTAAATATGCCCCCCCAGTGTTCTTAGTAGGTGAACCAATCTCAGCATTTCCTACAAGGTACAAATAGAGTTTTCAGGTTGCAGTATTGAGTGATATGCCTTGGGGCCATATGTACAAACACATTTTCCCATAGACACAGAATGGGTAAAACCCTTTGATACATCTGGCCCCTGGTCACGTTTCCAAAAAGTCCAGCCTGGATAGTGCTCATTTCAAGTCCAAAGTCTTCTCTCTTACATCTAACTTTTAAATTTATTTTAATAAGTATTGCATACTTTCAGACCATGTGCAGTTTTAACGCCGTCCTTAGATGTCATCGGTACTGCAATGCACAGTAGCTGCATTGTAAGCCTGTCTTCTGCAGAAACGAATGACCTTACCTGTTTCATTAACATCTGTGTTTTAAAATATCTTAAATCAATTGCATTGTAGGAAGGGTGCAGTGGGTGTTGGAGGTTAATTAAACTAAGATTGCATCGTAATAGCTTTTTTTAAAGCTTCCGAAGAGGACAAAGTGGAGCCTTCTCTGCAATGTGATGTTCACTCTGCTTTTGTGCTAATGCAATGTGGTTGTCTCCCGTGTGATTTATACTGGCTTTGTGGCAAGAACGCGAGGCTGAGTGCTTGTGGGCAACGCACAGTGATAGAAGAAAGAATCCGCAAACGCCCACGGCTTTTAACTCCAAGCCTTGTCCTTGCATCACATGTGTGGATGTGGCTTAACTAAATGGTTCGACTGCTCAGGCGCACTCCTACGTAAGATGCGTGGATCGCTAATAAGCATTTTCTTTTGGGGTTGTATGCTTTTAATCATTCTACATGAAGCCTCCCATTGTTGCTTTGAGCACTGAGGGCGCAATGTAAGTTTGGTTGGACAGCCTAACAACTTACCAGGGTGGTGGAGATCTTGGTATCCACCATCATGGTGGAAGACCGTTCAGAGATCGCATCTTCCTGGAGGTAAGCTCTCTGCTGCTGCGGGAACCACAAGTGCTCCCTTCGCAGCCTGGCCAGTTGGCTAAATTGGTGCCATCTTCAAAGAATCCTTTCAGCAAACTTTTTGCATTGAGAAAATAAACTTCCAAAGTACTCTCAAACAAGTAAAAATGGCACTGACACGCATGGATTTTTTGCCCTCTGTTTGGGGGCCATTCTATATTTTACCTCCCAGAGTGTTCCATGCCTTGCACGGAGGCCACATGCAGGGAAATGAACAGGTAGGTATATCATATTTTGACTCAAATGAATTGTAATTTAAAATCCTCTTTAATGGTAAAGCAGGATTTTAAGTCTCCATTCTTAAAATGCCACTAGTTTAAAAGTTGGCATTTTCTTGTCATAACCATTTGTGCCTTCTGCCAGTATCCGTGGTCACATTACCAGTATTAGCTTACTTGTTGGCCTTTGTGTAATCCTCCCAGACAGTGAGACAAAGGGGGATTAGATGTTGGCAGGATGGGCCATCCTGCCAGGTGGTTAGGGTGGATTTTTCTCTGCCCCACTTACATTTTATAGGGCTGCCCCAGCACACGCATACACAAAGCAACCTGACGCTAGGCCTATTCTCACACCTGACTTCTTGGAGTCTTGGCAGGAGAAGGGAAGAACTTTTCACAACCAGATGCGGGGATAACCTTTAACCCAATACAAAGGCTGGCATTAGGTGCACATATTGGACCCTCAGAGCACCTTTTCATTACACTCCTGGACCAGTGGAAAGTCAAAAGACCGTCTGACCCCCCAGAAGACTGTCCTGCTGTTTGAGGCCTGCCTTGCTCCCCATGGCACTGCCCTGCTTCTTGAGGTCAGCCTTGCTGCTTGAACCTAGGACTACCAGAGTGACTCCAAGGGATAGTTGGCTGTCCTCCTGTGTGTACAACAGGGACATAACAACCTCCAGAGACCTTAAACCCTGTACCTGGCCTGTTCCGAAGTGAGTCCTAATCCCCCAGTGGGTGCCCTCCCCCCAAGTGATGGACACATGGTACTGGTGTCAGAAATACGACTATGACTGTTGAGACTTTGAATTTATTTTACCAATAAGTGCCAGGAGAACCAACAGATGACCAGGACCTACCTGCCAATTAATTTGCCAAGGTGCATTGCTGATAGGCCTAATTTTGCGATACCTCCCGCAATATTCTTCTCCACAGCAGCAAATCCTAATCAGCGTGACCGTGGTGTGACTGTATCCGACCTCGTGGAGCACTCTTTGGCTACAGCTTGCAACTTCTTTCCACTGGAGGTTTTTGACTTTCAAAATGTTGTCTAAATCTGGAGGTAAAAATCTTCACTGGACTGAAAGGTTCCTTGTCATCATCGACAGCTTCTCCGAGACCTCATCCAGTGATCCCCAGTAAAGATGACTCCTCCTCAGACACAGCCTGCTGCGTTGCCATCCTGAACTCTACCTTCTCCTGGACTCTTCTCCCAAATTTCTTCTATGTTTGCTGGTAAACTGAGTCCAGGCCCAGTCCACTTTGGGTGTTTGACCAATGTTCTATCCTCGTTGTCCTTAACTTTTGACTTTGCTCCAGACTCGCGCGACCAGATATGCGCGGTTGACGCTTTGATCTGTTAGGCACTAGATTTCACTAAAAACTTTAAAGAAATCAAAACTCTGGTTCTACTGATTGGATTTACTTAATATTGGTGTCATTTTATTTATTACATTTTCCTCTATGTTTCTAAGTTGGTGTGGAATCTTTCTCGTATTGTATTTTTACTTTATTACTGTCTGTCTGCTGCAAAAACACTTTCCACATTGCCTCTAAGTTAAGCCTGACTGCTTTTGTGCCAGGCTACCAGAGGGTTAAGCAAAAGTTAATATACTGACTTTTCTGGTTCACCCTGACAAGGATTGTGGTTGTTGCTTGAGCAGGTACATCACCTCCCACAATGAATATTCCGATTTCCTGAAAGCACCCTTTGCTCAATGAGTAATAACAATTAAGCACTACACATTCTACACTGCAGCATAAATAAAAGGAATATCTCATTTTGAATTGTAAGGTTTAGGCAGGTCATAACCAAATTATTCTGGGACCCATTTGCAGCAGAGCTAACTGCACAGCTGTGTAAGACAATAGCCTTCTTCACTCAGCCTCCACACGTGTGCACATGTGTTCACATATAACCAGCGCAAAGCCTCTTAAACCTTCTGAGCAGCAGTAGACCTGATTTTGGAAGGTGAGTACTGGTAGTTACATCTCAAAATCATCTTAACAAAAGCTTAAAATGAGAGAGACTCTATTAGGGAGACTTACTCACATCAAAGGTTCAAAACCAGGAGGTCCAAAAGGAAAAAAAAAGAATGGTTTCATAAAGTCAGAACCAACTCTCTTACAGCCGGGGACAATTTTAAAGGAAAGATTCTGTAGCGAATGTCCTCATTGTCTTCTTTGAACCACAAAGCTTTAAGGTAGTGCTACCCCACTCAGTGTAATGTGAGCCAGCTATTAAAACTGTTTGCCATGCTGCATTCAGCTCTCACTCAGCCAAGGTGATCCCATAAACATACATAAAGGGATATATTATTAAACAGAGATTTAGCGCTTGCACTTAAGAGCATCTTCTTCCTTTTTAATTGCTTGTTGTCGTTTTGGAGTTTGTTACTAAAGATGGATAGAAGAATCATTGAACTCCTAAAGAAGCCTCTACCCTTAAGAGAAATAATTATTTTTATTATGTGGTATGTTCTGTCAATGATTTTGTTGTATTCTTATACATTTTGCTCCATCAAGTAAGCCTACTAAACAATAGAGGTGAATCTGGAGCAAATGCAAGTTGAACCAATAAGATAAAGAAAGAAGTTTACAAAGTGTTAGAAATGAAAAGCAATAGAATAATAGAGAGAAAACAAACTATGGGTCATATTTACATGGAAGATTCAACTAAGCCTTAACAAATAGGTCACATATCCAGTTTCAACATTCTACAATGTGTAGACCTCCGAGGCGACATTCAAAGAAGGTCACATGTAAGTCAGCTTACTCAAAATGCAATTTCAGAATAGTGATGGTATGTGGGTACCAGATATTCAGTAAAGGTGCTAAATTCAAGATAAAATACTACAGGATGCTTCATGGAGTGGAGTTTGGAAATTGGTAAAGGCACAATGAAATGTGCACGCGCCACTCTGATTGCTCTGAACTGGTCTTTGGCAAAATTAATAAATAAATCAATCAATATAAGCTTTATTTCTACAGCTCATGTGATAAAAGCTAAAAAAAAACACAGCATAAGATACAATTAAAAAAGATAAAAATGAACGGTTCATACAGCACATGACACAGTAAGTGTGCCAGTTCTTCCTTGCACTAAAACATGCTGACAGTTGCATGGTAACATAATCAAATCCGGCATACATTAACTACTTGAGGTACTCAATACGACTGCATATGCCAACTGGGAATCAGTGCGATTCAATTTGTAGACCACAAAAAGCTACAATGTCCATCCAGCGTGAGCTAGATGAGAACAATTCATCATATAAACTCATTCTTAAAATAAAGAAAAGAATTCATTGAATTTAAGACTATATCAAAAAAGAAGAAAAAATAAAAGGGATATTTCAAAAAGGGAATAAAAAAGAAGACCTATCAAAATATTTCAGTGATTAAAATATGCTAAAATGATCAGCATACCCCACAATCATGTTTTTTCCGTTGAACCTTTCTCATTTTAAAACTGATGTGATGATTATTAATCAATAATGTGCTTATGCGGTGCATCTAAGGGATTACAGATTTTCACAATTAAGAGTGCTAGAAACCCTAGAACAGCTAAGAATAAGGACCAGCCTACTGCTTTCTATGATCCTCTCGGTCGAGCCTTCCTCCTTATTCCCCACATGTGGTTAAAAAACGTGGCCACTGCACAGGCAAAGAGGGGTCTAGTGTCCAATTTGAGGATACGCAGGGCCTCAGTGTGCCCAAATGCTGGCAAATCGGCTTTAACCATCTAGACCTAGGCTGCTCATAAGCAGGACATGCGAACAGCACATGGGCTACAGACTCCACTGGTACTTTGCATCCTGGGCAGTCACTTGGACTTAGATCATTGGTATGCCACTTAGCTGTTACCGCGCTAACCGGGAGTGTGCCAAACCTAAATTGAAGGTATAGCATCCAATACTGGGGAGCCTGAATTAGATCTAAATAGGGTACCAATAATTTAACCTGTTTGGGCAAAACAAATTCTATGGTGAGTTTTCCCTTGTCAAGCTTAGTGGACTTTTGTTACACTACACAGTCCCAATAATGTCGCTTTATTATGTCTTTTTGGAGCGGGGTGGATCTGGTTTTTCCCATGTTGCCTGGAGCCCTACATCAACCAGCTTTCTGACATTCCTGATCCAATCCCACCTTGTTGCACGTATCTAGGCGCATTACCTCTGATAGAGCTTTTGCATAAGGCGGTAGCTCGGGTGTCCTCTGGATACGAGCCTAATATAGCAACGGGCAGAGCTTGGCTATATCTCCTATGGGTTGTCTACCCATATCTAACATTAGGGGTATAAGCGGTGTACTTTGGGGCAGCGTCACAAGGTTCCTTTGGAATTTATGTTCTGATCTACTGATCTCTGGTATTTTGTTGAATCCCCATAACTCTGCCCCATACTGGGATGTACTGACTGCTTTTGACTCATAAACCTGCAGAGCAGCAGCAACGGGTCTGATATGTGAGGACCAATGTTCTTTTCCAAGGACCCCTGTGATGCGCTTGTGGCCCAGGAGCAACTTTGTCATGTGGGGGTCCAGTTCATTTTATCAGAAAGATGGATGCCTAGATAATTAAAAGTGCTGACTCTTTCCAAGGGGATCCCTCCTAACATTAGGTGACATTTGTTGGACTTATAGGGGTTGAAGGCCATAAATCTTGTTTTTGCTGTGTTGATCACCAAGCCCCTTGTATCGCAGAAGAGCGGAAATCTGTTAAGTAGCAGCTGTAGCCCCGGCGAGGTTTTTGAAATCAGCAGGGTGTCATCTGCAAGGTTGCTACCTTCCCCCCCTCAGGGTTGGCACGTCGACAGGTTCTTGAAGCAAACCACTCCGTTCATATACAAAGAGAATAGAGTGGGTGCCAAGATGCAGCCTTGATGGACTACCCTGCTAACTGGGATGCACTCTGTAAGTTGCCCCTGTGATCCCCATCTAATCTGGGCATAGCTGCCTTCATGAAATTGAACTACCAGGCTGAGGATGGATGGGGGCTGCCCATATCTTTAAGCACATACCATAATTTGTGCCTGAGGACTTAATCAAAGGCACTCTTCAAATCGATGAAGGCTAAATATAGACTGCCCTGGCCAATCACTACTACTTTCCAGTAAAAAGCAGGAGGCGAAATACCTGCTCGATTGTCCCCGTCTTTTACCTAAAGCCGGCTTGGTATTGAGATAAAATTGCCTTATCCTCAGCCCATGTCTGGATCTTCGACAAAAGTGCTCTACAGAAAACCTTTTGAAGTTGGAAGGCTAGTCTCTGTCCCCATTTTTTTTAGATGGGGACCACCTCTGCCCCCTTCCACGACCCTGGGACTGGGGATCCACTTGCTATAGTGTTTGACAAAAGTAAGATATACCAAGCCCAGATTTAAATATCTTATAAAAATAGATCCCCCGGGATGCCATCCGGCCCTGTGGCTTTTGATTGCACTATACGACCGAGGGAAGCCTCAATCTCGCCCAGAGTGAAAAATGTATCATTCAATGGCTGGCTGGTAAAAACAAATTCCTCCACTGGAGGCGTATCAACAGGGTCTAAATAAAGCTTCCCAAAATTAATTGGGCCACTGATTTGTCACCACAAGTAAATAAGGACCAGAAAGATTTGGAGTCTTTCTCAGCACATGTGGGTTGCTGCCATCGTGATTCGTCCCACGCCCTTTTCGCGTGGTGCAAGGCTGCCCTATAGCACTTCCTAGCTGCTTTGATTGGGCCGCTGTCTTTTGCTTTCATGGCTGAAGCTAAGGTTAGACTCTTGGATCTACAGTCCCTTGTGAACCATGACGATGTTCCCCCTTTCAAATTGCAGGGCCTCCGGTCTGTCCTCGGGACCGAAAAATAAGAACTTAATCGGTCAAAGATACGTGAGTGGGCGATGACTACTTCAGCCACTCCACCTGTACTTCAAACCAGGGACTGAAGCTCAAGAGTGCCTGCAATCAGATCATGCTGCATGCCTTCAATCTTGTCTTCGTGCAAGATTATCTTCCGCCATTTTAACGTTCGCCTATCGTTGGATGGAAATACCTCCTTAGAGCTAGTCGGATGTAAGCTTCCCGTAAAATTAGAATAAGCATCCCACAGAGGCATCTAGATTAAACTGAGGGGATTGTGGTCACTGTTGGTTTTGTGGCACCCACATTCATATCAACTTCTCCTCTCCAGAGTCTCACGTTGAGTAAGATGTAGTCAATGCAGGATAGACCAGTGTTCCTATTGAAGGTGTTCGCACCCAATCTATCAGAGGTAGTTCTTCCATTTACAGCCCTTAACTCAAATTCAGTGATTAGAGCATTCACTTGGAGAACCAGCTGTGTCTATTTTTTGACTGGGGTAAGATCTAAAGAAGGGACAGCCCACTTGAGGTCATCTTCATACAGCTTCATACAGCCCCGTTGTCGAGGGGCTCGAAGGTAGTATTAAAGTCGCCTGCTACTATTAGCCTCGAGAGTGTTGGACACCTGGCCAGAATCTCCTCCAGTTGCATATGTATTGGCAGAGGGTCGCCCCCCCCCCCTTTGGTCCCCTTCACATATATATCAAACAGATTGATAGAGTCTCCCCCCGTGGAGCCCTTAATTTGGATCCCTAGAATATTTAGGCTAGCGCTAGGGAGAAGGGTAATCTGACATCCCAGTGCGATCCCAACCCAAATTATCAGTCCCCCTGCCGGACGCCCTCTCCCCTTAGTAGTTGCAGGTAAGCAATAACAGGCATACCCAGATTTGAATAAGGGAACAAAGCTCCAGGTCTTCTGAAAGATATAAATGTGATATCCTTCTATTAAGTTATTCCAATGGGGGAGTGACATTTTGCTGTTTAGCCCTGCCATGTTCCAAGATATTATTCTGAGCTGGTAGTTGGATTCTCTGCTAGAGTGCAGTAAACTTCTTGGACTGGCAAGGCAATGGGTAATGGGAGCCTGAGTCTGTGCTTGTGGATTGATGTTCATACTGGAATCGGACCCTCTAGATTTGGTTGGTGGGCCACCCCAAGCCATTTCTTGCGGCTTTCCATCACTCCTCGTGTGAATTGAACTCTGGGATCCCGCAGAGCTGGCACTGGCAGATCATTTCACATTATATGTGTGGGGAAGACTAATATCCTGATAATCCTCCCCTAGAGTCAATCATTGGTCTCTAATTGGGAACCTCTGGTTAGCCCACCTAGAGAGGAAAGGGAATTTGGATTTCTCTGTATTTGTGCAATGTAACGTTTGAATTTAATTGAAGAAGTGTCAGGGGAGTAGGTTCGATATTCTAGGGCAAGGAGATTTATGGCCGGTTCTATCCCTTTGAGCGTTAATTCGATACAATCGAAGGGCTGGTTAGGAAGTATACATCTTCTTGCCCTTACGATATCATCACAAATCACAGAACAACATCCCCTGGCGTGGAGAATCCAATGGATTGCCTTGTTAGTCAATGAAACTTCACCCTCATACCCCATCCACCCTCTGAGTTTGGGAACATTAACCATATATATATTCTGGGCAGGCAACAAATGGGGGGGAACTAGTGGTGTCGTCTGCATCCTACTTTGTTTTTGCAGTACTGGCCCATGTTGCATAGTTTTACTTCTAACCCCAGAGTGTTCAAAGGGGCTATATTCTGCCATTTAATCAGGAAAATGATTTGTTTGAATATTACTAGGTTGGAATAATACTTGGGTGCGTGGAGTGACTATAGATCGAAGGTTGAAAGAGTCTGTGGGAGGGGAAAGCCCTTTTTGGAATACTGGGCGGATGTAAATTAGGTCTGGCTTAAATGGGTTGGGAAACTGTTCCTGGGGCAGACTCTGTGGGCAAAAGCGGGCATGGTCCGTTCTGCAGTAATTGCTTAACTAACATTGTACGGCCATCGATCATAGATCTCATGATCCCTACTTCTACCTTGAGATCATTGCTGAGCTGGTAAGAGCACTGGTTCTGACAATGGTAATTAGGTGCAAGTGTTGGTTCACCTGGCACATCAGGGACTGTAGGGTGGTATCGCCTTTTGGGTCTTCAATTAAGTCTAAGATTGGTGTAAACCTGTTGGAGCATTGAAGAATATAATCTGACTGGCCTGGGGAATGGCTATTGGTGTTTGTGGGGAGTGGATGAACGCTCATGATGTGAGGTACCACCCCCTGGTCACTCAAAGGAGCCCCCTTGTTTAAAGGTCTTCTTAACATATCCGGAAAAAGTGGTGGGTCGCTGGGGCTAATAATGCTAGTAGGAGATTATCTAACAGCGGGACATGGGGTGGTTACTAGTTCTGTGTATAAAATGCCTTTGCATTCATTCATTTCGCATTTAGGCATTCAGGCAGTCGATACAATCGAAAACGCAATTGTTGCTTGAGTGTTTTGACGATTTTTTAAAACTTTTTTCCCCTTCCCCGCTGCCCCAACCTCCAGTGCCTTCCACATCTTTCCTTTTTCCCATCCCTTAATATGACTCAGGCCACAGCAGAAATTTGGGAAAATAGTCAGAGGTCAAGGCCTAATATAATTACAAAACTAGGAAGATTATAGGCACTTTAAGCTAGCTAGAAATGTTGTGCCACCAAGAGGATTGGTCCTCCCAAAGAAGCAAGTCAATTGTAGCAAACAGTAAACCCTTCTATAATCACAAGATAAAGATGCCAAGGTCAGACCACTCCCAGTAAACAGATTATAGTGCTTAGGCAAGCAATTAATAGCAATGGCCTAAAGTAGCCGAAGGAGAATCGGCAAACCTTTCACAGCGTCAAATAGTCAGTGCCGGAGGGCAGGTTGCAACTTGCCCACAAAAATGGTTGGGCTGGGAGGGATACAGACCCAAGGCTAGTTCTTAACCCAGCAAAATGGACAAAAAGGTCACAGTACCTTCTGGAGCAGCAATTAGTCCTCAGAAAACGTCGAAAAAACAAACACAAGGGGGGTGGCCCTGCCTCTTCTGGGCACTGACGGGCAAGGATGGGCCAGCCTTTGGCCCGGGCTTTGCCGGGCGCGGCTCACGCAGCGGGACCTCTCAGCTGCCCTTATGCGCCTTCAGGTGCCAACCGGTGATGTAGGAAGGAGTATCAGGTGCGGGGGAGCCTGGGAACTGAGGTCGGTGTCCCTGGATCTCAAAAATTACTTTTATGACACAGATCAGGACAACATGAAAGTCTGAGATAGACCCTCCTGCACTTGAGTCCATTATCAGTCATTTTCCAGATCTTCTTGGAGGTACCTACAGGGACACAGTTTGTGAGTGGCTGTTTCCGAGGATTCACATACTGTATGCCCCAACAACTTTGAGTTAGACACTGTAACCACATCATTACAATAAATTGCATTGCATGTCTTTCATCCCAACTAGGGCCTACTGGGAATAGTGGTTTCTTCACTACATTTTTGCTTACAGGTGTAGGGTAGGCCCTTCTACAGATACACCACCCCTAGCAACAGTGTGCACATCCTTCCCTTTATCTTATGCAGAAACATTACACCGTTCTCCTGATGTGCACTGACTTTGAGGCAACATTGACGCCAGCATCCTGCCTCAGCTCTGCATGTTGTGATATCCTGTTGGAAGAGAGTCTGCTGGGACTTCACAGGCACAGAAGTTTTATTTTTAGGGGGGTGAGTTCATGGGCTATGGCAACAGTGTGGCCGCCTTCTCCTCCACGATCCGTGATGGTCACCCTTACAAAAGGAATATGTCCACTGACTCCTCCAGGTGCAGTGGAACCGGTATAGTTCAGGCTTGTGTTCTCCAAAGATGGAATTGCAACTCACTCCTCGTGAGCGTGCTGTGTGCGTTTTGCTGTAATTAAACCGGTGCTCTGTGGTATCTCTCTCTACGCTCCACTTGTCGTTGTTCCGTGGAGTCTGTACAATCTAATTACGCCCTCTGGGGCATGTACTCTTGATTTTCAGCACCTCCCAGGCCGGCTGAGACTATATGCATATATTATGTTGCTCACCAGACACAGGTGCTTGGAGTTTTCACCCTTTATTTACCTTAAACGCGAGTTTCCTCGCCCACATTTCCGGCTGACACCCAGCCTTTCTGAAGATTAAGGGTTTCGCCCCCCACAAGGTCTGCCTCCCAGACCCCTGTATATATATATATCTACAGATATATATATATTTTGGTCCTCCTCCGGCCCCTGGTTTTCCTTTTTGTGGTCGGCCGGTCATCTTGGAATTTGAATATGATGACGATGCTCACGGAGAGGAAAATGCCCTGACCTCTCTACAGTGGGACGAGGACTTCTACGAGGCGCTGGATGACTCGATTTATCGAGCTGTTGGGGAAGCAATTACTCCACTGGAAGAACGCCTTGCTCAGAGGATTTATCAAGCACTGGCGCGCTTTGCCAATTACCGGTGGCCCCCCCACCTTTAATACCCGCACCTACACCCCTGTCGGACCCCTCTCCTCCGCCAGCTAAGCGCACACGCGAAACTGGGATGGATTCTACAGCTTTTGACAGGCTAAAACAGGCCTTTCTCGCTATGCAACCGGCCTACCACCTGTGACTCCACCTCTGCCACAACTCCGAGTCAGATAACTCCTGAGCCAGGCCCATCCTGTCCTAACACTCAGTCACAAGTCCCAGATATCTCCGACATGTTTGACCCGGAGGAAATAGTCCATCCTCAATCATCCGACTGGGCTCCAGCGGATAAAGTGGCGGATTACGTGGCACTGCGTATTAGGAAACCCTTGGACAAGGACGCCCGCAATTCTCTTCAGGCGGACTGCTCTCGCCCCTCGTTGGAATGTAACGTGGCTATGACCCCAGAGATAGACGCATGCATGGCTACCTTCCTTCAGAAGTTCATGCTAGACCCCAAGAAAGAAATCAACAGATACTGGCGGGCTTGCCAGGACAAGCTTCTCGATGTCCTCGGCCCTCTGCCAAAAAATGTGGATATGGCCCAAGAGGCCAAGTCATCAGGTTATCTCATCTCCCCGGAGACGTTGTCAGTCTGGGCCCAAAGGGCTGTTGTTTTTCTTGGTAACGCCAATTGCGCAATATCAACAGAGCGCAGGCATTCTCTCCTGATCAAAGTGGACCCCAAGCTTGGGGATCTGGCAGACACAGAGGCTGGAGCGGTGGCTCAAGGTGGTTTGTTTGGAGAACCGTTCGTGAAAGAGTTGGGGAAGTTCGTCAATACGTTCACCTAGCTGGACAAGGCCCAATCGACCATCAAGCGGTTTTTTCCCTGGGTTTTCCGTGGGGCCGGTCGAGGCAGCAGCCGCTCGACCGGCCGTGGGTCTAACAACCAGCCGAGAGGGAAAGGCTCAACCAGAGGTCAATACCAGGACCAGTCCCGTTTCGGAAACTTCTATCTGACGAGAGGAAGAAGAGGCAAAGGTCGAGGCTTCCGAGGAGCTGCGTCTTCTTCCACCGGTGAGTCTACTCCCTTCTTCCCAACTAAAAATAGGGGGGAGGCTGGGGAATTTTTTCCATGCATGGACTTCGGTCACAGGGGACCCATGGGTGCTACAGACCATTCAGGGATTTCACATAGAGTACTTGGGGACTCCCTCTCAAAGCTCCAGACCCCCTCCCCTCCAATTCTCCCACCACAACTCCACTTTGGTAGACGAACAGGTCTCTTCCCTGCTCACCAAAGAAGCGATAGTCCGCTCAACCCTGCACCCGCATGGCTTTCTAAGCAATCTGTTCCTTGTAGACAAGGTAGATGGGGGCAAAAGACCGGTCATCAATTTGAGAAGTTTCAATGAGTGGCTTGTCTACCGCCACTTCAAGATGGAGGGCATCCACCTCGTTCGGGATATGCTGCGCCCAAACGACTGGCTCGCCTGTTTAGATCTGAAGGACGCGTATTTGGTGGTCCCGATCTTCCTGCACCATTGGCGTTTCCTGCAATTTCTTTGGCAAGACCAGGTGTTCGAGTTCGCCTCCCTCCTGTTCAGCCTTTCTTCGGCCCCTTGGTGCTTTACCAAGGTCCTCAAACCGGTAGTGGAATGGTTGAGAGCTCGGGGAGTTCTGATGATTGTCTATCTCGATGATCTCCTTCTTATGGACTCTTGTCCTCTACGTCTTCATCGCCATCTTCAGATGACGGTCAATCTGCTCCAAGGCCTGGGGTTTGTCATCAACGAAGCCAAATCTATGCTCTCACCCTCTCAGAGTCTGATATTTCTGGGCTTCGTGATCGACTCAAAGTCCTCCACTCTCAGCCTCCCGTCCCGAAAGATTTTGAAGATCCGGCACGAGCTGAGACGTAGCCCGGCCAAGTCTCATGCATGTCTCAGGGACCTTGCTCAGATAGTCGGCCTGCTTTCCACCTCCATCCAAGCCATCTTCCCAGGGGCCCCTTCAATATCGGGCATTGCAGCGCCTCAAGGATTTCTACCTGCGGAAATAGTGTCCTTACTCTCACAAGGTGACAATGTCGACAGAAGCGAGAGAGGTAATTCATTGGTGGCTCCAGCACATGGAAGCGTGGAACGGTCGCGCGATTTTCACGTCCGCGCCAGACTTAATCATAGAGTCAGACACCAGCGACCTGGGATGGGGTGCCAGGTGCTGGGATTTTTCTACAGGAGGATTGTGGTCTCCAGACAAACGCAGTTTCCATATCAACTGCCCAGATCTTCTGGCGGTATCCTTTGCGGTTCAATGTTGGAGGAGAGATCGCATTCACTCATCACTTCTCCTCAAAATGGACAACATCTCAGCGGTCCACTACATCAATCACATGGGAGGTACCAGATCCAAAGCACTTTCCGATCTAGCAGCAAGATTCTAGCAGTACTGCCTGGATCATCACGTCTCAGTGTCAGCGGAATATCATCCGGGCCGCGAGAACCGGGTAGCGGATTTCCAGTCTCGCAATTTTTGGGATTCCAGTGTTTGGAAACTGGACCCGGGGGTATTTTTCTCTCTGACCGACCTTTGGGGGCCATTCTCGATCGACCTCTTTGCCTCGAGACTAGACCATCAGTTACCCCGGTACTTCAGCTGGAGGCCGGACCCCCTGGCAGTAGCCACGGATGCTTTTCTCCAGGATTGGACACAAGAGCTGGGGTACGTCTTTCCCCCGTTTGCGATGTTAATTCGCGTCACAGCTCAGGTCAGCCGCCAGAAAGCGGAGTTGGTGGTCCTCTCTCCTCTGTGGAGGTCTCAAGTGTGGTTTCCAGTTCTACTGGAACTTTCCTGGGATTCTCCAATCCTACTCCCCCTGGTTCCTCATTTTCTCCGCAGTCCTAATGTGGAGCCCTATCCTCTGATTCTGCAGAACTTGTTGTGTCTGGTCGCATGGAGGATTTCAGGAGACGATGGGAAGTCCCGGGCCTTTCGGCACAAGCTGAGGAGCTCGTGGTCAAAGCATGGACAGACAGTACTGTCAAGCGATATAGATACGCTTGGGGTTGATGGTCCCGTTGGTGTCTGTGACGGGGTTCCAATCTTTGGATGCAGATGTGGTCCACATCCTGAACTTCTTAGCCCAACTGGCTTCCGAGGGCCCGGCCTATTGGTCCATAAACACCTTTCGTTCGGCCATTTCGGCAGGTCATGTGCCTATTGGCAGTTCTCCTGTGGGGGAGCACCCCCTTGTTTGTAAGTTGCTTAGAGGTATTCGTCTCTCTCTACCCCCAGAGTCTCGTTACTCTGCACTATGGGACGTAAACCAGGTTCTGAACCTTTTTTTATCCTGGCAACCTAATCGTTTCCTTTCCAGGAAAGAATTGTCTGCCAAGTTGGCAATGTTGCTTTGCCTGATTTCTTGCAGGTGTGTCTCCGATGTCAGAGTTTTGGATGTTTCTTCCAGGATGTTTACACCCTCGGGTGTTTCCTTTACCTTTCACCGTAGGACAAAATGTCTCACTAGAGTAATTTCATACCCTGAGTTTCCAGACTGTCCTAAGCTGTGCATGGTTCGTTGCCTAAAGGCTTACGAGGAGATGACAGAGGAATTCCGGCCTCCGGGCGAACGCCAACTCCTCATTGCTCTCCACAAACCCTTTAAGGCGGTTTCCTCCCCTACCATCGCCAGATGGGTTAGGTGGGTTATGCAGGAAGAAGGCATCAACCTCCGGATCTTCGGCGCTCACACGGTTAGAGGGACAATGGCTTTGAAAGCATTTGGATTGGGTGCCCGTTTGGAAGAGATTCTCAACGCGGCTGATTGGTCTTCAGACTCCACCTTTAAGAGGTTTTACTTCAAGCCTGTGCTATATATGGCTCACCTCGTGGTGAGCAAGCTTTAAACTAGCATAATCCTCGCCTCCAGTCCTGACATAGAATGAAAAATTTCCTAGCTAACGTAACAGAAAGTTTCAATTCTATTAAGGACTCGGAGGCTAACTATGTTAGTTCAGCAGTTTACCATCATAAATTTCTTGCGGTTCTGACCACTTTCCATGACATGTAGTGTACCTCAAAGATGCACGTTAGAGTGTTTTTTATTAATTAGAAAAATAATGACTAATTCAAATAAGTTTAAGTTAGCATGAATAGACTGAATCCAGCTTGCATTGGCATCTGTTTAAGTTTGCAGGAAGTAGTGTCTAATTTACAGTTACATAAATAGGCTGGCGTATGTGTTTCTTTGTGTGCTTTTCCATTTAAGACAATAAGCAAAATACAAGCCTTATCCATTGTCTCTTTATGAATACATTCTATTCATTTGTGGTCGTCTCTAGGAAGCCTTGTCCAGGATGTTCCTGTCTTTGTAACTTTCAAGATTCTTTGCTCAAGCCTTCCCTATGGACATCACTGAACTGTTTATTGTATTTCTGTATTACATAAATATCATGTCATTTCCTTCATTTACAATGCACACATGCAGAAGGAGGTGTTTATAGATTATTTTATTGACTGTAACTTATATAAAAGAATATGCATTGGCTTATTGGAATCATACATTGCTTGTTCATCTCTAAATGTGTGTGGCTTTTCTGTCTAAAACCTTGTAAAAGATTGTTTTTGGGATATGTGCCAGACTTTCTTTACCTTTCTTACTCTTCAGACTTTGCACTTGTTTGCCATTTGTTTTATGCAAGTCTTTTCTGGCTTTATTTTGGAGGAATACTTTATGTCAGTCTTCATGCTGAACTATACTTAGTTCTGGCTGCTTTCAAGATAGACATTATGCTGATCCTCTCACACAATTTGATTTTAATTTACTATTGAAATATTAATTGCCTTTGATTACCAAACCACTTTTTGTGTTCTGTAATGATCAAAATTGTGAATAAACCTATCAGGTTTAACTTTGAACTCAGATAGTCTTGATCTTATGTATGACCCTCTTAAGTATTTTAATTAGAGCATCAGCATGTTTCCATTGATATGCTGTCATGGAGGCATAGTGTTCATTCTTTTATGGGACAGAATCTGCTTAATTAAATATTTCATCATTTCCCCTTCAGATTTGACTGAAAATAATAGATTTTAAAGCATAACATATTTAAGCATATTTTAAAAAATGTAATTCAAAATTTAATTTTCATCTCTATTTTTCCAAAGATCTTACTTTTTGCATTTACTTGCTCTGTGCACTTTGGGTTTCTTATAAATATTTCTGCTAGAGCTGCTTTTAATTTCCAGCCTGGTCAAGACACGACTAAGGGGCTCATAACGATGGCGGAACGAACGCTACCGCCGGGCCGGCGGTGGCGATCATTCCGCCATCGTCATGAGATTTACCCACTGCCATATTAGGATGGCAGTGGGTATCGCGGCGGACGCAAAGTCCATCCGCCGCTTTTCTGCTGGTGGCAATCGTTACAATTGTCTGCTGGGCGGAGCTGGCCCACTAATATGGTGGTGGTGCCTCTCTTATACCTTGATGTCAAATGGATGTGTATTTTTAATTTTAGTTACGGTGCACTCATCCCCCTAAAACATGCATGTCTGATTAATGGCCAGTAATTAAACCTAACAAAGAATAACATTCACAAACCTGAAACTCGGGAATATGTGGGAGAACCCAATATGGGCTGAAAATTGCCTTGTAGTAAACCCTAAATTCTATTCAGTGGAGAAATGTGGCTCAATGATTAGAGCGGCAGACTCTGATGCAGAGGTCTAGTCCGGGACCAGGGTTCAATTCCCCGCCTCAGCGGGTCTTGGGCTTGAAAAGGCAAGGAGACCTTAGGGGTGCATGGATTGTGCATGCATCTAAGATGTGGCGCCCTGTCAGGCTGCTCCTCGAGAGAGATTACTGCAGGGGGGAAGGAGGACCAATGTATTCCCCCCCCGACGTCCCCCTTTATAAAGCAGGAAGAGTGCCACCTGCTCTGTGAAAGATGGAGCTGCTGATTCACACAGCTGGTACGCCTTTCACTAATGCTCTGTCCTCAGAACAGGAGCGATGTTGTGGCTGTCCTGAGGGTAGCATATTATCTGTAATAGGACGTACTGTCCCTTTTTATCCCAGGACACATAGTGAAAAGTGCACAACAGAGCAATAGAAAACAGTGCCCTAGTTATAATGCAACCCCAGGTGTACACCTGATGCTGAACTGCCAAAGATCCCAGAGGCACTTCATGCAGCGATTCCCTAAGGTGCATTGTCCTGTGCACCCTCATCAACGTGTACTCCCATTGTCTATTAGTGGCTTTTTATTGATTGGCCTATTTATATATTTGTTTATTTTGCAGATTTCTGTAGCGCATGCTCACACAAGGTATAGATGCGCTTTACAGGATGTATGACATTACAACGCATGTCATTACAACGCGTGCAGTTACATCGCATGCGTTACAACGCATGCGATGTTACAACGCTATGCCATTACAACGCAAGTCTTTACATCGACTTGCACTAGATGGCGTGCTAACATTAGAAAAGTGTAATTTACTATTCCAACTCCAGTCCACGTAACAGTAGGGAAGGTGTTGGGATAGTAAAGTACACTATTTGTAATGTTAGCACGCCATCTAACGCAAGTCGATGTAAAGACTTGCGTTGTAATGGCATTGCGTTGTAACATCGCATGCGTTGTAACGCATGCGATGTAAAAGCTGCGCGTGGTAAAAACCGCGTTGTAATGGCTGTTCCCCGCTTTACAGGTAAACAATAAAAGTGACACAAGGTCTTATAAAGACAAAGACCTACTACATTTTGAAGCCATAACTATTAATGTGGTTTAGCATAACAGGTTCTGGAAGATAGGGAGGAGGAAGAACAGGGGTGAGGGAGAGAAGGGAGTAGAGTTAGAAAAAGAGTAAGAAGAGAGGAAGATTTGTGGAGGAAGTAGTAGCAAAGATGGGGTAGAGTTAGAAGGGAGAGGGGAAGGAAGGAGTATTCTAGAGAATAGAGAACAGGAGGGAAGAGGAAAGTGGTGACAAGTATGAGGACAGAGTAAGGCTGAGGACAACAATTTATCCTATCCATCAGATATGGCAGTGAGGTGTGGTTCGGATTCGACCTGCAAAAAACTTGACGAGTTATGGGGTCAGGTAGAGCTTGAACAGGTGAGTCTTTAATAGACGTTGGAACACCAGTAGGGTTGGAAATGTTCCAATCTCCGTAGGCAAAGAATTCCAGACTAGGATGATTCTGCTCCAATGAAGCATGTAGAGCATGAAGGGTTCAGAATAAAGGTGTTCCCAAGATACGGTTTTCTCTGCTTCTCAAGTTCCTCGAGCCATGTATATATATACTTTATTTGGGTATAAAAATATCCTTAAAAGAACACCTCAAAGTTACAACAGCAATACACATTGTTAAAAAAGGCAAAAAACCACAGCATAAAAGCAGTGGTTGTTAAAAACTTCAAATTGCATTAAAAGCTTCACTGGTGTGTAAAAGGAACTTAATATGCAAAATGGCAAAGACAACATGACGTTTAAAATGCATTCGATTTCAGGTGTTTAACAATCAGCCATAAATGCAATCCAATATTTCGTAAAATAACAGCAGATTGTACAAAGCAGCAGTCAAGTAAGAGCAATTTTAGCAGCATTAAATAGACTGCAGAATGGAATGGAATAGCTCTTAAAAGAGGGCGCGATGACGTACCATTCCCGTTACTGCCTAAAAGTGCGTTATGCATGTCATATAAAGGTTGTAAGAGCAATATTTAGAGGTGTGTTTTCTGGCATTAAAGCTGCAATAATTGCTTGTCTACACGTCCGGATTCCAAGCCTATTCCACTCAGTTTTCAGTTTACGTCTACGTTGTGACATAAAAGAGGGACAAAGGCATACTATGTGCTCCAGGGTTTCAGGAGTCATGCCGCACCCTCTGCACGTTACATCCTCTGACAGACGGCGCCAGACGGGCAGTTCTTTTAGGAATTGTCAATCGCCCAGTCTGACAGCCATAAAACTGAGTTTTAGGTGCAAGGAGTAAGTACAGGATAGGTAGGAAGCGGGGGATATCCGGCCATACGAGATCATTGTTGCCCATGCATGTCTGCGTTTGGCAAAGTGAGCTTTATCAATAATCAGGGACCTCATTCGAATGCATTTCTTAATGCTAGTTTTAAATACTGACTTACTAGGGTTGAGGTCCCATAATGCACCCGCAGACATTTCTTGGATTGAATCCTTAAAAAAACGACTATAAGAGCCGCATGGGTTTTTCTGGGAGATATCCAGCCAAATTAAAGACTCCAATGAGCCTGTGTTTGCTTGTCTCAGTTTATGGCACAGATTTAAGTACAATCCAGTGCCAGAAATTTCATAATTTAATAAACCCAATTCAAGTCTAATCTGAGCAGCAGAGGCAGTGTTGGGCAGATGGAGAATTTTTTTGTAGAGTTTGGTCACATGTTGGTTAAAGATGGAGTTTAGTTTCCCCCTAAAAATCTCAACGCCGTATGTCAATGTCGGCCCAATTTTTGCTCTCATAACTTCCAATAATGGGGATAGACTTGGGCCAGACAGATTTCTTGAAAGCTTGCAGAGGTTCACCTGGAGATTCATAGCTTTTACTGAAATGTCCTTACGCTGTTTATTGAAGTTGCCCCTGGAGTCAAAATTGACCCCTAGATATTTATATAAATTTCCTATTGTAAGACTCATGTTGTTATACAGCCATCCTCCACCACGGTAAAATTTTCTACCGAAAATAACCACTTGGGTTTTCTTTAAATTAACCTCTAATCTATTCATGATGGTGTAGATTTCTAGTTTATTTAGTAGCCTTTGCAGCCCTTCCCGTGTCAGACTAAAAAGGACCAGGTCATCGGCATATAAATGATTACTTATTGATACACCTCCCATCTTGGGCGGGTGGCTATTTATTTCTTCAAGGGAGGATGGCAAGTCCGCTATGAACAAATTAAAAAGGAGGGGGGCCAGCACACATCCCTGTTTGACCCCTCCTCGAGCCATGTGATGTCTTTAGAAGGTTAGTCAAGTAAGACAGGGCTTTTGATAGATTGCTTTGAAAGCTAAGCGTTCTGGCTTGAATTTGATTCTGGTCTAGACAGGGAGCCAGCACAGATTTTCGAGTATTGAGGCGATGTGATTGGATTTTTCAGTGAAAGAGAGTGCTGGCGTTTAGAGTGGTGAGACGAGATTGAGAAGCCCCTGCAAGGACCACATTGCCAAATCGAGGCAGTATCAGAGCATGGGCGGCTGTTTTGAAGTGATCAGGTTGTAGGATTGGTTTATTTGTTTCCTTAGTACTTGGAGTGAAACATTAGCACTTTGAGCAATTCTATGAATGTGATAGTTATATCTTATCTTTGTTATGATTAGGTTGCCTGGAATGGAATATTGTGCCTTGCACGGTTCTGTATATTCTTAGAATGAGGTTTTGCATTTGGCGGTTACTCATGCTGGACCTGTGAGCTGGTAGTCCCTGCGTGTACTTCCTGGGTAGCTCTTTTACCTCGGCACCAATAAAGTCTATATCTGTGGAACCACTCACTGTATATAAAGTAGTTACTACAGATATGAACATTGGTTAAGAAAAGATCTATCATTATTTCCAGTGAGTAAAAAGGTTTTATTAAAAAAAATGTAAATGATTTTGGAGAGAATAGAATGAATGTGGTCTTCATAGGCTTCAGAGTGAGAACTTTCTGTTTCATCCACTTTTAAATATTGAGTAAGAATGTTCTTGAGGGGAGGATGTCTTTTGTAGTTGAAGTTTTCAGGCACATTTGGGTGTCATTAGCATATTGGTGAATGGAGACGTTGCGAAAGGGTGTTGTCAGCGTGAAGGGGTGTTGCCAGAGCTAGTCTTTTATGCTCATAGGATCCCATTCTGTCTTTGATGTAATTAGGGGTGGCATTTACAATACCCATTATATACCCGGTCTGAGGTTTTTACTGGATGCCAGAACATCCCTCCTATTCTAGGTTTCGTCCAGGAAATGAACCATAACATGCATATACAGCATTTATTGCGACACTCTCCGCGCCCTTCATACTGTGTCAGGACTTAGCTGGTCAAGTCTGTCAGGGGAAAACAACTGGGTGAATAATTATTGCAAAATTCGGATATACACCCCTCCCCCCCCCCACCCCCACCCCTCCTTTCATCATAATCAGGACTCTCAGCTCTGGAATTAGTTGATTCGCTATTCAGTAAAGAAAGGGGTTCAAGACACATCTCAGCCTGAAACCTCTTGTAAATATTTCAGGAGAGGGCACGTGGAATGCAACACACTAATGTCTCCTTAGCCCTAGCTATGTCACATCCATCTTTTAATTTACTCTTATAAATTCTCGATCAAGATAGATCTCCTCGACCTTCTGTAACCGCATACTAAATAAGAAACATAAACATAGAAAATTGGATACCGGCATCTTGATTCCCTCTTTAGGGTCTTGCTTGATAAACTTAAGTATGAAGTTTAAAGCCTAGGTACGCAACTGCTGAGATAAAAACAAACTAACCATCAACATGACTGAGTCACACTGAGACAATAAAGCTGCCCTTCGGAGGTATAACAAGGTGCAATTCCGCCATTTGAGCCGAAGCGACGCCGAGCAGGCGGCAGAGACGCTGTTTTCCTTGATTTCCCTCTGAGAGCCTGTCACACCGACGCCCTCTGCAGCGAAATGAATGCCGTCATTACGCAAACAGGCGCTAAGCACGCAGCAGGAGGAGAGGAAAACAAATACATGTTACTCCATGCTTAACGCAGCCCGTACCCTGGTACAGCGTGCGACGAGCGGACAGAAGGCCGCCCGCGCGCTGAGATGTAAAGTCAGCAAAGGGACTAAAACTATCAGTGCAAATAAGCATTTTGCAGAGAAGCGGGAACGATTCGCAGCATGAAATGGCCGCCTGGCCACAGGAAATAACAAGGAACGAAGCACATTTGTGGGAGGGAAGAGCACGTTTGAGCTTAATGTGTCGAAAGCGCAAGTCAAACTGTATTATTGTTTACTTTTCTATTTGTTTTGAAGGAGAGGCTTGGAAAGAAAGCTTCGGTTGTGTGCACAGATATATGATAAGCAGGAGTGGTGAAGAAACTACAAAGCATGCGTAGTCACCACATTTCAGCATGTTACTAGCACGGTGGGAATCCCACTGATTTGAACACTTAATCTAAGTACTGCACAAATTCATGACAGTCCTATCACTCCCTGCAATTCCCTGGATCTCAAAGGTGGCCCAACCATGGAGCTCAGCTGTCAATCACAATGACGTACACAGAGTGACTCATTCTGATTGGTTGAAGAATGATGAATCAGAACTGGAAAGTTGCCTTCCAATGGACGCCACTTGTCATTTTTAGGTATCACTCACAGACAACTTTCAGCTGGGTGCTGTTAAAAACCTATTGTGGATATTGCCAATACCAGCTGTGGGTTTTGGGCTGGCCTTCAACATAATCTAATTTGCTTATTTCTTATTCAGAGCCTTACCTTCCTCTTGTGTTTGTTCACCTGCTGCAGCATTGATTCTTTACAATCATTTTGACTGGATGATTTCTTATCCTTCCACTTCTTACATTGTGGGAACTGTGGATCTGATGTACGGAATACTGGTCGCAAAAAGCTGGTCGCAATTTGTGACCAGCATTTTTGCCACCAGGAATGAATTTCGCAAACTGACATGTGTATCAATAGGTCGGTTCATAAAATTCCAATTCAGAATGAGTTTTAATCTGACCTACCTCATGAATAGTAAATCGCATATTGCAACTCACTTTGATTGGTTGCAATCACAATTATGTGATCTTTTAATTTAGTACATTGTCCTTAAAGGAAATTGCATCAATAAAAAAAGTTTTCTTAATTTGAAATGTTTGTTTGAGTGTTGGCAGAGGTCCCCTGGATCACTGTCTGCTCACCATAAACTGTTTTTCTACATTCAGGGAAAGGGGACTGGGAGAATGGCTTACCACCCAACTGTGGAGTTAATCATTTGTCAATATTTTGCAACCAGATTTTGGTTGCAAAACATGCAGATACACCTCATACTGATTTGGCATGTAGAAGGGAGACCTGCAACACAGCCCTTCCAAATACTGTATCAATATGGGGTCGCAATCCCATTTTAGGGGTTGACTCCGAAAACGTGATTGTTACGTAGGTAAAACCTACTTTGTGTTTGCACTCAGAAAATTGCTTACTACATCTGGTCCTGTTGTTTTTCTTTTTCCTTCAGCAGTCCAGGTAGGTACACGCTTTTCTTGCTCTCTCCCTCATATGCTGCCTACCCAGTGATATATGTCCCTGCCTCCACACTCTTCTGTTGCTCTTCCATTCTACCCCTAGTTTTTATGCTGCTTCCCTCACCTGGTTTTAGTAGTTTTTCTAATGTATGTGCACCCCTCAACCAACTTGTTGATGTTCATTCCACCTCACCAACCCAGCAAGTTACACTGTTGCTCCTCCCTCATCCTCTCTCTTTCTATTTATTTTTATTTTTGGACCAACCGCTGCTGTAATTTACTTTGCCACCGTTGTTTTAATTTTCTAATTGAAACCTCCAAGTTGTACATCTGCCAAATTTGGGACAGTAAATTAAAGGTGCTATTCAAAAAAGTAGCTTACACCTCTGAGTAATTTACACATGTAATTTTTGAGTAACTTTACTACTTGTAGCTATTCACAAAATACAAGTGTAAAATTAATAAAAAGTGTAGACTTACATGTCTCCCACCCTGAAAAAGCGGGTGGGGCCAAAGTTATGAGTGTAAGTTACTATGGCAAAAAAATGAAACAACAATAAGTCCAGCAATGCACATATTCATTTCTTTCAATGTGAAGCATTTCAACAAACATTTATGAATTTATAAATTAATGTAACATTAACGTTTATTAAAATACAATTACATTACTTTTAATTAACTCTGCACATCACTTTTATTAATTGTTTATGCACAATTAAAAATAAATGTTATACTTTAGATGGTAATTTGTTTTTTAGCTACATTTGAGAGAAATACTTTTTTAATTTTGTATATTAAAATTAAACATTTAGTTCAAAATAAGTGTTGTAGCATTTTTCTTATCACATTCTACCTTTAAAATACACATATAAATTAAAAGTGAGTTATAGAATACATTAAACGTAAATAACTGTTATTTCACTATTATTGTTACATTTATTTTTAATTCACAATGCACTATTAGTATATGTTTTTAATATTAACTTATATTCATGTATACGTTAACTATTTTAAATAATATATTTTGATTTAACATTATTTCCAATAGAATTGTAGGCATTAACCTCATTATTTTATGTGGGACAGAGTTGCAGACTCAGTGGTTGGCCATGTGTGTTGCTGGACTTACGATTATTTCTTTTATTTACAGTGGTGACTTACACTCATACATTTGGCTCAAGCCTATTTTATAGGGGCGGAGACATACAGGTCTACATTTTAAAGTAACTTTACATCCAAATTTTGTAAATAGCAAAAAGCAAGCAGAGAGTAAACTACATGCATCTCTTTTACTATTCAGTTCTCCCAAACAACCCTTTCTAAACAATTCCCTCTGACTCTTCCTCCTCCTCTCCAGGGAGAGGTGTGGCGCAGCGGCCAGAGCAGCTGACTCCAGAGCGCAGGGCTCAAGGTTCGATCTCCCCACCGGTGGCAGCTCAGCTCAGCACCATGTGACTCTAGGCAATAGCTCCCTTAACCTCCCCGACGGCCCCCAGCACCTTGAGACGCTTAGGGGCGAGTAGTTTTTACTTTACATATACTGGATTTAGATTTATATTTACTCATCCCAAGCCTCCTCCTACTGCTATGAGCTCCCCAAAAAATTGAATTCTAAATCCTCCTCTATCCCTCCATTATCCTTTTCAATCCAAATAACAGACTAACATGTCCACCACTCTAATTAATTTCATATTTCACTATACTAATTTACCACTAATCCTTTATGAACTCTGGATTAGCGTGCTACTCACCGAAAAAACTCTTCAACACCTCATCAGGGGTAGCAAGCGCTAAATAAATGAAACCTTTTCCTTCTTCTATCCCTCCACTATCCTTCTCATATCCACCACTCCAATCACTTTCATATTTCAATATATTAATTCACCACTAATCCTTTATGGGTTCCGCAGTAGTGTGCTACTCGCCAAAAAAGTGCTTTGACACCTCGTCATTGATAGGATGCGCCATATAAATGCAATTATAATACAATACAATACATGTGTAAATTACTCACAAGTGTATGTTTGTGAATAGGCCAGTTAGTGTTCTTGTTTGAATTTGTTGAGATAAAAGATGTCACAGTCACGTGCATTTTTTACGTAGATTTTTCAGCTTCATTTGGATGCAGTACTTGTCATATTTTGATTTAAGGTTCTGTTCATCTTGTTAACCAAAGAGAAGATAAATATCATTCCTCTGAAAAAACTATTGATACTTTACAAATGTCAACAAAGTTGCGTATTTGCAAAATGTTGTGAAACAAGTTCACTTCATCAGTCCATAATCAAATATACTTTGAAAAAAACATGCACAGATTTTAGATTGTCCAGGTAGATTTATTACCATCAGAGAGAACAGCTTATACAACCACACAAGACAGTACCCAACTGCTAATGAGCTACCACCCATCATAGAACCTAGAACCCTATAAGAACAATAACACTCTAAACTAGAACATGACCACAGATAACATGGACACTACACACCTTCCCCCCTTGAAAACAAAACAAAAAAAAAACTAATATCTAAAATGTAACAAAATCATTCATTTTAACAGGTGGTTTTCTCACACGAGAACTTTTCCTTGGAGCAACTGAGATAGACACTTCCTCTATGTTGATTCCCAACAGGGTCTACATTAGATGTTGCAGCAGTACCTTGAGTTAACAGTGGTTCAGTAACATTACCAACTTTATCCATAATGTCAGTGTTTGAAGGAAACCCTCCCTCAGATTCAAGATTAGAACCACTCAAAGTGTCTAAAAAATTTTGAAAATCCCCATTCTCCTCCATAACCAAAGGTTCCGTTATTGGAGGTACAAATGAATCACCACGAATATCTTTGGATCTAAATATGGATATTCGTCTAAAATTCCATACTTTACCTCCTTGTACCCTAACAGCTTTGCTGAAAACTTCAATTACCTTCACTGGGTCAGACCATCTAGACCATCTTTTGTCTATACCACCCAATTTAACATGCACTAAATCACCCACTTTGATTTTGCAGTCCCTTGAACAGTTGTTATTCTTTATCTTCTGCATTCTATCCTGATATCTTTGAACACGCTCTCTAACTATTTTGAAATCCAAAATAGGATCATGAATCTTGTTCTTCTTCAGCCAGCATGGCATGAGCTTAGAGCACGGTCTCCTTCCTCTTAACATCTCAAATGGAGAACAACCTGTAACAGAATTAGGAGACATCCGGTATGTATGCAAAGTAGCCCGTAAAGCTTTCCTCCAATCAATACTATTTTTAATAGCTAACTGTATGGATTCTTTCACAACCCTATTAAAGCGCTCAACCTGGCCATTAGCCATCGGATTGTAATTAGAAACTCTTTTATGAGTGATACCACATTTGTTTAGAAACATTTCAAATTCATTACTGATAAATTGTGGCCCATTGTCAGAAATCAACTCAGAAGGAATGCCTTCCCTGCTAAAGATGTTATCTAAGAATTCTATCACATGATTAGAAGTTATCTTGTCCAACACTTTGACTTCTGGCCATTTTGAAAAATAATCCACTAACACCACAGCGAAGACCTGTTTAGCAGAAGGAAGATTCAAAGGCCCAATAATATCAATACCCAACTTGCTCCAGGGGCCCTGCGAGTACTCAATAGGCGAAATCCCCACAGATAAGGGTTTAACTGATTTGTCACTCCTTGAACATTGAATACAATCTCTAACCCACCTGTCCACCATACCATCCATGCTAGGCCACCAATAGAATTCTCTCAGACGTCGTTTAGTGGAGGACATACCCAAATGTCCTTCATGTGACAAATTAACTAACTGTTCTCTGATACTCTGAGGTGGAACAATTTTATCACCTCTGATTACAAACCCGTGCAAAAACATAAGTTCATCATTAATTTTCCAAAACGAGCTCAACTCACCGCTCAACTTCCTTTCTTCCGGCCATTTTCCTTGTAAAAACTTTACAACATTTTGTAAAATGTCATCCTCAGACATTGCCTTTGCCCATATCTCCTCCGAGATGGCGTCCGAACTTACACTGTCCTTCACATCTTCCATGGTATATGCTATATCGCACTCCTCTGAAGTGTTAGTACCCTCAGAACCCACATCTAAGGACAAGCGAGACATGCAATCAGCATGAACGTTCATACGACCGGGAATATACACAACTGAACACTGGTATTCCTGCAACTTAGCAGCTAACCTGGCTAAACGGGCTGTCAGAGTTCTACCACCCCCAGCCGCTAACATATTAATCAGTGGTTTATGGTCAGTTCTTAATTGAAACTTTGTCCCCCATAAAAATGGCCTGAAATGCTGAGCAGCCCAAGTGCACGCAAGTAATTCCTTTTCAATAGTGGAATAATTAAATTCCGCTCCTCTTAAGGTTCTTGAAGCATATGATACAACATACTCCTCGCCATATTTCTTTTGCAAAAGCACAGCGCCTAAGCCAGTATTGCTAGCATCTACTGCTACAATGCATTCCCCTCCAATGGTGAAAGGTCTCAAAAATGGAGCCACACAGATTTCTTTTTTAAGTACTTCGAAAGCTAGTTTTTGCTCATCTCCCCAGATAAATTTTGCGTTTTTCTTTAGTAGGTTGCGTAAAGGGAATACTTTTGAAGCATAGTTTCTAACAAACTTACTTTAAAATTCTGTCAGACCTAAGAATGATAACAATTGATCTTTTGTTGTGGGGGCAGGAGCCTTTGCAATGCTAGCTACATGGTCCGACTTTGGTTTGATACCCTTGCTTGAAATTTCGTGGCCTAAATATTCCACATTATCTTTTCTGAACTTGCATTTTGAGAGTTTAAGTGTTAGACCTTTACACTGTATATTATTCAACACCTTTTTAAAATTACAATCATGGTCATCAAAATCTTTCCCAAAAATCAGAATGTCATCTTGAAAGGCTATGGCACCCGGACAATCTTCTAGCACGTCTTTCATAATTCTCTGACAGACCGAGGCAGCACTAGCCAATCCAAATGGCATCCGTTTAAATTGATACATACCCTCAGGTGTAATGAAAGCTGTTAGACATTTGGATTGTTCATGTAGCATGATGTGATGGTATGCACTTGCCAAATCAACAGTGGAAAACACACGGGCACCAGATAAGGTTGAGATCAATTCGTGAATGTTCGGTAACGGATGCCTGTCGATCCAGATCTCCTTATTTAAGCTACGGAGATCAACACACAGCCTAAGATCCCCGTTGCCTTTAAGGGAAAGAACCACCGGAGAAACCCATGGAGATGACTCTATAGGTTCGATAATGCTCCTTGAAACTAGATCTTCTAGCATGTCTTTCAATTTATTCCGATATGCTAAGGGAACATTACGAACTTTATGTCTTACAGGTATAGCAGAATCCTTTAGTATTATTTTGTGTTTAAAGTTTGCATATTCCCCCAGCTCATCACTAAATACCCTAGGAAACATTTTTTTTATATTTTCCACACAATCCTCACTGAAAATACTGTATACAGGTGGTGAAGCATTCGGATCTAACTTTATACCCAATTCTTGTTGATGGGGCCACCCCAGTATAGATACCCCTTTGGTGGCTACATATAATTTACCTTTAATTGTCTTTCCTTTGAAAGTCAAATCTGTCCACAAGTAACCTTCCAAATCGATTTTGTGCCCTGAGTAACTACCAGGTCTGATGTCCAGGGGTAATAGTTTTCTATTCTCCCATAATTTTGTGAATAGATCTCTACCTATAATGGAATACCAAGCACACGAATCTATCATCATAATGACTTCTTTTCCATCTATTAATATGGAACCAGATGGAAACCCTTTACAATTATTTTCAGACACACAAGAAATGCAATTAAATTCATTAAACTCTGTCGCAATTTCATCTTCATCACAGGTAACACAACTGACTTTTTGTAGAGATCTGCACATCTTCCCAAAATGACCTGGCTTTTTATATTTTATACAAATTTTACTCCATGCAGGGCATCCTTTATAGTTTCCCACATGTTCAAAACTGCCACATCTATAGCAGACCACAGGATTTCTTCTGTTATTAAATTTATTATCCTTGAAACTTGGATCTCTTTTAATGAAAGCAGAGGGAGTTCTCTTAGGAGTGAACTGAGTCTTTACAAGTGAAACTTCTGCTACCGGGTCTTGTACTTTGACGTTGACAGGTGGAGGTTGACCTCTGATCTCACTTACGAACTTTTCAGATTGTTCTATGCCTTTAGCGATATTGACCACAGCATTCAAAGAAGATTCAGTACCTAACCATAACCTCTCTTGTATCTTTTTACTTTTGGTTTTCATCATTATTTGGTCTCTAAGCACTTGCTCGTAATTAATAGTATCAAACGCACATGAACCAGTAAGGGAACGTAAAGCTGACACATAGTTTTCGATGGATTCGTCCTCTTTCTGAGCACGAGAATAAAATTTAAATCTTTCCATCACAATGTTTATTTTCTTCCCAAATCTGGTGCTCATTTTCTTAACTGCGACTTCAAACACATTTATTCCTTCAGTGCTTTCGAGAGGAGGCAGATTGTCAAATTCTTTGATCCCTTGGCCTCCTAGGCAATGCCTCAACAGGTCTAACTTCCTTTTAGGGGAGCAACCTTCCTCCTCCAAAACCTCAACGTAGGCTAAAAACATGGGATACCATAAGTCCCATTCCATTTTTGGATCTCCGGCTGTAGGCAAAAAATGTGGTGGTGCTGAAATATTAGACATTTTAATAGTAGAAATCCCCCTTTTTAAAAAAAAAAAAAATGAAAAAATAGATGTAGATAAGCTGGATACTCTGGATAAAGCACGAGTGTATCTGGCACCACAGTCACACTGCTACAATTGTTATTACTTAAAGACTTCTTCCATAAAGTTTCATATTAATTGAAAAAAAAAAAAAAATTAATTTCGTAGTAAGTTAATTAGTAGTAAAATGATCCCAAAGCAAGATGTCATTGAAAAATAAACAAAAGTGACTGTGTCACGTATAACTGTTTGACCCGCGAGTCCTTAGATTCAAAATTGAGGTATTAATCACAGTTCCCGTGTAGTTTCACCAATCTAAAATGGCCGCCAAAGCGCGTGACATCATCACGCTCCCAGCATGCCCTTATGGAATCTTCTACGAAGGTGAGGCGCGTTAGTGAACGCTGAGAATGGTTCCCTTCCGAGAACATGGAATGCGGCTCGAGCGGGTGAGTGTATCTTTTAAATTTTGTCGCGTTACAGCCACGAACTCAACAGCGCATATGAAATAGTATAATACGCTGACACCATTTGCCGTCAAAATCTGCCGCAATCACAGCGCATAGATAGTTTTACTACTCAGCCGCAGGCACAATCAAAGCGCGAGCATCATTTTAAATATTCTTTCGCTCAGAAGTCGAACACTCTTGACCATCCAAGCAATAACCAGCCAGTCTCAATTAATTAGAAGTACGACTCAGCCGCTGGTGCAATCATGAGCACATCATTCCTAAACAGCCGCGGGTGCATTCATGCACAAATATAAAATACCTTAAAACGTCTCTAGGCAGTGTTGTCTTCATCAGTGAACGCTGTCCTCCTCTGACTCCCAGTCGTCGCCAGTGTGAAGTAAGCACATGATTCAGATCAGGTGGATTCCAGGTAGATTTATTACCATCAGAGAGAACAGCTTATACAACCACACAAGACAGTACCCAACTGCTAATGAGCTACCACCCATCATAGAACCTAGAACCCTAGAAGAACAATAACACTCTAAACTAGAACATGACCACAGATAACATGGACACTACAGATTGCAGTAGCAAATATCTCATTTCCCATCTCCTTTTTAATTTCTAACCACAACTGTGCTTTACATGTGGTTTTAAATGATTTTTAGAAAGGGTTTAGACATATGTTAAGTATTATAACCAATCCTATCCACAACATAATTTTAACTATAGTTTTATCATAGATGGTATAATATCTTCCAAAGTACAATCTGATCTGGCCACCATCTCATGCAGCACATGGTCAACTCACACTGCCCAGAGCCCATGGGCATATGGGGAGCCTATGCCCTCGTGCTGCAAGCTCTGTCCCAAATGCGCCCTAACTTGGCTGTTTATGGCTTTCAGCCGTGTGTCACAGGTTATGATGCAGTGTGGCTATAAGTTGATATATGTTTAAAATGAACTCCAGCACATGCATAGGCCATATTTGTTTCAAATATGTCTTTATTGGCATTTCAATTCACATTCTTTTATTCATTTACAGGAGCAGTAGTCAAATCAGTAAAGAGATAGCTTATCCCATTTCGTTGTTTGTACACAGTTAGGCAAAATACATTTATGTTATGTTTCCATGTTTGCACTTCATGTGCTTTTGAATTAATGAATTTCGTAACCACGGCATATTATACTACAATCCACTGCTCCATACATATAGGCGACCATTGGCGAGTCACAAGTATTCCCACATTTTACAACCATAGTAATCAGACAATGTAAAAACCATAAACACCGAACTTTTATTAACAGTTTAACAGCATGTCGTCCAGCGGGACTACCTGTCATATACTTCTGTAGGATCTGATCTCTTCTCAGGGGGGAAGCTTAGTTATCTCCGAGTGAAAGATCATTGTGGATCTATGGGGGGAGAAGGGGTTCCCACCCAACATTCCTCACATTGTCCATGCGGTGCCTCAGGAATGATCGCATTTCTCTCGGTTGCATCCACACTATCATCCGAGTTGACCTCATTCCTACTATCCCAGGGTCTCAGCCCTTCCGTCCACAGTTCCGCCAATGAGCAGCGACGAACCCCTCAAGCACTATGAACAAGTTGCCTGGCATCCCCTTCCATGTGTATTGCTATTTCTATTTTCACTGGGTCAACTTCTGCAACTGTAAAATCACACAATGAAGCCCTACCGCTAACCCCAGGCAAGACAAGAACCTCCCTCGGAAACACACTAATTTAAATGGGGAAAAAGTGGCTTCAATATCTTGGCATATACCTGAAATGGGATTTAGACAATATGATCAAAGACAATATCTCACATTGACATGAAACACTAAATAAAGGAATCATGAGGTGGACCTCTTTACAGATATCACTCTGGGTCAACATTCAAAGAGTAAAAATTACCATAGTACCTAGATCTGAGTACATATTTGGACTGATCCCCCATAAAGATCCTACTAGACATCCTGAGAATGATTGAAAACCAAATAAAAAACGTCATATGGGAAGGTAAACGATTGCAACAAAAAATATAAAAAATCGGTGCAACAGCAGAAGGGATGCAAGTCTCTCATCCGCAGGTTAACGCACAAATAGCCCACATGATCAGAATGAAAACCCATAGGGAAACCCTAAGCTGAGAACCTTTAGAAAAATGCATTCTAAATGCAAAGGAAGACTTCCCTAGATTGTACACAAAATGTCCCGAAGTACATTTAACCTACAATCGCATAGTGCACACTTCACAATAGTCCTGGTACAGAGGCCACACTACCCTCAAGCCCCTAAACTAATACACTCTAGAGCTTCAATGGAGAAACATATGAATATTAATTAACAGACATGAAATTGCCTGGACTTTATTGAAGACGAAAAGCATATAACATATAGATGACTTGATAGCTGATGGCCAGATCAA
The DNA here is from genome assembly GCF_964204655.1 of Triturus cristatus. NCBI lineage: Eukaryota > Metazoa > Chordata > Amphibia > Caudata > Salamandridae > Triturus > Triturus cristatus. The sequence goes on along the minus strand of NC_140586.1, from coordinate 760,538,451 downwards.
ATCCATCCAGTCTTTAGAACAGGAATTCATTTTACCAGCCTCACAATCTTGGGGATGCCAATAACTGTCCCATTACCTCAAACTAGTCCTAGGTTCACAAACTAACATGTTAACTAAATTACCTATTTTCCAATACTCACATGCAGGGCCATCTTAACAGCATTGTAGGCCCCTGAGCAAAGCAGTGCCATTGGCCCTGCCTACACAACCACTCAAAGGAATAGAAATGTTTAATGGAAAATTAGTGTTAAATGGTCTGCATGGGCCCCTATGCTCATGGAGCCCCCAGGCAACTGCCTAGCGTCCCCATGCATTAAGATGCACTGCTTACTTGCGTGGAAAGAAAACAAAGGTACAATATGAGGACTCTGCTTCACCTGAGATTCCAAATGCATTCTCAAAACAAAATACATTGGCATTACCTTGTGGAGTGCAAGACTGGCAACAGAATAGACAGAGGAGGATTAGAATACAATAATGGGGAAATAAGATAAATACCTAAGGGAGGCTCAGTTAAAATGTAGCTATTTTAAAATGTTAAGTAGATTACAGTGGACTCCATTTAGACTATATTAGGCCCACGTAACATCACACCCCCAATACTGAAGATGTGATAATAGACAGTGTGATATTGTGCACAGTGTTTTGGAATGCCAGCACCTAGCCACTTAGTTCATAGGCATTTGAAACACACTGAAACAAGGACGAATCTAGGTACTCTTAACCGGTAGCTGTAAATTAGACAAAAAAAGTGTGCTAAATACATAGTTCCTTGCCAGGCAGACAATAAAGCAGGACAACCCTAGGGCACTGAAGGAAACAACCAGTAAAATGATGGACCTCTCACAAAAGGTTGCAGATTTTAAATATAAAAGGTTTCTCCTAATGGGGTTAAAGTTTCCACAGTCTGAAAATAGGGATAGCCCTTTAAGGATATATCATGAACACTAGAGAGAGGTGGAGTGTTCTAGGGTTGTCCTTACAGACTAATAAGGTGTGGTAGTTGTACACATTGGAAACGGTTTCACACTTCCCAAGTGGCAAGATGTGCTCATATATACCTCATCTAAACACTTTAAACCTCTGCAAGTGTTTATCGCTATTGGAAAGCTGTGTTTGTTGTGCTGCGCAGAGTTGTGAAGTCCTGGTGACTTCATACAGGGAGACCTCTGTGATGGCCTTATCCATCCATCGTCAGCCTGCTGGATTCAGGGGGTTAACACAAAGATCCCATGCTGTTAATCCAGATGAAGCCTCAAGGGAGACCAGTAATGATATAAAGTGGCAGTGTGTGTGTGCGTGTGTGTGTGACTAACACACTCTCCGAAGATAGCACCTCAAACAAAAACCTATGGTGAGTGCTGTGGATTTCTTTGTGCCTTTTTGCCTTTATCACCACTCCCTATGCCACTAAACAGACTTCAAATGTCTTCTGAATTGGCCCATTTGCGACAGCAAAAAAGATTTTTTTAAATGTACAAAAGCCAAAGTTTGATTTGGTAAACTGTTACTCAATCGCAATTTGGCTATGGGAATCTATATTTGGAAGGGGCGTGTTTAGGGCATCCCTTTCCACTACTGATTCGCCGTGGTATGTATGAATGTTTTGTGACCAAATAATAGGTGCAAAACATTAATTTTGTAACAACACCTCAAAGGAGGTGGTAACCATTCGCAAATCTATCCAGACCCCTTCACCTTTGTGAATGTTGATACAAATATTTCTTAATTTCAAAACAATTTATTGGTTTCAAGCAAAGTAAACATAGGTCATACATAGTTTGAGAAACCTCACAAAACCCAAATATACAGACACTATTGTTGTATTTGTTTATACATTGATATAATAATATTGAAGTTATTGTTAGAAATGGGCATCTCTAGTTGGCAGAGGTAGGTACCTAGGTACCTTTGTTCAAATTAGGACCCTTGCTTCTTGTCAGGTTAAGGGGGATACACTTCTAAAATAACCCCTGCTCACCCCCTTAGTAGCTTAGCACGAGCAGACAGGCTTATTTTTTTTTTTTAGAGTTTTATATAACGCAAACTAGACCCGAGACATCAGGTATCAGATCGCTTTACATTAGCACCAGTTTGGTTACAGATGAACGCATTCATTTTTGTGAGGCACGGTGAGATTAAGTGATTTGTTCAGAATCACTGGATGTTGAGCGTCATTGCTGAGACTCAAACCCGGTTCCCCAGGTCCGAGGTCGACCGCTCTAGACGTAAGGCTACATCCTCTCCCCAATATTATCTCAGAGGCAGTGTGTAAAGCATTTGTGAACACATACAGTAATACAGTGAAAACACTACAAATGGACACCACACCAGTTTAGAAAAATAAGTAATCTTTATCTACACCAAAACAACAAAAATCCACAATACAGTAATACAAATAAGAATTTCAAATGGTAGAAATAGTTCAGTTCAAAGCAAATTGCAGATGCAACACTTTTCACACAAAGTACCTTGGATGCGTCGCGCACAGAAACAAAAATGGTCACAGGGAAGGTGATGCGTCTGTTCTGTACACTCAGGGAAGGTGATGTGTTCCTTACCGGAGAGGAAGTGATGCGTCGGTTTCTTACTGCGTGGGGAGGTGATGCATCGGTTTCTTACTGCATCCCCCAATGATGCGATAGACGTGGCGCCTTGATGCGATACGACGATCTGTGATGATGTGTGGGTTCTTGCAGCAAGACAGCAGGCCTTGTGTCGGAATCCGTGCGGTGATCTCAGACTTCGGAGATCGGTGCACTCGATGCGGCATGCAGCCATTTCCCGAGCCGCAGGCAGGTGCTGCCACGATTTCTTCGGCGATGCATCTGAAACAGGTGCGGATGCGTCACGCTCCTTGAAGTTGCATTACTTTTCCCAGCTCTTAGCGGGAAACAGCCTCCAGAGGTCCAAAACAACAGCAGGTACCTGGTAGCAGCTCATAATTCCCAGCAAAGAAGTTCAGGGGAGCTGGTGGTGAAGTCTTTGTGTCCCTGAGACTTCAGAAGAGGAGGCAAGCTCAGTTTCAAGCCCTTGGAGATCTTCCTCAAGCAGGGGACATAGCAAACAGCAAAGACCTTTCTCCTTTCCTTGGCAGCAAGTAGCCACTGCAGGTCAACCCCAGACAGAAAACAGCACAGGGGCAGTATTCCTCCTCAGCTTTTCCGGCTCTTCTCCTTGGCAAAGGTTCCTCTTGATTCCCAAAAGTGATTTAAAGGTCTGGGTTCTGAGCCCCAATATTTATACTACAAAATCCCTTGTTCTCTGGTGGCAGAGAAGCCCTCTGCCCAGTCAAAACCAGATCTGTCCTCTCTGGTGCAGCTTCCTGGCAGGAGGCGGAGACTGCATTGTGGAAGGCAGACCAGGCACATTCAGGTGAAAGGAACTCTCCTCCCCCTTCTCTAAATGCAGACTAGGTCTATTCAGCCCAGACTTGACCCATCCAACTCTCTGGAGCCACTGCACCTCCCCAGCCCCTGTCAATACAAAGCCAGACAGTCAATTCACATCCTAGCAGAGGCAAACTGGATGGCTAAGCAATAAAATACCTACTTTCTAAAAGTGGTCTTTTCAAACACAGAATGCAAAAAACACCCTCACTAAAAGATGCATTTTAACATTCTGAGTTGAGGCATATCAAACTTTATTTTCCTATCTTGTTCCAAGCGGTTGTTATGCTTATAAGATGTTAAAACAAACTCCTGATTCTATCCTATGGGAACAGATAGCCCTGCAATAGTGAAAAACAAAATTGGCAGTATTTCACTATCACATACCTTTCACATACACTACACCATGCCCACAGGGGTACCTTGGGCCTACCTTAGGGGTGACCAACATGTAAGAAAAGGGAAGGTTTAGGTCTGGCAAGTGGGCGCACTTGCCAAGTCGACATGGCAGTACTAGACTGCACCCAGGCACTGCAATGGCAGGCCTGAGTTACATTTACAGGCTGCTTATGTAGGTAGCACAATCAGTGCTGCAGGCCCACTAGCAGCATTTGATTTACGGGCCCTGGGCACACACAATACACTGTACTAGGGACTGACTAGTAAATCAAATATGCAAATCATGGAATCACTAATCCATTGCAACAATTTACAAAGGGAGCACTTGCACTTTGGCACTGAACAGCAGTGGCAAAGTGCCCAAAGCATCTAGGCCAGCAAAACGAAGTCCAACACACAGCAAAAACACAGGAGGCAAAGGTAGAAATACAGGGGAAACCCATGCCAATGGTAAACGGTCTAACAGTTATCAACAGGACTACTAATAAATGAATAATAGGAAAGTAGATAAGAGAGGAAGAGAAAGGAAAAGAAAGAAGAAAGAAGGTGTAGAAATAATAATCAAAAAGGGAAAAATAAGACATCTGAGCATTATTGAAGAAATAAAATTAGTAAGGAGTACAATATTCACAAAGGTTTTATTTGGGCAAGATAAAGGTCGAGTATTTCCCATATTGGTTGGGTCTTGTGTCTCCAAGCGAATTGTTGTAGCGTGATGCTATCTGCTCTTCCCGTGTAGAATAACAGTTCTTTCCAAGCTTGGAAGGAGATCTTGGTGGAGCTATTCCAGTAAAGTATGAGGTTGAGAAAATATCTGTCATTCACATTTGTTAGTCGTGTATCATGAGCACCAACAACAACAAGATATGAGAAACAAAATATTTGTTTAATTTGCAAAACATGTTCAATAAAATTAAACATTGTTAGCAAACATTTTCTCAGCAGGTAGCAATAAGAAACCATGTGAGCAAGGTCTCCGGTTGTAACACAGCAATTCCAGCATATCAGGTCATTTCTTAACATCATTTGCCAAGATCTATGAAGGATATTATATATTTAGTTTGTGACAGGGAGGGCATCATTTTATATTGAAGACTAGAGATTTACATTTCTTGTCAATTACAAGGGATGTTTTCTATATTGGATTCGCGTTTCCATTTGAGTGGATGTCAGTAATTTAGATGACTTGGGGAGGAGGATGGCATAGACTCTGGAAGCAAAGTGACCACTACGAATGTACAAGGCTAGAATAGATGGGGAGGAGAATGCAAGCTTTACTTTAGAGATGATTGATTTTAATTTGAGGAATTTGTAAAATTCCATATTGTACGATCAATATTTAGTTTGTAAATTTGCGAATTTCTGAGGGGATTGAGAGGGAATAATTTGGTCCAAAGTAAATAAACCAACCAGGGTCCAAATTGGTCAGTTGATACTTGAACCATCAAGTTTGATTAGATTTTTGTTCCAGATGGAAGACAAGTTAAAATGTTTAAGTTCCATGGTTGATTTCGAGTCAAAAGATAAAATCACTTGTTTGCTTTGATAAAATATCTCTGTGGAGTGAGAGAGGTGCACATTAGAGACGGTTTAAAAAGAGATAAGATTTGAGTTTTGTAGGATCTGATATTCTACTTGCAGCCAAACTGGTTGGTATTGGCCTGGTTGTGATAACCATTTAGAGCTTTGTTTGAAGAGGAAACATAATGAAAAGTTAGCGAATCTGACCGCTCTCATGGTTTTGGGGAATCTTAGTTTTTTCAGCTAGATTCTTGGTCTCTTGCATTCCAAAGAAAATTGCTAAAAAGATCATCTAATTTGAAAAAGAAATCTTTTGATAGGGAAATTGGAATCATAGAGATCATATAATTAATCGTAGGTGTGATCATCATTTTCAGTGTTTCAATTCTACCTCACCAAGTCAAGAATTGTGGGGGCCAGCTTTCCAAGATTTCTGTTACCTTTTGTAAAGGGATAGATTAATTATGTTTATGGGGATGCACATTTTTAAGAACAGGCAGAAGTCCCATGGACCACTGCTTACTCATAAAAAATGAAACTTAAATGTTTAATTTTTATCTTTTTAAATGCATCTAATTTTCCTTTAAGGAAAATGGGCTGCATATAAAAAAACTAATTGCTTTATGAAAAGCAATTGCAGACATGGTGTTCTACTGATGCCAGCAGGCCACCATCCCTCTGATGGCTGCAATTCCTAATGCGTCGCAAACTTCGACCTACCTCAATAATATTCATAAGGTGGGTGGATTTGCAACCCACTAGGAATCGCTAAATGAAACCCAATATTTTTCATATTTTAGGACTAGCAATTTCCAAATTGCTTGGCAGAAAAGTGGACTTTGTACACATGGCCCTTTGTGCACAAATATTTGCATAGATTTGGTTGACAAGTGGCATGGATGAATGTGCATTTGTTCCCAAAATGCCTGGAATGTCATACCTGGAAATATTATATACAGCTCACACAAGGGGACAGCCATTGATATTTCAGATGCTATGATATTTATCCCCGTACCCGGACTGCAAAAAGAATGAATTGCCACTAAATGTAAGTCAACTAGGTGGTAATAACGGCCAGCTTGCTAAAGCGGACACAACTGTCCTGATGTGCACATAATAAAGAAGCATTATTTATCAACAATATAATGAAATGTCTCATGTAAGTGAAAAAATAACATACTGAAAATTCATTTGGAGTCAAAGATGCTTTCACATGGTACTAATTACATGTGTAAAGAGTTGTTGTAAAAATGTAGATGATTGTGTTCCACATATTACAACCACTTCAACAGGAATATGAGAAACCCCCGCCTAATACACTTAAAAAAATTGCCACATATTCTGAGGATATTAGTGCGGACCAAGAGAAAGAAGCAAAAATATATTGATCTAATAATGTAATTTAATGACAAAGGGGGATAACGTATGCAGAAAATACATTAGCAGTGGCAAAGCAATACTGGGCATTTCAGGAACTTGCACACCTTGTTTGCAGACCATGCTAATCTACTGTATGACCTCTTATACATAAAGGCATAGTTGTAGGTGGAAGCACATTATGACTCAGTTGCCAAATTGAAACACTATCTGCAAGATGTGTGCACCAACCTCAATCAGCCCAAATCTGAGCTTCCATATTATTTATTGCCACTTTTCACAAAGAGACACAATGGCAGTAATGTCACAATTAATGGAAGATAAACATGTCACTATTGGGTTTCCTCCCAAATGTTCTGGAGCAGATAACGAGGATGGAAAATGAATTAACTAATTAATTTTCCCTCATCGTCGTCTGTCGAGTCTCCCCCACCCCGCCCCCACTGCCTCACCACTCTTACCTGCATGGGCCACACCTGCAAATGTTATAAGTCTCAGAAAATCAGTTGTGAGGAGAGTGTTTTAGCTGTTTTTGGGCACTTGCCCAGTTACATGTTTAATTCTACCCACACCATGGTGGAAAAGAAGTATGTGCTAACTTCATATGAATTTCTGAAGGAACAGATGTAAACGATGCATGAGGTACATGTTCAGTTCGCAAAGTCCTCATGAAGCAGTGAAGCGATATTTTGCTGAACCTACCTGCATAAACACAATGATAACAACACTCCCCCATCCCTGGAAGTGGCCTGGATGAGTAACAGATAAAGTACTACCTGTAGTATATAACCTACACGTACCTCAACCGAGGCACTCAAAAAGTTAATGTTTACTTTTTTTTTTTTTGCGGTGGGCTTGAAAGGATTTAAAAACAGAGGCATCTCAACTGGTAATTTGAGGATCCTTCTTCGATTTGCAAATCCACCGAGGATTTGTGAATCCAACTCAGAAAATAAAGGCGCACCATTGCACGAGGATGTTTTTACTCCTGTTATCCAATGCAGAATCTTGAATGAGTATTTAGGAACCCACTGCACTCTAATTAGCAGCCATCTGAGAAAAATGTTTGTTGTGGCCACCTTTACACTATATGGAGTACCATGTTGGTAAAAATAAAAACAAAGAGACTATAAGGGGGTAAGATGAGCCTGCCCTAAAACCGAAACTCATGTAGGGTGTCTTCAAAAGGAATCCTCATGTAAAGAAAATAAGTGTTAATACAATTATCGCAGGACTCGTGAATCATGGACCCTCCCTGGGTTCTGCAGACCCTCAGTTATGGATCGCAGTCCTAAACATAACTCGGAAATGTCAATGTTTTTTGTGTTAATTCATAACTACAACACCACTTTCAAGACAAATTTGTCGGATTTCAGGCTTGTAGTGACGTAGGAGGATTAAATGAAATGTAATGATACTGTACAACAAAATATGGATTGATTTATCTGTCTATCCCTCTTTTTTAACATGGTTTGAACAAATTTGGGTAATACTCGAGGTAATTTTGGCAACCTCGCATTTGTGGTTGCCATTTGCCGATCCACGGTGAGATTACTTCATAAATGATCATTGATACAGGGTCATGAATGTTTTTTCTGTATATCCTTAAATGAATTGAATATGCACTTCAATCGTGCTGTTAAACATTCAATACCTGTTTGTAGGATGAGAAATTTACCATTACGAAATGGCGCTTCCAATTTTGTTAGCTGCCACCCCTCGTTTATTCTAATACCCAAAGGAGTGACGTGTTCAGGCTTGTAATGAAATATGAGAATGAAATGAAATGTAACGATTTTGTACAAAAAATATGCATTGATTTATCTGTTTATCTTTTTAAACATTGTTTGAATGAATTTGGGTTCTATTCCTATACTCGAGGGAACTTTGGCCACCGCATATCTGTGGTTGCCATTTGCCGATCTACGGCGAGATACAGGGTTATGAATGTTTTTGTTGTATATTTCTAAATGAATTGAAAATACACTCCGATCATGTTGTTAAACATCCAATACCTGCATGTAGGGTGAGAAATTGACCATTACAAAATGGCGCTTCCAATGTTGTTAGCTGCCACCCTTCGTTTATTTCAATACCCAAATGAGTGACGTTATTTAACATGGCGCCTCACGGATAGGAAATGTGAAACACTGACGAAGGACTTGTTCCGAAAAGCGTTTGTTTTGCTGCGCTACAAAATAAACTGGTAATTGCTGCAACTTATCCCCGCGAGTGCTGATTTCCTTTCATCGCGAGAGAGGAATTTGGGAGCGAGGATAATTTGCGGAGCACTGCCGCATGAGAGCACCCGCCCTAAGGGTGCCGCGCTATGTCGGTGCACAGGAGCTGAATAAATATGTATATATTATATATATATAAATATATATAACCTACTGGCGGTTGCCAGTAGGTAGATATAGTTAGGACCTAGGAAATCCGCAACATTCTATTTGGAATAACGTTGGTGCCGATTGACGAATCTTCGCGAAATTTCACGGTGATTCGTCAAGCGGGGGCCGAGAAAAAAGGCGGTCCCAAAACGCTTTTTCCCCATGCATTTTCCCATAGGACCTGTTGACGCAGCTACAGCCCGAACTGCTGAACGGAATTACACCAAATTTGGCAAAGAGGTAGTCCTCAGTTCAGACTCGTGCCTTTTGCTTAAATGGTGTAAATCCGTTCAGTAGTTCCTGAGAAAAGTAAAATCATAGATATATCTATGGCCTCGGAGGATCCGCGCACCCTCCCCGCACCCAGCACGTACCCTGCCGTGCACGAGCTGTATTCTAATTGGCTGTCAACACTCCAGATCAGGAAGTGTTGACAGCCATCTTGTGCTTGCTTTTCCACATGGGGAGCAACATGTTAGCTGCTCCCCATGTGAAAAAGCAATGCCGGCTCCCGCAGGAGGCGGGGAGCCAGCTGGGACTGTGGGGGAATTGGGTACCCCCCACGGTCTCCAACGAGAGGCCAGGCCCATAATTTTTTTTTTAAAAAGGCCCATGCCCGGGGGATGGGGTCCCCGGGGCAAATTATGGCCTTGGGAGGGGTCCACGCGGCCCCCTTCCCGATTTTGTTTTTCATATATAAAAATTGGGGTCAGGCCCTGGGGGATGGGGTCCCCAGGGCCAAAAAAATAGAAAAAGAAGGGGGCTACACAGCCCCCCCTTCTAAAACAAAGAAGGGAAAAAAAATGGGATCGGGCTGGAGGCCACGCCCCCTCCTTACACCACTCTGCAAACACGCCCCCTGGCGCGTTTGCAGAGGGGGAACTAATTCCCCTTGAATACTGGGGGTCCCTGGGGGCCAACTAGCCCACCAGGACCCTCCAGTATGCACCAGGGGGCTGCGTTGCAGAGAGGTGTAATGGGGCCATGCCCCTTTTTACATCTCTCTGCAACACAGCTCCGTGGTGCTTACTGGAGGTAAGTATTCATTCCTCATCAATCGAGAGGTCCCCTAGGGGCCAACTAGCCCACCAGGTACCTCCAGTAAGTGCCACGGAGCTGCGTTGCAGAGTGTTGTAAAAAGGGATGTGGCCTCTGAGCACCTCTCTGCTCCCTGGCGCATACTGGAGGTACCTGGTGGGCAAGTTGGCCGCCAGGGGACCTCAGGATTCAAGGGGACTTAATCCCCCAACTTAAAACATGCCATGGGGCGCGTTTGCACAGTGGTGAAGATAGGGGGCGGGGCCTGAGGTGATATGTGTGCAAACACGCCCTGTGGCGCGTTTTAAATTGGGGAATTCATTTCTCTTCAATCCAGAGGTCCCCTAGGGGCCAACTAGCCCACTAGGTACCTCCAGGAAGCGCCACGGAGCTGCGTTGCAGAGTGTTGTAAAAAGGGGCATGGCCTCTGAACACCTCTCTGCAACACAGCTCCCTGACGCATACAGGAGGTACCTGGTGGGCTAGTTGGCCCCCAGGGGACTGCAGGATTGAAGAGGAATTAATTCCCCAACTTAAAACGCGCCACAGGGCGTGTTTGCACACGTCACCTCAGGCCCCGGCCCCTTCCTTTACCATTGTACAAATATTCCTCTAAAATCAGCCGAACTACGAATTCCGATTTACTCACCTGTTATCAGGAAAGAAGCCAGGGCTGCATCTTTTAGACCAGCACTTACCCTGAAAAGTAATTCTAAGCGTACTTACCAGTAACTTGTATTTCCTTCCATAGGAATCCATTGTGTGGTTTTCAGCAGAAAAGTTTCAAAGTGTCCATTTTTGAAACGTACAAATATTCCTCTAAAATCAGCCGAACTACGAATTACGATTTACTCACCTGTTATCAGGAGAGAAACCAGGGCTGCATCTTTTAGACCAGCACTGACCCTGAAAAGTAATTCTAAGCATACTTACCAGTAACTTGTATTTCCTTCCATAGGAATCCATTGTGTGGTTTTCACCAGAAAAGTTTCTCTGTGTCCATTTTTGAAACGCACAAATATTCCTCTAAAATCAGCCGAACTACGAATTCCGATTTACACACCTGTTATCAGGAGTGAACCCACTGCTGCATTTTTTAGACCAGCTCTGACCCTGAAAAGTAATTTTAAGCGTGCTTAACAGTAACTTGTATTTCCTTCCATAGGAATCCATTGTGTGCTTTTAAGTAGAAAAGTTTCTGTGTCTATTTTCACAAACTAAAACTATTCCTAAAAAATCGTCTGTATGACCACTGAGTAAGAAAAAGTAACGATGACTACTTACCTGCTAAGTGAATTTTCTGCCATAGGATAACATTGGTGATTCTATGTGAAACATTTTCTAAGTGTCAACTTTTAAAATACAATAATAATCCTTAAAAATCACTACTGTAACCAAAACGCTTTTACTCAACTGTTTACAGGAGATGTCCAAGGACTGAATCTAGCATCCAGTCCTGTGGTTAGAAAAGTAATCCATAAAGTAACTAATTGCATTTGACTAGAAATTCACATTGAGCTCATTGTTGCTTGTGTTTGAAATTGTGTTGCCCATTGCAACCACTGTAACTACTGTACTTAAAAGTCTATTTCCTATTTGCAAAGTATTTAAACTAAAGTAATTCATTCTGAGAAAGTATATTTTGTATTGTAATGTATAATGTAATTAAAAAAATAAAATATCTAAAAATAAACAGTTTAAACAATGTAGTAAATCAGTATAAAAAAAATCAGTATAACAATTAATACATTAAAAATTGTCATTTACAAAACCTTTGAAATTCACTGAAAAAACCATAGGTTTCAGGCCTGATATAGTTAGGAATTAGCATTTAAAAAACCTTTGAAATTCACTGAAAAAAACATAGGTTTCAGGCCTGATATGGTTAGGAATTAGCATTTAAAAAGCCTTAGAAATTCACTGAAAAAACAATAGGTTTTAGGGGTGTTATAGTTAGCTGGATATTTCACTCGAACAAAACCATTGAAATTCCTCCGATATAGTTAGTTGTACTAACTACATCTCGTGCACCCGCAATAAACTGCTGATGATGTCACATATTACATCATTCATGACATGGTCAGTGACATCACTGATGACATCTCAAATATCATCACTGATGACATCACTGATGACATCATCCATGTGACAATCAGATACACCTCATCATACATTAGTATAACCTTTCATCACTCATTGTAAAATAGAGAGTGCCAGATTTAAAACCATTGACACACCAATACAAGTTTCTAAACACCCACTCAATGATTCCTAGATCTATACACACATCTAATCACTTACCTATAGATTCACTCATACATGCTGTCAATGATCAATAGAACACTATCAAATATACTTATACACCTATATCGACATTACACACCAGCACACATCCTAATCACTTATGAAGTCATCCTACTCACTTATGCAAACAATGGATCATACTTACTTTTACTTAGCTATACACTTATAAAAACACCACTTCATCTATTCATATAGATAATAGCTCATACGTAGTGTGTTTTAAAATCACTATTACAACTATACAGTTATCCATACAGTCACTCATACAATCACTGAGTCTTATGTTTACTTATTTATATACAACAACTGATACATACACTGGCTTTTATTTTTCTAGTTTGTTGGACATGTACCATTGAGACATATATTTGCTCATCGCCACACCCATAAAGATATTCACTCACCCAAACAACTGTTATAACATGTAGTTTTAACTTCATATAACTACTGAATCAACTATTCACACATCTGTGGGCAGTCACACACCCCCTACCGAACCACACACACATTTACTCTCCCATACAAATACTCAGTTAACTAATCAATAAATAATATAGACTTTCACGTAGCTAGTAACCAACTACTGCAGCAGTTTACACAACAACTGGCAAAGTGATACAGATATTCACACAATTTAGTCACTATCCAATATATTTAGTGAGACACTATAAATTAGTCAAGTAAACAGTCAATCACACTGCTACTAAATCCTCCATCCAGATATTTATATTTATATATCCACTCATTCTTCAATGCAAATTGCTATATATATATAATACATATTTAAATAACGAACCAAACCATATTCTCTGGATGATGTCATCAGTGATGTCATCAGTGACGTCATTTGAGATGTCGTCAGTGATGTCACTGACCATGTCATGAATGATGTAATATGTGACATCATCAGCAGTGGACTGCGGGCGCGCGAGATGTAGTTAGTACAACTAACTATATCGGAGGAATTTCAATGGTTTTGTTCGAGTGAAATGTCCAGCTAACGATAACACCCCCAAAACCTATTGTTTTTTCAGTGAATTTCTAAGGTTTTTTAAATGCTAATTCCTAACTATATCAGGCCTGAAACCTATGTGTTTTTCAGTGAATATATATATATATATACATATATATATATAACAGTTACATCCTCTGATTACAAGAACCCCCGACCCTACAGGGAGGCCTCAAGGCAATGGGCACGGAGCAGCCCATCAAAACACAACCGTGTACAGAAGAAATTTGAGGCCCAATATTGGAGACAAAGCTTTAATTCAGCACCCAGCCACACAAAAATGCTTCCATTTCGCTACGCGTTTCGGCGCTTAAATGGCCTTGATCACGGGTGGAAACCAACAGTCAAATTGCTAAAGTGCGCTTCCGCGTGCTTTAAAACATGTAGTCACATGACTTGATGTCAGAAATACAACTCCCATAGTGCAATATAAAGTCTGTATATATATATATATATATATATATATATATATATATATATATATATATATATATATATATATATATATCACAAGCCGTCCTGTACCTCCTGGCGGCGAACAAGAAAAGCAACGTCCCACACGAAAGCTCGTCAATCACAGGTGTTTTATTTGCTCATTACATCGCTTATCGTTACTCACGACGCGTTTCGGGCATCTAGTGCCCTTGATCACATAATGAAATGGCGGTACAATTCAAGTATATATACTCTTTCTTTTTTTCTCCCTTGTTTTTTTACGTTTGCACCACGTGATAATGGAAAGTGACAACATACTATACGTGTAGGCTTTTTTCCTTTTCTTCTCACTAGTTTTCAAATCACTGGTATAAATACCGATACGTTGTCTTATTGCATAACAATATTTAGCGTCACAAATGTTAAACATCTCATAAAAAATGATAACAACAAAAACTTCTATAGCAGCAATGAATAAATATGCAACAAGTAATGTATACTAAGCAACCTTGAATGTGCAAATTATGCATGTGCAACACTACGCTGTAAACAATTGATAATGATGCATCTTCATTTTGATAATTGGCATGATGTGTCTGAATACATCTTTACATGCAATTTACATACATTATTTATAATATATAAAATAATGTCCAACGTATGTGCATAGATGTACATTATATATGTGCAAAATACGCATGTGCAAATTAAGCTATGATTAGTGCAAATTATTTTGAGATGTGCAAATCGCCACATGAATGTGGATCCGCTTGTGCAAAATGGTGCTGTTATAAGTGAAGCTAAATGTCAATGTTAAAAACGTAAGTTAAATATTGAGAAGTATCTTTTGATGTTTATAAAAGCCTAGATGTATAAAGAAATTATTGTTCCTAGTGAATTAAAGTGTCAAGTGCAAATGCATTTAAAAAATCTATTATCGATAAGAATTATTAATTGGGAACAAAATAATAATTCAACAAATATTGTTCAGAAGCGAATGGCACAGATATAAGGTTAAGGAAATACGAGTGGTGACAGCAATATAAATGAACCTGATAATACAATGATCATGTTTCCAATTGCAACTACATGAAATGTTATGAGATACAACATGATTTACATAGGTCTAATGATGTCATGCATGTTTAAAACTGGGCCCAGTTAAAAACTATAAAAAGGTGTGCATATCCTCTGTGTTATTAAGTCCGTTGGGAAATTTACTATCAAGTTCTAAAATGTATTTTGTTTCTCGCTGCCTGAGTATTTTTTCTCGATTTCCTCATCTGTGTGAAGCTAAAACTGAGTCAATCACAAAATAAGAAAGGCAATTGATGTCTTTGTTGTGGACTTCTTTAAAGTGACGAGCGACCGGATATGCCGGATCGCTGTTGATGATAGCGCGAAGGTGTTGTAGGATTCTCACATGCACCTGGAGCTTGGTACTTCCCACATATCGAAGCCCACAGGTGCATGTGAGTACATATATCGCGAAATCAGTACGGCAGTTGTAATTGCCATTGATTTGTGCCTCATTTTCCCTAAATGGGGAATGGTATTTGGTAGTGTTCACACCAAATTTACATGCACGACAGCTTGTGCATCTGAAAAAACCTTTTCTAGGTTTTAGCCATGAAGTGGACTGTGCAAGTTCAGGACAGTTTTTAGATAGTTTACCTGCTGTCGACTGGTTTTTTCTAAATGTGATGGTGGGTTTATCTGGCAGTGTGCTCTTGAGGACGTTATCGGTAAGGACAATGGGCCAATTTTTATTCACAATGGCTCTGATTTTTCTTTCCTGACGACTAAATGTCGTAATAAGTCTAGGTGATTCTTCCGATGGAGTGTTCTGTCCTTCATTATCTAGGGCATTTGGTAAAAGAGATGCCCTAGATTTCTTACTAGCTTTTGCAACTGCTTCTGTTAGTATTTTGTTAGAATAACCCCTTTTCCCTAATCTAATTAGGGCTTCACTTTGGCATTTTTCAAAGTCCTCTGAACTGCTGCAAATACGCTTGAGTCTCAAAATTTCCCCATAAGGAATGCTGGTGATTAAATGTTTTGGGTGTGCACTGGTTGCGTGTAATGTAGCGTTTCCTGCTGTAGGCTTTCTAAACGCAGTAGTGACTAGTTCACAGTTATTAATTTGAATGCAGACATCCAAAAATTCTATTTTGATGGGACTAATACATGATGTAAAATGTAAGAAAGAAAAAAAAAAAAATATATATATATATATATATATATATATATTCACTAAAAAAAACATAGGTTTCACAAACGTTATAGTTAGGAATTAGCATTTAAAAAACCTTGCAAATTCACTGAAAAAACCATAGGTTTCACACATGTTATAGTTAGCTGGTCATTTCACTCGTAAAAAACCATTGAAATTCCCCCGTTATAGTTAGTTCAGCTAACTATAAATCGCGCGACCGCAATCCACTGCTGATGACGTCACATATTACATCACTGTATTCACTAAGATACTGTTAATAAGTCAGTTATACAATTAATTTTACAAAAAAACATCCATTTAGACACTTATTTGCCCATTTATTCTTCCATTAACCTTTAGATATACATATATAAAAAATATTTATTTTTCATAAAGACACATATTCAGTGGATGATGTCATCAGTGATGTCATTTGAGATGTCATCAGTGATGTCATGAGTGATGTCACTGACCATGTCATGAGTGATGTAATATGTGACGTCATCAGCAGTGGATTGCGGTCGCGCGAGTTATAGTTAGCTGAACTAACTATAACGGGGGAATTTCAATGGTTTTTTATGAGAGAAATGTCCAGCTAACTATAACATGTGTGAAACCTATGGTTTTTTCAGTGAATTTGCAAGGTTTTTTAAATGCTAATTCCTAACTATAACGTGTGTGAAACCTATGTTTTTTTTTGTGAATTTGTAAGGTTTTTTAAATGCTAATTTATGTATGTATTATTATATTTTTTATATATTTATTTTACAATAAACTACCTATGTATATAGTTATAGATTGACTGTATCCTTTAATATGGAATGGCTCAGCTCTTTTATTTTGAATTTGGATAAAGTTGAACAGCATAGTTCATATCTTCTATAAACTTATAAACAGTTTAAAATGTTTTTTTGTTTTTTTTCAAGGGATTTTCACCGTGCGCGCACCCCGCGACTTTGTGAAAAAAAATAAAATGTTTTTTTCACCTTTCGGGGTCTTTTAGGGACCCCCTGACAAAGACTAGGGGGTCAGGAACTCTCTACCCTGCCTCCTTTGCACGTTCTCCACCTTTCTTTTTCACTGTCACACACAAAATGGCGTCCGACACTTCCTGATTTCGACCGATTCGAATGTTGACTGACATCTAACCACCAATCAGAATTACGCTCGCGGACATTTGGTGCGCGCACCGTGCGAGCACCGTGCGTGCATATAGATATTTATGTACATTTAACTGCAATTTTCTCAGCAACTACTGAACAGATTGACACCATATATGCAAAAGGCACATGACTGACCTGAGGACTACCTCTTTGCCAAATTTCAAGTAATTCTGTTCAGCCGTTCGGGCTGTACCTTCGACCAAAGGTCCTATGGGAAAATGCATGGGGAAAACGCGTTTTGGGACCCCCCTTTTTTCTTAGACCCCGCTTGACGAATCAACCCGAGACTTTCAGGGTAGGAGCTGAGCGGAGCGCCCCATTAGTTTTGAAAAATTTGCGAGGATTCGTCAACCGGCGCCAAAGTTATTCAAAATAGAATTTTCAGATTTCCTATGGAAACTCGGTCCTAACTATAACTATCTACTGGCGACCGCCAGTAGATAATATATATAACACTCCAGATACCAGGATGCTCTTGGCAGACACGCCCATGTGGGCGGATCTTATGAACTGTTATTTGGGAGTTGCGGTATGCTGCCTTCCGCATTTGGCCAAACACCTGTGATCAAGAGCGTATCACGCTCGAAACGCGTAAGGACTATTATATTGGCTGATGAATTCTGTGTGTATGCTGGACCCGTGCAGAGCTGCCTTGCCGAAATAAACAATTACACAAGGTGTGTGCCTCCCGAAGTCTGGTGCTTTGTGTTTGAAATTGAATTGCGGCCCGACCAGGGTCGTGGAGAGGCCCCCCTCAAATGGAGTGGTGTCCAGCGTGTCATTGTACACTGCTAAATGGAACTTTGTGGTTTCTGCAGTAAAGGGACAAATACAGCTCTGACGCAACCAGCAGTCATCATGGAAACCTATTGAGGTAATTTTAAATTTACAATGTGGGAATGGCAGCCGTAATGGTGAAAGTATACCACTCCAGATACCAGGATGCACTTGGCAGACACGCCAATGTGGGCGGATCTTATGAACTGTTATTTGGGAGTTGCGGTATGCTGCCTTCCGCATTTGGCCAAACACCTGTGATCAAGAGCGTATCACGCTCGAAACGCGTAAGGACTATTATATTGGCTGATGAATTCTGTGTGTATGCTGGACCCGTGCAGAGCTGCCTTGCCGAAATAAACAATTACACAAGGTGTGTGCCTCCCGAAGTCTGGTGCTTTGTGTTTGAAATTGAATTGCGGCCCGACCAGGGTCGTGGAGAGGCCCCCCCTCGAATGGAGTGGTGTCCAGCGTGTCATTGTACACTGCTAAATAGAACTTTGTGGTTTCTGCAGTAAAGGGACAAATACAGCTCTGACGCAACCAGCAGTCATCATGGAAACCTATTGAGGTAATTTTAAATTCACAATGTAGGAATGCCAGCCGTAATGGTGAAAGTATAACACTACAGATACCAGGATGCACTTGGCAGACACGCCCATGTGGGCGGATCTTATGAACTGTTATTTGGGAGTTGCGGTATGCTGCCTTCCGCATTTGGCCAAACACCTGTGATCAAGAGCGTATCACGCTCGAAACGCGTAAGGACTATCATATTGGCTGATGAATTCTGTGTGTATGCTGGACCCGTGCAGAGCTGCCTTGCCGAAATAAACAATTACACAAGGTGTGTGCCTCCCGAAGTCTGGTGCTTTGTGTTTGAAATTGAATTGCGGCCCGACCAGGGTCGTGGAGAGGCCCCCCCTCAAATGGAGTGGTGTCCAGCGTGTCATTGTACACTGCTAAATGGAACTTTGTGGTTTCTGCAGTAAAGGGACAAATACAGCTCTGACGCAACCAGCAGTCATCATGGAAACCTATTGAGGTAATTTTAATTTCACAATGTTGGAATGGCAGCCGTAATGGTGAAAGTATAACACTCCAGATACCAGGATGCACTTGGCAGACACGCCCATGTGGGCGGATCTTATGAACTGTTATTTGGGAGTTGCGGTATGCTGCCTTCCGCATTTGGCCAAACACCTGTGATCAAGAGCGTATCACGCTCGAAACGCTTAAGGACTATTATATTGGCTGATGAATTCTGTGTGTATGCTGGACCCGTGCAGAGCTGCCTTGCCGAAATAAACAATTACACAAGGTGTGTGCCTCCCGAAGTCTGGTGCTTTGTGTTTGAAATTGAATTGCGGCCCGACCAGGGTCGTGGAGAGGCCCCCCCTCAAATGGAGTGGTGTCCAGCGTGTTATTGTACACTGCTAAATGGAACTTTGTGGTTTCTGCAGCAAAGGGACAAATACAGCTCTGACGCAACCAGCAGTCATCATGGAAACCTATTGAGGTAATTTTAATTTCACGATGTGGGAATGGCAGCCGTAATGGTGAAAGTATAACACTCCAGATACCAGGATGCACTTGGCAGACACGCCCATGTGGGCGGATCTTATGAACTGTTATTTGGGAGTTGCGGTATGCTGCCTTCCGCATTTGGCCAAACACCTGTGATCAAGAGCGTATCACGCTCGAAACGCGTAAGGACTAATATATTGGCTGATGAATTCTGTGTGTATGCTGGACCCGTGCAGAGCTGCCTTGCCGAAATAAACAATTACACAAGGTGTGTGCCTCCCGAAGTCTGGTGCTTTGTGTTTGAAATTGAATTGCGGCCCGACCAGGGTCGTGGAGAGGCCCCCTCTCAAATGGAGTGGTGTCCAGCGTGTCATTGTACACTGCTAAATGGAACTTTGTGGTTTCTGCAGTAAAGGGACAAATACAGCTCTGACGCAACCAGCAGTCATCATGGACACCTATTGAGGTAATTTTAAATTCACAATGTGGGAATGGCAGCCGTAATGGTGAAAGTATAACACTCCAGGTACCAGGATGCACTTGGCAGACACGCCCATGTGGGCGGATCTTATGAACTGTTATTTGGGAGTTGCGGTATGCTGCCTTCCGCATTTGGCCAAACACCTGTGATCAAGAGCGTATCACGCTCGAAACGCGTAAGGACTATTATATTGGCTGATGAATTCTGTGTGTATGCTGGACCCGTGCAGAGCTGCCTTGCCGAAATAAACAATTACACAAGGTGTGTGCCTCCCGAAGTCTGGTGCTTTGTGTTTGAAATTGAATTGCGTCCCGACCAGGGTCGTGGAGGGGCCCCCCCTCAAATGGAGTGGTGTCCAGCGTGTCATTGTACACTGCTAAATGGAACTTTGTGGTTTCTGCAGTAAAGGGACAAATACAGCTCTGACGCAACCAGCAGTCATCATGGAAACCTATTGAGGTAATTTTAAATTCACAATGTGGGAATGGCAGGCGTAATGGTGAAAGTATAACACTCCAGATACCAGGATGCACTTGGCAGACACGCCCATGTGGGCGGATCTTATGAACTGTTATTTGGGAGTTGCGGTATGCTGCCTTCCGCATTTGGCCAAACACCTGTGATCAAGAGCGTATCACGCTCGAAACGCGTAAGGACTATTATATTGGCTGATGAATTCTGTGTGTATGCTGGACCCGTGCAGAGCTGCCTTGCCGAAATAAACAATTACACAAGGTGTGTGCCTCCCGAAGTCTGGTGCTTTGTGTTTGAAATTGAATTGCGGCCCGACCAGGGTCGTGGAGAGGCCCCCCCTCAAATGGAGTGGTGTCCAGCGTGTCATTGTAGACTGCTAAATGGAACTTTGTGGTTTCTGCAGTAAAGGGACAAATACAGCTCTGACGCAACCAGCAGTCATCATGGAAACCTATTGAGGTAATTTTAAATTCACAATGTGGGAATGGCAGCCGTAATGGTGAAAGTATAACACTCCAGATACCAGGATGCACTTGGCAGACACGCCCATGTGGGCGGATCTTATGAACTGTTATTTGGGAGTTGCGGTATGCTGCCTTCCGCATTTGGCCAAACACCTGTGATCAAGAGCGTATCACGCTCGAAACACGTAAGGACTATTATATTGGCTGATGAATTCTGTGTGAATGCTGGACCCGTGCAGAGCTGCCTTGCCGAAATAAACAATTACACAAGGTGTGTGCCTCCCGAAGTCTGGTGCTTTGTGTTTGATATATATATATATATATATATATATATATATATATATATATATATATATATATATATATATATATATATATATATATATATTACCTACTGGCGGTCGCCAGTAGGTAGTTATAGTTAGGACCACGTTTCCATAGGAAATCCGCAACATTCTATTTTGAATAACTTTGGCGCCGGTCGACGAATCCTCGCAAATTTTTCAAAATAGGTGGGGCGCTACGCTCTGCTCCTACCCTGAAAGTCTCGGGGGGATTCGTCAAGCGGGGGCTGAGATAAAAGGGGGGTCCCAAAACGCGTTTTTCCCATGCATTTTTCCATAGGACCTTTAGACACAGCTACAGCCCGAACGGCTGAACAGAATTACTTGAAATTTGGCAGAGAGGTAGTCCTCAGGTCAAGGAAGTGCCTTTTGTAGGTTTGGTGTAAATCTGTTCAGTAGATTCTGAGAAAATAGCCTTTAAATCAATATATATATCTGTGGCAGCTTACGGTGCGCTTACGGTGCGCTTACCGTAAGCTTACCGTACGCGTACGGTGGCGTGCGCGAGCGCGATTTTGATTGGCTCCTAGATCTTAGTAAACATTCGAATCGGTCGAAACCAGGAAGCGGCGGCCGCCATTTTCTCTCTCGCTCTCTGAGTTGGGCAGCAAAAACGAAGCCCAAAAATGTCTAAAGAGGCAGTTTCTTGAGATCCTAACCACCCAGCATTGATATAGGGGTCCCCAAACAACCCCCAAGTCCCCAAAAAAAAATTATTTTTTTTCGGAAAATCGCCGATTATGCTTACCGTACGCGTACGGTAAAAATTAAAAAAAAAAAATTATCCACATTCGCGTGACCACCGTGCATGCACGGCACTAACTGCGTAAAGTGGGCGCGCGGTACGCGAAGCGCACCGCGTGCTCACTGTGCGCGCACGGAACGAACTGCGTTAACTGGGCGCGCACGCCACGAATGGCGTAAAGTAACTTAGCATTTAAAAAAGCGTACAAATTCACTGAAAAAACCATAGGTTTCACACACGTTATAGTTAGGAATTAGCATTTAAAAAACCTTGCAAATTCACTGAAAAAACCATAGGTTTCACACATGTTATAGTTAGCTGTACATTTCACTCGTAAAAAACCAATGAAATTCCCCCGTTATAGTTAGTGCAGGCAACGATAACTCACGCGACCGCAATCTTCTGCTGATGACATATGTGTCTTTATGAAAAAAAAATATTTGTAATATATGTATAGCTAAAATTTAATGGAAGAAGACATGGGCAAATAAGTGTCTAAATACATTATTAGCATCAGCAGAGGATTGCGGTCGCGTGAGTTATAGTTGCCTGCACTAACTATAATGGGGGAATTTCATTGGTTTTTTACGAGTGAAATGTACAGCTAACTATAACATGTGTGAAACCTATGGTTTTTTCAGTGAATATATATATATATATATATTGGTATGACCATCAGACCAATTAAGTTCAGAATAAAGTAACATCGAAGTGATATGAGATGTAAAAGAAATATCCACTACAATGAGTACACAATTTTGAGATATGAACCATACCACAGCAGATGTTAGCTGGATTAGCCTGGAAACATGACACCATACAACCAAGAAAGCAATGCTCTATAGGGAACAACACTGGGTGTTCAGGTTACAGACACATATCACTGACCGCAAGACGACATCCCCTGGAGCGAACTCCCCATAACCTGATTTTGCCTGTGCAAACATTGTAGACTAGCTAGTGATCCTGCATATAGTAATGAATCGGCAGGCCCTACCCTAGAGATCATGCACATCACTGATATTCCAAGCACTATATTCCAAGCACTATGTCATTCAAAAATAATTAATACACCATTACAGTGGGGTAGGTTGCCGGCAGTGCTCTGCGCTGGAGGCTGTATCATTTTAACTATTTCTTGTCTGCGGTATCATACATTAGCAGATCCCACAGCTTTACCTTGACCGAGATGCCTTTGTCTCCTTTAGATTTACCGCACAATACGCAGATTTCTCACTGCAAGACCCAAGGTGCATAGATTATTTACTGACTGGGTAAGCTGCAACAGCTAGTTTACAACTATCACTGACCTGTGATGTTTCACAATATTTGTTTATTGTATGTCGTGTCTAGTTTGTGATTGGAACTTGTGATAATCCTTCATTGCCAACACTCATGAAACTCTTTAAGTCCATTTTTATCCGCTATGGGTAGCTCACTGTGTCTCACTGGTTCTCGTGAATTTTTGGCTTCTTCAGGGTGCACTTCACGTTTGGATGGTGCACCAATTGATTTGCTTCAGCTCTATTTGGTGGAGATTATGACATTGACCATGCTTATCTATGTTGACTCATTGTCTTTCCGTCTTTCAGGTCAGATCTGTCCCATAAAATTAGGTACTGTTTCTACCACACATGTAGGGTGGTTGAGTTGATCGGGCACTTAACATATTTGTCTACGGTCCTGATTACTTGTAGATCAGGTTTCAAACAGTCCTGAAGAATTGCCCAAATCATCTGTGACTTTTGTATTGAGAAGAAACATGTCGACCCCCTTTTGAATTTGAAAAACAAAGGAACATTATTTTCTCCACTGTTTTACGCTGTGATATGACAAGATTCATCAATCTGAATAAATGTCTTTTAGTAATTTTTAAATTTTACCCTTTCTTTACCAAGCTACACTTCTAGAACCATCCTCCTAGGTTCATCACAGCTAACACTACCTGAAAAATATCTCGGACAAAGAACCCCCTTGAGGTGCTCACTGGGCAGTGCAGCGCCGGACCAACGAGATGCTGCCTGATGATGAAGCATGCTACCCAATTGGGTGTGGGCTCTTGCTTCTAAATATTCATATTCCTCTGACTTCTATAGACTTTGGTTGGACACTTACGGGGTCTACCCCCTTCTGTCTCTTTTAAAGTAACTGCATACCTTTTGTATGTGTTTTGAACAGCCAGGCGAGACTTCTTAGGCGCTCTTGGGATTTGCAGGGTGAGACAAGGTTCTGTAGGGATCTGCTGAAATTTTGTTAGGGCCAGCAGAGGAACTGAGAATATTGGCTTAGAACAATCAATGTACAAGTACTTAAGTAGAGGTCTTTTAGGACTCACAAAGTTTCTTGGGTCCTCTTAAAATAACCACAGGGTGGCGTATAGTGGTTTTAGGACAGTTTAAAGACATTTGTAAGAAAACTGAGACCTTGTAGAGGAGGGCTTGACACACTGAGCACTATCAGAGTAGGTCCAATAACCAACTGAAGGTCAATGGTGATTGGCTGATGGTTAGTGGATGATCAGAGGTTCAAGGATCAAGGTGTCTGATGGTTAAATGCTGGTCATCTGGGACTGTCTGAGGACCGGCTATAGATATCACATGTCTATGACAGGTTCTCTGAGGGTGGTTGGAAACTAGCTTATCATAGACTGAGGTATAACGTGTGATCTCCTAGGGTTGGCTATGAGTATATGAGAGCCACCTAAGAGCCCCTGAGAGTCATAAAATAATCTTACCTGGCCCATTTAGGAGCTTTCTGAACATGACAATATACAGGGTGAATGTCATACAAAGAGGTTACAGCAGCTGTGAGGAATGGCAGAGGACTTCTATTGCATCACTAAGGCCCCAGAAGCACAACACTGGCTCACTACCTCAAGCTGAGCCCAGGAATCAGGCAGTCTCCCTACTGCATACAAGTTTTGGTGCATGATCAATACAAGTAGGTCACTGCTCTCTCCCAATCTCTGGAGCACACCTCAAGAGTCATGAAAGCCATACAGGAGTTTCCTGCGCCCTCCTCACTGTTTGTATTTTTAAGGTCAGGAGGCAACGTAATATACCACTGCTCCCATGTCTGTATTTCTACTGGCATTGCTTCACCTATTCTGGCTGCAAATCTTGCATTGACTTGCCAATGCTATGAATGTTTTGTGTATGAGGGAAGCTTGTACTGCATTTTCCGCTGTTCCACCTGCTTGGTGTTTATAGGAAAACTTACTCTGAAGATGGAGTCTTTTAAAACGTTTTACCATTTTATATTTAATGTTTCGAAGGCCAAGAGGGGCATATATTAGGGCTTGTTCTGCCGTCATTGAGCATAACCCCAAACAAACAACCCTAAAACACACAGCTTTTTTCAACAATCATTGTAAACATTTTATCAGGTTAGGTCTCTTTTTTCCTCATTTTTATGTTTTCTTTTTTTTTTCTTAATAACATAAAAAATGTTTTGAAGAGCACTATTGTGGAAGGATATTTTACAGGTTGATCATGAAGTAGTTTAATAACAGTAACTGACTAAGGGGCATATCATCAAGTGCTGGTGAAATAATTATCGCCACTTTTGCAGCCGTTTTAGGCCGAAAAGCGGCGATAATTATATTGCTTTATTTGCAAGGACACGCTAGTGTGTGTTTTCTTGATTCAGCTCCCGTTTTGTTCATGCCTCGCTTTGCATCTCTAATGTGATGCAATTGAGGCATGCCTAACAAAACACCATGGGAAATTATCGCTACCCCAGCTTTGTGATGTCATCAACGAGGGGTAGCGATATTTAAAATCCTGTTAACTATGTCTTAACGCAGGAATTTAACGTCTGTTAAATTCCTGACTAAGGCATAGCTAACATGGGAGGTGGATTATGGTGATACGACCACAGGGTCGTATCACCAAGGCTATCTCCGTTTTGGGTGCAACATCGCTGGTTTTCCAGCGATGTTGGCCCATTTCCCTGGAATATTATCGCCCTGGAGTAACACGTTGTTAATAACGCGTTACCAGGGCGATAAATTCCTGCGATAGACGGCGATAAATAAACAAGCGCTAAGCGCGCTTTGCGTTTATTAATCTCCGTACTAGTAAATATGCCCCCACATGATTAGGAATGCAACTACGTCTCAGATGGTTATTCTTTGCTGACCTCTTAGATTCTTCATACAGAAAAAAACATGTTTCATGTAACTGTTTCGTTAATAAGGAAGATGTGTTTCCTTTGTACCATTTTTTTATATCCATTCAGCACAAATGAATACAACCCTTCATAAATCACCACCGACAATTTGCCCTGCATAACAATTTAGGAACTGGAACATATTTTGCGTGATCCGGTCACTGTTGTCAGTGATATATTAACTATGTAAGTGAACTGTAAAACAAAACCTCTAATTCTCATTAGCTTGGTGACCCTGGAAGTCATAAATATGTCAACAAAAATGAGCAAAGTGAAGAAAAATGGAATAGCTGTTGAGGCAAGACTACAGTTGCCGCTTCATTCTGGGTAGGAGCCAGGATCATACAAATTAAAATCACTGCGCTGTTCTATAAACCCATCTGAACATCCTCCATCACTACACTTCGGGGGATATTCTCAAGAACGTGTGATAACCATCGCAAAATTAGCTTAACACAACTCTCCACATCGCAGTCTATCACGGGAAAGTAACTCTGTGTTACCATGGTATTCTCAAGCCGGCTGTACCATGCGATAGTCCCACAATAACGCGTCAAATGACCGCACTAAAATCAACGCGACTCTTTAAAAATGTGAAACACAAACGCGAAAAAAGTTGCGATGCCCCAAATCGCAATACAAAAATCAGCGACAACCAGCGACGGGTCTGCAATTCCCACGCATCATGCGGGAAAATGCACTATAAAAGCAAAACCAAAATCAAACTGCGTGGCACCATAGATGCACCAGAACCAAGTGCACAGGACAACCCGAACCCCACAAGCCCCACGGAGGACCAGCCAGGAACCCTGTGTTCGGGGAAGGGCAAGGAGAAGAGGAAGAGGAGGACTAGGTTCAGTCCGCAGGAAGATTGGATCATCGTCACGGTTGTGATAGAACACTACCAACAACTGTTCGTCACCTCAACTGCCTCATTGGTAACACAAACAGAAAAATGGCAGTCCATCGTCACCAATGTGAATGCAGTCAGAGTATTGAGGAGGTCAAGAGGCGCTGGTATGAAGTGCACATCCAAACCAAGGAGAAACTCGCTGCCAATGGGAAGGCAGCAAAGGCGACTGGAGGTGAGAGTCCTGCGCCACTGGAGGAGCTGGATGAGCTGGAGGAAATGGGGGCCACAGTCATCAGTGTGCAGACGGTGCAAGGAGTTGGGGGTCTGGACACAGCTTGATATGACCTGACCCAACAGCAACAGGGTGAGTGACGAACAGGGACTGGGGGGACGGGGGGAGATGGGCACAATGGCACAAATGTACAATCATGTGCAGCACACTGCACACCCACAATGAGTGTGGTACATGTCCCTGATACCCTTGGCACACTGCAGCACACATAGAAAAAACAAGTAGGCCCGTCCACAATGTGCACAAATGGGCCACCCTCCATATCACCAATTCCACAACCTACCCATGCACATGTGCTGAATGCAGAAAAGCAGCAGCTCTGTGAGCCACACAGACTATGCAAGTGACACTACATGACAGATAGCATGGCTGCAGTAACAATACATGACATGGTGCACAACACAACATTGAGGTGGCTGAGTGTGGACCACATCCGTAAAGGAGCAGGTCACACTCTGACACATCCACGTGCACCTACAACCCATGACGTCAAAAACACATCTGCAGACAAACAATGCACAAGAGTTCTAAATATGTCCAAGAGCACAAATGACCCAAGTCGCAAACATCCCAGCACCCGAAAAGCACACAATTCAAAGGCACACCGACTCAAAGGGATAAGGGGCCGCCAAATCAGAGCTGCAGGGGTGACTCGCAAACCATGCAGCACACACACATAGCAATCACAGTACATCAACATTGACGACAATGTCGTACAAAGTGAAACCCTTACACCACAGGACAGAGGACATAACTGGTGCGCTCGTGCATATAAACTGGCCAATCACATCTGACATTGCATGACACTGTGAGATGATAATGTACGAGTACAAGCTCACTTCCGTCATGTAGTCGAAATGTTCACTGTCTCCCATCAAATAGCCAGCTTCACCAAAACAGCCACAGTGTACATTGTCATGCAGTCTGGATGTAAACATTGCCAATGCCTGAACATACATGGAACACACTGTTAATCTGCATCTCCCTTTTACATTGCAGAGGGACAATCAACACCTCCTGCTGAGCAGACCACACATCTCTACAGTGATGATGAAAAGGACACCCTGCACATTTGCCCGGACACCCTCCAATGGCTTGTGGACAGCCTCCGCACCCCATCCCCAGGAGCAGGGCAGCACAGCTGCATCGCGGTGACCCCACACCCTGCACAGACCTCACAGCAGGAAGCACTCACCACCATGGCTGGCTCAGAGGACTCCCACGACCAACACATGGAATTCCAACGCTGTGTGTTAGGGTGCCAGGAGAAGATGACTGATCAGCTGCGGGTGGGGTGGGTGGGGTTTGACCTCATGGATTGTTGGTGAGCATGGTGCAGACAGTGGGTGTCCGTTAGGGGCACCCACGTATGCCCCTAACGGACACCCACTGTCCGCACCATGCTCACCAACAATCCTTGGCTGACCTCGCTGGGGCCATTACTCGGATAGAAGAACTGTCTAGCCAGACAAGCTCCAGCGATGACAGCACAGAGTTGGCACAGATGCGGAGGACAATGGAGACCATGGAGCCGCTGCAGTCTGGAAGTAGGGCTGCCACGGCTGAACACCAGCAAGATGTAGCTGGTATCTTCCATGCCTTGCAGTTCCTCATCTTGCCATTGCTGCCACAGAGCCTGTCCCAGATAACTGCTGCTGGAACTTTGACACACACATCTCCACCCCCTGACGCGTCATTGGCCCACCGTGATGCAGCCCTATCACCTTCGCAACCTGATGTGTCAGTGCCCCACAGTGATGCAGCCATAATACCACCACACACACCTGACACACCGGACACAAAGGACGTCTCAGAGGAGTAAGATGTGGAGGGTAATGACTGTGTGAGGGAGGAGGCAGTAGCATCCATACTCACCACATGGCCTGTCCCTGCCTGGTTCAGCCCTATGCATCAAGCCCCGGAACAACACCTCCCACTGTCCCCCGGAACACTCTGCGACATTCACCTGGACCCCGACATGGCCTGCCATATCTGCTCTGGTACCAATGACACAGCAATCCGGCTGCAGACTGAAGTCTTCCTCCGCAGATTAACCTTGCATTCCCCCAAGGACTCTGGTTGGCCCACCACTGGGCAACCACATTATGTGGGCTTGAACTGGCCATGTACCCCTCCAGCTCCAACACTCCCCAGAATGTAAATAGAACATTCCAAATTACACAGATGTGTTATGTCTATGTTCGCTCACGTCTACAAGTATGGATGAATGTAGGGACATTGATTGCACAAAAAGGTACACCCTGGTAAATGTCATAAATGTGCATGTTTGACCCTGACCCACAGGGCCAATTAGATGACTGTGAAGGTGTGAACTAGCTGTGGCCTCATTGCACATGAACTACAATCGCGCAACCCCCAACGTAGCCCCTCATCCATGTATTATATAGGGCTGTGTGAAGAAATGTC
The DNA here is from genome assembly GCF_964204655.1 of Triturus cristatus. Classification (NCBI taxonomy): domain Eukaryota; kingdom Metazoa; phylum Chordata; class Amphibia; order Caudata; family Salamandridae; genus Triturus; species Triturus cristatus. The sequence continues at coordinate 760,508,654 of NC_140586.1, read as the reverse complement.
AAAATCGGTAGATCGCCTGAAGTAGTGTCCTCAGTCGCATGTGGCTACAGAACATCTCTTCGCATTACCTACTCACACACATCAGTGTGGACACAGTCTGTTTTAATGGATCACATTGATCCACATGGCAAGAAGTTGGACACCATACTCACATTGCTGAAGACACATAAGAGCACAGGTCCATCAGCAACTATCCCAAACACAATGTCTGGCTCACAGAGGTGGAGCTGCCAATAGGGATTCACCACCAATGTACCTGTGGCAGTCTGTCCCTCCCTGTGTATGGACAATGCTCATTGAGGCACAGGATTCGTCATACTAATCAACATTCACCACAGTTGTACACTGGTGAAGTTGCGTAGACTTTGTTAGCATGTGCGTGTCAGTACGGGCAAGGAATGGGCCACAACAGGCAGACAAATGCTTAAGACACTTACAGGCAGAATGGGAACATGTCGAGGTGCAAGAAATGGGGAGGCAAAAATTAACCCATATCCTTCCGGATATGGGTCTCAGCCCACCTTGCCTTGCTGATCGAGTCATGTGATGTTTGGCGTCTGCTCATTGCCCCATGTCAGGGGACACGACTTACAGCCCATGGGATCTGCATGGAGCTGTACCACCGGACTGTGCCGACTGTGTGCTATGCTGACAGTGAGCAGGTGAAAGGGACCAACAAGGTCACATGTCATGCTACATTGCCATGTGTGTAGTCTCCCTCCAGCAGTATGTCAGATTTAGGAATTTTGCCAAACGACGCTGTGCAGCTCCTTCCATGGGGCTGTATCACCTTGCACAGGTGTGTAACAACACGATTAGGTGCATGCACATGCATTCTGAGTCCGGGTGGATGCAGACATTTCCACTGTTATTCTGGCTTATGGGACCATTCCTCCACAATGCAACACGGTGTTGGGACCTGTGCTCTGGGTGTCAATAAGTTGTGGTTGCAGGAAGGTAGTTACTCGTCCATGAATGTGAGCGCAGCTTCATAGGAAATCAGTTCCAGAAGTACGTCGTTCTCGAGTTCAAGGAACACGAGGGAGAGCCAATCCATTAACTGGTCCAGACAGATGTGCTCTGTCCACGCAGTTACACCAATCCGCAACACAGCCCAATAGGGGAGTGCCTCGATGTGGTCACTGCACACGATGACTTGTGCAATCTCCCATCCACTACTTCCAGCACATATGCCACAGATCACGGCATCCCATGCACGGGTATCCCGGTTGCACTCATGTTCGTGGGCCAACAGGGGGGCACACACACAAGTCATAATCCAGTTCAGCTACCGTTGTGTTGGATAGGCAGACATCCATGGGCCACTCGAATGTGCATGATCGACAGTGAAACCAGGGCTGGACGCATGTGACATACGCAAGCCAGAAACTTAAACGGTAACTGATTCACAAAACTGCCATTGGCAGAGCTCCCAAGGGATGCAGCATTTGTGCACGGTACAGTTCCACATGACCGGGTTGTGCACGTGCCTGGGGTTGCCTGCCATTGCGTTTGTTGGTCAGTGTACTACCGGTACTCCTCAGTTCTGTGGACGATATGCCACAGCTCGGAGCAATGAGTCGTATTTGTGTTCAACGTTAGGATGTATGGGTTGTTTTTTACCAATGTGTCAGGGGCATCCCATGCAGGTGTAGCTCGATCAGGGCCAATTGTGTGTGGGGTGTGGACACGTTGGTCGTTCATTAGTGCAGTTCGTGGTGTGGGAGTTGTCAGAGTCTGGTATGGTATTTCACTCAGGGGGTGCCGGGCGCATTGAAGACCAAGGTCGGAGGTTCGGATGTCCTTCTGCCTTGTGTATTGAGACAAAGGAGCTTTCATGCCTAATTTTAGTCTGACTACTGCTTGCATTTCTGAAATGTGATGTGGCCTTCACACTGAAATTGTTGCCAGGCCTTAGATTTAGGGTGCACCAATTGCAAAACACACGTAACAGCTGGCATGTATGAGCCAAGGGCCCGATTGGCCTTGCACTCCTTGTTCCGACTCTCTCTTTCTCGCTCTTTCTTTCTTTTTTTCTTTCTTTCTCTCTCTCTCTCTCTCTTTCTTTCTCTCTCTCTCTTTCTCTCTCTCTCTCTCTCTCTCTCTCTCTCTCTCTCTCTCTCTCTCTCTCTCTCTCTCTCTCATTCTCTCTCTCTCTCTGTCCTTTGATGAGTGCCTGACACACCTTCTTAACTTGGATATTGTCTTCCCGGCTGTCACTTACAGATTGTCCAGGGATAACCCGCCATGGCTCTTCCAAATAGCTGTTTGGAGACATATTTAATTGTGATATTTTGTTTGGACTTTCAATGGTGAATGATTGATTCTGCTATTTCTGTACTCACATGACTGTTAGTTGTTGTGATTCTGCGGCATCAGGCGAATGATTTTGTTCATGATTTCATGACGTTGATGTGCAATCTCTTGGTCCTGGGGAGGTGGGGGTTGCCTGGGGTAGGTCCCCGGGGGGGGGGGGGGGTCGTCCGGGGATAGGTGGCAGTGGGTGTTGTGGCCCTCTTGGGGGTCCGAGCTGCATGATTGCTGGCTCCATGGCATCTGTTGTTCTTCAGGTGTGGCTCTGGGCTGGGCTCACTTTTCTGGTACAGGTTGTAGTCCGACTTTGCACCAGGTCAGACCAGGTTTTAGTTTCCTGCTCCTAACACGCCTTATCACCTGTTTTGTGATCTTATCTCAGATCTGGCTGGTCGTTGAGAATGTTGTCACGTGGTGTTGTCACGACTTTTTGCTCGGGAACGCTTACTCTGCATCTCATTAGCGCTAGTTGCCGGGGTCATCTGTGGCGATGTTTTTTGAGGATGCTATCGCCAGAAAACTGGTGATAACGGCTGTTTGCACCAGCTTGTGAATGGGGCGATACATTTATCGTGACTTTGGCTGCGATAAAGTGGCGATAACTCGGCGATAGGTCCTAGAGAATATGCCCCTTTGTTAATTATAGTGAGACGTACATTAAAGGGAAATCTTAACTGCCTCCTGTGGACACACAGTGGAACATGGCCACGTGCTCTGTGAGCTATGGCCAGCTTCCCTTCAATTTTAAAAAGGTAATCCATTGTAGAGAGAAAAACAGCTCTCTTCTCCCAGTCCTGCATCCCTAACAATCACCACCAATATAGCCTTAAAGCCCGCCGAACCAGGCTCTACTGGCCCTTAAAGGCCCGCTCCAGTGTTAAAGGCTCGAACTGAAGGCGAGGGTCTTTAACAAGTGAGTAGGCCTTTAATGGCCGCTAGAGCCAGCTACGAAGGGCTCTAAGGCTATTAGAACATTCCACCCCTCGAGGGCATAATGTTCTGATTTGTAAAGCAAAAGCCTCACAGAGACAAAAGGGACTGAAATCCTCTTGGGCTCTTTGAGGCCTTTTGTTCACAGCAAAAGCTGTGAACAAACAGGGGAATATTGGAGCTCCGCACTTCAACCGGCCATTAGATGCCCGGAGCACTCCATTGTTTTCAAGTGAGCTCCCAACATTTCATTGTTCTAATAGGCATCCTAAAAGGTTCCTTTGTGTTGAAGTGTATAGTGACATCATTCACCTCATGGCCCCTTTAAGGGCTGTTTTGTGATGAATGAGCTGTTTCACCCGACATCTACCTCTATCCGATTTCATTGAGGCCATGCATACTAAACTATTATCTTGACTTGGAAGCATCTAGGGCTGTACGGAGCCAGCAGAGCTTGGAATAATCTCACTGTGAATTTAGAACTTTGCCGAAAAGGGTCAGAGATATAAAGATGGTTAACCTTCACATTAAACTGGCAGTTCAAGTACGAGCTTACGTAGGAATTGCAGTATCATATACATTTTATATTTTTTAAATTGTCAATATTAAGACACCCACATGCTGCTGATGGGCATGTTCTGCTCACACAAGCATGTAAAGTCTCTTGATTGAGAAAAAAAACCTGATTGAAAATCCAGAGCTAGAATCTGGCACATTCTGGGTCACAACATTGGTAGAGGTCTTCCAGGATCACATTGGTGTGTGTTCGTCTTTTTGCTCACTAGCAGGTTCCTTTGAAATTTGCTGAACCGCAGACATATTTAGAAGAAAGCAGGTATCCAGGGTAGAACACCAAATGTGATTTTCTCATTGGATTAGTTTCAATTTCCAATCTTCTGTTCAACAGATATCAATGAGTCTACATGATTGGCATTTTTATTTGTTTTATGATATTACATGCAGTTTATAAAATGTAATCCACACTAGTTTTACCCACAGTATTTTGCATTTTTAAACAGGGTGGGTAAAGTTGCACAGCTGGAGAAAAATTTACTTTCACATTGGCTCTCAAAAACGTATGGCATCTCATCTTGTCCAATGACCCCCAATCAATCAATCAATCAATCAATCAAACAGAACGCATAAAGAGAGGCTAATCACCTGTGAGGGTATCCAGGCCCCAGATAATAGCATTGCATTATCACGTCTTCACAAATGACCCTCCCTATTTTGTGCAACTGTGATTCTGCAAAGGCAATTTTGAATCAAATTTTTAAATATGTATCATGTTGGAATGTAAAGTATTTCATTGCATTTCTCAGAAGAGATACCGACCTCTCCTAAGGGTCTGCTTGCACATTAGAGACTGCAGCCCCACCCTTCCCCCCACTATCTACCAAATGGCAGTGCATCAGGAAGAATAATCAACAGACCCTTGCAAAGCAAAAGGCTAATCAAATTTCTACAAGAGACTTATCTGCTCCCTCCCCACTTCAGTGTCTGGTCTCCGCCCTCCGGCCTCAGGAATGTCAGCATTACATTCCCACTATCGCGAAAACAACCTCACCACTTTTTTATGCACAAGGACAGACTAGGGGAAACCAAAATGTATCCAATTGGCCTCTACTACTTTGTTTCACTTAGTCACACAATACATGTATCATGCAAGCCACATATATAAACACGCACAACATTCACTTGGGATGTTAGTGCTAGCACTGGACAAGTGCATAGCAGTAACACTTTCCATGAGTGGGCCAATAGGCCTCCACTCTAATGGCATAGATGAAAGGTTGCGGCCATAAACATGGATTAGCGAAACACAGCATGTTGCCACCACTGCTTTTGTCTGGCTGAGACAGTAGACCAGTGTTTATATAATAAAGACATGTAAAGGCACCATTCCATGTCACAGGACAGGACCAGAACCTCACTCATGCCAGGGTACATGCCCAGGTTTCTGCACAAACAATAGGGCCCAGATTTACTAAGATTTTATGTTGGGGTTACTTCACTTTTATGGTGCAGCCACGATGCAAAGTCTATTTGGGGATTTACAAAGCCATGCAAAGTCCGATTTGATTTGCTTTGGAACTCAAAAAAAAAATGAACACCAGTCAGAACATCTCGCTGCCTTGAGTTGCATGGATAAAGCATGGCCAATCTTGTGCATCCAACCTTGTATTTTGATGTAAACCCATATTAACTAAAGTCAGTAAACATGGGTTTTTGCCAAAATGGTGTGCCTCTCCAAGGCTGGCATAGCGAGGAGAAATATTTTTATTTCTCCTCATTACTTCTTCTGTGTATGTGTGGTGTGTTGCATTATACAGCACACATACAAAGAGGAATAAGCTTCTAAGAGTAGTTAATGAGCAGGAAGGTATCACTTCCGGCATAAAAACTATTCTGACCACACTGGAGAATTTGTATTTCGCATCTGCACAAATAGTACATTTCCAAATGTTTGCAGAATACCAACATCTAACATCAATTCAGATACCTTGTTGATAAAGGGCAGCATATCCTTACGCAGATTTTTCTTATGAAGCTTTCCACTGAACAGCATGTCAGAATGGCTGCTATGCCGAATTAGGGCTGATTTTGGTAGCCAGGTCTGGACAAAGCTGTGGAGCATTTTGTGTGTAATTGCAAACCATGTGTGATAAAAATCTCAAAGAATAGTTACAGCTACCCAAAATCTGTAAATTTCCATGCAAAATGATATGAGAAATTTGGTTTCAGTAGCTTGGGTCCATTTGAGACGTGGTCCCACAAATGTACTTGTGTAGTGAGCGACTATTGCTGCTATTAACCAGAGATGAGATTTCTACATTTTGTGATAATCCAAGTGGCGAAATATTTTTCACAGAAAACTTTCAGTAGGGAACACTATTCAAAGAACCTGAACACTGACATTGGAGTGCAATTATTGTCAGCAATGATGAGAATTTGTGCGTACTCCTAGAGAAAAACACACTAGGATATCTTTGTATCATTGCCTATCATGGTCTAGTGAACCTCTTTAAAAGATGAATTACATTGCTAGGCTATGGTTCGTGAAGATCCTGCTTCAGGCATGTGTGTAGCACTGTGTCTTCTTCTGAAAGAAACCAATACTAGTATTACAGAAATCAGTGTTAGGAAGATACATGTGACATGGCCCAAAACATATGAAAAAGTGAATGCAACAAATTAAGGAAATGCACAATCTTCTCATGATGGATGTTAGAAAAGGGGCCTCTGCTTGACTAGGATATGCACCTAAACCAGGCAGAACCTACCACACTAGTCGGGGTAAGCTAGGTACACACCTAAGATAACTTGTGCTCACTCTCTGGTATGTTGGTGCAGAGTAGGCAGGCTTATCATAAGAGGCAATGTGTAAAGTCTTAGTGTAACACACACACAGTAACACAAGGAAGGAAAACACCACAAAAAGACTCCACACAGGTGTAGAAAAATATGGAATATTTATCTGATTAAAATAAGACCAAAACAACAAAAATCCAATCTGTAGATTTTGAGATATGACTTTTACAAAGTTAAATATATAGGCAAGCAGTGCTTTGAGTGTTTTCAGCATGCATGTGATACTATGATCCATGGAGAACAAGCACACTTCTTTTAGACCAGTTACCGTATTTGTGGGAGCTTTAGCCATGTTCCACCCCATACAGCTACCGGCGGTAATGAGTTTACAGAATCGCAAAAGTGGCTGTGAGAAGCGCCATACAGTAGGTGGGGACCGCTAGGGCCTAGTTGCCCTAGTTGCTTAGGTATTGGGAAGTAGCTGCTCCCAGCTGGGAGGAGCGCTGCGCCGTAAACCCGGGACTGCCCGGGCATGGCTGCACACCACAATTACCTGGAGTGAGGCAGCAGGAGAAGGCGCTGTCTGTGGTGCCCTCCGGTGTTGCGCTCCCGCCGTGGAAATGATGCCGGGTGAGACGCTCAGCTGGGTGTAGCTCGGGGGCAATGACATCGATGAGGTCTTCGGCGATCTCGTTGCCCAGGCAACCAGTAGGAAGGGGGTTCTCTGCGCTCAGGTGCTGGAACTGGGTTTCTCGTCAGCAGTCTGCCACCAAAGGAATGGAGTGCAGCTTTGGGGCACCAGTCAGTACAGAGCGAACAACGGCCTCAACTGCAAAAGTAAACCATGAGGCCTGGCTGGAAAACCACAGCAATCGGGCAGCGCTGCAGTTTCAGAAAATGCAGGTCTTGAGGTTGTGAGAGCTTTGATGTACCTGATACCTTGGGGGGAACAAGGAGCAAGGCCTTGGAGTCACTCTAGACCTTAGTCCTTGGTCTTCTTAGCAGGGCAGAGGTCAGTAGGCAGCAGGGCAGCTCAACAAAGCAGGGAAGCAGTTCCTTAGAACAGTCAGGCACAGCCGAGTGGCAATCTTTCAGCACAGCAGCCTTTACTCCAGGGTTTATCCCAGGCCCAGTTGTGTACTAATTTGATAGGACCTGAGCCCTGGTGCTTATGCCCAAAACTGCCTTTGATGTAGGGGCTGACTTCAAAAGAACGCTCTGAAGTGCACAAGGGTCTCTTTCAGCCCAGCCCTGGCTACTAGTAGAGGGTGAATAAGTCCTGACTAATCCTCAACGTACCACGCCACGGCCACATCACCCCCCACCTGAGAAACCTGCACTGGCTGCCCGTCAACAAGAGAATCACCTTCAAGGCACTCCACAAGACCGACTTTCCTTCTACACTCCCAACCGCCAGCTCCGCTCCGCCGACCTCGCACTTGCCACCGTCCCACGCATCCGAAGAACCACAGGCGGGAGGTCCTTCTCCCATCTCGCCGCCAAGATCTGGAACACCCTCTCACTGAACCTACGACAGACCCAAGACCTGCTGACCTTCAGGAAGCTACTCAAGACCTGGCTGTTCGATCAGTAGCGGCCCCCTGCCCAGTACCTTGAGACCCTCACGGGTGTGTAGTGCGCTCTACAAATGTTGTTTGATTTGATTGATTGACTGATTTGTGTGAGGTCAGGACATAGCCTATTCAGATGCAAGTGTGAGACACTTCTCCCCCTCTCAGCCCAGGAAGGCTATCAGTATGTAGATGAATGCAGATGTATTCCCTGTCACACCCAGCCCTTCCTGTGTTGTGGCTGTCTAGAGAGCATGCACAAAGTGTAGCTGCCACTCTGGTCAGATATATTGGAGACAGGCTGCAAGGCACACAGAGCAAAGTAAAGAGCAGAGCAATATCCACTTTCTAAAAGTGTAATTTCTAAAATAGTAGTGTTAAATCCAACTTTACCATTAAAGAGGATTTATCTTTACTATTCCAACCATACCAAACATAATAAAGCTACTCTCTCTGATTAGGAATTACAACTTAAAAGTATATAAGGGAATTCCTAATGTTGGCCTATGGAAGGAGTAGGCCTCACAGCAATGAAAAACGAATGTAGATCTTTGGTACTGCCAGGTCATATAAAACTTAGAACTACATGCCCTGCCTTTTAGTTACAGAGCACCCTGTCTTTAGGGTCACTTCAGGCCTTCCTTAGGGGTGACTTATGAGTAGTAAAGGGGGAGTTTAAGGCATATCAAGAGGTTTTAAATGCCAAGTCAAAGTGGCAGTGCAATGGCAGGACGGAGACAGGTTTGAAATGCTACTTGTGTGGGTGACAAAACCAGTACTGGAGGCTCACTAGTTGCATTTAGTTCACAGGCCCTCGGTATATGGTATACCACTTTACAAGGGACTTATAAGTAAACTAAATATGCCAATCAGGTATTTACCAATGTCACCATGTTTTAGGGGAGAAGCACGTGCACTTTAGCAGTGGTTAGCAGTGGTAAAGTGCTCAGTCCTAAAACCAACAAACAGATACAGTAAAATGTGTGAGGCGGAAGGCAAACAATTGGGGGAAGACCATCCTAAGGATGACAAGTCTAACAATGGGACTCTGCGTGACAGTGAAAGAGGTACAAATCAGACAGTTGGCAAGGATGATGACATTGTCTTTCCTAGTTACAACTAATTGTTCCCGAATGTGTCTTATAGGAAAGAAATTATGTGGAAGGGTGTGGCTTAGATAATGGGTGTAAATCATAATCCAGTTGAGTCAAGGAATAAGCCAGGGTAAGTCTGTGAGAGTGCAATTATCAGTTATTGATATGTATCCAAATGTTACGTAATGTATTTTAATAATGTTTTGTCTACTATATTTTGTGGTAAACACCAAAAACTGTAAATAATAATAATAATACAGCCGGTATTGAATCTGGAGCCTATTCACAAAGGTGTTTTGGGGTACTTAAAAACAGTACTCCTGTAGTACTCTTTGTGAATTGGCCATAGAACATTTCAAATGACAACAAAATGGGAATATTCATATACAGTCAATACATATAGATTGGACAGTGCCATGTTTGCCCTTTCACTGATAAGGAGGTGAAGGCGTCTGGGACAATCACAAACAGATGTAAGAGAAGAGAACTTGTGTAGTACTACTTTCCGTACTCATACGTGCTTTGGTGAATGTGCTCCTATGCCCACAGTGCTTGGTCTATCCAAAATAAATTAATTATAAAACACAGACTTTGCCCTGCTTAAGCCCGACTCCAAACTGAGGGATCTTTTGCACTTTAATAAGCTCTTTGACACTAAGGAAAGATTGTAAGTGGTGTTTACAGTAAGGTATCCGGGGCCATTCTCATCTTGTTCAGACATGAACACAGTGTGTATTCTTCAAGTGTTTTTGAACTTCTAAAGTATTTTTCTTACAAATGGTGTTGTATTTGGATCTCGTTGTAAATCGACTGCTGTTGTATCATTGCGACAAGTAACTTTCAACAATAAAGACGTGGTAAAGGCATGAGAGGTTCTTATACTGAGAGTGAGTTTGGAGCTTCAAACGTCACACCCAATGGTGTGACTGATCACACGTATCTGTTGTTGTCTGGAGACGTCTTGTTGTGAGCAGGAGAATACATGTTAGAATAATACCGAAATAATCCTTTTACACTTCGCTAATCTATATTTTTGAAGATTTCGAATAATTCATTACAAATCTCAAAATCATTCTCATATCCCAGTAGAGTATATACCCCGCCCCTCCCCCGTTATCTGTATATTCTGGCACTGCATCCGCAAGTCTAATAACATAAAGGTAACTTCCAAAATTAGCCATGGCTATCGTTACTTTGACGAAAATAAACCCCATTCAAAGAGAAGCCATCGCGAGAGTCCGGAAGTAAAAATACAAATCACGTCATTGTCAGTGATATGCGTAAAATGAATCCAAACTTGACGGAACTGTACGAGAACGAAGGGAAACACGTTTATCCTCGAAACTGAGCTACGTCATATTGAAGTTGTTTACTCGAAAAATGAGCACCTGTGCAGTGGACCTAGTTTCACACATTGTATTTACTTAGACATGTATAAGGGAGCGATCTAGGGAAAATTGTGCGTTGGTGTAGCTCACAAAAACACCCCAAATGAAAAGATTAGCCTTCAATGATCCCTGAACTAGTGGGAAACCTTATTGCACACCTCCAGGTACAGATTATCCTGCACTTAGTAAACCCTGTTCGCCTGACGGCATCTCTTCGTGTTTCCTTGGTTACTATCCGCCTTGGTGAGCGCGCGTGAGGATGCAACTACCCTGCTGTGCCTGAGTGTTCCGCCAATTTATTAATGTTGCTGTGTGCCCCTCGGTGGATCTGCACATGAAAAGCGTGGTCCTACGCGGTGCTGTTGATGTATGTAGCCCTATCGACGCTTGCCATGGTTCTTAGGCCATAGGTGCCTGTGCAGGCAGGGCATTTTCTTGACAATGGAACGCCCAGAGTTAAAGTGGCGTTGTTGGAGGAATCAGTTTGCAAAGTAATTAGCTGTCCAATGAAAACTATTTTATGTTTATTAAATCACAAAGAAGGCACAGGGAATTGATGATCTAAATGCAGCAGGCAACATTAACTTATACACATAGTAAAATTGACATTGAAGTGCTAACTCTACAGGGCATTGTTACTGAAAAACAGACCAATTATCATTGTTATACATTATGTTCTATAGTATTTATACAGCTTATGTTTACCTCCATATATAAGTGCTAGTACAGAGGTCAGGCACCCAACATGGACTGGACATCTGCAAGCCCTCGAATCTCTCTCCCCAATGAACACCATTGAATGCAGCGGCAACATCTGCACCACCATGCAGTTCCTTTATCAGTATGTATTGTAGGAGTAGATATAGTAGGAGAAGTACCACCTAACCATTGTTAAAGGAGGGCAGGAGCATTATGACCTATTCAAAGCTTTGCCTCTTGTGAGTCATGGCCCCACCTCATATACAACTATAACAAGCATGAGAGGTGGGTGAGCCCTTGAAAGCTCAAGCCTGACTCCAGCTAGATTCCCGGCACCGGCACAGCTCGGGTTCTCATGGACCCGGAGCAGCGTCATTTTACCCCTACCCTTTCATATATAACTAGGCCCCATATATATTTGCGTATGCCCATATGTACTCATGTGATGTAACCTAATAATGCAATGTGGTGCACTTCAACAGTTATAGAAAGTGTATCTACCGTGTAATCTCAACATTTATATGAGTGTGTATATTAATGCTTTCTCAACAGTAATGAGCTGCAGTTCTCACACATATCTACGCCATCCGACTCCATACCCCCTATTAACAATTAATTTTAAATGATGTAAAAGTAAAGAAAAACCACTTACCTGGACTGTGGTGTCCCCAGACTTTACGAAGAGATTCAAGACCTGTTTTCGCGGAGATGGCGAGGAAGAAGAGGAGGGCAGCCCGGGGACACCGCAGTCCAGATAAATTGTTTTTCTTTACTTTTCTGTCATTTATAATTAATTGTTAATAGGGGGGGTGGAGCCAGGGACTGGCCAACTCCGCTCCGCCGCGGAGTGTGCGGAGATTTGCCTTCTCTGCATTCTCAGTGGAACAGGCAAATCTCTGCACATTCCGCGGGCGGAGCGGAGGTCACCGCCCAGGCTTAACTTGCATGATTGTTTTCCTTGTGTTTGTGACGAGCAATTTTAAAATTCTTCTGAGCATGGAAAGAGTGTGGAAGCAGGCAGAGGAGACTGTGGTGCCCTATCGTTTCATGGTGAGTTTTCTGTCTAGGATGACGGAGAGGTTGTGGGCCTGGTCTTTTGGTGTAGGGGTGGGTTCAAGCTCCGCGGGCCACCAGGTGTCGTTCCACAGGGAGTCATGGCTGCCAAAGATCAGTGCACATGTTGATCTTCATACAGTTGTCCTTCATCCAGGCAGCAACATTCTTCATGCAGTTGCGGAAGTTGGTCTTGATTTTGGTGGTGTCTACTGAGAGCGAGAGGATGAGCTGGGTGTCGACGGCATATGATATGATGTTGATATTGTGGGTTCTGAAGGATGAGTCTTGAGGGATGCCGCAAATGGTGCTTGTGGGTACCATGTTGAAGAAGGGGAGTGTGGATTCTCCTAAGGAATGATGCAGTCCATCTGAGTGCGTCTTCCTTGATTCCGATCTGGTGCAGTTTCTTGATGAGTGTATGGTAGGGAACGGTGTTGACGTCTGCGGAGAGGTCAAGGAGGATCTGGGTAGCTGATTCTCCTCTGTTGAGTAGGGTGCGGATGTCATCTGCAGCAGTGATCAGGGAAGTCTTGGTGCTGTGGTTGGCTCGGAAACCAGATTGGGAGATGTCTAGCAAGTTTTTTCTCTTTAAGTGAAAGGTGATCTGGCAGTTGATGACCTTCTCCAGGACTTTAGCGGGAAACTGAAGCAGCGAGATAGGGCAGTAGTTCTGGAGTTCACTGGGATATGCAGAGGGTTTACGCATGAGATGTCTGACCTCTGCATGTTTCCATGCATCTGGAAAGGTGGCTGTGCTGATTGATGTGTTGAAGATGGTGGTGTGTTGGTGGCTGATCTAGTTGCTTTCAAGTTTTATACTCCGAGTTCCTGAAGATGGTGGATATCTTGTTATGGAAGTGAGTTGCTGGAGTGTCGCTGATTTCTTGTGATACAGAGATTGTGTCCTCAGTGGCTGTTGGACAGGAGAAGTCTCTGACTTGGTGAAGAGTTCCTTGGTGTGCTTGGCACTAGCCTCAATGTGGTCCGCAAGGGCATTATTTTTTTGCGTCTTTAAATCATTGGTGGTATCTGTTGAGGGCTGACTTGAAGGTGGTATGGTATGCATTGTCTCTGCTGGTGTGTCATCTTCTCCCCAGTTGTTTGCAGCTGTGTTTCATTGTGCTAAGTTCTGGTGTGTACCATTTGGCTTGTTTGGTGGTTCTGCAGGTGTTGGGCGATTTGATGGGGGCATCTCAGTCAGCGGCGTTGGTGTTCCAGGTGTTGAAATTTCCAGCTGCCTGTTCCAGATTGTTTGTGGTGTAGGGCTGGGTGGTGTTGAGTGCGTCTGTGTCATTTTGCACCAGCTGCAGGAGGAGATTCTGGGAAGATTGGGGGTGGTGCAAGTTCTCCTATGATGGTGAAGTGGACCATGAAGTGGTCAGTCCAAGTGAGTTCTGTGGTGTGGCTGTATCTTGAACCTATTGCTGGATGTAAAAATAGGGTCCAGTGTGTGTCCTGCTCTGTGTGTGGGGTTGTAACCAACTGGATGAGGCCGATGCTGTCCATGCGTTTAAAGACGTTGGCAGAGTTTGTGTCTGTGGGGTCATCCAGGTAGAAGTTGAGGTCTCCGAGGAAGATGCAGTGCTTGGATTTGATGGAGAGAGAGACACTGTTTGCTTTGGATACAGAGGGGCATATTTACAAGGAAATGTTGGAGCGTGGAGCTGCACACAATTTTGCAGGGCCGCGCTCTGACATTACCGAAACACAGGCATGCGCCATATTTGTAACAATACGTCACACCCCTGTGTTTTCCCTAGCACTGGTGCTAAAATTTGCTGCCAACCTCAATGCAGACACCCTTGCACCATAGTGCAAGGGTGCCCCTTATTTCACATAAACAATCAATAATGGTGATTTGATATTTCAATATGCGCTGAATACTGCAGCACAAATTCAAGGCTCTATGCCTAGCCCACAAACTTCTGCAAAAACAAGGCCCCCCAGTCCTTAGTAAACTCATCACTCCCTATAAAGCCAGAAGATCCCTCCGGTCTGACACAGAAAATTTCATCACTTCCCCCCGATTCAAGAAAGCCCGAGCCGGAGGAAGACGCTTCTCAGTTCAAACCGCACGTCTTTGGAACTCGCTCCCCCGCGACTTGCGACTCGAACCACAATACCTTCGCTTCAAGAAGCAACTAAAAACTAATCTTTTTCCCAAATAACTCACGCCTTCCCCTACACTGAGTCTTTGTCCCCCCCCCCCTCCTCCTCACCTCTGTTTTGCCCCTGGCCCACCGAACTGGAGAGTTAGGGTTCTCGTTAGCGCTGGGATACCTCAGGGTGACTATGCGCTCTACAAAAATAAATAATAATAATAATAACACATAAAAGTAGCAAATCGTCATTATTTATGTGCAGGAAGGGACACCATACTGCACATAAACAATTGTTAATGGTGTTTTGCTCTTTCTATGTGTGCTGCAGAATGCAGGACACATAGAAAAAGCAAAAACGAGGAGAAATAAAAATATTTCTCCTGGTTTCACCATTTTAACGCCTGCTATTGCATGGCATCAGTTTTAGAGCTGCCTCAGATATGCACATCCTCATAAATCTGGGGCAGCGTCAAGAAGCAATGTGCAGTGTTGTGAATGCCCACAGCAACACCCATTGCATTCCCCTTTCACGCAAAGTGATGCATATAAAGGGGCCATATTTTCAAGGTGGCGTTAGGCCTCAAAAAGCGGCTTAACGCTGCTTTGTAAATACGGAGTAGGGCATAGCGCCACCAGAACATCACTAAAAGTGACGCCCCTTGTAAATACACCTCAATGTTTTTCTCTCCTCTGCAGGCGCAGCTGTGTGATCTCATGGTTAAAGAAAGACACCTTGTGTGAAAGAGATAGTGAGGATCAAAAGGAGTATCTTTGGCAATGACAAGAAGATCTAATGGACGAAGAGAGGGCTGCTGTCAGAGCAGACTAGAGAGACAGGAGGAATCCAAGAACATTTTACTGTGTGGACCAAAGGAAAGAAATCCCGATTGTAGGTGACAAGTTTTTTTTTTTTATAGATGAAATTAATTAGAAATGTGACACATGATTCTCAAATGTTCTGTTGTAGGTATAATTGAGGATCACACTTTAGCTATGTTCAGGTTCCCTTTCTACTCTGAGAGATCTTTGTGACATCCCTGTTGTGTGGCTCTATGCTATAAAATATTATTTCCCTTTAGAGAACCTCTACAGGGGTTATGCTATGCTGACACTTATTTATGTTTCCCTGGTTCCTAGTTTTGAATAGGGGTTTAGTAGACGTACTTTGGCAACCCCATGTACGGGCAAGAGGATCGAAACTTTCAACCTTCTCACCAGACTTTTTTTCTCATTCTTTGTATAGCAGATACAGAATTTCTCATTTGCTTTCTGCTATTGAGGATACATTTTGTTTGTTGCTTCAGATATCCCTTAGTGATTCTGTATTTTTACACTATGTTTCTGTGACTGATCTCTGAGCCTTACTGTGTGGCCAAATGGGTCACGCTGTCATTGGTATATTGTAGTTGGTCCTAATTCCTTTTATTTTTCAGCCACCAATAGCCTTCCATTGCAGGGGGCCAGGAAGAAGGAGTTCATGTTCTATGGGGTTTCAGACCCTCTTGTCTTAGAGTTTGAATACCATATTGTTTTTTTCAGGCTGTGAAAACCAGCATTGTGTTAAAACCCGCTTGAAAAAATGCCAACACAAAACTAATTTATTTTTGCATCCATGTTGGAACTGGTTAGAGTTTTAACAGAATGCTGTTTATCACAGACTGTGGAAACCATCACTGTGTAAAAACTCTAGAAACAACACTGATGGGGAGGGAATGTGGCATTACAGTCTGAGATGTCGACTTTCATTCTGGGGAAGCAGGTGCGAGTCTCGGCATTGGTCACCATCCTTGGATTCTGGGCAAATTCCTGTGCCTAAAAACATGAATGTGGCCTAGTGTAATGTAACTACTGCTCATGTAAAGTGCTCCAGAGCTCAGGGGATTTGATGAAGCAGCCAGTATTTCTCCCTCTTACCAGTACATACTTTAAATAGAAAATATTAAAAGAAAGTACTTTAAAACATGTCCTAGAGTAGCCATTTGATCCCTGACTGATAAGTAAACTAAACAGAAACAGAAAGGTCTTTTTAAAACCGAATACAGATAGCTGTATATAAAGTACACTTTGAGTATACCTCCGGCCCTTGCAGACTCTTAAAACATCAACAAATGGCCAGTATTTTTTTGCGGGGAAAGGTGGCAACCTATGAAAGTCAATGCAGGGGCTGTTAGTATTTACAGTTACCCTCTGGATCCGCACCGTCTCAAGCTCTGGACAGCGTGAAAATTGCTAGTGATGGGCCTCAATAGAGCAGCTAGATTTCTGCTGACCAAAGAAATGCTGTTTTAAGCAGAGTATTTGGCTAAGCAGGAAAGTAAAAGAGGGTGTAACATGTTAGCCCTTCCCTTTGTTCCCACACTATCACCAGCACATTAACAGCTGCTAGAACCATGCATTTGACAACCCACCCAATGGAACACCTGAAATGGGAGGGAGGAGAAGGAGGCGGGCCAAGGACTGGGAGGTAGGTGCACTGAACTGTGCAGTTCTCTCCATTCATTCTTATTCAGAGGGAGGAGGGAATTGCAACATCACACACCGACATGGACCCTGACATCCCTCACCTTCCTCGTATTCTGATTCTGATCTGATTTAATGTCATGTGAATGTATGACATTGTTCTACATTCTGCCCATCAACTGTTGTTTTTGCATTTGTCACCCCGAGTGGGACGAGTGGGACGGGCATGCTCAGACGTGAGTCCCGTGCTCTCCATGCCACTGGAATCAAGCTATCCAGGCTGAAGAGGGGTGAAACCCCGAAACCGGTCCTGGGATGCTTGTTTGCAGTCCAGGGAGGACCTGGCTTGGCAGTTCTGGTTGGACTGTTCCCATGAGGCACAGGGTCAAGACTGATTTGCATATGGCTGGGTTCAAACTGGAATGGCATGGTGAGCAAAAAAACGATGGATTTAGGCCCAGATCTCTGTACTGGGGTGAATGTATGACATTGTTCTGCATTCTGTCCATCAACTGTTGTTTTTGCTTAATGTCATGCGGCAGCTGCTTATGTTTTTTATTTTAAGTGTTCGGCTCGTACTTGGACTATTCATGCCGAACTGGGCCCCTGGCTCGGCTCTGACTCAACTCTAACCATGGCTTGCACACGTCTACTCAGCATATCACTGCACATTTGCATATATTGCCACATTTCACCATTCCTTATGAACTCTTTTTTCTAATACTGCCATTTGTGCAAGAGTGGGTGTGTGTTTGTGCGCCAAATGTATTAAAAGTCAATAGCCACCAATAAAAAGAACACCCCTCTCCTGTGCCAATAAACGAATGGATACATTAATTACACAATCATAGAGCAAAGCAGCTGCCCAGAAAAGGTGTCCAGGCGCTAAAATAATAATCACAGTTAATTATATCTGCTACGTTAATGCAATAATTAGAAATGTACTAAGTAGGTTTTTTTTTTTTTTAAGTCAGGTTTTGTGTACAAGTCTCAGTTACTTCTTAAGAAAGGATGGACATGTGGGTGGTTTCTCAACATTTCATCCCGAAGATCTGAACATGATTTGCTGGAAACAAATTGCACGAAAGGACAAAAGAAATTCAGCTTCACGATTTCGCTTCTCTTACAAATAAACACCATATCCACACCCTGGGGCTCTTGAAGCATCAGACAAAACAGTATCACCTTCTTTATCTTCTCATTTGTATGAGCATGTCTAGAGGGCAATGTTCCCAAGATACCAGCACAGCGAGCATCTAGGAACTCAGGCCGCAGTCTCTGGTAAAAAAAAAAATAACACAAATAAAAAAGTATCTGTAAAATGCATAGTAGCAGCACCTGGAAAATGAAAAGTTAAATAATATATATCCTAAAGGCGCAATAAAGCAAACACAGTCTTAGATTTGTCTTCCACAATGTAGCATTTGCAGAGCTTAATGCTTTTCGTTCAATTTTTACTGCCATGTGTGGAAGTGTGTTAGTCGTTTTTTTCAACAGAGTCCTTCTCAAGGAGGGTTTTTTTGTAGTTGCCCTAGTACCGAGCACAGTATCCCCGATACACTTAAGAACCAGAGAAATGTTGAGGTAGAAATGCCTCCCTGGAGCACTGACTCCAGCAACTTACCTCTGCGATGGAAACATTGCATGACTAAAGCACTGGCACTGTTATTAACGGGCAGAAATCCGTACATTTCACGCAACGCATCAAGCCATCTTGCTGCACTATGTTGTGTGAAAGGGAGACAGCAGATGTCTTTTTTACCTGTCTGGTGGACATATGCAGACAACCCCAAGCTCGAGCCGAGCGGCTGGATTGGCATATGTACCTAAGGCTCTCAGCCCAGGACAGATGTGGTATAATACCTGACTTTCGCAGGTCTTACCTGTGAATCTATTAAACTGGCGGATCACTGGTTTAAAAAATCACACACCAACGTTTTCCTCTTTAATATTTATCACTTAGGATTGTGTACACTCACGTTTAGCAGTGGCAAGTATGAGATCCTGATGAAAGCCAAGACAATCCTATAGGTCAACAGGCTGAAACATGTCGATCACTTTCTAGTACAACTGCCTCTAATGTTGGCAGTTACATTACCCAGTATCTGCTTTTAATCCTAGCACCAGGTAGCAATAATAAATTATGTCTGGCTAACCTCGTAGCTATTTTTAACCACTATTTCTAAAGCACTGCATTCCCTACACCACACACCACACTCACATTGGGTTTTATGAATACGCCTCCAGTGAAAACATCCCTGAGCTCCTCCCTCGCAGCAAGGGGGTTGAAGTCCGCATCACGACTAGGTTCATGATGCAAGGAGGTATCCCTATGATGAAGCATGACACCTCTGGTGTGTGAGGGAAACCATCCTTAAAAGGGACTCTCCTGCCCCCACCCATCCCAGCATAGTTGTCTTTACCCATACACTCACCCAGCCTGATCTCGGAACCAAGGGCTCTTTGTGTGATAAATATTATTAATATGGGGGAGTTTCCCTCACTGGTCCATAAACCTCCTCAGGCCCCTCTTGTGTGATTTCCAGACAGCAGATGTCTGCCATATTTACACATATATGGCACATTAATTACTTCTGTCTCATAGCGCTGGCACACTGAGCACTGCTGGGCACCAACACAGGCACCCTTGCACCATGGTGCAAGAGTGCCTGCGTTTTGGGAAGGATTGTTCTTGTGCAGGAAGAGATATCTTTCTGCACAAAAACAACCCTATAGGCAGTATCCCCTTTCTGTGCATGCTGCAGAATTCACAGACTGCAACAGATAAAAAGAGGAAGTAACTAGGAGAAATAAAGATTTTTTTCTAATTATGACTCACTGAGGAAGGCAGAGCATTGTGACACATTGCCAGAAGAAAACATCAAGCTATCCACTGCGTTGCGTTACTTTGTATTTCTATTCTTACTAAACCACACAAAGCCTCACAAAGTGGCTTTATAAATACCAAAAATGATTTTGCATGGGGCTGCGGCCCAAAGTGATATAACCTCAGCTCTAAATCTAAGTAAATCTGTCCCTAAGTGTAGCACTGAAAAAGGTTTTTTTTCCAGCACCTAACCTGAATTCATTTCTTCTGCATCTAGGCCACTATCGTATTTTTAGGTGTGGCTTGACAGAGCACCTGCCAGAAGATCTGTTACTAATAATGTATAAATAGAGAGGTCTTTTTCTCCAACCAGAGGAGAATTTCTCTCAAACCTCACGCTGTTGGCTGTTTGATGCATCATTCAGCCTCATATGGAGTGCTTGCATTGTAATGGATGAGGAACTATTTTACACATCACCATCACTCATTGAATTCTTTATCTCATTAATCTTGTGTTTGTTTACTGCAGAAGATACGTGTTGCTAATGCCAGTGAACGCTTCCATCACACCAGTACAATATTGTAAAGGTGAAAGAACAAAACACAAATCAATAGTATCATAAACCCTCACACACCCATGGTTGCTTCATAGGACCTTCTCCTCATTCAAGACACTTGCCAACCCTGAATGGACTTGCCAAATAAGGGGAGAGAATGTGGCCTAATGGCTAGGGTGGTCGACCTCGGAGCTGGAAAACCGGGCTCGAGTCTCTACAGGGACGCTCAACATTCTGTGATTCTGGGCAAATCACTTAATCTCCCTGTGCCTAAATAAAAAATAAAAAATGAATGTGTCTGTAACGTAGCTGGTGCTCATGTAAAGCACTCTGATACCTCCGGGACTAGTTTGCGGTATATAAAACTCCACAAAAATAAATAAATATTTATAAAATTAAGTTATAAAAAAATTATAAAATGATGTTTGCTTGAAGTTTAGAATTGCAGAGGTTTTCAGCTAATGCAACATAGAAAACAATCTTAGGAAGCTTCCTCCTTAATGTCATTTTTATGAAATATGTAACGCTATTATTGATGGGTCAGAATCGGTGGATTGAATATCTCATCAGCCTGACATTGTGGACCTTGTGACCACTCGGATGAGGTGGTTTCCTGTCTTTCTGGGCACCTGCGTAGCAGGTTTTTTGCAGGGAGAACGGTCATCCAGCATGGCTTTCACTGGCATAATTGAATTAAAGCTGGGCATCTGGATGCCCGAAAACAACTTTAGTATGTGCTCCTCAAGCCAACACTTTTGCAAATAATGGGTGGCATTCGAGAACATTTTTTTTTTCAATGTTGATCATGTAGCACAATTTGCACTTGAAAACGCGGACTATCACCTTGAAATGTTTTGAAACTATATTACCTTGAGAATATTTTCGTGGCCAGTTGAGGCAACAAGTCCTATAGTTTTAAAAAGAAACCACGTTGCAGACTACTATAATGAATCTGCAATAAAACCAGGCACTGCAGTAGAGTAGTTGGCTGATCAATATTTAGCCTGTCCATTACTGAGAGAGCAAGCTATCTCCAGCATCAAATATCCACTTTAATGACCTGGAATCCAAAACAGTGGACTGGGAAGGGCCTGCTTATCCTTGTAAACCTTGAAGAAATGCCTTTGTGTTCAAATTCTCAAATATTATCTTAGTTCAAGCAATGCTAAGCTGGTGTTGCAATATCTTTGAATATTCTAAAAGTGTTTTCCAGCAAAATTTGGAAATTTCCTTTCTCTGGGTAGAGAAAGACCCCTCTAACATCAGCAGATTAATGGTTATTTGGGTTATGGGTACAACAGGGCTGGCTACAATAATCACCTGGACTGGAAAACCTGCAACCCTGCTGTGTTCCCTGTTGAATCCTTAGCATTGTGGCTTGCTCCTCATTCAGTGTTCCCTGGTCAGTTTTAAGCCTGTTATCTTTTTCCCCTTTCAGAATTAAGCAACCTGGTGGAAAGAAAATGCATTCTTTCCAAATATTTTTAGATAGAATGTCCACATGTATATCCAACTATTGTGATTTATTGTCACCAAAATATGGAATAGCATGCATTCCCACAATTGCAGGCATATGAAGTACTCATTCTTGGGACAATCAGCTCCCATGCATGGGCCTGATGGCAATAAAGAGGCTGAAGCAAGATGGGGGTGTTGACAGGCATGGTGGGGAGGGTTTCAAGAGACATGGGGGCTGGCACCAGGTAGGATAAGCCATAAATGCTGCTCTGTTGTGTGGTAGGTGGTTGATGGGGGCAGGCTGCTCTTGTGCCCAGAGACCCTACAAAATACCCATACAATTTTACAGGCCAGATTTTCCAGATGGTAAAATTGGATCTTGAATTCCCACACATTGTAAACTGGGTGTGGGAACACTGTGCTAGTTGCGATCAGGTGAGCTGTATTTCACTGTCAGGAACCAGTGATAGATGAATCCAAACATAATGCCTTGCAGTGTACCTTAAGCCTAAGATTCTAGATTCTACATAGGATATCCTAGCACTGCCAAGCAGGCCCTGGGGACACAGGAGAGCATGGGGAACAAAAATAAGACACTCTGGACTTCTGGCTGATTTGCAGCTGCAAAACTATGATCTACTTCCACCTGTATGCTACAGGGCAGCTTTGCCCGCTGGGTTGTCAGAATTGGCACGTTCTGGTTGAATGAGGCAAAGCCCTAGCCAGTCAGAACCTACCTCTCCCGTCAGGGGCTGGTGATTACACTCACTGTATAGCCTGCGCTCACCCTTGGGTAGCTTGGAACTGAGCAGTCAGGCTTATCACAGAGGCAATGTGTAAAGCATTGACACATCACTCACACACAATAAATACACCAGGGGTCTTCAACAAGTGGCTCGGGAGCTACTGGTAGCTCGCCAGTACCTTCAAAGGAGCTCTCTGAGGTGAAGTCAAGCCCAGTATCAAATTCAGGGAGTAGGTGCCTATTAAAGAAGGCAGAACTGATCATCTAAAGACCCTTATAGTGACAGCCAGCCAAACGTATGACAGTTACTCATACTAACACTCAAACACAGGTGTCAGATTATAGGACCTGCTACATGACAGTCTGTATCCAATCTCAATATAATTAAGCCACAAGGAGATTGACCATGTTGCAGTCCCTCCTTTATCAGTCACAACATGTGTGTGAACAGTGCACCCTCAAAAAAGTATGGCAGAGTAGACTGAGCAGTAATCAGTGCTTACCCACCAAAGTGCGGGACTGCAAGAGTCAGAGTGAAAAGGTGTCAGTTAGATGCATGATTAGCTCAAGACCTGAGGAGAACAGGGTATGATCCAGACCAGAGAAAATTAAGAGATTTATCGTCTTTGTGTGTGCCTATAATAAACACTATTGCTTCCTGAAACTATGCCTGGTGCCAAGAACCGCCAAATATATATGCTAGCCCCCATCGTAAGATTGTTATCTTTGGCATAATTGTGTCCATTCCTGGCATAATGCCAATGGCATAATAATGGTCATACTTGACTATTTTAGTATTTTTAGTCTAGTTATGGTATACTGGCAGCCATCATAGACCTACTAAGAGCATGACTGGCCTACATGTACCTATTCCTGGCATATTAATGGTCATGACTGATATATGGTATTATCCCTGATCCTTATGGTTTCCATCCATGGCACAACTGTGGCCCTAGTATAATGGTGGTCATTACTGACATAATCCAGGCATCTATGGTGCTATGGTGAGCATCCATGGCATATGACTGCAATACTTGGGAATTCAAAGTAGTCTGTCCATATGAGGCATTTGTACATGGGAGTACATGATGAAAATGACAAGCTGATGTTTTGAGACTGCCTTTCTCAAAAACTGATATTTTAAAGGCAGTTTTAGTTTTCACAAATGGGGTTTCTTCTGGAAAATTGAGTTTATTTGCCCACAGTGGAAAGTGGTATTAGAAAAATATGCATTTTCAGAAACAAGTGAATGATAATTCAAGCTGAGCTGGCGAGCCGTACTGCTGTGCTTATGTCCTTTGTGCCACTGGGCATGTCAAGATTTGAATGTTACTTCATAAGTCAAGGGGAGGCATTTAATATTGATGAACCTTTGCCCAGCATTTCTGCTGGTAACCGCACTTGGTATACTTGGGTGGTAACTACTGAAAATCTTGCTTTGGGTGGTCATAGTGTTGCCACTATTTTACAGTTATAAAATTTGCTAGTAGCTCGGGAAGACTTTCCTTGAACAGAAGTAGCTCTCACTACAGAAAAGGTTGGAGACCCCTGAAATACACTGAGCACCACAAAAGAGACTTCACATGTCGTGTACATAAATAATATGCATATTCAACAGAAACATAAACTAACACAACATAACATGAATTTATGGGCATAAATCACACTCAGAGATATCACTAGCAGTACTAGGCCCAACCATGTTAAAAATGACATCAGTAATATGCACACTTGGGAAAAATCCAACATTACCCCCTGCACCCCTATGTGCTGCAAAACAATGTCAGAACGAGGCCCACCCTGGCAATTATTCTAGTTTAATACCACACAGTCATAGGGATCAACACAGTTCACAACAATATCAGAAATGTGTACATACAGATAATTACAATGCTTTTAAATAGCCCCGTGGGCTAAGGTAACACGGGTAAAAACCAATGTCAACCATAATATTCTTTTGGAAAGGAAACACCGTCCATCAGTGTAATCAATGACAGGCAGTCAATCCCAAACACTCACTCAGCACTGATAAGCGGTGCGACGGATATCAGGCAGGTCCATTTGGAGCGCACACACATGCACACAGCACCCTAAGGCGGCACACCGATATCTGGCAGGTCATTTGATAATGCACTTGCAGACCCTGTGACCCAAGCCCTCCTCCTCACTTTAGCTAACTTGACTACCCTACACCCAAGGGCTGGCCAGTTGCGGCTGCTACTGGACAGGGGGTGGTGGTGCGGCGGGGGTATGAAAAAAAGGACTTACCTGGAACGGCTGGCCACTGCCTCTCCTCCATCCTCTTCCTATGGATCTTCCTTCGTCCAGTCTCCAGTCCCGGCTGGCAGGAATAAACACCCGGCCACACAGCCTCCCCTGAGCCAATCACAACGCTGCAAATGCAGCGTTGTGATTGGTCTGAGCGCTATGGTTCGGCGCTCAGGGGGGACAGGGAGCCTGTGCATGTTCCTCACCAGGCTGTGTAATGCAGCCTGGTTGGGATCATGCAAAGTGTGCATGACTATTTAGCCAGACCATGAGTGCTGGACAAACAGTTATGAGCACTTAGGGAGTGCAAACCACAGCTCCCCTGCTCTGGCCAGCCCTGCCCCAACCACTGACTGATTAGGAAAAATAAAATGATGATAACGCTATGATATTATCATTTTATTTTTCCTTTTGAGCAGTGAGACGACACTCTTCCCCCTTAGCAGAGGAGCGGCTGCTGGAGCTGGAGATAAAGAAAACCTTCCCCCTGATACTAGGCCAATCACGGCTGGAGTCACCATCAGTCAGGGTCCTGGGTAAAAGGGGGGGTTAGGCAACAGGCTAATTAGGGAGCAGTTGACAAATGGAGGTTTGACCACTACTCAGGAAATGCCATCAAAGGAATCCCCATTGTGCCTTCAGGCACCAGCCCAGTTCTGCAAAGCTCAGGGGGGTCACGCAGTCTCTTGACCCACTTCCGATCACTCTCAGAAGCGTTCTTTAGCCCAGGCCATTACTCTCACCACCCAGGCCAAATCCGGGCAATACTACCTGGCAACAAGAAGTCTGTGGACTGGCTGATGTGCCGTTACTAAGACAATTCGTACCGAAGGAGACACAACTACGGATGACCTTGATTGTTTAAAGATTTGTAGCTGGATAACGAAGTGGCATTTAGCAGCGATTTTGAATGCTTGGAGGTACACATCATTTTATGAACCTGAGCTGCACTACCTCTATACCGATTCTTGATTAACGCTGTCCGGATTGTAAAAGGCACATGGATCTTTTTTCAGGTAAGTCGTTTCCCTCACCCTTGTCCTTAGGAGGCCAAGATGTTTCATATGGCTGAAACGCGTCCGTGTCGACAGATTATGATAAGAGGAGTCTGATGAGATATTGTTTGATTTAGTTTTAAAAGATTTTATGCACAATTTTTCAATTAAGGTTCTGGAGAAATTAGAACCAATTGTGTAACTAAGACTACCTCAAAGTGTATTGCCTGTAGGGAATAGGTGAACACTTCCTTTTCGACGATTTGGGTGGAAGGAACCTAATACTATTGTCTACTTTTTGTCATTTGTATATAAGTGTTGTATGTGTGTATATATATGTATATGGTTTGCTGAATGAAGTCCGAAAACTATGATGAAATGAATCAAGATTACGTTAATTAAATTATGTAATCATTTGTTCTTTGGTATGTGATTGTGTCTTTTGTTTAAATGTAATTTAATGAACAACAGGACTATGTACTGCTAATAGAGGAATATACAGTCCCCTATTGAAGAGCAAGATTTATATATTTTTTCCTCCTGGCCCTTTCTGATTTTTTCGCTGGGTGAGGAAAGGGCAGTTGGTCTGCCACACTGAGGGCCCAAGAAGGAGCAATCAATGAATGGGGGATGAAGCAGGCGAGCTTCTCTGGAGAAGGAGGCACCCCGTTGGCCACATGTCGATCAAAGTAGTGTCCAGGCAATCCGGGCACTCGGAACACAAATCCGCTCCTCCACGCCTCCGTGGTACAAGTCACACCAGACAGTTCCGGTCACACACAATGCAGAGGCTCAAACTCAGCATCTCCCTGTAAATGAGGCACAATGTCTGGTGTGCGTTGAGCTGAGTTGCACCATACAATTCCAGTCACACTCAATGAAGAGTTGCAAATTCTATGCCTCCTTGGAAATAAGGCACAATGTCTGGTGCTAGTTGATTTGAGTCGCACCAGACAATTCCGGTCATACACACAGGCGCAAGTTCAGCAGTGCCATACAATTTAGAATGAAGCACTGCTACAGGTAGCGGGAGGTCTTTGATGTCCATGAGAACTCCACAAGAGAACAGAGGGCAAGCCCACAAGCCCTTGGAGAGCACACTTCACGGTGCCACACAGCAGCAGTAGTCAGCAGTAGTCAGCCCAGGCCAGCCACTATTCACGAAAGGTGCAAGGCCCCTTCCAAATGCAGTGATCCTCCTTGTGCACAACAGATGCCTCTGGCAGTGTGCACCAAGCAGTTCCAGTATCTCCGGTCCCTCGTTCCCACAAGTGTATATCTACCCGGCTGAAGTATGGCTCCAGTAGTTATACTGTAGTATCCCTTTGAAGTGGGCGGTAGTTCAGAGGGTTTCCCTTTGAACCACAGATGTCTCCCCTAAATTTCAGTCCTGTCTGCCATGAGGCCATGGAATGCAGATCTTTATCTTTAGTGGGGCCATGATCTAACTTCCCAGAGGCCAAGTGTCAAAACCGCTCCCCCAAATCCATCCAGTCAGGTCCTCAAATGTCAGAGGTCTGTCATTCCAGTTGCATGCCCAATGTTTATAGCTGTTTCTGGGGAATGCGTAGATGTGCTCCCCCATCCTCCAGTTTGGACTAGAGTCAAGCTAAGAGGCACTCAAAGAGTTTTAGAGCAGAGTAATGCCCACTTTCTAGAAGTGGCATTTCTAAGCTATTAATGACAAATCCCTCTTTACCACAGGAGAGGGCTTGCCTTTGTGAATCCAATGAGGGAAACATTATGAGACTGCTCCACTGTAAGTCACAATTGTAACTTAAAGTAATTTCAACCATTCCCACATGTTAACCTAAGGGAAGAGCAAACCTCATACTGAAAACAAATACCTGGGCAGGAGACAAACATGTATCTGCCCTGCCTTTCACCTACCACTTTCATCACCCCTTAAGACTTACTCTAGCGGTGCTCTAGTGCCAGCAAAAGGAATCCTGAGCCTTGGCCAATGATTTAGAAGGGCAAATCGGTGCATGAGTGCAATTACACACCCGGAGACCTGCAATGGTAGGCTTCACACATGTTTGAAAAAAATATAGGTGCAAGTGCGCATAACCAGGCCTCCAATAGCAGGTTGGAGATGTGTTAGAAACATCATACATGCAAGCCTGCACACACAGGCATGCAATGGCAGGCTTTAGACATGTTTAAAAACATCAGGCATGCACACTTTCACACTGCATTTACAGTGACCAGTCCTTTCCTAGAACTGGGCACCTGGCTACTTAATCTGTAAATTAGGCTTGCAGCCTGAGGGGGCGGTGCAACAAGTCAAAGACGGATGCTAGTGTGGGTGATTGGGAATGCTGGCAGATGAAATGCAGTGCGCATGTCAAGTTGACAGGTCTCAAACTGGGGGCAACCTGACATGGGCACCAAAATCCTTAAACCAGCACTCAAATATGGAACCAGGAGCAACACAGCAAAGCCCTCCTGGAGGGCTTGGTTCACTTGTCCCCAACAATCCTTGCTTTGCTGTCATGTAGGTTTAAGTATAAAAAGCATGAGAGACAATCTTGGATTGGTATGGGAAAGGCTAACTTGTCTCCCGCAACCCAGGCTTTGAAGGCAGCATGGGGTTGGTATTACTAAAGACATTACCATCACTATGTGGGTGTATTTTAATGCCACACAGTGATTGGTCATGTTTCTTACAGGGTGACGTGATGCTGCTTTCCCCTCATTCACAGCGCCAGTGACAGCATTATGCACGAGGGTAGTTGGGAATAACAAAATCGCACCTTGTATACCTGGCTATAAGTGAAACAAAGAAACAATATAGTGGCAATGAACTATATGTTGTGGAGCTAGTTACAGCAGAAAAAGGGGGGAGAAATCCTTTCAGGATGAGAACCCTCACTCACCGTTAGGTGGCATGCTTCATCATATGGGTTCCCTCCTCACACCTGGATTGAGAGGTCCATGGTGTGGGCTATGACTCCCCAACGAGAAGGCGCTGAGGTGTTTTCTCATAGATGAGTGGTGAAAATAGGTGGTGAGGGGCAGAGTGCACAAAAAGTGATGAATAAAAATATCTCTAGGGGTCCACTTAAACTTTATTTTAGTGGCCTCTAGGATAGGGTTAAAAGGAGGACTAGGATTAACCAAATATATCCCTCACAGGGGTCAACATGTTTCTGCCCTAGGTAGGTCCCATATAAGGATCCAGGGGCATTCGTCAGGATCTCAAGGTTGAGTAGTCACTATGCAAATATTGGTATTTAAGGAGAACATCAATTAATTAGAAAACATATATACTGACCACCACAGGATCTGAGCAGACAGTTTGGCTACGACCTGTATTTTTCTGTTGGGTTCATCTACCTATTATGAGGGGTAAGAAAATCCACTCTCCAGACTTTTGGGTACATCTCTTAGTGCCAAGCTAAATAGTTTGGTGCACGTCAGTAACAGACGTACTGGCGAGAGTGTTGAGAACAGCCATAGCCATGAGTTTTCACTTTTTCTACAGGCTTTCTCTCACCATTCAGCTCACTTGAGGCTGCCTCTCTTCTGCCGGGCATGCCTGCTCTCAATGCTCTGTGTGCCCTTACAGGACATGGTACCGGCACTAGGAAAGGTGGTGCTCAACACAGGTAAGATGTGCACCACCTAAAATCTGACCACAATAGTTTGTGTGGCCAGCATTAGTTTTCTTACAAAAAGTTACACTTTTGTGTATTTATTTTTTATTAATACCTTATGAAACTTTGAATTTGTTGCCGCTGCACTTTATTATACCGGGGCTTGGGGAGAAGAGGTGTAAACCATGTCACAAATTCTGCCACTCCAGTAATTGACAGCATTTTTTCCTAACCTTCCATGCTGTGAGCACCGCTCACCAACTGGTAATGTTTATTTAGTTACTTCCAGAGAGCGCTGAAACTTGCCTCAGGGGTTTTCTATCGCCCTGACTTACTTTGGAAGCTCTGCGTGTTGGGCGCAGGACATATGCTAAGAATTAACCCTGGAGTACTTGCCTTTTGATGAACTGGACACACAAAATTTGCCTTACAAGTTGGCATCAGGCTCCTCTCTGAGGAAGGGACACTTTCAAGTGCATTATCAAACTGTGTTCTGTCCCCTTGTGGTGCTACGTTCTAATTGTTAGTTCTCGGCTGGCGATAGCAGCGTGCCTGCGTTGCTCTCGGCATCCGAGAGCTTCATGAAATCAATACGGTTGAGGAAGGGAACTTGAAGCCCCGCCCCCTCTTCCTATTGGCTCGCGTCATAGCTTAGGCTAAACGCAGGCTTCTCATTGTAAAGGAGGCTTTTTAGTCCATCCTTGTTGCCGCCTTGTCTCCTTTTGGCCCCGCCCACCGGGATTGGATCGTTTACTGGCGGCAGTACACAGGCTGTTTTTTGTTGCTTTTAAAAAGTGCGCTCTCGCCGTCCGTCCGTGTCAGTACTACACCACTATCACACGCAACTGGCAGAGATATTTTCCCAGTGCGCGCACACACCACTGGCGGGACGCTGTTCTTTACTTTATGTCAGGCGCCTTACAAACAAAAGCAGGTAGACAACCATCATGTAAATATGACTTAGGAAACAACAAAAGGCATCAGCTGGAACCGTAATGCTCTGCTTTGAAAACAAAAGTCCCACATGACAGGTGCGGATGGCAGGCCATGTGTATACAACCAGTGTGATCTTGATAAAGTGAAAACTCGTGCTGGATGAATTTTCTGCATATTCAGATAAAGTGGCGTGGTTTGGGCCTACCTGTGTATCTTTTTGGGCTTGCTGAAAATCCGTTCAGCAGTTTCTGATAGAAAAAATTAACGTTCACTTTATCAGGGACCGCCTCTACAATCCAATCAAATAACCAGCTGCCTAGGAGAACCCTTCCGGAGTTACTACTTTTTTCAGTTTCTGCTGCTGTCGCTTTTGTGGGTGGGGTGGAAGGTGGGAGGTTTACCCTTCTTGCCCTTTGCACGCCCCTACCACATCGGTGACACCCCGTTGCCCTTCCCTCCCCTGGGTTTTACTTGTTGCTGATAGTGTGCAGTCGGGTACACTTGGAAAACACTAATTGGGGCAGGTGGCTCTGACTGGATCTACCCATCAGTCCTCGGTCTGGTCCTTTCTGACTCACCATTAGTCCAGTTCTGGGATCCTTCCCTTAACTAATATCACTCGTCTCATCTACCACAGATATATTTAAACTACAGGTAAGGAACTTAAAAGGCCAGGCAAACGACTGGCTGAGCGAAGTGTGCACAGGTACAGTTTGGAGGAGCTGCACTCTTAAACACGTGTCACATGCCTGGAATGGGCTCCAACCTTTGCTGCTTTTCTGAGCTGATACACAAATGTATCAACCGACATCTAATGTTTCCCACTAGATGTTTGGCAATCATTTGTGCATGTAAGGCCTCTCTGGGTCCCAAGAGTCTCAACCTGGGACGTAGCAGAACGCTTAATTAATCTCCAATTGACTGACAAAGTTGTCACAAGGGCCGGAGGCTAATTTTTGTTTCCTTAAGTAAAGTTTTTTTTTTGCCATCTTCTCGAGGCCTGTTAGTGTCATTTCATTGGCCCAAGCCCTCAACATTGTTCTGTACATTGAAGATTTCACAAAATTCCTGTTGCCAAAGCCAACAGCCTGTATGAAATATTTCCATCACAGCTCCTTTTTGTTTACTTTGTATTTTGTATCTTTGTGTTATTCCTCAAAAAGCACCGAGACCAAGAACAGAAATCTGATAATATTTGTGAGTATATCCATCTTTGTGAGGCGATTGTGCTTTAGGTGCATAGTTACCTAGGCGGGTAGCTTTGTTTGCATACTGTCCTCTTGGGGGTCCGTTTTGTATGTGGAGTCCATGCAGCCTCATAGTCTGTACAGTTGCTTGGATGAAGCCACGATACTCCGACTCTATCTGCTCACTTTCTTAAGATAGCCTATATTTGTTTTTGTCACAGTAAAAAGAACTTGGTGGGAACAAAAATCATTGACAGAGTAAGACGTTTCTGCATTGTAAATATTGTCGAGTGGTAAAATGTAGCATGATTGCATATTTATTTATTGTAATGCATCACTGTGTTAAGGAAGTACAAATGGCGGAGTTATATTACATTTGTAAATATTTGTATTCCCGCTACGAGTCAGTGGTATGTACTTGCGGATCGATTGGTGAGTGCTGGAGTTCATATAGCCTATTTTTAGCCCCGGATGCAGGGCTTTAATTGTGGCGTGTCCTGCTGGTGCTGAGCACGGGCGGTTCTAAAAATCAGGCGCTGAAACGGGTCCCTATCGGGCTCTCCCTTTTTGCCCTCACCATCAGGGTGAATAAACCTTAACTCCGCAGCAATACTCTCCCCTTCACTACCTTTGATGCAACTTCACAGTCTCATCATGTCAGAACGAAGCAATAGTTGTTGCTTATTTACCTTATGTAACTAACAACCATTGACAAAGCCAATGCTTTGTAGGTGTAATCTTACTTGTATTCTATAGGTGGATGCAAAGAAAGAACCTGCAAAATACAAGTTGGGCAACACACTATGCTAAACACAGATGTTTTAGCTTATATGTTTTTAAGCCACGCCCTTAATTACATTGGCCACGCCCCTTTGAAAGACTACTCCCCCAGTTTTTTCTTCCAGCTTAAAGCACGACCTGGATGCTCCCAGTAAGTCAATATAGTTTACATGTTGAAAGCTTGACATGAGCAATAGTGCGGTGTGTATAGGATTACCTCCTAGATTATTTCAGGGATGTTCCAAATCGGGATCTTCACTACAATACCATTGTGAGTATACACCCAGTGTGCCCAGATCCTGACTAAGGCAGTGAATCCAATCTATGTACTTCCTATAGCTCTTGAATATGTTGACTCCATTCTCCGGCGAATAATGTGTAATTTGGCGCAAATGCTGCATCCACAGATGGCATTCCCCAATAAGCTTCTTCAGTATATCTGAACACAATGCAAACATCCTTTCACCTCTACTTTTTTTTTTTGTACCTTGCTCAAAATTGATTATTTTGGGCAGCTTATACTAACTTGTAAAGCAGTACATTTGATCTACTCTGCAGGATTCTGTTTTTGCTACGTATGAGGGTGTGTGGGGTGAAATAAATCACTTCTGCTGTACATGCTCTGTTTATTCCGTTTTAGGGTCCCATAACTGTGTTACTGAACTTTGTACTAGAGCAGAACGATATATGCACCATTTTTAGGTCGAAACAGTATATTTTAAAACAAAAGCAGATACGATATTACAAGACACCAGAACGTACTGTAATGTAATAGAATACAATCTCACATCTTTTGCTCTGTCTTCGGCTGACAGGGTTAACTTGTGTACTTTGCCATTAAATTTAAAACAAGCATTGAAAATGCAATAGGTCTCGCCTTTTATTAAGTTAAAGCCATTTGCTTTGCTATACAATAGCATTAGCAAAGCAAATGGCTTTAACTTAATCAAAGGCAAGACCTATTGCATTTTCAATGCTTGTTAGAATCACCTCCTGATCCAAGACTTGACTGCCCTCAATGTCTGCTGGCAGGGTGCTTGGCGGGGGATGTGTGGGTGAGTGGGTGAGTGATTGGGAGAGTGCCTAGAACAGGGGTCTTCAAACTGGGGGGGCAGGCCTGCCTAAGGGGGGCTCAATCAATTCCAGGGGGTGGGTGTCAGGCTCTGGCCAAAAGAAGCATTATACTGATAACAGTGCTTTGCTTTCAGCAGAAAGCCACTCAGTAATAGGCCAACCCTAACATCTTTTGTCATTTATATCCTGACTGGGAGAAGGTGTCAAAAGAGAAGGAACTCCAAGTGTTCTTCACCACCCCAACCCCATTTCTAATAATCACACAGTGTATACGTTTACACCTTAGTAAGGCATGCCTGACCAGAATAGTATGTTTGGCAATCATGTTTTTCATTGCATTTTTTATATTAACAGAACTTACCTACAATGTTTAAATAAGTCTAGACATATTTAAACATGACCAGTTTAATAGAATAATTATGAGACATTTTGAGGGAAGGCCTGGTGATATTTTCTTCCACGGGGGGCTCAGCATTAAAAAGTTTGACGATCACTGATCTAAAAGGATGTATGGATTTATTCATGAACAAATTATTGCAGTGGATGATGGAAACATGGATAAATAATGGGAGGATGATTGGGTTAATGATGCATGGGCTGAACAGCCTTATGTCGGCCAGACTCACTCTCTATGTAAAATTAACTCCTAACTTTTATGCCACATCACTTTGAAATGTCACCAGCCGCCACTGAATTAAGGTGCAGCATGTCAGTGTTTAAACATGGGTGCTTCACCTGAGCAGAGGCCATCGTCTGCTTTTTCAGTACCAAGTCAGCACCGTCCAGGTTGCAGTCCGGATATAAAGTTTTTCAGATGGGATAATTCGAGGAATATTGAGGGATTGTGATGTGTTCAAGCTTGCTCAAAAAATCAAGAGGGGTTCATTTTTGGAGAAGGAACCACTTTCCTCAAAGTGATCTGTTTAGGCTCCTCACACATGATATACTACGGTCTCTGGGCCCGTACTGTAAAGAATGTAGGGATGTATGTTAAAGAAACTCTGTCGATCAAAAAGCATCATGCGCATCCTGCCTTGGGCCAATATATTTCTTGAAACCTTTCACTTCTCCAAACATGACACAATTATAGAATCAATCCTCAACTCTGGTTGGAACAAGACAGATACTCTGTAACCTGAATTTGCAATGCACTCTCTCTAATTCACCACAAGCTTAGAAGGCCAAAGCCGACGTGGCTTTGCATGTTAAGATCTGGGTATTAGATTGTTGGAAGTTGCACTGTCTTCTTGTGGAATATAATTGCAGTTGGTGCTTCACTCTGCTCCACCCAGGGCTCCATATGAGCAGGTGGATGCTAGAAGGGGGCCACCAACACTTATTTTCTTTCATCAGACATTTCCCAAGAGCAAGAGAGAAAAAAAAACTCAAATGGGAAACAAAGAGGAAAACAGGCATTTGCAATGCAAATAGGTCTTGCATTTCTGAGTTAGAGCTATTGACGTAAATTACAATGTTTTTTACCTATACGTTTTTTTTTTTGGGAGTGAATGTATGTGGTGTGGAGTATTAATATGTGGGTTGGATTGGAATCATTAGTTGTAGAATTGTGTATAGTGAAATTGTGTGGTGTGGAGTGGATTTGTGTAGTAGAATTATGTGGATAGTAACTATGTGGTATTAAGTGTAATAAAATTATATGGAGTGGGATTGTGCCATGGAATGTAATTATTTGGAATGGTATTTTGTGTTGTGGAATGGTATGCAGTGGAGTTTACTTACGTGGTGTGCTGTTGTATTTTGCAGAAGAATGTGGAATGTTGTGGTGTGAATTGGACTCATGTGGTGTGTTGTGTGAATGTGTTGAGTTGAATTATGTGGTTTGTTGAATTATGTGGCATGGAAGTGTGTGGTGTTGAAGGGTGTTATGCGGCATGGTGTAGTGTATTTATGTGGACTATTGCTACGTGGCCAAGCTATCCCTCATGTTAGTCAGACAGTACGTGGTATGGGTCAGATCTTTTCTACCTCCTTACCAGTGGCGGCTCCTTCATTAGGGCGTGTGGGCATCGCCCCACTGCTTGCTCGCAGTGCGAGAAGGCAGAAACATAAAATGGTAAAAACTACCATTTTATGTTTCTGCTTCTCACACTGTGAGAAAGCACAAGGGCCTGGTTGGGGGAGGGGGGTGGGCGGTCCTGCTCGAGGGCAGGGTGGGGAGTGGCTTACCCACTGTTGTGGGTACTGACTGTTTGGTCGGCTCCTGGAGCCGACCAAACAGTCAGTACCCACAACAGTGGGTAAGCCACTCCCCCCCTGCCCTCAAGCCCGACCGCCCACTCTCCCTTTTTCTCTATGTACGAGAAAATGGCGCGGCTGGGGCGCTCTCCCCTGCGCCTTACCAATCACAAAGCTGCCATAGCAGCGTTGTCATTGGCTTAGGGAGCAGGAGGAGGTAGGCTGCCTGTGCGCCAGGAGCAGCAGGAGCTGAGGCGGCGGTTGTGCGGAACTGGACTGGAGGATGGTACGTTTAAAAAAATGTATATATAGATTTATGCCGTCCCACTTGTATTTGTAGTAATGCATGGCTAGTAGGTAATTACGGATTACGGGACCAGGCTGGATTACGGGACCAGGCTATGTCTCGAGAGTGTCCGCCTGCGCGCGGACAGAGTCAGTAACACGCAGAGGCACCGACCTGTTGCAGACTCTCTTGATCTCCCTGCAGGCTTCTACAGCGCAGGCCTTTTCGTTTTGACTCACTTGCATCATGCACAGCTTCCGTGGTACTTTCGGCTGAAAGCCTAAAGGCCTGGCCGTGATTCAAACTATAGATGTCTGAAGCAGGTGCATTTACCACCTGGACTATCATGCTGGTGGCATCTTTCACGCTGCTCTGCGGTCTCGTTTGTAGAGGGTGACGGACGGTTCTCGGTGGACCACACACCACTGGAGCTGGTACCTGGGGTCAGCGTCTCAGGCTGTGTGCAGCCATCTGGGGTGGTGGGGGGGGTGGCAGATTAGTGGTGAGGGGAAAAGGTCAAAGCTATCACAGTGACCTGCATTTATAAGCATTCATTTAAGAAAGATGGGGTCCTGCTCTGTGGTGTTGTTTCTCTTCTAGTAGACATTTTTAGAGCTGTGAACGTGGGGAAGGGGTCGTGGGACTCAGGGGGTGTATGCCAAGCAAGGGGGAGGGGAGAGGCAGGGCAGGGACCGGTCTCTCTCGCACTTCTCGTTCTCCTTTTCTTTGACAGTCTGAAATCTGGACCACATGCTGTTATTGGGTCCACAGTTACTATTGTACAATCGAATCCTACTTAAGTTACCGACCTTGGAAGGATGGAAAGCTCGGTCGGACATGTCAGGGTTCGATGTAAATGGGAAACCTGTCATGTACGGCGCTTAGATCTGGGGAATCATTTTCAAGTCTTAGCGTCAGCTCAACAGCACCCTGTGATTCTGGGCAAATCACTTAATCTCACACAGTTGACATAAAGCGCTGCATACAACTGTTTCAAAGTTTGTAAAGCAAGGAGTGCAATATTTTGTGCACATACTGCGCTGTAATTTTACCCGTAGCTGTACAGGGCTGCAAGAAACCGGTAAAGTTAGGTTCCTGTCGTGTCATTCATGCATTTTTTTAGGAGCTGCAGTGTAGTTCAGTTCATCTTCGTGTGCTTGGGACTGTTGCTTGCCTTTAGAATACCTATAAGTGCCTGACACTGCCGTCAAAAGCAGTGCCTGGCCTCTGATTGTTTTTTTAGAGATTTGGCTTTGCTATTCTAAGTGCCTTACATACAGTTACAGCTTTCAGCCTTGCTCTTTCTCAAGGCACTTGACTCGGATTATCAGAGTGCCTGGAGGTTCTTCAGTTAGTAGTTTTGTGCATTAAAGGGTGCTTGTTTTTTGCCACTAGTTGGCTTTTGCATCGTTGTCTACCTGCTAATTATGCGTACATTGAGCCGCCTGACCGACCTTCAGAGTGCCTAGTGGTGCTTAACTTTACTCTCCTGAGCGCACTTGTACTTGTGTCTGTCTTCTAAAGTGTTGGAAGCTTCCTTCACTGTACGGAACACATGAACGCTTCACTGCCATTATTAGTGTTTTGAGGCGCCTTTGTCTGAGCGCCAAAGGAGCTTACCTTTGTCATTATAACTGCTTAGAGGTGCTTGACTGTGCCTTTTGAGTACTTTGAGGCACTAGACTACATAGTGCATTCTAGCAGTAATTATATACATATATCTCACAATACTCCTTGAAGGTTCCAGGTGCTTTATGAATTTTACTCCAGACGTGACCATGTGCCCCATTCGGACGTGCGCTATGAAGCCTCATATCGCAGTGGTGTGCGCTGGAAATGCATGTGTCATGGCATTGTGGCTGTTTGTGCCTCATCCCTGTGGGAGTCGAGAGGATTTTGGGAATTGTAGTCTTGTTCAAGCTCAATTTGACTTATACACGCGAGAGTTATTAAACAGAAAACACAGGCTTGTGAAATGAGTGGCAAAGAGGCATCTGTTAATTCACCTGATTAACTAAAGAAAATTAATTAAAGCAAAGTGCAACGCTCTTTATTTCAATTTTCTCTTCACACGGTGAAACATTGCGAACCAAGGCAGTATAAGAGAAGCATACTGGCCACTTACGAACAACACCAAAATGCTTCCCACTATACCATTCATCCAATAGGTTGTTCAGGCCTCACACATTTTGTCCAGCATAGCCCATATTGGCTGTACTACAAACAATATTCTTCAAATATACACCCGGAGGATTGAAGATGTTAGAAATTACAACCGCAGTAATGCAAGATTGAAACCACATATAGCACTTAAAAAATTCGACCCCAGCAAATACAGAATAAATGATACATAGAATTCTTAAGCAGTTAGAAGCTGACTTTCTTATTCGGGTGCTGTCATGATGATGAGATCCAATTCAGAGCACAATAGCAAACCGAACATGAAACATTAGTACATATCTGACAAAATCTGGAAGCAGAATAAGTATATCGTTATGGTTAAACTATAGGTTCTTTTTAGAGGGTCATGATGTAATTGAAATCGGGAAGAAGAGCTTTCTTAAGAGATGACTTAGGGCAGCTTTCGGGAAAGGTGCAATAAACCAAAATAACATGGGTAAAAATAAGATCAAGAAAAATGTGTCACGTTTGGGAGGAAGCTGTTTCGCAGACCCAGTTGGTTCAAAACTTTTAAATAAAAATGTTCCATATATAGTATACATATGCAAAGATACACAAAACAACACATGCCTACCTGAGGGTTCCTTATTAATGCTATCAATAGAGGCTTGGACCAGGAAGCAGTAAAAGTATACTATTCACAGCTATATGAGACTCCTAACTGGAATTTATTTGATGCTGGATGTACCGTGTTTCTATCCAGTATGATTAAGAATAGTTTTGCTACTGCGGTATCAGTAAATTGTTGTTCATTTTAGTTCCATGTTCCCAGAACATTCTCACTATGTGTCAAACTTCTTTAAGGTCTCTTAGCTCCCACAACTCTAAACCGTAGTATTGACTGACCTTCTGGTTTGCTTGAAAATGCACCATTTGCCCACTTATTTTCCAAACTTTTCTCAGGGGAGAACCCCCACCCCCGAACTCCCCGTAGGTGATTCAGGCTCGCACGCTAGGCTCGCTCACCGCAGTGAAGTACGACAATTGTTTTACGCCACACCACTTTCAAATGTCACCAGCCACCACTGCTCCATACACAGTTTTAATTCCCTGGCAGCTGAATATTCTCTCTGAAAAACAAACCTTACAAACTCAGGCTTTTGACAGCTGACTACATTCCTCGAGGCAAACAACTCACTCGACTGGTCCCAGTCCGGATTTCTAGCCAACCACAGTACTGAGACCGCCCTCATCGCAGCCACCGACGACATCAGGACCTTGATGGACAACGGAGAAACTACCGCTCTCCTCCTCCTAGACCTCTCGGCAGCTTTTGATACCGTATGCCATCGCACCTTAATAACCCGCCTCTTCAACACTGGGATCCAAGGAAAGGCCCTGGACTGGATCACCTCGTTCCTCTCCGACAGAACCCAGAGAGTCCGCCTCCCTCCCTTCCGCTCAGCGGCCTCCGAGATCATCTGCGGCGTACCCCAAGGCTCCTCGCTCAGCCCAACCCTCTTCAATATCTACATGAGCCCCCTAGCCACCATCGCACAAAATCACAACATCAACATCATCTCCTACGCTGACGACACACAGCTGATACTCTCCCTCACCAAAGACCCAGCCACCGCCAAAACCAACCTCCAGCAAGGAATGAAAGA
Organism: Triturus cristatus; assembly: GCF_964204655.1. Lineage (NCBI taxonomy): Eukaryota > Metazoa > Chordata > Amphibia > Caudata > Salamandridae > Triturus > Triturus cristatus. The sequence goes on along the minus strand of NC_140586.1, from coordinate 760,469,033 downwards.
CGTCGCAGAATGGATGAAGCTCAGTCGCCTGAAGTTGAACTCAGACAAAACGGAGGTCCTCATCCTCGGACAATCCCCATCCACCTGGGACGACTCCTGGTGGCCCACAGCACTGGGATCCGCGCCGACACCCTCGGAACACGCACGCAACCTGGGATTCATCCTGGACTCTTCCCTCACGATGACCAAGCAAGTCAACGCCGTCTCGTCCTCCTGCTTTAACACCCTGCGCATGCTCCGGAAAATCTTCAGGTGGATCCCCACCGAAACCAGAAAGACCGTCACCCAGGCCCTCGTCACCAGCCGACTGGACTATGGAAACGCCCTTTACGCAGGAACCACCGCCAAACTTCAGAAACGACTTCAACGCATACAAAATGCCTCCGCACGACTCATCCTCGACATCCCTCGCCACAGCCACATATCCGCCCACCTAAGAAACCTGCACTGGCTCCCTGTCAGCAAGAGGATCACGTTCAGGCTCCTCACCCATGCACACAAATCACTCCACGACATGGGCCCGAATACCTCAACGGCCGCCTCTCGTTCTACACCCCCACCCACCAGCTCCGCTCCGCCAGCCTCGCCCTCGCCACCGTCCCGCGGATTCGCAGAACCACCACCGGAGGAAGATCGTTCTCCTACCTGGCAGCCAAGACCTGGAACTCCCTCCCCGCACACCTACGACTGACCCAGGACCATCTCACCTTCAGGAAACACCTCAAGACCTGGCTATTCGAACAGTAGCAGCACCCCCCCTCCCCTCAGTGCCTTGAGACCCTCACGGGTGAGTAGCGCGCTCTACAAATGCTCTGATTGATTGATTTGACAGCAGAGATATCCCTCTGGTTATCCACATCATAAAGGCGTTGGGCCTCATTTATGAAAAGTGACGCATCACTGCGTGAAAACAGTGATGCGTCACTTTTCACTGCGCCCTCCCTGCGACTCTAATGATGCGTCATATTTACAGTATGACGCATCATGTCGCAAGGAGTCACAGATACGTCAGTATTTCTGACGTATCTGTAGGCGCAAATGTGACGTATTGCTGGAGTGTGTCACGAAAGTGACGCAACTCCAGCAATGTGTCCTTTCACATGGGGCAAGCCCCATGTGAAAGGGCCTGCGTCAGTCTTACTCCTGCTGTGAGGCAGGCGCAAGATATTGACGCATTTACACCCTAGAAGTGGCGCAGTGAAATCTCGTAGATTTCACTGCGTTACTTCTACGATGCATACTTACGTGGGAACGCCCACCCTGCATACATTATACCTGACGCAGGTATAATGTAGCGCAGGGGTTTACAAAGTGACGCATCTAGGTAGATGCGTCACTTTGTAAATATGGCGCATCGTGGCGCATGTTTTACACCACTGGTGCGTCACAAAAAGTGACGCACCGGCGGCGCAAAAGTGACGCAATGACTCATAAATGAGCCCCTAAGGATCCACACGACAGCGTCATCCCCGCGGACACATTTAGCATACAGCTGGAAGATTCATAAAGCTGATCTACCCCTCAATTTCGTGGGGGCTCGGGCCTCCAACAGACCACCTATGCCACAATATATATAGTGTGTTTTACTGGGAACGGATAAAGCAGATTTGTTTTCCATGTAACCCGGATGACACAGAACTATCCTTTTAGGTCACTTTAATCTTAATGGTCACAGGCGACGTCCGACCTTTTGACCGGAGGTTTCTCACATACCTACTTTTTTTTGCAACTTGCCTGGCCTTGCTCCAAATATCACTTTCCCGGATCCAATTGGTTCCTAGCGCGCTGCCGCCCTCTCATACAGTGTCTCAGAACCGATGCTTGGCACCTGCTGGTGCTGTGGTATGCCGTCTCAAGGTTTTCTGAGGAAGCACCAGTCACGTTATTGACCTCGTCCTTACTGCTAACTTTCCTGTGCCTATCCCCCTCCCCACTCCAACAGCGGCTTGATATTCGATAAAGGGTGTAAAACACCCCGGGGCATCAGCACAACCTACAGAAATGCTGTTTTTGTTTGTTTTGAAGACGTGCATCTTGGGAAGTTCTTGGAAGGAGACCCCATACCCTCAAATACCTCGCCTCCTTACACATCATATATTCTAAAATTGGCAGGTCAGGTGCAGGTATACGCATGGAATACCTTTGTAAAACTTAAAGGGGGTGGGGGGACTGGTAAATATGAAATAGGGGGGTGAAGAACTTGGGGGATGCACGTGATTTTGACCCGTTTCTCACATTTTCTATATTACACTTCCTAATTTGTTCCAGCTAACTGAATATTTTGCTTTCGCCACATTTTTCATCGCCTAGAGTCCCTAGACGATCACTTGGCATCAAACACCGCTACTGAAGGACAATGTAATACCGTATGTTTGCTGTTTACCGTATGTATAATACCGTATGCTTTCTGTTACTTCCCCACTTGGAGCATCTGCGTTGCCTCAAGTCAGTCAGAGTCTAAGAAAGCACGCTTGAACAATAATAGGCGAATACTTTGTATTCGCATTCAGTTAAGGACAAGCATTTGCAATGCAATAGGACTCGCATTTTCACGAGACCTATTGCATTGCAAACGGAATGCGGGTGGGGGTGCTGGGGGGCGAGAAGGCATGGACAGCGGGAGTGCGAGTGGGGGTGGGCGGGGGTGCGAGATGTCACGTACAACAGGAGTGCGGGGGAGGGGGAAGAAGGCACAGCAACAGGAGTACGGACAGAAGGGGGTAAGAAGGCACGGCAACAGGAGTGCAGACGGGAGGGAGCGAGAAGGCAAGCACAACAGGAGCGCGGGTGGGGGAGGGGGAAAAATACAGCTCTAAATAACACCTACTGTACAGCGTAACACTCAAAGTAAAGGAGCCAATAGCCATGGGAGGGTACACATGACGACATGGCCATAATAAGGAGGGACTAACAAGCCTCATAATCAATCAGAAGGCAGAATTTATGAGGGACAAAGACAGAAGCCAATGAAAAAGATGGGCGGAGAGTGAGGGCAGCTTGTCTCCCCATACTCTACTACTGCATGCCTTGCAGAGCGAGCAGCGCATGCGCGCTGCCGGTAATGCTTGACCTAAAAAGGATGGGAAAAAAGCTGCAAAATGCAAACACAGGGCTGTAGGAATCAAAAAGGGGAGGGAGTGACTGGCAGTGGATGAAAGAGGCCTGAGGTGGATTCAAGTCTATGCAGCCTTGATATTTTGGGCACTGCATTTAGTAGCCATGAGCTGAGCAGGGTTTAGAGGACCAGAACTAATTCTTTTACAAACTAAGCACTGGCTCTGCCAACAATACAAAAATTCATCTTTATGCCACTTCTTGCACCCTAAGGTCTGGAGATAAACATTGTGTGTGTCTAAATGCCATGTCTTCTCATTTAGATGAGAGGGCAGGGATGCCTCTGGATAGAAATATAATTGTGCAATACACTTTCTTTAGAATTATACTTGAAACAGAATTCACTATCTCTAGAGCCAAATTTAAAACCCTTTTCAAATGTCTTCTTCCACTGAGGTTATATTAGAGTAGAACAGCACCTGCAGAGGGCCATGCTTATTTAAGGAGATATACAGGTCAGTTCACTTTGCAAGAAAATGAATGGGAGCTGGACCACTACAGGTGATGCTTTATACCCTGTAGGTGAAATCATGACTTGTGATGTCATAGTGTATGTTGTTAGAATAGCATGCATAGAGAAGAAGTTGTTTAAAGATGATTGAGACATTTCCTGCTCTGCCTGGTAGGATCAAGGTAATAGCCACTGGGCCCCAGGCTGGAGCTGTGAGGCAACCCTCATTGAGGTACCTTTTTCTTTTAGATAGGCAGCATTTTGTGAAAAGTGGGGAGGGGCAGAGCAAACATTTACAATGGTGGCTAGGTACTTGGGCAGATACATTACCTCCACCTAGAGACCTTTCAGCAGCAATAGTTTGCCTACGCTTCCTCTCCAAGCCTTTGATTTTCTGTAGTGTCAGTGCAAGGGTCTATGGTATGGGAGAGTCAAGGCGCAAGACACCAAAAGTGAGACCTAGGGAGCGCCCACAGGATGAGAGGGAGGATAAGAATAAGCTGACCATGCTCTGAGAGACAGCACCAGAATATGGGTGCCAGTCATAGTCCACCCTAGTCTGAAAGGTCATTAGCAAGTATTCGAAAAAGAATTAAACCAACTTAAGTATAAGTAGCCTTTAATTTATAAAAGATTATTTCTTATAGCTTTTTCAATGCACAACCATTTTTCATAGAACCTAGTAAATGTTGTAAAAGACAATCACCCTGATGTTGACTATACGTTATATGTAACATTGGTATTAGATTCAGTTTTACAAAGATTGCTATTTTCGTGAATGTTGGCTTAAATAATCAATAATCAATAAGCAACAGCAGTCAACAGGGTGTGTGTGTGTGTGTGTCTGTGTGTGTTCACAGCATGCCACCTCAGTTTGGACCCAGCCATATGCAAATCAGTCTTGCTCCATCTCCATTAGGAACTGTCCGGCCTGAACTGCTAGGCCAGGTCTTCCCTGAACCATCAAACAAGCAACCCAAGCCCGGCTTTGCCCTTATTAGAGCTCATCAGTAGGGTATACCTTAGTTCCAGAGGCACAGTGTGGAGGACCTGGCTTGCAAGTTCAGGCTGGTCTGCTCCTATTTTCAGCAGGATCAAGATCAGTGGTGTAACAAAACTTGCAGGGCCCCCCCATGCTCCGGACCCAGTCAGGAGCTCTCAGGCCAGCCAGTGCATATTGTTGGAGGGGGTCCCCAGGAGCTAGTGTCCCCCTGCCCCACAGGGGATGTGGGGCTATTGTAACACCACTGGTCAAGTTTGATTTGCATGCAGCTGTTATGTTATGTTATGTTATGTTATGTTACATTATCAGTGTTTTTTTATAGCATTGTTTTTCTATAGGCCGCTAAACACCTGGGATTGTATCCAGGTACTCTCTAGCAGGTGTGTGAGGCCAGCCCTACTTGAAAAGTCAGGTCTTCAACTTTTTGCAAAAGTCCAAAAGAGTTGAGGAGGCTCTGATGTGTTGGTGGAGATAATTCCAGGCTTTAGGGGCCAGGTACGAGAAGGTGCGGTTCCCTGCTCTGCTTTTGTGAATGCATGGGGTTTGTGCTAGCGAGAGACTGGCATTGCAAAGGTGTCTGGAAAGTTGTTGATAGTGAGTGTAATTGTTCAAGAAAGGCAGGGCTAGTGTTTGCTTTGTAGGTGTCGGTGAGGAATTTGCAGTGTGTGTGCTTGTGTATCAGGAGCCACTGGAGTTCCCTAAAGTGTGGTATTATGTGGGTTTGGCCTGGGAGGTCCAGGACTAATCTGACTGCTGCATTTTGGACAGTCTGCAGTCTTCTTGTGAGTTGGTTGGTTATCCCCGCTTACAAGACCATAGTTTAGACTGTTGGTGATGAGGGCTTGGGGCATCATTTTCCTGATGTAGTCTGATAGCCACTAGAAGATTTTCTTCAGCATCATTAGGGTGCTGAAGCGTGACAAGGCCACTGCTTTGACTTCTGCAATCATATCCAGTTTGTGGTATATATGATGAGTCAAAGGTTTTTTATTTGAGAGTGGGGCATGGTGGTGGGTCCAAGGTCTGTGGGCCATCAGGTGGAGTCCCATGGTGAGAAGTTCATCCAGGTGGCCACTTCTATCGGGCATGTGGTGAAATTGCTCTTTTAGTTGGGTGTTTTATCTGAGAGGGACAGTAGTAGTTGTGTACCTTAGGTGAGAATGTTTACGTTGTGAGCTCATATAATAGTGGCCAACAGTGGCAGAAATTAATTCAAACATTGCATCCATCACTTTGTTTTTGAAAGTTAGAGTTTTTCTGCGTAAACCAGATGTACCTGTAGCCAGTGTCTAGGGTCATAGGACTGTGAGTGGAGCTTCTGTGTTTGTTTTCTGTATTCCTTCCAGACATGAGGACAAAGGGGCCTGGGGTGAGGGTCAGGGTTTTTCTCTCAAGAGAAGGATGTCCTGGGGGTCGTATTCAGCCTTCATGAGCTTCAAAGGGCAGCCTCTGGGCTATGCCCACCCTCTTCTTTTCTTCTAAGGGGCACATGCGCTGCCACTGACAAATGTTTTTTTGTAAAGCAAAAACCTCTGATACCATTGATCACACTTTTTACTTGTCTCAGCAAGCCTATTTAATGACTGCGAGTATTTATCTCTTTTGTACAAGACTTAAATCCTTTAAAGCAAAATTAACATTTCTTCACTGTGTCAAGTACATGTCCTTTACATAAAACATACACAAAAAACTTTATGCAAACATTGAGAAATTACTTAACATATGATACATAAAATAAATGATGAATCTACAAATATAGACAAAACGTGAGGAAATTATATCTCCACAGCATTCAGATATCCCTCTTTTTTATCAAAACGTGGGAACTCAAACTAATTTTTGCCTCTACGTAAATTACTTTCTGGTCCTATGCAGGGTCAGAGAGTAGTATTCAAAGTTAGTTGTGCAGGGCATTGACTAGATGTCTTGCTTTTGTTCTCCTGGGGACGAAGGTGTCTGATTACTATCCCAAATGAATCTAGTTGTCTGTGTCGCCGACGCGTTTCGACCTGTGATGAAAGTGGACCTGTGTTTTATTCAAGAGGTCTTCATCAGTGCTCTTATATGGTTCCAAATGGACATCTGTCTCGTACTACCAGTTGTAGATTACTGGCGTCTTCTTTTGCCTATTGTCTTAATTCGGTAGGGCAGGGGAAGCTGTAATCTGGTTCTGGTCCTTTCTTGTTTTGGGCTGTCGGATTACCTCATCGATTCATTTCGTTCGTGTGAGCCAGCTCGTCTTTTATTCTGTTTTTCCTCGCTTGTTGATCGGTCTTTCCCTTAGCTGAATCTTCTGCCACTGGAAATCTTTCCGTTTCCAGTGGCAGAAGATTCAGCTAAGGGAAAGACCGATCAACAAGCGGGAGAACCAGCCGAGGAAAAACAGAATAAAAGACGAGCTGGCTCACACGAACGAATGCATAAAGTTTTTTGTGTATGTTTTATGTAAAGGACATGTACTTGACACAGTGAAGAAATGTTAATTTTGCTTTAAAGGATTTAAGTCTTGTACAAAAGAGATAAATACTCGCAGTCATTAAATAGGCTTGCTGAGACAAGTAAAAAGTGTGATCAATGGTATCAGAGGTTTTTGCTTTACAAAAAAGTATTAATTGATTCCGGCCTCTGACAACCTCATAGAATCCCCCCCTCAGTTACATATCCCCGCCACTGACAAATGTAGCTCACACCTGTGCCTGACCACCCTTCACAACCTCTCATCAGACCGCTCCTGGAACTAAGGAAGATTCAGAAGAATGACTGCCATGCTGTGTGAAGAAGGAAGATGGACCTGCTTGCTGTGATCCCAGGCTCCTGATAAAGGGTCAGTTTGCTGACCCCTATATGAGATACCAGGACACAACAAAATGCAAGGACACAACAAGCTTCCAGAGGCCTACCCAAAGGCCCAGCTGACCAGCAACAACTAGACATGCCTGAGCCCTGCTGCTGACCTCTGTGGAATGAGTTGTGATCCTCAAGTGGTGCCCCTTTGGGTACCGGACCCTTGAGTGGAGTCATTGTGCCCCTCTTCCCTCAGAACACTTGGTCCTGAACTCCAGGTGAAGATCCAGAAGCTTTTGAGTTCTTCGTAAACAGAAACGGGCTCCTTGTGTCACCAGATGACTGTCTGTGACACCTGCTGACACAAATCTCCAGTGACGGCCTGCTCTTCATGTTAGCTACAAAATCCAGGGCCAATGACAACAGTCTGCATTGACTGCCATCACGTAGCTCCAGCAATGACCGACTCTTCATGCAAAACAGCAATCGTTCTTAACTCCCAATCTGCTCATCGTGCTACCACCAATCTCCTTGCGTCAACCACCAACGTGAACCTCCGCTGCAGCTCCCAACGTGGACTTGGGCACGAAGAAGGTAAAATCTACAGCTGGATGAGCCAGGTCCCTTTTCTGACATGCGCTGCATTGTGATCAACTTGAATGAGTGACTTTGGCCCAGTCCAGCGCGACCAGATAACCACAATTGGCGCTTGGTGCTTTTTTGGTGCTATTTTTACTAGAGACTTAAAAAATTAATCACTCCAGTTCTACTGATTGGATATTTTTAATTTTGGTGTCATTTTATTAATTAGGATTTATTCTATTTTACTAAAATGGTGTGGGATTTTATTTGTGTTTCGTTTTCACTTTATTGCTCTTCGAGTGCCCTATAAATACTTTACACATTGCCTGTCAGTTAAGCCTAACTCTTTGCGCCAAGCTACTAGAGTGTTAATCACAGGATTATTTAGTCACTTTTATGGTTCATCCTCGCAAGGATTCTGTTTATTATTTGAGTTGGGTTTCCCCCTCTTTCAACTAAAAACCCAATTCATTACAGTGAATCATTACATTGGACAATTTTTCCAAAATTAGAAACTCATCTCTACCATCACATCCAGAATGGCCCCCCTCTTGACCATTCCCACTTATTAACTAGCCAGATTAAGTGGGAGATCCTCACTAAAGAGATATGTCAGCTCTGAAAGAGGCTCCAGAAGCAAATAAGGCTAATTTGGAACCACTAGGACACAGTGGCGGCTGGTGACATTTGAAAGTGGTGTGGCGTAAAACAATTGTTGTACTTCACCGCGGCGAGCGAGCCTAGCGTACGAGCCTGAACCACCTACAGGGAGTTCGGGGGGGGGGGGGGGGAGGGGTTTCTCCCCTGACAAAATTTTGGGGAAAAAGTGGGCAAATTGTGCATTTTCAAGCAAACCAGAAGGTCAGTCAATACTACTGTTTAGAGTTGTGGGAGCTAAGAGACCTTATAGAAGTTTGACACATAGTGAGAATGCTCTGGGAATATGGAACTAAAATGGACAACAATTTACTGGTACAGCAGTAGCAAAACTATTCTTAATCATACTGGATAGAACCACCGTACATCCAACATGAAATAAATTCCAGTTAGGAGTCTCTTATAGCTGTAAATAGTATGCTTTTCCTGCTTCCTGGTCCAAGCCTCTATTGATAGCATTAATAAGGAACCCTCAGGTAGGCATGTGTTGTTTTGTGTATCTTTGCATATGTATACTATAAATGGAACATTTTTATTTAAAACTTTTGAACCAACTGGGTCTCCGAAACAGCTTCCTCCCAAACGTGACACATTTTTCTTGATCTTATTTTTACCCATGTTATGTAGGTTTATTGCACCTTTCCCCAAAGCTGCCCTAAGTCATCTCTTAAGAAAGCTCTTTTTCCCGATTTCAAAATATATCATGACCCTCTAAAAAGAACCTATAATTTAACCATACCGATATACTTATTCTGCTTCCAGATTTTGTCAGATATGTACTAATGTTTTCATGTTCGGTTTGCTATTGTGCTCTGAATTGGATTTCATCATCATGACAGCCCCCGAATAAGAAAGTCAGCTTCTAACTGCTTAAGAATTCTATGTATCATTTATTCTGTATTTGCTGGGGTCGAATTTTTTAAGCGCTATATGTGGTTTCAATCTTGCATTACTGCGGTTGTAATTTCTAACATCTTCAATCCTCCGGGTGTATATTTGAAGAGTATTGTTTGTAGTACGGCCAATATGGGCTATGCTGGACAAAATGTGTGAGGCCTGAACAACCTATTGGATGAATGGTATAGTGGGAAGCATTTTGGTGTTGTTCGTAAGTGGCCAGTATGCTTCTCTTATACTGCCTTGGTTCGCAATGTTTCACCGTGTGAAGAGAAAATTGAAATAAAGACCGTTGCACTTTGCATTAATTAATTTTCTTTAGTTAATCAGGTGAATTAACAGATGCCTCTTTGCCACTCATTTCACAAGCCTGTGTTTTCTGTTTAATAGCTCTCGCGTGTATAAGTCAAATTGAGCTTGAACAAGACTACAATTCCCAAAATCCTCTCGACTCCCACAGGGATGAGGCACAAAAAGCCACCATGCATTTCCAGCGCACACCACTGTGAGATGAGGCTTCGTAGCGCACGTCTGAATGGGGCACATGGTCGCGTCTGGAGTAAAATTCATAAAGCGCCTGGAACCTTCAAGGAGTATTGTGAGATATATGTATATAATTACTGTTAAAATTCACTATGTAGTCTAGTGCCTCAAAGTACTCAAAAGGCACAGTCAAGCACCTCTAAGCAGTTATAATGACAAAGGTAAGCTCCTTTGGCGCTCAGACAAAGGCGCCTCAAAACACTAATAATGGCAGTGAAGCGTGCATGTGTTCCGTACAGTGAAGGAAGCTTTCAACACTTTAGAAGACAGACACAAGTACAAGTGCGCTCAGGAGAGTAAAGTTAAGCACCACTAGGCACTCTGAAGGTCGGTCAGGCGGCTCAATGTACGCATAATAATCAGGTAGACAACGATGCAAAAGCCAACTAGTGGCAACAATCAAGCACCCTTTAAGGCACAAAACTACTAACTGAAGAACCTCCAGGCACTCTGATAATCCGACTCAAGTGCCTTGAGAAAGAGCAAGGCTGAAAGCTGTAACTGTATGTAAGGCAGTTAGAATAGCAAAGCCAAATATCTAAAAAAACAATCAGAGGCCGGGCACTGCTATTGACGGCAGTGTCAGGCACTTCTAGGTATTCTAAAGGCAAGCAACAGTCCCAAGCACACGAAGATGAACTGAACTACACTGCAGCTCCTAAAAAAATGCATGAATGACACGACAGGAACCTAACTTTGCCGGTATCTTGCAGCTACGGGTAAAATTACAGTGCAGTATGTGCACAAAATATTGCACTCCTTGCTTTACAAACTTTGAAACAGTTGTATGCAGCGCTTTATGTCAACTGTGTGAGATTAAGTGATTTGCCCAGAACCACAGGGTGCTGTTGAGCTGACGCTAAGACTTGAAAATGATTCCCCAGATCTAAGCGCCGTACATGACAGGTTTCCCATTTACATCGAATCCTGACATGGCCGACTGAGCTTTCCATCCTTCCAAGGTCGGTAACTTAAGTAGGATTCGATTGTACAATAGTAACTGTGGACCCAATAACAGCATGTGGTCCAGATTTCAGACTGTCAAAGAAAAGGAGAACGAGAAGTGCGAGAGAGACCGGTCCCTGCCCTGCCTCTCCCCTCCCCCTTGCTTGGCATACACCCCCTGAGTCCCGCGACCCCTTCCCCACGTTCACAGCTCTAAAAATGTCTACTAGAAGAGAAACAACACCACAGAGCAGGACCCCATCTTTCTTAAATGAATGCTTATAAATGCAGGTCACTGTGATAGCTTTGACCTTTTCCCCTCACCACTAATCTGCCACCCCCCCCCACCACCCCAGATGGCTGCACACAGCCTGAGACGCTGACCCCAGGTACCAGCTCCTGTGGTGTGTGGTGCACCGAGAACCGTCCGTCACCCTCTGCAAACGAGACCACAGAGCAGCGTGAAAGATGCCACCAGCATGATAGTCCAGGAGGTAAATGCACCTGCTTCAGACATCTATATTTTGAATCACGGCCAGGCCTTTAGGCTTTCAACCGGAAGTACCACGGAAGCTGTGCATGATGCAAGTGAGTCAAAACGAAAAGGCCTGCGCTATAGAAGCCTGCAGGGAGATCAAGAGAGTCTGCAACAGGTTGGTGCCTCTGTGTGTGACTGACTCTGTCCCCGCGCAGTCGGGCACTCTCGAGACATAGCCCGGTCCCATAATCCGTAATTACCTACTAGTCATGCATTACTACAAATATGAGTGGAAAGGTATAAATCTGTATATAAATTTTAAAAAACGCACCATCCTCCAGTCCAGTTCCGCACAACCGCCGCCTCCTGGCGCACAGGCAGCCTCCCTCCTCCTGCTCCCTAAGCCAATCACAACACTGCTATGGCAGTGTTGTGATTGGTAAGGCGCAGGGGAGAGCGCCCCAGCCGCGCCATTTTCTCCTACATAGAGTAAAAGGGAGAGTGGGCGGTCGGGCTTGAGGGCTGGGGGGAGTGGCTTACCCACTGTTGTGGGTACTGACTGATTGGTCGGCTCCAGGAGCCGACCAAACAGTCAGTTTCCACAACAGTGGGTATGCCACTCCCCCCCTGCCCTCGACTAAGACCGCCCACCGTCCCTCCCCCAACCAGGCACTTCTGCTTTCTCGCAGTGCGAGAAGCAGAAACATTAAATGGTAGTTTTGACCATTTTATGTTTCTGCCTTCTCGCACTGCGAGAAAGCAGTGAGGTGACGCCCACACGCCCTAATGAAGGAGCCGCCACTGCTAGTAGGACATAGGATAGCAATTACGACCTGGTTGTTTCCTAAAACCTAATTTCAACCAGGCTCAATGTAGAGGACCTGTTTTTCTGAAAATGCAAACCGAAATTACATCTCTCACACTCTCACTCCAAACCTCAACCCATATGGCATGGAGAACACAAAGGCCCTAATTACAAGGGCCACTAAAATCCTGTTTCAGGCACAAATTAAATATACACCAAACATGAGATTTGATCTCGGATACTAATTTTGTACCATGAAAGATTTTGCCAAACAGTTTGCAGGCAAATACAGACACCACAATTACACAACTTAGAACGTGTGAATACTAGGGTTTATTCATAGTCATTATTGACACTGTATGAGAAAGGATTTCAAAAGGTTTTCTTTGGGAAAGTAACAGTTGATGTGCTTCTCTTCCTAATTTTTGGCAAGTTTGAGCACATATCTTTCAAGGCTTTACGTCGCCCTTACAACCCACAAGGAGGCGCAAGGGTGACGCAAAACCTAAGTGAGATTTATCAAGCCACACAAGGTCATCTTCCGTGGCCCTGCATGGCAATACAAGGCAGCACAAAACACTGACTTGCATTACTCTGCCCCTGGGAGGCGTTCCTTGGGTGGAGCTTGGGAGTTCCCACGGATCCACCCATGGATTTTAGCCCATTCCCAGATTAGCCATTAGAGGCAGACCTGGGAATGTGCCAAAATGCTACGCCTCCCAGGTGATGCGTAACCAGGAGAAATATCTTTATTTCTTCTTGTTATTTCCTCTTTCTTTGTGTGTTGTATTAGGTGTCCCTTCCTGCAATGCTACCTACATACAGGTACCCTTGCAACATGAAGCAAGGTTGCCTGCTTTAATGCTAGGCAGCCAAAAGTGCAAAGAAAGGACAGGAATGTCCTATATAATGTTAAGTACTGCACATTGCTGCCTTTTTCCTTCCTCCCAAGGTGGCTTGCTGCGTTGCACTGCGTGAAGTATTGATATATCTGCCATTGATTTCTATCACATTTCGTATGCGCAGTTAACTCACTGACAATGTAACAGTATGAGTAACTCTGAAACAACTTTTAACTAATCTCTCCCTGCTTTCACTGCCTCTGCGTGGCCATCCTTTATTGTCATTTTTCTGAAGTGGAAGAGTGCAGCAGCATCAGCCAGGTGTGAGCTCCTGGCTGATGCTAAGTCCCATCCATAATTGACAACATCCTTTCCTTCACCCAGCACCAAGACAAAGTCCCTCTATGCTGCAACATTGACAACTCATTGGAAACATTACCTGCTTTAAGCTTTCTTCAGCCTTGATTGATTTACACAGGACAAAGGACTGGAAAGGCTTGATGTGAACATGCAGGTTTTTTGTGCTGCCATTTCACATTCGTAATGGATTACTTTTGTTATCCAGAGCTCATAGTACAGTAATACCAGGGTGGGCTATTGAATGCCAGATGCACGGGCCTAGTTAATAACCTGTTTGCTGTGAAATGGGATTTACTTTGGAGACGGCGTAATTTATCTGGACTTTACTTGTGGAAATGAATACCAGCTCAGAGGGATTTTGTGTCTGCATTGATCAGATTTGCCGCACAGTGCCTAGGAAACAAGCCAGTCCGAGCCCAAGGATGTTCTACCAGCTGCTGGAAGGACGGAGACTGCTCCTCTTTGTTTTCCTTTCTAATTTACTCTTATTCTTTTTCAATTTTTCCACTTCTCCTTCGTGATCTTCATGCCTCTGCGGCTCCTCCCCCTCCCACTACTTCAAAGCTGGCACCGAGTTTAAATATTGGACCCTCAGATCCAGCTTTTTAGTACACCTCTGGACCTTTGGAAGTCTCAGAAAGACTGCTGTGCTGCTCTACAGCAAAAACTGCTACTCTCCTGCCCTGCTCCTCTGCTGCCTGAGTGAAAAGGACTGGACCTGCATCCTGAACCCAGGATCCCAAGAGTGACTCATGGGGCTAATTAGCTGGCCTCCTGATCAGAGTCTCTGCGACAGAAAGTGCTCCAAACATCTAGCACCAGACACCTGGAGCTATGAGTCTTGCCCCCAAGGGGTCCCACCCCAGTCCTGGACCTTTGGAAATGGGCCTGAAGGTGCTCTGCCAGCCCCACTGTGGTCTCTTGGATAGAACCAACGTAGTGCTCTGCACTTCCTCACAACCTAGCATCAGAACCACCACTACGCAAAGCATCCCTGATGCAGGACCTTGCATCACAGCCCACAGGTCCTAGAACTACCCCTGTGCAACGCACCCCAGATGCAGGACCTTTCATAGTAAGCCTCTGTCGACAGTATTCTCCACAATTAAGCAGGATTTCACATTACAAGCCTTGTCAACAGCTTCATTCGAATTGCAACTGCACAACGCATCTTCGATGCAGGACCTGGCATCATCGCCCGCACATCAACAGAACCACCGCTGCACAAGACATCCTCAATGTGGGCTCTCGCAACACTACGCAACCAGGATTTAAGGTACTTTGTTCAGTGGGCCTGCCTCGTCCCTGTATCTGGCCCACACTCCATCGTGGTTGGCCTGAACTTGAGACCTTGCCCCTGTCCGATGTGACCAGATGATCACAATTGGCGCTTTCTGTTTCTAGGCATCATTTTCACTTAGCTTTAAACTGTATATCTCCGGTTCTACTTATTGGGTTTTTGTTGTTTTGGTTTCAAATAATTAATTCTAAAAGGTTTTAAAACTTCACAAGTTTGAAGAAGTGCAAGTTTTTAAATGCACAAAGACAGCATTTGTCATCCCTTGAGGTAGTTGGACTCCGTTACTACTGCCACTCGGTTCAGTATGCAGACTGTTTGTCCTTAGGAGCAGTCCCTTCCTTTGGACCCCACCTCTGGAAAAGTATTTTACTAAATGCTGAGCAACCACTCCCATAAACATTCTGCAGTATTCTTGTGAATGTCCTTCCATTATCTCTCCCCCTGCTCAGCCAGTCTGAATGTGCTGTGTGCTGCATGAAATGTTGGAGTGATGATGCATATTGGAATGTTGGGTGCATATGAGGTGAAGTGTGACAGTTGGAGAATGGGCTGAGCAGCAGGCAGGCTGCTCCTGGTGGGGCTGCTACACTAGAACTCTTCTATTTGTAACTTACTTCAATAAATCATCTTAATCTGCATCCTACCTGTGTGGACCTCATTACTACACATTCCTTCGCCAAGAGCCACACCCCCTGTAACGCTACTGCCCAGAGCCTCTCCTCTCCACTACCGTATTGTCTGCCTTTGGAAATTGCAGTGAGGGTCGCAGCCATGAATTCTTGCCACAGGATGTCCTATCCTCCATGGAAGTGTGTCCTGCAGCATGTACATCACCAGTGCGATGGAACTAGATGAGTTCAACTTTGCCTCGACTGAAGTTGGACAAAGTTAGGTCACTTTGCATGCCTTTGCAAAAGGAGAAGTTTCCCAACTTCACAGGAAAGGTGAAACTTAGCGACTCCTACTTTTCTGATCTGTTTCAGCTGTTAAGATCTGAAAATTATGCAGTTGTTCCTGTATTATGTGACAAGTGCAGCAAATCTATATTGATGATGAAAAAGAAGCAGCTGCAAAATGGCAGAATTTCAATGTCCCTGTTTGGAGTATAGCTGTGGTTACCAATTTTGAATCACAAATATGTGTGATTTCCTTTTTCCAGAAGCTCTCCCATCTTTTAACCATCTGATGGCACAGCACTCGGTCATGCAAACAGTAAAACATTGTAAACCGACATCTTTCCTACCGTTTGATTCTTTTAGTCCTACTCTCCTCTGCTGGTGTCTTCATTATTAGCTGTACTTTATTCCTGAATATTAGTGGTATGCTGTATTTCTTTACAGAGCAATGTGAAGGCTTTTGTATTGGTATTAAAAATACCTTTCTACTGCCTTAGTTAAGGATAGGGGGGCAGATTTACAAGCCTCTTGCACCACTTTTGCGTAATTTTTAACATGGGAAAAATGACGCAAAGCTGGTGTAAGGGGCTTGTAAATCTGCCCCAGGGTTTTTCATATTTTAGAATTTTAAAGCATTTCACGTGCCATTTTGAACAGATTTCTGCAATTTCAAAGACTATTTATATATATATATTACCTACTGGTGGTCGCCAGTAGGTAGTTATAGTTAGGACCTCGTTTCTATTCAAAAAGCATTTTTTGTTTTGCCAATAACTTTGGCGTTGTTTGATGAATCTTTGCGAAAACTTCAAAACTAATGGCCCGCTCCGGTCAGCTGCTGTCTGGAAAATTTTGGGGGGATTCGTCAAGTGTGGGATAAGAAAAAAGGGGGGGTCCCAGAACGCGTTTTCCCCATGTTAATTACAGTAGGAATTTTGGGCAAAGCTACAGCCCGAACTGCTGAGCGGAATTACACCAAATTTGGCAAAAAGGTAGGTCTTGGTCCAGAAATAGACCTTTTTTTAAATGGTTTAAATCCGTGCTGTAGTTGCTGAGCAATCAGAAAAATAAAAACATCGATATCTGAGCACCGAGTCGCGTCTCCTCCCGAGCACAAGCTGACTTCTGATTGGCTGCCAACACTCCAAACCAGGAAGTATTGGCAGCCATCACAAGAAAAGAGTAAAAAAAAAAGGTGACAAGAAATGGGGGCAGGGTACAAACACCCTGACCCCCTAGGCCTGTTCAGGGGGTCCCACAAGCACACCCAGGGCCAAAAAAAGCATTTTCTTTTTAAAACGTCCTAATTCACACTGGGGTCGTGAATTCGGCTGTGAAAATAACAAAAAAACAAGCACGGGCTCCCGCGCTTCGTTGAATTTAAGCCCCCGGGCGGGCCAGGTCCCGTGGGCTTGCTAAATTATGTTGCGGCCCCCCGCAGCCCTGGGAACCACCTCCTCCCCAGGGCTTTTTTATAATTAGGGTGGGGGACTCGAGCTACCCACATGCCCCAGGGACCACCACCTCCAGGGGGCACTAAATATTGAACTTGGGTGGTCCGTTACGAAGCTCCATGCCCCAGGGACCACCACCTCCCCGGGACTATGCAAATTGAGAGAGGGGGGCCGTGCAGCCCCCCTCCTGGAGCCCTTGATTGCCCTGGGGATGGCTCCCCCCTGGGCCAGCTACTGCAATGTCCTGGGGTGCCCACTCCTGGGACATTGCCCTTTGCAATGACAGGGCAGGAGCCGCACGGCTCCAGCCCTGTCTTTGCAAACACCGCTTTCGCTCTCGCTTCCAAACACCAAAGCAGAATTGCTTTTTCACAAGGGGAGCTGCATGTCAGCAGCTCCCCTTGTCGAAAAGCAAGGCCGGCTCCCGCAGGTGGTGGGGTGCCGGTGGGACTGTGGGGGCATTAGGGCTCCCCCTACGGTCCCCATCAAAGGGGCCAGGTCCCGGGGGATGAGGTCCCCGGGGCCAGAAGCGGCCCCCTTCCCACGATTTAAAAAACATTTTTAAAAAAGAGGCAATGCCCCGGGGAATGGGGGGGCTCCATTAAAAATAAAAAAAGTGGTTCTGGTCATGCCCCGGGGATGGGGTCCCCGGGGCCAAAATTGGCCTTAGGAGGGGGGCCATCTGTGATGACCATGACCATGTCATGAATGATGTAATATGTGACATCATCAGCAGTGCATTGTGGGGGCACGAGTTATAGTTAACTGAACTAACTATAACTGCCACATTTCTCTGGTATTGTACGAGTAAAATGTCCAACTAACTATAACGTCCCTGAAACCTATGGTTTTTTCAGTGAATTTCTAAGACTTTTCAAATGCTAATTTCTAACTATAACGTGCCTGAAACCAATGGTTTTTCAGTTTTTTATCGGTTGCAATAATTAGTGCATATGCCAAGTTTTTGGAGGATAACACGTGGGTTTAAGTATTTACTACACTGCACTGTAAATTTTAAATTACGGCAGGTTTGACCTGCTGAAATTCAATAGAGAGCGAAATCTTTATGGTGACCAGTAATTACCATATGTGGTAAGAACCATACAACTTGGCATTCGACACCTGCACATACACAGTTTTGCGAAGGGGTCTGCATATACCTACCCACTCATAAGTGACCTTAATCAGTGCAAAATCCATGCTAATAGGGTAGTCAATACAGATAATATAATTAATGTTTTCCCACTGCAGGATTACCTCAGATTACTATTATTTGTCCTGCACACATTTCACCACGTTTTACCAATTCAAATTTATTTGGTGCAATTTGTGTGTGGTAGTTGCACACCAGTGGTAATCCTAATTTAGAGGGTGATTACGAGTCTGGTGATCTTTGACCGCCAGACTCGCATTGGCGCAGCAGTGGCGGTCCTGCGGCTGCCCTATTCTGATGCAAAAAGAATAATTGACAGAATGCAGAACAATGTCATACATTCACCCCGGTATAGAGATCTGGGCCTAAATCCATCGTTTATTTGCTCACCATGCCATTCCAGTTTGAACCCAGCCATATGCAAATCAGTCTTGACCCTGCACCCAATGGGAACAGTCCAGCCCGAACTGCCAGGACAGGTCCTCCCTGGGCTGGGAACAAGCATCCTAGGACCGGTTTCGAGGTTCCACCCCTCATCAGAGAGGATAACTTGACTCCAGTGGCATGGAGAGCACGGGCCCCACGTCTGGGCATACCCGTCCCACTCGGGATGACAAATACAAAAAGAATAATTTATGGACAGAATGCATAACAATGTCATACATTCACCCCAGTACAGCGATTTGGGCCTAAATCCATTGTTTTTTTGCTCACCCTGCCATTCCAGTTTGAACCCAGCCATATACAAATCAGTCTTGACCCTGCGCCGAATGGGAACAGCCCAGTCCAAACTGCCAGACCAGGTCCTCCCTGGACTGGAAACAAGCATCCTAGGACCGATTTTAGGGTTTCACCCCTGATCAGCCAGGATAGCTTGACTCCAGTGGCATGGAGAGCACGGAACCCACGTCTGACCCTAATCTGAAGCAGCCATCTGGACTCCGGCCATTGTGCCCGGGATCCGCTGTTCCCTGGTGGTGGTGCAGCAGACAGGGGTAACCAATATGCAAAGCGGGATTGCCACTGTCGACTGAGCATATTTCAAGTTTCCCCACCGCCAGCTTTTTCATGGTAGTGAGCCCAGCATGAAAAGTGTGGCGGTGGGGAAACCAAGGGGGCCCAAGGGGGCCCTAGAGGGCCCCCATGCCCCCACCGCCATGGGGTTGTATTTAGGGGGGCACAGCATATGCCCCCCTGTTTGCATGCACCCCAAGTTCCAGCACGGCACGGACTTCACAGTCCATGTAAGTCTGGAACTTCTTTTGTGTTCCCATTGCAGTGCCTGTTTTCTTTTAGGCCTTGTCAGGACAAATAATGTCTGTGTAAAATATAGATTTCATATGTCCCAACTTTTAGACAATTACATTATTCAGAGATATAACTTGTAATTTTTAATCTAGATAGAGGGGTTTCATTCCCTCGAAGTGACATTAACAGACCTCATCATTGTGAGAGCCTCCGTCACAAACTATATTGATAATGGGATTCAGGAGGCTGCCACGTCCATAAATGATTGTGCACGTGGTATCATTTTCACTTCCATTGAACAAAGTGGACAGCAAAAAGAATTTCCCCGAAGGCTTTGAATTGTCAGGAGAAGAAATGAAAATGTGAAATTCCACTGCAACAGGGTCAAACTTCAATTTTGGAGTGCATTTATACTTACAATAGCAGTGGGCAAGAAACCATAAAATCAGAAGTAGTCCACAAAGAAAGAGAGCGTTCCTGACTCACCTTTGCAGCAGTTTGGATTGCACATCATAACGTGTCAGCAGACACAATAACAAGCAATTTCTTTACGAGATAATAAGCACTTTGGACTTCAAATAAAAGAGTCTTTCAGACTGCCACCTACTACCACCCCAGGCACTGCCTTGGTTGATTGAATGCAAAGCCCACTGAACGTGATCTGTTCTGTTGGGCACTAGTCTAGGTCCCTGCAGGCACAGTAGCCATTCTCGATGAATAGGTGGTCGGTATTGGCTTTTTGGCTTTAAAACTACCACATGCACAAGAATAAGGACATCTGGAAAGCCAATTGCAGTTTAAATTCTAAAGAAAAAACAATAAAACAAAATTCAAAATATTTACACGGTAAGTAATTATTTAAAGAAAATATTTTGGCTCTTTTACAGCATTTGATTATTATTTGCAGCCCTACAGTCGCCGCTGGCAGCCACATCAGAGTGCTTTTCTGCGCAAGTGTTGAACGTGTGTGTTGAACAAGTGTTGCCTTAACTGTGCTGGTGGTTGCAGGTGATGGGCACGACACTCACTTTTGGGAACTGGAGCTAATTTTTAGTCATCAGTCTTCGACCCAAAGCAAAAAGGAGAAAGGTATAAAAAGAGAGAAAGTTATAAAAAGGGAGAAAGGTAGTTACAGAGAATGGAGGAAGAAGAAAGAGTGACAAGCAAAAATTGACTAATCAAGAAAGCAGGGGTGAAAAAGTGCCCTAAAGAGTGAGAGGAAGAGACAATAGGTCAGATCGCAAAACAATTTTGACTGGTGATATTTCATGCCCATGGTAATAAGTTAAGGCAGCTCTTGCTCCAAACACCTTTTACCTCCTTATTAGGTTCTGGATGTGTTAATGTGTGACAAGAAAGTATCTGTACATTTGTTGTGTGGCATTTTTTTGGGGAGTGAGGAGTTCACCTGTTTTTGTGATGAAGTGTCTTTGCAATACATTATTGCAATGTGTTTTTGTGACATTGTACTGTGGTGTTGTGAAATTGCTCTTCTCACTCCCCGCATTCTAGTAAAGTGCTTCCCAAAATCAACTTTTGTTTCCTATGTGTTCCAGGGGTGGGTCCTGTAGGTCTAAGCAGGGTCCTTATAAAACCTGTTTTATAGGCCCTGGTATTGGGGAAATGCCCAGGTCATTTTTCCATTGCAGATCCCCAGCCCATAGGTTAACATTGGAAAAGGTTATTAGTTAACACTGGAGAAAGAAAAGCCATAAAACCAGGATTAATGGACTCAGTATAATGGTAATGATAAATCCAACACTATGGTATTGTTGAATTTATTGTAACATGTACAGACAAGAAGTTATAAGACTTTTTTGAGTCTGTAAGCCAAATTCAACCCTTTACTGCTCTGCCCTGATTGGTCAGAGAGAAGTGGGTGAGCCTGGCTGCTTTGAAGAGGTTATAAATGGCCCCTGGGGTTAGGAAGCCTCTCGGGGAGAAGAGGTTGCTGTGCATAGGAATGCCAGAGCCAGGGGGAGGGCCACTAAATAATGCTCTTCAAGGGAAGGGGAAGAAAAGCTAAATACATCAGTTTCATTTACAACTCTCCTCTTTGACCCAAGGCAGATGCTGGGTTTAAGAAAGGAATGAGCAGATGCAAGGGGAGAGACTACGGAGATTAGCCATCCTAGGGGTGTGTTTCGCCAGCTCTTCTATCCCTGCTCAAAATTCAGACATATTGAATTTTGGAAGAATAGTGGTTTCTGGGTTAGCATTTTGCCACACTTTGTAGGAAGTGTTCATGCTATGGGGTTGGCCCTGCACCTCATCGGACAGGAGTGCCCTCCTGCTTGACCCCAGAGAACACTGAATAAGTATCTGAGAGGGGTGGTACCTCTCAGACCTGCTTTTGAAACCGGTGAAAACCAGAAGGGCCCACGCTGAAACATTGGATGTGCATTCACCAGGCCTGCACTCTGCAGATTGCGGCCTTTTGCACCATCTGAATCTACAGCCCTGTGGATCAAACCTGCTTATAAAGGACTAAAGAGTAGACTCCCTGCAAGCTACAGATTAACAGAGCTCACCTGGACCATCACCACAAATAATCCCCAGCCTGGCGTACTACCAGTGAATTTGTAAGGGTTTTGTCCAAGTGGAATGTGGGAATTGAAGTCTCACACTTGAAGGACCCTCTTGGAGATTCCAGAACCTTGGATTGTGTGTTGAATACTTTGGGACCCGCAAAAAGAACTTCAGGAAAGAGTTCTAACAGGACTCAGCCTGCTGGAGGGGGCTGCACAAGAGTGGTGATAGATCCTCCAGAACAATTGCTAAATGTGAATGTGTCCCTGTCAGAGGCAACAAAATTATGAAAAGGGGCACTGTTGATTTCTAAGCACGAGAAAGTGACCAATCTTTAAAAAATCATATCTCTGGTTCCTACTGTGGATTATTTTTGTTTTGGTGTCATTTAAAAGATACAAATATTTCCTATTTTTATAAATTGGTGTTGGATTTTAATTTTATGTTGTGTCTTAATTATTTACTGAATTTGTGTTTTTAAATGCTTTACATACCTGTCTTTGAAGTTAAGCATGCCTGCTCGCAGCCAATCTACCAAGGGTTAAGCATAGGAATAGTTTTCTAAGACCTATTCTGATCCCTATACAGTGTTAGTGGCCTTATTGCCAGTGGCAGATATACATTTACCCCTACTAATAATTCACTTTCCAACAACCCTGTTATTTTTTAACTGTTTTATGTTACGTTGCATATGTTAGCCTGTTATCTTCTGTTATTTACTTTAATTGTGTTAAAAATGCTTCTACATTTTCAGCGAAAAGCTGCACATACCGTTCCTGGTTCAATCAGCTCAAAATTGTGGCAGAGACTGTCTTAACTTAGCACTTCCAGTGCTCATTGTATGAGATACAGTCCAGGAAGTCTAGGATGGCAGAAGAAAGAGGCATGAAATGGAATCACCACTAGGCCGCCTCGGCATTCAGCAGTCTAAGCATTCAGCAGTGTCGGTGGTGTGCTCCTAAGAAAACCCATATGCTCCTACTCTCAGTAATGGGTGGGGGTTGGGAAATTTATGGTCATGCTACCATTGCCTCCAGTTCTAAAGCATGGGCCTTCACGAGGACCACGGCTTCGACCTGAAGCCACTAAAGTACTTTTATGACTATTTCAGTCTCACTGAGCTATGCCTGGTAACCAGGTGCATGACTTCAAAGACATTGCCATCATAATATTGTACCCCTTGCAGGCAAAACTGCAGGGCAAAAAGTGAAATTTATAACAAGTTTTACAGTTTTTCCCAACTGAATTTTCCATTTTGCTTTTGTTTACATTATCATTCGAGAGTGTTTATATCAATTTTTTTTATTGAAAACTTAGATTTGTAAGGAATATCACAAATAATCAATGAAGTCAAAATAAGCCAAACCAAGTATAAAGCAGTAAAGGGGAGGGGTGCATGTGGGTCCATTCCTATGCCACCAATGGACCCCGGGCTACCCATCCCCCAAGGCTTCCTAAATCAATTAAGCATAGTGGGTGCACTACCACCCTCCTAAAGCCTTAAAAGGCTTTGGGGACCCCAATCCCGAGACCAAATTGCACAATATGTTTTCAGGCCTCAGGGACTGCATCTGCTAAGGCAGAACGTAACTTGAAGGGAAGGGGAGTCCACCCTAAGACACAGTCATTTCCCTGCCTGCAACAGCAGGGGCAGTGAAACGTGTGTTTGCTCCCACCTGAGCTTTATAAAATCTCCTGCTAGATGGAAGCAAACATGTCTTCCCTGACTGCAGGAGTGTGGGCAGGGAAGGTATGCCTGCTATCCCACCCGGCAGGAGATTTAAAAATGCAGATGCAGGCTGGAAGTATGGCTGCCACGGCTGAACACCAGCGAGATGTAGCTGGGATCTTCCATGCCCAGCAGTTCATCATCTTGCCATTGCTGCCTCTGAGCCAGTCCCAAATAACTGCAGCGGGAACATCGACACATACATCTTCGACCCCTGATGTGTCAGAGGCACACAGTGATGCAGCCCTATCACCTTCGCACCCTGATGTGTCAGTGGCACACAGTGATGCAGCCATTACCTCGCCACACACACTGGACACACCGGACACAGAAGAAGTATCAGAGGAGTAAGATGTGGATGGTAATTACTGTGTGAGGAACAAGGTACAAGCATCCATCACTGCCATATCGCCTGTCCCTGCCTGGTTCTGCCCTATTCATCATGCCCTGGGACAACACCTTCCACTGACCCCCGGAACACTCTGCGACATTCACCCGGACCCCGACACGGACTGCCATATCTTCACTGCTTGACAATTACACAACAATCCTGCTGCGGACAGCACTCTCCCTCTTCAAAATCACTTTTCAATCCCCAAAGGACTCTGGTTGGCCCACCACTGGGCTTAGATGTTATGTGGGCTTGGATGGCCATGTACAGCTCCAGCTCTGCAATTCACCAGAATGTGAATAAAACATTTGAAATCACACAGATGTGTCATGACTATGTTCACTCATGTATGAAAGTATGGTTGGATGTAAGGACAATGATTGCACAAGACGGTGCACCCTACCAAATTACATCAATGCGCATGTTTATCCCTGAGACGCATGGCCAATTGGATGACTGTGAAGGTGAGTACTAGCTGTGTTCCTATTGCACAGTAACAACAATCTTGCAACCCCCCAATGTAGGCACACGTCCATGTTTTGAATAGGGCTGTGTGTAGGAATGACCAAATCGGTAGCAGGCCAGAAGTGGTGTCCTACATCACATGTGACAACAGAACTTCACGTCGCATACCTACTCACACACATCTGTGTGGACACATTCTGTTATGATTCAAACGTCGTCAAATGATGAGCTAGCGAATACATGCTTCCAGGATTGGCTGACTCAAGCTCTGGACAGCTGTATCCCTGTCAAAACTAGTTTTTAACAAAAAAGAGGACAGTTGAACCCCTGGTTCGATTAATCCCTGATTAACGCTAAGAAAAAATGTAAACAACTTGAGCGGGCCTGGAGGCGCGTGTATGAGACTGAAGCAAA
Source organism: Triturus cristatus (assembly GCF_964204655.1). Classification (NCBI taxonomy): domain Eukaryota; kingdom Metazoa; phylum Chordata; class Amphibia; order Caudata; family Salamandridae; genus Triturus; species Triturus cristatus. Next base: position 760,443,993 of record NC_140586.1, on the reverse strand, counting down.
AAACAAATACCGCAAATCCATTAAAGCTTATCATAAGCTTGTCCGGAGAGCGAGAGCGAGAGCGGAGTACATCGCTGGTAAAATCGCGGAGAGCAATAATTCTCCCAAAATGATCTTCTCTCTTCTTAAAGTCATGAAATGTGCAAACTCGAAAGCCGACTCATCTGTTACTTCCAATAAGTAGTGTGACGAACTGGCCGGATATTTTGAGCTTTCCACCTGTCAATATTAACATCGACCAGAGAGAAAGGCACAAGGATACACTATGTTCCTTTCCCCAAATATCCCTTATTGAGACTGAGCATCTCTACCTGAAAATTAAAACAGGTTCTCCAGCTGATTCCCTGAGACCAGCTCAATTCTGTCAATTTCGCAACCACATTCTACCAGTGGCCAGGGAATTGATTAACTTATCCCTGTCCTCAGCATGCCTACCTGGAAGCACGCAAAAGGGACACCTCTTCTGAAGAAGGCAACGCTAGATCCAGCTGAACCAGGTAACTACCGCCCCATTTCTCAGCTCCCTTTTTTAGCCAAGGATACTGAATCCCATGTCAACACCATTCTGACAAAGTTCATAGAGGAAAACACCATCCTAGACTCCTCGCAAAATGGCTTCAGAGCCCGTCACAGTACGGAGTCGGCTCTGTTGGCAGTTACGGAGGAAATCCGTAGTAGCTTAGACGACGGAAAGTCTGCGGCCTTAATTCTGTTAGATTTAAGTGCTGCTTTTGACACTGTCTTGCATGAAATACTACTGTGTAGGCTACAGGAGATAGGGATTGAGGGTTTGGCCTTGGACTGGTTTTGTTCCTTCTTAGCGGGTAGAACTTTCCAGGGCAAAAAGTAGAGGGCTGTCATTGGTTTCTTATGCCGACGACACCCAATTAGTCATCACCTTTTCCAAAAATTGTAAAAACAATCTTATTAAATTTAAGGAGGATTTGCTGGCAGTTGCCAACTGGCTTACAACGAAATGTTTGCAGCTATATGCCAGTAAGTCAGAAATTGTGCTGTTCGGAAGAGATAGTGAGATGTGGTCAGAACAGTGGTGACCAGACCAACTAAAACCAGCACCATCACCAAAGGAGGAGGTCAAGAACCTGGGCTTCTGGATTGATAGAGGTCTCTCTTTTGACGCACAATCCAAAGTAGTCGCAGGGACATGTTTCGGGCTCCTGAGAGGGTTAACACCCCTACTTGGTTTTTTCTAGCCTAAAGTTCGGCAGACTATGGTACAGGCCACAATCCTATCTAGATTGGATTATGGCAATTCCCTTTATTTAGGTGCCAACAAATCCTGTATTCAGCGCCTTCAGAGAATACAAAACGCAGCAGCCCGAACTTTATTGGTGCTGCCGAAAACATGTTATAGGTCCCTACCAAAACTACACTGGCTTCCGGTAGAGAAAAGAATTCAGTTCAAGACCCTATGCGTTGCTCATAAAATCTTAACTCAACAAGCCCCCCCGGTTTTATCAGACCTGCTAACACCGTATGTTCCAAATCGCTGCCTGCGGTCAGCTGACCAAGGGCTGGCATGCACCCCCGGAGTTTTAAAAGCCAGAGCCGGTGGTCGTTCTTTTAAAGTTCTGGCGGCTAAACTTACGGCTGCTATTAGAGGGCTTTGAGATCACCTAACTTCCCGGAAAGCCATAAAGACCTGGCTCTTCCCAGCGTAACTCTCTTCCCTCTCCCGGGCTGTCACTATTTACGGGTTTTGGTGGGGTAGCGCTGGGACGCCCCATTGCTGGGGCAGCTATGTGCTGTATAAATCTGTTAATAATAATAATATTAATAACATTGCTCCACATGGCCAGAGGTTGGACCCATACTCACATTGCTGAAGACGCATAAGTGCACAGGTCTGCCAGCAACTATCCAAAAACAATGTCTGGCTTACAGAGGTGGAGCTGTCAAAAGTGACCCACCCCCATTGTACATGCGTTAGTCAGTCCCTCCCTGCGTGTCAGTACGGACAAGGCAATGGCCACAACATGCAGGGACATGCTTAAGACGCTTACACGCAGCATGGGAACAGGTCGAGGTGCAGGAAATGCCAACGCAAAAATGAACACCAATCATCACGGATGGCAACGGTCTCAGCCCATCGTGCCTTGCTGGACGAGTCATGTGTTGTCCGGCGTCTGCCTATTGCACCGTGTGAAGGGGCACAACTCACTGCCCATGGGGTCTGCATAGTGCTCTGCCACTGGACTGCGCCGACTGTCTGCTCTGCTGACAGTGATCAGGTGAAAGGGTCTGACAAGTTTACATGTCGTGCTACATTGCCATGTGTGTACTCTCCCCCCATCAGTGTGTCCGAATTGGTAACGTTGCCAAACGACGCTGTGCTGCTCTGACCATGGAACTGCATCACCTTGCACAGGTGTGTGTACACATGCGTAGTTCCACACACATGCATTCAGAGTCAAGATGAAGGAAGACATGTCCTCTGTTGTGGTGGGATATGTGAGCATTCCCCACGATGCAAAAAAGTGTTGGGACCTGTGCTGTGGGTGACAATCCAATGTGGCTGCAGGAACGTAGTTACTCGTCCATGAATGCCAGCACAGCTGTATGTGCAATGTGTTCCAATAGTATGTCGTTGTCTGGTTCAATGAACACCAGGGTGAACCAATCCATTAACTGTTCTGGGCAGATGTGCTCAGTCCACGCCATTTCCCCAAACCGCAACACATCCCAATAGGGGAGCACCTCGATGTGGTCACTGCACACGAGGAGTTGTGCAATCTCCCATGCACAACTGCCAGCACATATGCCAAAGATCAGTGCATCCCATGCACGGCTATCCTGGTGACACTCCTGTTCATGGGCACAAAGGGGGCGCACTGTCAGGTCATAATACAATTTAGCTACCGTTGCGTTAGATATGCAGACCTCCATGGGCCACTCGAATGTGCATGATCGACAGTGGAACCAGGGCTGGACGCAGGTGACGTAGGCAAGCTGGAAACTCAGACGGAAACTGATTCGCAACACTGCCATTGGCAGGGATCCCAACAGATGCAGCATTCGTGCACGGTCCAGTTCCACGTGACAGAGGTTGTGCATGTGCCCGATAATATTGCGTTTGTTGGTCTCGTGGCACCGGCACTCCTCAGACTGGCGGAAGTTCGGTGGACAAAATGCCACAGCTCTGGGCAATGAGTGTTTGTGTGTGCAACGTTTGGACGTATGGGTAGTTTTTAACCAATGTGTCAAGGGCATCTCTTGCAGGTGTAGGTCATGCAGGGACAAGTGTGTGTGGGGTGTGGGCACGTTGGTGTTTCATTAGGGCAGTTCATGGTGTGGGAGTCGTCAGAGGCTGGTATGGTATCTCACGCAGGGTGTGGCAGCCGCATTCAGGACAAAGGTCGGGGGTTCGGTTGGCCTTCAGCCTTGTGTGTTGAGACAAAGGAACTTTCATTCCTGATTTTAGTCTGACTACTGCTTGCATTTCTTAAATGTGATGTGGACTTTGCCCTGTCTCTGATGCCAGGCCTGTGATTTGGGGTGCACAGATTTCTAGACACACGCAGCTGCTGGCATGTTTGCATGAGCTAAGGGCCCGATTGGCCTTGCGCTCCTTGTTCAGTCTCTCTCTCTTTCTCTCTCTTTCTTTTCTTTCTCTCTCTTTCTCTCTGACCTTTGATGAGTGCCTGACACACCTTCTTATCTTGGATATTGTCTTGCAGGCTGTGAGTCACAGATTGTCCAGGGATGCCCCGCCATGACTATTCAAAATAGCTGTTTGGTGACAAATTAGAATGTGACATTTTGTTTGGTCTTTCAATGGTGAATGTATGAATCAGGATTTCAGTGCTCACATGTATGTTGAGTGTTGCAATTGTGCGACATCAGGCGGGTGCTTTTTTTCATGTTTTTGTGCCATTGATGTGCAGTGTCTTGGTCTCGGGGAGGTGGCGGGGTGCCCGGGGTGGGGGAGCGTTCTGGAGGAGGTGGGGGTGAGTGTTGTGGCCCTCTTGGGTGTCCGACACGCATGTTCAGTGGCTCCATGGCATCTGTTGTTCTTCAGGTGTGGCTCTGGGCTGGGTCTCTTTTGTGGTGCAGGCTGTCGTCCGACTTTGCCCCAGGTCGGAGCAGGTGTTAGTTTCCTGCTGCTAATGCACCTTATTGCCTGTTTTGTGTTCTTTTCGCCGATCTGGCTGGTCGTTGAGAATGTTGCGGAGTGGTGTTGTCACAGCTTTTTGCACAGGAATGCCTACTCTGCATCTCATTAGCGATAGTTGCGAGGGTGATCTGTGGCGCTGTTTTTTGCGGCTGCTATTGCAGGTAAACTGGGGCTATGGGCTGTTAACACCGGCCTGTGAATGGGGTGATAAATTTATCGCGACTTTGGCTGTGATAAAGTGCCGATAACTTGGCGATAGCTCCTTGAGAATATGCCCCAATGTGTGAAGTATTTCTCCTGTACTCAAATAGAAAAAAAGTTAAAACACAGCTAAAGAAAAATCCTAAACCAATTTAGGAACATAGAGTACATTTTAATAATTAAAATAACACCAAAATGACAAAACTCTAATAAGGGAAACCAGACTTATGAATTTTTAAAGGTTAAAGTTCAAAATTGCACCAAAAAGAGTTAAATGTCAACCACGGTCCTCTAGTTTTGTTTGACCGGTACGTAGGCGCAAGCTAAGGCTGAGCGTGATGGAGTGCGGGTAACATACAGAAACCAGGTTTGATTCAATCGCAAGTTTGACCTCCAGCCTTAGTGTCTGGAATGGAAGTTAAAAATCCTCAGCAGGGCAAGGCATCAGGCTGTGGCTGAAGAGGTCAAGGTCATTGGATAGCTGATGGTCCAGGTCTTAGTGAAGCAGCAGACTTTTGGTGGGAAAGGTCTAAGCAGGAGAAATTTGAATTTCATACCCAGAAAAATTCCCTTGCAGGTTGGATGCTTTTCGCACGTTTGCCCGGCGAAGATTTTAACCTTCGTACTCAGTCTCGTTTTTGGACCTTGGACTCAAGGATGTCAAGACATCAAGACTGCAGGCCATAGCCACAGAGAATTCCACAAGGCTGGATACCTTCTCTACGAGGTCATGTTTTATTCAATTTGCTGTGGCAGAAAAGAACATAGCGGTAGCAACCTGAATGTTTGGTCCAGGGGCAAAGCACCTTCGTTGTATAGGCTTGGCAGGTTAGTCCCAGTCCAGCGCAATTTCTCAGGCCAAAAGGTTGGCAAAAAGTTTCTAAGTCGAAGGTTTCAGGATTTGTTTAGGAGGAGTACACTTTTACACCAACCAAGGGTCCAGGACCTTGGGGTTGGCACTTGGGAGTCAAGACTCACTCCAGCAGAGGCCAGCAGCAGTGTCCAGGGTAGGTCCAGTTGAAATTGGTCCACTGGGGATGCAGGAAAAAGCCCTCCTGAGGCATGCTGTGTCTCTGTAGCTCAAACAGTAGAAGCACAGGCAGCTTACATTTGTGAGTCGCCCAACAGAGCAACCAATGGGGAGAGTGAGATGCTCATCATGTCAGTCATCGCTTGGTCTACTTCCTCCCAGTAGTTCTGGAACCTCAGACAATACCATATCGAATGAAAGAATTCCCCCTCCAGTGCCTCCCATCTGTCATACCTCAGTGACTCCCACATTCCCATATTGAACAATTTGTGGGTGTTTTATTTGAAGTGTATACGTCTAAGCTCATAGTTTGGGCATCTGAAAGAACTAGCTACATGTTCACATTCCAATGTTGCCTATCTGTCATGTGATGCACGGGTATCTCATTTTGAGCTGTTTTTATATGCGAGGTAGCAATTTTTTGGGTGATGGTTGGTTAATATGTTCTCCAGCATATTGATTGTGAGTGATGGGGCAGGGAAAGCAAGGTTTAGGCAACAGCATGCCTCATGGATTCTGTAAATCCAGAACATATCTAACATAGTGTGTTTGTCTCGGCTCAGGATGACTTCTGGAGGACTGAACCCTCCCTATTGCTGATGTCTCCCCAACATCAGAGGCAAAGAGAGGCAATCTTGGTTTATATATTAAAGGTATACAGAGAGCATGCATCAGTCCCAGCCCGGCATTGGCCAAAAGCCGGCACCAGACCCGCATTGTGATGCCTGTTGTGTCAATGTCTCTACCTGGGTGCTGTACATTAGTGCAAATTAAAGAGTTTAGGGCCACATGTATCAAGCAAAATACCGGTCGCAAAAACGGCCCCTTTGCGACCGGTATTTTGCAATTTGGGATGGATCAACCCAAAAGCAATTCGCAAAATAGGTAATCGCAAATTTTGCAAATTGCGATTCCCTAAATGCGATGTAATATGCATTCGCAATTTGAGTTTTCGCAATTTGGAATCGCAAATTACCATCAACTTCAAGTTGATGGTAATTTGGAATTCCTTTCAAAATTGCAAAAAAATGCATTTTTGAAAGTGCATTGTGGTGCATACGTGTGCACCACATGTGCATACTTACCTTTTTTGGGGGTGCTTCAGGGTGTCCTTTTGGCCCCCTTGCACCCTTGAAATTGCATGCACAATTTGCGAGTACCTATTTGGCACTCGCAAATTGCAAATGCAATCCCATTCATTCCTATGGGCTTCTAGGCTTCCCATTCTAGAATGAATGGGAAGCCATTCCTTAATAGCGAATCACAATTTTTGATTCGCTATTAAGGAATATGTAGGAATCACATTTTTTTTGGTGAAACCTACATGCATAGGTAATTGCGACTCCTTAATAGCGATTCCTTAATAATCGCTAATAAGAACTCGTAATTCCTACCTTTGATGCATGTGCCCCTTAGTTTCTGGGGTGCTATGTTGTCTATCTCAATGTTCACATGTGACTGAGATGGTGTTAGGAATTGAAAATAATATACGCATAGTTCTTGCACACTTAGGCAATAGAGTTCTAGATCTGGCATGCTGAGACCGCCCTTCTCATACAGGAGGGTTGACACTTCCCATTTTAATCTCAGCCATGGACGTCAATCACAAAAATGCCAGGGGTAGCGGAAGTGACTTCACATGCCCCTTGACCTTCACTTTCACATACATATGCTTATACAAACACACGCATTCACACATACACACACACATACATTCTGCCTACACATTCACACATATACACACTCTTTCTTACATAAACACTCAAAACTGCAAGCAAGCACACAACTTACATACATTTAAAAGCATGTTTTTACTTACCTTAGCTGCCAGGGAAAGTCATACTCCAGCTATTTGTGCTCCATTTTTTTAATTAAACTAAACTAATAGCGACTAATGTAATTAAAAGATTGACAAAAAACGAGGTGAGTGAAGCCCCCATAGACATCCATGAGGATAAGCTGATTCTGTTCCTGACACTGATGTTGCCACTGTTGACTCTAGGAGTCTCAAAGCTGTGGCTTCCCGGCACCCTTCAACCAGCGGCATACATGCCTCAGAGAGGGCATGGTCTGCGGGACACAGTGCGACGGAGTGGTAACGATCACTGGAGAGACACCAGTAAGGGAGTTAAAGGGCAGTCTCTAAATGTGAGACTGCAGGCAGTTACTTCTCACAGAGAGTGTAACGAATGGCAGAGGAAAGTGGAAGCAGCAACAGGGCCAGCAGGATGAAGCAGTCACGTGCCCTGGCATGGGTCACCTTACTGCCCCCTTTTCCTCCAGATATTGGGTATTCTCTGCACTAGTGTTCTGTAGAGTTGGAGGAGTCATTGAGACCTGTCATCCAAACTCAGATGGACCTCGTGAGTACTGAATTCCACCTGTGGAGCAGCGGAATTAATTAGTAATTCCGCAATACATGAGTAACGCAGAGTTACTAAATTCCTCCAGTTCCGCTGGTCACATTCAAAATTCCGCCCACCCCTAGTTCTGTCTAGTATAAATAAAGTCACTTGTGAAAGACTGCAGGAAATCCAAGATAACCTCTATCTGATGAATGGAGTTGCATGACTACAAGCTCAGATCCCTATGACCCTTTACCCTTCTTTGCTGTTAGTGCTGAATCCAGTTTTAACTTTTGGACATGTTTGACTGTTGCTGTCCCAAATGTTCATCACAAATAACCCAACCGATGCAGTAAGATTTTTCAAAAATAAGTAGTGCCATCGGGTGCTTAGTCACAAATCTAAATATTCGAAGGTGACATCTAAAATACTGTGAGTTGTAGCACACGGTGAGAGATTCAATGAGAACTTTTGTGAACCTTCCATAGCCATGTCTTCAGTGCCTAATTTAAGTTAGTGGTTGTAGGTGGGGCCCACCAGCATTCATTTTTGGAGACAGGCACTTATTGCTCCTCAAAAGTCTTTGACCTAAACTAAGAGAGAGAAAAACTCAAAGGAAAAAATAAGGAGGAAGAGAAAACAGTGATAAAGAAAAAAGCAAGGATGACAAAAACTGAATTATTTAGATAAAAGGGGTCAGGAGTGTCTTGTGGGTCATTTGTATTTCGTACCTCTGACAATGTTTATTGACGTCCCTGAGCTTCTGACTCAAACCTAGACACTGGCAGTTATTCTTCTCAAACTAAGCACTGCACGTTTTTATGTATTGTTATTGTTGTATCTGTGCTTCTTGATTGCATGTACCTTAAATGTAATCTTAAGAGTTTTATTAAATGTTTTTAGAGGACGTACCTAACAGTATGAGGAATTGTTTCATGGTTTTAAGTGTTCGCTATTTTGCTTATATTTGTGATGGTTCTTATTAAGTAATAACGTTTTAGAATGCAATTTATTTATTGAGTTTACAAGCATAGAGAATGAAATGGAAAAACAATTGTACCCTAAGTGAACATAAAACTGCCAAGTGGTTCCCACCAATTTGTTTGCACAGTCATTAGCAGCTTCATACTTAATACACCACGATTAAGAAACCCTGCAAAACATATTTGCTTAATATGGTCAAATCAAATGAAACCACTCTTTCCATTGGACCCACTTCCCTCCCGTCCAAGCCTAAGGCTACTCAAAGTCAAGAAGAACCAGTAAGATGAATAAGGCAGGGATTGCCCCTCCAGGGGTAATTGTGATTGTTCCAGAGTCCAGAGAAAATGTTTTAAGAGCTCTGAGATTCCTTTAACACAGGAGTTTACAAATAATGTTTCACACATACATCCAAACTTTGTGATCACTGTTGCCATCAGTGTTGGACTTTGACCAGGTGAAAAGACAGCAAACACCAAATTTAGAAAATAATGCATAAGTAACAGGTGCTCAATCTGGATACAGTTGTTAGAGCAAACACCAGCTAGATACCCAGCATAAATGTTATTTCATCATGATACTGCAGATGAAGTTCTGAAGAGAGCACCTGTAGTTACTATAAGCTTATCATAAAGGAGATGAGTAAACAAGACCTGGCCAGCAATGAATCTGGCTCACTTATACCACAGTCAGCTAGGCACACTGGAGACCCAGCTTGGCAGAATAGCCCAAGGAAACAAGAAGGCAGCAATGCAAACTAGGAAACTCCGCAAGATAGCGCATGTGCCGCAAACAGCTTAGCTTGTGGAACTGTGGTTGCACCTGTGTGTTTCCAACCTAAGATATCCGAAGCTTATGTCTTGAGAAAATAATACAAAACACTGGGGTGGTGCAGAATGCGATGTGGGACGCCTGCGATTCCTCTAGATAAATAGTCATAGGTCTTTGGCTGGAGGAAGCCCTGAAGGCTGGGTGCCATCCCATTCCACATGGGTTGCAGAGACCTACCTTATGTCTCGCCCATGCCCTTAGAGAGCGCTGTGTTTTGGCGTGTCCTGTCGGTGCTCATCACTGGCAATTCTAACAAGCATTGGCATAGCCAATAGGTCTCGCCTTTGGGACCTTGTAAGTGCTTAGCCAGAGCTATTGGCTTTGGCAATGTATTAAAGCAATGACGTAAAGCAGCATGGCTACTGTGCAGCATGTTGAAAAGTTATAATAAAAAAAGTGTTAAGTATTTTTGTTACCTTATATGCAACCAAGAAGACATTATATAGAACTGAACGACCCTATTAAAAAAAGAATTAACATAAAAAATGTCTTCTAGTTTTCTTATTCTTACAATGCTTATTATACTTAACTTCAAAGAGACTCGTTATAATTATTTCAGTCTCATCATTTCACCCATTTTCAATATTATATGCAACAAAGTAATTGCTGTTACTTTTTTATCTTATACAACTAACAACCATTGACAAAGCCAATAGTCCTGCCTTGTTTTAGATGTAATGTCAGTTGTTGTATTGAATCTGGGTGCAATAACAGAAAGAGGCGAAAAAATACCAGTCCAGTGGCACACTATAGCAAACACAGATTGTAATCCTATTTGTTCAAACCACTCTCTTGATTACACATGCCACACTCCTTTGAGAGTTTTTCATCCCACTTAAAGCACTGCCCTTATAGAGCTACAAAGTTGGTTTTTGTCACTCTTGCACTACGCAGCATGGTGCATGAGCGGCGCAGATGGCGAGCAAGAACGACAATATCTTTAAGTCATATATTTGAAGCCCCGCAAGGGAGGCGTTCCATGGGCGTTGCATGGGTATACAACTCTCATGGCTTTTGACGCATTTCCAGATTTACCAAACCTGGGAAGGCGTAGCATTTGGCGCAACGATGAGGAATATCTTTATTTCTCCTCTTTACTTCCTCTTTCTATATGTGCTGTAATCTGCAGCAGCCATAAAAAGAGTAATATGCTCCTTAGGATTGTTTCTGTTCAGGAAGATGCCCCTTCCTGCACAAAAAGAATTGTGCATGAAACTCAGGCACCCTTGTACCATGGTGCAAGGGTGCCTGCATTGGCGCTAGGCAGCCTTTTATGCACTAGTGCAGGGGAAAGGACAGGAATGCGTCGTATGTCTTAAATGTGGCGCCTTTCTACCCTTTCCCAGTGATGGGGTGCAGCACAGCAAGGTGACTTGCTGCGATGGAATGCGCCACTTTTCCATAAATATGGGAACAAATTTACAAGCCCCCTTGCGACCACTTTTGCGTCACTTTTAACATGCAAAAAGTGACGCAAAAGTGGTGCAAGGGGCTTGTAAATCTGCCCCATGATTGTTAGTGCTTGCACTGTAGGCAGCGCAGTTTCTACAAACACAGGTGCAATGCTCCCTTCTGCACCTGCGCGCAGGGAGGTGCCACATGGGATCTATGAGCCACCTGCAGCTTGAAACGTCTTAACCAAGCTTCCAGAGATCCTTCCGCTACCGGTAACGAGGGGATATGCAAATGATCATCTGGAATGCAAAAATAATCCGAAAGAAAATCCAACTTACAAAGGAGAAGTCTTCTGCGTTCTGACAAAGTAACTTCGGAAAAATGACTTGTCGCTGGAACCTTTCGTCCTCCTCGAAGACGTTGCCGTACATGAAGCCGTTCATCATGGTGGAGTGGGCGTGGATGTCGATATAAAACTCCAGGCTGGTTTTCTGAAGAGGGGAGAAGAGCAAGTTGCAATTCATCTCGAGCCTTGTTTTTCCCACATCAAGCCATTATTAATTATCTCAGACGCGTGGACAAATCAGGGTTATAAGGGAGCCCAGCTGGCGCAGACATACTTTTTACTTATTCATTATAATTGAACTAATCAGAAAACAAGGGCTCTGTTAAAAGACAATACACGCCCCCTTCCATTCACTTTAAATGCAGGTGTGGGAATGCAGTAAAATGCTGCTATACCTTCGACCTGCCTTTGTGGGTTTTTCAATGTATCCCAAAATACTCTACTGTCGCAGGTTAATTCTAGTAAATATTCCAGTTCCCCAATTGGTTCAGTAGAAAACTGACCTACATAATCTCTATGGAAAAGCAGGGGAAATCTACAGGTTAAATAAAAGAAGCAAGATAAACTAACGGAGAGCAATATCCAGGTCAAACACACACTCTGAGTCAGGTGGGATTTTAGTAAAGTTGATAACCAGACACCAATATTCTAGCAACTGGACCCAACTGTGAACAGCCTTTCTCCTTCTGGATTTCAATCCTAATGTCAGTAGTGATCAAAACACGGGGGCGTGGCTTAGGAGCCGGAGGGAATTGCCGCCGCTCTGGGGAGCTCCGGGAGAGCGTAGAGCGACGGGCCCCCTCCGGGCTCCCAACGAACGGGATACGGACCAAGAGTCCTATGTGCACGGCCTGGTTGCATCGCGGAGGCGCGGGGTGAGCGCCTTTGATGTCTTTTCGGTGTTTGGTTGCGGCCACGGCTCTCTTCCGAGTCGCGACGGCCATTTTCTACACTTTTAACGCTCCACGCGTCTCCCGCTGATTCCCTACCGCTGCTCTCTACCAGAGTCTCCACATCATAACAGCAGCTGCCTCAACGGTAAATGCACCGTTTTTCTGGAAAGCTTTACATGTTTTTACTCTTCTGAGGTCTGGATTACCTATCTCCTCAGCATATGCTTATCTCCTCAGAGACTGCTTCACTCTTGGACGCCATTTTCTATATTTCCCATGTGTTTCAGTGCCCAGTCATTTTTTCTTCCATGTTTACTGCATCAATGCAACACTGTTTTTTTGGGGGGTTTTTTTTCTCCTCTTATTCACTGAACTTATCCTTCACATGCATTTGATGGCCATTTTTACTTCAACATAATTTCAATATTTTGTTGAATACCATTTGTAATCCGGCTTGCTGGCACCAGTTCCTTTCCACTGCTTATAATTTTTGATATAATGGCGCGCTCCATTCGCAATAATGCGCAACAATTGAACTCTAGCCGCGGCTCGCTTGAGGACTAGTGTGTTACAAGATAACATGGATGAACTGTTTACTGACTCAGCGGGGGTAAAAAGTTCCTCTTCTAACGTCACACGTCCAGGTTCCAAACCGAACTCTAAAACACCATCCACTTCAGGAAAGCGTGTTAAGGCAAATCCTCCCTCCCCCACCAACTCCCCTTCTTCCATCTCTATGGAACTTCTCTTAGAGGAGATTCGCTCGCTTAAACCATATATGGTCAAAACGAACGCACACCTTCTAAGCCTTGAAGACAACTGGTCTCACACCGAGCAACAAGTTGCGGACCTTGAAAGAAAAATGACATCAGTGCAGTCGGTCTCAGACCAAGTTCCAGCCATACACAGAGAAATACAGAATCTTAAGCAACAAGTTGAAAATTTGGAGAATCGCAACAGGCGCAACAATCTACGAATTTATGGTTTAGCAGAAAATCTCGAGTCTCCTGATCCTATTCATTTCTTTCAATCCTTTTTACCAACTCTTCTTTGCCTACCCAGTTCTCCTCCACTGAATATTCAACGTGCTCATCGTTTGGGCCCGCCTTCTCGCTTATCCAACTCCTCTTCACTACCTGCGAAACCTAGAGGTGTCATCCTTTATTTCCTTGAATACACAGACCTGCTTAAAGCTATCCAGGCAGCCAAACAGAAGGGGAAACTTACGTGGAATGGTTCAAATTTCTTTTTTGCGCAAGACTAAGCTAAAGCCACTGCGGATCGCCGGAAACAGTTTTTGGACATGAGACCTGCTCTTCGTGCTCTGAATGCACGTTATGGTCTTTTTCATCCTTGTCTTTTCAAAGTCACCTACAATAATAAAACGACCAACTATGAAGATCCTGCACTTCTCCAACACTTCCTGAATTCTTGTAGAAATGATTCTATGGACATTCCCCATTTATAATTATATTGTTTGTTTCCTCTCTTTGTGCCATTAATTGTTTTTATCTTCTTTTTTGTTGTATCTGGTTTGATTTAAGAATCTCTCCTAATGTTTTCTCTTTTCCTTTTGTCAGGTGCGGTCCTATGATCCCCTGTTGCATGACTTTTTCCTGTTTTATGCCCGGAGGCGGTTCTCTCTTTGCTGCGCCCCCTTGGAGTCTTCCGTGCGGTGTGTTACTTTCCCTATGTGGTTCCTCCCTCCCCATCTTCATTGTTTTCTTGTGGTATGTCTTTTTGACTTTTTTATTCATATTCATATATTGTTTGATTTGTTCTTTTTCCCTGTTCAGTGCTCTTTTTCTCCCTATTCTTCTTTCTTTTCCTTCCTTCTCTTTGTCTCCTTTTTCTCTCTCCTTCTTTTTTCCCTTTTCCTCTTTATATTTGGTGATAGTTTTTTCATCTCTCTCTCTAACTCTTTCTTATTCTGGATCCTCTTCTATTTCTCTCATTATCTTCCTATTCCCTACCTTTTCTACATAATGTATTTTGTTCTCTCAGCATATGCATAACGATATGTTATCTTACAGTTATTCGGTTATATTTTCTTTTTACTCTGTTCTGCTTGTTCAATATTGAGTTCAGTACACTCACTGTTTGCATGCTAACTATTCAATTTTATCTTGATGGGTTATTTTCATAGTAGTTACATGGAATGTTAAAGGATTAAACAATCCTATAAAAAGGCAACGGGTACTATCCCATTTAGCTAAACTGAAGACTGATATAGCATTAATTCAGGAAACACACTTATCTGATGCTGAATTGTCTAAATTAAAGCGATGTTGGATAGAAAATGTTTTTTCTTCCCAGGCCTTAGGTAAGAAAAACGGAGTCTCTATTCTATGTCATAAAAAATACCAAGTGTCAGTCTCCCACCAGGAATGTGACTCAGAAGGACGTTGGTTAATAGTTAGGCTTCTTGTAAATCAAATACCTTTAGTGTTGTTCAATGTCTATGCTCCAGTTACAGTTGATAATGTTTTTTGGTCTCATATTTCTGACAAACTTCTTCTACTTGAAGATGAGTATATTATTCTTGGTGGTGATTGCAACCAGGTCCTTGATCCTATTTTAGACAGGCGCTCCTCAGTTAAATTTTCCAACACTAAGATGCATTCCCAATTCAAGTCCACCATAAGCAGTAAATCCCTAGTTGATATTTGGAGGCTTTGTAACCCTGATACTCGAGAATATAGTTTTTACTCCCCCTCACATCACTCACAATCTCGAATAGATTACCTCTTTTTTAGTAAATCCCTGTCTCAACAGGTAGCTCACTCCGAGATTGGATCTATTTTAATTTCAGATCATGCTCCAATCTCTGTTGATTTTGATTTATTACCCTTTACTTCTAATCCGAGAAGGTGGCGTTTCAACAATTCCTTATTATCAGATCCAAAGTTCTCAAGCCAATTCTCTTCCTTCGCTTCCGAATTCTTCTCCCTTAACTCTACTCCAGATTCTTCTCCTGTTATGATCTGGGACTCTTTTAAAGCTGCTGCCAGGGGCTTTGTTATAAATTTTGTTTCTCAAAAGAAGAAACTTTTTGAAGCTCAAACTTCTCAATTACTTGCTGAAATTAAACAACTTGAATATACTTATTATCACTCAAACTCGGAATCTTCCTTAAAAAATCTCATCGACACAAAATTCAAATTTAACAAATCTTCCACTGAAACTGCTTCCTCATATCTTTTAAGGAGCAGCACACGTTATTATGGGGGTCAAAATAAAATGGGGAAATTATTAGCAAACTGTTTAAAAATACGACGTGATAGAACCAAGATTGAATCCATACGAAATTCTGCGGGCATTTCTTTAATCAAAGACAATGATATTTTAAACAAATTTGTTTCTTTCTATAAGACCTTATACACTCCTGAATCTCCTCCGCTTTTATTTGACATATCCACTTTCTTTCAATCAATTGATAAGCCTCCATCTCATAATACTGATTTCATGTCCTTGGACACAGACATTACTCTCTCCGAAATCCTTCAAGGGGTCTCCTCTCTAAAGAAAGAGAAAGCACCTGGTCCAAATGGTTTCACTGTGGAATTTTATACACATTTTACTAATCTCCTTCTCCCGCATCTTCTATTACTTTTTAATTCTTTTATTACAGTTGGCGCCTCTTCTGGTAGCTTTCAAGAAGCCATCATTTGTTTAATACCCAAAGATAATAAGGATCCATCGCTCTGCAAAAATTAGCGTCCAATCTCCTTAGTCAATCTTGATTATAAGATTTTTGCAAAAATTCTCGCCCTTCGTATTGATCCTATTCTACCTAATCTCATTGGTCCCGAACAACCTGGTTTTGTTAAAGGTCGCTTAGCTTCCGATAATCCAGAGTCTTTTTTAATATCCTCAGTAAAACTTCTTCTCTTAATTATCCTATTGATGCTATTGCGCTGGACGCCGAAAAAGCATTTGATAGGATTGGTTGGGATTTTATGTTCCAGGCGTTAAATTGGATAGGGTTTCCTCCTAAATTAATATCTCTTATTTCACTACTATATTCTGGTCCTAAAGCTTCCATTTTTGTTAATGGGAAAATTTCTGATTACTTTCCGCTCTTAAGGGGAGTACGTCAGGGATGCCCTCTTTCTCCTCTTTTATTTATAATAGCATTGGAACCCTTTTTAACTAGAATTAGACAAGATAATCAAATTACTGGTTTTTGTTTCGATTCTTCCCATGTCAAAATGTCTGTTTATGCAAACGATATTCTTTTATATCCTTCTACTTCCATCCCTGCTTTTATTAAACAGGTTGATACCTTTTCTCGATTATCTGGTTATCGTCTTAACTCTGACAAATGTGAAGTTCTTCCTCTTAATATACTTTGTCTCAAGCATGATTTTATTTCTACTGGTTTTTCTTGGAGCACCTCCAAGATAAAATATCTCGGATTGTGGGTCTCTTCTAATATTCCCGAAACGCTAAAACTCAATTTTGTGTATATAATTAAAACTTTATCTGACTCTATTGATCGTTGGCACCCACTTTTTCTCTCCTGGTGGGGACGTTTAGATTCTATCAAGATGATGCTCTCTCCCTTAATCTTATATGTTCTTTCCATGATCCCTGAAAGTATTCCTCAATTATATTTTTAAAAAATTGAGTCTCTTTTAACAAAATTTATTTGGAAAAATAAACCTCCCAGAATAGCACTGTCTACTCTAAAGGCAGATAAAACCTCAGGTGGTCTTAAATTTCCTGACTTTAAAAAATATCATTATGCCTTTTCTTTAAAACAATCTTCCCGCTGGCTCTCTCCTAAATCATTTTATTTACCCTCCAATCTGGTTGACTATGGAGGAAAACTTTATGTCACCTTTCAATCTTCAAGAATCTCTTGCTTTTACTAATAATCTTTCTTCTTTTTGAACTCCAATCATCTCTCGCACTCGTAAAATTCTTGCTCCATTACTACCCTCTACTTATCCAACACTGTCTTCTTTAGAACATCAACCTATCTGGCATAATGGATTATTGCGCATTAAGAATCGCACCATCTACTGGAAATCTTGGAGGAGTAGGGGAGTACTTTGGATCTCACAATTAAACCGTGACAATACTCCTTTACCCTTTTCGGAACTTCAAGTTCTTTTTGCTTTACCATCTTCTTATAAACCTCAATACGACCTTTTACTCCCTTCACTCTCCCAATACCTTCATTCATTACCATCAGTGCCTTCCCCTTCTCCCAGTTGTTCCTTATTATTTCCCTTACTCTCTACTTCCTCCTCAGCTTCCTCTTTTTATAAATCCTTACTTCTCTGTTCTGATCGAAATAAGACAAAAACTGAATTGGCTTGGGAAAAAGATCTTGAGGAATGTTGGTCATCTCTTTTCTGGGATAAGATATGGCTTAAAATTCATACAACTTCCAGAGCCGCTAATACCTTTTTTTCTACCAACGTGTTTTATTCACTCCCGCAAAATTAGCCTCCTTCTCTTCAAGTTCCACCCGTACATGCTGGTCCTGCCCTTGCACTAATGCTGATCTCAAACATATGTTGTTTTATTGTACTCCTATTCACCATTTCTGGCAATTGGTTTGGTCTCAGATTAATAAAATCTTTAACACAAGAATTCCCTTTTCACCTTCCTAAGTCTTTCTAGGCTCTTTATCATCCGAGTGGCCTCAATCTTCCCCTAATTATAGAATAGTAGACTTGCTACTGGCTATAGCCTTCCACTTAATAACCTCTAATTGGAAACAAGCCGACAAAGTCCCTTTTAAAGCTTGGTGGAATGCCGTATGTTTTCATCACAGACTTGATACTAGTTACATTTCCCCTCTTTCATTGTCTTTTAAAAGAGACCTTTTAAGGCTCCCTGTTTCCTCGTACCTAACCCATATTGCCTCACATTGTACTACATTAGTCCAAACTTCCGATGAGGTTCGAAAACCCCCTTGATTTCCTGGTTGCCATAACTTTCTTACGTAAATTACGGTTTGTTCCTTTTTCTTTCAGGATAATTTTTGCTTCTGATTTTTTATAATTGATTGTATGCATACAGACTTTAACTTCATATGTTTTAGCTTATTATCCTCCCCAGAATATTATTGTGTTATGAATATAACAATGTTCATTCTTTCCCCCCTTTTTCCCACTCCCCCCTTACTCTCCCTTAGCT
The DNA here is from genome assembly GCF_964204655.1 of Triturus cristatus. Lineage (NCBI taxonomy): Eukaryota > Metazoa > Chordata > Amphibia > Caudata > Salamandridae > Triturus > Triturus cristatus. The sequence continues at coordinate 760,425,683 of NC_140586.1, read as the reverse complement.
TGTTTACTGACGCATTAGTTACCTTAATGTATGTACTTTTATGCATGTCATTTCTACTTTGTATATTATTGATTCATGATAAATAAACTTAAACTTAACAAAAAAGTAGTGATCAAAACACCACCATGGGGCCTGGAACTTCATACCTGCATGAAAGGTGATTAGAACTTTGAGGCCATTTCGCCCTACCACAATTCAGGAGAATACTAGTCAACCCAGATGAATTAAAGAGCGTCAGACATTGTTCTTTGTTATGTCTGACAAGTTCATAACACCAAATACAAAGTTCTTATTGCTGGCGCAAAATACAGAATTTTTTTAATGAGCTGAGTTTAAAAAGTATAGCAGAGAGTTAATATTTTACCATTTTAAATTGTTTACATTTTATTCACAGTTGTTAAGCAAAATGCAGGTAACAAATTCTACATTGAATGCTTGGTAAAAATCACGTCAATACTAGATAAACAGTAGTAAGTGTTATATGACGGAAACCCACAGTCCCTACTGTATGCAGAAGAACCCATATACTGTGTTCAAGTATTCATAAATGAACACTTAACAGAATTGTAGCACTTATGAGGATGAAATTACTACTGCTTACATCGTGATAACTTGACATAGCAGGAGAAACGCTGGTACATTGCTATAGACTTGTAGTCCACAGCTGATGGATGCATTAGTAATAAGGTGAGGGCCTTTAACAACTAGTATAGCCCAAGGCAAAAGGGCTTTAAGGTTATTGGAAGATGCCACCCTCTGAGGGTAGAATGTCCTAAATTACAAAGGGAGAAATACAAAGACAAACAATGATCCAGCCATTATTCGCCCAAGGTCTTCTGCTGAACTCTCACCGCTTCAATGTTCTAATTGGTGTTTTGGTGTTATGCAGCCCCGGTCCGTGCAGGTAACAGCGATGAGGCGGTGGGGCAACGTGGGAACGGAGGGGAATTTCCAGGGACGATGCTGAGGGAAAATGAAGTATTTATTTAATTTTCCCTCTGCACTGTCCCTCGAAATCCCCCCCACGCTGCCCCACTGCCCCACCACTGTTACCTGCACGGACCGCGGCTGGTGTTATGTAGTGTGCAGTTCTGATTGCAGAATGTGTTTGTTTACTGATTGGGAGCTGTATGTCTCAGGGTATTATTAGTTGTGTTCTATTGGTCTGTATGACAGATGTCTTCGTGAATGCTGCTGTGCACAAGGTTCTAATATCAGCCAAAGCTGAATCACATGTGATGTCAAAAATTGAATTTTGGTTAAGATCAAGAAATTGAGTCAATAAGAGGCTTCTGTGATAAGTTATGATTTAATACTTTCCTGGGGGCTCTCTCAGATTTATCCTGGAAGACATTTTGGATTCCTGAAACTGTAAATGCGTTTCAGTGAAACAACCTCTCTTTCAGTCGGATAACTGCAGATAAAAAACTTTGAGATAAACAGTGCCTCAGGTGAAACACCAGGATTCCACCCACAGAGCAGCACCTAGTTATCAGCGTAAATTGTTTGTCTAAAGTAATACAAGAGCACAATCAGGGCTGCCTGGGGTAAATGATGGGGGATGAGTATGAAAGAAGTCAAAAGCATGAAACCAAGGGAAGTCCATCACCTTGAACATTTAATTAAAACTTCACAAACATCACATGGAAGAAACACTTATTCTATAAGGTTAGTAATCAATACTAAGCAGTGTGATAGAAATAAACTCAAAATTAGTTCTCAGCCATTAATTTAAATAAAAATTATTAGCATGGATTACATTTGAGGTTACATACAGAAGGGGTATGTAACAATATAAACACATTTTGTGTTCCCCTCCCTTCTCCAAAGCTGTAACTTGTATGATCAGTTGCCTTTTGAAGTTAAATAAACAAATGAATGCTTTGCATCCAAATTAAATAGTGTAGACAGTGGTTTATTTCATTGCACTATGAACCTTGTGCTCAGTAATAATGTTGTTGCCCTCCTTGCACAGAATAAATCAGTAGCCAAACCTAATTAATTAGAAGACTGGTGATGTGGAGACACATTTATTTGCAATGTTATTTAGAATATAAAGTTTGCTATTCTGGTTAAAAATACGGTAATTGTCTTGTAAATCATATGTAAATAATAAATGCCTCCCATTTTCTGTGGACTGATGGTTTTTTAACTCTATGCACCGCAGCCATGATGTCCAGTCCCAAGTGCATGTGCTCTAACCATTAAAACATGCTAGAATTGGCTACTCCCTAATTGACACATGTAACTATCCTGAAGACTCAAGAAAATGAAGCACAATATTACACACATGGTATGGAATTTAAATGCCACCAATCGACAGTAGCACATATTGTGCCATCCACTAGAAAGCCTTCAGGCTACATGTGTAGGCTGTCTGCTGCAGTCTTTAAACCTGCAGGATGACTTCAGGCATACGTATGTAGGCTAACTGTTGTAGCCTATAAATCTGTAGACGGGCCTGTGAAAATAACTCATTTTGAGACAAAAACCCAACATATATACCGTACATATGTCACCCCTAAGTCAGCCTTGAAGCTCACATTGTAGTATTCACAGTATTAAACAGTGGAACATGCAAGAAATTAGGGTTGTTTTATTTCAACAGTGATTAGCTCTCAAAAGCTGTTTTCATTGAACATAAATAGATTGGCCAGCAAAATGCCTGATCCAGATGTTATCATCTATCAAAGGCAATTTAACATCATAGCACTACAGGAAACCTGGTTGACAGTCCCTCCACATCTTCAAGTCTATTTGCGCTTTTTCACTCCAGCAGTCAAGGTGGCAAATTTTGGACATCTCGAAGGAGGCCTCGCAACTTATGTCTCAAATATATGTACAACAATAGCCTGCACAGTTGGGCCAAAATCTCCAGCAACCATGGCAATAAGTGTATTAACCCCATCAGAAACATCAGGGGAAAAGAGTACTAATATCATAATAATAAATGCTTTTCTTCACCCTAAAAGGAAAATGAAGGCGGGAAATATACTGCACGAGTTCTTGGAGGCATGTATAAGCGAAGAGGCAGCAACCGACTTCATTCTCACTGGGTATTTAAATCTCAATTTATTGGGCTCCTCTAGAGGGGATGAAGTATTTATTCAAAACTCAATTTGGAATATTCCCTCACAGGGAAAAATCCCACTAGGGCACCCAACTAAAACTGGCAAGAGTTTACTGGAGGAGCTAGAACATTTCAATGTTAGAGCAATCAATGGTAGATCCATCGGCAACAACCCTCCTGCAGTCACTCATCAACAGTAAACTCTATATTAGACTATACATTTCTCTCTTCTTTCAATACAATGTCTACAGATGCAATAGATGCTGGCTTACTCATGGTAGAAAAGACTGGCAGTTCTCAAGAATCAAAAATAGACAAGAAGTCCCAAGGAAAAAAACTCTGCCAAAATGTATGTGGTTGCGTTATGGTGTGCACTCACTAGAAGTGTACACCAATCACTGTATATCAGTCACAAATGCAAGTCCAGAATCCTCACCGCTGACCACCAATGTTAGATTTGGGGGTCTCTAGTTGGCAGAGGTAGGTACCTTTGACCAAATAGGGACCCTTGAGTCTAGTCAGGGTAAGGGGCTATACTCCTAAAATAACCCCTGCTCACCCCATTGGTAGCTTGGAACGAGCAGGCAGGCTTATCCCAGACGCAGTGTGTAAAGCATTTGTGAACAGATACAGTAATACCGTGACAACATTACAAATGGACACCACACAGGTTGTATTATAAAAATGAGTATTCTTTATATAGACTTATCACAAGACCAAACGACAAAAATTCACAATACTGTACTCGAAAATAGACTTTAAAATGTTAGGAAATAGCTCAGTTCTCTTAAGATTGTAAATGCAACACTTTACTCTCAATGTACCTTGGATGCGTAACGCAAAGCAAACAAAAGGGTCGCAGGGAAGGTTATGCGTCAGTTCCTTACACTCAGGGGAGTGGATGCTTCAGTTCCTTACTGCTGCACAGGGGAATTGATGCTCACTTCCTTACTGTGTGGGGAACTGATGCGTTGGTTTCTTACTGCTCTTCGGTACGATGCGACAGGATGGCGCCTCGATGCGATACTTCTCTCAGGTGCGATGCGACAAAATAGCATCTTGGTTGCGATGCGACAACGTTGATGCAATGCGTGTACGCCCGACGGCCGTGCGGCGACTCAATGATCTTCTGAGCCACGACAGGCCCTGCGACACCTTCTCTGGTAATGCGATGGCGACCTCTGCGGCGGCGGCGCGCTTCTCTGGTGATGCAACGCGCTTCGGTGATGTGATGGCAGCTGCACGCTTCCTTGGTGATGCAACAGCAACTGCTGCGGCGGCAACACTCTTCTCGTCGTTGAGTCATGCTTCCAGCTCCCAGTGACACGTAGTCTCTCAGACGGCCCAGCACAACAGCCGGCACTTCAATTCCCAGCAAGGGAATTTAGGGGGGAGCTGGTTGGTGAAGTCTTGTATCCCTGACACTTCAGGCAGGAGGCAATCTCAAGTTCAATCCCTTGGAGATCTTCTGCAAGTTGATGAAAAGCAAACTTGGCCCTCTTCTCCTTTCTTTGGCAATGAAGCAACCACTGCAGGCCTACCCCCAAACACACAGCACTGGGGTAGTCTCTTCCTTCAGCTTCCTGGTTCTTCTGCTCAGCAAAGCAAGCAGAGGCAGGCTGGATGGTTAGGTAAGAAAATACCTACTTTCTAAATGTGGTATTTTTAAACACAGAATGTTAAAACTAACTTCACTAGAAGATGTATTTTATCATTCTGAATTCAGGCATACTAAACTCGAATTTCTACCATGTTCCCTGGGTCAGTTAGGAGTATAAGGTTTTATAATCAAACTGCCCATTCTGGCCCATGGGGACAGGTAGCTTTACAATAGTGAAAAATTAAAATGGCTGTAATTCACTATCAGGAAATGCCACACACACCAGGGCATGTCTTACCTTATACTTACAATGCGCCCTGCCCTTGGGCCTACCTTAGGGGTGGCTAACATGTAGAAAAGGGAAGGTTTAGGGACTGGCAAGTGGGTGTACTTGCCAGGTCAACATGGCAGTACCAGACTGCACACAGGCTCTGCAATGGCTGGCCTGAGACACACTTTACAAGCTGCTACGGTGGGTGGCACAATCAGTGCTGCAAGCCCACCAGCAGCATTTGATTTACACACCCTGGACACAGTCAGTGCACTGTACTGGGGTCTGACATGTAAACCAAATAAGCCAATCACGGAGTCACTAATCCATACATCAATTTACAATAGAGAGAGCATATGCACTTTAGAACTGATCAGCAGTGGTAAAGTGCCCAGAGTCAAAAAACCACCAACAACAGGTCAGAAAAAATACAAGAGGAAGGCAAAAAGTTCAGGGATGACCCTTCAAAAAGGGCCAAGTCCAACAACTGTTAACTGATACATATCTGGTGTTTCAGCAAGACATTCGTTGGTAAATGACTTTGCTGTCAAATGATCCTTTGGTCCGCAGAGTGATGAAGGGAATAAGACCCTAGCGACCATCTAGGGCTAGCCATGATTCCTTATGGAATGTAAATTTAGTTTTTGACCTTCTTTTGTTCTGGCCTGAAAATACCTATCTTTCTTTGAGGCAAATATCACAGAAGTTAGCAACTTTGCTCTGTCTAATCTCTTTCTGAAGAGTGTCAGATGTTAAGGCATTAGAAGTTTGCAATAGGTTTTAGTTCCCGGAATGGGTCTACATTGATATTTGGAAAAAGACTAAAACCATGTCTGAAAACATATTCTATCCAGTTTTGCATGAGAGTTTACGAACAAAGAGTGCTGGAATTTGGACCAGATGGTGAGGATCAGTTGTTAATTTTCTATGTAAAACCCTGTAGGGCAGTTTCAACAGCTACTTTCTCAGCAGGTAAGGGCAGTGATGTCCGAGGCAGTTATTGATTTGTCCAAGTTCGGGACATACTCTTCTAGAGGTGCGATGGCTAGTAAAGTGTTTTGGGCAGGTGGTACACTTGCAGACATTCTGAAAGTGGCAGAATGGTTAAGTGCTAGCACTTTTGCAAACTTTTACCTTAAACCAGTGGAGCATGTGAGTAGCATGGCACTGGGGAGCTTTAAACATGCATAATGGTAGCCTCCAGTCTTGTAATGAAATGGTGATTAGCATACAGAGAGAATCTTGATTTCTTTAAAGACAACGGAGGCTAACCTTATCCCACCACTCCCAATTAGTTTAGTTTCATTGTTCACTATTGTTTATTATAATTGTATAATTAACTTAATATTTCTTTACAGAGGTAAATGAATATTTACTTCAATAAGAATTTTTTGTGGTATCACTTGGTTTCTTCTTTCTTTCAGATAACTATTTGCTTTAAGAATATTTTCCAGTCAAGCCAAGGAGCATCTTTTGTTTTCGTTGCGGCCTAAAAGATGCCTATGCTTTGTGACGAGGAGTAATATATATTTTTGAAAGTTTTACAACTGTAATGCTTAGTTTATGATGTATTTTATGTTCTTTAAAGGGCTGCATGTTTGGCAGTAGGAAAATAATGTTAGCCTCCATTGTCTTTAATGAAATCAAGATTCTCTCTGTATGCAAATTGGAGAATCACCATAGTCTTGTTGCAAGCATCCAAATCTCTTTTTTATGCTTTCTTTTCAGATCTTTTTGCTCTCAAATTGTTAGAACTTTATTATATGTTTTTCAGTAATTTAAGAGCAAATGGTTCGTTTTTTAGATACTTTAAATACCATTAGCACAACAAGGATCCAAAATATTGTAAGAATTGTCATATATAAGTACTTATGATTGCAAAATGTATGCTAAAATGATGTCCTCTCGTCAGAATCTGTTGTATGTCTTCTTGCCAATCTGACCAATCTGATTTTTAGTAAGAAAGCATAAAACATGTCTCTTTGTAATTAATATCACAGTGTTCTTTAACTGCTTTCCCTAACTTCTGATTGCAATGTAACAGATTTCGGTTAAAAGTGTGCTTCATTCATTCATTCATCCATGGAATGGTAATCTTAAAGTTTACTGTTGTCACATACCTTGGAGTTTCCCAAGGCTTCTGGTTGCTGGCAGTTCTGAAGTGACGTCCACCATTACCCACTGGTATTGAATTCTGCCAGGCACCGACTCCTGATAATCTCTTCCAGGGTTCATTCACCCCTGAATGTGGGCAATAATACGGAAGGCTACTGTCGATGGACAATCATGTGGTGGTGCATTTTCTTTTAAATATTGGCGCAAATATTTCTTGATTACCCTACTTAGGTCAATCTTTCAAACGCACTTTCCTTTTTACTCTTGTCTTTCTTCACCTTGGAGTTGGATAGCCAATGATTCAGTTAGACCACCATTCCCCCTCAGACACAATCTCAATAATTATATTTTTGGTAAACAATATTTTAGAAGACTGCCACAATTTAAAAGAATTTGCATGTATGCAAACTATGTAGGTCTGTCTCATGACTGAATGTCAGAAAGCTTCTGTAGGCCAACCTATTCTCTTTAGGTACATATCTTCCAAGTGAATTCTCAATGTTGAAGTTCCTGATTTATCAGTATTGACTTTATATCTTATGGCTTTCCTAAAGCATTCCAGTTTTGCTACGATTGATGCAATGGATAGATTTGGTGAATGAGCCATATGATTCCATCATCCCCTTTTCCTCAACTGCAAAAACCTCAGCCGGTACCCTTTGCCACCATCATTGTGTGAGAGGTCATTTTAAAATACATAGAAGAGTGGAAAGGAGTCATTCTGTCTTACAATCTTGACCATCTTCATAGTATCCACAATGGTAGTATTGAGTTTAATTTGGAGGTGGGATATCAAGAGAAGAGCCTAATGATATTGTTTTCTTCCAGAAGCATATTGTCACTTCCTGAATTGCTCATCAATACTATAGCACGCCCACAGTTTTTTCAGGAGATCCACAATGTTCTTATATTTCATCCATTTTTAGATGACAAGTGGAGATAATTCGACCCTTTGCTCTGCAGAAATGATAGCCACTCTGACACCTATGTACTTGGTAGATCGCTGGATATTTGCTGCCTTCCCTAAATAACTTTATTCCTTTAAAATACACTTTTTTTATCGTGGTAAGAATCAGGTAACTGTAGAAGGAGAAGACCAATTTGGGCTTGAAGGACGGAGGGGAAAAAAAGGTGATAAGAGAAGAGAAAAGAAAGAAATTAAAAGAAAGACAAGAATGAGAGGGGTTGAGGACTAAGACTTCTGAGACCATTAAAGAGCTCCGATGTAGAGATGCCTGAAAGGATGGCAAATGACTGCAAAACATCACTGGTTGTATTATAATTTTCAGGGGAATGAGCAATGAATAATGTAGGTAAGGTCTGCAGTTCCACTGTGCAGATTATCATTGACAGGTGAGTATATGTAAAAATGAGAAGAAACAAGAATAAGCAAGTTACCACACAGACACAACAGAAGCATGCAATTGCCAAGTACATTTCCAAGTATCATTGATTTACTGGAGGGCAAAAGGTCAAATTCTTGAATAATTTTCTATTTGCCGAATTCCCTTAACTAGGAACATATGTCTTCCAGGGTTTCCCCCATATCAGGATCCCCAGGTCTAATGTGTGTAGGAATACCAGATATGTATGGGTTTCCTGTGAGTTCAGGGTGGCCACAGCCGATAAACTGGCAGTATTTCATACGTAGAGTCAGGATAGCAACTGAAAGCCTGTCTTTTGATTCAAGGTATCATCCCTGTCCCTTATAGATACATACCCAAATCACATATATTTTTAACATCTACACATCCTAACTTTTCTTTCATTGAATACTAGACTTACCACTCTCTGACTGGCTGTTAGGAGGAACAAGCTCAACTTGACATTTGACAGATTTTCATCAATTGTTTTTGCAAGACATCATAATTCCTTACAGTATCCCTTGAATAGAAATATGTGCCCACCAGTCTTTGACCCAAATTGATGTCCCGCTGCATCTCCTGACCTGATAAGTATTGTTGTGCATAAGGGTCAGGATCTTCCATGCACATAAATAATACTTCCCAAAGAAGAAATTTGAATGCTTTTGTAGGCTTTATTTCCTTGTTCTTTGTAAGCAGCACCAGAGACATTGGAGAATCTACCACAACCATATAGATTCCCATATTTATGCATCCTAATGATTCTATCTCTGGGTCCCAAACTCCCTCACCCCGAATGTATGACCTGGAGAACATGCTGAACATGTTTGTGAAATTTCTACCATTTCTTTTGAAAACATGGTATTTCTTCCAGACTCCCTCGCACAGGATTATACACCTACAAGGCTTGACCCACATTTGTGTTCCCCTTGATCTCTCAAATGTCTGAATACCTGTCCCGCAAAGTTGTGCATAAGGGTCTAGGTCCTCCATCCAGAAATGAAGCTTTCCTAGTACTTGGTAGCCTTGTATGGTTTATTTCCCCATTTCCCTGGGAAACTACCGGAGGGACATAGGGAATCCTTCCACAACCATATAATTTCAGCATCTAAGTATCCTAAGATTACAACTGCTGAGTGACAGACCTCCTTCGCTCTCACTGGTTTTCTAGAAGTTTGTATTGATTATGTCGGTTTCTATATCTTTTTGCCAAGTCCTTTCTTAAAGCAAATGTTTTGCACTGGCCTCCCTCTTGCAAAAAAACATAAGTTAGTCTGGTGGGTACTTGACTTTTTTGCCTTGTGTCTCCTGGGTGTTGAGATCTCTAACATATTGCTGTTGTGACTGCAACACTTGACCACAAATCTTATTCGACCTTCAGGAAATAAAGATTGCTTACTGAGCTGCAGAATTCCACTGGCCCAATGTAAATATGTGAAAGTCTACTGTGGGATTTAATAATATAGCAATAAGATCATTTTACTTCACTCTGTCGCCTTTTGGAGCTACTTTTAAAGTACATGAAATACATAAAATAAATATAAATGAATAACCAATCACATAACTTGCATTAGATTTGCCTGGTGATGAGGAGGGAGTGATTGAACAAGTAAAATCATGCTTTCCCAGGGCTTTTAGAATGAAATCTAACGCTATTTTTCACAATGAGATATATTTAATGGATTGTCCAAAATGCAATATTGTTGTGGAAACATCCATCAAAGCAGAGGCCAGGCTTTGAAAGTCATTGATACCAGCAGAATCAAGAGTCCCTTCTTACTCCGTTCTTCTAGCAAACTGCTGCGTTTCTGTGTATTTTCTTACTGGAAGGTGGACAGCACTCCTCAGGCGTAATGTCACTCTACGAGGCATACAGCATTCACATATGTATTTACCTCTGGGCTAGCATGCTTCTTATAAAGCAGGCCTGAGGCAAAATCTGTAAGAAAATACTTTTTTTTGCATGATCCCTCTCATTTTTTTGGACTGATTCTTTTGGTGTTTGGACTCTGTACACTAAGATGCAGCTAACTCAGCCCCAGTGCTTTTGCTCTGAACCTAAAAACATATCAAACTGGTTTAAATCCCTGAGTGGCGCATTTAACTAACTTATAAATCCCTGGCCTAGTATATTATACCCTGTGTGCCCACAGCCTGTAAGTTAAATGTCACTAGCAGACTACAGCACATATTGTGACACCACCACTAATGTAACCATGTAAAGTATGACTCCAGGCCTACCATAGCAACCTAACAGCAATTTAAAATCTGTCATTTCTACCTATCAAAGTCACCCCTTTGTCAGGCCTAATTCTTCCTCTTAAATAGTAGTAAGTTACCTCTAAGGTAGGCCTTACCAGTCCCAAGGCAGGGTGCATAGCATTTAAAAGGAGGCCTTATGTATTTAAAGTTTTACATGTCATTATAGGGAAAATACCCAAAACACACCCGTTTTCACTGTAGAAAGTCTGGCTGTGTCACAGAACAAATTGGGTTACTTCATTACACTTATTAAAGCTAATTTCTGATTGGCCCTAGCTAGAAAAATACCTCAACCCCAGATTGTCCTAGTTAAACAAAATCCTACCTAATGCCACAGTCTATATTTTCTAACTGTTTCAGAAACAGTGACTTTATAAAGTCACAATTTATCTGCCTAAAGGCTCTTGTAGCCTTTTCAGAGTTAATCCCCAACCTTCAACTGAAGGCCTGCTAGGAGGGTTATGCCCAGAGCTCTGCCTATAGGAAGAAAGGTTCCACATTGTTTGATTTTTGCCGACCGGTGGACTGTGGGATTATTTGAAGCCAATCCTCCAAGAAATTACGTCAATGTGGGTAGTATTGCCTCGAAGAACTTTTTCTCAATTGGTCATGGAGTCTCCCACACCCACAAGCTAGTGCCAGGCATAATAGTGACACCCCTGGAGACCTTCTTTAGAACACATCTGGACCTGTGAAAGACAGAAGAAGGGCTGAACCTGCTACCACTTGTACCCAGGACAAAGAAGTGGACTCCAAGGGTCAGTTGGTTGACTTCCTATTAAGCTACATGGCTATAAAAGCTGCAGCAAGCGTACTTTATCCAAGATTCCAGCTGATCAATTTCAACTGGACCTCTCCTGGGAGAGTAAGTCCTAACCCTTGAGTGGTGCCCACAAGCTTCTGGACACCTGGCTGGTGTTAGAGTATACTACCCTGTGGGACCTGGCCCTCTCTGCAGGGTCACCCCTCAACTGGCCTTAGGACTCTGCACACTTTAGCTTAAGAGCTTGTGCTCTCTCCCTGAAACATGGTATTAATAGCTTACACCCAAATTGCATATTTAATTTACTTGTAAGCCCGTAGAAAAGTGGCACTACCTGTGCCCAGGGCCTGTAAATTAAATGCTACTACTGGGCCTGCAGCACTAATTATATCGCCCGGCTAAGTAGCCTTTTAAACATGTCTCAGGAATGACATTGTAGCAATTGTGTGCAGTTTTAAACCGCCATTTTCACTTTGATAAAGAAAACTTTTTCTAGGCCCAAACTTTCCTTTTTAATGCATTTAACTCACACCTAGGTTGGGCCCTAGACAGCCTAGAGGGCAAGACGGGGTGCATTTAAAAAGTTGGACATGTAGTTTTAAGTTTTATATGTCCTAGTAGCGAAAAACTCTCAAATTCGTCCACCTCCCCCTTAGTATAACATTGGAGTTGCCTTATTAAATTAGCTGTAACTTCCAAATTGGAACAGGTGACCAGTTCATGTTTGGTGTGTTTGGAATTGTAATGAAACATCCTGTCTAATGGTAAAGTTGAATTTTAAATTACAATTCTGAAAATGCCTCTTTTAGAAAGATGGCATTTTCCTGCCTTAGAAATTTAGTGCATGCAGCCTGTCATTGGGTCACATGACTGGGTGTAGCTGACAGTTGGGCTTTGTGTATTCCTCCTAGACAGCCACACACAATAAAGAGCTCCAGTGTGCCTGGATGGGCCATCACTGGCAGGATGACAGTCTGTTCCCTTCCTCCACAGAAGGCGTTGCATAGTCCCTGTAGTTAGTCTGGAGCCAGGGCAGGGGAGGCAGGAAATGTGAACTTCAAAGGGAATCCTCTAGAAGCTTCTTCCACTTCAAAGGAGGTGCCTGGTATATATTGGATCTCAGACACCAACTCTTCAGTACAGTTGTAGACCTGTGGAGGCTCTGCTAGCAAGAAAGACTCCAGTGCTGCGGAAAGGACTGCCATTCTGCTGGACTGCTGCTTTGCTGGACTGCTGCCTTGCTGGCCTAGAGCCTGGAGTTTTTTCATTTAAGTTAAGGTATGGTTTTACATAACTAACTATAACATCACTTTAATCCTTGTGTTTTTTTCTGTGATTTTCTTGGGTGAGAGCGGCTTACGTAAGTTAAGGTTTCTTTTCCATGCCTACTTATAATATTGCTTTTACCTTTGTCTTTTTTCACTGGCTTTTTTTTTATCAGATGCAGCCTCTTTGAAGCTGTGCACAGCTTTCATCTGTGCAGAGCAGGAGCTTAGCAGCATGTCTTTTTTTTTGTTTTTGGGGAGTTTTATATAGCACAAACTAGACCCGAACATATCAGAGTGCTTTACATGAGCACCAGTTGCGTTACAGACGGACACATACATTTTTGTTAGGCACGGGGAGATTAAGTGATTTGCCCAGAATCACAGGATGTTGACCGTCCCTGCCGAGACTAAAACCCGGTTCCCCAGCTTCGAGGTTGAGTGCCCTAGCCGTTCGGCCACATCCGCTTGGTGTTCAGCAATGCCCTGCACCCAGCACCTCCATGGGCAAATAACCCACTTTTTACACACAATGCACTGTAGTGTGTGGAACAGAATGGACACCATTTGGATACTATTATTTGTTCTTTTTTTGTGTTGTTTTTCACACTTTTTACAGTTTTCAACTACTGTTTTTCCTAACCTTTTTGGTATCCTTTTAAACTTTTCTGACCTATTTTATTGCCTCTTTTGTTTTTCACACACGTCTTTGTGTTCTGTTTGAAGATGCTGTTCCGTGGCCCTTTTATATATTCTTTTATTAACTTCACTACAGGCCACAACTTTATTGCTGTGTCTGCTATATATGCCGAAATGCAGCATGTCGTCATCATTTTCTTGGTCTTCTTGTTCCAGCACTTCCTTCAGAGCAGTTGGTCATCTTTCTAAAGCTCACTTAATTTGCACACACTATGCTGTTTGGGTGCAAAAGCCCTATTGTCACAGAAGCTATGGAGTCTAGTGATTAATCTGGCCTACCATGGTCATATGGCATCCTGCTGCATCAACAGCATACATTATCACTGTGAGAAATATGTTTGTTGGTTGGGGGGGGTGAACCCTTGTCAAACAACAGCCACAATCCTTGTCAGTATGAACCCAAAAGAGACACTAAATTAACCTGTGTTTATGCTTCTGGTAACTTCACACTAAAGCAGTCAGACTTAACTTAGAGGCAATGTGTAAAGAATTAATGCAGCACACAAACAGCAATGAAGTGAATACACAACACAAGAAAAATCCCACAACCATTTAGAAAAACAGAGGAAAAATACAATTATTTGAGACCGAAACAACAAAAATCCAATCAGTAGAGCTGGAGATATGAAATTTGAACAATGTTAAGGTAAGTATAGCTCCTAAAAGCACACTGCGCCACAGTTATCTCATCATGCAAGACTGGGTGAAAATCACACGTTTAGGCCAACCGCAATGGAACATGGGTGGATACAAGGACCAGGTTATTCCCACAGAAAAAGTTACCTTCTAAGCTTTAGAATGAAAATTTCTGTTCACAGTGGAGGAGGCCGCGAGGAGAAGGGAGACCATTGTGGATGGTTGCTGCTGTAGCGACAAGAGCAGGCCAGACATGGCAGTCGTTCATTGCTGTAGCGTGAAGATTCTGTTGCGCATCACAGACAGCTGTTGCTAAAGATTTGCAATGGCGGTCACCACGGGCTGTCAATGCTGTAGCACAATGTGCAGGTCGTCCCTGTCAGTCACTGTAGCGCAAAGAAACAGATTCACCGGTGCTTCAACTTGGTGGTTGGCATGGGGGGTAAGATCTTGGTACGATGGGTCCATTCACGGTTCCAAAGAGCCCAAAATTTCAAAATGTCTTCTTTTCTTCCAGAAGGCACACAACTGATGCCACACCAAGTGTCTAGGATCTGGGAGGTACTTCTTGGGTATCAGAAACTCACTCCAGCAGAGGCCAGTATGGTTCAGGCAGGTCCAGTTGCCGGTCCAGTGCAAAGGCTCAGCTGGGCAGTTGCAGAGAGACCTGCGGAGCTTGTTGTGTCCCTGTAGCTCAAAACCTGAGGCAGGCTAACTAGTCCTTGGAGTCACTCATGCATTTCCTTCTCAGAAAGCAGGGCAGACCTCAAGCAGCAGGGCAGTCCTTCTCTTGTAGTGTTCACAGGTCCAGGACTGTACAAAGGAGTGGGTCTGAGGGTCCCATTTTTATATCTGGATTTGAAATGGGAGAAGCTTCTGGGGTTTTCAAATATATTGAATTTCCTGACTCCCTAACCTGGTCCCACTGTCTTCAATCACAATAGCCTAGTGTGAAGTTCTTTGTGGGTGAGATGAGGCATCCTGCTTGGGATGGCCCATCCTGGCAACATCCATGCCCTTTACTGTGTGTCTGTCTTGGAAAAATACACAAATGCCAACTACACCTGGTGACGTGACACTGAAAACAAGCTGGGCATCAAATGATTAGGACAAGTAAATGCCAACTTACTAAAAGTGGCTTTTTTCAGAGTTGAGTCTTAAAATCCAAGTTAACCACTATAGATGGTTTTAAATTACAAGTCCTAAGATACCAAACATGACAGTCCTGCCTGCTTCCAAACAAGAGTTAACACTTATTAAATATAATAAGGTAACCCAATGTTATGTTATCGGAGATGTAGGCCTTGCAGTAGCACAAAATGCATTTGTGAGTTTTTCCCTACCAGGACATGCAAAACTGAAAAGTACATGTCCAACTTTTTAAATCGACTTCACCCTGTCTTGTGGGCTGGTAGGGCTGTTACATTTATGCCACATAGGGATTATTTTGCTAGGTCGAAATGGCAGGTTAAAACTGCATCCAGGTGCAATGGCAGACCTGAGACATGTTTTAAAAAGACTACTTAAGTGGGTAGCGCAATACTTGCTACAGGCCCACTATTAACATCTAATCTACAGGCACTGGGTACATGCAGTATCACTTTACAAGGGACTTACAAGTAAATTAAATATGTCAATTAAGTGTAAGCCAATTTTACGATGTTTGGAGAGCACACAAGCTCTTTAGCACTGGTTAGCAGTCCTGAAGCCAACACAATCAAACTCAATAAAACAGGAGGGGTGATAACATAAAATGTGGTTGTGATCCTTTAGAGAGGGCCAGGTCCAACAGTCACTGTCTTAGCTTAAAGATTCAAATGTCAAAAGTACAATGCATTTTCTTACATAAGCCATGTGTCAGTAACATTTTTTTGCTATTCCATACATATATGATTGCTGAATCCACATACATCAGTGTGGTTAGCATATCTGACTGTATCTTGTTAAACAAACAACAACATAGAAATTATATAGACAGCTATTGAGACATATCATGCCATTACAAGCATGACAAATACTTTTGTATACTTGGCAGTAAGAAAAAATGCAATCACTACAATGCTCATGCTCCTGCACCACCAGCTGAGCCAGGAAACCTGGCCAGAATTTCATCAGGATCCTCCATTGGAGGTAGAGCTTTACCTCCAAACATGGCAGCCACGGAGCCACTGAGCTCCGAGATCCTGCTCAGCTATTGCTTTCCTACAGCAGGACTGGGGGTCGTGACATCTGCTGCAGATGCTGACACATCCTAGGAACTGCTGGTGAACCCTGGGACAGCTCTTGTTGTCACACTTGGCCTATGCCATAGGAGAAAATCACTGGGGCCTAATTGCAGCAGCACTGCTTGACTCAGCTTGCCTGTCCATTCCTGGACCACATGGCCGCTGTCGGCTGGGACAGCCTGGGGTGCAGTGGCTGGACTTTTTCATGAGGGTCCAGGCACCGCCCCAGCCTATTCCTCCTGCATTTTATAGCTGCAACCCAGCTTAACTTGGCCTCACATCATACCTAGGAGGATTTTCAGCAATATTGGCAAGCTGCTCCTGGGTTGCGATTGCCCCTGTGCCTCTTTTTCCCATGGCCTATCTGGGTGGTCTATGCTGGAGACAGAAATTACACTTGATGGGGTGAGTGGACTTCGCCCACATTGATTGGCTTGATTCTTGCCTCTCACTTCAGACTTACTTCTAAGGCCTCAACTTTCTTTAGCTGCTGGTTCACCATGGGGGAGGTGTGCGGGGTGGCCAAATCCAGGGGACACCTGGGGCACGCCCCAACATAGTCTATCCCCCTTCTCATCAGAAAGAGGCACCAAACAAATTGTTGCATCATGGCCATCACCAGTACCTACAGCACTGCGGTCCGATGGTACACGGGCTCGAGAACTGGATCCCCTTGGCAAACAGGGTTTATCTGGCTCTCCCATTACTGCCTCCTGTGTGGGCCTTTATGTTTTACTCAGGGAGCTTGGGCCTCTAGGCTGCTTGTGCCCCCACGTTGGCTGGTGCAATGAAAGCCATTGCTGGATGAGGTGAGCCTATGGACATCATACCTTTTCACATTCAAACCTGCTGTTCCCGATCCATTTTCTGGTCCACCTTGATACCCACTGGTCAATGGGAAAAAAAGGATGCCAGTGGACCCCGCGTGGATAAACTTCTGATATCCCTGGATTAGCCTTCACAGGTAGTGACTTCTTTGAACCGGAATAACCTTCATAGCATGGATTCAACTGCTACCTCCTCACAACCTTGGGCCCCTCCTCAGGAGATAGAGATGCCCCTGGATAAGCTGGACATGAACCTAGCAGAAATAGCTGATTCCCACACTGCCTTTGAGGCAAAGCTTGATACATTGTCCAATGACCTCGCCTTCAAGAATACCAGCACAAGCTGTCGTAATGGGTAAACACGAATACACTGGCCGTCAACAAATTACCTTCCCTTTCGCAAGATCTGTCTAAACAAACACAACCTGTCTTGGACCAGTTGCATACTGAGGAATCCAGGTTCGAAGATACAGAGGGGTGCTAACGCTGGAATAATATCCGCATTGTTGGGCGACCTGAGGGGACGGAAGGGGACGATCCGACTATGTTCCTTGAAGAATGGTTAAAGAAAGATAAAGACCTGACTTCACTTTCTCCCCACTTTGTGATCGAGCTGACCCACATGCTCCCAGCACAACACTACGAGTGCTCCTCCCTGGCTCATAGTAGCTCAGATTCCAAACTACTGAGACAGGGACGTGATTTTGGCAGCGGCCAGGTGCAAAGATTCAATTATACAGACAATGCAAAAGTGATGCTTTTTCCAGATTATACCTTGCTGATCTAGCATCAGCAAGGATCTTTCTCACAGGTCAAAAGGAGGCTCAGAGATGTGGGCCTTTCATATGATCTCCTGTTTCCAGCAAAACTCTTGGATGGTCAGTGTTCCCATTTCTTTACTCAGCCTGAGGCAGTCTGTGACTGGGTGGAGACATTCGATAAGGGCACTGGGAGATGGCCCCCTTCACACTCACCTCCCACTTCACATGTGATTCAGAGTTCAGACACTGTCCAGAAGGTCCATTGCTGTGGTCCCAGTTGGGCCCAGAGACAAAGAGAGAAATGGGTGGCGTGGCAGTGATTGCCTTCTTTCAAGACCTTTTGGTGACCACACACCTGCTTTCCTCTGATTCCACCATTTCCGGAGGTGATCAGCTATTGGATGATTGTGGATCTGACACCATGACACCTCTGATGTTAATGGTGCTGTCTGTGTATGACATTCTTTGAGTTGGCTGTCCCCTTTCACTATATGCTCTATGGTCTTCTGGTACAGCCATCCAGTTTTCTTCAGCCACTTCTCATAGGGTGGTGCACTGTAACAGGTCCCTCCCTTTTTTAGTGCTGATACCCACCCCGGGCTTTCCCATAACTGGTCCTCCTCGTTATTTGCAAAACTTTTGTCTATAAGCAGGGTCAGAGAGTTCCCCTCTGCAATGGTCACAACCCCCACCTTTCATTCCTTGAGGTTTTCGAGCTTAGGATCTGAATGTTTATTGTTTTGTTCGCCCTTTCTTATGGGGCTGTTTTCTTCTCCCTTTTTTGTAAGGATAAGTTGAGAATCTTTATAGCACTGTTAGTTGTTTGTGTATTGTTAGTGTTTGTAATTTCTACCTGCACACCACAATGCCACACCTTCTCATTCTTATATGACCCGATGTTAGTGCATGTTGCACTTGCTACTTTACTTTTGGGTGCGGGTCTCCCTTCCACACTTAGAGGCTCGCTGCTCTATACTTTGATTGCATGGAATGTCAGGGGTATGAATTTTCTAAAAAAATTATTTAAGGTACACGCAGCCCTAACTCGCTGGAAAGCTGAACTAGATTTCCTACAAGAAACTCATTTAACATCAGGGGAATTTGCTAAATTGCAATCAAAATGGGGAGGCCAGGTTTACGGCACAGGCTTTTTGGTTGTGCTATGGAGGAGGTACCATTCTTAATGGAAGACACACACACTTTGATTCTGACGGCTGCTTTACCTTAGTACGAGCTGCCTAGCTGCTAAACCTTTGAATCTTCAAGTGATTTATGCTCCCCACGTTGACCAGTCATCTTTCTGGACCCAGCTGTTGACTTTGCTAGTGGAGGCAATTTTAATTATACCTGAGGCGCTCTTAATGATAGATCTATCCTGCCACTTCCGCAATCCCCAGTAATTTTAAATGCAACACAGCTTTGACAATGGCTAGCACAATGGGACTTAGATGATACACAGCACCTGCAACACCACATCATCACAAATACTCTTTCATTCTCCTGTCCATTGGCTATGTTTCCACCTTGATCGGTTTTTCTGTTCTCACTCTAGTCACATGTGGGTTATGTCAACGTTCCATTTTCCCCACACTTAGTCCGTCCACAATACTTTAGGCATGCTAGAGACCTAGGGCAGGACACTAGATCCGATTCCCAAGTGGAAATTGCAAGTTCCCATGTTAGATGATGTGGTTTTCCAGCATATGTTTCATAGACACACAAACATGATCTTCTGCGAGAACAGTGAACTCCCTCCTCTCTCTCCATTGATTTGTAAACATTCAAAGTAGTTACCAGGGGCTTATGTATCAAGGTTACGGCTGGTGTTAGGCAGACTCTCAATAGGGACCTCTTGCGACTCAAAACATCTGCGAGCTGGATCACTTGACCCAGTCCTCACCAGACCACCTTTACACTCTTCACTCTCCTCTGGCCTCTTACTTTGTTGAACTAGAGATGCTCCAATGCAATGATTTCTTGGCCTAATGCACCAGACTGCACAATGAGGGAGATAAGCCTGGTCAACTGTTACTGCAGCTGGTCTGCCCTCGTCCCCGTAACACTACACCTCTTAGCATTCACTTGTCTTCAGGCAGATTGCTCATACTCTGTTGGACATTAGTGGAGCTTTTTGCGTGTATTAAAGTGCTCTATTATAATTCCTCTCTGCCTGTTTTGGATTCCACTGTTGCTACATGCCATACCTATCTACTTAAGCTGCCTATCTACAGAGACTCATCTCTTCCTTGATACTCCTATTTCTGTAAAAAAGATGCTTTTGAATATACAAGATCTCCCCCGTGGCAAGACCCCATACTCCGATGGTGTTCCAGACAAATTTTATTCATTCTTTGCTCAATCATTAGATCCTTAACTACTGACTTTATATGACTCCATATTTGCCTTGGGTTTCCTTCCTCCGACTATGGGTGAAGCCCTTCTATCTAAGATGCTCAAACTACATGATGACCCAACAGATCGAGCTTATATTGGCCACTTTCTATGCCTAACACAAATTGTAAGATCCTAGCAAAGATTCAGACAAACTACTACCAAAGCTCCCCAAATTGATCCACGAAGCTCAATTGGGCTTCATCCTCAAACATTGTACCTCCCTTAACCTTCGTAGGCTGTGGCATGTTAAGAAAGAATCAGCAGATTTATCTCCTTCAACTGCATGTATCACACTTGACTTGGTAAAGGCTTTCAAATCCTACTTTCAGAACAAATGCACAAAGGGCTCTGACTTTTTGGGGTGTGTCCTCATTGGCAAAAGTGGATTGCCTTCTGTACTGTCCAGCCTGGGTAAAAACTGGGACCTGCATTTCCACTGCCTGGTTGGTAGGCCTGGGCACCCGTCAAGGCTGCCCTCTTTCCCCTTTATTATTCCACATGGCAATGGAACCTCTTGCAGTTCACCTACGGCTTCCCAGGCTGCATTGGTGTATCCCAA
Organism: Triturus cristatus; assembly: GCF_964204655.1. Taxonomy (NCBI): domain Eukaryota; kingdom Metazoa; phylum Chordata; class Amphibia; order Caudata; family Salamandridae; genus Triturus; species Triturus cristatus. The sequence continues at coordinate 760,404,872 of NC_140586.1, read as the reverse complement.
TACTCTCCACGCTGTTCCGCTTTATGCCAATGACATCCTGTTGCACACATGAGATGCTAGCTCCGCCTTGTTCTCTACTGCTCGTTTACAGGAGAAATTTGCAGCGATCTTAGGTCTCCAGATGAATTGGGCCAAATCCTGAACTCTCCCCCCACGGGTGAACCAAGAGTTTCTCCTCCATATCCAATTGGATTCTAGACTGTCAAATGAATTAACAATGTTTCAATACCTGGGGATCAATGCACATCATTCCTCCTCGGATTTACAATGCGGTAACCTGGGCTCTCCATTCCAAGTTTACTTTTTGGTCCTCTCGCCCACTGTCAGTAATGGCCCCGATTTCCTTAGTGAAAATGTGGAACTGGCTCGTTTATAATACCACTTTGCAAATATCTTCCCTAATCATCTCTCACTCCTTCTTCCGGAGACTCAATTCCGTTCTTGTTGCTCTAATTTGGGGGACTCCACATTGAAATTACCTATGTCGGCAGGGGGCTTTTTTTGCTTTCTTCTTATTTGTGGCTTTCTATGTTAATAACAGACAATTGTGGGTGGTCTTCTTTCCGTGCGTGCTGTCAACACAAATTTCACCATATCACTATATGCTACACTTTCGATGTATTGTCATCCTTCTATGGTACTGGTAAACTGCTAATGCAACTTGTTTTAATAAAATTTGTGTTGAAAAATATGTAGGATCCACCATTGCATTGCGGTGACGAGGATGAACGTTTGGTCTTGCCCTGTGGCACCTCTCCAGCATTATCCTAGGTCTTCATCCAAGTAGTCACATGAATCCATATACCATGACATTCAATCGACAGTCAATTACTGACTGACTGACTGAAGCTGCCATATGTTGTAACAGGGAATTCAGCAAACACATGTGAAGAGGTTCCTGGTGTTTGAAACAGCTAGCTCATTGAATGAATTCTAATAGTGTCAAATTTGATAATAATGTGCCCATTACCATGGTGGCCGAAGTGACACGCGTGTGCCATTGATGGCTCCCAATACATGTGGGAGGAGGGCTATATCACAGAACTGGCATGACATCATTGGCAGTTTTGCCATGACAGGGTCATGCAGAGGTGCTATTGCCCCCAACTACTGAAGGATCTTGATACCTGGCGCAAAGACCAGACAAGGATGCAAGTGGTAGGCAGAACCCTGGGACAGCCAAAGTGCTGTACATAGAGGGTAGACACCTCGAGATAAAGGACAACTGGTTAATTGGTTAACACAGTCCATTCTCTACACTCAAGGCTTGACACGTCACTTTGTCTTGTTGTTTTGAGTGCTGTAGAGTTTTTGAATATCTATCTGCAACTTATGTGCGAGACACTCTACATATCTGCAGAGATTTAATGAGGAGAAAACGGAACAACAGTTTATGGCATTAAAAAGTTGAGCAACTGTGATTTAATTTGCCTGTGAAACTAAGCAGGATGTAATAAACGGCTCTCCTGCAATTCCCCGGGTGCGCAGACCGTCTTTTCGAGAAGCTGCATGCCGCTGTGTGATATTAAATTCTTTCATTTTCGGCTTTGGAGGTGGAATGCAAAATAATGCGACTGTCCCCATTAGAAATAATCCTACTATCTAATTCCCAGAAGTGTCTTCTTTGAGACATGTGCAACACGTGTTTTTCTATTTTCTCATGAAATCAGTAATTACCTGTACAAGAAGATGACCCTCTGTACTTAGGAAGTAGAGCTAACAATATTTCAGGGGCAGACGAAACTAATACACTTTTGTCTACTTTCTGACACTTAGGAGGGTATAGCTGAACACAAATCACATTTCAGTGATCAAAATTATACAGCACTGGAAAAGGACAGATAATCCCATATTGTGTTCTATTCAGTACATTTAGGGGCATATTTATGAGAGTCTTGTGTCACCTTTGCACCACGCAAAGTGGTACATGCCCGACGCAAGCCTCTAAGTCAGGTTGATGAAGCCATGTAAAGCCACTTTGCGTGGCCTTGAATGGCTTTAAAAATATGGAGTAAGGCACTACAGCGATTAGCGTTGCCTTAGTCTGCGCAAGGGAGGCGTTCCATGGGCATTGCAGAGGGTGTTCCCAGGCAACTCCCAGGGCCAGACTGGCCATAGTGGGTACCAGGCGTTTTCCCGGTGGGCTGCCAGGGTGGTCCCGCTTTGGGCCCCGGGGGGGGCGTTTTTATTACCGGGGGCTGCCAATATCAGCCCCCTGTAACAAAATCGGCTGCAATCGGCCCTAGCAAACAGGTCGGCGGCACCCCCCCTGGCCCCCAGGGGGGGCCGGCCGAGCAATTGCCAGGGCCGGTTTCGGTGCCCAGTCCGGCCCTGGCAACTTCCATTGTCTTTGACGCATTCCGAGATTTACAATGACTTGTAAACCTGGGAATGGGCCAAATTCTAACACCTCCCCAGGTGAGGCGTTATATGGATAAATATCTTTATTGTTTTTTCCTCTTTCTACGTGAGGACACAGTAGCACATGTAGAAAGAGGAAAATGCCTCTCAGGATTGTTTTCTGCATAAAAACAATCCTGCATGCAACGGAGGCACCCTTGCACCAAGGTGCAAGCGAACCTGAGTTGGCGCTAGGCTGCCAAAATGGCGCCAGTGCAGGGGGATAGGACAGGAATGCGTTGTATTGACTAAATACAGTGGATTCCTGCCCTTTCCCAGTCATGCAGGGCAGTGCAGCAAGGTGACTTGCTGCACTGCCCTGCATCATTAATTTCATAAATATGCCCCAACATTTCTTAAAGGTGAAATCGAATTGTGTGCAATATTGACCCAAACAAAGAGCTCAACTGGTTGCAAGTTGTATGGCACCTTCATATACTCACAAATAGCCTGACACTCAAATGTACATGTTCACGTAAGCGACACAAGTACACAGATAGCATCATGCAAAAGTGTAGTTCCACTTGAATAATTCCCAGAAAGTGAATGTGTACTTGTACACGAATTTACTCACAGACAGCCCTAGTGGTACAGAGCAAATGTACCCAATGATCTTGGTCTTAAGCATTTTGATGTTGAACGCCCACATGCTTGAAGTTTATGTATACTCCTAAAACTTTTCTCAAGGGTTTTCGACCCCAAAATTAGTAGACTATTTTCTGTTGTGAAGGTGCATTATTACATCTGTTTAGAAATTTGGAATGGGTTTGAGTACCTCCAAAATTGTTGTCGGTTGCAGGGGAAAGAGTTTCCCTTCAGGACAGAATGTTCCCATTAACAACAAACATTGGCAAAGCCAATAGGTCTTGTCTATCGAAGAGCTATTGGCTTTGACAAAGTGTTTTAGCCATGGTGTACACCAGCGTGACTGCTGTTCAGAATGGCTAAAAGTTAGTGGTATACAGGAGAGTGGCATGGAGTGTCATAGAGTGAAATGGCAAAAAGTGGAGTAGAGTTTTGTTGAGTGGAGTGGCATAGAGTATTGTGTATTGTAGTGGTTAGAGTGGAGTTGTGTAGCATGGCAATTGGTTGAGTGGCGTAGAATAGACTGGTGTAGAGTGCATTGGTGTAGATTGTTGCAGAGTATACTGGCATAGAGTGCAGTGGAATCGAGTGCAGCAGCATAGAATTTAGAGTTGTAGACTGCAGTGGCATAGATTAGAATGTTGCACAGTAGAGTTCAATGGCACAGAGTGGAGTGGTGCAGAGTAAAGTGGCGTAGAGTACAGTGGCATTGAGTGCAGTGGTGCAGAGTAGAATAGAGTGGCACAGAGTGCAATGGTGTAGAGTGGTGCAAAGTAGAATATAGTGCCATAGAGTACTGTGGCGTAGAGTGGAGTAATGCAAAGTAGAGTGGTGTAGAGTGCAGTGGTGTAGAGTGCAGTAGTGCAGAGTAGAGTGGCATAGAGTTCAGTGGCATAGAGTGTAGTGTTGCAGAGTAGAGTGGCATAGAGTGCATTAGCGCAGAGTGTAGTGGCGTAGAGTAGTGTGGTGTTGAGTAGAATGGCGTAGGATGTAGTGGCATTGAGTACAATGGTGCAGAGTAGAGTGCAGTGGAGTAGAACAGAGTGCTGCAGAGTAGAGAGGAATGCAATGGCATAGAGTAACAGAGCAGAGTAGACTGGTGTAGAGTGCATTGGCATAGACTGTTCCAGAGTATAGTGACATATTGTGCAGTGCCGTAGAGTGCAGCAGTATAGAATTAAGTGGTGTCCACTGCAGCTTTGTAGAATGCAGTGGTGTAGATTAGAGGGGTGCATAGTAGAGTGCAGTAGTGCAGAGTGGACTGGTGCAGAGTAGAGTGGCATAGAATACTATGGTGTAAAGTGCAGTGGTGTAGAGTAGTGTAGCGTAGATTAGAGTGGCCGAGAGTGCAGTGACAGAGCGGTGCAGAGTGGAGTGTCATGGAGTGGAGTGATGCCGAATGCAGTGACCTAGAGTGCAGTGATCCAGAGTAGCGTGCTGCAGAGTGCATTGGCATAGAGTCCAGAGTAGAGTGGCATAGAGTAGAGTGGTGTAGAGTACATTGGCATAGAGTAGAGTGGTGCAGAGTAGAGTAGAGTAGGGAGGCATAGAATGAAGTGGCGTAGAGTGCAGTGGTGCAGAGCGGAGTAGAGTGCAGTGGTATGGAGTGGTTCAGAGTTGACTGCAGTGGCGTGGAGTGATGCAGAATAGTGTGGTGTGGAATAGAGTGGAGTATCCATGGAGTGGGAGGACACTGCCATTCCAAACAACACATTTTCAATAGAAATTACTATTTCATTTGCACAGACATACAGTTTTACTAATAAAACTATACAGAGCACAAAAAACAATATGAGGAAATGGCATTAAGTACTGTATCGATTTGTTTTGATTATATTGAAAGTATGTGTTTCCAACACACTTTAGAACTAAGGAAAAATGTGCTTCATTTGTGGGTTCCTAATTCCCTTATATTCTTTTTATGCCCTTGAAGCATTCTGGTGCTTTACAAAGCCTAATAGCGTTATATCAAGTATCAACCCAACATTACTTCACCCATTTCAAAGCTGCTGCAAAAAAGGCTGCCACCAAGTGATTAGATGCTTTTGGATGTGTTGCTTAAGGCCATATTTGTTTAAAATCTTTAGAGGGTAGAGGGGTATCACAGATGACACGAGTTGTGGCACCCTCTTAACCCTAAATTGTTGAACCCCACAAACCAATTGCTCAAAAATGGTGGGAAAGGTTTTATGATTTTAAACTCCCTGGCCTCTTTCTCCAGATTACTTGGTGACATTATCGACAAATAATAACTATGAATCAACATATTTTCTTAATCAGCTAAATTGGGTTCTCCAACGCTTTCTTCTAAAGAAGCTCAAACACTACATCCATCCCTTGAGGTCCAGAATTGATGTACATGCACTAGATCCTTCACATCTTGATGTTAGAAATGCTTTGCTATCTGGGCCACCTGAAATGACCATGGCTCCTCTCCAGACCATTCTCGATTCAATCACTTTCCTTGTCAAAGGTGCTACAGTGGCTGACTCCACCAGAATCATCCTGAAAGACCTCTATTGAGTTCCAGCCAAAGACTAGCTCCACTGCAAAATGGCTTGCATTATTCAAAAGGCCCTTCATCTTGGCCCACCTAGTGATCTAAAAGACGACCAACACATCATAGAAGGCATAAGAGACACAAGAATTAAATCAATTCATCTTCTAAAAATCTTACAAATGAAAAATCAAGATAATGATTCAGTCTTTCTCTTGCCAAGTACCAAGACTTTGCCAGCTAACCTAAGAAGCAACTCTAACCAGTAGCCGTTCCTCAAAACCACATCAGTTGAAAATGTATCGCAATGTCTCCTCATCCCCTTCATCACCGCCATCAAGGCTACGGTAACCTGTATTGTTCACTGTACAGACCTTTCAAACAGATAATATTTTATATTATTAGGATGAAAAGGTCATAAAGAGCCTAATATTTCAAATTTACGTAACAAAAAATAGGAAGCAAACGTAGATGGAAGATCAAAGCAGAAAGCTGAACAAAGACATGTCATAATTAAATATCCTCACATAAAATGAATCAGCTGATTTTTCCCAACCACCCGAACACTGACCAAATTTAGCCCAAATACCCCAGGCTTGAGCTACTGGATGTTCCTAAGTAAATTATTCGTTTATATCGTTATACTACTCAAATATTTCAGGTGATAGTCGATTTTCCTGTCCCTGCTGATCAACATCCTTGTGAATCTTGGAATAGGACACCACTATCACTATTAGCAAATAATAACAGTAGAAATGGAAGAAATAACATGGTAGGTTCTATGAGGAAATTTGTTTGAAACAAATCACTAAGTATCTGGAATAGAGGACTCCAAAAATCTTGCAGAGACAGACATGTAGGAAACATTTTCAACTAGGTATCAGGGATATTTATATTGTGGGAAATTACATTGTTAGTTGACTGGGGTGTGAACCCTGGTCAAGCAACAGAGACAATCCCTTGCAGGGTGAACCACGAAAAGTCACTAAATTAACCCATGCTTGACCTTTGCCAGCTTGGCACAAAAAGTAGTCAGGCTGAGGAACTTTGATTTCTGATCGCGATCGAATCGACCCGCCATTTTGTGCTCCGCCGCCATTTTGTGTTGCCATCACTCAGGCAGCACGGCGAACAAAGTCTATTCTGCTCTTTCTGCAGCTTCGAGTTAAAAACAGCCTTTCTGCCTCTATTTGCAAAGCTGGTGTTAGGACTGGCCGAGTACACTAATCTCCGTCTGGTTTTCTAATCCCCATCTCAACTATCTGTTGGTTTACACTATTCTTTTCTGACTTTATCTTATCGTCTGGCCTTCACTGTCCTCTGCTAGCATTCTCTCGTTTCACAACTGTCCTCCAACACACACAAACGTATCTCGCCACCTGCAAGTTAGTTACAAATCTGTTAATAAATTAGTCTGAGGGAGGGGTGACAAACATAGTTGGAGGAGAGGTTTCTTCGAGTCATCTGACACTTTTGTTTTCCAATCTCTCCTATTGGTTCTGTCATGTTTTCCAACTTTCCTTATTGGTTCTTTTCTTGTATGCTTTGGGTGTACATTTGGTTAATGTATATGTTTCTATATAGTATATAAGATTGTATGCCACAGAGTGAAGTGGCAGTCTCCTGAGAACCTACCTTGTGTACTTCTGGGATAACTGTACTAGCTGCAGCAAATAAATCTGATCTTCTAACGCTGACAGAGTGTCCTGTGTCTCTGTGCAGCTGGGCAGGTGAATCCCAGAGATTAAGGCGTACCCTGCGCCGCCAGATCCAAAAGGTTCTGGTTCTTCAACTGGCGCCCAATGTAGGGCGGCTTCAGTGGTATCGGTTCTGCCCGAAGGTCGTGAGGAACCCAGCAAGAAAATTCCGGAGGGTTCGCGAGCCACTTTAAGTGACCCCTGTATGTCGAAAGTGGTCCGAAGGTCTTTTGCAGCGCGGTTACTCCTTACTGACGGCTACTGACGACTGCTGCCCTGACTGCCGCCCTGCCTTGGCCCTTTCTTTGGTGATGTATGGTAAGGCGAGACGATAGACGGGCCTCTGTTTGTGGGAGAAGATGTCCTTAGTTAAGTATCTTCGTGGGTCGCGCCCACAATTTTTGTTCTTTGTTTTCTTAGTATTTGTGGTCCTTAGATTCGACTATTGCAATAGCCGAAGCCGAGGGTAGGTGCATTTGTGCTGCGTAAACTGAGTTTTACCCCCTTGAAGTTTGTGAACAGTCCGGTGAAATCACGAGATGCCTGGTCTGACTAAGTTTGGATAATTTTGTTGCTTTGGTTGTAATAGGGATTCCCGACTTGAGGACTCTTGTCCGATTCCTTCAGTTGGAACTCTCACATATGAGCTCTATTCGAAACATGGTATTGGCCCCATTGCCTTTAACGAGACATGGACCCGATACACGAAGAAAGATGGTGTTTTAAAATGGCCAGAAAATTGTTGTGTTACATTCTGTATTATGTAAGCTTGGTGGCTCTGGCATCTCCGTGCACCAAACGTCAGGAAGGATCACCGGAGCAGTAGAAGACACATTAGTAACAGTGGCTGAAAGGAAGCTCAGCACAGCATGAAGAGCACGAGATGAGGAACCTTTACAAAGGTATGCGCGTGCAAAACTAGTCACGAGCTCCATTTGTTTTCAACCATGTAAATGTCGGTTGAGTAACGATGCAAACAGTGAGGGCTCAGAGTTACACAACTAATAATAATGTCTCACCTGTTTTAGCTTACCGGTGCTAGAAAAATACCTCCGCTGTGTGAATCAAGCACTGTTCAATTTCTATCAACTATTCATAATGAAAACACTGCACAAACCTGTACAAACAAATAACGCACGTTCTGTGTAAAATCGGCAGTTTGTCTTCTCCTTTTCTTTTAATTTAAAATTGAGATAGGACTGATTTTCCAGCTGCAGGCACAGTTTTCTTTTTTCCAGATATGTGAAAGTCTCCAGAAAGTCGATTAAAGTACTACTTAAGGTAGAGTGCACAGACTTCAGGTAACCACACTCCCTTTTAAACACATGGCAGAAAGATCCAAAGTTAATCAAATCAAATCTCCTCCTTTTTTAAGATGTGTGAGTCTCAAAATTAAGGTGCAAATTCCATGTAAAAGCAGGTTTCAAAAAGCAGGTGACATCTAATGTTTAGGCGTACTTTAACATGTCCCCAACCCAACTTACTTCAGGCTGTCAGTTGTTGTAGACACCGGTGGGGCAATCAAGGGGTTGGACATGAGGTTCTTGTAGTTTCTCTTGTAAAATTTCTTTGATCACGCGTGGTTTCTTCCTTCAAAATGTCGCCAGTGTAATATTCAACAAAATAAAAGATGACTCCTTGAGTTGCTGCATCCAGATATAGGTTTATTCTTATTAATCAGGAATCAATGTACATGATACAAGCAGGAATGTAAATCAGTAAAGGGCCCAGTTAGGATCCAGTTAAGGCCCAGTTTAAGCCCATTAAACCCCACCGGGAGCAGCTGCCCTGCTGCTCAGCCTCAGATCTAACTGGCAGTAGAATCAAACATACACAAAAGGAACTCTTGGGTGACATCACAGATACAGGCTGAGGGGCTTAGAACAAACACAGAAGAAGGACAGAGAAGAAGGAAAAGCAGGATGTAACAGTAGTTTTGATCCCGATGTGCTAGACAATTTAGAAGCAGTCTTATTCAAAAGAAAAGCCCGGCCGGCAATGTTTGACTCTTTCCGCCTTTGGCGTAAGGAAGCCAAACATAAAGAAATTAAGCAAGCAAAACGAGATAGAAAATCACAGGGTATGACAATTATACAGGCTGCCCAACAGTTTAAAGACGACGAAATTGATAATGCGACTGAAATCTCAGAAAGACAGCATCGTATGGCGATAGATAAATGCTATCCGGTGTTGCATGTTTCCCCTTCCGATAATAAGAAAGATATAGAAGAAGATCCCCTAATGTCCCATTTATTGAGGTTGCCTCCGCCCTATGCACAAAATGCCAATGCACCCCAATTGTTACAGCCTGTTCAGCCGCCAGCGGTACCTCCGCCTGTTCCGGCTCTTCCGCATTTGCCTGCTCCAGTATTACCGCCTCTGCCGGTTTTACCGTTAGCTTCAACTTCTTTGCCCTCATCTCCTGATCTTAGATCTCCTTTGCCTTCTGCTCCTTCTGCAATTATCGGTTCTCCTCCTGTTAGTTCTCCTAATATTTTGTCTCCAATTCTTATGTCCAATTCTCCGTCTGTGCGTAAGCGTCTCACAGACACTGTCACTGGTATTCTATCTCCTTTCTTTGGAGCTTTAAATATGTCTCCGGCTTTTGCTCGAAGACAGTCTCGTAGTCAGTTCCCAGATTTTGAGGAACGAGAAAGGTTGGACTCCCTTGCACGTAAATGGATCAAAAAGGGTCCTCAAGACAGTGTGCTTGATATTATGTCTACGTTCTCGCAATGGAATGCGCCTACGCAAAGATATGTTTTTAATGCAATGTGCGATACTCTCATTAAGGAATGGGAAGATGTAAATTCGAGTCCGATCCCACAAGATCTGATAGAAGTTCAGACTGATTTTGATAAAGGACTTATTGTGGGTTCTAAAGTTGAGAAAGCTGTAAGGACACTTATTTCTTATAGATCCTTATTGTCCTCTCAGGCTTTCCTTGATTCTGATCCGTCGGTTAAACTGAAACTGAAAAATTATCCCATGAGAGAGGTTCCTCCAGTATGGAAGGAAGAGGTTTCAGCAGCAGGTGCTAATCCACTTATTCCTGCTCATTTTCAACGTATATGGGTACATGTCCCCTGGAAGAGATCTGAAGTTTTGGCCCTTAAACAGACTCTACCGGATCCTCGTAAAAACCCTGCAGTTTATTACAAAGAATTATCACAGACAGTTGATGCTTGCATCATGAACCTAGCTGATATTGACATGTTAATGGGAAATGTAGTCCCACAGACAATATGGGCTAAAATCCGTAAAGAGGATCACGCACAGGAATTAGGTGCTACTTGGGATGTTATAACTACCACAGATAGAGACCAAGTGGGTGGTGCAAAGCCTGACGCTTTGATTTCAGAACTCCCTAGTAGGATTATTACATTAATGAAAACTATGATGCCCGCATTGAGAGTAAACTGGGATAAATTAGCAGCATGCAAACAAAAGAAAGATGAAAGTGTCTCTGATTTCTTCACTCGTTTCGAGGAGACATTTATCGACCACAGCGGTCAAGATATGGCTACAGAGGGTGGACAGCGATTATTTGTGAACAAATTCGTATTTAATTTGCTTCCCGAGCTGTCACACAAATTGAAAGATTCAGAAAGTTCATGGGCTGTTTCTTCTTCTGCCCAGATATTGGCTACTGCGCAATATTATGAAAACAGGGATAAGGAAGAAAAAGAAAAGCAAGAGAAAAAGACGAAAGAACTAAAAACGAAGGTTCTCTTGCAACAAGCTTATCCTCCTCGTTATGCTCAGTCTCAGTTACAGCAGCCTCCGCAGTTTCAGAGGTTGTATCAAAAACCTGAACCATACATTCCGCGACCTTTGTTAGGACCTAATCAATGTGCCTATTGTAGAGAGGAAGGTCATTTTAAGAATAGTTGTCCGGTTTTATTGCAACGCAACGGAGCATTATCTGCTCCACGAGGTCGTGCTGGCCTCCAGTCAGCAAACAGAGGTAGAGGTCGGGGTGTGTTGACTCAAGAACAGCGTGCCCTTCCTTCTCCCAATTCCGTGAACTACTTTGATCAGCAAAATGTTAGGTCTACACAGTATTACAATGAAGACCATTATATTGAAGGCGAGAATGAAAGTCTTCATGCCAACTAGGACAGCCATGGACAAAGTAAGGGAGTTGTGTCGATTCCAGTAGATCAGAATGGACCTTATGTTAACGTCACTACAATGGGTGTTTCAGAGCCATTTCTTCTAGATACTGGGGCAATGAGAAGTTCTATCATTCATTCTAAACTCCCTGGGGCACCTTTGACTGGCTTAACGAATGTTTCTGTAGGATTTTCTGGCGCCCCTGTTCGCAACCCAGTTTCTTGCCCTTTCCTATTTCAATTGAACCTTATGATTTGGAAGCTCTTCTTCTTTTGACGAATGGTTGCGGTGAGAATCTGTTGGGTTTGCACCTATTGAAAAGAATGCATGCTACGATATATTGTTCTCCTTCTGGTGTACATCTTACTTTAGGACAGAAACTGATCTCTCCAATGTATTTGTCCAAAGATCAGTTTCCACCTGAATTGCTTTCCCTTCTGACAACGCTTTGGGCCACGGGTCCGAATGATGTGGGTTGTCTTGAAATTCCACCTTATGTTGTAACTCTCAAACCCAATGTTGAATTACCGCGCATCCCGCAGTATAGAATTTCCACTGAAGGTGAGAAAGCGCTTTTGGAAATCATTCATGACTTAATTCAGAAGGGTGTGGTTGAAGAAACAAGAGGTAACACATGCAATAGTCCTATTCTTCCTGTTCTTAAACGCACTGATCCTTCTCAGACACCTGTATATCGTTTCGTGATTGATCTACGGGAGGTAAACAAAATTGTTGCACCACAATTTCCTGTTGTTCCAGATATCACTGCTCTGTTGACGATGATACCTTCCACTGCGACTTGGTTCTCTGTTATTGATCTAAAGAATGCCTTCTTTAGTATTCCCTTTGCAGAAGAGAGTAGAGACATTTCCGGTTTAAGCGCGCACCTCAGGGCTATTGTGAAAGTCCCTCCATTTACAGCCAAGCTTTAAAATGTAATCTTGATACTTTTCATTTGCCGTCTGGTGCAGCTCTTATCCAGTACCTGGATGACCTGTTGGTCGCTGCTGATTCAGAAGATATTTGCAAAAATTTCACTGTTGCATTGTTACGCCATTTGTTTAATCTGAATCATAAGGTTTCACCTTCCAAACTACAATATGTTTGTCGAGAGGTTACCTACTTGGGTCATCTCCTATCAAAGGAGGGACGACGATTGACACCAGAACGAATTCAGGCGATTACGCAAATGTCTGTGCCATCTACACAAAGGGAGGTACGTGCCTTTCTGGGTATTACTTCTTATTGTAGACAGTAGATCCCTAACTTCTCTCTAATAGCCAAACCTTTAAAAGATACGCCTCAGCCCCTTCCTTGGACTGATGAGTGCCAAAAGAGTTTTACCGACTTAGGTACTGCTTTGTGTTCTGCTCCTGTATTGGGTACTCCCGATTACAGTAAACCTTTTACGCTCTATGTTCACGAGAGAGAAGGTTGTGCGTTGTCAGTTGTAACGCAGCGATTCGGAGACAAACAGCGGCCATGTGCCTATTTTTCAGCTACACTAGATCCTGTAGCTAAAGCATTGCCCAGTTGTCTCAAAGCGACAGCAGCAGCAGCAATTTCTATTCGGCAGTCTGCTGGAATAGTGTTGGATAACACTCTCATTGTCATGGTACCACATGCAGTGGATACTTTATTACACAGAACGAAAACGCAGCATCTTACGAGTGCTCGTCTAACTGGATATGAATTGACGCTTTTGTCTAGTCACGTACACATCAAACGATGTAATACCCTAAATCCAGCTACTCTGTTGCCCCTTCCAGATGAGGAAAGTGTTGAGGAGCAACATGATTGTTTCTTCCGTACTGAGGAAGAGACAAAAGGAAGAATTGATTTGAAAGACACACTGCTAGAGAATCCGGATGGAACTCTATGGGTAGATGGTTCTTGTTTTAAAATGCCAAATGGAGATACAGTTTCAGCCTATGCTGTTACTACTTTACAAAGAATTGTGGAAACTGCACGTATCAGACACAATTCAGCGCAAGCAGCAGAATTGATAGCATTAACGAGAGCATGTGTATTGTCGAAAGGGAAGAGAGTGAACGTGTACACCGACAGCCAATATGCCTTTGGTGTAGCGTTTAACTTTGGGCGTCTCTGGAAGGAAAGGGGATTTCTCACTTCTCATGGCACCAAAATACAACATGGTCAGTTAGTGACTGATCTCCTTGAATCACTTGCCTTACCCACCCAAATAGCGATTGTGAAGTGTAGTGCACACAAAAAGATTACAGATGATGTTGGTCGAGGAAATGCATTTGCAGATGGAATAGCGAAAAAGACAGCGAGAGATGTTACAAGTCGAATGTATGTGGCGGGTCCTGCGAATTGGGTTAGAGAGAGAGGAATGTATGAGGATACAGTGGAAAGTGTGAGAACGATTCAGAAAGAGGCTTCAGAGAAGGAGTTGAGCAAGTGGAAAGAAAGTACAGGAATGTTGGATGAGATGGGTTGTTAGGTGGAATTATCTGAACACCAACGATGGCTGTTACCAGATGCCTATGTACTCCCAGTGGTTACTATGGCACATGGTCCAGCCCACTTAAGTGCAAAAGGTATATGCAAACTTCTGGCTCCAGTGTGGAAAAATGAACAAATCCCAAAATGCGCAGACAATGTAGTGAAACATTGTATTATCTGTTTAATGTACAATCCGGGAAAGGGAACCCCAACTCCAGCGGGTCACTTTGCTCCTCCGACATATCCATTTGAGGTGTTGCAAATCGATTATATTCATATGGAGCGATGCAATAACCTCAAAAACGTTCTGGTGGTAGTATGCGCCTTTTCAAGATGGATAGAAGCATACCCTTTAAAAGACAACACAGCCTTATCTACAGCTAAAGTTCTATTAAAAGAGTTCCTCCCCAGGTTTGGTTTGCCGCGCATTGTCTGGAGTGACAATAGGAGCGAATTTGTTGGCCAAGTCATGCAAAAAGTTTGTGCAGGTCTTGGTATCAAGCAAAAGTTCCATGCGGCAAACCATCCACAATCAGTGGGTTTAGTGGAATGTTACAACGGAACCTTAAAGTTAAAACTAGCAAAGGTTCAAGCGAGTACAGGACTCAATTGGCCCGATGCTCTGCCATTAGCCCTGCTATCCACCAGAACTGCAGTACACTCTCGTTTGAGACTTAGCCCTTACGAAGTGGTTTTTGGACGCCCAGCTAATGTATGGGGAGTCCCTCGCCCTAAGAAATACTCAGACTTGCCATATCCAATGTTGATTGACTACCTGCATGATCTTACGACTAAATTGCATGTTCTCCATCAACAGGTTCAGAGTTCAGAGTGCTTTACCAGAGGTTTCCACCGACCCAGGTCATTCCATCTGACCAGGTGACTGGGTCTGTACCAAGAATTTCCAGAGGACGAGAAATTTGGAACCCAGGTGGAGAGAGCCCCGGATGGTTTTGCTCACCACGAGAACAGCAGTCAAAGTCGAAGGAAAGAAAAATTGGATTCACGGTGTGCATTGTAAGAAAATGCCTTTACCTCTACCTTTCGATCAGTGGGTCCGTAGAGGTGTTGGTGACTCTGAGAGTGAGAAGGTTCCACGATTCGTGCCCTTTAGTGATGCACACCTGAATGGGATATTGTCTGAGAAAGAGGACGACGACATTCTGCAGGAAGCAATACCATCACATCGTCGCTTAGATATGACTAATCCACGAACATTGTTCCAAGATCAAACCACGCCTAGAAAGGAACACTACAATCTAAGACCTAGAACAAAGAACTCTTAAGATTTCTCTCTTGTGTAGTATTCTGTCCCGGTTGCAGGGTCACGGTAGGAGTCTTAATTGTGACCTGAGTAGTGGCAATAGGCCAGCAGGACTTGCAGTGTCATAGGACGGCAGACAATCATAATTGAGTGATCGAGGAAGATTGCCGTGAGCATCCATTAGAAAGATGGAAACTACACCTGGAAAAAGAGAGAGAAAGGATAAAATAAAGAAAGAATCTTGTAAAATAATGTACAGTCGTTTCAATATAACCTTATGTATTATTATATTATTGTGTATTGTTTTGGCGTTTATAGGTTGGATTATTTATGCTCTGCAGCAAAAAGTTGTCTCTCCTTCTTTCTCTTCGTCTTCTTCTACTGTCTCTCTACATCTCTTTCATACCCTTCCTCAACATGAACTCGTTAGAAGAACTGAATATTATAACAATTCCTTTGTCCAGCTGTTACATCAGCACCAGTTAGTGGTCAATACGACTGATTGTTGGGTGTGTGGACTTATACCACATACCACAGAGAAAGGAATGCCATATTTAGTTCTCCCGTTTTCTTATGAGGGTTCCGCTTGGGCTTATTTTGTCATCTTCTCCAATACCTATCAAAGCAAATTCAGACGATCCATTAGTTCACATGTTAGTGATCCGGATTTTAGTCATAGTTCTTTGATTAAGGGAATGGTAGCTATGGCTAAAATCATGGAAAATAGTAAGATCTCCATTGACGAAAGTAAGGCGTACACTATCTGAAACGTCACCCAATATATGTCTAGCCTTAGTGATAAAGTTAAGAAAGGAAAGTCTTCACCGATTTGGACTATACCACATCAGGGCAATTTCTGCTTACAGATAAATGATCGCTCTTCTGACACCATACAAAGAAATAACTGCTCCCATACGTACATTTATTCCTCTCAAAACTCGCCTCCTCTAGTGCCGTCTCAAGGCACATATTTCATCTATTATAATAAAGCTTACACATGGTTACCAACGGGTTTCTCCGGTACTTGTTATATAGCTTTCCTTCTTCCCCCTACATACACCACTTCTGCAAATCATCATTGAAACAGATACGGCAGAGGGATTATTGATTCGAAAGATACAGCAGGACAAGAGGGAGGAGATTTCCTCAAAGGATTTCTTCCTTTTTGGGGTCCAATGGCCAACAGCAGAAATATAAGGCAATTGGTCCGTGTCGTAGAGACTACAATAGACATCACTGTAGGAGCCTTAAGTAACATCATGGCAGAACTACAGGCGGACCGTCTTATGACCTTACAGAATCGAGTTGCCTTAGATTTTGTTCTTGCAGATCGTGGTGGAGTGTGCAAATTGATCAGGTCAAGTTGCTGTATTTTCATAGCTAATGACGCTCCAACAGTATACCAAGCTATCTCCAAGTTGCACATAATCTCTGAGTCGATTAACCAGGACGAAGGAGATTGGTCTTTTACGGAGTGGTTTTGGGGACTACTGTCCAAATGGGGTTGGAAAGCATTGACATTCCTTGGAATAGTGTTGACCATTATTTTCTCCTGTTGCCTTTGTATGCACTGTGGTCCCACTATCTGTGACCTTTGTGCTACTATGTGCATCCCTAAACCCAAACCACAAGTAACATAAAACATAAGAATGATGTTACAGCAACAGCTCGATGATCTCATGGCTATCGACATTGACTCAGATTAACATGAGTCTATCTTGCCTGAGTTCTGGCAAAAGGAGGGTCTGAGGAACTTCGATTTCTGATCGCGATCGAATCGACCCGCCATTTTGTGCTCCGCCGCCATTTTGTGTTGCCATCACTCAGGCAGCACGGCGAACAAAGTCTATTCTGCTCTTTCTGCAGCTTCGAGTTAAAACCGCCTTTCTGCCTCTATTTGCAAAGCTGGTGTCAGGACTGGCCGAGTACACTAATCTCCGTCTGGTTTTCTAATCCCCGTCTCAACTATCTGTTGGTTCACACTATTCTTTTCTGACTTTATCTTATCGTCTGGCCTTCACTGTCCTCTGCTAGCATTCTCTCGTTTCACAACTGTCCTCCAACACACACAAACGTATCTCGCCACCTGCAAGTTAGTTACAAATCTGGTAATAAATTAGTCTGAGGGAGGGGTGACAAACATAGTTGGAGGAGAGGTTCCTTCGAGTCATCTGACACTTTTGTTTTCCAATCTCTCCTATTGGTTCTGTCATGTTTTCCAACTTTCCTTATTGGTTCTTTTCTTGTATGCTTTGGGTGACATTTGGTTAATGTATATGTTTCTATATAGTATATAAGATTGTACGCCACAGAGTGAAGTGGCAGTCTCCTGAGAACCTACCTTGTGTACTTCTTGGATAACTGTACTAGCTGCAGCTAATAAATCTGATCTTCTAACACCGACAGAGTGTCCCGTGTCTCTGTGCAGCTGGGCAGGTGAATCCCGGAGATTAAGGCGTACCCTGCGCCGCCAGATCCAAAAGGTTCTGGTTCTTCAAGGTTTAACTTAGAGGCAATGTGTAAAATATTTACACAGCACACAAACTGTAGTAATGTGAGAAAACAACATAGGAAAATTATGGAGCCAATTTAGAAAAATAGAGTATATTTTAATAAATTATTTGACACCAAAATGACAAACATCCAATCAGTAGAACCAGAGTTGTGAATTTTTTAAGTTCTTGGTGCAAACTAGCGACTAAAAGTTCAAAGCATCAACTGCGGACAGTGAGTCAAGTGAGGCAGGGTCAAAGTCAAAAGTTA
Source organism: Triturus cristatus (assembly GCF_964204655.1). Taxonomy (NCBI): domain Eukaryota; kingdom Metazoa; phylum Chordata; class Amphibia; order Caudata; family Salamandridae; genus Triturus; species Triturus cristatus. The sequence goes on along the minus strand of NC_140586.1, from coordinate 760,387,081 downwards.
ATGCCAACTGTGATGGAGTGCAGTTTAAAAATACGAACCGGATTGGGCCCCGTTGGCACTTACCTTCGAACTTGGAGAAATTCTTGAAGAAAATGTTCTGAGAAGGTACAGTTCAACGGGGTAAGGCTGCAGGAGGTGTCCGAGGAGGAAGCTGCTTCATCGGATGGCCTTCGGTCAAAGCTCTGGTGAAGATTCCTACTTTCGGACCTAGTTTAAATGGAAGTTGAAAATCTCCAGCGGGATGAGGCAGAGGGCCGTAGCCAAAGACAGTTCTGCGAGGTCGGAAATCAATTTGGCAAAGGTCCACAGAAAAGGATTTTTTGCTGCACAGAAGAACATAGCGGGATAAGCCATGGTTAGGCGCGCAGGTTGGTCCCAGTGTCCTCCTGGTTCTCAGAGCACTTTTGGGACAAAATTAGTTTAAGTCAGCAGTTTTGGTTTCAGCACCACAACTGTTGGGATGCCTCTTTGGGGTTCAGGACTACCCCTAGGTTGTGCCCAGGTGAGTGTTCAAGATGGTAGGAGCCTTTTATGACCCTCTGGCTCTGAACAGGAGACCAGTATACTAGCCCTAGGAATCACCCCTGGCAGCCCGGGGTGCAGGTGAAGAGGCATGGCTCAACGGCAGGCTCCAGGCAGCAAAGTCTTCAAGGTACAGTAGTAGTCTTGCAGAGTGCAAGCAGTCCTCTGAGAGTACTTCCGCAATTACAGTAGTGAACTGAAGAGTGGGTCTGAAGGTCCTATTCTTATGCCCTGGCGCCCTTCTTCTGGAAGGTGGGAGAAGTGTTATTTTCTGAATGTCCTGCCCTGGCTCCAAGCTGGCTGTAGTGTCAATACATAGTCATTATGCCCTTTGTGGGAAGGCAGGCCACAGTCTATTCATGTGTAAGTGGGGCTCATCTCAGCTCTGCCACCCCATCCTGCCACTAGATGGCCTGTTGAGGCACACCTAATCCCTCTATTGTGTGACTCTCTGAAAGGAATTCACAAAGTCTAACTGTTAGTTACACCCAGTCATGTGACCCAAGACAGGCGGCAGGCACAAAAGTGCTAAGGGTAGGAAAGTGCCAACTTTCAAAAAGTGAATACAAAAAGGAGAACCTGGCTCCGTTTGACGTTATGCTCTTATTATTTTTGAGCAACAAACAGACCACTATCATTTCTGTTTGAATGGAACTTTTATTACACCATTCCTTTCTTTGCAATTGTTTATATTTACCAAAAAGATTTTAGTTGCATGAAAAGTGAAGAGACATACATTTTTCAAATTAACATACAAAACATGAAAAATACTTATGACAATTCACAGTAGACAGTGCATGAAATACTTATATATAAACACATTTATATACAAAAACGTTGGACTTTTGCATCATAACATCAGAAACTAGAATACTCTTATCGCTATCTTGTTTTTGGGGCCAAACATGTGCCAAACACGAGAAAATGTTTAGAGTGTGTGCGTGGGGCATACTATCCAATACAAATCCCTCACGTCACAACAGGTTTATTCAAATTCCTCCGTGTTGAAAAAAAGCGCCGACGCGTTTCACGACCCAGTGCTCTGGTACCGGGACTGTTAATGGTCAGAGATTTCTAAAAAACATAAATGAATGATGCAAGCTCCACATCAGTGAAAACGAAAAATAAACACTACTCTCCGTAAAAATGCTTAATTCAATTTTCTGTACCTTATTGCCTGGTTCTGTGACAGAGCTGCTGCTCTGACTCCTATTTGCGTGGTAACCAGAATTTCTCAACGGAAATTACTGCAGTGCGCTTTGTAATTTATGCCGGGGGGGAATTTCTACAAAACATTAAAATTATTGTGTCTATTTTAGTAATTTTAAATACATGGACATTGGGCAAGGACAAGGTTAGAAAGTACCTTTCAAACGTTCCTGGGTTGCTCAGAGGCAGACATCTATTTCTGTATTCATTCCATCCCTACAAACCAATGTGGGACATATTACTGAAGCCATCAACTTATCAACGATATTATGAACATGCTAGATTCCAGCATGAAGCGCACTTACTCTTTTTAAGTCTGAGCACATCCATCTTCTAAATCCGATATGAACTGCAACTTCACTGTCAGATAGGCATTCCCCGTGTGAACACTTCCTGTACTTTTACCCTATGAATCATGGGAAAATGGTTTGGACCAATCACATTGAAGTTCAGACCGGAATAGTGCATTCTGGGACATGACTCCATCCCCCTTCTGTGACACCTCTGTGAAGGCAAAGAGCAGGCATGACAAGAGGGAGTCCCACTTCCACTTCATGGGCTCAGGCAGGCCGATAATCAGGCCCATCAGGGTCTTGCTGAATCTTTCAATAAGCCCATTTGTTTGTGGATGGTAAGGTGGGTGGAAAACATGTAAGTAACTCCATACTCCTTCCAAATTGACTTCATGTATGCAGACACAACGTTTGTTCCCCAGTCGGACACCATTTCCTTGGGGAAACCTACTCTGGTGAAAACCCCATCAGGGCCCTAGCCACTGCAGATGCAGTTCCAGTCATCAGAGGTATGGCCTCTGGGTAACTAGTGGCGTGGTCTACCAAGACCAAGATAAACCTGTTGCCTAATGCTATCTTGGAGTCCAAGGGTCCTACAATGTCGATACCCACCCTTTCAAAGGGGGATTCCCAGGAACTTTCAGCTTTTTCCCTGTCTTCCCATTTGCCTGGCAGGTTAGGCTGGTCCTACAGAATGCGTCTGAGGAGACCTTCATATAGGCCCACTGAAAGTGGGAGACAGGCCTGGCAAAATGTTTTCCTTCCCCAGGTGTCCTGCCAGAGGTATCTCATGAGCCTGCCCCAGTAGAAACACCCTGTAGCATTGGGGGATTACCAACGCATGCACAGGTACACAGTAGGCCATTCTCCCAGTACCTAAGGTGATTTCCAGAAGGGTCTCAAACTGGGGCAGTCCCATGCTATGTGCAAGAGGTTGGCATCTGGTCGTTTACAGAGTGCACATAGGGGACGGGCATCAGGGAACATCTGCTGTATGTGTATTGGGGTTAAATAGGTCACGTGGAGGCAATTTACCTGTTCCATATGCAGTTGCGTAGATATTGCCAGTTCCCGAAGGGCCATACACACCTCTCTCCAGTCATCATTGTTTAGGTCTCCCACCCATCTAACTCAATTCTGACAAAGTGAGCCAAAGCTATCCGGAGCATGAATAATCAATGAGCGATAAATTTGGGTTATCGCTCCTTTCCCCAACAGCCCCATCAGTACCTTCGCCTCAAGCAGGCTATATTCTAGGACCAAGGCACCAGGGGGAAGATGTGTCACTAGGGCATGCCGCATCTGAAGAAAGCAAAAGAATTGCGTATTTGCGAGAGTGTACTTTGTAGACATCTCCTAAGTATGTAATAACATTACAGTCAAATTGGTGGAACCCCTCCAGAGCAGAGAGCTTGTGCAGCCACATGCTACACCACAAGGGGGTAAGTTCCTTCAACCTGCAGTCCCAGAGAATCAGGCGCAATGCCGCTTTCCAGCAGTGTATTGCCACTCAGGTACGTGAGGGCCTCCCTCAGGATATAGGGCTGTCATAGAGATGGCCTGGCAGGCCCTTGAATCCCACCATATGAAGTTCCAGGCGACATGCAGGGTAGTCACATCCTCCTGTAAACCATTTGTTAATGGGCACCAATTGCGAGGCCAAACAGTATGCACATATATCGGAGAGCCCTAAACACCAATCAAAGGGTTATTTTTGTGTCCCCACAAAGGCCACTCTGTGATGTCCTCCAGCCCAGATAAAGGAGGTCAGTTTGGAGTGCAGGGATTGAAACCATTGTCTGTGTATGGAGTATGGGAAATTCGCCAGTATGTATAGGTAGTGGAGGAGACAAATCATATTTAGGAGTGCGTTGTGCCCCATTGGATTAAGTGGCAGTTTATGCCAGTGGTGTAGATCTTGGTCAAGGGAAAAGGCTAGGCCCTGGAAGTTAAGTCTCCAAGTCAAGTCCAGGAGGTGGGATATGTGAATCCCCAGGTATTTGAATTTGTTGCGTTGCAGAGGAATATTTGGGCTCTAGCAAGGACCCTCTGCATCTCCCCTCACCTCCACCAGGATGGATTTGGTCGGATTAATATGTAGACCAGAGGCTTCTCCGTAGAGACGTAGAATCTCCAGGCACCGAGGGCCGGAGTTCGGAGGGTCTCCAAGGTACAGCAGAACATCACCTGCATAGAGTGCCATCCAGTCTTCGAACCGCTCCCCATCTCCATCCACTCACCTACGCATCACAAAGTATAAGATGCGCCAATGGCTCGATATCCAAGGTGAATAACAGTGGGGAAAATGGGTACACTGATGCCCCCACCCAGAGGATTGGGAAAGGAGCTGATAATATGCAGTTCACCGAAGCTTGGTCCCTGGGGTTGTGATAAAGGAGTTGCATACTTTTTTGAAACATTGGTCTCAGATCAGCTCTCATCAGGACGGCCTATAGGAATTCCCACAAGATCGTATCAAAAGCTTTACAGAAGTCCACTAAGAGGAGGGATAGCTTACCCTCAACCCTCTGTGTTTGAGAGAGAGCCACTTGCACTCTTCAAATGCAATTAAGTGTACTTCTACCCGGCATTAACTCACATTGATGAGATGGGTAAGGGTCTCAATCAAGCGAACCACCAGAATTTTAACAAAGATCTTAATGTCTGTGTTGATGAGGAAGAATGGTAGGAAGCACACTGGTCCAGAGGCAGGCCCACTTTGGGGATGACCACAATGGTGGCACAGTCTAACTTAGTTAGAAATGAACCACGTTGCGATGCCGCTGTGTAAATGGGGAGTGATAATTGAGAGGAATCTCTTGTAATATTCAATGGGTTACGCATCAGACCCGAGGATCTTTCCCAATTGGAGCCCAGATATGGCTAAATTAACTTCTTCCTCTTGTAAGGTTTGTCCAGATCGAGGGCCAGGGAGTGGGGGATAGAAGGTAGCGGGATGTCCCACAGGGTGGATTTCTCTGTCTCGGGGGGGGGGGGCACTAGACGGCTTGCATAAAGGTCCTGATAGTACATCACGAAAACGTGGGCGATCTCTGGAAATTCTTCTCTAAGGTCACCCGCCTGGTCCCGAATAGCTGGTACCACACTGGGTACCAACCAATACAGCAATTTACCTGATTTGTCCCCTGATTCGAAAGCTCTTTGAGTTGAGGCCCGCCAGCACTGCTTTGACTCTTCAAGTGAAACCTGTCGCAGTCCATCTCGCGCAAGTTCTAGTAGATGCTGCATCTCCCCCCATTCAGGCCACCGGAAATGATGTTCCAGGTGTAGTATCTGAGTTTCTAAGTCAGTCACCCATTGTTGCTGTGAAGCCTCTTGTCGCCGGACATAGCTTTTAAGCAGTCATGTTATGGAGGGCTTGCACGATGGTCAGAGTGTAACTTTTGATGACACTGAACCGTTATTGGTTTCGAAAAAAGTTTTTGAGTTCATTTTCTATGAAGAAGGCGCCTTCAGGGGCCTTCAGATAACATGTGCTAAATCTCAAGACAGGCATTAGCGTCGGTGGCTGGGTACCCCACTCTGCCAGGAGGTGTGCATGGTCTGATATACTGTGCAGGAGAATTTGGACAGAACGCAGTGCCAGGAGATCCGATGCAGGCAGCCACAGTAAGTCAATCCGGGCCTCGGTATTATGGGCTGCTGAGCGGTGCGTGTATGCCCGTGCCGAGGGGTGCCAGGAATGCCATGCATCACATAGGCCCATAGGGTCAGCCCAAGCTACAAGACACGTAGATTGGGTCTTCTTACCAGGGCGGGGATCCGTGGCGGTATCTCGCTTAGGGTCCGGGATGGCATTAGAATCTCCTCTCCCGACAGTGGTCCCCAGGGTTAGTGTCGTCAGCAAAGAGCACAGTGCTTGGAGGGTGGGCTAAAATAGATGCGGAGAGGCATAATAAGAAATGAAGTTATACTGTCTGGCAGACATGCGGCCCTCTATCCCAGTGTATCTCCATTGGGTGCCCACATGTACCTTGGTTACCGTCAGTTGAATAACCTATAGAAGAGAGCCACACTCCCTGGAGGACGAATGAAGCTTGAATGAAACACCTATCATACCTAAATCGGCCGAGGAAGGTACAGTTAGTCCACATCAGGTGTGTTTCTTGCAGTAGGACTACAGTCGGCTTGTACCTCTTAATATATCGTAGTACAGCTGACCTTTGGATATGGTCTAGAAGACCGTTAGCATTCCAGGCAAGTACTGTGATCATGTGGAAATATAGTGCAGAGGCATGAGTGCGAGCAGGGGCCCACCATGGGCAGGAGGGCTCGCTGAGTCGAAACCTGAAGGAAAAGATCATAATTAACACAAAAGAATGTTTCCTTGAACACCAAAAAGAACCCCCCAAATCCCTCTACTCCATACTTCTCCCCATGAAGCATCTGTCACCCTAGTCCAGAACACAGTGAACCAAGAAGAAAGAGAGAAAGAGATTAAAAAAGAGAGAAAGAGATTAAAAAAGAGAGAAAGAAAGAAAAAAACAAAGAAAGAAAAAGAGAAAGAAAGAAAGAGAGAGAGAGAAAGGGAGAAAGACGGAGAAAGAGAAAGAAAGAAAGAAAGAAAGAAAGAAAGAAAGAAAGAAAGAAAGAAAGAAAGAAAGAAAGAAAGAAAGAAAGAAAGAAAGAAAGAAAGAAAGAAAGAAAGAAAGAAAGAGAGAAAGAAAGAAAAAAAGAGAGAAATAAAGAAAGCTAGTGAGAGAGAGAAAAAAGAGAGAGGGCAAGAAAGAAAGAAAGAAAGAAAGAAAGAAAGAAAGAAAGAAAGAAAGAAAGAAAGAAAGAAAGAAAGAAAGAAAAAAGAAAGAAAGAAAGGGTATCATAGGGGGATATTCCGACGGCAGTGTTCACACCGCTAAGACAGATACTATGCCTGACAGCTCCTATACAGTAGGACCATTGAATACAGTCACCCACAAGGGTGTTCATAATAGAGCATTCAACTTATAGAGAACCACTATGGGAATGGGTCTCCAAAGGTGGGTCGGTTCAGCTCCTTCCAGTCTAAAGCAGGTAATTGGGTCCCTAGTACTTCTACAGATGATCATGTATGGCACCACAGTGTCTCAGGACACATACTGTAGCAGAAAGAATCACATTAGTGTCGGGGGGTGGGGGTCATTACGAGGAATCTGGGACAGTATCCAGCAAGCGAGCTGCAGTGTAGCAGCAAATTCATGAAGCGATGTCCCCACTGCCTGTGCCTCCACCACTGGTGGGGCATCCAGTTGCTTGGCTACATCACGTTGGGTGGACTTTGATTTCCGTGACTTAGATAATTTTTTTGCGGGTCTGCGTGTGGGGATCGGTGACTGGGACCACCGAGGGCCATCCTCCCCTGTGGCCCTCTCCCAAGCCTGTTCTGACAAATCAAAGAAATAAGGTGGGCTGGAAAAAGGAGCATGTAGAATAGGTTGAGGGCACAGAGTTTCTGCTTTACCTCCGCAAAGAATGCTGCTGCTGCTGCACCACCCTTGTGTAATCCAGCAAGATCATTTTTCTAGAGTTCTGGTGCCGGATGTCAAGTTGACTAGGGGCCTCACGTAAGAGAGTGTCTTGATCCCGTAAGTTCAGGACCTGCAACATCACTGGGCGAGGGACAGCCCCCGTCTGCGGCCTGGAAGTAAGGGATTGATGCACCCTCTTGATGACAAACATGTTGGACAACTTTTCCACTGGGACCCAAGAGTGGAACCAAGTTTCAAGGGTTGTGGTAATGCTGAGTTATCAAAACTTTCAGGAAGATCCACCAGGCCCAAATTGTTGCGCCTTGTGCTGTTATCGGCATCTTTCGCCCTGTCGGTGAACACTGCATTTGAGGCCATCAATTTAGATACTTGACGTTCAAGAGTGGTCACTTCATCCTCAGAAGTGGAGATTCAGGTTTTCGATTCGATCACCTGATCTGGCACCTTTTGCAGATCTTGTCTTAGCAGCAAGAGGTCAACTTTGTTCTTGACCACCTTGTGTGAGTCCTGCACTGCCTTGAGGATCATCACTAGATCTGGAATGGACTGAGATGGAGTCAAAAGTTCCAGTGCTCTTGCAACTACCCCGGCCCCTGTCGCAGGAGTAATAAACTGGTCCATCCTGGTTTTGAGCTGATGGCGGTTGGGGGGGTTCCTAGACCAATTGTCAGCTGACTCTCAGCCCATTAGAAATGCACGGTGTGCAACAGGGTCGGGCATGCTTGCCACCAAGTAGCACGAGCAGCCCTCCCATCAGGGACGCCTCCCCTCTCTGTCGAGAAGATGTAGCAACCCCGGTGCTGGCCATAAGGCCTAATTCCCTTGGTGGGGATGAGGGTTAATACCACAATCCGCAGGTCTTAAGACAGCAAGAGCAGTAGGGAGCAACCCGCATAGAGTCTTCAAAGCATCCGCCCAGTCCACCCGGCAGCCGCCCTGTCCACCCGTCCACAGGCAGGCAGCACCCATCAGGCAGTGCCCACCCCTCCTTGAGCTGTGCAATGGAAGCGTGTAGTGGTGAATGGCGATGCCACAGGCAGAAATGCCATCCATGAGTAAGGCCTAGGTGCTCCCCTCTGTGCCAGGCAGGGCTATGGAGAGCAGGTCCGGATGTAGTAGTGCATACAAAAGCAGGCCCCTCACCAACATCCTGGGGGGAATTGAGGATGACGGATCAGGCTCCCAAGAACGCCAGCGAGTCGCCGCACAGGTCAAGGGTTGGGCCTCTGCCCTGGCACACCAACAATCTTCCCCAGCTCCCAGGCTTTTTCCAGGGTTTAGCGGCCTCCACAACAAAGGTTTTCTTTTCACAGGGGGGTCAGAGATCACACGCAACCCCCAGGGCACTACCGTGCCTCCTCAGAGCCTTGAGGGCCTGAGCGTCTTGCTGGGGATGTCCACCCATCTGCCAGCAGAGCTCCGGAGTTGTGTCCCTCTGGTGAGCGTTATCACAGAGTGCAGGGGGAGTAGATAGGTGGCAAGGGGAGGGAGGAACTCTACACTTGTCTTCTCCCTTCGAGGCAGGTTGCAGCACAGTAAAGGTGGCCCCCCAGCCAGCTCCGGAATACAGGGCGGGGAGCCGCCGCCACCCACAGGCAAATCCACTGTAATAGTCCAACTCACTGGCTGCCATGAGGTCCGCAGCACCAGCTGCCCCGGTGTTGTAGGGCCCAGTCTGACTCCAGTACAGGACCAAGGCTGAGGTCCGCTCGGTAGTCACGGCCTGCCCTCAGGCACGTCCAGGTGGCAGATGAACCGGTCGCATCAAGAAGGGCTACGATGCGTTCGTCAGGTCTCCTGGGTATAGATAGTTCCCCTGGCGGCCGCCATCTTGAGGCGAGCAAGTATTCCGGGCAGCTCACCAGCGCTACTCCAGCATCCTTTTCGGTTGCTCTGGGAGCCACAAGGTCAGCTACAGGGGCATCCCGCACAGGGCAGCTCCTAGGATAGATTTCTGTGAGCAAAGTCAGGCAAGATGGAGAGTGATGGCCACCGGGCTTTAAGAAAGCTGGACCGTCATCTTGGCCTCCTTAGCCATGCCGAAGCACATACACTTTAGCACTGGTCAGCAGTGGTACAGTGCTCAGAGTCCAAAGGCCCACAAAAAGATACAGTAAAAAGATGAGGTAAGCAGGCAAAACGTTTGGGGGAAGACCACCCTAAGGATGACAGATCTAACAGTGCCCCTATCTGCCTGATACCAAAATGGTGAAAGCCTTCTTCCCTTGAGCGGAGGAGGTGTTCCCAACCCAGAGATGTGGCCAGGAAAATGAGAAACCCCTCATCTGTGGTCACTTCAAACCACTTCTGGGAGCAGCTCCCTCCCACTTTGATTGGGCCCTAATGGGCTGAGAGAACAAAGAAGTGGCCTGTGCAGGTGTCATCTGACATCTGATTGTGATGGGAGGCCCTTTGAAGATATTTAGGTTTTAAGTCCTAGGCAGTAATTGTCATTCTGTCAGAGGAACAGAAACACCACCCCACACACAGGCCATTTTCTCTGCTCTCAGAGCAGCTTTTCACACCTCATTCAAGGTTGGGCAGTTGAGCACTAAGAGGGCTGTATTTGGAGGCTAATGCAAATTAGCCTCCAGAGGCTTTCGACAGGAAAAATGTACCTTTCTAAAAGTACATTTTCCTTAATATTTATTAAAAACCTGCCTTTGCTTTTGAGTTTGGCTTTCAATAAATTTTACAAAGCCTCAAAAAATGAAATTATAGTGGTTTCCTAGCCAAAGATAGCGTTATCAAATTTAATATTGCACCTCACTGTTTCTCCATGGAGCAGCCAGCCTAACTACTGTGAAAATTGTTTTTAGGTGCTAATCACCGTAAGAATATGTTTAACATAAAAGTTTTATGCGTCTTACTTTTAAATACCATGCACCCAGCAATGTGGGGCTTCTTAGGGGTGATTTATTAATATTTAATGGAAAGGGTTAGACCTATCTAAACATTGAATTGCAGTTTTAAACTGCTTTAGTCAGGCTACAGTTGTCGGCGTAAAGCCATGTTTACACTGCCCTTGTAGTGGATGGCCGAATAGGTGCTGCAGTCTACTAGCTGTTGTTAATTTACAGACGCCTGTGCACTTTGTACCATAAACTAAGGACTTGTAGGTAAGTTAAATATGCCAATTAGGCTTAGGCCAATTTAACCATGTTTAAAGGGGGAGCACAGGTGGTGTATTACTAGTTAGCAGGGGTAAGGTGCTACAGCCAGCAAAGAAGCAGATAGGGAAGAAGTCAGGGGATACACGGTGCAAAGGATGGTAATTTCCTACATACCTCATCTTACATGAAGATATCCACTGTTGACCTCTAATGCAGGGGACCTTAAATACTTTTTCCATTCCTGGCTGGGGGAATTGATTTGATAAACTGGTAAATGATAGGTTATGACAAATCATAATTACACATATCCAGCTAATTGACCATGTTTCATGCATCTGTACTGAACCATATGGCATATGGTCTATAGTAGTGCACTGTGGGTACTATTATGATAGGTTTGTTGTGAGTCTCACATAATTCCAGTTGTTATAATGCACCTCCTGATTACTGAGACGTGATGTACATTTACCACATTTCCAAATGTCAGCCTTAATTATGGGGATGAAGCAGTAATGCTACATGTTTTCCCCCTGTTAAAAGGGACTCAAACTTCAAATGTGCACATTAGCTTGCATTGTCTGTGCCAGCTTTCAGCTAGAAAAAAATTGTACCTGCAATCATCATGCACAATTATCTCTGCTACTATAATCTTGATTGTGGTACAAGTAGTATTGGTGTGAGGGCCGGAACGCGGACCAAACTGCACAATCTTTTGTTTCAAGTACAGGTATCCTATATTCTTTGAAGGGACTTGATACCATATGGGGAATTCCACATCGTCAATGGTTGTTACATTGCATTCTGTGCATTTTACAAGACTTGTGGTTCTTGGTATCATCGCCACGTCACCATGTACCTTCCTCATGCATCTGACGTGGCCCCATCTACGGTCTCCTTCCATCTCCTAAACTCCCATCACGACCCCAAAGCCCCTTGCAAAACTCTGCTCCTTTCCTCCATCCCTCATTGCAACTCTTCCTGCATCAATACATTGCATCACCGCTGGCCCCATTCCCACGCCGATTGTTGGGCGCAGCCTTCGTTCTCAACTCTCTCCCTCCCCTTTGGCATTGCACCCCAATATCCCTCCCATGTATACACCCTTTGCACATGCCCATTCACCCCCTCATAGTGGACCGTGATACTTGGACTAGGATTGTACCACATGCAATGCAGGTAGAGCAAGGACACCCTGTTCCAGGGTATGAGTTGTGCTTTAGAAATATAATTAATCAATTCCCTTTTATACCCTACTAAGAAAGAATCCTGTCGAAGACACACAATGAAGATGACCTTGATCATGAAAACAAAATGATTGTTTACACTGTCACAGTACTATCGGTAAAGTCCAAACAGAAGCAACCCCCTGCCTTGTTATTGCCCTGATCACACTGCTAGATAGTATTGCAGGACTATCACTGCATTCCATCCTCCATAGGCTGCATTAGAACAGACGTTCACGACGCGGATGTATACTAAAGGGGAACGACACTATTCTACCACCCACTGGTCTCTCTTTACCACTCACCTAAAAAGATACCTAAAAAGATACCTTTGCGGGTGATACTGAAGTACGGCCGGCCAGACCACCTTTTTTTTATTTATTTCATTTTGTTCACTTACAAAATTATTTGCAGCAGGCTTCTCCAAAGAGTAGCTCGTGAGCTACTGCTAGCTCTCCAGCTATCTGCAAGTAGCTCTCCTGTGTGCATCTCAACTTTTTCCTTGGTTAAATTAATTTATGTAAGCCAGAATTGTGTATTCAAGGTGAAAAGTTGTGTATTTGCTGCACTCATAAGGTGATTTTGAAGAAAAATGGTTGAATATTTAAAATATATTTAAGGCTGATTTTTAAATGATGGATCATGTGGGGAGACTTTTAACTAATAATTTTACTTTCATGCCTGGGGCACTGCAGCTGTGGCTGGCATGTGTTAATTACATAGAGGCATTCCACATTGATAAATAGTTGTTTACATTACTGCTGGCAACCCAGCCTAATGAAGTGATCACTGCTGGTAATCGTGCATGTTGTGGCCACTTAAGTAATCATGCCTGATGTGGTCACTATTACAACACAAGCAATAATAGTAACTTAATGACGATTTTTATTTAACATAATTAGCTTTTTCTACACAAAAGGTTGGAGACCCCTTGTTTATAGAGTGCTCAAACCAAAAAATGTCATAGAAAATGCGTGTTTATGGTAAGATTCCAGACTAAGCACTACTAGACAAACACAATTTATTATCTTTTTTTTTAATCAGTGGGTTAGTCTCTTTCAAGATTCTTGGTTAATTCAAGGCAGAAAAGATTTCCGGGATTGCGGAATCACCAGCGGGCCTTCAGGGCCTAATCTAACTTTTGAGTCAGCACATTGTCAGATAAATCTCTGGTTGGAAAGCTGGTGACCGAACATATTTTTGAATGACAGGGATCACTTTGAAGCTAATCTGATGGAAGACCAGAAGGCAATGCAATGTCTGGAAACAGGAGAGAGGGGAAGACTTAGAAGAGATTCTTCTAACAGCAGAGATATGTCTCTTCTGTAACTGAGGAGAGGATGGGGCACAGAGGCCAGGCTGGCACGAGTCTCTGCGTTGGCTCAACATCCTGTGATTCTTGGCAAATTACTTGATCTCCTCGTGCCCATGGACAGTGCCTGGATACCCTCACGGGTGATAAGCAGTGCAATATAAGTCTACAAATTACAATTAAGGCAGTGTGTTGGGAGACGTAGATGCAAGCCATTACAAGAGTCCAAATGGGTCCCAATGATCTCTCTCACAAGAGTAGCCCTAGTCTACCGACATAGAACTGTGCTCCTTCGTGGTTTTGTCCGAGTGAACTCCCTACACGTGCCATTTAACTGAGGTCTGGATTGAAAAAATCAGAAATGACCTTGAAACCCAGGTACATCAGGCTGGAAGGCCACATAAACCAGGCCCAGGGACTTCATCCTAGCTCGACGTCACTCAGAGCTTTGATCGACCTCTGCCTCTAAGTATCTGGTGAACATTCAGCCTCTTCCACCTATAGTGAGCACGCGCTGAACGGGGCACTTCAAGGTGGGAGCCGAAAATGAAAACAACAACCCAAATAAAAAGATCTGAATGTCCTCCTGACTTGCTTGATCAATGGTATCCGGGCTCCTAACAAAAGAGCCAACGAAGCTTGACACAGATCTGCAGCAGCCTCCATCCTCATTCGCCGCCCCCTGCACACCGAAAGCTGCACGCGGCAGTGGGCAAATCACAGGTCTTCCTTATTACTACCTATCTGTGGATAGCACAGCGGGGCTGCTGGCTGGAGGCCTCTAGAATGTCTTTAACATTAGGGCTCACTGCAGAGTCTACATACCTCTTAGGCAGGAAGTGATTATGCGCCCTGCCTGGCAGCACCGAGATTGCTTGAGCTGGCAGGGGGTGCACCATTACACTCTGGTCTGAGGCAAAGAGCTGCATATAGCAAAACATGGATTTATCACCAGGGTAGCCGTCTGCCAACCCCCCAAGAGCTAACAGGTGTTGATGGCTTCTCACCTTGTGCTAAATCTGCCTCCCTGTCCACACACTGTGACATACAACTGCTCCATTGTGGAGATTGCTGCTGTGCATTTTGTAATATGCGTATGGTCGTGGTGTGCTGCCGACTCGACGCAACGTATCCGTGCAACAAAAACAAAATTCCAGATATTGATGGGTATTTTTGGGCTTGCAGACATATACAGAACATAAACAAAAAAGGTACCTTTGCCTTCTTGTTAACAGCCTTCTTCGTCATGCAGTGAGGTATAGTGGGGCTGTAGTTGTGCAGCTACAAAAGTGTGGAACAGCTGCTGGTGACACGAGTGTTACATTTCGGGCCAGTGTCCGCTAGCTCTTCCTAACTATGCATTTTTTGTATCCCATCACTATAAATGTCATTTGTGTCCAATGCTTATGTTGTACAAAACAAAATTAGCTCAGGGGGCCAAAGTCTTTCCCTAGGAGCTCTGCAGAAGACCCAGGTTTGCTAGTCTTGATTCCACCCTATGCCTCTTTCATCCTCCACCCTAGACTTGCAGTCTTTCTCTCTCTCTCTCGTAAGCTACTTGACATGAGCACTTTATATCCTTGTTACTGTTTTACTATGTTTTGCATCCTCCTCCTTCGGTTGTATGTCGTAATATTGACTACAAAAACATAGGGACTCTTGTACAAGCCTCTAGCGCCACAGGATTGTCACTCTGTTTGACACTCTGGTGGCAGTATGCCCTGAATCACAGTTACAAGGTGGCTTTAAGTCACCCTTTGTAGCTTAACGTCACTTTGTAAATATACTACCCTTTCACGCCGGTATCTGCGTGAAAGGGGCGGGCAAGGGGGTTTGCAGTAGGCGTTCCACCGCAACACCCATGGCTTTTTGACGCTGCCCCAGATTTACAATGAGGTGTAAATCTGAGGCAGTGCCAAAAACTAATGCCGTGCAAGAGCAGGCGTTAGAATGGCAAATTGGGAGAATTGCTTTCATTTCTCCTCGTTTTTTTGCTTTTTCTATGTGTGTTGCATTCTGCACATACATAATCATTGAATAATGATGATTTGCTACCTCTATGTGTGCCAGCAAACAAATGATGGATGGGATTCTGACAATGCAAACATTCTCCCCCAGTCAAAAGATCTGGGTTAAATCCATCATTCTTTTGCCCTCTACGCCACCCCAGTTTGCCCACAATGCAGCACACATTGAAGTAACAAATAGCCATTATGGATTGTTTATGGGCAGGATGGGACACCGTCCTACACATAAACAATAATTCCCTGCAACGCAGGTAGACTTGCACTATGGTGCAAGGGGGCCTGCATTGGTGCTTGGCAGCTAAATTTAGCGCCAGGGCAGGGGGAAACACAGGGGTGCACCATATTGTAGTAAATACGCTGCATCCGCGCGTTTTGAAAATGTCAGAGCGAACCGCTGACAAATTTGGCACAGCTCTGTACTCCGACATTTTCTAGTAAATATGCCCCATAGTGTTACCAAAATATCGAGGACAGCTCAGTGCATATAGGTAAGTAGATTTACTATTATTAACTCCACCTTTCTGTACCTTACGCACTCACAAATCTATGACCTAGGTACATATATGTGGAGTTAAGTAATGTGAATCTATAATTATTTGGAAATTCATATCTTCATGAATTTTTAGTCCTCCATAATTTGCCCACCATATTCTGGTTGCACGATATTATTGAGTCAATAT
Organism: Triturus cristatus; assembly: GCF_964204655.1. Classification (NCBI taxonomy): domain Eukaryota; kingdom Metazoa; phylum Chordata; class Amphibia; order Caudata; family Salamandridae; genus Triturus; species Triturus cristatus. Next base: position 760,371,216 of record NC_140586.1, on the reverse strand, counting down.
TGAGGTGAAATATCCCTTCTTCTATTCATTTCTGATTTTATGTGGGTCTAAGTCTGATGATGGAAAATAATCTGTGGACCACAGGAATGAGTGCCACTGCACGCCGCCTGAAACCACCAGCACAAAATGAGCACTTTCACAGGTGCAGAACATGCATGATGTAGCAACATTGTCCCACACTATTCCTTTTCCCGCTTCCACTACAAAGCTCCAAACACATTTAAAAAAAACAAGCACTGGCAAGCCAATCGGTCTTGCTCGCTTCCATTTGCTCTGTTTGCGCCTGTACCATTGTGGTGCAGGAATTGACAAAGCCCATAGCAGTTTTCTGCAATTTTAAAATGTTATGTTGAATTGTGCATTATTGTTTTCGTGTCGCGCATACCCGCAGCACCTAGACGCAGTATCATGGCCATCCTGAGCCAGTACATAGGGGAAAAGGAAGGGTTGGAATGCACCAGTGTGCTACCTGACAGAGCCTCCATATCCATACACAGGGAGACACAGGGTGGGTGAAGGGAAGAGAGAGAGAGAGACAGACAGAGAGAAAGAGGGTGGGTGAAGGGGAGAGAGAGAGAGAGAGAGAGAGAGAGAGAGAGAGAGAGAGATAAATAGGGTGGGTGAAGGGGAGAAAGACAGAGAGAAATAGAAAGAGGGTGGGTGAAGGGGAGAGAGACAGCGAGAAAGAGGGTGGGTGAAGGGGAGGGAGAGACAGAGACAAAGAGGTGGGGTGAAGGGGAGAGAGACAGAGGGTGGGTGAAGGAGAGAGAGAGAAAGAAAAACCAGGGGATGGTTTGCGATGTAACATGCCAGAATAAGGTGCGTCATGTACTCCAAAGGGGAAAATAGTTCCTTGATACCAGCTATAAAAGGATATACTTATCGAATCAAAAAACAGTGCGCTGTGGGTGGAATGAACACGAAATTCGAGAGGAATGCCATCGAATCAAGAGCCGAGAATTGGAGCAGACAAAAAAAATCTAACTAGCAGAAAGGGACAGAGCAAAAACCCACTCTAAAATGTGTGAAAATATTGGTTACGAACCTCCCTGCAGAAGCTGACTGTAAGGAGGCCACAAAAGGGTAAGTAAATGACCACTTCAAAGTGCAGGATGCACATACATATCCCCACAAAGTGCACACAGCCCTTGCTGAAGGGATTTTGATGCAAACCAGCGCTGGAAATACACCAGCACCCCATTCCAGGTCCACTGGGGAATGGAAGATTAGAAGGTGCATTACTGCAGCTCCTCCTGGAAATCCATCTCGCAATATTAAGATGACAGTCATATAAAATACAGACGACAGATTCAAAGAGCATGAAATAAAGGATCATATAAGTTAGAGTGAATATTTCAAGAATGGAAATAAAATGAGAAGTGGCTCCTATGGTGCGTAGGAATGTGGGCTCTGCAGACTTCCTCTCTCCGCCTAGAACAGATGCTGTTCTCTTTCCTGTAGCTAGAGGTCGCTGCTCTGCCCTGGCCTAATGAGAACATAAAGCAAGACTGTGCTCAAGCAAAATGGTTCAGTATAAATCACGAATATGGGTGTCGAGTTTACCCTGGAATGCTTTCTACTGTCTCGTTTATTCACCCAAAGACACATTAAAGCCTAGTCCACGGCATGACAGATTCTTTAGGCTTGACTCAAACCTTAGCGCAGATTTATAAGGATTGTGGTGGGGTTTGCATTATTTTTTTAGCGCGCCTTGAGCGCAATGTATCCGTCTGGGATATACATACCGACGCAAATCGCGATTGCGCTGACTTACTTTGCATCAAAGGGGCGTTCCATGGGTGGTGCAGGAGTGTTTTCACGCAACCACCCATTAATTTTGATGTAAAGAATTGTAGACAGTGATTGGCAACAACCTTCATCACCTCCCTGATGCAGTCTTAACGAGGAGAAATGCTTTCATCTCTCCTTGATGTTTCCTCTTTTGCACATGTGCGCATCCTGCAGCAAACACACAAAGAAGGAAATGCCTTAAAGCAAAGTTTATGAGCAAGAAGGTATCCCATCCTGCACACAAACCTTGCTAAGTACAATTCTGACACCCATGTACTATGGCACAAAGGCACCTGTGATGGCTCATGGTAGCCACAAGCGCGCCATCACATGGAGAGAGCAGAACCGCACCACTTTTGAGTATATATGGCACAGTTCTGCTCTCTCCTATTCACGGAGCCTAGTGCAGCAACGTTACTTTCTGTGCTGCGTTGTGTCTAGTCTTTGTAAATATGATCTCATCGTTTATTGTTTCTGTGCTAATTTCATCCTTGCATAGAGATTCACATGCAGCTTGCAATGTCCAATATTTTGTTGAGCATTGGTGAAATACAAAAACAATGAAGGAGTTTCTCCTAAAAAATACATAAAGCAGGCGTATAGTTGTAGAGGCCGGCAACTCATCGCAACGAAGAGAATGTTTTTCTATCACCATTCAAACTGCATTCAATTGCATCTTATGTAAAAGGCTCCCTTTGTCTGTCATATAGCCCTATGGTACATCCAGTGAACTGTGTAGTTTTTTTTTCTTATTAATACATACAATATTTCATTGTGACCAAAGGTCAAAAAGAACACTTTCATTTAGTTATTTTAATGCGTGTTACTGTTTCATAATAGATCTATGAACTACACTCTAAATTATATTTTGTGTTTCTCTGTGTTGGGATATATTTCTGAAAGTTCTTTTAAGTTAATAGCAGCGAATATGGATACATTTATCTCATACTGTGTAGAGTGACGTACTCTTTAAAACACTGTTTAATACCATTATACGTCTATTTCAAGGCACATGTTCTGAGGTAGAGAGTGCCACAGAAGCTAATCTTGGACATGAATTATCTCCCAACAACAAGTTGTTTGTTGTGTTTGTGGGACATGTATATGCTTTGGGCACTAAGTGGAAGACTGTGAAGTTGAAGCGTTGTTGATGGGGAAGCAATGCAGATCATGAGGGTTGGGGTGAAGTAGTTAGAACATCTCATGGCACACAGGAATACAGTATGCCTGGATAGAGCCAATTGTGCATGTTGTTCTTTTTGTTTGCAGGTAGTTAACCTGACATCCTTGGGGTGGTTCCCCCCAAACCTTTACCTACACTTCTCCTGTTTTTCTAAGTTTGTTTTTGTTGGATGTAGGACTCTGCACACTTTACTACTGCTAACCGGTGCTAAAGTGCTTGTGCTCAGTCCTTTAAACATGGTGAAATTGGCTTCCACCCAACTGGCATATTTAGTTAACTAGTAAGTCCCTAGTAAAGTGGTGTCCCATCTACTCAAGGCTGATAGATTATATTACACCAGTGGGCCTGCAGCAGTTATTGTGCCACTCACATAGGTAGACTTTTAAAACCTGTCTCAGGAGTGCCATTTCAGCCTGTTTGTGTAGTTTTAAACTGCCTATTCGACCTGGCAAAAAAGCCCTTTTTGCCTGGCCTAAACCCTTCTTTTAATATATATAAGTCACTCCTAGTGTAGGCTCTAAACAGCCCATAGCGTAGGGTGTGTTGTATTAAAAAGTTGGAAATTTACTTTTGAGATCCTGGTGGTGAAAACTCTCAAAGTCGTTTCTCGTTATTGCAATGCCTACCTCCTCCATAAGATAGCATTGGGTTACTTTATTGCATTTAATAAGTGATAACTTCTGTTTGAGTGCAAGTAGAAATGTCATGTTTGGTGTCTGAGGAATTGCAATTTAAAACCCTCTTCAGTGGTAAAGTTAGATTCTAAGTCACTAAGGGGCATATTAACAAGCCAGGCGATAAAATTATCGCCGCTTTAGCGGCTAAAGCGGCGATATTGGGCTTGATAATATGCTCTATGGAATTCCAATTGAAGCCCAGGTTAGATGTCCTTCACATCTAACATGGGCTTCAATTGGAATTCCATAGAGCATATTATCAAGCCCATTATCGCCGTTTTAGCGGCAGTTTTCTGCCGCTAAAGCGGCGATAATTTTATTGCCTGGCTTGTTAATATGCCCCTATATTTGGCAAAGTTGGCATTTTCTTGCCCTAACCATTTGGTGCCTGCAGCCTGTTTCCTGGGTCACATGACTAGGTGTAGGTCTAGATGTTGACTAGATGGACCATCCTGAGTTCCTGACTTGATGAAAGGGGGGAATCTGTCACCTGTTACAGTAGAACTTCAGCTTACACACTAGCCCATTTGTGCCTGCAGACAAACTGGAACAAGGATAGAGAGGCAGGAAATTACATAGACTTCTGTAGGGGGCAGACTTCAGAAGTTTCTTAAAAAGGGGAACCTCACACATACTAGTCAGTACACTCCTGGACCTGTAAATACCCATTAAGAAGGGTTGCCCTGCTGTCAGATGACTACCCTGCTGCTTGATGCTTGCCCTGCTGTCTGGGGAGGAAGAGTGGACCTGCACTCTTCCTCCCAGGCTGAAGTGGCTCCAAGGGTCAGCTGAATGACCTTCTGTTCTGAGATACAGGGACAAAACAAGCTCCAGACACCTCTCTGCAACTGCCCAGCCGACCTGCCTGGACCTGCAACTGGATCTGCCTGAGACCTGCTGGACTCTACGGAATGAGTTTCTGATCCCTAAAGGGTACCTCCCAGGTCCTGTACAACTGGTGTGGCATCAGTTGAGTTCTCCTAGAATGAAAAGAGAAATTCTGAAATTTTGGGTTTTTCACGACTCAAACAGGCCTGTTCGTGCCAAAATCTTGTGGCCCTCACCGACTGCCAATGCCAAGCTCCAGTGAAGCAGACTCTTTGCACTACATTGGCCACCAGTGACAACGAGCACTGCGAGATCTGCACAACGTGCTACAGTATCGACAGCCCGCAGTAACCACTAATGCGAATCTTTAGCAACTAGGTGATGCTGAACAGGATATATGTGCTTCAGTAACGACCATCAACGATGCCCGGCCTGCTTCTTCGCACTGTAGTGATAACCAACCATGTCCTTTTCCCTGTTCCTTGCAGCCTTCACCGCGAAGTGGACTCTTCGGGCTAGGCTTTAGAAGGTAACCTTTTCAACAGGACTAACCTGATCCCTAAATCTAGTCCATGCTCTATCATGGTCTGCCTGAACTTGTGACTTGCACCCAGGCTCGCACAACCAGATAATTACAAGTGACCCTTTGTGCTTTTATGCGCCATACTTGTGTTGAAATTTCACATCTCCAGTTCTATTGATTTGATTTTTGTCGTTTTGGTGTTGAAAAAAGTATTACATTTTTTTTCTTTTTTTCTAAATTGGTGTGGGATTTTCTTGTGGTGTGTTTTCACTTTATTGCTGTTTAAGTGCTGCATAATTGCTTTACACATTGTCTCTAAGTTAAGCCTGGCTGCTTTTGTGCCCAGCTAACAGAGGGTTGACCACAGGTTAATTTAGTGACCTTTTGTGGTTCAACTGGACAAGGATTGTGGCTGTTGCTTGATTAGGGTTCCACCCCCTTCAACCAACAAATCAATTGCTCACAGCAGGCAAGATAGCTCTATGAATTAAAAACTCGCTACTGACATCTCCTGTGACCTGTTGGTCACAAGTATGATTCCCCACAAGGCCAGCTCACTGTTGCATCATTCAAAGGTAGGTAAACTTGGCATCATTATATGAATTAATAGTAACAACTGTTATTTACAGTGTTTAGAAACACCAAAAGTACAGTGTTAATCACTAGATAAAAACAAGTTGGTATGGAGAACAACTGCAAACTTAATTGTGACCTGGAGATTTTTTTGTATAACTGTTCTATAATGAACAAAAGTAAGTCATCCACAAAAAAGCAATACATTTATCCTAAAGTATCACTTCTGTTTGAACGATTTGCTTTGATGTGGCCAGTGCAGGGCATATTTTGTTACACCTCTAAATTACATGTTAGCCTGCTTCGGTAAGCGCTGGAAAGAACCACCAGGAGAAAGGATACAAAGGCAATATGTATTGAGCCAACAGAGATTTGGTGTGATATCCATAAGTGACTCGACAAAGGCTTGGGGGCCACACATACTGTGAGCTTAATCAACTCATCACAGCTGGAGCTGCAGCAGCCACCAGTCTTCATATTACTGAGCTCTGCAGGGTGGAGAAGCAGGGCATCTCTCCATCTACTCATCAAAGAGGGCTAAGCCCACAGAGGCCTCCATTCCAGATGGATTCCTGCAGGAAATATTTACATTGGTGTTTGCGGGCATGAGTTCACAGTTACTTCACCTCAAGAAATTGAAAGGACACAAGGATTGCAGTCGGGACGGTGTATTGATAGGATTGACAACGCCTTGCAGAAGAGATCAGATATTGGTTTACCAGTTCAGTGCCCACAGATCTGCTAAGAAGCCAGGGGCCAGCGCTATCAAATGTCGGGAGGCAAATATCAAAGCTGCATAGTCTTGATTCCACCTCATGCCTCTTTAATCCTCCTATACACTTCCTGCAGCTTTATGTCACTCATTCAGGTTCTTTCAAGTCCTTATTTTCTTTTGTGTCACTGGTTTTCCATCTTTCTCTTCCTCCTTCTTTTCCCTTTTTTGTGTTTTTCTCCCTCTTGCTCTGTATTAAACTCTGATGAGGATAAATAAGTGCTGGTCCCCAGAGATGAGTGCTGATGGGCCCCGCCTGCAACCACTGTGCAAATTAAGCAAATTAAGATATATTCTATTTATTTTTTTTACAGAGTTTTATATAGCACGAACTTTACCCGAATCGGGTTTCAGAGCGCTTTACATAGCACCAGTTGTATTACATGAAGATACATTCTTTTTTGTTAGGGACGGGGAGATTAAGTGATTTGCCCAGAATCACAGGATGTTCAGCATCATTGCTGAGACTCAAACCCAATTCCCCAGATTCGTGGTCGACCGCCCTAGCCGTTAGGCCAACGCCTCTCCCAATTCTATACTTAGGAGTTTTACTGTAATATCGAAGCTATAACCTGTGGGTTCGATCATGCCTTCTCAGAAGGCCGTAGTCCTTTCAGCTGCATAGTCATGCTTGGACGGTTTCCAGATTGTGTTTTACAGCCATGGTGGAATGCTGTCAGGCTAGGCCATTGGTCACAAAGTGGTGGCCTAAAAAACAGAAAAAGTGTTCCAGAGTAGAGAAAATAAACGAGTTCAGTAAATGTTTTTTGAAGCAACGCAGATGTATGTGAACAAATGATGGTCTTCACACGCAGTACTTAGAGCTGGAACCCTAGTTCCAGTATTAATCCCACAATAAACACATACAAAGGCAAAAGAGAAAGGGCCGTCCACTCCCATCAGATGAAAAAAGTAACATGCCATAGACACTTGTGAAAGAAAAAAATAGTCCCTTGACGTCAACAGAGGAAGGATAGAACTCACCCAATCAGAATAGTGTGAGACTGGGATGCTTCTGAGAAGGACAGATACAAGTATAGGGAGGAAAGCCATCCAATCCAGAGCAGGGAACCAAGAGGAAAGACCAGAACCAAAGTTCACTCTAAGTATATGTTAAAGTATTGGTTGCAGCGCTGTCCGCAACAGGCAACTAAAGCGGACTGTAGCAAGATCACAAAAAGGACAGCTCCCAGAAAAAAGTAGAACCCCAGCTTAAAAAGAGGTCCAACTATACGACAGGCTACCAGACCAGTTTAGACACCAACAAAAACGTATCGTGCTTGCATTGTGCTGAAGGTTTATTCACAAAAGGAATGTCACACACATAAAGCACATATTAGGATCCAATCACATTTTTCGTAGAGCAAAAGTGACAAGACTTTCAGCGATAGAGCACGATGGAAAAGTACAAAATAAATTTAAAAAACTTCCATGTACTAATAACGCCATAACATGAACTTGTTTTTTTTAACTATTCACCGTGCCAAAGATGCTTCTAAAAGCAGCACAGCTCGTCAAGATAAATTATCGCTCTTTTTAGAGACCTCTGTTGCTCCTACAAGCCAATTCTACATTCAAGAAATAAATCTTATCAAATCAAACGTTATCATGGGTTTTATTAAGCAAAGGTTTGAGGGGCACTGCTCAGGCAGCTCGACAGAACCTGGGAATGCTTACACTGCCTCATACAGTGGAACTGCCACCATTATTAAATGCTTCAAAAAGATGGACTGGTTGCAGAATCAGGGGCTGGTGTGCTGTTGCAAGATGCCCACGTGCTGTACAGCTCAGTAAGCTGGCACTAAATTAATATCAGCATCTGTAGAACTCTAACCCCTGTAATCTTCCCAGTCCATCTTCCCGGCACTGCACTGTCAAGGAGCAGAAGGAGGAAAAATGGCGGGAGGGCAGAGAGATGCGCCTTCTTTCTGCACAACATCTGGGCTGCTCTGCACCGCACACAGCTAAGATGAACATTTCTGGGAACCCGTCACTGGCGCTCCTTTCTTTGAGGACAAAATCCCGGCGCTGTGTGAAGAATACATCCATAAAACCTGCATTTTCAGTTCATTCTGCAAAATGAAGGCCTTTTCGAATCATCAGGCACATTTTTTTTTTTTTTGGACTTTTTGTGTGTGCATCGAGGAGTCTCTGGAAGTCAATTGGTAGCAGTTTAACACCCTACAGCAGCATTAAATACATTTCACCACATTCATTCATTGTAGTAAATGTAAGCGCGCCCCTTTCCCCGCCTGGTGGATCTCTAATTCTTCAAGTCGGAAAACGAAAAACAAGCATTGGCAAAGCTCATAGGTCTGGCTTTAAAAGAATGTTGGATGGCAATGTGAAGCATTACAAGTAAATAGCATGGAATGAATATGATTAGTGTGGAAGCAAGAAACTGTAGAATAAAATGCTTATGTTACAGTTTGGTGAGGTCCTGACATGTCAGTTAGCCTGCACTGTTCCCATGAGAAGCAGAGTCAAGTCTGATTTGCATATGGTTGGGTCCAAACTGAGGTGGCATAGTGACCAAAAGAACGATGGGTTAGGATACTACCTCGAGCAATAGTCAGGCGTGAGACAATTTGAAAGCATTCTGCCCATGACTTTTACATGGGTCCTAAGGTCCCTTTGCCACTGGAACAAAGCTCTACCTGGCTGACACTTACCAGGTCGAGACCAGTCCTAGGTGCTGGTGTTCCCATTCGATGAGGACCTGGCCTGGCAGTTCAGCCTGGACTGATCCCCATGAGTTGCTCAGTCAAGGCAGATTTGCGTATTGCTAGGTGGAAACTGAGGTGGCAGTGCGAGCAAAAGAATGATGGATTGAGATGTTACCCCAAGCGATTACCAGTGGTGGACAAATTGCAAGCATACCTCCCATCACCTATTGGGTATTTTAACTTGCACTGGCAAGCCAGGCCTACAAATCCATATAGTTTAAGGACTGCTATTTTACCATCTGTGCAGCTGCCAGAGTAAAACAACATACATGATCTAGTTATCTAAGACAATGTAATACCATTACAATGTTTTGTGTGTGCCTCTGAAAGTTTAAGCTCCTGCAGCTGGATAGATAAACAAAATGTTCACAGCTGTGTGCATGGCAAGCAATTTTTGTCGAAGCACACAGCATCTGCCAAATCAAAACAAGTACACCTGGCTCCGAACATGTGTACTGAGCCAAATCCTATCTCCAGTAATGCTCACATTATTGTCTGGGGACAGGTGTGCTGTCAATCCAGATCATCACACGCATTGGCAATGCCTATAGGTTTGGCTTTAGCGAATGTTGTATGGTAATATGAAGCATTACAAGTCAATAGAATGGGATGGGAATAGTTATGTATTTGTGTGGAAGGAAAGAAGCATAATGTTGGTGTAGGTGAATAGGTCAGGTGATAGTTGCTCTGTTAAGCCAAACCTAAAAATCCAGTTAGTATAACGACTGCCCTCCTCCCATCTGTGCCGCTGCCAGTGAAAAACAACAAAAAATTATCTACTTATCTGATGAACTTTAATCGCATACCAGTGTTATGTGTCTGCCCCTGAAGGTACACGCTTAGGCAGCTGGATAAATAAACAAAATAATCACAACTGGTTGAGTGCAAGCACTTTTTTGTGGAGCACACAACTTGTATCAAATTAAAACATGTGCTCCTGGCTTCCAACTTCTGAGTGGACCCAAAGTCCCTCTCCAGTTATGAACACACAATTATCTGGTGACAACTGTGCTGTCAAGTCAGACCATAACAAGGGATGGGGCGTTCCCTTACAAGGAACCAGCCCTGATGTTTCTTAATGTCTCAGTTGAGTCAGAAACAAATTCGATTTATGAAAATGCTTAATGTTGGTGTGGTTGTGGTGCGAGGGTACACAGGATGCACCAAGACACAAAGGAGCATAGCAAACTTACCGAGAGTCAGGGGGAGAGACCCAACTTCATGGAATAATCAACACTTGAGGTCTGAATCAAAACCTTTTGAACTAATTGGTTAAACATTTGCAAACGTGTTGATCCAGATGGAGCAATGTTAGGACAGGAATGGTCAAGGATTGCATGGAAATGCACCAAGGACTGGCTAGTCCTTATCATAAATACAGCCAGGGAATTGGCTGACACACTTCTGATAGAGATCCAACAGAGTGAAGGTAGACTAAAAACTATGGTGCATATAACCGTATTTAAGAAAAAACTGGATGAGATCATACTGAGTATAAAGAGTATCTCACCCACTCAAAATTCACAAAACTTAAGAAAGACATGCAAAAATTTAGCTGTGAGACTGTATATCCATACACTACTGATGAATATTATGAAAAGGCCCCCAAGAACAACAAAGTAGGAAACTACAACGCTTTAGGCCAACTCTGCAGAATTGGACCTTCAGCTCTGGAGAAGAGAGAAGCACGAGAGGAAGTAGTAGTGATGAGAGCACTGAGGGTCACCAAGGAAGATGACAGCAAAATTACCATCACCCAATGATGCAGCCACCAATCCCACAGTTTGGATTCTGGCAGCAACCTTACTACCCGCCAGGTTTTGGATTTCCACAGGGTCCACAGTCTTTTTTATACAGAGGCCGGGGTAGGGGAAAAGGAAGAAAAAAACAGAACACAAGAGTACAATGGGAAGACCAAACATCAGTCGCAATGGGAACAAGAAGCAGGGGGAGAGTGAACGGCCCGTCGACAAGCAAAGAATAACAAACATTGTTAACCTCAGCAACCGTATCCTTTCTAAGGATGAAGAGACGGTTCTCTCTAAAGGCCTAGGTTTCGTTCCCACACCTATGAAGGATCCTTTCACCCTTAATACTGAATTGGCACAATTCTTCAGAAAAATTAAACTTCATAACCACTTTGGGGACTCAAGAGCAGACTGAGAAAACCAGCACAGGTCTCAGAAAAAATCCATGTTCATACCTCCAACTCAAGCTATTCCCTGCCACATACTAGCCTTTTAACAAGTAGTTCTCAAGGAAGTAGAGAAGATCAACTTCAGACAAAACAAGGGCTATCCAGAGTCTTATCAAACCAGAGTGAACAGCACTTGAAGAATTTAAGAATAACACGGACCTTACAATCAAACCAGCTGACAAGGGAGGCGCAATCGTCTTGATGAACAAAACAATGCACCGGGAAGAGTGCAAACGGCATGGTGGACGAAGCACTATGCCACAATTGGATTACAAAGCATGAAACAGATTTCTTCATCAGTGAAAACCCAAGAACACGGAGGATCTACACCCTCCCTAAAATTCACAAAGGGAAGATCCCCACCCCCCCCGGGTAGGCCAATAGTTTCCGGCATCGGATCTATCCTTGAACCCCTTTCAAACTTTTGCGATTGGTTTCTCAAACCAATTGTTCAGAGGTCTCCGTCCTACCTAAAAGACACGAAAGATGTGCTGTGCCTCCTACGAGATCTAGAAATCAACACCGTTGAGGATATCTTCATTACCATGGACATAGAAGCCCTGTACACCAGTATCCCACAGAGACGGACACTGGCAGCGGTGGAAGAGATCTTTTTGAACCTGGAATGGGATTTTCTCACTCCCCGATATTTCATTATGGAATGTGCTGAGGTTGCCCTCAAAGAGAATTTTTTCGAATTTGAAGAAGTGATTTACCATCAAATCAGTGGTACATCGATGAGCAGTACCTTCGCCCCGAGTCTAGCATGTCTATACGTACATCAATATGAGGAGGACTACATCTTCAATGAAAACAACCCTTTCACTGAACAACTGAAAACCTGGAAACGCTATATCGACGACGTGTTCAGTGTGTGGCGTGGAGATGAGAACACAGCTAAAACCTTTGTAGAATGGGTGAATACAAAGGACAATCACCTTAAATTTACCCACTCCATCAGTAAAGCTCATGCCATCTTTCTGGATCTAGATATCAGCATGACAGTAGATGGAATCAGTACGAAAGTACATAATAAACCGACGGACAAGAATAGTCTGCTGTTGTATGAAAGTTACCACCCAAAATCACTGCGTAACAACCCACCAGTTGGTCAATTTCTGCAGATGCGCAGAAATTGCTCAGAAACAGAGAACTTCACTAAACAGGCGGAAGAACTCGAGAAGAAATTACTGAACCAACACTATCCTAAAAAAAATGATAAAGAAAGCTAAGCAGAGAGCCAGAAACAATAACCGCGAGTCTCTACTAGAGAATACCAACAGAGAGAAACCAGATCGAATTGTGTGTGTAACGACATATACACCTGTTTCAAATACTGTACAAAAGATCATAAAGAAAAACTGGCACATTCTTAACAGAGCCGAACAACACTGGGAACCCCCACTGTTCGCATTCAAAAGGAGTAAAAGCATCTGGGACGAATTGGTACATGCCAAAGATCCCCTAATATTGAAAGAAGACCAGGTTACCCTTTGGAATACACTAGGGTCCACTGGACACTACGCTGGTGGAGGATGCGTCGCATGCCCTTGCACTGTACCTACAAAAGAAGTGGACATTGGGACCGGGAATACTTGGAAACTAAACAACTTCAGTAATTGTAACACTGAAAATGTGGCATACCTCCTTCTCACGTGTCCCTGGGGTCTTATTTATGTGGGCATGACCACCAGAAGGATCAAAATCCGCATTAGCGAACACCGTAGCACTATACGATGTAAGAAAACAAACATCAAACTAACAAGGCATTTCTTGGAACTCAGTCACAAAGACAGTGACCTAAAATGGGTGGTATTGGAAGTGATGAAGAAACACAAGACAGACCTTACCAGACCACTCCATATCAGAGAACAATCCCTTGGTTACAAATTGCACAGTAGTCTCAGACTCACAGCCTCACCACCCTTGTTCTGTCTGAGATCAGAACAAAGTCATAGCTGGCTGTTATCTTAATACGAAACTCTAAACCAGAGTATCAGCCCACACATATTTTCTTATTCAAGGGGCAAGCAGCCCGCGATTACCCTTCCACGGAGCACATGATACTATAAAACCTTTTAAACAAATATGATAACAGGGTATCTAAACCCTAAGTGTGCCATCCATCTGTGATGCAATTCCATCTTGTAGCTTCTGTCGAGTTTATATGAATTCTCTGTCATTTGTTCCAGATGTGTTACTGACATTTGATCCTTAAACTAACACAGGGATACAGTATACCCACATTCCCTACAATTACATATGCCCACAGGGTATACTATTTTTCCATGAATAACACCTCAATCTCAAATTCCCCACCGTTGTTACTAATGCCTTTAGGGGACTCTGCGCTGTCCGTGATTTTAATTTTAATTGGGACCTCGCCAGTGGTTTCGCTTTAAAATCTGCTGCCCACTACGCATGCACACCCAGCAACTTGACACGGGTATTACCTGTGCATGCATGCGCTACTTCAACACACTTCTCCGTCATGCGCTCCCCTGCACACGGAGCATAGACAGGACCACACCCGATTCTCCGTGGTTGGTGCGCGCATGCGCTGCTCCAATACACTTCCTCATCATTCGCTCCCTTCCACACGGAGAGAAGATGAGACCACGCCCGCTCCTCTATGACTCGGATGTCAGACAATTACCGGAGCCGACATCGGAAGTCCATCTTAGGCCTGTACACGAAATAAATTGCATCTAAGGCAAGTCAGGCACCTTTTGGTAGTGCTATTTGGCGACACCGGATCTTCATGCAATAAGAGCCAATTACACTTAATTAACCCACTAATTAACATCGGCTATTTGGCGCGAACATTATAAATAGCCTACACTCGCTCCCCTCACTTATCATCGAGGAGGCGAGGAGCTCAGACATAGGTGTAGAAGCGGGAGACACACCTTTGAACAGTAAGAGTATGAGAGAGTTGGTATGAGTGTTCATGTTTGTTTTGCCATTTGGCTCTTGAGCTCTTCGCGTTATACCAAATCTCTGAGTATAATAGACGCCTGCTTTTTCCAGAGTCCTCAGCTAGAATTTCCCTGAATTTTTCTCCTTTTTCTCCTTAAACACACAGCGCTTTACCGAAGGGGTCTTCCTTCCTCACCCTCCTATGGGGCCAGTAGGTCCCCTTTTTAAGGGTAAACAACGTGGATTACAGTTCCAAAAACGAATAGTGCACAGATGAATGAGACGTTTGCTGCACTTATAGCCACCCACTATATAAATTTTGCACGTGTTTGTGGCTGCCTGGATTATCTTCATCAAAACTGTGACCATGGTGCTAGTTTGCATTTTTATTTTGTCTGTTTTCTCTTTCACAGGCTTGAATATATTAGACGCTTAATAGTGGAGCGTGATATAGATCACCCCACTCAGTGGAACCCTCTCACCATAGTTCGGTAAGTGTGGAGCCCGTTTTCTGTTTATTATAGGTCCTGATGAATGCCACGGATCTGACTGGGCCAACTAGCAGAAACATGCCCACTACTCACATCACGGTGGAGGGACAATCGAATCCTCAACACACCAACCATTTCTTTTAATTACCATACAGATACCAGTTACATTAAAATGAGTTTGACTTCAGTAATGGCCTTTTAAATCTCAATTTTTTTGCAAGGGCCCCCACTTAGCTTTAGAAGTGCATCCCAGTCTTCAGGTGTATGCCCGCCCTCTATCAAACCAAGTTTTTAGACGGTGAGGACTGTTCAATGATGAAGCATGACACCAGGTGGTGTGTGAGACCAGTCTTTCACTTTTTGTGAAATGCCTGCACTCACAAAATAACACTGTAGCACTTAGGTCACTAGACTAGGACAGGAATGTCCCCTGCATGGTATAGAGTCATGTTCCCTTGTCACAACTGCCAGCTATGAGTATCTGCCTTTTGGTTTTGGCCCCAACCTCATGTTAATGTAATGTGTGTACGAAGGCCTAGGCTTATCCCGTGACATGATTGAGGGCCTGTATCCATCCTGTGACCTGGAGGGGAGCAACAAGCATGCTTATGCAATTGACAATAAATTACAGTCCCTGACATGGGTTACCATGCTGAGGTGTTGTAGCAGTGTACAGTGTTAAGTATTCAGTCCCATGATACAGTTTTTATCTGTGTCATGGGAATCGAGGTTTACTGTCTACTCTTGTAAAGTTCTGCTTCCATGCTCCAACCTAGATCCAAGTGCTAACATCCCCAGTGTATGTTATGTATGTTTGTGTGTATTGCCTGTGTGGTACATCCAATCTGTATATGACTGAACCAATTTAATGGAGGCGTGCAGCTTTCATTTTCAAAGCGCCGGCCTGTAAATGTGCACAAGATGGAGGTGAGGTTGTCTCAGACAGCGGAAGTGCTTTGCTTACTTTCCTGTAGATGGAGGGAGAAGATCTAGACACTAAAGTGGGGAAAAAGGGGACATGGTCCCAATAGAAATTTGCACATGTCTTTTTGCTGAGAGGATCTGCTGATACGTCTTCCTCACCACTGCCATTTGATAGATGGCAGGGTGAAAGGTGGCACTCCAGTCTTTGTTGTTAAGGCTGAGAAGGGTCCTTTTGCTAAGGCCATCTTTTATTTTTACTTTTCCTTATCACTGACAGTGTGCTGAAATCTCGCACTTCTTTGTTCCTCTGATGTGGGTACTCTGAGCTTGAGATTACCCTACTGGGCAGCATCACTCTGTATATACAGCCTGGGAGGAGGACAAAAGAGAGTAGAATCACCAAAATATGTTTCCGAAAGTGTTCACAGAGAATACACATCCCCTGTCTGCTTTGAGTGTAAAAACGTGTGAGCCATTACCCCAGGTATTGTTCCAATTCCAAATTCTTATCAATCAAGGAAGAGGGTGCTCTGCAGAGTTCACAAAGGACTGGTATATAAGCAGAGCTGGTGCCTGTCTGACAGCCTACTTCACAGAAGTGAGAGGGCATCACCTTACTGAACTAGGCTAAATCTCTGACCTGAAGCATCCTGAAGAAAATCGACTTCTGAGACAGGGAAGAGTCTGACAGCCCTGCAGAGCTTTGGCTGACCTGATGCCCCAGAGCAGCGTGACCTCTGGAGCTGTGCAGGTCCACTGACCAAAGGAGACTGAGGAGAGTGATCTGCCTACCCTAAGGTGTGTGGGCACCAGACTCCCTGTGAGGCTGATTCCCAGAGCAAGCGAGGACAGGAGGCTTTGCCACTGCCCCCAAGAAGACAGTTTCTGAGGTGGATTATGCCACCAACCAAAATCCCATTTTGAGACCAAGTTGCTTCCATCAAAAGAATTGGGCTGAAGCGCACTGTACCACCACCAAGAAGTTATTGCAACCATGGCAGATGTGCTGCCATTCCGAAGATTGTGCCCATGCTGGACATTCTGTCACCTTTCAAACAAATGGGGCCAAGGTGCTTTGTCACTACACCCGTGACCCCAGTGGTGGTTGGCCTTGTGCTGCAGTGACCTATGTCCTTTGAGGCATGTTGAGTGCAGCTCACAAGTGACACAGAGGAGGGTCCTGTGCACGCTGGAACCAACACCTTCAACTGAGGACATCAGAAGCCGGCTTCCACTGGCCTTCTGCTGTGGTCCTCCTTGGATTGTGGATAAAGGCTCAAGCCAGTGTGTTTTTTCCCAGATGGGGAAGTGAAGAAAGGCATGGGCAGCAGTTCACATTTGCCAGCAGCCAGACTTCAATTCTGTGACCAGACGTAGGTGAGACTGTAAATCTGAGATTTTACAGAGGCACGGCACACTGAGACTGAACATCAGGGCAATCTTCACCCAAGCCTTGAAATTTGCCTGGAATTCACATGTGGGAAGCCCTATTTAGATTCACCCAAGGGATGGCAATCCCACGACAAAGAGGTGAGGAAAGACTAAGATGTGCAGCAGCCTTACCACACAGGCAAGTTTTGTAACTGTTATTGGATTACTGGGAAGTGTTATGTTTTAAGTGTGTAGTTCATAGTACTTGAACTTTACCAAAGTAAAGCACTGGCTTGGACATTACGTAATTGAATTACCAAAAACCTGGTATCTCCGCTTTAGGTTGAGGTTCAACCCAAAGAAATAGAATTTCCTGCAAGTGGACCAGTGGGTCCACTCAGCCAACTTTAATTTAGACACAGTTTAAAATATAATGAGGAATAAATGCTGAAGAAGAACTGATATTGGGGTCTGTGGAGTCATTCGTTTATCTGTGTTGATGGTTTTTGAGTGTTTAAGAAATGTAATTAGTCATTGTGTCATTGCACAGCAGTTTGATCTTTTAGGGGGTTAAATTCACGCCAATGAAAGCCATAAAATAAGTTATTCAAATAATTCATTAAAATGAGCCCTTTAAAATTGTCATAATTGCTGTTCTGAACACATCTTTCGCTTTATTATTTCTAAAGCACTTTAGGGGGAGAGCTGGTAAAAGATCAAATAAAACACCCTTTGCCATAGTCAAAACATAATACTGCAACAAATGGTTCTACTGTACAGACTTCCTCTATATTGTGAAGGTATAGAGATGTGGAATTAAGTATAGTAAATATAAACTTACCTTCAAAACACAATAGTTGCTAATATAGCGTACACAATAACTTTTTAGAGTGATATTTCGCTCTTCGACCATGGTATACAGAAATACAGCTCTTTTGGCCAACGCTATCCATAGAAGGCAGGGAACAGTCGGGGGCAGTTAAAGGGGAGAGGACACCAAAGAGGGTGAAGGGGGCTCAGGATGTGGCTGGCTTTTGGTAGCAAAGTATGACTGGCCATCCAAATCCCTGACAAAACTTGTGATTGTGTGGAGCACAGGAAGCAACAAGGATGAAATGAGAAAACTGCAGGGCACCGTGCAGGGACTGACCTATTAGACTATTTCCCAAGTTTCTCTTTGGAATGGCCTGGAAACACTATGACTTGTTAGCCAATTTAATTGATGAATTGTGCTGTAAAATACACTCTTTGTTCCAATATTTAAAATCAAAAATTTCTTAGGCACAGTATGTTCCATCCTATGTGCAGGACAGTAGGGTATCAGTGTTGGTTTCTGAGCCAAAGTGGCACAGCAGGAGAATAAAGGTTCTTCAGCACTTGAATTAGTAGCAGAAGGAAATT
Organism: Triturus cristatus; assembly: GCF_964204655.1. Lineage (NCBI taxonomy): Eukaryota > Metazoa > Chordata > Amphibia > Caudata > Salamandridae > Triturus > Triturus cristatus. The sequence goes on along the minus strand of NC_140586.1, from coordinate 760,352,840 downwards.
GTAGGAAGCTCTAGGTGTCCGTTTGTAGTTTACTTATTTAATTGTCCTTGGATCTCTGCATTTAATAGGCATAAAACATAAGTAGTGACTGAAGCATGGACAGCTAAAGGACATTTTAAGATAAAGTCTAATTTTTTTTTTAACACATTTTATGAAGCTTTGCAGATGGTCCATGTACATTACATAGTCCAGAGTCTTTTTAGAACATTTTTATAACGTAGTATACATATCTATTCATTGTTCGATACACTGGTTGCAATTCCTGTAGTTTCAATAACATTTATCATTTGCATCTATGTTAACGACACGCCTATGAACCAGTTACATTTCAATAATCGTTAGCAGTGTGTTAAGCTTCATTTTTATAACTATCCATACCCCCTCCTACTATATAACCACCCCTAAAACAGCCCTCCCAAAAAAGAACAAACAAACCTTGCCGCTATGGTCTAGGTACTTCCTTGCAAGTGTATAGTACTCAGAGGTAATTGTGTCCGATATCAGAGGGAAGGGTAAGGGGAGGGAGAAAAAGGAAGGCAGAGGAGAGGGGGAACAGGGAGGGGGGATATGGAGCCAACCATAAAAGTCAAAGTTACTGTAGTATTTCAGATATCATCAATATGGTCCTCCAGAGTGTCCAGAGGGCTCTCTAACATCTCCTCTGTCTGCTTTGAAATGCTCTATTTGTCGTGCCCATTCAAGGGAGATTGGTCTTTTTCTCACCCCTCTATATTCCTTGTGGTGAATTGCTTCCCTTTCTGCTACGGCCCATTGAAGAGCTTCCTCCCTCCATTTACCTTCTGGCGGTGCTGTGCAGGATTTCCAGCGCTGTGTAATCAATCTTTTTGCATGCATCAGGGCTAATCCTGCAAAGGGGCGTAGTAGCTTCGCCTTCTTGGGGAGAGGGAATAGGCCCAGAAGGCAGGCCTCTATAGTATCCCAAGGAGAGCACTTTATTAGTGATGATAGGCTCAGAGTAACCTCTGACCAAAACCCTCCCAATACAGGACAGGACCATAACATGTGGATAAAGTTAGCATCATGATTAGAACATCTTGGACAGTCAGAAGAGGCAGTGGGGTACATTTTCTGTATTGCCCTCGGGGTGAGATGAGCCCTGTGTAATATTAATAATTGTATTGTTTTCAGTCCAAAAATTACGGGAAACTCAGCTAGGGTATTCTCACACTAAGGCACATTCTCTATCCTCCAATTCCCGTGCCAGGACTGTTTCCCATTTTTGCTGGAGAGGCAGTAGTGGAGTGCCCAGATGTTCCCTCAGCCCTCGGTATAGCCATCGAACAAGGTGGCCGCCATGCCCCATTATGTGAATAGACTTTAATAATTGAAAGGTGGGAGATTCTTTCTGATCTACCAGCCAATATTTCCGGATGACTCGCGTAATTGCTGCATGTGTGAGAAATAGGGTTTCTGGTACTGAGTTAGTAAGCTAAAGTCTGATAACAGTAGACATCTTTGGATACTTGATACAGCTCTTCCAAAGTGTTGTGAAGGATTTGTGTAAATGGTTACAGCACCCATTCTCCTTCAACCCCTACACAAGCTGGACTGAACTCGGCAATCATTTTATAGGGAGAGTTGCTTATTACTTCTCTTTCTTGACCTGCTCCGTCCACAGTAGAAGCTCAGGCATGGCTTTTGGTATTGGCATTTGTTATTTCGTCTTTAGGGCACCCCTTAAAAATACTAAATTTGAATGGTATGTATTATGGATTTGTGATCGAAAACTGGTGGCAAAACATTACTTAACTGACTACAAACATGTAGTAGTAAGCTATTCAGAAACAGGAAGGGGACAGAAATTAGAGCTATAAAATGCATTGGTTGACCCCATTTAAAAAAATGTCTGCTGTCGAAAAGTGAGTCCCCTCTTCTTCCTCCACCCTCAAATGAACCAAGAGGAATTCTGACACGCTTACAGGGTTGAACTAAATGTTTCATTCCACACCCTGAATTGGCGGAATTCGGCATATACAAGAGTAACACAGAGTTCTGGCCAAATTCCGCTAATCGCCAAGTGATGAATTTTTTTTCCTGAGAAGCTCTGGAAATGCAAGCTAGTGAGTGAGATTTGTCATTCCCCAGCATGATTTTGTATTGTGGGTGGTCATGGGCGGTCGTGGTCAGAGGGTTGCTTCTCGAGTAGATTTGTTGCCGCCCGAGTAGATTTTCTACTTGTGCGGCAGCAAAATTATCTTTAATGGCAGGCGTGCTCTTGTGTACTGCATGGTTCCATTCACATTGATTTTTCAGCACTGCTCACATTACTGGCGCAAAATTGCTACAATAGCAGCACAACATGCATATTTTTCTCCCGTTGTCGGAATCTCCCAGAGATTTAATGTAAATCTGTGGAATTCTGAGTCGCTTGCCCATGAAATGTGGGCAGGTGATTTTGCCCTACTACTTGTCAGGCTAGTTTGTAGGCTTAGTGTGATATGGGTAAAGGTAGCTTTTAACATCCAATCTAGCCCTACCTGGCAGAAGGGGAAGGCAGCAAGAAAAATCTAGGCATACTTCTAGACATACTTTTTGCCTTTCTTACTTTCTTTGTCAGTACAGATGGACACATTTGGGTGATTACGGGATCTACTAATGACCTATCATGTTGTCTCTAGTGACTCGTGAGAGACACAGGCCTCCTCTGTATGTCTAGTCCTATAGGAGTTAATGGAGCTTTAATTCACCATCCCATGGTAACTAACAAGGAACTGACTTATCAGACAGGGTATTTCTCATTTACTTTTCTGAGTACAGTACTTCGACTAAACTCACACACTAGTATTCGTTTTTTGCATGTATTTAATCTGTCTGAGTAATAATTCTCATTCAAAAACTGTATTCTTTGAAATTCATCTCTGCCCATGTGTCCACTCTTTCTTTAAAGTGGAACAAAGAAAACTCCCCTTTCTCGAAAATCTTGGCGAACTCATTTTCTGCATACCACTCGCTTTTCTCTCTCCCTGCAATGGCGCACTTTAAACTACAATACGTCAATGCTCCCTCTCTTGCGCCATAGTGCATGGATGTGTGCGTTTTGTAAAGAACAATGTTTGTACTGGAAAAAGACCTTTCCAGTACAAAAACTATCACTTACCATGTTTCCTGCTCTGAATGTGTGCTTTAGAATGCAGCCCAAAATGAAAGTAGGCAAAATGAGGAGAAATTAAAACATTTCTCCTTGTTACTCCTGTCTTGAGTAGGCGTAAGATTATGGTACAAATCCCTGCCTATAAATGTTTATACATTGGAGATTTGAATCAAAACCCATAGGTGGTAGCACCGGAGCACCCATGGAATACCCCCTTGACGCAAAGTAATACAAAGCAGCGCATAGAGCAACTTTGCGTTACTTTGGGAGTCTATCCAGTGCAAACCTTGATTTGAGTTGTGCAGTAAATGTCATTGTAACACTTTGCATCGAGTTTGGATTACAAAAGTAATGTAAATCTGGCACAAACCCTTATTAAATCTGGGCCGGGATGTTTGGGACTCCTTTGATATCTAAGAAATGAAGCCGGAGTTTAGTTCAGGCGTCTCCAACTAGTAGCTTGTGAGCTACTGGTAGTTGTCCTACCGCCTCTAAGTGGGACTCCTGTGTGCAGCCTAGACTATTATTTATAGAATCCTTTGCTTGGTTGAATTACTATATGTATACCAAAAATAAATAAATGTATACACAACACGAAAATGGGTGTATTTTCAGTACTTAAGCTGGTGTTCAGAGACAAGTGGCTGAATTTCCAAAATGTACTTAAAGGTATTACTTGAGTGATAAATCATGAAGCGTTAGGAAGACGTATTACTCATGACTGCCTTGGTGGCCGGGGCACTGCACCCATGCCTGTAATGTATGACCCATGCAGAGGCATTCCAAATTGATGACGATTTTTATTTTACATCTGGCGACCATGCAGATGCACTGGTGTGATCACTGCTGAAAATCTTGAGGGCATATCAGCAACAGACGGCGATAAATATCGCAAAGCGTGCTTAGCGCTTTTATATTTATCGCCGCCTATTGCTGGAATTTATCGCCCCGGATCACGCGTTATTAACAACGCGTTACTCCAGGGCGATACATTTTACTTCATAAGCCGCGTTATGTGGGAATATCGCTGTTAAACCAGCGATATTCCCACAGCGATAGAAGAAACCTTGATGATAGGGAGATGTGGATTCAGCCAGTGAATCCGCCTCCCATGTCATAGATAGGGTAGTCATGAAAAATAGCAGACTTAAAATACCGGCGATAACAGCGGTTAGCGCTGTTTTTTACATCGTTATGGGTGTCCTGGGCCGTATTGTAAATACGGAGTAGGGCAGTTAGAGATCATTTTCCCTTAGTTTTTTCAGGGAACGCCTACTTTGCATCTCATTAGAGATGCAAAGCGAGGCGTGAACTGAACAGGAGCTGAATCAAGGAAACACGTGATAGCGTGTCCTTGTAGATAATGCGATATAATTATCGCCGCTTTTCGCCCAAAAACGGACGCTAAAGCGGCGATAATTATATCGCCAGCCCTTGTTGATATGCCCCTTGGATGAGTGGTCACTACTACACCAATAATATTAGTCGCACGGGATGATTTTCGTTAAACATAAGTAGTTCTTACTACTGAAGAGGCTGGAGACCCCTGGTTTAGGTAGTTACCCAGTAGAGTGCGAAAGGGCGGGGGGAAAAAGGAGAGACAGGATAGTTGCAGAAAGCTGGTGAAATCTACACCCGGCCAGAGGTTCTTTGTGCACTGAAGTTGCCGTCCACCAGACGGTGAATGTTAATAGACTAATTAAAAGATGACTTGTGTCTGCCATGTTCTTACTAGGGGTTAATTAAGACTGTGCTGATTAATTGCTGACCAAGAAACTTTTATTACCGTATATTCCGTCAGGGACTCCGAGCAATTAAAAAAGCAATCTATTTATCTCTGACATCTTTCGGGGCGCACAGGCCCCCAGTGAGCTGTTACACACCCGCTTACTAAGTAATATCTTACTCATTACATTAAAAATAAAACATTGCGGAAACCAAAGACATTAGAAAAGCAGCAGCAATGTTAATAATTCTGAACATGAAATCACCACTTTTAGAAGCCCACTGACTTCGGATTAGATTTTAGAAGATCTGCGCCAATTTGTTATTGCTGTGCCATGAACATGTTGTGAACTCCCCATACAGATTCAAGCGGGGACAATCATGTCTAGGTGCTTGTGTGAACCTTCCGGCAGGATAAGGAATCTGCCTCTGTGAAATAACACTAGAAGAGAAAAATCAGAGCTCTCCCTGGCTTAGACTCTAAAGAAAGAAGATTTAGGTGTATTCCTTTGTCACCCAAGAAGGGTAGTTATAAGATTCATAAAAGAAATCCAGGACCTGACGGTGCAAAAACACCATTTGTAGACCAAACGCAGATATATCCACAATGTTCGAAGATAGCACATGTGCGTCTGGGTGACTGTGTGAGTGTGTATGGGTGACTGAGTGGCTGTGTTAATGACTGTATGGGTAGGGAGTGGCTGTATGATTGGCTGTATAGGTTGGTGAGTGACTGTGTAAGTAGCTTTATGGGTGACTGTCTGTTCTATATTCGGGAATCTTTAGAACAAAATATCGAATTGTCACTATAGCCTGACCAGAATATCGAGGAACAAAATGTTGAATGGTAAATCTGTGTAAATTTACTATACCCAAGTCCAAATACACATGCCTTGGTGATATTCATATTTTTAAGGTACATAGGGGCATATCAGCAACAACTGGCGATAATTATCGCTCAGCACTCTTAGCGTGAGGATAATTATCACCGGGTAACGTGGATTTTTATCGCTGAGATAGCGTGCTATTAGCAACGCTTATCTCCTCAGCGATAAAAATCCTCACGCTAACTGCCTAACGTGAGATTATCGCTGGAAACCCAGGGATAATCTCACGTAGTGTGGCGTTAGCTTGCTGATAGGGACTCACAAACTTAGCCATGATATCCACCTTCCATAGGATATCATGGCTAAGTCAGTCCCGAAGCAGGCGTAAGGAAAGTAGCGATAACAGGGGTTATCGCCACTTTTCCTGACGCTATGCTTCATAGCGTGGGGCTTGATGATAGGAGAAATGTCGCTTAGCGACATTTCTCCTGTCATGTTAGGCCAGGAACGCCCACTTTGCATCTCGTTAGAGATGTAAAGCTGGGCGTTAGGAATCCCGACGCTAAAGCAAGGTTTTATGCGTTAGCGTGGCCTTGCTAATTAAGCAATTAAATTATCGCCGCTTTTCGGCCGAAAACGGCCGCAAAAGTGACGATAATTTATTATCGCCAGCTTGTAAATATGTCCCTAGATATGTAGTTAAGAATAGCAAATGCTTACCTCACTCTGTGCACTTATCTTTTGATTTTTTGTTCTCAATCCATAGAGGCTCGCACAGGTAAGAGTGGTAGTGCGGTGGTGCGGGGGGGAGGTGGAAGTCAACAGATGATGGGATAAGTAATATTAAATAAATAAAACCACTTATTTTGCGCTCGCTGCATCGCCGCTTCGGCGATGAGGCCAGCGCGAAGTGGTTTTATTTATTTATTTAATATTACTTATCCCGTTGTCTGTTGAATTCCACCAACCCCACCCCGCCCGCCAGACTGCTCTTATCTTTGCGAGCCGCTGCTGTCCTTTTGAGTAGTAAAACCACATCTTTCTGGCCACCTTATGAACTATACCTTAGCTTTTTTTTATTGAGTTGTGCACACTGCAAAAGAAGAAAGTACTGACAACTACTGAAATGGGTGCAAAACACAGTTTTGATTATTTCTAAACTATAAAATGCCAGAGAAAACAACGAGTTCCATCATGGCTGCAGCCAAAGGTGGCTGTGGGCAAAAGGGAGAAAGGAATGGACTTGGTACATGTAAGCAGCTGCTTAGGTAAAGTGATGAGCTGGTAAATAGAAGGCTGAGATAAACCAATTGAAAACTTTTGAAGACCATCACAAACAACAACATTGCCTCAAGTAGAACTGCAGTTTCTATCACTTGGGGCCAGACGTACTAAGGCTTTTTGCGGTCGCAAACAGTTCAATTTGCAGAATCATGCGTTTTGTGGTTGTAAAAAATTCCTTTCGGTCTGAACAAACCACAAATTGTAATTTGGTAAAACGGTATAGCACAGCAATTTCGGTTTGTGACCCGATATTCCTTCACTATCTCGAAGGAGCGTTTTTAGGGCACCCCTTCAAAATAATGAATCGAAATGGTACGCATTAATGTTTTGCGACTGAAATCCGGTGGCACAACATTATTTAACTCATTACAAACACCTAGTGGTAAGCTATTGACAAACGAGAAGGGATCCCCTTCCCCTTTGAGAATGATTAAATAAATGTTTCCCCATAGACCACTGCCTACCCTTTAAAATTATTGGTTAACATTTTTTTTTTCACTCATCCCATTTGCCTTTAAGGAAAGTGGGCTACATCTGGAAAAAACGATTGCTTTATTTGAAAGCAATCACAGATATGGTGGTCTGCTGACCCCAGCAGACCACCATCCCCATGATGGCTGCAATTTCTAGTGGGTCACAAATTGTGACCTGCCTCATTAATATACATGGGGTAGATCGATATTCAATCGGCTACGAATCAGTGTTTTGCAAACTGACCTATAAGTACATAGGTCTGTTCACAAAATACAGCACTAGTCACAAAAATACTGGTTGCAATTTGCAACTAGTATTTTTCAACCAGTGCTTCAAACATCTGACCCTTGTTTCTCTAACAGAAATATTTTCATACGTAGGTACGCCCTCTTTACCGTGTATAGATTTGGGGCAGAATAGGACTTGAGGAGCTCCATTTTAAGGCAACTGCCGGGAAACCCCTGTCCGTGAAGTTCCTCATTTTCCAATCACAGAATAAATTCATACAGTTATATTCTACCTTATTTGCAGAGTACAGAGTTATTTTTCTCAGACAAAAGCAAGCAAAACTGTATAGCACAGAAGTACATGATCTGATTCTTTAACTTCCTTAATAGTACATGTTCACTCATAGCTCCTTAAAGGATTATACGTCAGCTCATCAGAACCATCTGAGTTGGCTTAATGCAGTGACAACTTTTTTTAATGTGGTCAGTAAATGTCCTTCCATTTAGTTCTGCTACTGCATTAATGCAAATTAATGGTCTCAGCATAGTATCCTATCCCGACGACACCCAGCTCATCCTCCCCCTCATCAAGGACCCGATCACCACCAGACTCAACTTCCAGGAAGGAATGAAAGAAGTTGCATCCTGGATGAACAGCAGCTGCCTGAAGCTCAACTCAGAGAAGACAGAGGTCCTCGTGCTCTGACCTTCCCTCCGCATGAGACAACACCTGGTGGCCCACCGCACTTGGCAACCCCCCAACCCCAATGGACCAGGCTTATAACCTCGGCATCATACTCGACTCCTCCCTCTCCATGACCCCACAGGTCAATGTCGTCGTCTCCACTTGCTTCAACACCCTCCGCACCCTCCGAAGACCTTCAAATGGATCTCTCCTGAATCAAGGAAGACTGTCACCCACACACTCATCACCAGCAGACTGGACTACGGAAATGCCCTCTATGCCGGAATTAACAAGTCTCTGCTACACAAACTCCAGACCATACAGAACACCGCAGCCAGGCTCGTCCTCACCATCCCTCGACATGAACACATTACCCAGCACCTGAGTAACCTCCACTGGCTCCCCGTTGAGAAAAGAGTAACTTTTAAGATACTCACCCACGACTACAAATGCATCCACAACACCTGACCCCAATACATCAACAAGAGAATCTCCTTCCTCGTACTGAAGATAAACCTCTGATCAGCTGATCTTGCCCTCGCCGAACCCCTGTGCATCTGCAGAGCCAGAACGGGTGGATGAACCTTCTCCTACATCGTGTCCAAGACCTGGAATGAGCTACCGATCAACATCAGACGCACCCCCTTCCCTTCAGGAAGACCCTCAAGATCTGGCTCTTCGACTGACTGGAACTGCTCACCCCCTCCTCCCCCCCAGCGCCTTTAGACCCTCGCAGATGAGTGGTGAACTTAAAACCTCCCTGAGTGATTGATTGATTGACAATAACCTCTTACTCCATCTGTTTAAATCTCTTTCTGTCTGAACTGCAGTGTGTATATTCCTTGGAGGTACTCAATGTCTTTTCTATAATCTCCCTCTGACAGGACAAGCACTTTCTGGGTTACTCTGAACCACCTGTCTGAGCAGTTAGATCATTCCTTACTTTTAGGCCTATCGAGTGTGTTGTATCATCAGGGAAGCAAAGTAAAACTCAGTCAAAATTATTGTCTAAACATGCAGCACTTAAATTTAGGTAGGTATTGTAGTCCACTAAAAAAGAGTTTGGTTTCAGAAACCTGCCACCTCTCTCAGAATAATATTGAAGCCTCTGATAGCACTCTAATATGGAGAGCTACATGGGGGCTAGCAGGACGAAGGCCTTTTGAGGTTTACTGGCTACATGCATGCAAGCATGGCCCCCACCACTTTCCTCTTTGGCTCTTAACAGACTAACCTTTTTCTTCATCACAGCCCCAGAACCATTTCAATGATGACATCACAGGAGAACTTCAGCTCTAGCAGGCATTTTGCACAGCAGAATACATGTATGCACACATTGTACAAACAAATAAACTCTAAACCCCCGGGTGAAATATATGTCAGTAAACAAGACGAATGTGGTTTTGATATGCATCTGAAATTATGCTACAGACACTATGCAGTATATCGCAATCACATCTTCTATGTAATCATAGGATGAGATTATGTATTATCAGCCTCATGGGTGCTGCATCGTTCATCTCTTTGAGACTGCCACAATTCTTTTTAGGGGTGGTCTATGTTCACCCACTCTCTCTCTCTCCCTATACAAGTATATGCTATAAGGCAGATGTCTTCAAACTATTGGATGCTCCTCCCTGGCAGTCGTGGCTGCATTCCCAGGGGGGCGCAAGGGCCTCTGAAACAACTTGTAAATGAAGATGGCCTGGAAATGCAACCTTGTTTATTTGACGCCTTTTAGGCTGTCTTCATTTACATGCAGCAGTTGAAGCGTCCCAAAAAAGTATGTGAACTGGGATCCTGGATGCAATGGCTCGAGGCCATTGAGAAGGATGATGGGGTTGAAGAACTGGCTAAAAAGAGTAAAATATTCTGTAAATATTTGGGTTTTTTCACTTTCAGGTTTAACAGCAAATAAAATAACTTGCACCTTTTAAATGAAAACTAACTGCAAGTTAAACTAATCAGTAGGGAATGTACTAATTTCCGTTGTGAAACCTCAGTTGGCTAATGGGATCACTGAAGATGTCTGTGTGTGGCCAGAGAGTCACATAATTGAATCCTGGTTGGTGCAGTGGGAAATAGTGGCTTGTGTATCTATAGTCCTATGAGATACTAGCTTGTGGCAGAAATCACTGTGAATATTTATATTGATATATTTTAGTAATAAGCAGGGCCACTGGAATTATGCTATTCTGAAGCAGCGTCTTTTTCTGTCCAATTATTTACCTGCTGCATTTGCCATATAATCCATTATATGCTTCAAAATCTGCATATTTTACAATTTTGTTTCTTACCCAAATGGATCAAAAGTTACTAAAAATATTGCAACATGCGTTCAAGCACAGTGGTAGACCCTTCACAGCAGTTAACTGGTCATCATTCAGTTGCCTATTTCTGTCGTTGGTTCTTAAACCTGTACTAATGAGATTAACTCTTTGCCCAGCCAATGGTACCACGATTTAACAAAATGACAAAAAAACATAAGTAATCAGACTATACCTGGAAACATTTTGAACTTTTGGACACTTCATGGAAAGCACACACTCAATAACTCTGCTGGTGATACACTCACATTACCTTTCAAGAAGAATAAACCTTTATCATCGTGGAGCTCCAAATGGCTCCATCAGTTAAAGCGCTTACTGGCTTCTAAGTGCGAGAGGGGGTATGATATAAGGGGGGTGTCTCTTTCTCGAAGGGCCATCACGACCATTAATGCAGCAGGCACTGTGGCTCTGTTGTCAGGGGTATTAGTGGCCACTGCATCCCAATTATGACTGTCCTACTACAAAAAAGGACAGCTGGAGCCTATTTACCAATATTAGGATCTAAGACACACTTGCTGTGCATGGAACAGGGCCCAAACAGGGGTAATGGGGCTAGATGTGTTTTGTGATGGACCAGTCAAGTAAACAGAGCAGACAGCCTGCTTCACAGAGCAGTCGGTATCATTAGTGCTACAGGGGCAGTGGCATCAGGGCCCTGCACTATGAGGGGCCAACTAAATGGAAATTATGGCTCTTTTACCATCCTTTCTTGCTTGCATTGGGGCCCAGTGCACACTTGCAGTGACAGTGTTTCTTTGGACCACAGAGCAATGGGCCAATGGAGGGAAATATTGAAGCAGAGGAGACACTCTGTAGTCCGAGCAGAGGTCAAAGTGGGGGTTAATTGCGCTCCTAAGGTCGAAGTGGGGGGAAAAAGTAGGTGTCCGAAACTGGTCCTAGGATGTTGGTTTCCAGTCCAGGGAGGACCTGGCTTGGCAGTTCGGGCTGGACTGTTCCCATGAGACACAGGGTCAAGACTGATTTGCATATGGCCAGGTCTAAACTGGGGTGGCATGGTGAGCAAAAGAATGATGGATTTACCCAGATCTTTTGACTGGGGGAGAATGTTTTGATTTGTTCTGCATTCCGTCCATCAATTGTGTGTCTTTTGCTTTCTCTCCCTGTGATCCAGAGCCTTCCCCGGCGGGGCTCTGCTACACTTGACATACCGGCTGAGGATTGGGTCAGTGGTCGGAGTCAGAGGTGTGGCCGGAAAGAGCAAACATCCCATTTTTTTATATTTGTGAGTTGAGGGAAGGATTGACTGTAAATATTTACACCGACAGCAAGTATGCGTTCAGGGTGGCCCATAATTCTGGGCGCCTTTGGGCCAAGAGAGGGTTCCTGACATCACACAGCCAAAGAATACAACATGGTCCACTGATACTGAGACTGCTATCAGCCCTGACCCTTTCCGCTAAATTGGCTATAATAAAGTGTAGCGCTCATAAGTCTGTCATGGATGATGTAGGAAGAGGCAATGCGTTCGCAGACAGAACAGCTAAAGAAACAGCCAAATCCGAAATGAATAAAATGTTTGTGGCAGGTCCTGCTAGATGGGTCCCAGATAACAGGATGTTCGAAAATACTGTGGAAAGTGTGAGGGAAATACAGAGTGAGGCTACTGTAGACAAACTAGACATGTGGGAGGAGAGGATAGGACGTTTGGACGAGGATGGATGTTGGACTGATTTGTCAGGAAAACAGAGATGGCTGTTACCCAATGCCTTTGCTCTCCCCGTGGTCACTATGGCTCATAGCCTGGCGCACATTAGTGTGAAGGGCATTTGTGAATTGCTAGACCCAGTATGGCAGAATGAGAATATCTCTAAAGTTGCAACACACTTGGTGAGACATTGTATTGTCTGTCTGAAGCACAACCCAGGAAAAGGCACCCCTACACCTGCTTGTAATTTTGCACCGTCCCTTTCGAGGTCATCCAGGTGGATGTCATCGAAATGGAACGGGTCAACAATCTAAAATACGTATTAGTGGTAGTCTGTGCATTTGGTAAGTGGGTGGAGGCCTACCCGACTAAACAGAACACAGCTATAGCGACAGCAAAAGCACTTTTGAAAGAGTACTTCCCGCGCTACAGATTGCCACTTGTGATCTGGAGTACCAATACAAGAGGGCAGGCCTTCAGCCCCAGACCTTTTAAAAAACTAAGCCAATTACCAGTTGGCCTGGCAGATCACCTGTGAACAGTCCCGTACCTTTTCACAAAGAAGCCAATTACCAGTTGGCCCGGGAGACTGCTCGCAAGCACTCTGTGCCCCTCAAGGGTCCGCAGACCCACCAAGTCTAAGACAAGACAGTCCACAGACTGTACCAGGCACGGCCCGCAGGTTTGTGTCGTGCAAGCAAGGTGCCTTTTTCCAAGAATCAAATCACTCACCTGGTGCACACAGGTCAAGCAAGCTATTCTCCACTGCCGACTCTCTGGACCAAACGGTCAGTTTCAGGGTCCCGCCTTCAGGACCCCGGCCAAGGGCTACCAGCCGAGGATCTGTCCAATCGGGAGGGCGGAGCAGCTGCGAGAACCAAGCTTGGTCTTGTATGTGAGGGGCCCATACCCCCAACCGACCAAACACCACCCGGCCCCTGAGACCCGATTACGGGTGAGGGGGCCCTTTTGCAGGGTCCCTGTTCGGGCGCCAACTGAAGGACGTGGCCCTATAAGGGCCCCGTGGGTTATTTCCACAACCACCAGCTATGCCTCCCCAAATGAAGAGTCGGTCAGTCAGTAGAAAATACAGACTTACTTTATTAGTAGTTTTCTGTAGAGAGAGAGCCCGGGCAGACCTGCACCCTAAGATGGACGCTGAGGGGGACTGCCTTCCCAAAGCGCGCTAATACATGATAAAGCTTTCTCGAGACCTCAGCCACGCCTACAATGGAAAAATACCGGCCTGAGCCGGGCATGAACAAAGAGGGTACAGGGAGATGAGCTAACACCTGCCAGATAGATGTATTATCAGTCCACCAAGGCAAATGTGTTGGGCTTCAACGTCTCCTAACGTGGGAGCAGAACTACACATACAGAAAGGAATGTACGAAAAGAACATCTATTCATTAGCAAATCCAACTTCAACCTTGGAGAGCACAGAAAAAATAATAACGATATACAGTTTTACAGTTCTGCTGAAGCAAGCAAAAAACAAATGAGGACTAGTGTAGCTGCGGCCTAGACAGACCACTAGTAGTCGCACATTACAACATGGAGGCACAAAAGCCAACGAAGCTTGCATGCCGTAAGGATAACTCAGTGGGTTTCATAATGCTAATACAAATGGCGCCTATTTAGCCACCTAATGCTAACTTATATAATGGATATGAATGCATATTATAAAAAGAGAATTTCAAACATAGGTGCATTTGCATTGGGTCCCAGGAGAGTGAGAGCACACCACACCAATTATGTACAGCAGAGTTTTTTGTCAATTTCTCTCCAAGTTCGATTTAATTTGAAACTAATGATAAACTACATTTACACCATTTTATTTTTTAAATCAACCAAGGAAACTAGTCTTTTTATGAAGGGGGCATTTGATGCCATTCCCAAGTTTATTTGTAAGTAGCTCATCCCTAAGTTCCCTATGTATTCTTAAATAGAGAAAACACATTCTGAAATACTCAGCTGCACAGCTGCCCCTTGTTCTATCTGCACAAAACTTGGAACAAAATCAAAATATACTTTAAAAAAAAGTTTTTTACAGATTCCTTTAGCGGCACCTACGGTATAAGAAAGATAAAAAATATTTTCCTCCATATACTGGGATCTTAACCATCACTACAAAAGCAGTAGTGCCGCTTCTGTAAATTTATGCTGGGGTAGCACACCACATGCTGCATAAAATGGAGATCTTGTTGTTTTTATAGCAACTATATGCCCAAGAGGTTTCTATTCATTATCCCTTCAAAATCAAACATCTTTCTCTGCCTCTAGGCAAAGGAAAATACATCTCTGCATTGCTTATATTTATTATCAACATAAAACCTTTCATTTTATTTATTTATTTTTTTAAAAAGCTATCTCTGAAAAATGTCATTCCTTTTGCTATCCTTAGGCCGATACCGAAGCAGTCTGGGGGCTTTTTTAATAATAAAGTAGATAAGATATAGACGGTCTTATCGCCAATGCGACATAATACAAAAGGCTGGGCTCAGTTTGCCGTGAAGCCTGTTGTTCGTCTACACAATGAACTGATAAATTGCATTAAAATGAACAGCCTTTCTCCCCCACAAATCTGAAAAAAGAACCTCAGATAAGGCATTTTAAAGGTTACAGTGAAACCAGGTTCATTACACAGAATGGACCTACTAATATTAACGCAGGGGAATAAAGAACCATTTCATGATACAGAAGCACACAGTGTGGGATAAGTATTTGCTTAGGATAAATCACATTATTCAGTACTTAACTATTCCTGCCTTACTACTTCTCTTGTGAGTGCAGTATTTAGAAAATCTATTTAGTCGCCACGTTTTCCTGACCGTTCAAACTCACTCTGCCCTCAGTCATTTTAATTATGTTTGTTTGTCTGCGCATTGCTTTTAAACGTCCCCGTTACTTAATGGCAATCTTTGTTACTCCGTATCCTAGTTTTCCTTGTCAGAGTCCTACTGGCGTGATGTTTTGCCTTGACAAATATATGGTTTATCTATCCCACCTTAAACAAAAATGGACATAACACGTCTCCAGGTTTCTGACTTTTGCTCCACCCCTTCCTAACTGCCCAAGAGGAAGCTAGCTTCCTGCTAAAGAGCTACTCCCATGTAAGTACAGGAATTCTCGTATTATCAACAGGGCCGAACTGGGAACCCAAAGCAGCCATGGAAATTTTGTCGGACCAGCCCACCAGGGAGTGGGGATTGCAAGAGTGTTGCACTGGTGTGTTTGTTACTGGTGGACATTATTGCAGTGCTGGTGCAAAACCAGCCCCCACCACTGTAAAACCAGCCTCCACCCTTCCAGCCTCCCAGGGAAACACCCAGTGCCCGCTACGGCCAGTCCAGCCCTGATTATCAACTGCAGATGTGCTACATCTCCACCTCCTTGGGATTGTCTCAACTCTCTTTGGGGGTGGTATATGTTCACCCACTCGCTCCATGCACCAATGACCCTGCACATGTTTTATGCTCCATAAGGTATGAAACAAGCTCTCTGCATGTCCCTTCCCTCGAAGGAGTGGACGGGCAGATAACCAGGACCGTGACTTACTGATATGAAAATTACCAGGGAGTAACTGCGCCATTGGGACATGAGATTGCACCCGAGCAAAAAGGTGACCGCTTGGGCTGGGGACAACGACATTCAATGTAAATGAATATAGCAACATCAGGTGAAGTTGTTATAAAACAAAAAACATAACACAATATTACGAGTGTTCAAAGTTTACAGATGTATGGATCTGTCAATCAAGATCTGCGGAAAAACCTACACCCATTTGCAACCGGGTAAGGACCTTTCTGTGACAGACAATAAGTGGCAAAGAAGGAATCCACCTTGATGAAAGAAATAATGGAAAGGGCTCAAGGAACACCCGGGGCATGGAGACATTCCTCCTCAGCTGAGGAAGGACTGGGGGACAACAACTTATAGGATCAAATCCTTTGAGCCGTGAAATCTAGATGTATGGAAGTAGGGGTTCAGGAATGTTCCATCAGCATGTAGGTCATTCATAACACCACCAGAGAGCTCGTTCCAACATAAAACTCGCCATTTGATTCGGCAACTGCTGCTGCAGTATTTCATAAGCTTATGAATCAAGTTTTGAATAGAATTGAAGGAGCCAAAGTTTTGCAGGACAATATTTTAATTATTGGAAAGGATCAGACTGAACATGACTGAACATGATTGCAATTTAAGGAAGGGTGTACCTGTGTTAAACTTGCTGGGTTAACTATCAAGTGTAGCAAATGTTAATGTGGCAAACAGGAAGTAGAATATTTAGGACATAACATTTCCAAAGATGGAGTACAAGTAAACAATGATCATGTGGAGACCATTTTAAAGGCACTAGAATCAAAGTCTAAAGGACAACGGTTATTTTTGGGACTTCTGGAATTCTACTTTAGGTTCATTATGAGTTATTCTGCTAAAGTGAAATCCGTGCATCACTTTATGAAAAAGAATTCTAAAGTCTTGTGGGACCAAAATCAATAATAGTGTATTGAGTTGACAAAACAAAAAATGTTGAAAGCACCATGTTCAAAGCCATTTTTGCTTGGAAGAAAATATATAACTTCAGCTGATATTGTATTGAAGCAGTCCTAATGCAGCAGTATTTAATTTATATTAGAACATTGGAATGTTGGGAGCTCCATTGAAAACAATGGAGTGCTCCGGGCTTATAATGGAGTGGTGTGGCTCACTGGTTAGAGGCAGCAGACCCGGAAGCAGGGGACAGCCCGGGACCAGGGTTCAATTCCTGACGCAGCAGGGTCTTGGACCAGGGCCAGCGGACTCGATAATTCTCGCCTCGGTGCCTACTCTAACCAGGGATCACACTCGGCAACTCTAGGCATTTGCTTGCCTCATCTCCACAACGGCCCCCCACATTCGCCGGGGATGCCTGGTTTCACCTTGGAGATACCCAGTAGGGACCATCTCACAGGGATAGCCAGGACGGGTTCCCCAGTGGTCTACAGCGCCGGGACACTTCAGAGTAGCTGTGCGCTGAATAAAATTAAAATAACATAACATAATGGCTGGTATAAGCCTGGAGCACCAACATTCCAATGTGTCTTTGTTCACAGCTCTGGCTCTGAACAAAGACTTCAGGGAGCCTGAGGGGATTTCAATCCCCTCGCGCTCCCTGAAGGCTTTGTTTTGTTAGAACATTCTGCCCTCTAGTGGCAGAATATTCTAATAGCCTTATAGCCCTTCGTAGCAGGGCTATACCGGCTTTTAAAGTCCCTCTGCTTTGTTAAAGTCCCTCGCCTTCGGCTCGGGCCTTTAACGCTGCAGCGGGCCTTTAACAGCTGGTGTAGCCCGCTACGGCGGGCTATAAGGCTATAAAAGAAAAAACGTGTCGGGCCCTAATGAGGAGGCCACTGCAGCGTGCACTACCCATTACCCCTGCCAGTGCTGCCAATGACAGTACTAACACAACTACTGCCTTAGCACACCATAAAGTGTGACAATGCAGACTATTCCAGACCCCCAAAGCTATAAGAATGGCTTGGGAGGCAGGTATCAGCCATTTGTAATGTATCGTGAATTAATTAACATCTGATGTTGTGCTAATCTCTAAATTAAACAGTGCCAACATGTGACAGACTGTCATAAGTGCCGGTGTTGACAATTAAGTGCCTGTGCTGGGCATTGGAAACCCCTAGCACAAATCAAGCACTGTGATGCAGAAAGATGCAACGAAAGCAAGAATTCAAGAGTATAGTTTGAGGGCTTCGGATCCAGCTGAATGAAATCACTCAGTATTAGAAAAAGAATTACCAGCTTGTGCTTGGGCATGTCATCGTTTCAGAACTTATTTAAAGAAAATTAAATGTGTTTAAAAAATATATTAAGCACTTGGAATATATGCCAGTGCCAAATGGAGGAAGATCAATGACAGGAATGCTCAGCACTAAAATGACAGGTCTACCAATTTACTATTAGGTATATTTCAGGGAGAGTGAATAACCGCGCCTATGGCTCATCCAGATGGTCTTTGAAAGAGGGTGCTGGAAGCGAATGATATGGCCATGACTGTGAGGTTGCTGTCACATATGAGCATATTTTGGATAGAGTTGGAGGGACTAACGTGGAGTTTTGTCTGAGGAAATTGGATCTAGGAGATGGAGAAGAAAAGTACTTTGACGGCCAAATAATACAAATGCATAAGACAAATGCTTTGTTTTTAGCAAATTGACACGTGAGTTGTCGATAGAGAATAGATAGTGTTGAGAGGTGACAAAACTGTGCCATCAGAAGAATTCCTAAAGATTATATGAAAAGCATGGTATGAGGGACACGTTGGCATGTGGTCCACCAACTGGAGGGCACGGAAACATTGAATATAATTGGCCCCATCTCATGTGTGATGCTGTCAGCCAGTGCTTGCTTTTCGGCCATTGCTCTCTAGAATGTTTGGACCCATAGTAGCAGCAATAAAAGGAACTACGAGTCCCAGAATTCAGTGCATTAGGCTAAAAGACGTGGCTGGCTTAATGTTACACTTGCTGAATGCCAGAAGCGTACATTTGGCAGCAATGTAAATGTAGGAGATGACAAAGATTTCCGTGTAGACGGAACAATTTAAATGTTTTGGGGGCAGCATTAGCAATGAAAGTCATCAATGGTGATGAAATTATTGAAGGCCCCAAGTATCGATTCGTACAGTACAAATCAATGTTCGTCCTATTCCAGACACCTATAATAATTTCTTTTATAATCACAGAAGCAGACTTTACGTAGAATACCGAGTGTTTAATAATTCATTAATTGACATGGTAACAGCAAGGACTTTATACAGAAATCTCACATACATGGCCTTGGTAATATTCAACAAAAAATATAAAAACGAAAATACCTCCTTTGCAAATAGCACAAGCGAAAAATTCTATGAATATTCATAGACATGCAATTCAGATGAACTCTTGCATCTGGCTTCCCAGCAACACTTTTAATGTTAAAAGCAGGTTAACACATGCACAATAATATTAGATTTCTTTATTGCCGAGTCGGTTGCCAGGATAATTGCTGAAATGTAAAAAATAAATCACTATGCAAATTTCATTCAAGCTACAGCATCGTCATTACTGGTTTACTTTGCGGCTCGTCTCAGATACTGCATTGCACCTGGCATAATGTGGCACTCCACAACATGGGTGAAGATTAGTGTATGTAAGGCCCATGTCTGAACTAATGACATTTAACAGGGGGGGGTGTGGTCAGCTAGTGAGGGAGTGAGTCCCACTGCTTCAGAGCCCCAGCTGGAAGACCCCATCCAATGTCATCCTACTGATCTAGTGAGCCTGGCACGGCGGGAGGGCTCTACATCACACGATATTACCCTGATGGGGACTGGGCGGTTCCCGCTGGGCACTTTGGAGACATCTTGCACGGACTGCGCGGTCCGTTTAAAAAATAGCGGCCACGAGATCCCAGCGAGACAGGGGAGAATGACTAGGGAATAGGGTGCAGGGTCTCCTAGAGCTGCCGGGTGACGTGTAGATTGCCCGAAGCTCCTAGGAGACGCACCCTGTGATCCAGAGCCTGTCCCGGTGGGGCAGTACTGCACTTGACAGACCGGCGCTGCGGTACGCATGAGGGGAGCACAGCAACGGAGGAGGTGAGCAAGCGGCCTTTGTGTGGCGCTCCCTGTGTGATCTGCTCCTGACCCTGACAGACCTGGCGGCGAGAGGCATTCCTGCTCACCCCCCCCCACACAGGTAGCAGCTTTATCCCTGAATGAGTTCACACACCTGATGCGCGGGGCACCTACAGGGTCCCTGGGGCAGACCACGAGTGATTATTTTTTACTTGCTGGCCCGGCCTGTACTAAAATGCCACGGATAGCCTGGTGGAGGTCCTGCGGTGGGTTGGCGGGGCCTGCAGGCGGAGGAGTCAAAGACAAAACCTGTTCCTAGAAGGGGCCCCTGTGCCCATTGAGACGGTACCTACGCAGCAGGCTTGAAACAGTGCCAGCTCTTGTGCTCCCCAAGTGCGGAGCCTCCTGGTGTACTGGGTGCGTCCCTTCATTCACTATGGCACCCAAGTGCTTAATTTGTAAAATATTAAGTGCCAGGGCTCTGATCAGGAGGCCACTGCAGCTTGCACCACACATCGCCCCTGTCATCACTGCCAAAACATCTGCTAACCATCTCTCTCGTATGCAAATGCAACAGTTCAGATTTTTCCAGGTCCCCAAAGCTAAAGGAATGGCTGGGCAAGCAGGTATTAGTAATTTTTAGGTCTTACCTGGCGTTAGCAGCGCGCACGCGCTGCGAACGCCATGCGAGGGCTTCTTGGAATCAATACTGTTACAGAAGTCGTGTCTCTGCTCTGCCTGCAATTTTCATTAGTGCGCGTCTTGAATGTGTCGTCATGGATTATGCAAAACACAGTGTAATAATTGCACCGGAGGCATTTTAATCCCTCCTGATTGCCACCCTGTCCACTTTTGGCCCCGCCCACCTGGTTTGGATCTTTTACTTGCAGCGGGAGACAGAGTCTCTTAATTAGCCGCTAAGCACTTTTGTTTGGTATTACCGCGTTTACCTTCAACAATGGTTGACGCGCCTTTCATTTCTCTGGCGCGGCTTGTTTTTGTAGTTTTAGTCTCTGGCGTGGCTTGTTGTAAGATGGGCAGGTTCGAGCGCGTTAAGGTGACCATGTTGTTCATGCTTACATTTCGGCTTGTTTTTGTAGTTTTAGTCTCTGGCGCGGCTCGTTGTAATATGGGCAGGTTCGAGCGCGTTAAGGAAACAATGTTGTTCATGCTTACATTCCAAGTGCTTAATATAACGTTGTTTTTAACAGCAGTCCGCATGGCCCCGTTGCTGGACTCATTATCGCCCCACTCCCTACCCCATCCTTGCATGAATGTGGTGGCTGCCCCCTTTTGCTTGGTTCTGCATATCAGTGCGTCAGCTGCCTCGTCCCCCTCCATTGCTTGTTATTTGAAGACTGCGCACATTGTAACAACATGCAGTCCATAGCAGATAATTTTTAAGACGTTATGTTGCTGGTGAACATGTCACGTAAATGGGACATTTTTATCCCAAAATGTGCAGAGAGAACAGAGACGGATTCAAAATTGATGGGTGATGTTATTCACGAAGATCAAGGAACCCGTGAACGTTGGGAGAAAAGACAACTGTAATTACGCACTGCTATAATTAAGACAATCACTACAAACGTCTTAAATGTAGTAGTGGATAATTGCAGTTTTCTTTATTCCTAACTTTCACTGGTTTCATGGTTGTGACAACATCGCTGCCTGCATGGGGCAGATCCAGTTATATGTTGCTTCTGTTCTGGTGAAAAAGTAGGGGTTGGGTTGGGTGAGGACGGGTGACTTCTGCCACTTATGGGCAAAGCTCTCATTAGAATGGTGCACAGTCTGCTGCAAATTCGATGTTGGGCATTTATTAACCCATTTAGCACCACAAAGTTAAACTACTTGATATTTCAGACCTTTAAGCAGCATAACGTTCCCTATAAAAAAAGGATTCCAGCAATGCCGTAATGGAGGCAGAGCCAGAATTCACTAAGGCTGTTGCGGGTTCCACTGTTGAGACTGTGCTGCTTAAGGATTTCCTTAGAGAGAAATGCCAATGTATTTTTTCTTGTAACTGGCTACTTCTGCAATTCCAAGACTATGGAGGGGATAGGAATTTAGATAAACACTCGAAGGTCTCACATCTGCCCCTCCTAAGCCTCGCAGGCTTGCGGGCATCCACACCTTAACCATCGCTCGCCGAGATATTTCTCCCCTGCCCATGCACTCCATCGATATATTTATTTCTGTTTTACAAACAATTCTCCCAATTATCAAGTACAAATCGTCAGAATGTCGCAGACACGCCTACGTGATGCAAGGCAATATCAGGAAAGCGGCAGACAATGCACAGGAACCCACAACTGACCACATCGGGTTTCTTTGCAGTCTAGAGGCGCTGGGCAGTGGGTGTACAGCGCACTAACAATGTATATTTTAACAATCAAATAAACAGTTGTGCGAATGTCAGCTAAAGCCTGCTTTAAAGATAACGAGAAGGATGATGACAAGCTATGATGCCTTCAGCTGCTAATCCGCAGCTCGGAGATTCTGAAGGCAGCTTGCAGGCCAATGGTAGAGGAAATGTGGGATTCACACACACGTGCTGTGGGCACAACATTTTGTCCACTTTTATTTTTAAATACAGGGTGTTGATATGTACGAAGCAAATATATTCATTAAACCCCAGGGGGCAGACTTACAAGCCCCTTGTGCCACTTTTGCGTCACTTTTAACATGGGAAAAGTGATGGAAAAGTGACGCAAAAGTGGCGCAAGGGGCTTGTAAATCTGCCCCCAGAGATGGTGACGACCAGCGTAACCACTCCATGCGTCTGAAAACAAACAGCGATTTGTCATAAAAGAATATATTACATTTTAAAACATTGGGAGTGTCAGATCCCTGAGATAAAGAAAGGACTGCAGTTTCGCTTGCACCGTATCATATGTGTGTCATGTAGATCTGAATCAACTTGTTTTAAAACAGAACATTTCCAAAACAAGGCCCACTCTTGGCAGTGATTTGTTTGCCCTTAAATAATATGTCAACATCACCCTACTATTGCCTTCTACTTTGTTTAGTGCTCACTGTGACTTGGAGAGCACCGCGCCATTGTGTTAATTTAAAATGTGGGTATTCAGACAGATAGACACATAGGGGCAGATTTACAAGAAAGTGATGCATCTATAGAGATTAATCACTTTCCTTGCGCCACCCTAAAATACTGCTTGCGCCAATATGGATGCGCCGTATTTACAATACGGCGCACCATGGCGGAAGGATTGACAGATGCGTCAGAAATTCTGACGCATCTGTGGGGCAAAAGTCACGCATTGCTGGAGTCGTGTCGCAAGCACGACGCAACTCCAGCAATGCATTTTGTGACCTATTCCCACTACACTGCGTCACTCCTTACACCTTCTTCAAGCAGGCGTAAGGTTTTGACGCAGTGGCGTCCTAAAAGTAACGCAGTGAAATCTTGTAGATTTCACTGCGTCACTTTTACAAGGCTTTCCTGCGTAGGAACGCCCCCCTGCATACATTATACCTGACGCAGGTATAATGTGACGCAGGGCTTTACAACGCGACGCATCTCCCTAGATGCGTCACTTTGTAAATAGGGAGCATTGTTTGCGCCCCCATTGAGTCAAAAAAAGTGGCGCAATGGCGGCGCAAAGAGGCGCAAGGGGCTTGTAAATCTGCCCCATAATTTCAAACACACCTGTCTGAGTTACTGCTGTAAAATGTATGTGTGTGTTTCGGAGCATTGTAAGATTCATTCTCGTATAAGCATACCTCTGCATATACTAACAGTAGAATGTTGTAGCAGGTACCATTGGTGTCATTTATTTTCCACCTCCCCTCCCTCATAAGTTATTTTCCGGTTCTCCAGCGCCACAAAGTCATACAAAGGGCAACAGCGCTGTACAAATATAATCACTCCACCGCAAACAAAAATAAAAAACATTGTCATTTACAACTCCAATAGGTCTAACTTTAACAAATGCGAGACCGATTGCATTGCAAATGCTTGTTTAATGTATATTGTTTTCCTAAACAACTGATATACTGCTCATCTCTAAATTACATGAGCCGCGCCACCTTGTGGCAGACTGCCCTAAGTGTAGTGTTGACAATTAGGTGCCGGTGCCGAGCACCGGAAACCAATTAAGTGCTGGTGCTCAGCACCGGAAAGCTCCAGCTCAAATTACGTACTATGGCACCATCAGCACTGTACTGGGCATATGATACCTTGGAGTGCGCCAGAGGAGAAGTGCCCATGGGGCAGTAACTGGAGTCATAAGGTTGGCAGAAGTGGGCACTGGGGATCGCGACTATATTGGGGACGTTGCGTGTGAAGACAGTTGCAGCCCCAACAGTGCGTGCCTCTCCTGACAGGTGCTCCTGAGTCCGAACCGGATATCTTGCCAAGAGTTTACCTCGGCCTGGAGAATGTGAACTATCCCACAGAATACTGCCCTGTCCTGCCGACCAATGAGCACTGTTTGACACGTAAAAGAAGTGTTCCTCGCTGCCCCGCACGTGGCAGAGGCGCGTACGAGCACCACCCAGGGGGACCTGAGGATCCTGCGTGCTGTTTGGCCACCATGGCAAGGCGGCGAGGAGGCAAGATCAGAAGGTAGGGGCTCAACAGCCAAGCAAGGAAAGCACCACTGGCAGGGGGCAGGAGTACTCCCATCATCACAGGAGGGGACCCAGGAAGAGGGGTTTACAAACCGAGATATTATGCATGCCATCACTGCCTACAGGGAGGCACTGGAGACAAAGTTTGATGCACTGGAAGTAGACCTGAGTCTCCTGAAGGATGACCATAGGTGCCTTGCGGAAAGAGTCACCACTACAGAGTGCACACCAGCAGATGTACTTCATATATCTCTACCCTGAGGGACAGACTCGCTACCATGGGAGATAAGGTCCACTTTCTTGAGGCTAGAGCTGAAGCCAGTGAAAAAAGATCAAGGAGACACAACATCCGAGTCATAGGCCTCCAGGAGCTCACTGAGGTGAAAAACATGGTGACCTACCTGGAACGATGGCTACGTGAGGAGGTAGCACCAGAGGCGCTCTCTTCTTTCTATGCACTAGAGAGGGCGCACAGGGTTCCAGCTAGGCTGCCCCTGCCCGGACCGCCACCGCGCTTGATAGTGGCTAGTATAATACAGAGACCACAATCATATTCTTGTGCAGGCCAGGCTCCAGGGAGACCTCCAAATCGCTAACTACAAGGTTAGAATCTTCCCAGACTTTACTAATGAGGTCCAAAAGCAACATTACATTTTTATGGAAGCCAATCACTAGCTATGACAGTTGGGCCTGCCCTATGCTATGAGGTTCTTGGCCCGTCTAAGAATGGTGATGCCAGTGGGGCGCAATTATTTCGAACCACGCTAGCGGTGTGGGATTGGGTCGAGGTGCACCCACAAGTAGGACCCAGCCAGAGGTCCCCTAGGTGCACACCTCGGTGAAAGAAAGTGAGGAACCACAGTGAAAGGGCTCTCTCGGAGACTGGAGTTCAACATGAGCAACAGACCGCAGTCAAGGTAGTAGATGCGATGAGCAGGAGTGGACTGAGCCTGCCACCATCACTGAGCGGCGCAAACAGGACTCGGATCGCACAAGAGACAACAGGTCGTCGGAGCACTCAAAGGATGAGCTGCCCAGGGTTCCACCTTGCACAGCAGATTAACTTATTTGATGCTTATGGGGAGATGAGTGGACTTGCAATTAGGTATGAGATGACTCGGGTTAATAGCTTTTGATTCTGTGGAATGAATTCAGTGGAGCACTCCTGGGAAACACATTCTGTCACTACAACTAGTCGGCTGGGGAACTGGTTCGGAGATGACGAAACGGTCACTGCTGGTCTCCCTGTTGAGGTTTCTGTGCGTACGCGTACACGCACATATGCATGCCTGTTGGCTGAATGGTTGGATGGGGGCATTGCCCTGCTTGTTCTGGTGTGTAGGAGTTGGGATGTTTGCTGTTTGTTGGGGAGCAGGAGTTGGTGAATGTCTCGGGTGAAAATATCTTCCTGTGTGAACGTGAGTGGTGTGACACAGCTGAGGCACGATGGTCCGACGAGGGGTTTTTATGTATCCCTCCTCTGCTCAATGATGCCCTCCGTGACATAGAAAGTATTATTATGGATTATCAGGGGATGCACATTATGGCTAAATGGCTCATGATCTTCTCATATCTAAATAGGCGTGGGTTATAGATAACGCTGTTTCAAGAAACACACCCCCGGCTAAAAAGGGGGTAGCGCTACGACATAGATGGACAAATCAGGCCTACTGCACAGATTCCTCTTCTTTTGCGAGGGGAGTTCTGGTGTGGGTGAGACTTGGGCTCCCCTTCCAGCAAACTGGGCACCTGATCCATCCCTCGGGCCGCTATGTAGTGGTCACGGACAGTTAAATGGACGGGATATTACTATATGTAGCATTTATGAACCAAATGTGAAGCAAGTGTCCTTTCTGGCTGAGCTTTCAAGAGTATTAGCCCCTTATCTGGTGGGACAGGTCCTCTTGGGAGGAGGTAATAATTGTGTAGCTGACCCACCCATGGACAGTTCCCATTCCCGGTTGAATGACTCCCTAATAGACAGGGCGACCAGAGCATTCACACACTGGCAATCACAATGGGGCCTGGTGAATTCCTGGAGGTCACACCACCCAAGAGAACATGATTATTCCTTTTCCTCACATTTGCATGATCTCCATGTGTGGCTGGATCCATTCTTGTGCCTGCCTGTAATGCATGAGATGGTCAGAACCTTGGAGTACCTTTCCAGAACAGTGTCTGATCATAATCCCCTCCTGCTTTATCTAGGTTGGGAGGGAGAGAGGCCCTGCATACCGATGTGGAGACAAAATATGGAGGCACTGGAAGACCCAGTCTTCTGAGATACAATTGGAGAGGCCATCAGATGATATTTTGCTGAAAATACTGTCTCCGCCTGAAAACCCCAGCTGGAATGGGATTCATTAGGGGCAGGTGCATCTCAAAGTCAGTGGAGGTTTGGAGGACCCTACTGGCAGAAGTGACCACAACTGAGAAAGAGTTGAAGGGCACTGAAAGGTGCAGGCCTGGAAACCCCGAGTGCAGGCGAACCTTTTGAAAGCTAAAGAAAAGGTAGCGGAACCAGTAGATTGGTTACGTTGTTTCGACTACAGAAACTACATGATACGGGCAAATGGTTAAAGAGAACACACTGGCTCGCTGTTGGCTTGCAAATCCGTCCCAACGGGGCTAGGTGGTGATGAAGCTCACTACAGACTGGAGTTGCACGCTATATCGCCAGACAGACATTAACTTCCAGTTCCATGGCTAATATGCCAACTTTTAGAGTAGTGCAGCCTATCTCTCAGTTGTTGATATTGAGACCTTTCTGCTGGCCAAGTCTACGCGAGAGGCCCTGCTTGTGCCCATTGTAAAGCCTGGCAAACCGGCTACCAACATACGGGCTTACTGGCAGTTGTCGATGCTGAACATTGACTATAAGATATTAAGCTGAATATTGGCCACCCACCTGTTGCCACACATGGCAGCACTTAGACATCGGAATCAGGCAGGTTTTATCCCAGGGCGCAATACAGCCCTAGATATATTCAGAGACTTCTCTGGTTGCTGGAAGCAGATTCATTCTACAAAGAAGCATTGATCTTTGCAGTTAAGATCGAGAAGATATTTAATAGCCTAGAACGGGCCTTCCTCTATCAGGTGATGCTGTGCTTTAGGCATAGACAGGGATTTGTGGTCTGTACACAAATCTATCGTCAAGAGTCAAAACGTGTCGTATCATCTCAGATAGTTACCATGTGGAACGTAGCACGCGGCAAGGGTGCCCTTTGTCCCCCTTGCTCCTTGACCTGGACATGGAGCCCCTGGCCTGTTGTGCCAGGATGGGGACCGCCTACTGGGGTATCACGCTAGGCGAGCAAATCCAGCACATTGCCCTGTACACCAACGACTAATTATTTATCCTCCAGAATGCTGAGGAAGCCTTTAAGCGTTACAACAAACAAATGATGGACGGAATGCTGACAATGCATACATTCTCCCCCAGTCAAGAGATCTGGGTTAAATCCATCGTTCTTTTGCCCACTACACCACCCCAGTTCAGACATGGCCATATGCAAATCAGTCTTGACCCTGTGCCTCATGGGAACAGTCCAGCCCGAACTGCCAAGCCATGTCTTCCCTGGACCGGAATCAAGCATCCTAGGACCGGTTTCTGGCTATCAGCCGTCATCAGCCAGGATAGCTTGACTCCAGTGGCGTAGTGAGCACGGGTCCCACGTCTGGGAATACCCATCCCACTTAGGGCGAAAAGCGTTACAACAAACAAATGATGGACGGAATGCTGACAATGCATACATTCTCCCCCAGTCAAGAGATCTGGGTTAAATCCATCGTTCTTTTGCCCACTACACCACCCCAGTTCAGACATGGCCATATGCAAATCAGTCTTGACCCTGTGCCTCATGGGAACAGTCCAGCCCGAACTGCCAAGCCATGTCTTCCCTGGACCGGAATCAAGCATCCTAGGACCGGTTTCTGGCTATCAGCCGTCATCAGCCAGGATAGCTTGACTCCAGTGGCGTAGTGAGCACGGGTCCCACGTCTGGGAATACCCATCCCACTTAGGGCGAAAAGCGTTACAACAAACAAATGATGGACGGAATGCTGACAATGCATACATTCTCCCCCAGTCAAGAGATCTGGGTTAAATCCATCGTTCTTTTGCCCACTACACCACCCCAGTTCAGACATGGCCATATGCAAATCAGTCTTGACCCTGTGCCTCATGGGAACAGTCCAGCCCGAACTGCCAAGCCATGTCTTCCCTGGACCGGAATCAAGCATCCTAGGACCGGTTTCTGGCTATCAGCCGTCATCAGCCAGGATAGCTTGACTCCAGTGGCGTAGTGAGCACGGGTCCCACGTCTGGGAATACCCATCCCACTTAGGGCGAAAAGCGTTACAACAAACAAATGATGGACGGAATGCTGACAATGCATACATTCTCCCCCAGTCAAGAGATCTGGGTTAAATCCATCGTTCTTTTGCCCACTACACCACCCCAGTTCAGACATGGCCATATGCAAATCAGTCTTGACCCTGTGCCTCATGGGAACAGTCCAGCCCGAACTGCCAAGCCATGTCTTCCCTGGACCGGAATCAAGCATCCTAGGACCGGTTTCTGGCTATCAGCCGTCATCAGCCAGGATAGCTTGACTCCAGTGGCGTAGTGAGCACGGGTCTCACGTCTGGGAATACCCATCCCACTTAGGGCGAAAAGCGTTACAACAAACAAATGATGGACGGAATGCTGACAATGCATACATTCTCCCCCAGTCAAGAGATCTGGGTTAAATCCATCGTTCTTTTGCCCACTACACCACCCCAGTTCAGACATGGCCATATGCAAATCAGTCTTGACCCTGTGCCTCATGGGAACAGTCCAGCCCGAACTGCCAAGCCATGTCTTCCCTGGACCGGAATCAAGCATCCTAGGACCGGTTTCTGGCTATCAGCCGTCATCAGCCAGGATAGCTTGACTCCAGTGGCGTAGTGAGCACGGGTCCCACGTCTGGGAATACCCATCCCACTTAGGGCGAAAAGCGTTACAACAAACAAATGATGGACGGAATGCTGACAATGCATACATTCTCCCCCAGTCAAGAGATCTGGGTTAAATCCATCGTTCTTTTGCCCACTACACCACCCCAGTTCAGACATGGCCATATGCAAATCAGTCTTGACCCTGTGCCTCATGGGAACAGTCCAGCCCGAACTGCCAAGCCATGTCTTCCCTGGACCGGAATCAAGCATCCTAGGACCGGTTTCTGGCTATCAGCCGTCATCAGCCAGGATAGCTTGACTCCAGTGGCGTAGTGAGCACGGGTCCCACGTCTGGGAATACCCATCCCACTTAGGGCGAAAAGCGTTACAACAAACAAATGATGGACGGAATGCTGACAATGCATACATTCTCCCCCAGTCAAGAGATCTGGGTTAAATCCATCGTTCTTTTGCCCACTACACCACCCCAGTTCAGACATGGCCATATGCAAATCAGTCTTGACCCTGTGCCTCATGGGAACAGTCCAGCCCGAACTGCCAAGCCATGTCTTCCCTGGACCGGAATCAAGCATCCTAGGACCGGTTTCTGGCTATCAGCCGTCATCAGCCAGGATAGCTTGACTCCAGTGGCGTAGTGAGCACGGGTCCCACGTCTGGGAATACCCATCCCACTTAGGGCGAAAAGCGTTACAACAAACAAATGATGGACGGAAGGCTGACAATGCATACATTCTCCCCCAGTCAAGAGATCTGGGTTAAATCCATCGTTCTTTTGCCCACTACACCACCCCAGTTCAGACATGGCCATATGCAAATCAGTCTTGACCCTGTGCCTCATGGGAACAGTCCAGCCCGAACTGCCAAGCCATGTCTCCCCTGGACCGGAATCAAGCATCCTAGGACCGGTTTCTGGCTATCAGCCGTCATCAGCCAGGATAGCTTGACTCCAGTGGCGTAGTGAGCACGGGTCCCACGTCTGGGAATACCCATCCCACTTAGGGCGAAAAGCGTTACAACAAACAAATGATGGACGGAATGCTGACAATGCATACATTCTCCCCCAGTCAAGAGATCTGGGTTAAATCCATCGTTCTTTTGCCCACTACACCACCCCAGTTCAGACATGGCCATATGCAAATCAGTCTTGACCCTGTGCCTCATGGGAACAGTCCAGCCCGAACTGCCAAGCCATGTCTTCCCTGGACCGGAATCAAGCATCCTAGGACCGGTTTCTGGCTATCAGCCGTCATCAGCCAGGATAGCTTGACTCCAGTGGCGTAGTGAGCACGGGTCCCACGTCTGGGAATACCCATCCCACTTAGGGCGAAAAGCGTTACAACAAACAAATGATGGACGGAATGCTGACAATGCATACATTCTCCCCCAGTCAAGAGATCTGGGTTAAATCCATCGTTCTTTTGCCCACTACACCACCCCAGTTCAGACATGGCCATATGCAAATCAGTCTTGACCCTGTGCCTCATGGGAACAGTCCAGCCCGAACTGCCAAGCCATGTCTTCCCTGGACCGGAATCAAGCATCCTAGGACCGGTTTCTGGCTATCAGCCGTCATCAGCCAGGATAGCTTGACTCCAGTGGCGTAGTGAGCACGGGTCCCACGTCTGGGAATACCCATCCCACTTAGGGCGAAAAGCGTTACAACAAACAAGCCTTTAAGGGCACCTGGGACCTGCTGGGTCAGAGCGGTGTTGGGGTTACCATTCAAGTGCCAGAAATCTTGCCTGTTCTCCAGGAGGGCAGATAGAGCTAGATAGAGGGTTTGGGAGGGGTCAATAGGGAACATTGTTGTCTGTCTTACTTGGGGGTGCAGATATATCATAAACCAGCAGACCTCCTGGAGGGCAAAGTGGGCAGGGCTGTTTGTGCAATTCGTTCCAGTGCTGACCTTTGGACCATCCTCCCTCTGTCTGAAGCGGGAAGGGTGGCTCTGCTGAAAATGATAGCCTTCTCCCGGCAGTTGTACTACTTCATGGTCCTGCTGATCTTGATCTCCTGGGGCGTCTTTTGAGACCTTAACATGATTATTACGAGCTTTATCTGGGGATCGGGTCTCAGGAGGGAAGCTTTGACCACGCTCCAGAGGCCAACGGAAGAGGGGGCTTCTGGACTTCGTGACTTACTATTTAGCTGCACAGTATCAGTGGCTGACCCAATGAGTCATGGGCAGACTTACACCTGGTAGACAGCTGGGCCCTTATGTCCCAGACCTTTGAAAATTGTCGAGAGTACTACTGTGTCTCAACACGCCTAGCGCTGGAGACTCCATGGAGTTTCGGGTACTGTGCTGTTGATGGACCAGGGTCATGCAGAAGATGAGGTGCAGATGCCCTACTCCTCGGACATTCTTCTGGAGTTCCTGACAGAGCTCCCGCATGGGGGTGATTGTCGAGAACTGGCGGATTGGTTGGTGGAGGATGGGACGATGGTTGGGGCCATTTCTGAAACTGAGCTATTACTACCTACTGTTCGAAGACTTTAGAGAGTGGTATGACTTTACTTGCTGTCACTTCTTATTGCATGGTGTGGTCACAGTGGTGAGCCACAGACATTGGCGGATGGGCTCATCCGAGGAGCCTCAGGCCGGGGGCTGTCATTATGTAGTCGCTTCGTCAGGAATCTACAAGGCAATCACTTGTCTCTATCGGTGACTGCTCAGTGACTTGCTGCTACCGTCAGATATTTTGAGAGCCCGCTGGTAGGGGGACCTGGGAATCCCCATACCAGAGAAAGATCGGGAGACACTTGTAGCCCGCATGAGTATAGTTTCATGGAATGCGAGATTTAAGCACATTAATTTTTATGTGTCCCATAGGGCGTACCTCACTTTAGGAAGCATTATTAGGTGTTTTGCGGTAGACGATGTGAAATGGCCCGATGTGGAGAAGTTGGGGCTGACATTCTCTAAATGTTCCTAGAATGCCCACACTTGAGGCATTACTGGGAGAATATTGCAAGGGACCTGGATGGGATTACTAAGCAAGAGGTTCAATGCACTACCGGGTACTGCCTCTGGTTCCAGCACACAGCCAAGACTAAGACCACAAGTACGTTTCAGAATCTAGCCCTGGTTTTAGGGAAAAGGGACCTGCGGGGCACAGGGGGGGGTAGCTTGTGGGAAAACTGATAAGGTGATCTTGATATGAAGGAGAAGTGTGCCTCAGAGAGGCCAGGAGAGGGCTTGGATCACAAGACATAGCCATGGTATGGAAGTCCTTAGTGGGAGAACTACAGAACCCTGATCCCTCATTGCAGGAAGAGATGCCGAGCACCCTGTCAACAAGTACACTTATGCAGCTGCATGTGGGGCCAGGCTCTTACAACCAGGGAATACCTGCCGAGGGAGAGAGTAGTAACAATTCTTCGAGAGGCCTGGGATAATACATGGACTGCCTTTAAGATCTAGGCACAGGGATAGAGCAGAACACAATATGCCAGACTTCGCAGATGGGTGAGGCACCACCAAGGATGTTTGCAGTCTCCAACCTCTATGTTCTCAACGCTGCACTGTGCCAGGTTTTTTATTGGTAACTCTGTATACTGTGTACATTCATATGTCAATAGTATGAATGTACGTTACCCATGAGCATGACCGTGAGAACTTGGCAATGCCCAGTAATACAATGTGCATATGGCTGAATGACTTGTCTTGGAAATGCAATAAAAGTCTGTTAACAAAAAAAAACTAATGACATCCTAGCGCTTTATCACAATGGGGGATACCTCAGACTGTCTTTCTGCAGAATCCTAAAATGAGAATAAGTGTGGTGGCATGTGGGTCATGACCTGAGGATGCATGCAGATTGGCTACAGTTAAATTTATCCTCACTTTTGTCAGGGTTTTGTTTTCCGCGGTTCACAGATATTGCTACAAACAACAGAGGAAAGGTGTGGGAAACTGGGTATTGCACTTCAGCCTCCTTGTCTGAAAATGGCTATCATACCTGTCAGTACCATATTGGACTCCAAGTATCATTGGTCCTAGTTTCAGCCAAACCAACAAATCCTTGGATTGTGCTCTTTGTGTCTGTGAGCGGTTTCATGAGGCATGGTGTTGTAATCTATGCCTGTATTCCACATGTTGTACTATCTTTTATATAGTTGGTATCTCAACTGCCAACCCCACCCCTCCTTTCCCTCCACCCTTGGTACGTCCCTCCCTTAGAACGTTGAGAGTAAAGCTCACCTTAGAATGTTGGTGAGCGTCAGTTGCCAGCTGGTGCCTGAGGATCTGGTTTAATAAGCAGCTTCTCTTCTCATCCTGAGTCCGCTGCTTACTTCTAACACATGGCTTTTGAGACCACACATGGATGTGGTTAAATGAGATTTATTAAGAAACACATCCATACAACTGACCCCAGACAGGCAAGAGCCCAACAGCCCGGTCCTAGAATCAACGTTTCCAAGGAGACATATAGAACACAACTCTATCACCTCCCAGCCACAGAATAAATATTCCCCTTTCATAAACAAAAAACATTTTAACAATAATATCAGACACCGCCGTTCCTGGACAACCTTCTCTCAGGTAAATATCTTCACAGAAAGACACCACATTATGGGTTTTGACCTCTCTGACAAATGCTACCTCAGGCCATCTAGAATAATAGTCTATCAGGACTCAAGCAAACTTGCTCTCAGTCCCTAGGCACTCAAAAGGTCCACAAATGTCAATGGTAACTCTTTCCCAAAGCCTTTCGGGAGAAATTTACAGGAGCAATGATGGTTTCTGATACTCTATACATTTTGTCACTGTCACAGTCCCTCACATACCTTTCAATGTATTAATCCATTCCCAGCCACCAATAATCATTCAGAGCTTTCATTTTCTTTGCTGAAATACCTCAATGGCCTTGATGCAGTTAATTCAACAAGCCTTTGACGCAATATAACAGGCACCACTAACTTGTCACCTCTCCTGACCACTTTATCAACCACTAATAATTCATCCCACACAGGAATGTATTCATTCAATCTTACCTTATCTTCCTGATTTAAACTTTTCCATCAGACAATTTGTCCTTCGAAAGAATTCATCATGTCATCATTGTCAACTTCCTTCAACCATTTGTCTGTTCAACTCACGCCTTTACACATAGGTCTAATCTCTGCTACCACCCAGTCTTCTTTCCTACAATCAGACTCACACTTTAGGGGCAGCCAAGACAACAGTCTGCGTAAACGTTCGTGTGCCCTCGTACACACGCAAGACCAAATGGCACCTCGCAGCCAGTTGCTTGAGCTACAACACGCAGACAACACCTTGCAGCCAGTCACTCGAGCTTCAGGATGCACCATATTAAATGTGGTAGCATGCATGAGTGGCACATCCCTCATCTCAAAGACGAAAAATACGATTCGCAAATAAAATTCAAAGTTCTGTTTTGCCTTCAGTGTGCCACTTCAACAAATATGGGAAAATTCACCTGAGAGCGATATCCTCACTCGTTACCCTGCTTCTGTCCATGGCCCGCTACACCATCACTCCTCCTCGAGTAACTCTAGGTGGGGTCGATCTTTTCAGTGTTCAAATTAAGGGCATCCCATCCTTGTCGCCAGTTTTGAGACTACACATGGATGTGGTTAAGAAACACGTGGATACAACCGACCCCAGGCAGGCAGGAACCCAACTGCTCTGTCCTGGAATCAACTTTTCCAAGAAGACATATAGAACACTTCCACATCACCTCTCAGCCACAGATTACAACAGCAGTACCATATGGGCTGGGACTTCTAGTGACAAGACAATCATGTGTGGTCACTGGAAATGTGTCTTTCAGGCTTCATTTTGACAAGCCTTCGTGAGGTTAGACTGCTGCCTTCAGGGTTATCCACTGCATGTGCGGTCTAGCACCTTCCCTACAAATTTGGGTCTTTAAGACGTGTTCAAAATAAATACATTGGGGTTAATTTCACAAAAAGAATGATTATCGAAAACAGTGATAGAGAGTATTGTTTTACATTCAATGATATGGCTTCAACCTCAAAAAGTCCCTCTCTTTATTGGTAAGAGGTCACCGTGCTTTCTATTGAGCTAATTATAGGGTTCACTGACAAAATATAGAAAAGTAAAAAATATAGAAGTAAAAAATATCGATGTAAAATTATAGAATGCAAAAATATTGACTTGAACAGGTAGGTACAAAAATATCAGAAAAAATATATCGATGTACAAAATATAGTTGTACAAAATATCAAATTTTATATATATATATATATATATATATTTACAAAAACATAGTTGTATAAAATATAACATTTTATATATATATATAAAATACAAAATATTAACTATGTTAAATTAAATTAATATAAAAAATAAAGTAGATTTAATATACATTTAAAAATATATAATAAATAAACTATATTAAAGAAAGTTAAACAGACATACATAATAATTCATATATATTTCCTTTAAAACAAAAAATTAACTAGTAATTTTAATTTATCTTATAATTTTAAAATGATATCAAAATGTACAAATATATATATCAAAATGTACAAATATATATATATAAATATATATCTATATATATATATATATATATATATATAACAACCAACGCTTGTTCCCATTTAGAAAAAAGCACGGCACACTCTGGAGTCTTGTGAGGGCGTTAATCAGATTGAAGCTCGCATAGCAGGTAGTCCATGAGAATCAGGCACATCAAGGTACTGGCAGTTCATGAAGCGTTGGCATACGCGTTTCAGCGATAAATCGCCTTCGTCAGTGCCGGTTTCACAGAGTCGCCAGCACACAGTACAGCTGTTGTAGTTCCTGTTAAAAATTTACACATGCCCCTCCTCAACATCATGTGCTTGTTGCAACGCGATGACACTCCCACAGGCCAAAGGATGCTGGGACTTGCAGTCCGTGGGGGCGCTTGAAAAATTTCGTGACGCTCCAAGACATCAAGTGGTGCTCCCAAATCAATGAGCACGGGCCACAAAACAAGCTCGAGTGCCCGCGGGGGTGTGCGTCAAAGGCCACACTGGTTACTCCATCAGGCACACCATAATGCCTCCTCTCTCCCCATCCAAGCCTGTAAAACCCAATGGCGGTACAACTTTTTGGGGGGGCGCCTTGTTTTGCCGAAAAGCAAAAATTGCCACAATGCTGGTTTCACCTGGGCGCTCCTAATCGAGAGTGTGTGCCGTTTGTCCGCCTCCAGCCTGCGGACTAAACACAACAACCAACGCTTGTTCCCATTTAGAAAAAGCACGGCACACTCTGGAGTCTTGTAAGGGCTTTAATCAGATTGAAGCTCGCATAGCAGGTAGTCCATGAGAATCAGGCACATCAAGGTACTGGCAGTTCATGAAGCGTTGGCATACGCGTTTCAGCGATAAATCGCCTTCGTCAGTGCCGGTTTCACAGAGTCGCCAGCACACAGTACAGCTGTTGTAGTTCCTGTTCCTGTTAAAAATTTACACATGCCCCTCCTCCACATCATGTGCTTGTTGCAACGCGATGACACTCCCACAGGCCAAAGGATGCTGGGACTTGCAGTCCGTGTGGGCGCTTATATATATATCTCCAAACATTCAATCCTTCTTTCCAAAAGATTGCGCCGAGCCCCAATTTGCTTATTTAAGTGTGCTTTATTCCATCAAGTTATGGCAAACAACTCCCGACGCGTTTCGAAACCAACAGGTTCCTTGGTCACTGGTCGATACGATGTTTACTCTTGTCACATGATATAGTACAAAATGTGTAAACAATATAAAGAAAGGACTACATTGCTGCCTGGTTCGTGTAACAAGCATAACCGCCATCTTTGAATAGTATAATGACACTGGATTTAGCAAGTGTTTTCTGGCGTTTTGCTTCCATTTTATAACAATCAAATTAAAATTCAATGAATTGTGTACTGGAAATTAATACAAATGAAAATACAAGTGTGATATTCCAAATTGTAAATTAATTACATAACATGTGTTGATTTCATGATTAGTCAATCACAATTCAAACCTAGTAAATTGTAACCATATTGATTCAACCCCAGTGGGTATACGAGCAAAAACAATTCCTATCTTCTCCTTCTCTACGCCCGAGTGGGCTGATCATCACCAATTTTAATCGTGTTTCCAGTTCATTTTTTAACAACTCAACAAGTGGCTAAAGCTGAATCTTTCTCAACCCCAGGCAAAAAGCTCCGTCTCCTATAGAAAAATAAATCATATATATACATCAATAAAATGGTCTGTACCAAAATTTAAAAACAACAAAAACATCTTATCACAGGAGGCAATACGACATCGACTTATTTATATTTACATAACAGTATAATTTCTTATGGTCAGATCAAATATTTATCTCAGCCGAGATGGACTGATTGTTCCTCATCCTTATTGATGCCCTCTGGATGCACAGTTTCATATTTTATAATCAATCTTGATTCTAATCTGCGCAATTCCTGAATTCTGTTCCCTCCACGTTCGGAGATAGGGATTCTATCCAGGGCACAATACCTTAATAGGCTAGTGTCTTTGTTGTGGCATTCTTTAAAATGCCTTGCAATTGGATACTGTCTGTCTATATTCGTTATCGCTCGCATGTGTTCTAAAATGCGCAGCTTAACTTGGTTGATGGTACTACCAATATATACCAATTCACATGGGCATTTCAATTCTTAGATACAGAAATCCGATTTGCGGCTTAGATGCTTAGTAATGACAAATGGTTTCAGAAATTTAGATAATACTATCTGTTTACAATTTGAGCTGTTCCTACATGCTTTACAAGAAGCACATCTGTAGAACCCCTGGATATTAAGATGGGGATCATTCTCAGATGTTAACGTGCTTTTACACAATAGATCTTTAAGTGCTGGGCATCGTCGAAATGTGATACTAGGATAGCTCTCAATACATTTCTCAAACGTGCTATCTACACTCAGTACATTCCAAAATTTGTTCAGACATTTTCTGACATCTCTTGCTTGACTGCTGAAGGTTGTAATAAATCTTATTGGTTCAATGTCTATGTCTGTTTTGTTTTTTCTGACTAACAGATCTTCTCTTTTTGTTTTCATAACTTTTTCACATGCTTTTCTGATGACCTTTTGCGAGTAGCCCCTCTCTTCAAATATACTCTTCATAGTATTCATTTCTTCTGCAAAGGCCATTTCTGAACTACAATTACGTCTGGCCCGTAATAGTTCCCCGTAGGGGATACTATTAATCAGATTTAAGGGATGACAACTTGAGGCATGCAAAATACTATTCCCAGACGTGCTTTTACGGAATAGTTTGCTTTCTAAGTGATTCCCATTTGCCTCGACTATCACATCTAAAAACTCTATAGATTTTTTATCTATGGTATAGGTGAATTTCAAGTTCAGGCTGTTTTCATTAAGGGATCTGTTTGATCTCCTTTCCAAATGCAGAAAATGTCTTCAATATACCGGGCCCAGAGGATGACATGATGGTTAAAGGCACTGATGTTTTTCGCCACCTGCTCCTCCCACCAGCCTAGGTACAAGCCCGCATAGTTGGTCCCCATTGCCGTTCCCCGGGCCTGACAGTATATCACATGATCAAATATGAAAAAGTTGTTCTTAAGACAAGCTGACATCATATCAAGTAGCATTTCAGTATACATAAGAAAACATACAGATCTATCCTTCAGATAATACCTACAGGCCTCTAGGCCTAACTCGTGGTATACAGGTGTACAAGCTATTAACATCTAGTGTGAGTAACAACATATCCTGTTCCCAACATACACCATCAATCAGTTTCAAAAAATGCCCACTGTCTTTTACATAAGATGGTAATACTTGTACATACGGTCTCAAAAAATGGTCAATATACTTTGAAGTATTTTCAAACATGCTGCAAATTGAAGAAACAATAGGGCGACCAGGTGGGACATCCTTATTTTTGTGTATTTTAGGTAATAAGTAGATGGCTGGCAATTTTGGATATTTGCAGTACAAATACTTATATTCATCTTCTGTAATTAGGTTTTCATTTTTACACCTATCATCTGTTTCACTTTATTAGAATGCCATTTTTTTAGTTTCAATTACGCAAGACAAATTGATGTACTGTCTCTAGGATTGACTTTTTGCCCTACCAGAAGTTTTAATTACACTGAAAGTAGGATTGATTTATTCTTTTTTACGCGTAAATTGAAACTACAAAAATGGCATTCAAATAAAGTGAAACAGATGATATATACTCCTACATTTAAGGAACCCACATTATCTATTGGAGATATAGAGACATTGCATACATTAAGAGAATTGGGAGCTGATGATTGGGTAGATGATCCATTAATCACTTTAGAACAAGAGGAAGTAAGGATTGATAACTCATGTGATAGTGGTTTTAAACCTAAATCCATTTTTCTGCCCCAATTGTACAATGAATCTATAGAAGTTTTTGAGAAAGGGGTATTGAAGGAGTTCAAAAAATTGTCCAAACATAAACCACAGTTTATTAGCAATCTCACAAAAAAGCAAGAAAGCGCGCTTAAAGAATTACAGGAGAATAAATCCATTGTGATTAAAAAATCAGATAAAGGAGGTAATGTGGTGGTATGGCCTCGTAGTATGTATCTAGAAGAAGGCAGAAGACAATTAAATGATATAGAAAGTTACATTAAGAGTAATAGGCAACTCTATGAGAAAAGTAATGATCTATACAAAGAAAAATTGGATAGGTGGAAAAATGAAAACCTAATTACGGAAGATGAATATAAGTATTTGTACTGCAAATATCCAAAATTGACAGCCATGTACTTATTACCTAAAATACACAAAAATAAGGATGTCCCACCTGGTCGCCCTATTGTTTCTTCGATTTGCAGCATGTTTGAAAATACTTCAAAGTATATTGACCATTTTTTGAGACCGTATGTACAAGTATTACCATCTTATGTAACAGACAGTGGGCATTTTTTGAAACTGATTGATGGTGTATGTTGGGAACAGGATATGTTGTTACTCACATTAGATGTTAATAGCTTGTACACCTGTATACCACATGAGTTAGGCCTTGAGGCCTGTAGGTATTATCTGAAGGACAGATCTGTATGTTTTCCTATGCATACTGAAATGCTACTTGATATGATGTCAGCTTGTCTTAAGAATAACTTTTTCATATTTGATCATGTGATATACTGTCAGGCCCGGGGAACGGCAATGGGGACCTGCTTCGCCCCCAGCTATGCGGGCTTGTACCTAGGCTGGTGGGAGGAGCAGGTGGCGAAAAACATCAGTGACTTTAACCATCATGTCGTCCTCTGGGCCCGGTATATTGATGAAATTTTCTGCATTTGGAAAGGAGATTAAACGGAGGCAGCTAAGTTTGTGGATTCCCTTAATGAAAACAGCCTGAACTTGAAATTCACCTATACCATAGATAAAAAATCTATAGAGTTTTTAGATGTGATAATCGAGGCAAATGGGAATCACTTAGAAAGCAAACTATTCCGTAAAAGCACGTCTGGGAATAGTATTTTGCGTGCCTCAAGTTGTCATCCCTTAAATCTGACTAATAGTATTCCGTACGGGGAACTATTACGGGCCAGACGTAATTGTAGTTCAGAAATGGCCTTTGCAGAAGAAATTAATACTATGAAGAGTAGATTCGAAGAGAGGGGCTACTCGCAAAAGGTCATCAGAAAAGCATGTGAAAAAGTTAAGAAAACAAAAAGAGAAGATCTGTTAGTCAGAAAAAACAAAACAGACATAGACATTGAACCAATAAGACTTATTACAACCTTCAGCAATCAAGCAAGAGATGTCAGAAAATGTCTGAACAAATTTTGGAATGTACTGAGTGTAGATAGCACGTTTGAGAAATGTATTGAGAGCTATCCTAGTATCACATTTCGACGATGCCCAGCACTTAAAGATCTATTGTGTAAAAGCACGTTAACATCTGAGTATGATCCCCATCTTAAAATCCAGGGGTTCTACAGATGTGCTTCTTGTAAAGCATGTAGGAACAGCTCAAATTGTAAACAGATAGTATTATCTAAATTTCTGAAACCATTTGTCATTACTAAACATCTAAGCTGCAAATCGGATTTCTGTATCTATGCATTGATATGCCCATGTGAATTGGTATATATTGGTAGCACCATCAAGCAAGTTAAGCTGCGCATTTTAGAACACATGGTAGCGATAACGAATGAAGCCAGACAGTATCCAATTGCAAGGCATTTTAAAGAATGCCACAACAAAGACACTAGCCTATTAAGGTATTGTGCCCTGGATAGAATCCCTATCTCCGAACGTGGAGGGAACAGAATTCAGGAATTGCGCAGATTAGAATCAAGATTGATTATAAAATATGAAACTGTGCATCCAGAGGGCATCAATAAGGATGAGGAACTGCCAGTCCATCTTGGCTGAGATAAATATTTGATCTGACCATAAGAAATTATACTGTTATGTAAATATAAATAAGTCGATGTCGTATTGCCTCCTGTGATAAGATGTTTTTGTTGTTTTTAAATTTTGGTACAGACCATTTTATTGATGTATATATATGATTTATTTTTCTATAGGAGACGGAGCTTTTGCCTGGGGTTGAGAAAGATGCAGCTTTAGCCACTTGTTGAGTTGTTAAAAAATGAACTGGAAACACGATTAAAATTGGTGATGATCAGCCCACTCGGGCGTAGAGAAGGAGAAGATAGGAATTGTTTTTGCTCGTATACCCACTGGGGTTGAATCAATATGGTTACAATTTACTAGGTTTGAATTGTGATTGACTAATCATGAAATCAACACATGTTATGTAATTAATTTACAATTTGGAATATCACACTTGTATTTTCATTTGTATTAATTTCCAGTACACAATTCATTGAATTTTAATTTGATTGTTATAAAATGGAAGCAAAACGCCAGAAAACACTTGCTAAATCCAGTGTCATTATACTATTCAAAGATGGCGGTTATGCTTGTTACACGAACCAGGCAGCAATGTAGTCCTTTCTTTATATTGTTTACACATTTTGTACTCTATCATGTGACAAGAGTAAACATCGTATCGACCCGTGACCAAGGAACCTGTTGGTTTCGAAACGCGTCGGGAGTTGTTTGCCATAACTTGATGGAATAAAGCACGCTTAAATAAGCAAATTGGGGCTCGGGGCAATCTTTTGGAAAGAAGGATTGAATGTTTGGAAACGAAGGGTCGTGTCCTTGCCGGCAGCCCGCCACCATTTAGAGGCAGAGGTCATCGCGAGGCATGGTTTGAATATATATATATATATATATATATATATATATATATATATGTATATATATATATATATATATATATATATATATATATATATATAAATATATGTGTGTGTGTGTGTCTACCAATAACATAATGTCTATTAAAAAAGACATTCTGTTATAACTTAAAACATTAAACTATTTAAAAATCTTCAAACTTAAGTTCCCACTCCAGTGAGTGCAACAGTAGGGAAAGTGTTGGATAGTGGAGAAGTAAAAATTACTATTCCTACTCCAGTGAGTGCAACAGTAGGGAAAGTGTTGTATTTCAGAGGTGTAATAATTAATAGTCTCACTCCATTCAAATAAAAATTAAAACAAACTAAATTTTAACACCAATAAAAATATTTTAAAACAAAATAAATAAAAAAATATATAAATATTTTAAAAAATGCAAATACAAATATATTTAATATTAAAACAAAATAAAAATATTATAATGTTAAATACATATAACGAAGACCTACAAATATTATAATAAATGAAATAAAAAACAATTTCCAAAAATATAAATATGTATGATTAAAAATTATTTAGAAACAATAACACTAAGGTGCCGATTCCGATCCGGGACGGAAAGCACTCCGACCGAGCCGGATCCGGAGTGTTTTCCGACCGAGCCGGAGTCCTGCAGTCCGACCGAGCGAGTATGTTGCGGCCGTATGCTGCCAGACTTGGTTCGGTCGAACTCCTATAGAAGTCAATGGGAGCCGGTCGTACGACATGTACATGGGCTCCCATTGACTGAATGGGTACGTCTCGCACAAGGGTGCCCCCTACAGTGGGTATGCGTCGGAGCCATCCGCATCGTACATGCCTGTGTTGGGGGGACCCTTAGGTCTCCCCCTGTGTCCGAGTCGTAGGGCTGTGGGTGTCAGAGGGTCCAACGTGGACCCCCAAAGGCAACCACCCGGACGTTTTGCGAGCCAGACACTCCGGCTCACACAGGCTGTCCGACGTGTGCATCGTACTGGCTCGGTTGTAAATCGCATCCATTGCACGCCACGGTTAGCTTACGACCGAGACGTATGGAGCGGTTTGGACCCGGAAAAGACTCGGTCGGTGAAATTCACGTAGCCCGCATCATACTTGCTCGCTCGTACAGCTGTACGAGTCGGGTGGAAAATACGAGTACGGCTCGTAGCTTTTCCGGCCGGATCGCGTTCGGTGCCCTTC
Organism: Triturus cristatus; assembly: GCF_964204655.1. NCBI lineage: Eukaryota > Metazoa > Chordata > Amphibia > Caudata > Salamandridae > Triturus > Triturus cristatus. The sequence goes on along the minus strand of NC_140586.1, from coordinate 760,308,896 downwards.
CGACCCCGATCGGAATCCGCCCCTCATTATTACAAAAATGTACTTTTTTATTTACTACCCTATAGCACCGCACAATTCACAAAACACAACTAAATAAAAAAATATTTACTTCCTCAAATAGCATAATTAATTACCAATTAAAGAAATATTATTAATGTTCAAAAACTCATAACATTATTTAACTTGCCACACTTTACCCTTATAATCCCCACAACCCACAGTTAAAATTATACTATACTAAAATGAATTACATAATTAAAAATTATTTTCACTTAAAAAACTAATAGTATTTTACAATGCATTACAAAGTAAGTTACATTAATTTACTCCCCACACTGTGCCCCATAATGATAAAACCCACATACACAAAATATAAACAAATACCCTAAATTAAGTAATTAATATTAATGATCAACTAATGTTTAATTAATTAAACAAACATTACTTCCCACCATTTGCCCCTATAAACCCCACAACCCACACCTAAAATTAGTTACACAAATTCCATATTTAATTTTCAATTAAATAATTAATAATAATTAACAACTAATTACTAATTAAATATATTAAATAAATTGCTTCCCACCCTTTACGCCATAAATCCCACAACCCACACCTAAAAAGAAACTCACACAATTACCATAATTATCAATTAATTAGTCAATATAAATTAACAACTAATTATTAATTAATTAAACATAAATTACTTGTTATCTTTCACCCCTATAAACACAATTTCCATAATTAATTTTCAATCAATGAATTGATATAAATTAACAACATGGGGCCCCATTACGATGGCGGGGTGACTTTGTCCGCCCGCCACCGTAACAGAAAACGGGACCGGCTACCAGAGGTGTGGCGGTCCCGCGAGGCCAATTAGGATGCGACCGCCACCCTGGCGGTCGCATCCGGTATCTTCAACATTGCGGCGCGCGGTGCTGTAAGCAGCACCCGCCGCAATGTTGAAGTGGCATGTTGTGCATTGCGATGCACAACATGACAGGCACCCCGCGGTGCCTGCCACCTTGTGCGTGGCAATGAAGAGGGGTACCATAGGTACCCCCCAAATGCAGCCACCCAAACGGGGCCCGCAACGGGCCCCCAAAGTGATTCACTGCATGCCTTTCCATGGCGGAGTCTCCGCCATGGAAAGGCATGCCACCATACTGTGGGTCTTTTCCGGCCGGCAATCGTGTGGATTGCCAACCGCAGAAAAGCGGCGAACGGTCTTTCCGTCTGCTGCGGTATCCCCCGCCATACTAATATGGAGGGGGGTAAGTCAGGAACGGTTGCAGGTGGATCGCCACCAACGGGCCGGCGGTGGCGATCCGCCCTCCATCATAATGGGCCCCTAATTGTTAATTTCTCAAAAATAAATGAATTCCCACACTTTACCCTATAAACTCCACAACCCGCACCTAAAAAAATTACACAATCACCATAATTAACAACCAATGAATAATTAATTGCAAGTAAATTACTTACCACAAGTAATGCTAGAAAATAAATAAAAATAATCATGAATTTATTACAATTAAATTATTTCCCACCCGATACCCCTATAAACCCACAACCCGCTACGGAACTAAAAAAGGCAAAATTTAATTAAAATAAAATTCATAACTACTAAAAATGTAACACATATATTAAAATACATAAACAATACCTATTCAAAAAAGCATACATCACATACATCTAAAATATAATCTAAAATACATAACACTAATTACAAATTACAATTACTAATTACACAATCAATATTTTAAACATCTATGGGGGTGATTACGATGGCGGGTGGATTCGAGGCCATTACTACGTATTATGATGCGACCGACACCGTGGCGGTCGCATCATGCTGCTGGCTGCAGCACCCGCCGCAATGCTAAAACAGCATGTTGTGCATTTCCCTACACTACTACAGCATGTCGTGTGTTCCCCAGTGCACCACTACCTCCCCAACACAATAGGGGCCCGCAACGGCCCCCCTAAACCAATCCCCGCCAGACTTAACTGCCATGGAAAGGCTGGCTACAGCCAGCATTGTAATTTAGCGAACAGTGCCTGCTAGGCACCTCCACCATTTTACAGATGCTGACCGTCCGCCAGGCAATCGGAACGATTGCCTGTGGCGGATCCGTGGAAGGCGGTCTTTTCGCCCACCATGGTCGCGGTCTGATTCCCCATCCTAATTTGGCGGGCGGGGAATCGAGGTATGATGGCAGAGGGCCCGCCATTTTACGGGTGGCAGTGGCAGGCATTCTGCCATTGTAATAACCCCCTATATTTTTTCAAACAATATTAATGACTTCTATATTTTTAAAAACAATATTTCTTCCCTTAAATTCGATATTCTTGACCATGCTATTCTTGCTGTCGATATTTCTGAATCATGATATTTCCAACTCAATATTTGCGTAAGTCTACATTTCCAACTCAATACTTTGTCTTCACACCAATTGCGGAAAAATATTCAAATTTTATTCCTATTTTAGATGTTTTGGGACCAATTCAAAATGGCATGTAAGAGTACCTAAAATATTACTACAGGCAATGGCATAACAATAGCCAACGCAGTGTGCGGCCCCGAGCTCCAGGGGGCCTCCTTCTACACTGTTCACGGGTGGTGGGGCAGTTGGCTTTAAAGCTCCTGACTGAGTCTGGAGCGTGAGGGGCCCCCTCCGTGAAATCTGCAGGGGGGCCCCCCTTCATGTTTGTTTGTGCCACTGACTACAGGAGTACTACTTTGTGTAGTACAAAATGCCTTTGTAAGTATCAAGTGTTTGGACTACATCCGTGTCAACCAGGTAGGTACCCTGCTCTATCACCTTAATATTTGTTTCTGTATGTAAATGCTTTATATTGCTGACTAGATGTATTCCAGCCTCTTCGCAACAAAAGGTGGAGGTGCTATAATATTTTGCTATACATATTTTAACAAACAAACTCACAGTCTGACAAATGGAAACTCTCATATTGTGTGGGAACACATTCTTACACCTTCTTTATCAAGGAAATGATTCTACTTCTGGCACATTCAGGACTTGGTGCCCCAATTGGGATTACAGTTTTACCAACCACTGAGTTGAAGATATCCCCATCTTAGTTTTATTCCTATCCACTGGGGGCACAATAAAATTATATTTAGACCCACCAAGACTAGCAGTTTTATTCATATTTTTCCTACACTAGCACTATTCACCACACACTACAACCTTTATCTCACATAGGAATCACTCTTTCAAGTGCTCCTTCCCCTTGTTGGGATGCTGCTGCTCACCAACAGCAGCCTCTGCAAGTGGTGTAAGGAGGAACCTGTTGATGATGCATGCCACCTTACGGTGGGTGAGGGTTTTTGTCCTTAACATTGAGAGTGACAGAGATATTAGGGTTTTATGGCAAGTCTGGAGGCTAATATTATTGCAATCTCCTTTTATTGTCACACACACAGCAGCCCCTTTAAGAATAGAACACAAAACATAGAGAATTCCAACATTATAAAATCATGGAACTCCCAGCAACCTACCTTATTTTCTGCTGCTGCTGAATCAGATAAGTAATCTATGGCAGCTCCGAGTATGAATGAGTATGATGGAATGTTATAATGAGTTTTGATAAAAATAGTTTTTGAGAAAATATTTTGGGAAGGATACAGGTATTGAATGGGGCATTTTTAAATGTTTAAAGGTTAGGAACCTTTATATTTATTTTCATTGTTTGGTTCAGAATGTATGAAAATGACACCACAGCCCCAGACGTCGCCTTCCTCACGGAAACCTGGATGAACGCCTCCTCAGCGCCCGACATCGCCATCGCCATCCCGGACGGCTACAAGATCATCCGGAGGGACCGCATCAACCAGACAGGAGGAGGCATCGCCATCGTCCACAGGAACACCATCCGCATCACGACCAACACCGACGACACCCTCGCACCCGCCAAACACCTGCACTTCCAGATCCACATCAACCCCAAGACCACCCTCCGCGGCACCCTCATCTACAGACCCCCGGGACCACGCACACAATTCAGCGAAGACATCGCCAACTTCATCAGCCCGCACGCCCTCCCCTCCGCTGACTACATCCTCCTCGGGGACCTCAACTTCCACCTGGAGAACAACAACAACCGCAACACCACCACCCTGCTGGACAACCTCGCCAACCTCGGTCTCAAGCAACTGGTGACCACCCCCACCCACTACGCCGGACACACACTCGACCCCGTCTTCTCATCTAGCAAGGACATCGCCTTCAGCCACGCCACCGGACTCCACTGGACGGACCACAGCTGCGTCCACTTCAACTTCAGAAGGACCACAATCCACCACCACCAGCAACAGGTTGCACGCAGAAGCTGGAACAAGATCACAGCCGACCAGCTCGCGACCTCCCTGAGCATGAACCCTCCCACCAGCGCAACGAACCCAAGCCAGGCGGCCACCAACCTCGCGAAGTGGATCAGCAACTGCACAGACGACCTCGCCCCTCTGAAGACCCCGCCCAGCAGACCCGGCAGGAAGAAAGCCCCATGGTTCACCGACGAACTCAAGAGCTTCAAGAAGAACTGCCGAGCCCTCGGAAAGCCTGGCGCAGAGACCCAACACCGAACAACATGACTGCCCTCAAGCTCGCCAACCGAAAACACCACCAACTGATCCACGCCACCAAGAAAACTGCATTCAAGGAACGACTGGACAACAACGCACACAACAGCAAGGAACTCTTCAACATCGTTAAAGAGCTCTCCAACCCCAACGCCGGAAACAACAACATCACCCCTTCGCAGGACCTCTGCAACTCCCTCGCCTCCTACTTCCACAACAAGATCGCTGACATACACAACAGCTTCAGCTCTCAACCGACGCACGCCACGACTGAACCACCGCCCCCCACCACCACCCTCCGCGCCTGGACCCCGATCAGCACCGAAGACACCATCCTCACGATGAACTCCATCCACTCCGGATCTCCGACCTTCCCCTGCCCTCACCACATCTTCAACAAGGCCGACGCTGTCATCGCACCCCACCTGCGGGACATCATCAACACCTCCTTCGACACCGCCACCTTCCCAGAGAGCTGGAAGCACGCCGAACTCAGCGCTCTACTAAAGAAGCCATCTGCCGACCCCACCGACCTCAAGAATTACCGCCCCATCTCACTGCTCCCGTTTCCTGCTAAAGTCATCGAGAAGACCGTCAACAAGCAGCTGGCCGCCTTCCTCGAGACGAACGGATCCCTCGACCTCTCGCAGTCTGGCTTCCGGGCCAACCACAGCACAGAGACCGCCCTGATCGCAGCTACCGATGACATCCGAGCCCTGCTTGACAACGGAGAAACAGCGGCCCTCATCCTCCTAGACCTCTCCGCGGCCTTCAACACTGTCTGCCACGTACCCTAGTACAGCGCCTCAGCAACGACGGAATCCAGGAGAAGGCACTGGAATGGATCACCTCGTTCCTCGCCGGAAGGACACAGAGAGTCCGCCTCCCCCCGTTCAGATCAGAAGCCACCGAATTCCTCAAGGCTCCTCGCTCAGCCCAACCCTCTTCAACATCTACATGAGCCCCCTCGGAGACATCGCACGCCAACACAACCTCAACATCATCTCCTATGCCGACGACACCCAGCTGATCCTCTCCCTCACCAACGACCCCGCCACCGCCAGAACCAACCTACACGAAGGGATGACAGACGTAGCCAAGTGGATGATGAGCAGCCGCCTGAAACTGAACTCGGACAAGACGGAAGTCCTCATCCTGGGATCTTCACCCTCCGCCTGGGACGACTCCTGGTGGCCCCCCGCCCTGGGCAGCGCACCCAAACCAACAGACCACGCACGCAACCTAGGCTTCATCCTGGACTCCTCCCTCTCCATGACCAGACAAGTCAACGCCGTCTCCTCGTCGTGCTTCAACATCCTGCGCATGCTACGTAAGATCTTCCGGTGGATCCCCACCGAGACCAGGAAGACGGTCACCCAGGCCCTCGTCACCAGCCGTCTGGACTACGGCAACTCCCTCTACGCCGGAACCACCGACAAACTCCAGAAGAGACTCCAGCAGATCCAGAACGCCTCAGCACGACTCATCCTGGACATCCCCCGTCGCAGCCACATCTCCGGACACCTGAGAGATCTGCACTGGCTCCCGGTCAACAAGAGAATCACCTTCCGTCTCCTCACCCACGCACACAAAGCCCAGCACAACCAAGGACCAGCATACCTCAACAGCCGCCTCAACTTCTACGCTCCCACACGCCATCTTCGATCGACCAGCCACGCCCTCGCCGCCGTCCCCCGGATCCATAGAGCCACCACAGGAGGAAGATCCTTCTCCTACCTGGCCGCCAAGACTTGGAACTCCCTCCCGACCCACCTCCGCCTGACCCAGGACCACCTCGCCTTCAGGAAGCAGCTCAAGACCTGGCTGTTCGAGCAGTAGCGGACCCCCCCCTCCCCTAGCGCCTTGAGACCCTCCGGGTGAGTAGTGCGCTATATAAATGTTGTGATTGATTGATTTAAGGGATATGGGTTTTTGAAAACTCAGGAATTGTAAACTGTGTAAGCGTTTCAAACTTTTAAACAAGGTGAGATTTTGTTAGCATGTCCTTAATTTAAATCGCGTTGTTTAAATGTAGCGCGGTGCGAGTAACTGTCATGTTAGGTAGGTCCTTACCTGGTGAAAGGGCATTGTGGGCAAGCGGAGTATAGCATTCGGTCCAGTCAAGTTGTGTTGCTCGAGATTAGGAAGGCATTCGGGGGATTGTGGAGTGCGAGGAAATGGAACGTGCTGGTTCGGGAGATTGAGAAGAGCGCTTCCGGGTGAGAGCATTGAAATGAAGGAAGGACTGGCTTTTGCTGTGACGCAGTGTGACGGCCATTTTAGGAAGACAGGATGCTTCTATAAATAAATATTGGAGACATGGGATGACATATTGGGGTGAGAAGTTTTTATTTTTATAACAGACTTGAAATTCAATTGATTTTTAGGTCTGAGGTATTGTGGAAACAAACGAAGAGGCAACTGGAGGTGATTTATTCTGGTACTTTAAAAAGGATAGTTTATGAGAATGTCTGAGCCTAGTAATTTAGGGAGTCTAGAAAATACTACTATGGAAGATAGGATTATGGGCATCTTGGCAAAATTTTCCAATGATTTCAGTAATAAAATGGAAAAGAAATTGGATGAATTATTACATAGTAAGGGCATGATTGTGCAAGATGAAAGATTGTATTCAGCTGGAAAAGGTTCAGGTGTTGTGGGAAGTGGTAAAGTGAGTAGAAAGAGAAAACATAGGGGCTGATTATGATGGTGGACGGACTAGGGTTTTTAACATTGCGGGGAGCGCTGCTGGCTGCAGCACCGTACACAATGTTAAAAGTGCTTGCACTGCATTTCCCTGGGGATATCATGGGTACCTCCTGTGCAGCGACACCCCCCCCAAACAAGGGGGACCCACGACGGGCCCCCAAACCCAACCCCATAGCCACCATGGAAAGGCCTTTCAAATACCCACATCCTAATTTGGTGGATGGTGCCTGCTAGGCACCGCCACCATTTCAGGGGCCCTGCACTGTCTGCCAGTCAATCGGTGCTATTGCATTTGCCGATGAAGCGGCGGACAGATTTTCCGCTGTGGTACCCACCGCCATCGCCATCCTAATTTGGCAGTGAGTAATACTCTCGGTGATGGAGGAAGGATCGCCACCCCTGGCCCGGCGGTGTCGGTCCTTTTGCCATCATAATGACATCATAATGACCCCCATATTGAGGAAAAACGAGGAGTAGAGAAGAAGTTTAAGAAAGGCAGCTTTCATAAGGGTTTGGAAGTCAACGAAAAATTGGCAGTGTTAAGAACACACAAGAGGACCAAGTTAAGGGTCCAGAGAAAGAAGACTCATGAAACAAGGAAACATTCCTCATTTTGCTGTGGTGAATTCTCTGGGAGCGCAGAGGTGGAAATAAATTGTTCCTCTGAGTTTGAATCAGAGGAAGAGTTAAAAGATAATACTATGCAGTCTGCAGTTTTGGCAGAGAATAATGGAGAGCAGGAGGCTCTGATGGATCCCTTGGGAAAATATATGGTTGATCCGTTATTGCTAAAGCATCCTTTGTCACCAGAATGGACTCCAATCGCTAATAGAGGAGAATACGTGAAGAATTGGTTGAGGAAACAGATTCCGAAAGATGCAAGACTTTGTTTGAGATCGGAATGTCCAAGACCTAGTCTGGCCAATAGATTAATGGTGACACCGGAACTGGATGCAAAGATAATTGCCTTCATAGGCAAAGGTGGAAGGGATACTACGAAAGGCTTGTGTACGGGCCCAAGAATGTATCAGGACTGTTTATTGGATTTGACAGGTCATATTACAAAGATTTTCGAAATGGTAGACGAATCTTACATAGGCAATAATTGGATATAGAAGATTTGAGCCAGTGGTTCCAAATGCAACTACTGCTTTATCAGTCCAACCTAGGAAGAGTATTTTGCTAAAAACTGACCTGAAGTTTGTGGAATTAGCAAATAACGAAGGTGGTCTTTCTGTAAATGGGTTGCTGTTTGGTGACAATTTTATAAAGAATATGTCAAATATGTGGGAGCTTTTACCCCTTTACAAAAATCTCAAAGAGAGATTAAAAACGTTTTTAATAGATGTGTTTTTGGAAAGGCCAGTAGAACGAGGGGTCGGTTCCCCGGCTGAGGACAAGGCATTACAAGAGCCTCATTTAGACCCAGTACTTTTCAGACCCCATATCAATCAGGCAGATTCTACCCTCAAATACAGAGGAATAGTGGAAGGAATGGACGTGGTGATAAACGTTTCAGAAATGCAGGTTAGCAGACCATATTGTTACCCCACAAAAGTTGGGCGGCATACTTGTTCCATTTTTTGGAGAATTGTTTAAAGGTAACAAGAGATCCGTGGGTTTTACAAACAGTTATCACATAAATTTTGTGTAGGAGCCATGCCAAAGTCATATTCCAGAGATGTTGCAGTTCAATGTAGAACTGACAGCGTTGGTGGACAAGGAAGTTCAGGATTTAGTACAGAAGTGTGCAATAGACGAGGTTACAGAATACCTAGAAGGATTTGTTAGCAACATTTTTCTTGTGGAGAAAAAAGACAAAGGAATAAAGCCAGCGATAAATTTGAAAAGTCTGAATGATTGGGTGGAGTATCATCATTTAAAAATGGAGGGTATTAATTTAGTAAGAGATGCATTACAAATGGGAGATTGGATCACACATTTTGACTTAAAGGACGAATATTTGATGATCCCAGTTTGGGAACCCCATCAAAAATTATTACAATTCAGATGGGGAGGAAAGATGTGGAAGTTTGTTTGCCTCCCATTCGGTCTGTTGTCTGCCCCGTGGAGTTTTACAAAGGTTCCTCGGCCTGGGGCGGCATTTTTGAGGGAGAGAGGATTGAGACTGAGCATTCATAATAAGGATCAGTGCAGGTTAAAAATCCAGAAACACACAGATATGGCGGTACATTTGTTGGAAAATCTAGGGTTTGTGGTGAACAGGAAGAAGTCTTGTCTGGTTCCAGGTCAGGTAGCACAATGTTTCGGTTTTCTGGTGGATACAGTAGAAGATCAGTTAAAGTTACCAAAGGAGAAGTTGAAGAGAATAAGAAAGGAGATACGCAAGGTTCTGGCTGCAGAGAAAGTATCTTTGAGAGGGTTTGCAACGGTTATAGGTTTACTCTCATTTACGATTCAAGCTATTTTTCCAGGACCTTTGAATTATCGAGCACTAAAGAGATTGAAGGGAAGGCATTTAAGGAGTGGTTTTAAATATTCAGAAGAGATTGTTTTGACTCAAGAGAGTAGATAGGAATTGGTCTGGTGGTTAAGGAACATGGAGGCATGGAATAGAAGAGCAATTTTTGGGTATTGTCCTGAGTTAGTAACAGAATCGGATGCGAGTTTAGAAGGTTGGGGGGCACGATGTGGATCAATAATGACAGGTGGACTATGGTCAGAGAAGGAGAGCAAGCTTTATATAAATTGTCTGGAGTTGTGAGCATGTTCTTTCGCAATAAAGAGCTTTACGAAGAACCGTGCAAAGTGTGCAGTGCTGCTGAAGATGGACAAAGTGTCAGCGGTTAGATATGTGTACAAGATTGGGGGGTCCTCATTCAAAGAATTTGGCAGATTTGGCCAAGGATTATTGTCCTCAACAGAACATAACTGTGCAGGCAGAACACATTCCAGGGATGAAGAATGTGGAGGCGGATTGTTGCTCAAGGAATTACAAGGATTCAAGCAACTGGATGCTGGACAGGAAGGTCTTTATGAAGTTAATGGTTCTCAGAGGTCCATGCGAGATAGACTTATTTGCAAACAGACGGAATGCCCAGTTAACAAAGTTTTACCGTTGGTGTCCAGACCCAGAGGCAATGGGGTTGGCTGCATTTCAATAGAACTGGAGGGGACTGAGACCATATGCTTTTCGATGATTATGCAATTGACAAGTTTTCTTCGCAAACAGAAGGAGACTTTGGTTCAGGTAACTCTACTATGGAGGTCACAGGCCTGGAATCCTGTACGTCTGGAATTATCAGTGGATTTTCCAATCCTACTCCCAGTGTTTCAGGATATTCTGTTGAATCATTGGGGAGAAAGGCACGAATTGAGATGTTGAGAATGGTAACATGGAAATTTTCAGTCATCTATTGGAGATGCCTGGACTTTCACAGGCGGCTACGAATCTAATTAGAGAATCCTGGGCTCCAGATACAAGGAAAATGCATAGACTGGCATGGCAGAAATGGGTTTGCTGGTGCATGGAGAGGAGTTTTGATCCCATTTCAGTGGATGTAGTTGAAGTAGTGAATTATTTGTCTGGTTTGCTTGAGAGAGGTTTATCTTACAGAACGATTAATGTTCATAGGTCAGCTATTGCTGCAGGACATGTTTTAAGGAATGGAATTACGATTAATCAGGAAGTTTTGGTTAGGATATTATTGAGGAGTAGTAGGATATCAAGACCTACTATTGGTAGATATAATTCGGTTTGGGATGTAGCAAATGTTTTACATTTTTTAGAAAGTCTAGGAAATAATGATAATTTGAGTTTAAAAGTGTTGTCCCAGTAGATGACCGTTCTGTTGTGTTTGCTTTCTTTTTAGAAGGGTATCGTAGGTGAGGGCTTTGGATGTAACAAGCAGAATTTTTTCTCCAGAAGGAGTTTGTTTTAATTTAGGAAGAAGAACTAAAACTAATTCTTTTTCAATTTTTTACCCCTACTTTGATAGGGGATACTTTGTACTTTTTGCGCGCAGCCTAGAGGGACCATAGCTTGTGACTTCTGTGGACCCCCAATGAATCTTTACTGCAATTCATGGACCCCCACTGAGTAATATTTGGAAACAGGCGTCATGCAATTTTTATAATTTGAACCGCAAAACAATACACAAAAATACAAAAACAAGTGTACACCAAACAAATGATCAAATATTCTGTTTAATTCACATTAAAAAATAGAGCTAGTTTTTAAATGTTCAAGTATGCTTCTTTGTATATACTTTCATAATGTTAAATGATTAATTTTAATAATAATATTTTTCTCTAAACAGTCGTGGACCCACTGAGCAGGCCTCATGGACTGCCAGGGGTCCTCGTACCACCGGTTTACAGCTACTGTTCTAGACGGCCTCTGCTCATTAAGGCTGCACCACTTCTATTACCCCAGTAAATTTAAAGGCACACAGTGGTCAAAACGTCATCCCTTGCCCAAACTCTACAATATGAAATTAGTAATTTCCCTCATATTGTGAATAATGTATGAAACAACCAAAGAGGCAAGGCATAGCTGGAATTACTTCAGAATGAGCTGGGATAGGAGAAGAAATAGGTTGGAGATCATTTAAAACGTGTTTCCTTTCCAATAATTCCAATAATAGCGCACACAATGCACACAAGCGCACAGCGCGTCATCCACAGAGTAGACGGCTGTAAGAATGCGGACTCCTCAGGCAACATTCAATTCTTTAAGCGGAAATGGCTGGATGCACAGTTTTAATTCACCCGTGAGACGGATCTATTTTTTCCTGCAGTGCTAAAAATGTAGTCCTTGGAATTATTTCCTTGCACGTTAAGGACCTGTTTTCTCTATTAAGGTGAATTTCTGAAGAAGATGCATGCATCTAGCTTCATTTCCCAGCCTATGCCCGCAATAGGAAAACATCCACTAGCACCAGCGAGAAGGGCCCAGCTCTCTTGCCCTCGTCCTCACATCACATCACTGCCCATGTACATCATTTTCCTCTCCTATTTACTACAAATCTCTGCACCAGCCTCTGTTTATTTAAGGTGCAATATTGCTAATCATTAGCAAAGCCAATAGGTCTGGGGTTAACGTGCTGCACGCAGCTTGGGCGCATTAGAGCAAGAAGCATGAATGGGAGCCAACAGCAGTGGACAAAGAGGCCAAAAGATGTAGTAGTCTCAAATGTAGTTCAATGGAAACACTGGAGGGGAGGTGCAAGGATATACCCATACAGCCACTAGCAATAGGTAGGCTGGGGTGATTTACAAAGCCTCAGGCCAATGGCTGAAAGTGACTGGTTCAAATGAGCAGACCCAAAGCCCACTCTATGTATATTGTTAGCAATAGGTCTGTTTGACAGCTGCGCTCTCAAAACGTGAAAGTGCACTAGCTACATAGATGAAAGTATTGCCATGGAAGATGTATTGTACAGATCTCTCTGTACACGTTTGTTTCAATCCCCACATTGCTGATTAGGGAGATGACACTAATCATCCACTACAATAAACAACAAATGTTCTTAATTTAAGCAATATATGTAAAATATAAATCATCTTTATATCAGCTAGTGCAGAAACTTTCCTGAGTATTCTATTTGTTGCGAGTCGCAGAAAAAGCCTCATCAGAACTTCCTCGCAAGAATGGGCCACTTCACCTCACAAGGGAAGTATATGTCAAAACAGCCACATGCACCTTCGAAGTTCAATGCGACATACCAAAACAAGAGAGATATCATATGCATGTCTACTTTAACCTCTTAAGTGCGCTAAAGCTATTGGCCGACGCTGGGGAGGTATATAAAGACCCCTCTGTTGCTCTGCACCAGAGGGATTCCTTTATTTTATTTTTAGCTTGGGCTGCTAGGGAAGACCTACTCAAGCAATGAGAGTCTTTTTTTTAAATGTACTGTAATGACGATCAACCCGCAATACGCGCTGACTTCATTGCAGTAAAATGAAAGTAAAAGGACTTGTTTTACTTTAACAGCATCAGTTCTCAGGGGGTATATCTCAGGCCCTTGAGCACTGATTATCTTGGTAGAGGCATTGTTGAAAAGGGGAATCCCCCTGTTCCAAAGATATCTCTCCCCGGTGGATCCCTGCTTGGGTATCGCCACAGGAGAGCGATCCCCAAGCAAGAATCCACCCACTAGACACCGGGGATTATGGGGGAGCGGCCCTTGGGCAAGTGCTTGTGCTCCCTATGCTAAATTCGGTCTTTCTGCCCCCCGGGGGGGGGGGAGGAGGAGTGGAATTACCCTTGATCTGACTCCTGGGAGGGCATAAAGCCCACTAGACACTAGGGTACAATAATAAAATAGATATAGGGGTGGAGGATGCCCACGATGGGCACGGCCATGCCCCAACCCCTTTAAAATCTGGTGACAGTCTTTCTGCCCCCCTGGGGGGTAGTTGCAGGTGATTATCCCCAATCTGCTTCCCCTGGAGGGCAGAATGCCCATTAAACACTAGGGAATGTTTTTTTGAAAACAAATATAGGGGTGTGGGCTGCCCACCCTGGGCCTGCCAAACCCCACCGTAACAAGAGTCCGGACAGTCTTTTTGCCCTCCTAGGGGCAGATCAGATGATTAACACAATCTGTCCCCCACCCCCTGGGGGAGAGAAAGGCCACTAGTCACCAGGGCAAATTATTTTTTTACAAAAAACCTACAGTTGGGGGCTACCAACCATGGGCATGGCCATGACTCCACCCTAGAAAGGGCGCAGAGAGTCTTTCTGCCTCCCTGGGGCAGATGGGGGCAATTACCCCAATTTGCCCCTGGGGGCAGAAAGCCCACTAGACAACAGGGACTACATTTGTGCATTATATTTTGTGGGAGAGTGACCATTCTGGGCCTAGGCCCATGCTCTCCCCATCCCATGGCCCAATAGACTATCTGCCCCCTAGAGGGTGGTAAATATTATTCTCCCCCAAACCCCTTCCCACTGGAGGACAGAAAGCCCACTAAACCTAAGACATTTCCAAACTGAGCCAAAAGAAGCAAAAGGGGGGGGGGGGGGTGGCCTACCTTGGCATCAAGCCATATGAATGCCCCAGAGTGGGCAATAGTGTGTTTCTGCCCCCCCCTAGGGGCAGGGAGGAGGTTTGTCCCATTTGGGGAGGTTGCCCCAAATATGCACTCCAGTGGGGGTAAAAAATGCACTTAACACCAGGGATTTTGCCTTTGGGCAAAAGAAAGTGGTGTGGATCAGAAGCAAATTGAAGGTAAACTCCTGTCTGGACCTGGGAGTGGGGTTGGAGGGTGGCTGGAAAGCTGGTTTGTCCCTGTTGCAGGGATTCTGCACATACACAGAACTACGCGCCAAAATGGGACCTCGTTGTATAGGGGCTAAGCCTTCCCACCCTCTTAGTGCCCACGAACCCAGGACCGACCAGCTATAGTGTCTCACTCACACTCCTACACACTCATGAAGAAGCAAATGATTAGACACCCCAGAACACAGCACTCCCAGATCTCTAAGGAATCGCGGTAACAAGACACACCTTTTCGCTCACAATCTCATACCTGTCCACAATAAGAACTGACCGAAACACGAATATAGTTTAAAATGTTTATTTCAACTATCGTGCTCTAAAACGCAGTATACGAGCCACAACCAGCAGCAAAATGCGTAAGATCAAAACAGTTAGCATTGCAGCAGGGCCATATATCATAAAGGGGGATGTCATCATATAAAGACCCTAGAGAAAGGAGTATAAGGCCTAACCACCCTCCTCTTGGCAAAAAGAAGTATTATTATTATATAATAGAAGATCTCTGGGCTTTGTCAGCAGACCCCATACCTTAGTGCCTAGATGGCATATCTACATCATAGGAACCGCATTGCTCTTCTCCCTGGAAAGCTCCCTCTCCAAGTGTGTGCTACCTAAACATGCATCCCCATAATATCAAAGCATGAATTTCCAGCAGCAGCTGTGTTAGCATGTTTTGTCTAGGTACTAAGGACTGACCAGAACAGAATAACAAGGGGCATTCTTTATCGCCCTTGCTCAAAGTGTTCAGACTAAACTCCGGGAACAGGCAGAGAACGACCAAAGCAGACGGTTCTCATGTGAAAGCCATAAACAGAGTCTTGCAAAAATAAAGCCATGTAGCAACTTGCACAAAAGCAGCATCATGGTTGCTGGGCTCATGCTAACTTAGCGATGTCTACAATGTCCCTATCGGCCATGTGAGATCCCATTTGGGGTGGGGTCAATTCCAGTTTTTCTGCCCTTCCCTCCCAGGGCAAGACAGGGGGTTTGCCTTCAATTTGCTCCTTACAGAGTGATAAAGCCTACTACACACCAGGGAATTCAAACTGGCGCCAAAACAAAAAAATGAGGGTTCGGCCTACCCTGGCATAGAGCCACACCCTTGCCCCAGAAGGGACAATAATGTCTTTCTGCTTCTTTGGGAGCACATACGCGGTTGGTCACAATTGGGGAGAATGCCCCAAATCTGCCCCCAGGGGGTAGAAAGTCCACTCGACACCAGTGATTTAGCCTTTAGGGCAAAATAAAGTAGTGCGGGTGTAGCACTCTGGCATTGGCCACACCCCTAACCCCAAAGGGACAAACCAGTCTTACCCCCCCACAGGAGAAGACAGGAGGCTTGCCCCAATTTGCCCCTTGGGGGGAAGAAAGCCCACTGTATGGCAGGATTATTTTTTTAAATAAAATAATGGGGTGGGTTTCGTCCATCATAACATCCACCCCACCCTCACCCCTAAAGCCGCAACAGTCTTTCTCCTCCCCTGCAGGCTAAGAACTCCCATACCAATTGCAAGTGAGAGGACATTTGATTCGTTTGGGTGCTGATTTTACATATGGGCCAGGAGAGTGTGGCTAACTCCCGATATCGTGCAATAGTGAAAGGATGCACTTTTTGGGCTTGGGCAGGCTGCTGCCTGGGAAAACCTACCAGACCCTGAAGGTTCTTAAGACAAGACACCAAGGGGAGTCCAGGGTGGTGTGCTCCATGTGGATTTCACAACATTGTCTTACCCACAATACCCTGCAAACCTCAAACTTTGACTAAAAACACACACTTTCCTCACATGTCTGTGAGAAAAACTTCTGCAATCAGCAGGGATCACAAACTTCCTACCACTTAGCATTACCCTAAGTCTCCCAATAATAATAGTACCTCACTTACTTGTATGGATCCCAAGAGATTTTCTCAACCACAATACAGATAAACAACCTGCCTGTCATGCTAGTTAGGTGGAATCACTCGCCATAATTTGGAAAAAGCTCACAGTTGAGCAATGCGATTCAAACAAAATGAATCAGAAATTCTTCAATAATATAGACAGTAAATAATATTTATTTTTAGATAAAATGTTTTTTTCAGTATTTCATATTGATCATAACAAATACAAAATAGTGTATATAAAGGCTAACAAAATATAAACTAAACATGGGGCATATCAACAAGGGTTTTATCTCTGCTTTTTTGGCTTTAAAAGCCAAAAAAGCAGAGATAAAACTAGCACCCTATCAACAACAGGGTGCTAACACGCAAATTTGCATGTTAGCACCCTTTTACTCTACGCTTCCCCTTGCATCTCTAATGAGATGCAAAGGGGGTGTTCCAGAGTAAAATAATAGGGGAAATGTCGCTAAGCGACATTTCTCCTATTATCAAGAATATCGCTAACCCTGTTAGAGACAAAAAAAGCAGCGCTAACCGTGGTTAACGCTGCTTTTTTACGTCTGCTAATTTTCAGACTTAGCCATGATATCCTATGGAAGGAGGATATCATGGCTAAATTTGCCTGTCCCTATCAACAAGGTAACGTGAGATTATCGCTGGGTTTCCAGCGATAATCTCACGTTAGCCTGTTAGCGTGAGGATTTTTATCGCTATTGAGATAAGCGTTGCTAATAGCACGCTATCTCAGCGATAAAAATTCACGCTAGCCGGCGATAATTATCCTCACGCTAAGAGCGCTGAGCGATAATTATCGCCGGGTGTTGTTGATATGCCCCCATGTGTATTTTCATATGAACCCATGTCATCACTCTGAATTTTCTGATTTATTAGTTGAGCATGCTGTTGAGGAAGGATGTATATGGTGTGAATGATATGTGTGTAGTTGGACTATTAGTATGAATATGATGATGAGGAAGAGTGTTTAGAGTCATCCAGAGCAATGAAATGAGTTTATGTGAAAATACACATGTTTAGTTTACACTTTGTTAGCCTTTATATACACGTTTTTGTATTTTATATGATATATATGAAATATCAACAAAATCTTTTAGCTACAAATAAATGTGATTTACTGTCTATATAATTGAATAATTTCTGATTTATGTTGTTTGAATTGCATGGCTCATGAGCGACTGTGAGCTTTTTCTGAATTATGGTGAGACATTCTGCCTGACTATCATACCAGACAGGTTGTTTTTCTGTTTTGTATTGAGCTTTTTTACTCTCTCCTGCCTTCGCATTTATCTCTACAGGGGCGCTCTTCATTTCATTGGATTTCTTAACCAGAATGCCCTACAAACCTCAAACCTTGCCTGAAATAACACATTTTCCTACTTTTCTGTGATGGAAATGTCCAGAATCTACAAGAATCCACAAAAATCCTACTACCCAGCATTACCCCACTTGTACCAATAAAAACGCTGTGTCACTTGTGTGTGTGATGCGATGTATCGAAGTTGCGTTTTGGGACCTCTTTACCTTTCATGGGCACTAGGCCTACAGACACAAGAGAGGTACCATTTTTATTGGGGGAGTTGGAGAATGGTGCTTGGAAAGAAGTTTGTGGCTTTGCATAGATTCCAGAATTTTCAATCACAGACATATGAAGAAAATGTGTTTTGTTATTCAAAGTCTGAGTTTTGCAAGGAATTCTGGGTAATAAAGAGCGGTGATAGCCATGCAAGTCTAGTTCTCAAAAATGTGTAGGTTTGTTAGGTTTTCCAAGGTGCCGCCTGAGCTAAGACACAAAATCCACATTTACCCTCATTGTAAAAAGAGAGTCCATTTTGAATAGAAAAAGTGATGTGCTCATGTTGTGTTTAGGCTTATTTTCTGTTGTGGGCACTAGGGTAACCCACAAAAGTGAGGTGTCATTTTTATCGGAAGACATATGGAAACATAGAGTAGTAGAACATTTGTTATTACCAACTTATTTTTTGCTGTATAAGCTAGTGCTTAAAAAAGAAGACATTTTCAAAAACGCCCTCTGATTCACGTTAGTAAGGGTGCCCACAAATTCAGAGATGTACAAATAAATACTCTTTCTGCTCTGGTGCACATTTCAGAAATGCATAGGTTTCCTTGACACCCATTTTTCAGTCTACATATTTCACATATGAATTGGTCAATACTCGGTACACAATGAAAAATCATCATATGGTGCATCTCAGTTGTTGTCCCTGGGTAACTCAGGCTCATGAAGAACCTACAAACCCTATATAACCCCACACCCGGAAGGGTCCAGCAAACTTAATTGTATATTGCTTTTATAAATCGGACATTGTGACAAAAAGTTACAACTGAAATTGTTGTTACAAATGGCTGCCCTACATCCTTCCCCGCCCGCCACCCATTTCCCCCCCGGCTTATTAGTATGGCGGGGGGGACCCCGGAGGACGGAATGACCGCCCGTCGGTTTTCCGTCGGTCGACCAGTCGATCGGGCGGAAAACGTGCTCAATATGGTGGCGGTGTCTGCATGACACCGCCATCCATATTAGGATGCAGGCGGAGACGTGTCTTTCAGAAAGGCATGCAGGGTTTGCTGTCGGGGGCCTGTTGCGGGCCCCCAGGGTAGAGGAGGGTGGGGGGTGCACATGGGGTGTACCTAATGGTACGCCCCTGCATTGTCATGGACATGGTGGCAGGCACCTCGCGGTGCCTGTCACCTTGTGCATGACAATGCACCCAGTGCATTTCCAGCAATGGGACGGGTGATGCTGTGAACACTGCCCGCAACAATGCTGGGAATGGAGGATTCCACCACCACGGTGGCGGTGGCGTCCTAATTGCATATGTGGGACCGCCGCACCACTGGCGGCTGGTCCCAGCACCGCTAGGGTGGCGGGCAGACTGTAATGGGCCCCTAAGTATCTTTGGGAACACCTTTAGGGATCTACACATATGACCCCTTGCTGAATCAGAATTATGTCTACTTTTCAGAAAACCATAGCTGTCCCGGATCAGCCATGAGCTTAAAACTGGTTTCCAGCACAAACGGGGAATTGTTTTGAAATCACAAAAAAATAGGAAAATGGGTTACCTCTTTGAAAAATAAGAAAACTGTGGTAAAAAAAATAGGTTTTTGATTCAGCTCTGCATGTTCCCGAAAGCTAGGAAGATAGTGACTTTACAACAGCAAATCATTCGGTGATACCATTTTTAGAAAAGAAAACAGACACTTTTATCCTGACCCTCCAAAAAATATGTAGGTTTATTTTGTCTATTTTTCAGTCCCCTCAAGGGGAATCCACAAACTCTGGGTATACCTTTAGAGTCCCCAGGATGTTTGGAAAAAAGGGTGCAAAATTGGCTTGAATACCTCATGTGGCAAGAATGTATGGAGATCTAAGTTTGAAATACCCTAAATAGCCACAAATGGGCTGAGCACTATGGGGGGAAAGCCCCAGCAATTAAGGGCTTACGCAGTGATGTCCAATGAAGGCCCAGAAGTGCCGGATCCATGCAAGATTCTCAGGGTATCCATGCAAGGTAAAGTCACATGGAACATATTCACATAGTGAGCGGTTATGAGGAAATATTGCCAATTGATTCGGTCGCCCAAGCACCTACTTAGGACATGCCTGATTTAATGCTACTCCACCACAGCATAAAACGAAGAATTCATGACTTAGGGGCCGATTACGATGGCGGGCGGATCGCCACCGCCGGCCAAGTGGTGAGGACCGCCGGCCCGGCGGTGGCGATGAGCCCGGCATCAACCTGAATATTGCCACTGCCAAATTAGGATGGCGGTGGGAATGGGAATGGTACTGCGGCGGACGGAAAGACCGTCCGCTGTGGTCCCACAAGGCGGTCCTTTTCCACCCGCCTTGTGGGAACACGGTACAATGGGGCAATGACAGCGGTGCCGTGCAGGCACCGCCGTGGGCATTACGATGCCTGTCTTTTTTGGCAGAAATCGTGCAGCAAAAAGACAGGCGGAAAATGCCTTCGGAGGCCCGTTGCGGCCCCCAGGGAGTGTGGGGGGCTGCACGTGGGGAGTACATATGGTACCCCCCTGCATTTGCATGTACAAGGTGGCAGGCACCGCAGGGTGCCTGTCACGTTGTACATTCAATTGCACAACATGTATTTTTACATTGCGGCGGGTGCTGCTTGCAGCACCGCCCGCCGCAATGTAAAAATATGGGATGCGCCCACCAGTATGGCGGGCGCATCGTAATTGGTATTGCGGGACCGCCGCACCTATTGCGGGCAGTCCCTTTTGCCAATGTGATGGTGGGCCGGCTTTATCCGCCCGCCATCGTAATCGACCCCTTAGAGCTTACATCGAAGATTTCACCTCTAAACAAAAGACATGGATTACATTAGAAGCAATGCACACTTCTTTCAGTTCCTTGTGTAAAGAAAATCCATTTCAGCACAGACTAGCACCAAATAGAACCCATCGTTTTACAATTCACACAGCCCATTAACTCATCCATAACAATAATGAAATTGAAACAGACATCTTCAAGCAGACGCAATGGGCAATGAAAACAAATCTGCGTCTGGTGGCAGCAACCTAACACAACCACACAGGAGCTCTTTCTCTTTATGGGCGAGTTTCAATGGGGATATCGTATGGCTCCGTGTTTTAATAAAATGTACATTTTCCAGACATAAATGCTTAGCTAATCGTCATCGTATCGCAAGGCAAATGATGTACATTCCCTACAAGTTAAAATCTACTTTACCAGATGTAAAAACATGTTAACTTACTTTCCGATAAATGTGGTAATACTAATAGTGGACACTAAAGCCCAATTCACATAATGCATTATTTTTAGAAAGGTAAAAGTTAAGGACTGGGGTATCCTGAGAAAGAAATGCTAGGTGGGAAAAACATGACAATAATGCATTTTTTTTGTTGAGTTTTATATATGCGAACTCTACCCGAAGGTATTAGAATGCTTTACATGAGCACCTGTTGTTACAGACGGACACATTAGCTTTGTTAGGCATGGGGATATTAAGTGATTTGCCCCAAATCACGGGATATTCAGCGTCCCTGCCAAGACTGGAACCAGGATCCCAGCTTCAAGTTCGACTCCTCTAACCATAAAAAGAGAAGGATTTGGAGTGAATTTAGCCTTTTAGTGTAAATCGAAAAAAAGGGGACAAAGAGGTCAGGTTGCAGAGGACTCAGCCTCCTTTACTCAATCGAGAACAACCAAGAAGAGTCCCACTGTGCTGGAATTGGCTATCTTTCCAGTATCCTTTATAGTTAAGGAAAACAGAAAGTTTTCTTAAAATAAACCCTCACCCACCAAGATGTCCCATGGTGGTATGCTTCATCATAGGGTTTTTCCCGTCCCGCTGTGAGACGGGGCGTGCTACGGCTGACGAAGACGTTGGAGCACTTTGTGAGATGTATACTATAAAGTAAATGATGGTATAAGAGCGGGAGGGACTATTTGTAGTTAAAAAATACCTGGCTAAGTGGGAACTAAGGGGCTGATTACAATGGCGAACGGACTTAAGTCCATCCGCCATCATCCCGGGGATTGAGACCTCCTGCCTATATGGCGGTGGTCCTGCACCTCAAATTACAATGCGGCCGCCATGCGCAGTTTTAACATTGCGGCTGGTGCTCCTGGCTGCAGGTTTTGCTTTTCCCTGCACTACGTGGCAGGCACCAAGTGGTGCCTGCCACGTGGTGCAGGGAAATGACGTGGGCACCATAGGTGCCCCCCAAGTGCAAAACAAACATGTTCCAGCACAGAGGGGCCCGCAACGGGCCCCCAAAGTCAATCCCTGCCAGCCTTTCCATGGCAGGGGAACCACCATGGAAATACTGGTGGGGACGCATCATCCTAATGTGGCGGACGGTGCCTGCTAGGCACTGCCACCATTCTAGGGATGCGGACCCGTTGCGGACGGGCTTTCTGCCCGCCAGCACACCACCCGCTATCCTTATCTGGCAGGCGGGAATGGCCTTACGATGGTGGTGAACCCGCCACAAGCAGCCTGCCGGTGGCAGGTTCACCTCCATCGTAATAAGGCCCTAAATGTTTATTAAATCCCCTAGCTGGTACTGTTAAAAATGGGGAAAGGAGTGACACAAGTCTATATGTGTGTATCTCACGGTCAACATATTTCAAGCCATTACCCCAAGGCTTTTCTTCAGGACCATAAACATGATCCCCAGTACCACGCTTATTCGTAACACTACCTGGGTCTTCTTAATAAATATTATAGAAAAATTACATATAATACGATACCCAATTGGTATTTTGTTTTGTTAAGATATAATTTCAGCCGAAAATTGCCCCATGAACTCAATGAGGGAAGGGACGCTTGTAGTCACACAATCGTCAAAGCTGCCATGCACATTTTGCCTGCCGACGGCTCTGATGATCTAGATCAGTCAAGAGAATATGTCTCCACATCAAAACTTTATGGGCACCGTTCAGATTGTGACAGGCAGGAGGCTAAGTGAATTCTAATTACCTCAGAAAAGCTTGAAGACATTATACATTCTTCAACGTTTCACAGTTAATCTGCTATTTTCAGACACAGGGTGTACGTCTCTCCTCCTGCACTCCATGTTGGTGTCTGTACCCTTGGTGCTTGACCCCCACACCCTCAATTTGCCTTGGCTACCTACGCCTTTCACATGGCTTTCCTGCCTGCCTGCTTCTTCCTCCCAACTCAGTGTTGCCCTCTTGCCCATTGCTTCTCTTCCTAACACTGCCTTCTGTGTTACTTCCTCTCCACCTCCTCCTCTATTGCCCATTGCTTCTGCTCCCCAACCCTTCTGTTTGGCTTCATCCCCCACCCTCCTTGTCGCTGCCATCCCCCAACCATGTGTTGCGTCCCCTTTCGCTGCCTTCCTTCTCTGTTGCCCGTTGAATCGCCTCTCCATCCTCATATTGTTTCTAAATCCCACGCCCGCCATGTTGCCCTAACCCTCACCCTCCATGTTGCCCCTACCTGTGCATCTAAAATGCGCATTTGTGCATTTCTTCATTATATTTGCAGATTCAAAGTAGGTTGGCAATAAAAAGCAAGTGCATCTGTTTGTAGCCCCATACATGTGAGGTGCACATGCCAACAAAATGATGTGGATGACATGTCATAGGTTTTGCTTTCTTATTTAACTAAGCTGGGTAGCATGGCTAGAAAACACTGACAAAGTCGATAGACCAGACCTATTGCCCTGCAAATGTGTGTTCGTTTTGCAATTATATAAAGCACAATCTTGACCCAAAGGCATACAGCACTTTACAAGAGAATCAGACTACATCACACACTTTTTGTTAAGCATGGGGATATTAAGTGAATTGCCCAAACCACATTGTGTTGAGCCAAGGCTGAGATTTGAACCTAATTCCCAAGTCACAAAGTCAGCAGCTCTAGCCACTGGGTCACATCATCTCTCTGTAACTGAAGCATAATAAAGCCCAGCTCAACCAGGTAAGTGGATGAAGAGGGATCTATTAGAGCTTTATGGGTTTTTTAAGAGTTCAGAAAAAATGCTTTACCATCTTTGATTTGCTAATTTACGGAGTACTCTGAAGGAGGACACAGAGTGATGTTGAGATGGTAATATTTCCTGCATTTATTTATGCAGTTGTCTATAGTGTGAACGTAGCCCAAAGGCACCAGAGTGCATTACCAAGGAACAAAACGAATTCACATGCTGGATGGCTCTGCTTTCATGCACACCTATCTTGAGTTACCCGAAGAGCACTTCTCACTTTTTTACTTTTTTTTGGGCCTCAATACAATTCGGCATATATGGTTCAACATTTGCAACACAGAGGCGGGTCTGTAGTTTGAAAGTACACACCAAGAGCCCCCTACTTTGATGATCTTGACTGTTGTCAACTTGCAAGACTGCATTGTACTGACAGTGATGGAGACAATGTTTGTTTAACAGGACAGGTCTCACTACCTATGAGATTCGTAGGGAGAGCTGGCTACTAGAGTCTCCTATTTAAATTGTTTTTCAGTCCTCTGTAACCGGGTCTTTCACTGTACCTAGGTGCGTGTGAATGTAGTGGTGCATGGCAGGATGTAGTAGGAGTGTGCAATGGGCAGAGCTGAATCTGTTGCAGGGATTCTGCTCTAGAAAAGAACTATGGTTGGAATCATAGAACATCAGCATGTAGTGACGGAGTCACCATACTACCTCAGTATCGATCCTCTCATGGATCGTGGAAACAGGACACACCCTTTTGCTCTCTCACTAGTACTCTCACTAGTACTTGTTCACAATAAGATAACCAGGAGTAATGAAGGAAGTCCCCCTCCACTGCTACCGAAGCTAAATGATTATATATCGAAGATCTCAGAATTACTGCCAGACTCTGTACCTTAGCGTTCACAGATGGATGTTCTAAATCTCAGTAGACGCAGTGCTCTTGTCCCGGAACTCTCATTCCATGTGTGTGTTTTTGGCTCATGGACTCTTCTATATGATAGGACATGTGTGCACATAAATAACAGCTGCATTCGTGTTTTATGTCTGGGTGCTAGTGCCTGGCCAGAAAACAAGGGACATTGGTGTTTGACCATGTCCACGGTCTTCAGAATAAATCCCAGGAAAAGAACAGAACACAAACACATATGCAGTTTCTGTGTGAAAGTGCAATGTGGCACAAGAGCAAGCGTGTTCATATAGTAATGTGTGAAAAGTAAAATGAGGCCTACAATGTGCACATATAGGCTAACATAGGGAAAACTACAATGGGCCACATAGGAAACACACGACAAATCCATTTTGGATTTCCACTGTAAAGAGAGTGGATGGGTCTGCTAGACAGGCAATGATGACTGTATAAAAAGATTCATTTAGAAGTGCAGAGTTAGCCTTGGTCCATGTCCTGCCTTTTTGTTCCCTCACAAGTGTTACAACAGATTTCTAGGTGGAGTGTTTGAAGGCTTCTCTCTTCTTTGTGCCTCTCTTTTGGGTTTTCTCTAGACTGCCAGCCCCAACCCTTCTTTAATCTGACACTTTAAAACAAAGACTGTGTATGCACAAATTTGAAGGCATGCCAAAAACCAACAGAGTGTGCCTGAAAAATCCCCAAACTCCATTAGCTTCTGCGGTGTAGGAAGGAGACTGAAATCCTATTGTGATGTGAGTGTCCCCTGCATGGTGTACAGTTGTGTTCCCCTACCTGATTCCCAAACTATAAGTGTGTGGTATCATGTTTTTTGTATGTTGATCCTGGCAACACACTAATCTAGTGTATGTGGTGTATAATCCTGCCCCTCGACATGAGTGAGGCCCTAGACATGTTCTGTAAACTGGAGGGGCACATCAATTGTGCCCTCATGTGTGTGACAGTGCACTACCATCACTTTCATGGGTTCAGCATGTAGAGCATTGGCGTCAGTATACCATGTTTGTGAATCCATAGTTGTGACAATACATTTTTGACTCGCCCACTCGTGTAAAGTTACACTCCTATGCGCTAACCTACATACTAGCGCTAACATCCTGACTACATGATATATATGTGTGTATGCATGTTATCTTTGGGGAATCACTGACAGAATATCGACAGTCAGAATATCGAAGTACAGAAATATCGACACAAGAATATCGATGTCCAGAATACCGAAGTGCTATCTACATTATGGTAAGTACAAAAATATCGGGAAAAAAATATCGATTTCAAAAATATAGTTGTTAAAAATATCTTTTTTTAATGTTAAAAAAATAATGTAAATAATACATATAATTAAAAGAAACAGTTACAAATATTATAAAATGTTTAAAAATGATAACTAATACATATTGGGGCCGATTCCAATCCTGGAAAAAGGCTGTACAAATCCTTGTATGGAGCGTTTTCTCCGTACGACTCGTACCCGGTAAACTTTACTTACGACCTAGGAAGTACGATTCGTACAGAAAGCCTCTTTCCTTACGAATCGTACAAAATACCGTACGGGTAAAAAAAAACAACGATTCGGATCCGTAACAGCCTGTACGCGACGTCCGGACGTATTTAAGCAGCGGTTTCTGGCCCAGCAAGTACGATTCGTCCCCACAACACTCCGTACTGCTCTTTTCTTATTGGAGCCAAAAACAGCCGTAAAAGGTCATACGCGATGTTCTCCGCGGTACGAGTTATACTCAACACGTTCCCAGGGGTACGAGTCGTACAGGGGTACGAGTCATACATACGAGTCATACAGGGGTACGAGTCGTACAGGAATACGAGTCGTACAGGGGTAAGAGTTGTAGAGGGTACAGGGGTACGAGCCGTACAGGGGTATGAGTCGTACAGGGGTACCAGCCGTACAGGGGTATGAGTCGTACATACGAGTCATACAGGGGTATGAGTCTTACAGGGGTACAAGTCGTACATACGAGTCGTACAGGGGTATGAGTCGTACAGGGGTACGAGCCGTACAGGGGTACCAGTCGTACAGGCATACATCCCAACATTGCGTATGTACGGTGCGTACATACATGTTGTTGTAAGGTGCATACATATGCATGGGGGGCCTGTACGACTCGTACCCCTGTACGACTAGTATGTACGACTCTTACCCCTGTACGACTCGTATGTACGGCTCGTACCCCTGTATGACCCGTAACCCTGTACGACTCGTATGTACGACTCGTACCCCTGTACGACTCGTACCCCGGGAACAACTTTTCCCGGGATACGAGTCCTACAAAGTTCGCTTCGTAGCAGGTAAAGTCATTCCCCGTGTACGGGACGTTTCCCGTACGATTCGTAAATCGGAAAGCCGGTCCGGATCGTACTTGTACGGTCGGACTGTATTTTTACGATTCGTACGGAAAAGTGTCCGGGTCCGTCTCGTACAACTTTTCCCGATCCGATTCGTACGGATCGGGCCGATCCGTATATATTTTTCCCGTACGAATCGTACTTCACGGGTCGGACGGGACTTGTACGATTCGTACGGAAAAAATTACGGATACGAGTACAGGATCGGAATCGACCCCATAATGGTAAAATAAATTAACCATATACATATAGAATATAATAAATATACTTACTTAATAATATTCATAAATAGTGCTTTTAATAACTTATAAATTGTTAAAAAAACATTTCATAAATTATAAATGCATATATACACATACAACAATAATATAAAAAAAAATAGAAATATACAACAAATTAAAAAAAATCTGAATTTTTATTCTTTTTAAAATAAATTATACACTACATTAACAAAAACAGTAGAACAAAATATTGGATAGCGGAGGGAATAAAATTACTTTTCCCACTCCAGAGAGTGCAACAGTAGGGAAAGTGTTGGATAGAGTAGGGATAAAAAATACTATTCCCACTCCACAGAGTGCAACAGTAGGGAAAATGTTGGAAAGCGTAGGGGTAAAATTTACTATTCCCACTCCAGTGAGTGCAACAGTAGGGAAAGTGTTGGATAGTGTAGGGGTAAAAATTACTATTCCCACTCCAGAGAGTGCAACAGAAGGGAAAGTGTTGGAAGGCGTAGGGGTAAAAATTACTATTTCCACTCCAGAGATTGCAACAGTAGGGAAAGTGTTGGATAGCGTAGGGGTTAAAATTACTATTCCAACTCCTGAGAGTGCAACAGTAGGGAAAGTATTGGATAGCGCAGGGGTAAAAATTAATATTTCCACTCCAGAGAGTGCAACAGTAGGGAAAGTGTTGGATAGCTAAGGGGTTTAAATTACTATTCCCACTTCAGAGAGTGCAACAATAGGGAAAGTGTTGGATAGCGTAGGGGTTAAAGTTCCTATTCCAACTCCAGAGAGTGCAACAGTAGGGAAAGTGTCGGATACCGTAGGGGTAAAAATGACTATTCCCACTCCAAAGAGTGCAACAGTAGGGAAAGTGTTGTATTGCAGAGGGTTAAAATTAACATGCTTATCAATTAAATTATTTTTTTAATTAAAGAACCAATTAATAGTTATTTAACAATACATTAATTATGAATACCAATAAATACAAATTAATATTTACTTTAATGAAATAAAATTGCTTCCCACCCTATTCCCCTATTAACCCGCAACCCACTCCTAAAATAAATTAACACAATTAATATATTAAACAAATTATCAAATTAATAAAAATTAATTACCAATTCTTAATTAACAATAAATTAATTATCAATACCAATAAATGCAAATTAATAATTACTTTATTATAATTAATTTACTTCCCACCCTATTCCCCTATAAACCCACAACTGGCTCCCAAAAAAAATGAACACAATTAATATAATTATCAATTAATCAAGTAATAAAAATGAACTACCAATTAATAATTAACAATAAATTATTTATCAATACCAATAAATAAAATTAATAATAATTTAATTATAATAAATTACTTCCCACCCTATTCCCCTATAAACCCACAACCCACTCCTAAACTAAATTAACACAATTAATATAATAATCAATTAATAAAAATTAATTATCAATGAATAATAATCAACAATAAATTAATTATCAAAACTAAAAAATAAAAAAGAATTATTACTTTATTATAATTAAATCACTTCCCACCCTATTCCTCTATAAACCCACAACCCGCTACGGTACTAAAATGCAAAATTTACTTTAAAAAAAATTACTAGCTTCTAAAAATGTAATACATATACTCAAAAAAAAAATACAAAACGTATCAAAACATGTGAAACACATACATATAAAATACATAACACTAACATAAACATTGATATTATTAACGATATTTCTGAAACGATATTACTGACTTCGATAGTAACAAAAACGATATTTCTTACCTTCAGGTCGATATTCCGGTCACCGATATTCTTGATGTCGATATTCTGTCCCTTCGATATTCACAACTCGATATTTCTGTACTTCTAAATTAAAAAGTCGATATTATGTCTGTACACCATCTTTGGGTACATGCATTCTCTGTATGAGTAAGCCAGAGTACTGGATGCCAGTGGGTTCTATTTTTAAAGCAATTGGTGTGTTCCTGTGCACATGATGGAGGTGTAGTTGTTTTCCCAGATAGTGGAAGTGTATTGCTGACTTTACTGCAGCTGGTGGGAGGAGACATAGACATTCAAGTGGGGAACTGGGCTCCTTCAGAAATGTGATTAGATTCTTCTGCTGAGAAGGGCTGCTGAGTACTGAGCATGGCCATTTCATAGATGGAGGAGTTACAGGGTGGAAGTGCAGTCATTGCTGTCCAGAATGCGAAGGGTTCTACATTTTATTTTGTTTAAATCTTTTTTATTAGCATTTAGCACGTTTTATTAACTAGACAATCCGAGCAAAGCCCATACATCATGAATAAGTGTTTGCCAGTAGTACAGAAACGAGCTCTCAACAGGAGAGTGTGTAGCAGATGAATTGTATAACAATGACTACAGAAAGTCCAATGACTGCGCCTATCAAGAGGCGCATCTGGCCAAAAAGGGTGGGGGTACCACTGATCAGCATGTAAATTAGTCATACATGGTACAAATTGCATCAACTGCGGACATAGGATACAACAAAAGGAGGGCAACATAAGCAAGAAAAGGGTAGGAGAGTCGCTTGAGACCTGCCGCCGTGTCTAGTGTAGCCGAGGGGGGGAGTGAGGAGGGGCAGACTGATCAGGACCCAGCGACAATGAGGTTCTGTAGTCGATGGGTCAGAGTGTCTCGAAAGTCAGTGCTGTTCAACGCCTGTATGGGCATAGGGTGATCCGTGGCTATCGGCCAGAGGTAGCGTGTGGGGAAGGGTTCTTCATGTGAGGCCAGCCTTTTTTTCTCTTTCCTGATTACTGTCAGTGGGGCTGTTGATAGCCAGGTACAGAACAACACATACCTCTTTTGCTTTCGTAATGGGTACTCCAGGCTGGAAACATCCCTGCTGTGGGATATATCATTCTACACAAGATTTATGTCTGGAGAGCAGCCTAGAGAAGACAGATTAAAAGAGTGCTGATCCAAACTTGTTCAGAGAGTGCGAATAGAGAATCCACATCCCCTGTCTGCTTTGACTGTACAAAAGTGGGCTTCACAGACGCAATCATTGTTTCAGTTCCAAGTTCTCTTTGTCCAAGAAAGGACAGTGCAACTAGAACAAGTGTATGCCTGACAACCAGCTTCCCAGAGGTAAGGGGATATCACCTAAGGTCTTGCTTTGCTGAAAATAAATAATGCTGTGACCTGATGGGGCTAGAAGCTAACCTACTACTGAGAGAAGGAACCTGTCAATCCTGCAGAGGTGTGATAGATCTTAAGCACCAGAGCTGCTTAAACCCGGTGATGTGGGTAAACCAGATGAACGAAGACTGAGGAAAGTGGTCTGGGGGTCCAGAGAAGATTATAGCACAGTCTGTTCACACCAACAGTTACAGGCAGAAACCATGTCAGAGAAACAGTCGAGAGCAGATTGAGATGCAACACCAGAGATGCTTGCTTAAGCAGACTGTGCTGCTACATCAGAGAAGTGTGCCTGAGCGGACTGAGATGTTACACTAGAGACGCATGTCTGACTCTGAGCAAACTGTGTATGTATTAGAGAAAAGTGAACTCAAGCAGACCATGCCTCTCCTTTCTGAAGACTATGCCTGTGGTGGAGATACACAGATTAAATGACTGTGCCAAGCCTCCCTCCATGGCACACCCCCTAACTCGCTGAAGCCCAGAAATGAGGTTGTCATCAACCTTAGGACTGCTTCATTGCCACAGACCTGACCACATGCAACGAATGTGGGCAGCAAACTTCACTGTGCCTGCCACTGCCCTTTCAAATCCTGAAGAAACATCCAGGTGGTACATCTCCTCCTAGAAGAGGGAACAGGAAGCATGCATGCTGCATGTCCCTGTTTGCTACTTGAAACTAAATGAATGCTGCTGTGGTGGATAGAACTAAAAGATGAGGACTGTTTTAAAATAACTGAGTGAACAAATTATGAGGAGCGGTAATCTGCACCTGAGCCTTGATACCTGCCCTAGAAACTAACCAAAAAGGTAGCAACCTTTTCAGTACCAAGAAGGATGGCCACCCATGAGAAGGGGGGGATAGAGGGACTGGGACTAAAGGAGCAGTAGTACAAGCACCAGTAAAGTAATTGTACCTGTAGCCTGTTGTGTGTAGTATTAATATGTTGTAGGAAAGTGGGTTTCTGTTACAGTAACCCGCCCACATTTTGCCAGATTTCTGATGCCCTTTGACTGAGTATGCCCTGGGTCCCTGCCAATCAGGTTACCAGGGCCTGACCCTTTCCTAATCTAGGCCATTGTTTCCACAATTGGCACACATCTGGGCCATCATACGTCTCTTGTAAAAGGTACCTCTGGTACCAGGGGCCTTGTAACCATACAAGACCTTGGAGGGCTGCTGCATGTATTATGCCACCCCCAGAGACCCCTCACCTTAACACCCACACACTTCCATTGCAGGCTGCGTGTTTTGGTGCAGAACAAACTGTAGAGTAGACATGGCACACACCACTGTGTGCCATGCACCCCAACACTGCCTGTGGCATGGGTAAGTCACCCCTCTGGTAGACCTTACAGTCCTAAGGCAGAGTGCACCATACCTCAGGTGAAGGCATAGATGCTTGAGCAATATGCCCCTAAAGTGTATGTGCCATTCATTGACATTGTAGGTGCAGTGAAGCCATTTTAAGTACATGGGCAGAGAGATTGTCATTACGAACTCCACAGCTTCTTGATGGCTTTACTGAAAACTGGGAAGTTTGATACTAAACTTTTCAGCATAATAAACTCACACCGATGCCAGTGTTGGATTTATTATAAAATACACTCAGAGGGCATCTTAGAGATGCCCCCTGAAAAATGATCAACTTCTAGTGTATTGGCTGACTGGTCCCCGCCAGCCAGCCACCACCAGACAGGTTTCTGACCTCATGGGGTGAGAGCTTTTGAGCAAAGCCTGCTCTGGGTGGAAATGCTTCACACCTCCCCCTGGCAGGAACAGCAATACTTGTGGTGAGCCTTAAGGGCTTTCACATTGTGATGTGCTGATTTGGGCAGCTCTAACTAATGGAGATGCCCACCCTGCTGTCCAGGTCCCACTTTTGGGGGCAGGATAGGTGGGAAAATTAGTAAGGAGAGAAGGAGTGTCCATCTTAGACTGGCACACGCATAGGGTCTCCAGGAGCTGTGATGAACCCCTGTCTTAAAAATTCTCCATCTGGAATTGGAGAATTAGGCTCAATAGTAACAGGGATGTGTCCCTCTCCTCAAAGTAATCAACCTAGGGGACAGTAGCCATTGGCTACTGCCCCCATCCTCAGTAATGCCCATAAATTTAGTATTTAACGGCTCCCCTGAACCTTGTTCCTCAGATTCTATGGCCCAAAGAAGAAGACGGAAGAAGACCACTGCTGGACCAGGAACTGAACCACTGCAGACAGAACCCAGCAAGAACACTGCCACCTGTAGCCAGTTCCACAACTGGACCTACTGTCCTTACAGAAACCCTGCTAGGCCTCCAAGAACCCCTGGACACCTACCAGCCTACACCCAATCTCCAGGAACCTCCCTTTGGGCTAGAGGGTCTAGTCCCCAGCCTCCGACGGTACAAGAACTGCAGTGGTAAAGGACCGACACTTGTGTCGACGCGACTCTGCCCTGCCAGAATAAAGCACCACAGCAGGATGGCTGCCTCCCTCGGACAGTCCAACATTGGCAGATCTCCTGCGCATCTCCATCCCCACGACCCCGACTGCTGGGCTGGTGGTGCCTCCCTTTGACCTTCAGTGACTCACTAATAATGACCGTGACGGTACCAGCGTGGGCAGCCTATTCATCCCCATTGGTCTCCACTGACAGTAAGAGCAAACCTCATTGCAGGTATAGACCGCCACAGCATAAATACTGAACTCCACACCTTTTTGGTTTCCCCCAGTCTCCACTGACTCAACGAACTCTGCACTCGGCTGACCCAGTGCCGCTGGCGGTGAAGTGCCTGCTTTTATACTGACCCTTGCCCAGGGCTGGTCTAAAAACCCCGATGACTGGAAAAGTAAGTTGTGTACTTACCTGCTGATGCATAACCCCGTTTTCCTGCCTTAGGAGAGCATTGCATTTTATCTATTGCATACAACTATCTATCTTTTTAAAGTATTAAGTGTTACCGTTTCGGATTGACAATACCAAAGCATTTCTAAGACCATAAAGTATTTCCACTGCCTTTGTGAAAGTATTACCTGCCGGAGAAGTTTACTTACCTGTAACTGACTTTAACTTGATTCCTAAAATAAAAGTATCTAGAGTAATATTTTTTGTAAAACATTGGTCTAGAGTTAGTAATTGAGTGTGTTTCTTGTCTTGTATGAGTGGGTACAACAAATGCATCCACACTACCCTCTGATAAGCCTAACTGCTCAGCCCAGCTACCACTAAACTGAGAGTAAGGTATTATCTACTTTAACCTCTGCCATACCTTTGGAACTCACTGAACTCTGTGCACACTATACCTCTTTTTGGTATAGTATATACAGAGCCAGCTTCCTACAGATGTGTATTAAAGTACATTCCAATTTCAAAAGTAAACAATTGGTTGCAAAATTAGCTATTTCGCTGCTGGTTGATTGTTGAGGTATGAGCTTACACCCCTGCCGAAATTACCTCCCTGAGAAGCCTGTGACTATTTGCCATTGCTACTTCTGAGAATCAAGTGAAGAAGGTGTCGTGCTTGGCCCAGTTTTGCAGGCCCGCAGTAGAACAGACCCTAGGATATCAGAGGCAATCAAACCGAGGCCCCATAGCTGAGGGCCATTAGCCCCTGCTTGCCCTGTGGTTCCCTGAACAGGTTCTGACATAATCCAAGGGGGTGTTCCAGAAAATCCTCCTGACTGGTGCCCAGGCAACACTTCTCAGGGTGTTGGAAAAATGTCTGTGTCTCTGATAGCTGGCTTCCCGGCCAAATGAGGTGGTACAAGGACATTGCATGAGGAGCTGGAGAAGCTGCCCAAAGAAGGGACTAACAAAGTATTACGAGCGATATCTGCACTATGAAGTCCAGTGGAAGATCAGAGTGGCAAAGACGTGCAGTGAGCCACTGTGCCTTAGCATACTAGGACTGTATCCCTGGCTGCCTCCATCTGGGCCATAAATTAATTGTTGCCCTCCTCTATGACCTGGGAGGGTGCAGTGGGGTTCTCATATTGACTGCAGCTGTACAATAGTCACAACAAGGAGTCCTGTTGTTTTAGGACCCTCTATATACTTCAGAGGCCCCAAGTAATGGCCCAAAGTGTGACATGATGAGTTGGCTTAATTACGTACTTTAATTTAACTGTCCTGACCCATTCAAGAAGATTCAAAGCCACATGTAATGACTGATGATGTATGTGAAGGGCAGGGTTGGAAAGGTGATTGTTACACAGATCCACCAGTCTTAATCCTTAGACCACACAGCAATTTCTCAAGTTAGACTAAGGTTAAGGGTTCAGACATTAAAGGGAAGAGTATCTTAGAGTCTTATAGCAATAATTGCCCTCTGTCATTAAGGTAATAGTATCAGCAATAGGCCTCCACAAGTCAGCATGATGTGCCCTAGTGACCAGACCTGCTGACTTTGGAAACTAGGGAACCAGTTTTGAGTCCTGGTATACGCTCAACATCCTGTAATTCTGGACATATCACTTAATCTCCCTGTGCCAAAAGGGAAAACACAAACTCTGATATTCTGTAATGTAATCTGGTGCTCATGTAAAGCACACGCATGCTGTTGGGTGAAGTTCAAACTACACTAAACTGCAAAAATAAAAAATAACTCAAATATCAGCTTTAAGTACATTGCTTTCATTTAGTTATTTCATCCTAAATATCAATTTGTCAATTTTCGAAAATGTATATAGTGTGCCTAGTTTTTCATATTTTTGCAAATAACTCATAACCCTAAAAAAGCTATGGGGGCAAACAGAGGGTATCATGTGCAAACTGTGAGGACACACCTAAAATGTTAGGACTGTGATCCAGACATGCTTCAGTACATGCATGGTGAGTCACATACTCACACACAAAGACACAGATATGTATACAGCCACACACCCTTCATATAGCCACAGACTAGCCTTTTACTCACATTTACTTCACACTATCATCCCAGAGCTGCTGAGGAGATGTGGTCAGACGAGAAGAACAATTAGGGGTTTATTAAGATGGTGGTCGGAAAATCACCCCGACCGCCATGGTAGCTGGAAAAGACTGCCCGCCAGGACTGCGGCATAACCGCCGGTCCAATTAGTGAGCTCCACAGTCGAAATCTGATTGCGGCAGTACGATTGCGGCCTTTAACATTGCGGTGGTTGCTGCTGCCAGCAGCACCGCCATGATGTTAAAAGGAGCATGTCCTGCATATCCCTGCACTGCGTGGCAGGCACTGCACAGTCCCTGACACCTGGTACATTGGAGGCCCGCAATACGTGGTTCCACCGCAGCAGAAAGGCTGGCTACCGCCGGCATCATAATAATGCCGGCGGAGCCTGGACCTTCACCGGCCCCATTTTAGCGGTCCAGCTCCGCCCACCAGGCATGCGGGCGGACTGCTACCGGCGGAAAAGTGGCAGGCGGAATTTCTCACCGCCACGGTCATCACAGCCATACTAATGTGACCGGCGGTTTTCCGGGCTGCGATCGCGGACGGATGTCTGCCGCTCATCCGCCCGCCATCCTAATAGACCCCTTAGACTTCAAAGTTACAAGCAAGTTGGAAGTCACAACTCCTCATTCAAACAGACAGGGTAAGTATAGGGTGTAGCCGGGGACCATACTGTTTGTAGGTAGCAGCATGGCATTTATTTGATCCACACAGCAAATAGTCATTCTGTCTATGGCAAGTAGCATGGCGTTTGGCTGATTGGCTCCAGCCCATGCTGTCACTGATTCCCACCGCGCAGTCTGGGTTAGAGCAGGGTCAATGTCAGCAACAAAACCGAATGAATCCCTTGCATTCATTATAAGTGTTTCCAGATTTTGTCATTTTGTCATCATCCCAAAGATCACTGGGCTCCAACAATTTAATTTTAAGCACTGTCCAAATATGGTTAACTGTCCGCCCTCTGTATGCTCTACCCCAAGTGTGTGAAGATGATAATGTTTTTCCCAGTTAGTTTTTTTGTATTTCTTTTGTAAACAATTAACCATTACTATGTATCTAATTGTATGTTCCTTATGTACCTTCAACTTGAAGTAAACTAATTCCTCAAGATGCTTCAACATGAACTCATTCAATGTAAATATTGTTTATCCATGCTCCCATGCATTTAGGTCATATCTAGTGTCGTTTGTCAGGGGGTAATTTCTTTGATTCATAAACCAATGAAAATATATACTTGTTACTATATATATATAAATATATATATATATATAAATATATATGTGTGTGTGTGTGTATCTGTATATATTATATATGTATACATATATATAATATGTATATATATATATACATTATATTTATAATATAGATATATAACAACTAGTTTACAAAGGGGTGTGGATTCATTATAATACCGCATAAACAAAAATGCAAACATGTTAGCAGCAAAGTCGGAACATCGTGAACCAACGCACCAATATCAAAGATATATTGACAAGTACAAGAATGAATTAAAAAAATAATAATATTTAAGAATGGCACAATTACTTATCACAGTTGTGGCAATTGCAACAGCATAATTCAGGGCACGGAAGTTACTCATCCTCACAAAGATCATAAAATACAAATGAAAACATTAACAACCTGTGATAAGCAGTACTGTGTTTACATATTAAAATGTCCTTGTGGACGTATACACATTGGCAAGACTGAACACAAATTTAAAGTATACTTGAATGAACACAAGAGTATCATTCATACTAAGAACAGGAAATCTTCAGTGGCAGCGCATTTCAAAGAAATTAAGCATTATTTTTGCCAACTTAAGTACGTGGTCTTGGATATGGTGAAAAAAACACCAGGATATGAAGGAGCTGCTAAAGAAAGTAGTGCACTGGATTAAAAGATAGGATTATTTATACCCTAGAAGACTTAAGGAAATGATGGATTTATCATGTTTCCTCTATTTTCCAAGAAAAAACTATGGGCTACATGTATCATTATTACAGATAGAGATTAGCTAATTGCAATTCTCTGCAAATTGCAATTAGGTAATCGCTATTTGAATGTATGAAACTCATAGAGTTTCATTTGGTTTTTCCTACTGGGTCACAAATCGACCTACCTTATTAATATTAATGAGACAGATCGCAGTTTGCGACCAATTAGGAATCACTAAAATCACAGGGATGGTGACCTGCTGGATCAGCAGACCACCATGTGTGTGATTGCCTATAAAGCAATCATTTTTAGGTCGAGCCTGAGCCGGCATGGAAGCGATGCTCTGGTGATCTGTTGTAGGTAGAGTACGGAGGAGAAGCCCCGCCCATATTTTTCATTGGCTTGTGTCTTTGTCCAACATAAATGCTGGTGCTTGACTTCTTAATAGGCTTGTTAGTCCCTCCTTAGTTATGGCCATGTCGTCATTTGTACCCTCCCATGGCTACTGGCCCCTTTACTTGGTTGTTACACGGTACGTGTACTTTTTCTGTATTGAGCCGGGACAATGGTGGCCGCTTGTTTGCAACGCCATAGGTCTCACATTTAAATGTGAGACCTATTGCATTACAAATATTTTTCCATTTTACTGGCCAAATCCACAGCTGCTTCTACCGTTGGGGCGAGAGAATTCGTGTTGGAATTTTTTTTCGGAGCATTGTTTTTTAATCAGCCGTGTGCAATTTGGGTTAGTGAAGGGTCATCGATCTGGATGTGAGCTCTTGAAGTTTTGTGCAGTGTCCTTACTGATTGTATGTTAAACACGCCTCTTTCCCACGCGACAATATCTGTGCTGAAGGTGTTCCAGCCACACTACTCCGGGTTTGCAGGTAAAGGCACCCAGTACGCTGCTATTCAGGATGAGTGCTGGGAGAGCATGCTCT
Organism: Triturus cristatus; assembly: GCF_964204655.1. Classification (NCBI taxonomy): domain Eukaryota; kingdom Metazoa; phylum Chordata; class Amphibia; order Caudata; family Salamandridae; genus Triturus; species Triturus cristatus. The sequence continues at coordinate 760,270,478 of NC_140586.1, read as the reverse complement.
GTGGTAGCCAGGCAGCGTGGGAGCTAGTTGTAGGAAAAATGTGTGTAAGGAAGCTGTGCCGGGTTTCCACCGGTGTGGGCGTACAGAACAATAGATGAACGGTGTACAGAGGACCCGTCGCTTTAAGTAAAATAGCAACCTTACAACGACCCCCATTTCCCGCCTTGGCAATGGCTGGTGCTGCCACCGTTCCCTAACTCAGCTGTAAAAAGACAAACCAGCATTGTTTGAGTGTGTGTGTAATTTGTTTATGATTTTAATATTTTAGTACCAAGTTAGGCTCAGACAGTCGAACCATGTTAACTTTGCAATTGGTCCATGCAGGCATTGATTGTGATGTGTGTGTTTTTATGTTTTTTAAATCATGACTTGCGTTTCTCCTTTAAACATCACACGGTTCCACTCATATGTGCCTCCTTTAAATGAATGTTACGCCTAGTTTAGTGGATTGTTATCAACAGTCAACCGCTTCCATTAACCGCAGGTTTCGGTGCATTTTGGTAATGCTGCGTCCAGGGCCGGACTGCCTACCGGGCGTTTTGTCATGCTGCCGAGATGGGGGCTGATTTTGTTGATGGGGACCTGCGTGTGATGAATGAAATTCGTTTTGCTTTGTTTATTTCGAGGCACACGCAGGTCTCCATCAACGAAATTAGCCCCCACCGCAGTGACATCAGCCCCCAGCTCGGCAGCATGCCAAAACGCCCGGTAGGCAGTCCGGCCCTGGCTGCGTCGTTTAAGCTGGTGGGGTAAACACATTGGATCCCGCTGGTCTGCCCGAAGACGCCCCAGGGCTGGCACGTGGTTGATGTCTTTCACACATGGCGCAGGGCACAATTTTAGGATATGAATTTATTTCGCAAGCAGAGGCTCTCTTCTTGGATTCCTTCTTTGTTTGGTGCTTTTCTTTTGAAGGGCGATTGTATACAAAGCACCTGTTGTTCCTACAGTGAAACTCTGCAGAAAGTGCACTGCTATGTTAAGAGGGCCTCAAGTGACTGGTTAAGAAAAAACCCATCAAAATTATTAACACAAACGCAGTGGACAACTGAATTCGACAATTTTAAGTATTGCCAGTTCATCTCCACCTTTGGGCAAAGGGGTTTCGAAACTGAAGAGACCTAGACCAGCAGGTAGTGTGCTTGCTGTTGCCTCGCTTTCTCTACATGGAATTGAGTTCAAATTAAACAACAACATTTTTCAAGTTAGTGTTCACTGTTGTGTATTAACACGCTGCTCAGTCCATGACAGCCACTAAAAGGGTACTTTAATTGGTCTCTTAGGAAAGTCGTTTAATCAAATTGTGTTAGTTGACCACCCGTTCTAGTCTCAAAGCTGGGAAAAGTGGAAAGAAGACGCTCGAAAGGAATCTGTTTGTGGTGTGGACATAACATACATTTTATGTTAACAACGTATGGTTTCCTTGTGGAAGATGGTAGCCAACTCCTTTATGATCATATAGTTTGTCTGAGGAAAAAGGATAAGTAAGTAAAAAAAACACATATGGGGAATACAAACTGAAACTAAAAAATCTCGGTTTTGAAAGCAACCCAATATGAAGGTTGCGTTTTAGCTGTGTATGGAATGCTCTCAGGTTTCCTGTGTCCATGCGCGAGTAGTGCTTCCTGTCATGTTTCCTTTGCACTCTGGTACCCATAATTTAGTTTATTACACTACCTCCTACACCCCTTCCCTGTACTCTAACTCCACCTCTCGCTCACTACTAATAGCGGGGTCACTGTTTGAGGCTGGAGCTGTAGCTGAGACCATCCCTCGCTCCCTCCATGCCTGCCGTAAAGCACAACTCGCCCTGCACCAGGAGGTGAAGCCAGGGCCCTATTACAGCTGGAGTGTTTTTTATTACGCCAAGGATAGCAATGACATTAAGCAATGCCACACTGCACACTCAAATCACGGAAAGTGCAGGAAATAGCCTCCTCCCCCCGCTCTCCCTTCTGAGCCGCAACAGTGTAATCACAGAGCGAAAGGTGTTGGAGCGCTTTGTTAGTGTTTATAGCTCGGATCATATGTACTCTCACTTCACACTTTGTGTAATTTACAACACTTACACATCTTCTTCACTGCACTATTTATCACTACTTTAAAGACGTCGCAGGCCGGTCTCTTCCTCTGAAATTTACAATCTCACAAGCGGTCGAGAAGGCCCATTATTGCAATGCAATAGGCCTTGCATTTGCAAGAGTTTAAGCTATTATTATTGTAAATGACGATGCCCTTTTATTTATGTTTTAAAATCCAAAACATAAATAAAAGGCATTGTCATTTACAATGCTAATAGCTCAAACTCGTGTCAATGAGAGACCTATTGCATTGCAAATGCTTGTTTTTAATGCAGTCCATTTACTTTAACCCCTTCTGTGCCACGCCCTTTCCCCCTCCTGTGCTGGGCGTTTAATTAGTGGGTGGGGTTCATGACTAGATAGTCTCGTCATGGGCACAGCGCGACCGTGCTCCATGACGAGACTATCTCGTCATGGGCACAGAAGAGGTTAAAGGAAAATGGATTGCATTTAAAAAAGACAAATGCAAACGTTTCTTTAGACTTTTCAGGAGCAGGCAGTGGTCCGTGGGACCACTGGCGGCTCAAATATTCACAAACATAACATTCACAAAGGGGAAGGTGTACCTTGGGGACCCCTTCTGATTTGCGAATGGGTTACCACCCACTTGAAGTAGGTGGTAAAATGCGAATGTTTTGGGACCGCACTTCGGTTGCAAAATGTTCCTACATACCGATTTGATTCGGTATTAGAAAGGGACGCCCTTAACACTCCTCTTCCTAATACCGAATCGGTATGTATTCACAATTCCAAATTGTGATTCGTTAACATGTTTGAATTCATACATATCAAAATGCATTTTACCTGTCGCAAACAGCCCGATTCAGTGAATCAAGCCGTTTGCGACAGGAAAAATGCATGATACATGTGGCCTTATATACCTTTTGCTTAGATTTTTTATTATTGATTTTTTATCTCCTACTTCATTACATTTGCATGAGTTTTCGGATGGAACACTCTTGCTTTGTACAAACTCCAGTTGCTAGAATTTTGTGATTACACTCCACATAGCAGTTAACATCAGTTATAGTCTTAATTTTGTGTGACATTGCACCCAAGTCTGCAAGATTCACTCAAGCTTTCGCAATCATACTCTTGTCCTTTTGGCATCACATCATTTAATAAAAGCAGATCCATGATTGTAGTATGAACAGTACCTTTATCCCTTATACTTGCCACTATTTAAGTTTGAAGATTGTCTCAGTAGTTTCATAATATGACAGAAGTTTAGATGGAATAAGTACATTTGTAATACTTACATCAAAGTCACACCATATATTAATGGGGTTCATCATTACAACATTGTAGTAGTGAAGAAGGACTTCCACTGTCATTATCTAACATGTACACCACGATGTAGGACCATTTACATCAGCATCATCTACACTATATACCACAGCCCTACTATATGTGGGGTGCACACCATGGGCCCGATTCACAGAACTAACTTAAGACAAAATCCTAAACTTACTACCATTTTGGTATTCACAGAAGGCACTTACACATGTTGGTATTCACAGAAGGCACTTACTCATTTTGGTATTCACAGAAGTTAGGAGTCCTAACTTTAGGACTCCTAAATGCCTTCTGTGAATACCGAAAGTCTTAAAATTAGGATTTTTCTCAATTTAGTAGTAGTAAAGTTAGGACTCCTAACTTTAGGACTCCTAAATGCCTTCTGTGAATACCGAAAGCCTTAAAATTTGGATTTTTCTCAGTTTAGTAGTAGTATAGTTAGGACTCCTGACTTTAGGACTCCTAAATGCCTTCTGTGAATACCGAAAGCCTTAAAATTTGGATTTTTCTCAGTTTAGTAGTAGTAAAGTTAGGAGTCCTAACTTTAGGACTCCTAAACAGAGAAAAATCCTAATTTTAAGACTTTCGGTATTCACAGAAGGCATTTAGGAGTCCTAAAGTTAGGACTCCTAACTTCTGTGAATACCGAAGTGAGTAAGTGTCTTCTGTGAATACCAAAATGAGTAAGTGCCTTCTGTGAATACGAAAATGGTAGTAAGTTTAGAATTTTGTCTTAAGATAGTTCTGTGAATCGGGCCCTATGTTCCACATCTTGAGAAATTATTCTGATTCAAGTTGACGATACAATTATGAACATAGTATTTTTTAATTTACAAAAGGAATACAGGCAAGCTAAGGAAAAAAATCCTTATTGTTTTGACACCCTTCGGGTAGTGTATACAGACGGGGGGGGCTTACCCATACTGGGACAGTGCTTGGAATCAGTGCCTGGCTAGCTCTTACAAATGTTACCCAATATGAAGCACCATCCTTAGCGATGGATTGGCTCACCTGGACACAGAACTGAAGCATTATAAAAGAGACTTGGTCCCGCTTTATGAATCAGACAGTTTGGAATTCTGCTTTGCCTGATCAAGAATAGCGCAGTATTTTTACACTCAGTTTACTTAGGTGCTGGAACACCAGGCTCGATTTCGCTGCTCAGGAAAATGGGATGCTAAAATGACTTTAGGCTTTGGCTCCAACAGCAGCGGGGTCTTGTGCCCTTCCACCACGTCCGAACTCCTTCCAGGACACGTCTTCTCCTTTCCTCCCTTACCCTCCCCTCCACTCCCAGCCCCCTCTCTCCACCTTATTCTGCACTTAAGCTTCTGCTCAATTACTATCTGCTCAAAGCACTTGTGAAATAGAAGCATTAAACCCCACAGAATTGAGAATTCCGTGCTGTTTCATGCTTGTTAAAAATGGGTCTGCATAGTTATTTCCAAGACTATGGAATTAAATCATAATTGCATGGAACTAGTGGTATGTTACAGCACAGCATCGCTAATTACAGGTGCAAAGTTTTCCCCCCACAAGTAAAGTGCAACTCATAATCAGGGACTTGAATGACAAAGCATATCTCCAGATCTCTGATATGAAGTGTTGACATTTTGACCCCTATTAAGACCATTTATCCGGAGTCTTCATCAGGACAAAGAACTGGTAGCGACCTATCCATATCAATATGTAATCAAAGAACAATAGTTGTCACTCTCTGTAATTTCAAGTTGTGAGATAAATCACTGCATACTTGAAAGACTCTGGTCTGCCGATCCCGCATTGTGTGGTCCCATCAGCACTAACAACAAGACTCTTGCTGATGAACAGCCCAGAAGACTGGTCTAAATAGGGCTCAAAACATTGACACTTCATGAGCCTACCTATATCTTTAACTGAAGGAATTCCGAACTCAAGTGCCTAAATTATTGGGTTTGTGACTGATTCATTCATGTGATCCATGGGTATTGGCCCCTTATAATTTTGTAAGTGCTTATTGTTTTTTGTATGGCTCACTGATTTTCACTTACACTGCGTCAGCCCTTAGTGCACCTATGGTTGATTACAGTGTGATGATCAGCCTATTGGATTCATTATTTCAAATATAAAACTGAACATCCTCTTTTTTTGAGGATTTCTTGGTCCTTTATTGTTAAGATTGATTGATTGATTGTTTCTTCTTTTATGTTAAGTTTGCACCACTACTTGCTAAATTGCATCAAAAAATTCCTGGCAGAACATTTTTAAAGTTTAAATGCCCTGGTAGTGAATAACTCCTAAATTTGTTTTCACTACTGTGAGGACAAACTCTCCCATAGGATATCATTGAGTTGCCTTATTACAATTGAGTGCTAATTTTTGATTGGAAACAGGTAAACATTTCATGTTTGATGTTTGAGAAATTGCAATTAAAAATAATCTTTAATGATGAAGTCAGAATTTAAAATTTGAAAATGCCACTTTTAGAAACTTTGCATTTTCCTGCCCTAAATATTTGGTATCTGCAACCCATTTCTGGGTCACATGACTGAGCGTCGTTGGCAGTTGGACTTTGTTTATTCGTCCCAGATAGTTACGCAATAGAAAAATTAGGTGTGGCTGGAAGGGCTATCAACTGTCAGGACAGGGGCGGAGCTGGGGACAGCCCCACTTGCAAATGAATAGGCTATGCGCTGCCTTTATACAAAGGACTTGTCACCACTGCATTGTTCATGCAGTCAGCTTGGAGCAAGGGCAGGGGAGTAAGAAAACTTCAAGGACTTCAAAGGGAATTCTCTAGAAATGTCTCCTACATCAAAGAAGGCAGCAGGAATAAAAATAGAACCCTCAGACACACTCTTCAGTGCATCTCTGGACTGGTGGACACTACAGATGAAAAACTGCTGTGCTGTTTTGCAGCAAGAAGGACTGCCACTCTGCTGTCCTGTTACTCTGCTGCATTGCTCCCTGCTGCCCTGCTTGCTGAGAAGGAAGACTGGACCTGCACCCTACATGCCCGACAATAGTGGCTCCAAGGGTCAGCTGACTAACCTCATGTTCAGAGCTACAGAGACAAAACAAGTTCCCGAGGCCTCTGTGCATCTGCTCAGCTGACCTGCTGCCTGGACCTGTCTGAACCCTGCTGGCCGCTGCTGGAATGAGTTACTGATCCTCAGGAGGTTCTTGTCCGGCTTGCCATGCGTCATCAGTAGAGCTCGCTCCCCCAAAAAAGGAGAAATCCTTATATTGCGTGCTCTTGAACCATGAACAGGCCTGTTAGTTCAAAAAGCTTGCTGTTCACCAATGCAAAGCTCCGGTGACCTCTTCACACCACAGCAACTGCTAGCAACGCCCGACAAGATGAGACCTGCAATTAGCGCTACAGCATTGACAGTCCGCAGTGCCACCAAAGCAAAACTCCAGCATCAACTTTCCGGGACACCCAACAGGATCTTCTCGCTGCAGCTAGAACCATCTGTGACTCCAGGCTCGCTCCTCGTTGCCCCTTTTACTGCAAATGGAACTCTTCGCGTTGGACATTCTAAGTTAACTCGCTCAGTGGGAAACGCCTGGTATCTGTATCTGGCCTGCACTTTACAACTTTCAGCTTGAACTTGTGACTTTCACCCAGTCCCGCATGACCAGATAGCCATGAGTGGCGCTTTGTGCTTTTAGGAGCTTTACTTACCTGAAATCTTTAAAATTGCATATCTCCGGTTCTACTGATTGGATTTGTGTCATTTTGGTCCTAGATAATTTAGTTAATTTTACTCTATTTTTCAAATTTACTGTGGGATTTCCTTGTTTTTCTCGTGTGGTGTTTTCACTTTATTACTGCTTGAAGTGCTGCATAAATACTTTACAAATACTTTACACGTGGCCTCTAAGGTGAGCCTGATTACTTTTGTGCCAATCTACCAGAGGGTCGAGCACAGGTTAATTTGGGCTGGCTTGTGATTTCACCCTGACAAGAATTTGGTTGCTGCTTAAGTAGGGTTTTTCACACCCCCCCCCAACCAGTAACTCAATTTCCAACAAAATCACTTGATGCAAGTGAAGTTCCATGCTATACTTCACTATCAAGCCTGAACTTTCACCTGCCAGTATAAAACTGTCTCTTTTCTTCAAGCACAGCACAGAAATAATTGCATCTCATTACTTAACCACTAGGGCCACTTCTCAATTCCCTTAACAACAAATTATAAATCATGAAAAAATAAATCATTGACACACAAAGAAAAACAACTGAAAGAAAGTACTCACCAGCCACACAACATTAATTATAACTGGCCCTCTATCAGGCACAATGCTCTCATAAATGATGTAATGTCAGATGTCATGAGTGTTGTAATAAGTATTGTAACATAAAAGGGTATAAACTGTGCATGGGGAAGGTCCGAATTATAATTAATGTAGTGTGGCGAGCGAGTTGACAACACTGTGTATGGAGTTGCCCAAAGCAGACCTTATATGAATTTTGTGACACAACAAAAGATCAAGACATGCACTCAGGACCTAGTTATCCTGGATACATGATGCAATGCCTGTTTGAGCAGTGTAGGTTTGTCATTGAAAACACATTAAAACGGAGAGGGGATACAGCTGCCAAAGCCATGACAGTGAAAGTGGACAAATGGGGACTAGTGGGGTGCACAATACAAATGCTGGTGCTTTTTGAGATTTCAACATGGGCAAGGCGGACATTACCATGAACAAAGCATTCCAGTTTTTCCACAGTTGTAAAAGATCAAACATTTAATAAAGAAGCAGCTGTCTTAGTCAACAACTTTATCCTTCGTGTATACACAAATCAAAGGCTGTGTCCTGTTAAATATACATCTGTTCTGCAATACTGGGGCAACATTACAAAAAATCACTGACTACTTTCCTTCCTTTTGAACAGTAGATATCTCAATTTACAAGAATTGGAATGACAGGAAAGTGGATGTAAGAACATGAACAATTGCAAATGTGAGGCCATAACACAACTGAAGTGCTGCCTTCAACCTCCACAGAGTGTGGTGTTGGTGCAGAATCCAGAAGCATGTTTCACCTGTAGCAGCAGCACCCACGAATGGTAAATACATCACCTGCTATTAATCGTAGAACCAACAGCTTCACTTCTAACATCTACAAATGTGGTGGTTTATGGATTTGGCAGGACTTAAATCCAGTGGACAGGCAATGCAAAAAGTCCAAGTGTCAATGACAATGATTCTTGAGAAGATGTTGCAGGACTATTTAGATATCCCTACACAGGTCTACCTGGACAGAGAGCCATTGTCCTATTGCCATGGGAAGACGGAAAAAAAGGCCAGACCTCAGCAGGCCTGTAGTAACATATATGTCACGCCCCATAGCCAGTGTATCTTCTGAGCACATTTTCCATGCAGCTTGGGCAATTGTCATGATCAGATAGACTAGTTTCTTCCCTCAATATGTGTAGAGACTGATGATGATTACGGCCTACTACTACCATCAGCCACAAGCACATGGCAGGACAAATACATTAAGAAAAACAAAAAATGAATACAAATGGCATAAGTTTCTAATATCAATGCTCCTAAAAAAATCCCTTTAAAAGTGAAATAACATAATTACTAATCAGAAACACACATTGGCTCCACAAAATGTTGGTCACCGCATGACAAGTCAAGCAGGAGGAACGGAGAACAAAAACAAAATATTTGCCTATGACACACACAGTCTACATAAAATAGTGGTCACTTACATATCCAGTAAAGAAGAAGGCATGAAAAGCAAATACAAAATGGCTGCCAATGACACCCAAACTGGCTCCACAAAATGTTGTCACCACATGGCCTGCAAAAAAGGAGGCAAGGAAAACAAAGACATAATTTCTGTCCTGCCCTGTAACCCCTTCCGCCTCTTTCTTCGACAAAAGCCTACAGCATTGCAGTGAAAGGAATGCACAAATAAATATACACCCAAAATGCCTATAAATGGACCTTAGAATACCACCAGTAAAGGAGCAATAACAAAGTAAAGGAAAATTCAACAGCACAGCAAAATGGAAATAGTGGAAACATATTAAAATAAACTTTAAAATTCCCCAAACAAAAACAGCGCAAGGTAACAATTATTCGTGCAAAATACTTTTAAAAGTTGAAGAAAAGCAATAAATGAACCATCACAACCACAGACACACATATGGTTGGCAAGCTCAGAATAAGGAACAAAGAAAAATAACTGGCTACATGGCCTGGACCCCTGTAATCACCCTAGCCACTAACAGGCACATGCAGTCACAAAAGTAATCTACATTTGGAATGAATTGAAGGCCATCCACAAGCCCCTGGAATAATAAAAGATGTCTCTAGCACAAAAGCAGTGAGGATGTGAAAACATAATTAAAAATACATCTGCCTACAGATCACCCATAAAGTAGAACACATCACAGTGTGAAGACTAATCTGGGCAAAATTCGAGAAAAATGAGTACACAATGTTAGGTCCGAGCCTCCTCCATTCAAAAATATCCATTATCCCTTCAATTGACATGGCACTGCCCGCACCTTCCATACCTTAAACTCCAGGTCACCAGCAAAAAAGGAAGAAATATAATAGTGGCTAACAAGATCTACACTGAGCGTACGTGATTTCCCATAAAATGGAAAGATTACAACTTCAAAGGGAGGATGAAACAGCAGAGGTTACAAAGAAAGAAAGAATGATGCTTTCCCTCCGAACTCAAAATCACCAGGAAGAAGTCTTTAGGACAGAAAGAGTAAGATGATTCTACAGTAGCCTCACTCTAGGTGGCACTTCTTCCGTTTATGTCATAAATAAATAAATATATAAAGAAAAATGATGCATTAAAATTAATGTTTACCTGAAGGGTCAGCTGGGATAAAAAAAAATAACACAAAATGACTGTGTTATTTTATCAGTTCCAGGGTTAAATAAGTGCTGCTTGCAATCCGTCGCTTTTGTTGCTGCACTTCGAACCCTTTGTTGCCATGCTCCTGTGATAGTTGTTTCCATGAAAGGACATCTCATGTACCTAAGATAGTGTAATGGCATAATCTCCTACTGCACGTCATTTTCCCAGTGTGAAATTTCTGACATCATGCCAAATTACGCCGACATAACATAATGCAGGGCCTAATTGTAAGGCACCTTCAACAGCAGGTAAATCCTTCCCGTTCAGCCAACTATCCATTGTAGCAAAAGTTGCACGAGGAAATGCCAGTGCATTTCCGACAAAAGTACTAGTTGGGCCAGACTCAAAATATTAATTTTTGTGATTGACATTTTATTTTGTCACAATTGATTCTCACAATATACTATATACTCCTTTTAAAGACTCAGTAGAGACAGCTTCAGTTTCAGTTTTTCACATACATCAAAAAAGTGTAAATAAGTATAGACAGAGAGTGGGCTTTGTGTCACCCCTGTTCAGCCATTGCCTTTACTTTGGATTTCCTAGGTTGCCACTACTTGGATGGGCTTTCCGTCAAGGCCACAGCATTCTTTACACATGATTACATTAAGTAATAGTTTTGTTAAAATGTAGACTGAACATGACATGTAGGTTGAAACTGAGTTCCAATGTTTGTTCACTGATTTATTCAGTTTCTTGTAACAGTGACATTTTAATTGCTGATTTATAGCTTTCCTTCTTACTGTTTGGATTGCGAAAGTGTATTATAAAATAAAGGTACAGTACTGCTATCAACAAAGAACTCTTCAGGCAGCATTTGTATAGCGCAGCTAATAACCCGTGAGGGTATCCAGGCACTGAAATCCAAGCTGCTCTGGTAGCCTCAGTTGGATAGCCAGCTCTTCAGTTCTCGTCTGAACCCCTGAAAAGAGGGGGATGGAGGAGGAGGCTATTTCAGGACTTCACGACGAGGTAGGAGAAGGAGTGTCCACCACTGTTGCTTTGGCAAGTGCGGGGGTGTGAGCGGGGTGGAGGCGTTTTGCAGGAGTATGGAGGGTTGATGGAAGCTCATGCAGTGGTTATTGTATGCTGGTCCTTGGTTATGCAGGGCTTTGTAGGCCTGAGTCAGAATCTTTATTTGGCATCTCTTGTGAACGGGGAACCAACTGAGTTTTTACAGGTCAGGGATTATGTGGGTCTGTCTGGGGAGGTCGAAGATAAATCTGGATGCTGAGTTCTGAATGGTCTGTAGTCTCTTCAAGATGTGTGCAAAAATTCCTGGGTAGAGTGCATTGCCTTAGTCCAAGTGCCTGGTGACGATGGCTGGAGTGACGATGCATCTCTTGGAGACGGGGAGCCATTAGAAGATCTTTCAGAGCATGCACAGCGTGAGAAAGCAGGCGGAGACTGCGTTGATCTGGTTCTTCATGATGAGTTTTCTGTCCAATATGATGCCGAGGTGCTGGCCGTGGTCCATAGGGTTAGGAGAGGGTCCCAGTCAGCAGACCACCAGGAGTCACTCCACGCGGAGGTGTTGTTCCCTAAGATCAGTAATTCAGTCTTGTCTGTACTGAGCTTGAGGCATTTGTTTAGAATCCAGTCAGACGCAGGTCATGCACAGGTGGAAGTTGGCCGACATGGTGGATGGGTCTTCTGATAGTGAGAGAATGAGATGGGTATCATCTGCATAACAGATAAGGTTCACTCTGTGGCATCTGCCATTGCTCAGCACCTTTTGGTGCATGGGCGCTTTATGATGTTGACCAAGGGAGTCATGTTAGCGTTGAACAGAACGGGCTTAGGGATTAACCTTGCGGGACGCCGCAGGTGATGTTCTTGGGCTCTGAGGTGAATGGAGGAAGGAAGGATACGATTCATTTGAGGGCATCCTTCTGGATTCCAATCTGATGAGGCTTCTTGATCAGAGTGTGGTGGGACACAGTGTCGACGGCTGCTGAGTAGCCAAGGAGGATCAGGCAGTCGCTACGCCCCGTCTAGGAGGGTTCTGATGGCATCAGTGACTGCGATCAGTGCGGTTTTCTTCCTGTGATTTGTGTGGAATCCAAATTGATATGCGTCCAGATGATTGTTAGTCTCAAGGTATTCCATGAGTTGGAGGTTGATGGCCTTTTCAATGACCTTGGCAGGAAAGGGGAGCAGGGACATGGACTGGTAGTTTTTTAGCTTGCCTGGGTCAGTGGGTGGTTTCCTGAGGAGGAGTTTGACTTCAGTGTGCTTCCACTTGTCCGGGAAGGTGGCCAAGGTGATGGAAGTGTTGAAGATGGGTGTGAGCTGGTTGCTGATGGTCTTATTGTTAAGGTTGAACATGTCATGGGGACAAGATCCGTGGGTGCTCCTGAGTGGATGGAGAGCATGATGTCAGGGGAAACAACCTTTGCAACGCAGTCATTACAACGCAGTCATTACAACGCAACATCCTTTACATCGCATGCCATTACAACACAGCCATTACATCGCATGTCACTACAACGCATGTCATTACAACGCATGTCACTACAACGCATGCCATTACAACACATTATAAGGTAAGTAATAGGGAATATACATTTTTATCCCTACACTATCCAACACTTCCTCAACTGTTGCACTCACTGGAGTGGGTATAGTAATTTATACCCCTACACTATCCAACAATTACCCTACTGTTGCACTCACTGGAGTGGGAATAGTAATTTTTACCTCTATGCCATCCAACACTTACCCTACTGTTGCACTCACTGGAGTGGGAATAGTAATTTTTACCCCTACACTATCCAACACTTACCCTACTGTGGCCCTACAAGTAATATGCATTATAATTGTATGCGTTGTAATGGTATGCGTTGAAATGGAATGCGTTGTAAATGTAGTTTCTAAAAATGCATTGTGATGGCATGCGTTGTAAAAACATGCGTTGTAAAGGATGTTGCGATGTAAAAACTGCGTTGTAAATGTTTGCGTTGTAACATCATATATTCGATGTCAGTGGTGCCCTGGTTGCAGAGCTGGTCCCAAGTAGTGATCCAGTGGTCGGAGTTACGACTGTGGGAGAGAGGAAGCCAAGGATGTCGTCATCAGCGGTCTGGGGTTCAAAGTTTTTGTAGATGATGGAGATATTGTTGTGGAAGATATCTGCCAGAGCCAGCTCTTGAGCAATCATTTGTTTTACTTTTCTATTGTGATATTTTGTTGGATTTACAATTTTTTCACATAATAAAGACATGCACACACAGAGGGTTTCTTAAAGAGTGTTAGAAATTGAGGTTTCTGGGTGGCAGAGTATACATCCTGTCCAAGCAGGAGCCACAATCCTTGTCAGAGTAAGTCAGATTAAACAACCTACATTTTACCTGTGCTCACCCTCTAATAGTTTGGCTCAGAGCAGTTAGGCTTAAATTAAGAAGCAATATTTAAATTATTTGTGCACACTTTATTTACAGTAACACAGTGAAAACTCCACAAAAGACTCCACAGATAGAGAGTATTTACAAGACAAAAATGGTAAAAATCCAATAAGTAGAAGTCAAGATATGAAAATTTAAAGATTAGATGCAAAAACACTGCTTAGAAGTCACTAGCAGTCAAAAGACTACTTGAGGAGTGTTTCCCCTAACCACATTTAACCCCTATTGAGCCTCATTAATAACTCTGTAATAATGATCTTTTATTCTAGATTTAATATTGGACAATGTGGGTCTCCGTTAGCTATATATAATTTATGTGCCATTTCATATTTGCACTAACACTACAGCCAGGATAACGTGTAGGACATGCGTAATATGCATTGACATTTATCAATTGGGTTTTGTCATATGAATTTTCAATATGATTATTTTGAATGAAATTCATTATTATATTATTTATATAATTTTTCATTATATTCTTTCATTAATTTGAACTCATTTACAAATACAAAGTTGAATTCTGAATTATGTGATAATGAATTTGCTCATGTGTGATTGCAAAGACAAATTGATATATCATAGTATTTTGTTTATGTCCATTGCGTTAGGGCTTATTCCAATGGTGACTTGAGCACATTGTGTAAACTTGACAAAGGCTTCATAGCTGAAATGCATTGTTTTGTACATTAAACATTTGTGCTATTCACTTGGTGTGCCGCATTTATCATTCTGGATTGCTGGAATGGTTCCTGGTCTTATTTATTTATATATATATTCGTCATGTGATCAAGACCCGAGTGGGGGTCGAAACGCGTTATGGCGGTCAGGCAGGGCAAGTAAACAAATAAAAATATTCTGATTGGCACCATCTTCTGGGTCCGCTCTTCGTCATTTTCTGCCCGAGTGAGGCAGTGGCAAGTGGCGATTTGCATATATATATATATATATATATATATATATATATATATATATATATATATATATTACCTACTGGCGGTTGCCAGTAGGTAGATATAGTTAGGACCTATTTTCCATAGGAAATCCGCAACATTCTATTTGGAATAACGTTGGCGCCGATTGACGAATCTTCGCGAACTTTTCCAAACTTTTGGCCAGCTTCGGTCCGCTCCTATCCTGAAAATTTCACGGTGATTCGTCAAGCGGGGGCCGAGAAAAAAGGTGGGTCCCAAAACACGTTTTCCCCATGCATTTTCCCGTAGGACCTGTTGACGCAGCTACAGCCCGAACTGCTGAACGGAATTACACCAAATTTGGCAAAGAGGTAGTCCTCAGTTCAGACTCGTGCCTTTTACTTAAATGGTGTAAATTCGTTCAGTAGTTCCTCAAAAAACCAAAAGTAAAATCATAGATATATCTATGACTTCGGAGGATCAGCGCACCCTCCCCGCACCCAGCGCGCACCCTGCTGTGCACGAGCTGTATTCTAATTGGCTGTCAACACTCCAGATCAGGAAGTGTTGGCAGCCATCTTGTGCCTCGGTAGAACCGAGGCACAAGAAACCTATAAAACAAACGCGAAAAATGCAAAAGGGGGCAGGGTAAAAACACCCTGACCCCGTAGGCCTGCTCAGGGGGTCCCACAAGGACCCCCAGGGCCAAAAAAAGCATTTTTTTTTTATATCAGCGAGATTCGCGTACCCAGCGCGAATTTCGGCCGAAAATTAAAAAAAAGAACTGCGTGGCTCCCACGCTTCTTTGGTAATTGGTCCCCGGGGGGCCAAATCCCGGGGGCAGATTTAAAAAAGTGTGGGGGGGTCCCAATCGCCCCCACACTGTCCCAGGGGACCGCCACCCCGGGGCTCAAAGATAGTATATGCGGGGGGGCTTAGGGCCCCCGTCAGCCCCGGGGACCGCCACCCCCCAGGGCTTCTTGAAAATGGGTGGGGGGCTCACAGCCCCGCCCAGCCCCGGGGGCCGCCACCCCCAGGGCTTGAAGTAATTTGGGATGGGTGGCTCTCAGGCCCCCCCAGCCCCGGGGACCAGCACCCCCGGGGCAACTTGCCAATGTGGGAGGGGGGCCACGCAGCCCCCCTCCTGGAGCCTTGAATAGGCCCTGGAGACCGCCACCCCCCAGGGCAGGCCCCAGGGGATGGGGTCCCCGGGGCCATAAGTGGCCTAGGAGGGGGGCCATGCGGCCCCCCTCCCTGATTAAAGAAAACAAAAAAAAGATAATGGCCGGCCCCGGGGGATGGGGTCCCCGGGGCCTTAAAGTGGCCAGAGGAGGGGGGCGACGCAGCCCCCCTCCATAAAAAATTAAACATTTTTTTAAAAGGGCCATGCCCCGGGGGATGGGGTCCCCGGGGCAAATTATGGCCTCGGGAGGGGGGCCACGCGGCCCCCTTCCCGATTTTTTTTTTATAAACAAAAATTGGGGGCAGGCCCTGGGGGATGGGGTCCCAAGGGCCAAAAAAATGGAAAAAGAAGGGGGGCTACAAAAAAAATGAAGAATAAAAAAAAGACCGGGATCAGGCCGGAGGCCACGCCCCCTCCTTACACCACTCTGCAAACACGCCCCCTGGCGTGTTTGCAGAGGGGGAACAAATTCCCCTTGAATACTGGGGGTCCCTGGGGGCCAACTAGCCCACCAGGAACCTCCAGTATGCGCCAGGGGGCTGCTTTGCAGAGAGGTGTAATGAGGCCACACACCTTTTTATACCTCTCTGAAATGCAGCTCCCTGGCGCATACTGGAGGTACCTGGTGGCCTAGTTGGCCGCCAGGGGACCTCAGGATTCAAGGGGACTTAATCCCCCAACTTAAAACACGCCACGGGCGCGTTTGCACAGTAGTGAAGGTAGGGGGCGGTGCCTGAGGTGATATGTGTGCAAACACGCCCTGTGGCGCGTTTTAAGTTGGGGAATTAATTCCTCTTCAATCCAGAGGTCCCCTAGGGGCCAACTAGCCCACCAGGTACCTCCAGTAAGCGCCACGGATCTGCTTTGCAGAGTGTTGTAAAAAGGGGCGTGGCCTCTGAACACCTCTCTGCAACGCAGCTCCCTGGCACATACTGGAGTTACCTGGTGGGCTAGTTGGCCCCCAGGGGACCTCTGGATTGAAGAGAAATTAATTCCCCAACTTAAAACGCGCCACAGGGCGTGTTTGCACACGTCACCTGAGGCCCCGCCCCCTTCCTTCACCATTGTACAAATATTCCTCTAAACTAAGCCGAACTACGAATTCAGATTTACTCACCTGTTATCAGGCGAGAACCCAGGGCTGCATCTTTTAGCCCAGCACTGACCCTGAAAAGTAATTCTAAGCGTACTTACTAGTAACTTGTATTTCCTTCCATAGGAATCCATTGTGTGGTTTTCACCAGAAAAGTTTCTAAGTGTCCATTTTTGAAACGTACAAATATTCCTCTAAAATCAGCCGAACTACGAATTCCAATTTACTCCCCTGTTATCAGGAGAGAACCCAGGGCTGCATCTGTTAGCCAAGCACTGACCCTGAAAAGTAATTCTAAGCGTACTTACCAGTAACTTGTATTTCCTTCCATAGGAATCCATTGTGTGGTTTTCACCAGAAAAGTTTCTGTGTCCATTTTTGAAACGTACAAAAATTCCTCTAAAATCAGCCGAACTACGAATTCCGATTTACTCACCTGTTATCAGGAGAGAACCCAGGGCTGCATCTGTTAGCCCAGCACTGACCCCGAAAAGTAATTCTAAGCGTACTTACCAGTAACTTGTATCTCCTTCCATAGGAATCCATTGTGTGGTTTTCACCAGAAAAGTTTCTAAGTGTCTATTTTCACAAACTAAAAATATTCCTAAAAAATCGTCTGTATGACTTAAACATATTCTTTCGACTGTTTACAGGTGATTGGCCAGTGCTGGATCCAGGATCCACCACTGAGTAAGAAAAAGTAACGATAACACTAGTTACCTGCTAAGTGAATTTTCTACCATAGGATAACATTGGTGATTCTATGTGAAAAAATGTTCTAAGTGTCAACTTTTAAAATACAATAATATTCCTTAAAAATCACTACTGTAACCAAAAGGCTTTTACTCAACTGTTTACAGGAGATGTCCAAGGACTGAATCTAGGATCCAGTCCTCTGGTTAGAAAAGTAATCCATAAAGTAACTAATTGCATTTGACTAGAAATTCACATTGAGCTCAATGTTGCATTGTGTTTGAAATTGTGTTGCCCATTGCAACAACAGTAACTACTGTACTTAAAAGTCTATTGCCTATTTGCAAAGTATTTAAACTAAAGTAATTCATTCTGAGAAAGTATATTTTGTATTGTAATGTATAATGTAATTAAAAAAATAAAATATCTAAAAATAAACAGTTTACAAAATGTAGTAAATCAGTATCAAAATAATCAGTATAACAATTAATACATTAAAAATTGTCATTTACAAAACCTTTGAAATTCACTGAAAAAACCATAGGTTTCAGGCCTGATATAGTTAGGAATTAGCATTTAAAAACCCTTTGAAATTCACTAAAAAAACATAGATTTCAGGCCTGATATAGTTAGGAATTAGCATTTAAAAAACCTTTGAAATTCACTGAAAAAGCCATAGGTTTCAGGCCTGATATAGTTAGGAATTAGCATTTAAAAAACCTTAGAAATTCACTGAAAAAACAATAGGTTTTAGGGGTGTTATAGCTACCTGGACATTTCACGCGAACAAAATCATTGAAATTCCTCCGATATAGTTAGTTGTACTAACTACATCTTGCGCGCCCGCAATCCACTGCTGCTGATGTCACATATTACATCATTCATGACATGGTCAGTGACATCACTGATGACATCTCAAATGACATCACTGATGACATCACTGATGACATTATCCACGTGACAATCAGATACACCTCATCATACACTAGTATAACCTTTCATCACTCACTGTAAAATACAGAGTGCCAGATTTAAAACCATTGACACACCAATACAAGTTTCTAAACACCCACTCAGTGATTCCTAGATCTATACACACATGTAATCACTTACCTATAGATTCACTCATACATGCTGTCAATGATCAATAGAACACTATCAAATATACTTATACACCTACATCGACATTACACACCACCACACATCCTAATCACTTCTGAAGTCATCCTACTTACTTATGCAAACAATGGATCATACTTACTTTTACTTAGCTATACACTTATAAAAACACCACTTCATCTATTCATATAGATAATAACTCATACTTAGTGTGTTATAAAAACACTATTACAAGTATACAGTTATCCATACAGTCACTCATACAATCACTGAGTCTTATGTATACATATTTATATACAACAACTGACACATACACTGGCTTTTATTTTTCTAGTTTGTTGGACATGTACCATTGAGACATATATTTGCTCATCGCCACACCCATAAAGATATTCACTCACCCAAACAACTGTTATAACATGTAGTTTTAACTTCATATACCTACTGAATCAACTATTCATACATCTTTGATCAGTCACACACCCCCCACCGAACCACACACACATTCACTCTCCCATACAAATACTCAGTTAACTAATCAATAAATAATATAGACTTTCACGTAGCTAGTAACCAACTAGTGCAGCAGTTTACACAACAACTGACAAAGTGATACAGATATTCACACAGTTTAGTCACTATCCAATATATTTAGTGAGACACTATAAATTAGTCAAGTAAACAGTCAATCACACTTCTACTAAATCCTCCATCCAAATATTTATTTTTATATATCCGCTCATTCTTCAATGCAAATTGCTATATATATATAATACATATTTAAATAACGAACCAAACCACATTCACTGGATGATGTAATCAGTGATGTCATCAGTGATGTCATTTGAGATGTCATCAGTGATGTCACTGACCATGTCATGAATGATGTAATATGTGACATCATCAGCAGTGGATTGCGGGCGCGTGAGATATAGTTAGTACAACTAACTCTATCGGAGGAATTTCAATGGTTTTGTTCGAGTGAAATGTCCAGCTAGCTTTAAAACCCCTAAAACCTATTGTTTTTTCGGTGAATTTCTAAGGTTTTTTAAATGCTAATTCCTAACTATATCAGGCCTGAAACCTGTGTTTTTTTCAGTGAATAAATAGATAGATAGATAGATAGATACATAGATAGATAGATAGATAGATAGATAGATAGATAGATAGATAGATAGATAGATAGATAGATAGATAGATAGATAGATAGATAGATAGATAGATAGATAGATAGATAGATAGATAGATAGATAGATAGATAGATAAACGTTTGTGACTCAGATGTAAAACCTAAAGGACATCAGTGCTCAGAGATGCATGCCTCGCCCAGCTGTGCAGCCTGGAATATATTTAACAGTCGGTGGCCATTCCAGCGGCGGTAAACTGTGAAATTAAGTTCTGAAATCAATATTAATGTTTCCTTTTCTGTACATTTCACTGGAATCCATAAGGCAAACATGGGGTTAAAGGAGAGGAATCAATAGCGTGCATAGTAACGCGCAGGCTGTGATATGTGGCATTTCCATTTATATCTGCGTGTTGTCACAGCCTGCAGAATTTTCACAAACAGGAGGGTATCACGCACAGTTCACGCAGGCTTATATTCTGTTTTCAGCTCCACAAAGAAAGCTGCTTGACCCCAGGCTGCCCTCAAAACTCAGACAGCGAAAAGAAGCTGAGATGCTGTTGACAGCAGCTAAAAGTAAGAAGAACAAACGTGAACTGGCAGAGGCCAGCGGGTCAAGAGAACTAATCCGAATGTAATTGGCTCGCGGTACAACATTAGAAAGCGCACTCTGTGTATGCGCTGCTTCCTTCAGAGGTAGGAATGTACCAATGTGCAGTCAGAAGCAATGAATGCAGGACCAGAAAAAAGAGAATGTGCACTTTTTACCTCTGCCTCGCTGGGTAAAACTTGACTCAAGTCATTAGTCTCTAAAGTTCTCTAACAAATATAGGGGCTTATTTACAAGCCCCCTGCGCCACCGGTGCGTCATATTTATACGTCCACGCACCACCACCCTGCGCGGCTTTTCATGGCCTTGTAAATACGGCCCGTAGTCTTCTGGAGGGCACATTAAAGAGTGGTGCTAGTTAGTTTTGGTTCAGGATTCTGACTCCAAGGGCTTCAGTACCTTGAGATTTCCTGAGATAATTTCACACCCGGTAAATGCCAATGACACAGGTACGATGTTACTGCATTGTTCCATGGTTTGCCCTTGGAACGGGAATTAACATGTGCTTTATCATTCCTAGCTGCGCAGACTCAGAATGAGTTTGCCAGGTTTTGCCTGGTAAATGGAAAATGAAATGCTACGGGTGCAAGTATTACACCACAACTCAAAATTGTATGTTGGACGCAAATTCCTGCTTGCGCCTAAATTTGGATTTGTGGTTCACGTGCAAAGAGGCCTAAAAAGGCAGATTTACAGTTGACAGTAATCGCGATAGCGTGATAACTTGAGAGTGGCTGCACAGAACCATGTCGTGTTTGGTGTCAAACATGTAGGAATCATACCCCCAATCCAGGCATGGGAGTGAGGGCATGATTCCCCCCTGCTAGAGGGGCGATTTGGTAAAAGCGGCAGATTTTAGACACCAATTTAAAAGTGCACACGTAGTACAAAATGGATGCTACCCGCCACCCACACGACTCTGGCTGCCTGTTGCTGGGCAGAACTCCAGCCACGGCAGCTGGACAATAGGGATCTTGTTGCAGGGAGGTGTGCCCACCTCCCCAGACAGACTTTGTTGATTGGAACTGGGTGGGTGCACCATAGGATGTCTTTCAGACTTGCACGTAGGCTTCTCCAGTGCCTACTTCTGCATACACCGCCTCAAACCGGTTCAGGGGCATCCTGTCCCCTGCCCAGGCGGGAAAACACACAAAGGTGAAGGGTGAAGCCACCCTTTCCCGCCTGAACTCTCATCGGTGGGCTCTGATTTAGACACTCCCCTAATCCTTGGATAAAGGTGGGTGCAGGGTTCCCAGAGCCTCACATTAATCTTGGACTTCACAGACTTGAACCTTCGACTTGCTGCCGCACAGCTGAATGAAGAAATCTCCCTTGGGGTAAAGGAGTTACCCCCCTGCTTGGCAGGCACCTGAAACACTGCAAGTGACCCGGTTGGAACTTTGCTGCTCCTACGGACATCGGCGACTCCTACCTACTCTGAGTTGGGTTTCCAAACATCCCAGAGGCCAGTGAGTGTGCACAGCAAGGCTGAGCACCGTGGACCCCGTGGGTGCCGAGATCCCCAATCCCCCAGGACACCGGCCACCTCTTGCACAGCACACGAACCCGACGAGTGAGGAAGTTGTGCTTTGGCCCATTATGGAGCCAAACTCTCAGCATCATCTGTGCGAAAGATCGACACCCTAGCCCGCTCCGGCGACACGTGGGCGCATCTTTACGCATGCCAAATTGCTGCCTCCCGCGGTCCCTTGTCTCTCGACTGGTGGGCCCTAGCGGAGGTCAATCTTCAACTTCAAGGGCTCCCCTGGTTGCTCCAGGTCTGCTCTTCAGTCTCCTTACTGGAGACCTTGCTCACACCTCGTGGGTCTGCACCAGTAGCTGTTTCTTGATCCTTGCATGGATTGCGGTTGCCAAGGCTTAGTGGATCTAATCCAGACACTAACATTCCTTGAAGCCTCCCGGAGCCCGTGGCTGCTGATCCAAGCTACCCATCTTCCACCTGGAAGCACCCGACATTGAAGGGCTCTTTCTCCTGAGCTCCCTGGTCACTGTGCCATGACCCAGACTCTGTCCCCTCTGCTTTCAGGTCCTTCTCTACAAGATCTACATCTTCAATCTGCACGACATCGACGACGCTTCTTGCTAGCAGCAGTTCTTCACGTTTTGCCATTGAAAATCAGCCCGCGACCCGACATCGAAAACGACCTATGCACCCGGCTTCCCTGGGGCAGGTAACAGTGGTACCTAGGTACTCATGTGGGTGTGGGCCCTTCAAAAGCGTAGCTCTAAACTCTTGAACTTGATCTCCTCCTAGAAGTGTCTAGATTCTTGCAAATTCCAACCAGGACATTCCCCATAGGGTTCAATCGAGATCCCGACAGTAGCTTGCACCACTGCACGCGTCTCCCATGGGTCCCCTTCCTCACTACCTTGGGTGGTTTCGTAAGGGGCCAGCGACCCTAAGTGCCCTAGGCACTGTCTGCAGAATTGTCGTGGTTCTTATACCACTTTTTTAATATATGGTTTGGTCCCCCCCTGGAGCCCTTTGATTCCAGTGCTATTTATTGTAACTATCAATGCTTGTTTGAATTGTATCTTTACCTCCAGTTTCATAAAGAGACTAGTGGGATTATTCTTAGAATAAATACATATATTTTATATATATACCTGTGTGGACTACTCTTTCATTTGGTTATTCAAGAGGTTATCTATGGCAAAACAATAAGCTCAACACTCCTTCAAGACTTAGCCTGAAGGCTGCTCTCCACAGCTACCACTAGGATAGCTTTCTTTAAAGGTTGTCTTTTAACCTATCACCTTAAGAGTCGAATTGGACTGGTGCAAGGTGTCCCCTATAACTAGTGGACAGCATATGCCAGGCCAACTTCTCACAGGTGCATTCTAATTCCAACATTCCCTGTTCTCTGATGATCATTGAATTCATATACTACATTCACAGGTTTACTTTGGAGCAGTAAGAACTCACTAACCTGTAAAAGGCCCAGTGTTTTAGAACAGGTGAAATAAAACTCACAGTGACAAAAAAAAATAACAGTAGGATAATGTTTGTTATTGAATCAGCAATATCACAGAAAATGATTCTAACCCTGGGCTCGGGGCATGGCCAATCCAAGGGGATCCAATGTAGTGGTAGCAGTATGGTGGGGGATGAAGCGTATGCTGACTTGCCTAGTATGATTGTTATTATTATTATTATTACATCTTGTAAAGTGCACAGCATACCAAATAGGGCTTCTCAGCGCTTTAACAACAGATAGGGCAGCATAGATGAGAGCAGATTTTCAAGTTCTTGAGAAAGATGGTTAGTGATGTACAAATTCTCAGGTATTCGAGGATGGGCATTCCATAGCTTGGGGCTCGGATAAGAAAAGGAGCAAACACCCTTCCAAACAAGTTTAACTCTCGGGACTGTGTACTTGGATGGGCCATTTGCTTTTTTTTTTCTTCATAGTGTTAAGCTGAATTAAGAATTTAACATTGCTTGAGAGGGATTAGGAAATCTTGGATTTTGATCAAATTCTGAGGGCAGTGCTAGGCTTTTAAACCCTAATACAACAATATGTATAGATGATATTTGCTACATTTGCTATGTTTGCTCAACAGCAGTTCTCAGACTCCTAACGCCCAAATTCAAAGTTTAAGCCACATTTCATTCTGGCAATGTTTTCCCCATTCTGCCACTTAGCTTATCTCACTGGGCATTTGGGGTTGAGCCCAATGCTCACTCGCTCCAGCCCCTAAGACGAGGCCCAAGCACAGGAATTCCTGCTTATGTCGTATCAGCAGGACACCCTGTATTATGTCCTGGGCTTTTTTTTGAGAATCCAACTCCTACCAGGAGTTGTTGTCGCTCTTAAAATCAAACAAGTATCCTAATGCAACTAATGTTGATAATGGGTAGCAAAGATGGAACCGGAAAGATGTGTCTCGAAGAGCGACCTGGAAACTTTACACATAGCTGCCCCATCACACAGTATTAGAGGCTCCTTAAGTCATTATATGTGGACTTGTAAAACCACAAAACACATTCAAGGCTCCTTCAAACATTCAGACCTTTCATTAAGGGAATGTCTGTCTGGACCTTCTGTTGCATTCGCATCACCCAGCTATGTTTTGGATCACTTGCACTTCCTCTTTCAGTGACTAGTTAATGATCTCAACCTAAGATAAGCAAACCTCATCATCATTTAGCCTGCAGTTGAATTTAGCCTCGATTCTCCTTCATCTCAGCGTGGTCAAGCTAAACACTTTCCATGTGTGAATACATCATATTGGTCTCCAATCACCTCTCCGCCATCATACTATGCCACTTTGAGTCAGGCTTTGAATCTCCCCTATCCCTCAGGTAAGAGGTGAAGAGGGGATCTATGCCATTGACATCCTGTGAGTTGTATGTTGAAGATCCCCTTCACCAGTATCAACCACAAGCAGGCATACATCACTGCGGCTCCATTCCATAGGAAACTGACTTCAACTTCCACTCACACACTGAAATCTCCAACATCCTAAACTTTCTCACGGCATCATCTACAAAGAAGGCTTTCTATCATTGGCCATCATGTGAAATCTCTCTGAGGTTAGACGTCCTCACGTATATCCTCACTAGAGGCACGGTTTTGCCAGCCAAATAAAATTCCCAGATGCTCAAAAAAAGCCTACCGTGGAGACAAATGATCTAGTCAACTAGAGCACTGTTTAAACTGGCACTTTCTTGTTGGCTAAGGCGATGCCCCAGCCAGGCAGAACCTACACTCTGCATAACCTGCACTCACCCTTGGGTAGCTTGCCACTGAGCAGTCAGGCTTATCACAGAGGCAATGTGTGAAGCTTTAGCACAGCACTCACTCATGATAAATAGTGTCACAAAAGAGAGCCCATAGGATGTATGTAAATAATGTTTGTATTGAACACACACACTGATCAACACAACATGAACAGCATGTATTTCTGGGCATAAATCACACTTGGAATATTTTCTAGCAGAACCTGGCCCAACTGTGTTAAAATGACATCAGTATTGTGCACACTTGGGCAAGAACCTAATCTACACCCCACCCCAGCAGCCTTATTCGATTCAACACGTTGTCCACCCTAAGCCTGCCCTAGCAATTCTTATAATTCGATGCCACACAGTTTTAGGCTGCACCCCATGTCACAATGTATTAGCAGCACAGAGGCTGCCAATAGCTTAAACTCTCGCAAATGTGAGACCCATTGCATTGCAAATGCTTGTTTACATCTTTTGTGAAGGAGCTAGTCTTGCGGTTTCTCCTCGTTTCTGGAGGTAGAGCGTATTGTGTTCTTGGGGCTAGGCTGGAGCAGGAACGGTAGTAAGTTATTATCTACTGGCGGTCCGTGTTTCCATAGGAAATCCGCAACATTCTATTTGGAATAACTTTGGCGCCGATTGACGAATCCTCGCAAAATTTTCAAAATAGGTGGGGCGCTCCGCTCCGCTCCTTCCCTGAAAGTCTCGGGGGGATTCGTCAAGCAGGGGCTGAGAAAAATGGGGGTCCCAAAACGCGTTTTCCCCATGCGTTTTTCCATAGGACCTTTAGTCCAAGCTACAGCCCGAACGGCTGAACAGAATTACTTGAAATTTGGCAGAGAGGTAGTCCTCAGGTCAGGGATGTGCCTTTTGCAGGTCTGGTGTAAATCTGTTCAGTATTTCCTGAGAAAATAGCATTTAAATCAATATATATATCTATAAGCGCGCACCGTGCACGTACGGTAAAACTTACCGTACGCGCACCCTGCCGTGCGCGAGCGCGATTCTGATTGGTTGTTAGATCTTAGTAAACATTCGAATCGGTCGAAACCAGGAAGTGTCGGCCGCCATTTTGTCTCTCGCAGTCTGAGGGGGTGAAAAACAAAGGTGAAAAAAATTGCGGAGTACGCGTATGTGTACGGTAGAAACGGAAAAATTCCGCGAACTGCGTAACGTGGGCGCGCGGTGCGTGAAGCGCACCGCGTGCCCACAGCGCACAGCCCCCGTTATAGTTAGTGCAGGCAACTATAACTCACGCGACCGCAATCCTCTGCTGATGACGTCAGATATTACATCACTGATGACATATGTGTCTTTCTGAAAAATAAATATTTGTAATATATGTATAGATAAAGATTAATGGAAGAAGACATGGGTAAATAAGTGTCTAAATACAGTGATCTAATATCTGACGTCATCAGCAGAGGATTGCGGTCGCGTGATTTATAGTTGCCTGCACTAACTATAACGGGGGAATTTCAATGGTTTTTCACGAGTGAAATGTCCAGCTAACTATAACATGTGTGAAACCTATGGTTTGTTCAGTGAATATAAATATATGTATTACTTATTGTTTCAAAATTGGAGGAGACGCCCCAACCCCCCATATTTTTCAATTTAGCTATACCAGCCCGTACCCCTCCCCACCCTTAAACCCTAAAAACATCATTACAGCCCTGCCTGGCTGAAAATGTCACGCCCAAACTAAGCTGTGAAATCTACAGCCTGGTTAAGTTCAGCTCAGGCAGTCAGGAGCCTGCACATTTAGCACGTCTAGCGCCTGGCTGCCTGACCTATAAATAAGAGTTTCTGCCAGGTTGATCTTTGCTCAGCCTGACAGACACTCTTCTTTTGGGGCAAAAAGTGAGAGGGCATTGCCCCTTCGCCCATTAGGATGGGCCGCGGCTGCTTCTTATGCAGGAACATTATGTGTCCCTAGCTTGGCATTTTGCAAAACATTCTATACCGGCATTAAAGAGGTGGGCTTTATGGACTCACCGTGCAATGCAGGATCCTTGCATAGCACATCATTTCTCCTTCCACTGCTCCTTTTATTATTAACCGTTCATCAAGAAACAGTGAGAAACCCTGATCTGCATAGGATGGATTTAGAGATATAAAAAACAGAGGGAGTAATCCAGTCTGCAAAGATAAAATCACACTGAGAAAATCTGTCTATTTAACGATGCTTCAAATTCTCAATGTGATATAGTGGCAGCTCACACACATTACTACTGCATTAAAGCAGCACTATTAAGAAAACCCAGCAATTACAAGATTAGCTGTGAAATGAATGAATATTCACCCTGCTCTGCTTACATACTAGTGCTTCCCTGACAACAAGAGTAACTTGCTTTCATATTTTACAGTTTTGTTTTAAAACAACTGGAACTGATTCAATATCGATTACTGAAAACATATTCCAACATAATGAATAGATCGAAAGTTATTTTTTATACTTAATATCTCAGAGCCTTCTCTAGATTTGGCGGTGGGTATCAACCCATTGCATTAATTATGGTTTTGCAGTCAGATGTGTGTTATTGAAATTAGATTTTGACTCCATGGGCTAATTTGTGATTAAGCATGAGTAAACACAGAAACACATACCGCACAACCTATTTCTCAAGTTCTACCACATGTTTATGCTCTCTGTTACCAGCCAGCCTTTGCTAATGACATATTTTGTGCAGTCGTGCATTATTTTCGGATTTGTCTCCAGTGGCGTAGGAAGGGGGGTGCGGTGAGTGCGGGCCGCCCCAGGTGTCATCACTGAGGGGGGTGACAAAATGTCACTGAGGGGGGTGACAAAATGGCAAAAATATGTGTAACTATCTTTTTTTCCTTATTTTAATAATTTCAATGAGGGCGGGGGTGGCAAGGAAATTCTGCACCAGGTACCACCTGACCTTGCTACGCCACTGTTTGTCTCCAATCAGAGCATCCGAGAGGTGTTGGTATATACACTGTTCATATTGAAATGTGTACTCCATATTGGATTTGACTAAGGTTGTGCCTTAGACTAATTTATTGTTCATCCACACATGTTTTTACCTTTGAGCACCGCTATATTATAACATTATTAGCGACATTGTCACTTTAACATACATAAGTCACCTGTCTGTTAAATTACAGAATGAACAACGATGTCACTAGAAAATATGGAGTACAATTATGTCTTGTGAGAAACATTGTCAATTTGTCCTCAAACGTATTTATGGCACACATACCTTTTTGATGTTACTTATGTCACCCTTTTTCTCTGATCTCCCACTATCCACTCCCTGGTCTACTAACAGGGACTTGCAAAGATCCTCTCTCCTTTGCCATCATGGCACACGCTTTTGATCGTACAGCTTAGCTTACTTCAGATCATTACTTCTCAGTACTATTCTGCATGCTAACATTTGCTCTTCACACGCGCTTTATTTTTACGTGGCGAACGCGGTTTTTTACATGGCCTTCTTACCAGAAACGATCGAGCATACTTTTCCTGCCTGTAACCTTGGTTACAGTAATGATGTAAACACGTCATCGGAACTCCCAACCAATTCGGGCCCAGCATTTTAGCAACATAGAAGACTGGGTGCTGTGAGTGACGGTCTAGTCTTCTCTTACTAGAAACTGACCCTCAACCCAGAAGCACCTAACCAGGATGACACTTGCCGCTGACCGCGGTCCCCGCAGAGGGCCACTACAGCGGTCGGCACCCTAGTGCCGCCGGGGCACCGGTCACCCCTCCCCACCCCCTCCCAAGTGGAGGGGCCGGGGACGCCGACCGGTGTCCCCCTCTCCTCGTGCTGGCTGGATATGACGCACAAGCGCGTCACTTCCTGGCCCCTGTGGGGAAGGAGAGGCTATTTAGCCTTCCCCCACCCTCCTGGCGACCTCTTTGTCGCCCACCATGCCGCATCCCTCCCTACCGCTTACCCGGCGTAGGGGTCGGATGGGGGGGTTTTCAGAGCGTTGTAATGTTTCTTTTTTCGTTGCAGGCGGAGTTACAGGGCGATCTGGAAGCAGGCCGGTACAAAGGGTACCTCTGCGCGGCACCATAGGGGGTGCCTGAGCCAAAACCGAGGAGCCTCAGGGGAGGGTCCCGGAAGCCGTGTCGGCGCCCCACTAGTCCTGCGGGTGGTTGTGGGCCTGAACAACCGGGGGGTTTGCTATGCGACGCTCCGAGAGGAGGGGCGTGAGTAGAAGTTACCAACGGCATGTGATCCTAGAAAAGAATCACCTGGATGGCAGCAAAGACGGGGTTCGCTCCAGCGCTGCCCAGCTCATCAGGCGGGCAGGCGGCCCAGTTGGTTGCCTGCCCTTGGATCGCCCATAAGATAACCCACCCATTACATATTGTAATATGTAATTAACCTGCAGCAAATTTTACCCAACTCAACAGTCTGTGTGTGTGTTATTTGGGTATGCATTTTGGGGGAGGGGGGACAGAGGGGTGCCCCTGGCGGTACTATAAGAATGGCTTTCAGGCACTGCACACGTACACATACTACCAACGAGAACGGACCGCCGCTGAGGACTGCCCGAACATGGAACACTACTTCTTAAACAAGTAAGCCTTAAGACCGCTGATTGCGCTAGACTCTCTATGGGTTACTCAATCGGGATTGCTACTGCCCTGATGGTAACTTTAACATTATGCCCTGCACCCATGCTCATTTGCCGCTATAGGGTGAATTAGCTTTGGCTCTTTTCGGGAACTTCACTTTTTATCGACATAGGATTTCTGTTTCCCCTAGTCATCGGGCACGCTAGGTGCTTGCCTACCTAGGGACCCCCACGCAACATTTGGTAGCTATGCAGGATATCAATTTGTTGCCCTCTGACACTTAATTAAGGAAGCTACGTAGAATACCACTTTTTGGCGCCGTAGTACCTTTAAAACCAGACGTGATGCTCTCCATTTTTCATAAACCTATTGTTTTTATGGAACACGATACTCTTTACTCTAGGGACTTACTTCAGCACCCATGCCGGTATATGTATCATGTCATATTAGCCATTCCTTTCCTTTTCACTTAAAAAAAGCTTCACTTTCCTTGTAGATTTCATTATCCCTACCACAGATCAGCCCACAGGAGGCAGATTACCGTTTCCTCCTACACCTTGGATCAACTCAGTTTTAATACTAAGAGGTTAGTGTGCTCTTTTGCGTTCTTATGATCGTACACGATTACTGACTAGAACATTTTTCTGATGTAGCCTTATTTCTCATACCTCATCAGGTGTCTATAGCTCAAGTTTTCTCAGTCACGGCACGGACCACACCAACGCTGACGTGAACTTAACCAGAGGCGCTCCGATTTACACTTGCCTTGGTAAGCGCTACCTCTTCGATCAAGCCCTTCCTTCGCTCATTCTTGGGATATTTGTGACCACCTTTTCTTTTTGGCATTATTCAAGGGCAGATGTCCCTTTTTTACAACAGTCTTCACTCACTTCCGGCGCATACTGGTTCTCCTACCTTTTCTGCCACTTTTCTGAAATAATGGGTCTCCTTTCTTCTTACGCTTCATTTTGATTTCACATTAACCTAGGACTTACAAAACAGGTCCAGAAAGTATAGCACGCAGCTAAGATCCCTTTGTGAATCACAGAGGCAGCCCGTCTAGAATCAGGTCAGCTAAAATCAAGACCAGCACTCTGAAGCACAAGCACTTTATTACTTCAAATTGGAATGTTCGATACTTCCTTCTAACCTAAGAATTAACCACTTTTAAATGTAATTGTACAAAGATAAGGCTGTACACAATTTTAACCTTAACGTTTAATGTTTTGTCTTTTATATTGTGAGCTTTAATTAACTGAACAATAACCTACTCATTAACCTTTCACCAAGTAGAAAAGTCACCCCTTCACCTATAATGAATCTCCTTCCTTCTTACACACATTTCTGTTCTTTTTTCTCACCAACCTTTCACCGAATAAAGAAGTCACTACTTATTTGTGCTTTATGAATAGTAGACTACACATTGGATTTTAAACTAAAAAGTTTGTATTTATTGTATAAACATTGCAGCCCTGAAGAAGCCCATGTCTGGCCGAAACGCGTTAGCTGTATTGAACCTCAAGTGCGTCATGAATAAAAACAACTAAGGAATAAAAGCAACGACGTGGACTCATTAATTGCCTATACTTGATGTACATACTGCAGAGCTTTTTAATATATTGCCTCTCATACCCCTGTGTAAGATATTGTGATTTGTGGTCATATGGCAGCTGGCCATCTGAGGCGGGCAATATTTAACCACTTTTTGTGACTTGTCTTGGCGGTGCAGTCTTCTGTAACCCAGCTGCTTGTTTCTCGTACTAGTACACTGCTTCATATGTAAAAGAATAAGTGCAGTAGCCAAAGTTGGCGGGACCTGAGACCTGAGAGGCACCAAAAACAAAAAAAACAGTTCACCTGCTTTTAGTGAAAAGACAACCGTCTTGGGACAGTTCATTCGGAGAGCAGAAATGCTTCAGCTGAAAACTAAGGCAGAGAGTCTCCTGTGCTGTGAAACCAAGGAAGTGGCAGACAGCTAAACAAGC
This sequence comes from Triturus cristatus, assembly GCF_964204655.1. Lineage (NCBI taxonomy): Eukaryota > Metazoa > Chordata > Amphibia > Caudata > Salamandridae > Triturus > Triturus cristatus. Next base: position 760,238,784 of record NC_140586.1, on the reverse strand, counting down.
TTGCCAGGGGGCCTGCTTGCCTGAAAGAAATGTAAAAGTGCACAATTGGTTAATCTGCAAATGTAAAGGGTGCTTCAAAGCCGGTATTGGCTTTAATTGATGGAATCACTTGAATCTTCCTGATGATACAGATTCAGGGCAAAATTTATCAACAATTCACAAAACACAACGCAGTAAGCCACCTTGCTGCACTGCATAAAAGGTAGAGAGGAATGAGCCGCATTTAACATTACATGGCGCATTCCTGTTCTCTGCCTGTGCTGGCACACAATCTGCTGCCTAACAGCAACACAGGCACCCTTGCACCATGGTGCACTGGTGTCTGCATTGTAGGCAGGATTGTTTTTGTGCAGGAAGGGGAACCTTCCTGCACAAAAGCAATCCTCAGATGCATTTTCCTCTTTCTAAGTGTGCAGCAGAGGAAAGACGAAACCAGGAAAAATAAACATATTTCTCCTTGTTGGGCCTCACCTGGGGAGGTGTAGCATTTTGACGCATTTCCAGGTCTACCACTAATGGTAAATGTGGAAATACGCCAAAATCCATGGGTGGATGCGTGAGAACACCCATGCTCTACCCATGAAAGCCTAGTAACGCAAAGTAGCAGGTGACCTTGCATGGCTTAATGAATCTCACTTAGGTTTTACATCGCATGGCACAAGGGAGGCACAAAACCTTGATGAATTTGGCCCCTATTCTTTTTTTTTGCCAGCTGAGCTGTGAAGTGTGTGCTTTTAAAGGACAGTTATAAAAACAACTGTACTATTTACAGTCTGGGTATTACTAAAAAACATATTTCTGGAGCACTTTTTTTAAACTTAAAAAAACTTTTTGCGCCTTTTGTAACAGCCTATCTTACACTGTGTGGAATGCAAGTTTAAAATAATGTCTTACATATTCACAGTGCGTTTTGTCACAGACTGGGACCTAATAACACTAAGCATACAAAAGTCACTATTCTCCACTGCACCATCCAAGATTAAGTTCTGTGGCTCTCGGGTTACAGACACTGCCCCATGCAGTGATTAACTAATAGAGGTTTCATAATGTGCGATAGTGCATGTACCACTGATTAACTTGACTTGCATTTATTTTTATTTTAAGCTGTGCCTTACTTTATATATAGTTACCTGAAGGTGAAAGACTCAAAAAAGTTACTGAATATTTTTTTAACCATAAATTTGACCCTGCCCCCACACTCACTCACCCTGCCCCATTTGCGCACAGCATCACAGTTCCCATACATTTTAATGCACTTCAGCCACTGGTTCCGGGACCTAAAGTTTTGCTCAGCAGTGCACGGCTGCGTATTGGAGGTCAGATGATGAATATGGTTCAGTGACTAAATATCGAGGGACAGAATATCGACTGTCCAGAATATCGATTCAAAAATATCGAGGGACAGAATATAGAATCCCTATCTACAAACAGGTAAGTTCTAAAATATCGAGTACAAAATATAGATATTTAAAATATGGTTAACTAAAATATAGAATTTTTTAAATGTATTAAAAATAATATAAAAGTAATTAAATAGTAAACACAATTAAATAAAACATAGTTAAAAGAAAGTAAAAAAGGTTAAAATGCAAAAATAAATGTAATGTAAAAAAACATAATTTTTTAAAACTTATATTTACTTAATAATATTATAAAATAATTTGTCATCTTAATTATAAATATTTAAAACATTATTAGAAATATATTTACATATATATAAATAAACCTATTATATAAATATAAAAGTAAATAATATATAATAATTTAAATAATTAAAGTAATACTTTTTAGGTTAATTAATAATTTACACTACATTAAGGGGCCGATTCCGATCCTGGAAAAACGCTGTACAAATCGTGGTATGGAGCGTTTTCCCCATACAACTCGTACTTGTAAGGATTCCCCTACAACCTAGGAAGTACGATCCGTACAAATAGACGCTCTCCATACAAATTGTAAAAAAGACCATACAACTCGTATATACAAGCGATTCCGATTCGGATTGCCCTGTACGCGACGTTCACATGTATTTCCGGCAGCAGTTTACAACCCGTCAAGTACGATTCGTACAAACGGCACTCCGTACGGCTTTTTTTTTACAGGAGCCAAAAAGTGCCGGGAAAACATTGTACGCCCCGAAAACAGAGACGAGAGGACCCCCCATGTACGCGTCGTACACCCCATGAATACAGGGGTACGGTGCGTATGTACGGTGCGTACCGATGACACGGAAAGTGGGGTACGGTGCGTATATACGCGCTGAAGGGGTACTGGTCGTGCACGCACCGTACAAGCACCGTACCCCAAAATCGCTTGTGTATGCACCGTACCCCACTTTCCGTGTCATCGGTACGCACCGTACATACGCACCGTATGTACGGGGCGGACCCCAAATTCGCATATGTACGGTGCGTACATGCGCGATGTTGGGGTATGCTCCATACACACGCCTCACATGTGGGGGAACCCCTATACGCCTCATACCCCTATACGACCCGTACCCCGGTACGAGTCGTACCCCCAGAACGAGTCATACAAGGGTACGAGGCGTATAGGGGTTCGCTTCTTAGCCCGGTATGAGTCGTTCCCCGTATACAGGCCATTTTCCATACAAATCACATGGTGACAACCCGGTACGAATCGTACTTGACGGGTTGTACAGCCTTTTTACAAATTGTATGGTCTTTTTTACAAGTCCGTGTCGTACAGCTTTTCCCGATCCGATTTGTAAGGATCGGGCTGATCTGTATGTATTTTTCCCGTACGAATCGTACTACACGGGTTGGAAGAGACTTGTACGATTTGTAGGATAAAAAATACGGATCCAATTTGTATGTAAAATAAAAGTCCAGGATCAGAATCGGCCCCTTAGACAAAATTTAAAACATTACATAGCTAAGGGAATAAAATTAGTATTCACACTCCAACAAGTGAAAAAGTAGAGAATTTGTTGGTTAGCGGGTGGGTACAAATTACTATTCCCACTCCAGTGAATGGAACAGTAGGGAAAGCGTTGGATAGTGGGAGGGTAAAAATTACTATTCCCACTCCAGAGTGTGCAACAGTAGGGAAAGAGTTGGATAGCGTATGGTTAAAAATTACTATTCCCACTCCAGTGAGTGCAACAGTAGGGAAAACATTGGATAGCGTAGGGGTAAAAATTACTATTCCCACTCCAGTGAGTGCAACAGTAGGGAAGGTGTTGGATAGTGGGAGGGTAAAAATTACTATTCCCACTCCAATGAGTGCAACAGTAGGGAAAGCATTGGATAGCGTAGGGGTAAAAATTACTATTCCCACTCCAGTGAGTGCAACAGTAGGGAAAGTGTTGGATAGCGGGTAGGTAAAAATTACAATTCCCACTCCTGCGAGTGGAACAGTAGGGAAAGCGTTGGATAGCGGGAGGGTAAAAATTACTTTTCCCACTCCAGTGAGTGCAACAGTAGGGAAAGCGCTGCATAGCGTAGGGGTAAAAATTACTATTCCCACTCCAGTGAGTGCAACAGTAGGGAAAGAGTTGGATAGCGTAGGGGTAAAAATTACTATTCCCACTCCAGAGGGTGCTACAGTAGGGAAAGTGTTGGATAGCGTAGAGGAATAATTTAGTAGACCCAGTCCTACAATTTAATAAAAATTAATTTAAATTTAATTTACCTCCTACTATTTTCCACTATAAATATCACCTTCAATAATCTAAAATATTAGTAGATTAACATAATTAATTAACATTTAATTATTTAGCTAATCACAATTAACAAACATATAAAAACAATGATGTATAAATTAATTAACACAATTAACAGTATAAAATAACTTTGATTAAATATTATATAAAAATTAATAAAAATGTATTTTCAAATATTTTAATAAACACCACACTCCCCTATAAACACTCAACACACTGCTCACAAAATCAGCATAATTAACATATTAATACATTAATTATTAATTATTTTTTTTAAATAATTACAAATTAATAACAATTTACACAATTTACATATTTATCAATTAATTAGAAACTTTTATTAATAACTTTTTAAACATTTAATAATAAATTAATTAACTTACTTAGCAATATTAATTATTAACCATAAAATTCTAAATTAATAAATTATATTTTTTTTTATTTAAATTAAATTACTTCCCACCCTCTTCCTCTATCAACCCACAACCCGCTACAGAACTAATTTACGCAAAAATTACTTTACATAAAATTAATTATCTTTAAAAAATTGTAAAAAATATTATATACTTTTAACACATATACCAACATATGATATAATTTTAAAAATTTCGATATAATGACGTTCTATATTATGGCATTCTATATTATAACATACTATATAATGACATTCGATATAATGACATTCTATATTACTTACTTAAATGTCGATACTATTTCCAACTATATTGGGGCCGATTCCGATCCTGGAAAAATTTCCCCCGTACAATTTGTATCCTGATTTTTTTCCGTACGAATCGTACAAGTAGCGTACAAACTGCCAAATACGATTCGCATGGGAAAAACTCCATACGAATCACATCGGGAAAATTTCCCCACACGTCCTCGGGTCGGAAAATGTGTCCGACACATACCCGGACGATTTACCGTACGAATCGGAAAATGGAAGTCCGACCGCGCAAGTACGATCACTCCCGTCCTTTCGATTTTACAACTGTATGCAAAAACACCGTACGGACCGAACTCCCATAGCACCCATGGAGACATGTGCCCGCATACATGCCGAACACCCCACCACAGACCCCGCATGTACGCGCAAACCCCCCCCGGCCGCGGATGTACGCGCCGAACCCCCACCAGTGTATGTATGGAGCGTACCAACTCCCTACCCGTGTATGTACGGACCGTACCCCCACCCCACCAGTGTATGGACGGACCGTACCCCCACCCCACCAGAGTATGTACGGACCGTACCCCCACCCCACCAGTGTATGTACGGACCATACCCCCACCCGTGTATGTACGGACCGTACCTTCCCCGTGTATGTACGGACCATACCCCCACCCCACCAGTGTATGTACGGACCGTACCCCCACCCCACCAGTGTATGTACGGACCGTACCCCCACCCCACCAGTGTATGTACGGACTGTACCCCCACCCGTGTATGTACGGACCGTACCCGCCACCCGTGTATGCATGGAGCGTACCAACTCCCCACCCGTGTATGTACAGACCGTACCCACACCCCACCAGTGTATGTACGGACATTACCCCCACCAGTGTATGTACGGACCGTACCCCCACCCGTGTATGTACGGACTGTACCCACACCCCACCAGTGTATGTATGGAGCGTACCCACACCAGTGTATGTACGGACCGTACCCCCACCCCACCAGTGTATGTATGGACCGTACCCCCACCTGTGTATGTATGGACCGTACCCCCACCCGTGTATGCATGGAGCGTACCAAGTCCCCACCCATGTATGAATGGAGCGTACCCCCACCTGTGTATGTACGGACCGTACCCACACCCCACCCGTGTATGTACGGACCGTACCCCCACCCATGTATGTACGGACCGTACCCCCACCCCACCAGTGTATGTACGGACCGTACCCCCACCCGTGTATGCATGGAGCGTACCAACTCCCCACCCGTGTATGTACAGACCTTACCCACACCCCACCAGTGTATGTATGGAGCGTACCCCCACCCATGTATGTACGGACCGTACCCCCACCCCACCAGTGTATGTATGGACCATACCCCCACCCGTGTATGTACGGACCGTACCCCCACCCGTGTATGCATGGAGCATACCAACTCCCCACCCGTGTATGAATGGAGCATACCCCACCCGTGTATGTACGGACCGTACCCACACCCCACCAGTGTATGTATGGAGCGTACCCCCACCCATGTATGTACGGACCATACCCCCACCCGTGTATGTACGGACCATACCCACACCCCACCAGTGTATGTACGGACCCTACACCCAGCCCCCCCTGTATGTACAGTGCGAAACACCACCACCGGTGGACAGTGCGGACCAACACCCTGCCCGTGTTCGTACGCACCCTACCCCAGGCCCACACACCAGCACCCTCACCCAACATCGCGCATGTACGAGTCGTACTAAGCCATAGCAAAGGACAGCACTGTACAACAACATGGCCCATGTACGCACCGTACAGACGCAAAAAACACTCGTACTGAACCAGGACAAACCAAAAAAACACAAGGAGAGTCAATTCGATGCACACAACACCACAAAACATATCCAACAAGGCCAAATACATCCTATACACTGACCTGCAACTGACAAACAGCTAAACAGAGGCCCAAACCACTACCACTCCTTATAACACACCCACCCAAAGTTCAAACACAGCCACACCCACAAATGGACCAATAAAAAGGCCCAGCACACACAAACCATGATCCTTTGCAACAGATCCCCTACTGCCAGACCACAGAGACAACGCACTGCACCATACTACATACATCAATACACCTTACACTTGCACTCCTTCACACAACCACCATCACAAACACACCCTCATCACATACACACACACACACCTGCACAACCACACTCACACACCCACAACCATCCACACCCACACCCCCACAACCATCCACACCCACACCCCACACCATGCCCACTAACAAGAATCCAAAGTTCACAAAGGAGGAGCTGGAGGTCCTTGTCGACGAAATCATCAGAGTCGAGCCACAGCTCTTTGGAACACTGGTCAGACGGACCAGCATAGCCGAAAAATCTGCCATGTGGGAGAGGATAGTCAATTCTGTGAAGGCTATTGGGGCCACCAGAAAGACCAGGCATGAGTGCCAAGCCAGGTGGTACGATCTGCGGAGGACGGTCTGCCGCAAAATGACGGACGAGCACAACCAGGCCAACATCACTGGAGGAGGTCCGGCCCGCAGACCGGTACACTACCATCCCTGGGAGGAGAAGGTGATGGCCACGCTGCCGCCGGTGGGAGTAGACGGACTAGAAGGAGTCCGAGAGCCTGGTGAGTACACAAACAACTCACCTCACATGGGGGGAACGCCATATACAACCCAAATACCAATCATGCACGCAACCCCCCCAAAGCCTGCACCGTACACAACCACACTCCAAAAACACACACATGCCACTAGCGCCTCCATGCCCCATGCCCCAAGCAAGGCCATGCCAAGTCACAGGCCACACAGAAAACACCAACACAAGACAGGATGTCCCCGATGCCGGGAGGGTGGGCCTCAAAACTAACATAGAGCAACTCTGAAGCACACAACAATGCCCTCAGCCCATATGGCTTAGGGCACAGTCATACAAACAGTGTGTCCCCACACAGTACTGTTTTGCCTGCTAATGGTGGCCGCGTTGCAGGACGACATGGGTATGAAGGCACAATTTGCACATAACAGCAGCTAATGAAGACGCATCACTCTGAAAGAGTGTCAGCACAAACCGTCACAGCAGCAGCGCAGACTCAGACACTCCGCCCAATGGGTGCCCGCAGAGAAGAAACAAACACACATGAACAAGCCAATGACCTTTGAAAGACCTGCAAACTGTGTGTGCCCAGGAAGCTGGGCTGAGGTGACAGAGGGTGACACACAGAGGGAGGGAGAGGGGTAGAGAGAGGGACGGAGACAGAGGTGGACACAGGGAGACAGACCGAGGGAGGGAGGAGGCTGATAGAGGGAGGGAGAAAGGGAGACAGAGGGAGACGGACAGTGGGAGGAGGCTGACAGAGGGAGGGAGAAAGGGAGACAGAGGGAGATGGACAGTAGGAGGAGGGTGACAGAGGGAGGGAGAAAGGGAGACAGAGGGAGACGGACAGTGGGAGGAGGGTGACAGAGGGAGGGAGAAAGGGAGACAGAGGGAGACGGACAGTGGAAGGAGGGTGACAGAGGGAGGGAGAAAGGGAGACAGAGGGAGACGGACAGAGGGAGGAGGCTGACAGAGGGAGGGAGAAAGGGAGACAGAGGGAGACAGACAGAGGGAGGAGGCTGACAGAGGGAGGGAGAAAGGGAGACGGACAGAGGGAGGAGGCTGACAGAGGATGGGAGAAAGGGAGACAGAGGGAGACGGACAGAGGGAGGAGGCTGACAGAGGGAGGTAGAAAGGGAGACAGAGGGGGACGGACAGTGGGAGGAGGCTGACAGAGGGAGGGAGAAAGGGAGACGGACAGAGGGAGGAGGCTGACAGAGGGAGGGAGAAAGGGAGACAGAGGGAGACGGACAGAGGGAGGAGGCTGACAGAGGGAGGGAGAAAGGGAGACAGAGGGAGACGGACAGTGGGAGGAGGCTGACAGAGGGAGGGAGAAAGGGAGACGGACAGAGGGAGGGAGAAAGGGAGACAGAGGGAGACAGACAGTGGGAGGAGGCTGACAGAGGGAGGGAGAAAGGGAGACGGACAGAGGGAGGAGGCTGACAGAGGGAGGGAGAAAGGAGACAGAGGGAGACGGACAGAGGGAGGAGGCTGACAGAGGGAGGGAGAAAGGGAGACAGACAGAGGGAGGAGGCTGACAGAGGGAGGGAGAAAGGGAGACGGACCGAGGGAGGAGGCTGACAGAGGGAGGGAGAAAGGGAGACAGAGGGAGACGGACAGAGGGAGGAGGCTGACAGAGGGAAGGAGAAAGGGAGACAGAGGGAGACGGACAGAGGGAGGAGGCTGATAGAGGGAGGGAGAAAGGGAGACGGACAGAGGGAGGAGGCTGACAGAGGGAGGGAGAAAGGGAGACGGACAGAGGGAAGAGGCTGACAGAGGGAGGGAGAAAGGGAGACAGAGGGAGACCAAATCACCCTTGGGTGGTGTGGCCATGTCCGCTCGTCACCAGGTGGACTGTGTGCATGTAGACAAGGTTTGGCACTGCGTGAACCCCCCCTTCAACCTTTGATAAACACTGGGCCATGTGTCAATCTGTGCACGAGTACATCCGTGCTGCAGGCACAAACAGAACCTTACACCCAGTATACCCACCCACTGTGTTTGTCAGAACCCTGTCACAAATTGTTAAGTTACCTACCTGCATTCTCAAATTGCATGGAAAAAACACCATTTGGCCACGTACAGTGCAACACGTAAGGCGGCTCTGCATGGCTTGCTACGCCCGCTCACTACACTGCTGACTGCATTCCCAAAAGATGCATCAACTAAGATTGTGTCACACATAGGTAAAGTGTCGAAAGCTGTGGCCAAGGGACATACCCATGCACAAGTGCACTGTGAGAGGAATGCTAGCCAAATCCAACCACCCAGAGGAACTGTGCCTAATCAAAAATGAATGAACATGGATGTCGCATGTAACACAATTAACACTGTCTCTCTCACACACAGGTCAACGTCGTCGATCTCCCCCCAACACTGGGGGGGAAGACTCACAGGACCAGGCTCTGCGTGAAGAGGACCCCACCGGCAGCGACGACTCTCACCACTCCGTGGATGACCCAGACCAACCTGGCCCCTCTGGTGTCCAACCACCTGCAGCACCTGCGTCAGGTACAACTATGCCAACCACCACCCCCATTCCTGCCACATCCCAGGAGACACCCAGGAGCCCTGCCCGCACACAACAACACAGCCAGTCTGTCCAGGAGGGACAAGGTGCTCCGGGCACCCAGGAGGAGGCAGGCGACACCGCAAATGCCATCCCTCAGGGGTCCCGGAGACCCGATGTGCCCACAACGGCAGGCCAGGCGCAAGTGGGCAGGGGTGGTGGAAGTGGAGGACGGCGGAGGCGCGAACCTGACCAGTTGGCTCAGGAACCGGTAATGGCACACGTCCACAACATCCTGGACACATACCGGCGTGACTCCAGATGCATCGACCAGGTAGTGGAGACCCTCAATGAGATGAAGACCCTGCAGGTCGAGCATCATGCCAGTCATCTGGAGTGGAGTGGTGTGGCTCACTGGTTAGAGGCGGCAGACCCGGAAGCAGAGGTCAGCTCGGGACCAGGGTTTGATTCCCGACGTGGCAGGGTCTTGGGCCAAGGTCAGCGGACTCGATAATTCTCGCCTCGGTGCCTACTCTAACCATGGATCCCACTCAGCAACTCTGGGCAATAGCTTGCTTAATCTCCACTTACGGCCCCATCAGCGCCGGGGATGCTTGTCTTCACCTTGGAGAGGCCCAGTAGGGACCATCTCACAGGGAATGCCAGGATGGGTTCCCCAGCGGTATACAGCGCCGGGACGCCCCGTTGCTGGGGCAGCTGTGCGCTTTACAAGTATACAACATTTACATTTACATTTACATCTACAACACCATGGACGGATGGAGGCAAGACTGGCTGAGCTCCTGGCAGTGCACAGGGACGTGAGCCAATCACTCCGTCAGATCGCCCAAAGCCTGGCAAACCCTCCCTGTGCCACCAGGCGTGGACCAGCACCAGAAACAGGGAGGGAGGAGGAGGAGGATTCATCTGACGGAGCGTCCCTAGCATCGTCAAGGCCTGCTTCTGAGGGTCCCCGCAGGAAGGTGGGTCGTCCACGCAAAAGACCGTGAGAGTCAGCGGAACATCACCATCTCCCAGGTCACCTGGCCTGGCACCTGGCCCTCTGGCCCAACAGCAGCACAGCAGCAAATGACATTCTCTGCCACATGGCCTTGCTGGTCACTGTCTGACCAATGTTGATAAAGACTGTGGCACAGACTCTGATGACTTTCAATGGCAGGATACCAACTCCCCCTGTGAACTTTGGATTCTACACTCCCGCCAAGCACCTCTTGTCACCCCCCCAAACACGTACCCCAGCACTAATAAAATTCATCACAATCACAAGATGATGCCGTCATTTTGCATTATTCCACTACATGTGTGTGTTGTAAAGTCAAACCATGCCTGATTTCAGAAGTAACTCCAAACATCCATACCCTGGGGTCTGAGTCTGGCACAGGACACACATGGGTCACAATGTACCATCCAAGACAGACATGGAGCACCATACTCACCCGTGATGGGCCCAACCAGCTGAGGGGGTGCCTCCACAACTGTGCCTACAGACCTATTTAGAAGAGCAACAGTCATGCGCAGAGGTCAGGGATCATGTGGAGTGTCCTGGGGTGGGAGTCCCAGGTATGTGTAGACACGTGGCAGAACCATGTCCTGCATGCTTGAGTCAGGTGGATGTGGAGAATGGTGGGCCAGCCAAGGTTGGATGCATGGAGATGGCACAATTGGGTGTTGGATCACAGTGCCACAAGGTTGTGTTGTGGTTGTGGGCTTCATTCTGAGTGTGTGCGTGGATTGAGAAGGTCATCCTGCAGCTGGCAGTGATCCACTCCCCCCATCTCTGTTGGACGTTGATGTGGCCTGCTCGCCGGATGTAGTAGCAGAGCTGTGCAGATGCACTCTGGATGTGGACAAGTATCATGGGATTTCTAACGCACATGTCCGTAGAGTGCAGGGTAGGATTAGACACGGATGTCGTAGTTGATCTGGGGGATGGTCTCCCTCTTGCCTTGAGGTTGATGGAACTGGGGATCTTGTGCATAATGCAGAGTGTGCCGCCGCATGACGCACAGATGCTACTGATCAGCATAGCACATGTCAGCAAGCAATCCATGATGAACACCAGCTCGTTTGCGTGGACACTGGGTGCCCTTGCTGCAGGGCCTGCAGCAGCATGCGCCATGTCAAGAAAACAATGCCACAAGTAGCACACAAAGACAAGGATCTCAGGAAGGAACTATGCAAAAGGTGTATGTCAAGGAAGGAATGTCTGGTTCAACATGGCACACACACACACAATGGATTCACATGCAGCACAGTGGCCGTCGTGGAGACTGACATGCCACAATACCTACACAGCCTTGGACATCATGCACAATACAGAATCTAATCCCTGACAAACAGCTTGCATCTTGCTACTCTACACATAGACTCATATGCACCATCTCTGAGAACAATGCCAGACATGCCGCATGCACAGTGGCAACAGACCACCATTGACAGAGATGGGGCACCTTGCAGGCAGAGGGACACCTTTATTACTCATGTGTGTCGGAATGCTAATGCAACTCTGTCAACACATACACAGGTCATGTGGATGAACACGTGGAACCAACACCGGCACCCCCCTTATCACCACAGATGCTGGAAATCCAGGGCACTGGCACACAAGTGACGGGTTACAGCTAAACACCCCCTGCTGCTCACGGAGAGGCTGCTATACACCATTGAGCCCCTAATGGGGAATTCACACACCATGTCAACCCGGTGCAACCCGTATGTTTCCGAGGGCAGTGTTACACACATTGATGGCTCCATCACAATCCACAATCCCATTACAGATGACTGTCACCAAGTCTGACCATCAATTCAGGTGAATTCAGCTCCATGTCATGTGCCCCATGGTGATTCTACATGTATGTAAAGTATCCAAACATGAACAGGAGCAGTGCACACACATTCAAAACAAATACCACTCCCAAAAAGCCGTGCTGCATCCCTTACCCTAAGGAGATTTTCTAACTTGTCCGTGCATGTAACGCTGATTCAGCACATGTTGCTGTGTTCATGAGGAATAGCAGGAGCACAACAATGCCACCAGCAGACAGCATGCGCAAGTACCTGTGGATGAGAGACACACCAGAAGTCAGCCAAAAGAAGCACATCCGCATGCATGTGCATGTACTCAACACGTATAAGGTTGTCAACATGCTAGGTGACAATGATGACTCTGGAAAAACATTCTTCTATTGCATCATCACTCGAGTGACACATCCAAACACACCTCTGACTCACTTGGCAGACATGCAGATGGACACACACATTGCAACACATGCCACACACGGCCCAATGCGTGCACACTCAGACACTGGAACTCACCACTAAGCAAAGAAGTTGAGTATGAGCCGACTCCGGATGTCCTCTACTGCCTCCTCCTCCTCCACATCACTTGCCTCATGACCAAGCCCTTCATCCTCCACGGGTGGATGGTCCTGCTCATCTGGATCCAGGATGAGTGGCACAGCTTTCTCCACTGCCATGTTGTGCAGCATGCAGCACACGAGGAATATCTTGCAGACCTTCACCGGTGCATATGGGAGTGCGCCACCGGTCATGTGGAGGCAACGGAATCGGCTCTTCAGGAGGCCAAACGTCCTCTCTATCACTCGCCTGGTCCGCCCATGGGCGTTGTTGTAGCGGTGATAGGCAGCCGTGCTGGGGTTGCGGAGAGGCGTGATCAGCCATGGCATGTTGGGATAGCCAGCGTCCCCTACATGGAAACATCATGGACAACAGTGGGTCAGGAGAAGCAGTAAGACAGGAAGATGACATTAAATACAGGACTGCCAGAGTATACCCACCAACAATACATGCTCGTTCGTTGCACAGCTGCACCATCATTTCAGGCACCCTGCTACGCCTCATGATGTAAGCATCGTGTGCTGATCCTGGAAAACGAGCACAGACATGTGAAATCACCATGTTGGCAAGACACACCACAAGGGCATTAATGGAGTGGTAATGCTTGCGGTTCCTATACGCTACCTCCTGTGCCTGTGGTGGTACCAAAGCCACATGTGTTCCATCTATGGACCCAATGACATGGGGCATCCCTCCCAGGGCATAGAGCTCACGCTTGACACCTGTCAACTGCTCAGGAGTTGGGAATTTTATGAACTCATCCAGGTGATCCAACATGGCCTCTAAAAAATCATGCAGAACACTGCTGAACATGGTTTGGGACATGCCACCGACATGGGCAATGGTATGTTGAAAGGTACCCGTGGCAAAGAAATGTAGGGCTGCCATCACCTTCATCTTGGGTGTCAGTGCAGTAGGATACCTGTGTAGCGGTTGGAGGTGTGGTGCCAGCCGTGTCGTCAAGTCCTCGATCAAACATTGGGGGAAGCGGTAGCGGCGTATACAGTCATGTTCCCTCAGGTCAGCCAAGTCCGGAATTGCTCGAGGGAGAGGCGGAGCCCTGCAGTGAATTAGAAGGGACAACGAAGAGTGAGTACAGTACACCACCAATGTCAATGTACTGAGCACATGCTCAACAGGCAATACACATATGCTACATACAGAGTCAGGTCTGTGCAATATGCCCTGGACACGTATGCCAGGCATGTGACACTCCTACCAAGAGCCAGCTACAAACGTTGATTCTCAACCTCAATATGCCATGCCATGAAACTAGCTGTGGGCCAGTGTAAGTGAGCAGGCAGACGCATTACAGGAGTTACAGACATCCAAATATGTGCAGAAGAAGGATGTTTATTGTACAGACAGGTTGCGGAACACTAGAGGCACAGGTCACATGTCATAGAAAAAGGACAGAGCACACACCTTGCCATGAAGGATTACAGGTCAAGACTGATCACACATACATTGAGAGTATGCAGATATGTCCTTGTTTTGAAACTCCGTGTCGATGCATACATACACACCTTACGTCGGATTACACATGTGTACTGGTGTGCGTAACAGTGTGCCATGCCCATCTACACACAGACACATGTTGGTTGCAGCAACTGCAGATGCATTTGACCAAACACCTACAGCAAACCTATGGGAACACATGACACACACACATGACATAGTTACAGCATGCAACGCGGGCATTTACTTGTCAGGGGTAACATTCCGTGTACCTGGCATCAGGGGACATTTGCGGGTGTCGGTGACTGTGCCATGCCAGTGACGCATGGCTCACCAAGTCTGTACTACATGCACACATGTCAAAGGAGTGAAGGGGATGTGTGGCACATAGGGCACCATCACACATGACATGTGTACACAGCTCATCATACTTTCATTAGCTTCACACCTCAGGAGTATAGTGCCACATCACAGCCTGACCCACCTGTGCCTGACACATGTAGTACTGCACAGACAATGCCTTGATGTCCAGCCTTGTCCAGGTATGACAGCTCAATTCCTTCCTGTGTGCCGCCTGTCACCACTGTCAGGTGTGAAAAGCACCGTACATACGCTCTGAGGGCGTGTGTAGGGTCCCTATCACTATGGGAGTGCTGGCGAATGCATACGCCATAGTGATACGGACCGTACACGCGTGTGTAGGGTCCCTATCACTATGGGAGTGCTGGCGAATGCGTACGCCATAGTGATACGGACCGTACACGCGTGTGTAGGGTCCCTATCACTATGGGAGTGCTGGCGAATCCTCGGTCTGTATCACTATGGCGTACGCATTCACCAGCACTCCCATAGTGATAGGGACCCTACACACGCGTGTACGGTCCATATCACTATGGCGTACGCATTCGCCAGCACTCCCATAGTGATAGGGACCCTACACACGCGTGTACGGTCCGTATCACTGCATTTGGGGTGCCCTATGGCCATGGAACGGACCGTACCTGTGTGTAAATCTTGAAATAACATAGGGGACACATGAGGGACAAGTATAAGGGCCTAAATGCATGCTGGTTGTCATGGAGACCGAGTTTAAAGTTTGAATTATTGCATCAGGTGGCCAGCAGAAGTCGGTTGGAAAAGATATACTTTGTTGCAAAGTGGTTGTTGACTTGACATCATGCTCAATTTTTAAACCATGCAAAGCCACTCACTGGGGTAGGTTTACATGGATTGGAGGAAACGTAGGATGCTAATGTGACTGACCAATCACTCTGTACTCCTGTGAATGAAACAGGCCAGCAAGGCAGATATAAGGCAGCCAGGTCCCATGAGAGAGCACTTGCCTGCACATCCTTTCATTCCACAACACTGCTGCTGCTCGTGATTCCTCGGGCACCATGTCCAGGTCTGTGGAGAGGGCCCAGCCATTCACCATGGAGGAGAATATTGCATTGGTGGATGTGATCCTCCCACAGTACACCATGCTGTATGGTCGACCAGGGGAGCAGGTGAGTGCAGACTCCACTAGCTTAGACTGTGCCCCTGTTTTGTGACTGTGACTTCTGGCATTGTGTCCCTGTGTGACAGACATGCAATGTTGTTTGGAGTGGGTCACAGGGTGGGGAAGGCCTCATGTCTCCCATGCAGAGCATGCTGTGGTTCCTGTGTGCACTCCTCACTTGCATTGTGCTTACTGTGACAATCAATGCATGGTGCATGCCACATTGTGCCTGGCTACTCCTCCTGGGAATGTTGTTGCTACAGTCCTGATGTGATTCTGTGGTCCCCCCAGTGTGACAGGTGACAGTACCCATAGATGTGTGTTTGTTTAGTGTACCTGTGCTCTGAGTGTACAAATGATGTGTTCGTCCCCTGGACATTGGTGTGTGTGTAAGTCCCCTGTCATGTGGGTGAGTGCATATGGGGAGTGTTGCACACCAGCTGCATGAGGGATGGATATACCCTGCCCATGTGATGTGAGCAGGGAGCAGTGCTGTGTGACTGCGGTGCTGAGCCAGCCCCACACCTGTGACACCCCCCAGTCTAGTGGCACATGGGCAGAGTGAGGTTTGTACCCGCAATTGGCAATGGCAGGTGATTGTCCTGTGCCTGTGTGTGTCTGTGTACTCTGCTGAGGTAGCGTCAGTGGGCTGGGACATGTGACTGCTTTGAGGTGTTGTACATAATCCTTGTGTAGCTTGTGATGCACAGTGTGATCCAGGATCATTGATTGTGTGGCACCCCTCATGCCACCTGTGTACCTTCAATGCCACGTAGTGCATTTTGCCTTCCACAGTGGATTATGACCCTATGACAAATGTGCAATGAGTTGCCTGCATACCATGGCCTGTTCAAAGAAGACAATTTGTTAATATGTGTGTCTCTGTGTCATTGCTCAGGTGAATTAAAGTATTCTCACTTTTGCATCCTCACAGGTAGGCGTCCATGCCAAGGGGGAGATATGGAAGCAAGCCGTCAGTGCCGTGAGGAATACGGAGGGTCGGAAGCGGCGCCTAGCCCAGGTGAGGAAACGCTGGCAGGATATCCGGTGCTGGACGAGGAGGATTGCACGAGTCCTGCTGGGGGACTCACCTGAGAGCCGGAAGAACCGTGGGCGCCGGCGTCTGACCCACATCCAGAAGCGTGTGCTGGCGGTGGTCTTCCCCGACTTGGATAGGCGCTTACTGGAGAAGCAGCAGCAAGAAGGGGGTAGGTACATGTGTGTTTGTTGTGTGTCACCAGCTTTTGGAAGTGCGCAGTTGCATGGATACACTGCCAGGGTTTACATGTGCAGTGCATAACCAGTTCCCCAAACTAAACCGGTGCTGTTCTTCCTCCCTTCCCCTCCTTGCCATGTGTTCCCTGGTCTGTGTGTAGTCACTCTTGCACAAGGTAATCTAGGCTGGCAGTAAATCCAAGTGCCCAATGCTTGCAGCATCATGTGTGGGGGTGGAGTGTGACAGGTTTTGGTACCTTGGCTGTGCCCTGGCCAGTTCAGTCATTGTGGGGTCCATGTCAGTTGGCACTCATGCTGAGTCCCAACATAGGAGTGTGTCTTTAAAGTGTACTGCCTTCCAGCATGCATGTCCAATGTTGTGCCCTCTGACATGATGTCCATGAGTGGGATTAATGCATAGTGCAGGGACGGTTGCTTCAGTTGCAGTCATATCCATCCAGGACCATGGAGGTGTGTGGCCACTACCGTGCCCTGGGGCACCTTTTCCTAGGTATCATGTGTGTCATCCAACTATGTGGACATTTTCTGTGTCTTCGGCATAGGTTGGGCTCTGTGGCATTGTACCCTGGCCTCATCTGTATTGACGTAAACTGTGCTACATGTGTCCACTGTACAGTGTGACCCAATTTGGCTTGTGCATATTCACAGTGGGCAGTGCCTGTGTGTCTTGGAACTAAAATCTGATGATGGTTGATTGTCAATGATATATGTGGACAGGCGCACCAGGGGTAGTTTGTGTACAATCAGGATTTAGTGCAGGCCATGTGTTTTTATCCCAGAGTAAGAGGTGTAAGTACTTCCTCTGTCACAATCACATTGTCTCAGGTAGGGGGTGCTTTGTGCGGGCAAGGCCTACATGTCCAAATCTGAAGTCTCCCTGCTAGGTCTGGCCTGTGTGTGATGTTTGTCTGGACATACACTCAAGGTGCAGTGACCCAGTCATGTTGTGCATGTTTTTATGTGTTGGCTTTGCAGCATGTGCAAAAAGTTAATAGACATGGTTCCTGCTCATCCCTTTTTTGTCAACGCTGTGTGGTACAGATGCTGTGCACGATTGTCCCCAGAGCCTTAACTCCTCTGTCCTATTTGATAACAAGTAATTTGCTGTTGGGTCATGCTCTCCATTGTTTCTCAGTGGCATGGTTGGTCAACCAGCTGGGTGTTGCAGGGCCTACATATGTACCGTGTGTTGTAGATGTTACTCATGTTGCTTTTGAGGCTACGCACTGTGACCTATGTCGATTTGACTCATGTGACATATGTATACAGGTGTCTGATCATTTCCTGTCTCTTCACCTTGCCCACAGCATCGTCGGGGGACTCCGAGGGAGACACTGGCACGGACCGTGAGGAAAGAGCAGGCACCAGTGGCAGCAGTGCTGTCTTGTCTGGCACATCGAGTGGCACGGAGGCCGAGGGGAGTGAGGCGGAGGACCTGTCCAGTTACACCACCGACTATGACGCTGACGGGTCCGAGGCTGATCTCCCAGAGGTGGCGGAGGCTGCTCCCACAGCTGACAGCAGCACTCGATCTCTACCCGCCCCCTCGATTCCCATCACCGGCCTCCCACTTGCTCTGGTCCCTTCCCGCCGTGCTAGGTCACCACGTGTCTCCTTCTTGCAAGGCACCGCACCCCCTGCCCCTGTCTCCACTGCTGCCGCCAATGCCGAGTCTGTGGACATCCTGCGCCAGTTGCAGGTTGGTCAGACTGCGATGCTTAATGTCCTCCATGGCCACACACGAGTGCTCACCCAGATGGAGTCCGACCAACGCCAGTTGCTGAGGTCCATTGACTCGACACTGACTGCAGCAGTGGGTCTCCTGCAGCGCTACGTCCCCCCCCTACCCCTGCACCATCCACACTTCCCACTCCCATGCCTGTCCAAAGCACACCCAGACGTAGCCATGCACGCACCCCACCAGACACAGGCACCACACCACCAGGGAAGGCCAAGAGCACACCTCCTCTCACGCACACACAGGGGGATATAGGCACACTCACTAGGTCGGGGGGCAAATGGAAGACACGCAGCCACAGTGGGAGTCCACATTCATCACAACCCACTACCTCCAAATCGACTCCCCTCAGCTCTCCTGGCCAGGATTCCACCAAAGACTCCTTCATGGCTGCTCTGTCCCTGAGCCCCAAAGTGACACCACCCCGCAAGCGGTCAAAGGAGTCCCCGGTCAGGGTGGTTGTGTCCCCCCTGTCCACACCCTCCATCAGTAGCGCTGCGACCCATCCCTTTGACCCCCCCTCCTTGGGGCCTGTGGTTCCTTCGGGTGCAGGGGAGACACTGGGGGACCTTGCAACCGTGTGCAGCGCCATTCTGACCTCCACCTTTGGTGCTGCCCCACCCCCTGTGGTGGAGTCCTCCGTCCCTGCACCCACAACACCTACCCTTGCCCCTCCTGTCCCTGCGGTGCCTGGTCCTTCCCCCCCACATGATGCCCCCCCCTGTGGAAGCAAAGGAGGTATGAACTGTGCAGACAAGCTAGGGGACACGCGTCCCTATGTGTCCCCCACCAGGAATTGGACTATGGACTGCCCTATGGGCCTTGTACATATTCAACTTTTAATTACAAATCGGTTTTTTATGCTGAATAAAGCTATGTTTTTTTCCCTTTGCACACTACTGCTTTTCTGGTGTTGCTGTTGGTGGTGCTGCTCCATGTTTGGGGTGGGGATAATGTGTTAGGTGTCTGGCAAATGTAGTGGTGTGCCGCTCATGGGATGGACCCTGGTATCTGTGTGCCATCACAAGGTATTTGCGAAATAACTTTGTTCATGTATGCTCTTACTGCATGGTGACATTGTCCCAAGGTGTGTCCCTTCCTCTGTGGACCCTGACATCTTCCCTGCAGGGTGTTTCCTAAATGTTGTGCTGAGCTGTGTCTACATATCCTTGGTGTATGACGGATCCGTTCTACTTTGGCCATGCATGCTGGGCAATGTCTCCACCTGCATCATTTGTGGCATCCTTGGTGGTCACTGTACTTGTGTGTGGAGTATATTGAAGTTACTTCATGTGGACATGTTCCCTTTTACACACTATGCATGTGTGTACTCCCAGCCTCGCACACATGTTACGTGTTCTACAGGGTCTTTGAGCACCTGACTGACTATTGTGGGCATTGTATCTGTGGGTACTGCACCCTTTTTTTCCATGGGCACTGCTGGGAGGACTCTGCACCCACCCCTCCAATGTCTGGGCACTGCTGGGAGGACTCTGCACCCACCCCTCCTGCATCTGGGCACTGCTGGGAGGACTCTGCACCCACCCCTCCTGCGTCTGGGCAATGCTGGGAGGACTCTGCACACACCCCTCCTGCGTCTGGCCACTGCTGGGAGGACTCTGCACCCACCCCTCCTATGTCTGGGCACTGTTGGGAGTGATAGGCACCCACCCCTCCTGTGTCTGGGCACTGCTGGGAGGACTCTGCACCCACCCCTCCTGTGTCTGGGCACTGCTGGAAGGACTCTGCACCCACCCCTCCTATGTCTGGGCACTGCTGGGAGGACTCTGCACATACCCCTCCTGCATCTGGGCACTGCTGGGAGGACTCTGCACACACCCCTCCTGCGTCTGGGCACTGCTGGGAGGACTCTGCACACACCCCTCCTATGTCTGGGCACTGCTGGGAGTGATAGGCACACACCCCTCCTGTGTCTGGGCACTGCTGGGAGGACTCTGCACACACCCCTCCTGCGACTGGGCACTGCTGGGAGTGATAGGCACCCACCCCTCCTGTGTCTGGGCACTGCTGGGAGGACTCTGCACCCACCCCTCCTGCGTCTGGGCACTGCTGGGAGGACTCTGCACACACCCCTCCTGCGTCTGGGCACTGCTGGGAGGACTCTGCACCCACCCCTCCTATGTCTGGGCACTGCTGGGAGTGATATGCACCCACCCCTCCTGTGTCTGGGCACTGCTGGGAGGACTCTGCACCCACCCCTCCTGCGTCTGGGCACTGCTGGGAGGACTCTGCACCCACCCCTCCTGTGTCTGGGCACTGCTGGGAGGACTCTGCACCCACCCCTCCTGTGTCTGGGCACTGCTGGGAGGACTCCGCACCCACCCCTCCTATGTCTGGGCACTGCTGGGAGGACTCTGCACCCACCCCTCCTGTGTCTGGGCACTGCTGGGAGGACTCTGCACCCACCCCTCCTATGTCTGGGCACTGCTGGGAGGACTCTGCACACACCCCTCCTATGTCTGGGGACTGCTGGGAGGACTCTGCACCCACCCCTCCTATGTCTGGGCACTGCTGGGAGTGATAGGCACCCACCCCTCCTGTGTCTGGGCACTGCTGGCAGGACTCTGCACCCACCCCTCCTGCGTCTGGGCACTGCTGGGAGGACTCTGCACACACCCCTCCTATGTCTGGGCACTGCTGGGAGTGATAGGCACCCACCCCTCCTGTGTCTGGGCAGTGCTGGGAGGACTCTGCACACACCCCTCCTGTGTCTGGGCACTGCTGGGAGGACTCTGCACCCACCACTCCTGTGTCTGGGCACTGCTGGGAGGACTCTGCACCCACCCCTCCTATGTCTGGGCACTGCTGGGAGTGATAGGCACACACCCCTCCTGTGCTGGGCACTGCTGGGGGACTCTGCACACACCCCTCCTGTGTCTGAGCACTGCTGGGAGGACTCTGCACACACCCCTCCTGTGTCTGGGCACTCCTGGGAGGACTCTGCACCCACCCCTCCTGCGTCTGGGCACTGCTGGGAGGACTCTGCACACACCCCTCCTGTGTCTGGGCACTGCTGGGAGGACTCTGCACCCACCCCTCCTATGTCTGGGCACTGCTGGGAGTGATAGGCACCCACCCCTCCTGTGTCTGGGCACTGCTGGGAGGACTCTGCACCCACCCCTCCTGCGTCCGGGCACTGCTGGGAGGACTCTGCACACACCCCTCCTATGTCTGGGCACTGCTGGGAGTGATAGGCACCCACCCCTCCTGTGTCTGGGTACTGCTGGGAGGACTCTGCACACACCCCTCCTATGTCTGGGCATGTACGGTCGGGACATACACGGGTGTGGGTACGCTCCATTCATACACGGGTGTGGGTGCGCTCCATTCATACACGGGTGTGGGTACGCTCCGTACATACACTGGTGGGGTGTGGGTACGCTACATTCATACACGGGTGGGGGTACGCTCCATTCATACATGGGTGGGGGTACGCTCCGTACATTCCCGTACCCACGATTTGCAGGCATGGGTACGTACCGTACCCAGGCCTTAAGAGCGTGGGTACGTGTCGTACCACTCCCACCACTACGTCACCCCAACAATGGCGGTACGGCCCGTACCCACGTTCTAAAGGCCTGGGTACGGGCCGTACCAGCATTGTTGGGGTGATGTAGGGGTATGCGTGGTACGACCCGTACCCACTCTCTGAAGGGCTGGGTACGGTGCGTACCCCTACGGCACCCAATTGGGGGTCTGCACCGTACCCAGGCCTTCAGAGCGTTGGTACGGGTCGTACCACGCCCACCCCTACGTCACCCCAACAATGGCAGTACGGCCCGTACCCACGTTCTTGAGGCCTGGGTACAGGCTGTACCAGCATTGTTGGGGTGATGTAGGGGTACGCATGGTACAACCTGTACCAACGCTCTGAAGGCCTGGGTACGGTGCAGCCCCCAATGGGGTGCCGTAGGGGTACGCACCGTACCCAGGCCTTCAGAGCGTGGGCACGGGTCGTACCACGCGTACCCCTACATCACCCCAACAATGCTGGTACGGCCCGTACCCAGGCCTTTAGAACGTGGGTACGGGCCGTACCGCCATTGTTGGGGTGACGTAGTGGTGGACGTCGTACGACCCGTACCCATGCTCTTAAGGCCTGGGTACGGTACGTACCGGTATTGTTGTGTTGCCGTTTCGCGTCAACATCCACTTCCGTTGTGGCGGACGCTTGCGTTGCTGGACACGCCCCCACCCCCTCGAGGTGACCAGGTCCTGCAGGTCAGGTATGTCCAGGGCATGTGTAATTTGTGACTTGGGTGGGGGTTATGTGTCCTGCCCCTGCCCCCCCCCTTTGCCCCTGGGTGTTATTCTGACCTTCTGCGGCGTCTGCGGCGGTGCCTGTAGAGCAGGTGGACTGCTATGAGGGCTGGGATGACACGTAGGTTCGGGTCCATGGCTGTCCGTCGCGTACAGGTGCTTCTTGTGAGCGTCGTCCTGGTTTCCCGGCAGTTTTTGGCAGGCGGAGAATTTTATCTGTGCGGGGTGACGTCGGTGCGGATCGTACTTCCTGGTTCGTGAACCGCAGGCTGAATGCGTCCCGACGTCACGTCGGCGCAGTCTCGGATCACATTGGTATGTATTATTTCGTCGGTCGGTGTTTTTTACGATTCGTGCGGAAATGGTGTTTCCGTGGGAATCGTACTTGCATGTTTGTAATGTTTATTTCCCGGGTACGAGTCGGACGGAGAAAACGCTCCGACCGACGGTTCGTACCCGGTTTCTCCAGGATCCGAATCGGCACCATTATGTCCATCCTATATTCTGTCCTCTCTATATTTTTGATTCGATATTATGTCCTCTCAATATTTTTTATTCTATATTTTGGGTGTTTACCGATGAATATTAAGGTTGTTTACACTTGATTCCCCACATGCCTCTTTAATCCACCACCAGACACTCACTCACGCACATTCTTTTTTATCCATGTTTTCGACCTTTGTCATTGATTTTTCATCATTTTCATCTTCCTTCTTTCCCCTTTTGCTTTTTTCTGCATTTTTAGTGTGGTGAGGAAAAATAAGTGCTGGCCCCCAAAAATGAGTGCTAGTGGGATCCTCCTGCAACCACTACCTCAAATTAAAGACTGAACATGATAAAATAATGATTTGTCTTTCCAACATTCTCAATGCATTCAAAAAATATAAAACGAGCAGTGATTGGATGAACCGCACAAGGAAGGATTTTTTTTTACATTAGAGCTAACAACTCTAATGAAATCTTTCAGGGAATTCTGAATCACAAACAAATGGTATAGGATAAAAATTGCCACATGAAAGTGCCCTGTGGGGGAGGATAGCTCTAGGAGTTAATGAATTGTAACTTGCTTAGCATGTCACTGCACCCAAGAATGCAGTAGGTAGCTGGAAGTGGGTTTCTTTGAGTAAAATTGGTCTGTCAGTTTGGAAGAACTACTTAGAGCTTAGAAGATGGATTTCTTGTAAGTATCTATGCCATTTTGGCGTTTCTTTGAGTGTTCTGGGAAATAATTTGCCATTAACAAGAGTTTGAAAGAGTTATGTTAAGTTTAAGAAAGAGCAATTACGGAATAGAGTTCAAAGAGATGCTATTTGAGGGGACAACAAACAACTGGAATGATTGTCTTCAGTTTATGTATCGATTTGCAGCAATATTTCTTTCGGCTCTTCAGCTTGCTTTTCCTGTCTGACTCATTTGAAATTATAAGAGAAGGTGAAATAGCCAATCTTGTTCATTTAAATGTTAGTTGGCATCAAACTGAGTTCATGAAATTCTTAGAAGAGTTAGTGAATTACTCAAACAATGGGTTCAACTTATTGTAGTGTGAATGTAAGGAAGATTGATTCAGTTCCAAATGTGTTTCCTCCAATTTACTTAGGGGCTAGCTGGGTTTTTCACATCGGCCATATATGGTGCACCTGCAAGCAGAATGGCCCACTGGTCTCCTGGTTATCCATTGTACTGTCTGCATTTTAGAAGAAGCCACCCTCGTGTTGAAAGATGACCAGTAGAAGTAGGTATAGAAAAGCCAGTAAAGTACCCCAGCTTCACAGGATAGATCGCCATACATGCAAGTTTACATTTTGCTATGTCAGATTTTGACAATAGCAACCCCACTTTGAAACATAAATTATTCCAGCACCTCAGAGCAAGCCAAGATATGCACTGTAAAACAACCATGACGTTTTTTTCCTCTTTTAAATTACAAAATATTTAAATGTATTCCACGCAAATCAATGCTTGGATTTCTATCAGATAATTTCTCTTCCAGTGTCAGTCAACTCTCTTAAGAAGGATAAAGGCTTACACCAGAATACACCATGCTCCTGTACAACTGTTCCAGGAGGTGGTTGTACACGGAGTACCAAACTGACCACGCCTGAAAATGCCATCAGTGATAAGAGGCACCAACTGCTCAGACTTCAGTCTAGAGAATGAATGTCACTTTTACAAAGACTCCTGAATGACTGGAGCTTCTCCTCAGAGGGCAATTTTCATACCTCTGTTAATCTACCAGCTACAAAGTTGGATGAACATTTTAGCTACTAAAATAGCCCCTATCATTTTTATCTCAGAACACTCCCTGCAACAACATAATTATCAAAGAACTCAAACTTCCTTATTAAGAACTGAAAGAACATGACAAAATCAGCCCATGCATATCAATTTTAAGGCCTGCATTAGATCCTGGGCTTCATCCTGGACTCCTCCCTCTCCATGACCAGGCAAGTCAACGCCGTCTCCTCGGCGTGCTTCAACATCCTACGCATGCTACGGAAGACCTTCTGGTGGATCCCCACCGAGACCAGGAGGACCGTCACCCAGGCCCTCGTCACCAGCCGACTGGACTACGGCAACGCCCTCTACGCCGGTACCACCGCCAAGCTCCAGAAGAGACTC
Organism: Triturus cristatus; assembly: GCF_964204655.1. Taxonomy (NCBI): domain Eukaryota; kingdom Metazoa; phylum Chordata; class Amphibia; order Caudata; family Salamandridae; genus Triturus; species Triturus cristatus. Next base: position 760,213,086 of record NC_140586.1, on the reverse strand, counting down.
CAGCGAATCCAGAACGCCTCAGCCAGACTCATCCTCGACATCCCACGAACCAGCCACATCTCCGGACATCTGAGAGACCTTCACTGGCTCCCCGTCAACAAAAGAATCACCTTCCGCCTCCTCACCCACGCACACAAAGCGCTACACGACCAAGGCCCGAGCTACCTCAACAGCCGAGTCAACTTCTACGCTCCCAAACGCCACCTCCGATCAGCCAACCTCGCCCTCGCCGCCGTCCCCCGCATCCGAAGAGCGACCACAGGAGGAAGGTCCTTCTCCTACCTGGCCGCCAAGACCTGGAACTCCCTCCCGACCGACCTGCGCCTGACCCAAGACCACCTCTCCTTCAGGAAGAAGCTGAAGACATGGCTGTTCGAGCAGTAGCGGCACCCCCCCACCCCCAGCGCCTTGAGACCCTACGGGTATGTAGTGCGCTCTATAAATGTCACTGATTGATTGATTGATTGATTGATCCTAGTACGTGCCTGTTAGACCTGTCATCCTCAGGGTGGTCTTCCTCCAAACGTTTTGCCGGCGTACCTCCTCTTTTTGCTGATTCTTTTTGTTGGCCTTAGGACTCTGGGCAATTTACCACTGCTGACCAGTGCTAAAGTGCATGTGCTTCTCCCTTGAACATAGTAATAATTGGTGTCTACACAATTGGCATATTTAGTTTACTTATAAGTCCCTTGTAAAGGTATATACCATATATCCAGGGCCTGTAAATTAAATGCTACTTGTGGACCTACAGCTGTGCATTCCATGCAAGAAGCCTTTCAAACCTGTCTTAGGCCTGCCATTGCAGGGCCTGTGTGTGCAGTATACTGCCACTTCTACTAGGCATTTAAAACTACTTTCCAAGCCTTAAACTCCCCTATTATTACACATAAGTCACCCCTAAGGTAGGCCCTAGGTAGCCCATAGGGCACGGTGCTATGTCAGCTAGGACATGTATATTTAAGTTTTGCAATTCCTGATTAGAAAGGAGTAGCTGTGTCATGTTTAAAATCATTAGAATGTGAATTATAAATCCTCTTTACTAGTAAAGTTGGATTTAACATTACTATTTTAGAAACGCCACTTTTAGAAAGTAAGTATTTATCTGCTCTTACTTCTCTGTGTACCTGTAGCCTGTCTCTAATACACAACTGGGGTGGATGACATCTTCACTTTGTGCATTCCCTCTAGTCAGCCATGGTTTAGGCGTGTCTGAGCTCTCATCTGCATTCTGATGGCCCTTCCTGGGCGAGAAGGGCGGAAGAAGCTAACATTTGTATCTGAGTGTGCAGTGTCCAGAAAGGGCTGATTACCCCCTACTGATAGTCTTAGGCCAGGGCTGGGAAGAAAGGGCTTCTGTGCACTTCAAAATCCCTTCTTTGAAGTCACCCACGCTTCAAAGGCACAACTGGGTATAACTTCTGGGTCTCTGACCCCATCAAATCAGACACTGCTGGATGTACAACTGGGCTCTGTGAACTGCTGTGCTGCTGACCTAGAAGGCTTGCTTTTCTGCTGTGCTGCCCTGCTGCTTTCTGACCCTGCTGACGGAGAGCTGGACTATGACTTGGAACGAGATTGATCTCCAAGGCCTTGTTGGCTTGCATCCTGTTGCCTTAAACTCAGGGCTAACAAAGTCTCTACCCCTGCTCCAGTGCCTGTTTCACTAGAAGTAGATGCAGATACTTGCACCAGAGAAATAGACGCATCTCCAGTCTGCGTCTACCAGAAGCGGTGCATCGACCCTGTTGCAGAAGTAGAATCGGCACATTGTACTAGGAACCTCCATATCGCATGCAGAACCACCAGGGGCGTAACACAAGCCCCCGCAGCCCCTGCGGTGCGGGGGGGGGGCCAAGCTCCAGGGGGCACACTCGGCACTGCACTCTGGCCGCAGAGCTCCTGATTGAGCCCAGAGGGGGCCCCTCTATGTACCTTGCAAGGAGGCCCCCTCAATTTTCGTTACGCCAGTGAGAATCACCGATTTCGAACCAGCATATCACTGCCAATGCATGGAGAAGATCGACGCATTCCCCCCTCCAGCGTGGATTAATCTGGCACATCATCTTCTGAACCATTGCACTAGGATCTGGCGCTCTGCTCAAGGGACCTGACGGATCACCACCACTGCCTCAATAAAATCAACTCATCAACTAGAAATTGGACTGACATCGACACATTACTCGTCTGCACTCTGCACCTCGCTACTGTGACCAGTTTCAAGGTAGTCTGCTCACAGGGCCTAAGTGGCTCTTGTCCCTGGTTTTGTGCTCCATCGCGGTAAGCCTGAACTGTTGACTTTGCTGCTGTTATGTAGTTTCCACCAATCAGTGGAAACTGCGCCTTTGCAGACAACATAAACTGAGGATGTTGCCAGACTGATTCCATGCACCCCTGTCGGATATGTTGTCTCTTGGACCAGCTAGCTCGCAGTGCCACCATTAGCCCCTCTAGCTCTGAACAGGGAGCGAACAGTTCTGGCAGCCACTGAACATGACAATTCTGTTCCATCAGGAACCGTGGTGACAGACTTTAAACTTACACTTTGTCACTCGTGCTTTCTTCCTCTCAGATAAATATACAAAGAAAACAGAAAGGGGCATTTTCAATATTTATTTATTTTATTTTATTTATTTATTAAAGAACTTTTACATAGCGCTGGCCTGACCCTAGGGTATCAGAGCGCTTTACAGCAGGAAACATTGCATAGATTCACGACAACACAGAAGAGTGACACAATAACAGTGCAGGACAGTCTTAGTCTTTGGAGTCCTTCGGAGAGTGATTCCCGCATAGAATATATGGGCTGCGATGATTAATAGACAGAAGCAGATATAAGTAATAATGAGTGTCAACACAGAGTATAAAACAAGGAGTTCCACCATCTTGTTGAGATGTGTTATATATGCATACATATAAAAGATTATAACAATCGAGCATGCCCCTATGATGCTAACCCTAACCTATGTGTCTAGGGTGTGAATGTATGGTCTGCCAAGAAAGCCCCTATCTGGATGATCTAACACCTTTACCTGGTGAGTAAGAGTGTATGACTCTATCTTGTTCACTAACTGGACACCCCTCATGGAGATGTCAGTCAGCTGCTGGCAAAAGCTTAAGCATGGTGGGAATCCTCGAGATCAGCAGAAGTGTCTCCTCTGGTTATGTTAGGAAACAAAATGCTATATTTCGAAAATTGAATCGTTGCATTTGGCCGAGAATTTGATTGGGCAACCATTGTTTATGTTCTACAGATAGCGGTGTCGCCATATGGATGTAATAATAAACAGATTTGTATTACACATGTGAGAGGCCTTGCACTAATGCCAAGGCAGTGTGATAGTATTCCCACAAAGGGTTTTGTGTCAGCAAGGTCGGTGTTTCTGAGAAACCAGGCCAAGCATCATGAACGCACAATGTGTGTCAAACATTAATGTGGCAAAGAGACGGCAACTTTAGGAAAATGGATCTGTGTACATGCAAGAATGATACTAATTCCTACCGGGTACATGACACCCCGGTCCAGCGTGACCAGCTAACCCCCATAGGTGTTTATTGCTTCCAAGTACTACAACTCTTTTTATTCTTTAAAAATGTATAACTCAACTTCTACTTATTGGATTTTTGTTTTTAAGTCTTGATTTATTCATAAAAGTATTGCCTATGTTTCTAAACCTTAAGGGAAGTATTTTTGTGGTGCTTTCACTGTATTAATGTGTGTGTGTTGCTCAAATTCTTTACGCATTGCCTCTTTAGATGAGCCTGACTGCTCTGTCCCAAACTACCAGAGGGAGAGCCCAGGTTATCTTTTAGTGTGCATCTGAATTATCCTGAGTATAGTGGTGGTCCCTACTTGGACAAGGTGCATACCTCTGCCATCTAGAGACCCCATTTCTAACAGTGCCTCAATATATACTCCATTGGGAAAGGCTACATCACATCCTCTGTCACCAATTAAATCAGACCTTATTGGGTTGTTTGGCAGAAGATGAACTAGAGCATCTGTTGACATTCTATCTTACCTTCCTAAATTATAAACTTGCTTTGTCAAGTGCACCATGCAGGACTTCCCCAGGACCTTTGAATCCAAGACTGCAGAACAAAGGAGGATGCCTCATGAAGCTTAGAGGCTTTTAGGCTGGTCCATTTCTACAAGCTGCTACTGGTATGAGGACAGAATAATCCAACCTCCTCGGTTGCTTAGTGTTAACTTTTCATTCCTCTTCCTCTTTAAACTTACACTAAAATCATGAAGACACAAAGGCCCAAAAATTCCAGCCTTAAATTGTGAATAAGGGGATCTCTTTTGCACTCTTCCTCTTGCTCTTCCCAGAGATATTAAAGAGACTCCACCGATGTGTGCAAGTGAGGTCTATAAATAGCGGGTATTCATTCTGCACCTGTGCTCTCTTTGACTCTGCAGTTAACAGATGGCACAGGAACAGATCATGCTAAACCCGCTCACCTGGATGTCTCAGAAAGAGGCTTATGTACTAGCCCACACCTGACCATGAGTAATCTAAGAAGGAATGGGAATGTGTAGAAGGAGTGTGGCACATATCCCACTCCTGGGCAGGGCATACACTTCACTTTGACCTTTCCTGGTGTCCTGTATAGACAAACACACACACACACACACACACACACACACTCATCCTCTGCATGACCCAAATCATACCTCACTCCACTGCAGAATGTGTGAGTCTGTGTTTACCTGTGTGTGCATTCATTTATTTGCTGTCAATGTTCACCATTGATCAATTACAGCAGCATGAATTCATTTTCAGGACACGTTTCGGCTTTCCCTGCAGCCTTTCTCAGCTGATAAGAGCGCGGGCAAATTTATATATTGAGATGCTCCACGTGAGTCCAATCAGACTAAAATAGTAAAAATACTTCACTTCTCAGCACCAGTTCATAAATTCATTATTGACCAGTGTCACATATCTTTTTTTCTTTTTTCATCCTGGTACGTGCAGAAATAAAACTCACTGTGCATTAAGTGTATCATTTTAAAACCGACATTCTTTTAAATTCATTGCAGCTTTGGATTTGAAATTGATTACAGCGTGTGTGTGTGTGCATGCATGTGTGTGCTTGTATTTGAGAGACAGAGAGTGAGACAGAGGGGCATGAGAAGAGAGAGAGATAGAGAGAGTAATAGAGTGTTAGAAATGGGATTCCTGGTTGGCTGAGATATGGACCCAGGCCTGCAAGAACCACCACTACTATAGTCAGGGTAAGCTTGATGCACACTAACCGTCTCATAACTTGGCACAGAGCAGTCAAGCATACATAAAATGGGAATGTGTAAAGTATTTGTGCAACACATACAGTAACACCAGGGGTGGTTCCCACTCGATTAAACTGGTGAGGGCAAACATATGAGGATAGCTTTAAATAAAAAAAAGATTCACTTAGATCTGCCCTCAGTGCTCACAGCTCCTGTATCTCCTCGTCAGTGGCTCCAACTTCCCTATTCCACTCAAGGTGCTGCTCTCATGTTGCACAGGCAGCAGGACAAAAGTACCAGGATTTGCTGGATTGGACTGGCTCCACCCTCACTGAGGCACCAGAGGCATATGCTCTTCACCCCAAGGTCTTAGACAGCCGGGTGAAGAGGGTTACACTGCACATGTCAGTCAAAGTGGCCTGAGCAGTGTAAACTAGCAAAGTGAGCACCATTCCCCTGCTGCCAGTCAGCGGTGGCCTGCCCCCAAACAGGGCTCAGGCCGGGGAAAGGGAAAAATGAAATGGTAATAAATTAATTTTATTACTATTTTATTTTTCACTTTTTGTGGCGCTGGCAGCAGGGGGACAACCTCCTCTGCCCCAATAGAGGGGTTGCCGCTGAGTAACACAATGAACACACCACATAAAGACTCTATACATATTTTTGAAAAATATAGAATATTCATCTAACTAAAACAAGACCAAATCAACAAAAATCTAATCAGTAGAAGTCGACATATGAATTTTTGAAGATTAAATGGAAAGACGGTGCTTAGAAGTCACTAGTGGATAAAAAGGTCACTTGAGGTTGTGAGGGACCATTGTAAATCCAAAGTTTAGGCCAACCTCGATGGAGGGTAGACCGGCTAGAGAAACCATGCAGGGCCTGCTGAGAAGGTACCTTGGATGGAGCAAAGCGTTGATGCTGAGGGCGCGATGGGTCGATCTCTTCGTGTCGCTGCGTCATCATCAAGCTTCGCTGAGGTGCAGGCAATGTGTCGTCGTTGAGCCACGCAGATCATCTTCATCAGGCTGTAGAATGCTGTTATCGAACAGCTTCTGTATCGGCGTAAAAGGGTCACTAATGCATCGGTTCCGATTGGCGTAATGGTGAGGATGCGTTGGTTTTGTAGTAAAACAGCTACAGAACTCACTTCCAAGGCCCAGACCTTGGAGAGGGCACCTCAGGCAAGGGTAGGACTTACAGAAGGCAGAATACAGCAGCACCAGCAGAATTATAGGAAGTTGTTTGTGTCCCTCAGACTTCAGAAAACAGGAGGCAAGCCAGAAAGCCCTTGGAGATCACTTGGAGGGAAGGGAGAGTGCAGCGCTCCTTCAGTAGAGTCAGGGAGCAACAGGCAGTAGGGCAACAAGCAGAGAAGCCGTCCTTCCAGAAAATCAGTCCAGTTGAATCCTTTAGGAAGCACAGTAGTCCTTATGACAGAGGGTCAGTTCAAGATCCAGAAGTGTCTAATTTTAGGAGGTCAAGACCCAGTACTTATACCCAAAACTACCTTAGATGTAGGGGGTGATTTCAAAGGAACTCTCTGAAGTGCACAAGGATCCCTTTCAACTTAGTCCTGTCTGGCAGGCTAAACCAGGGGAGTAGATCAGCGCTTTGTGTGAGATAGGACACTACCTATTGATGTGTAATTGTCAGACCCTCCCATTCCTCCCTGCCCAAGAAGACTCAGCAGAATGAAGATGAATGCAGATGAGTGTTCAGAATGCAGATGAGCCTCACCTTCCTGTGTTTGCGGCGGACTAGATGGAAGGCACAAAGGCTGTCAGGAACATAGAACAGTAGGTGCAGAGAAGTGTCCACGTTTCTAACAGCTGTGCTCCGTGCAGGTAAGAGCGGTGGGGCCCGGTGGGGGGTGACTTCGATGGACGATGACGAGGGTAAATTAAATAAATAATTAATTTTCCCTCGTCGTCATCTGTCAAAGGGACTTACCAGTACATCAAATATGCTAGTCAGGTATACATCAATGTCATCATGTTTAGGGGAGAAGCACATGCATTTTAGCACTGGTTAGCAATGGTAAAGTAGTCAGAGTCCTAAGGCCAGCAAAATGTATCAGCACAAAATGAGAGGCAAAAGTCAAGAAGTCTGGGGAAAGACCACCCTAAGGATGACATGTCTAAAACAGAGAGAGTATGCAAGCATGCAGTCCTCAGCTCCATAGCTGACACACCGTTGACGAAAGCCCATGCTCCAGGCTTTGCCTAGCACACCATAAGCCACTACACACTGCTTCAGAGAGTGTAGTCCTGTCCTGACGCTCCAACCAATCAAAAGGTGGAAGGCAACCAGAATGTCTGATATGGTGTTGAAGTAGTGCAGAAAATCTACTCTCACCTCCAGGTATGATTCTTTGTATCTCCCACCTGAGCCTAGCCCCTTGCTAGGCTGCTTATTTGCATTTCCTGGCACCATGATAGGCCACTGGAACCCTCATAAATGTATTAGGTCCTGGTGCTTTAACCACCGATATCGGTCAAAAGTACCAAAGGTCCCAACAAGGCCATGATGCAGCCCAGCCAGCCTGACCTCACTTTACTAATCAAAATATGTGATATAACATGTACACCCATCTCACCGAAGAAGGTTGTTATACTGTAGAAGTGGCCCTCATCGTCTGAAGACTTTGTATGGAAATGCCCTCTCCTTAAAAGGTGTGCCTTTTTTTCAAACCACTACGTTTAGCCCCAAAATGGTTCTTTAATAAAATGTCAATATTTCGCTCAATAAAAACTTCAAGCTTAACTGACATCTTCTTGGATGTCAAGTCTTTTTATAGCTTTGAGCCGGAGATTGATGTAATACAACCTACTTTCGCGAAAAAGCCTTATTTGCAATTTACATATTGCACTTTGCCTTTTTACTCTAATAATGATAGGTGGAAAGGGGGTCCGGCACGTCCCTGCCCAGGTTGTCGAACTGAGGAAGAAACTACTGTACATGTTATCCTTTTCTGTCCAGCATATGCTAACATTAGGAGGAAATGGATAATTCAGCTGTGCAAAAACCTGGGCGTAAAGCAATATTTGTTTTTTTTAGGATTCTAAAAACTAATACTAATGCAGTGATTGTGTCTGCAATTGCCAAATATTTGTTTTCTATGTGGACAATTCGAAGGAATCTGATAAATAACAATGCTACATATCTGCACTAAGATCACTGGATAACGAGAGAACAGATTGTATTCTATTTATTTTAAGGATCATTGTTTTAATAATTTTAGAATTTAGATAGTATTTAAATCTTTTAACTTTTTAAGGATATATCTAATAACTAGCTTACAATTGTGATTATGTATGAACTGGACTGAATGATTAACTCACTGTATAGACTGGTTTTTTTTATGTGCTTTTATGGTAAACCAAACCGCAATAAAGCTTGATTGAATTGAATTGAAAGTGTCAATACATGAGACATGGCACTCTCCACCTAGAGCATTATGCTCTTCAGCTCCGCTCTGTTAATATTTTCTTTTGTAAAGTGGCGCTTGGTGCCAAGGCCTTTTCTACTCTAGTTCCATCTTTATACAACCTGTTTAGTTTCTTCATTTCAGAAACATCTCAAAACCCATTTATTCTCTTAATTAGAGGCATTTCTTCTTTTGCTTGCGAGCTTGGGGTGCCCTCCCTCCGATTTTCCTGGCGTCTAGAAACCCTAGTGTACTCTGTAAATATGTTGTAACATAACATAACAAAACGTAGTGAGTAATGATTTTATCACACTTCTCAGCCTAGGTATTTACGGTTTCTAAACCCTGCACGAGAACACGCTTTATTTACAAAAGTGCTCCCTCACGAGAGCCTTTAGCAGTTCTTTCATAAAACCTTGTTATGTTTCTTTAGGGATTTAAATACTGCTCCTTTAGATTTAGCAGCCACAGCCCTACATGGCATTTCTGCGGGATGTATTTCTTAGAGCGCTTTTTTTCCTGAATCGCTTTTGTGAAAAATTAATTCAGTCCATTTACAAAATGGTCGGTTTAAGCAAAACCCAATTAAAATATAGGTGTCAGTTTCCTCAAACGCATCCATCTACCGTTGCTGATGTGATTAAAATGCAAATCCGCAGCACTTAGAAGTTTTGTGTAAATATACGCCCTGGAAGCGTCTGGCGCAATCGATCCTCACAGGCTCCGGTCTGAGCTGCTTCGAATTCATGAGACAATTTGTAACCAAAACTGCACCAATCAGAAGGCTGCGGAAAGAGGCGCGCGTTACAAGAGGGCGCGTGCATTCCAAGGAAGCTTCCAGCATGTCGGTGGGGAATAATTATGATAAACGGTTCAGTTTACAGACCCAAAGGCCTGTTTGCTTCAACAAAAAATACAGCAAAGCTGCGAAGTTTGGCTTTTGTGCAGCCTCAGCCCTCATCTGTAATCAATTCATGTATGTCGTAGGCTGTGGAGCGTTCGGATCTGAGACCAGAAAAGTGTAGGCAGCGGAATATTATTCAGCAGACCAAAAGTCCTTCAGATCCCCCTGAACAGCTGTCTTGTAATTGTGCCAGCCTCAATTAACCTCACACCATATGATATGCTGCTGATCCCAAACGCACCTCAGAAAAATCCCAGACTGCAACATTATCAAACCGTATTTCGGTAGTTCACACCTGAATTCCGTTAATGCGATTCCCATTAAATGCTTGCCTTTAGACGTAGTGTTGAGATGTATGATGAAAATGTATTTAGAGAGGTGGCTGAGATGTTAGCCCAATGTGCTAGAATGCCACCACCACAAACCTTAAACAAAATCTAAGTTGTGTTGTGAGGGCCTACCCCCCCCCCCCTCCCAGGGCTTTACAAATGGTGGGGCATATGTGAAAGGAAGTGTCGGAGTGAGGCGTTAGTTGTCATGGCTTACCGCCTCACTCCGCCACTTCAGAAACGCAAGGCTGCACCATATTTTCAACCATATAGTGCAGCCTTGCGTTTCCCCCTATGCTGGCGCTACACTTAGCAGAGTAGCGCCAACGCAGGCACCCTTGCACCATAGTGCAAGGGTGTCTGCATGCAGAGGAACAATCGTTTATGTACAGGAAGGGGGACCTTTCTGTACATAAACAATCTCTAAATGCCATTTTGTCAATTCTATGTGTGCTGCTTAATCCAGCACACTAGGAAGTCACAAAAAGGTTTTTTTTTTAAAAAGATTGTTTATGTACAGAAAGGGGGACCTTCCTGTACATAAACAATCCATGGCATTTTGCTTTTTCCATGTGTGCTGCACAAGGCAGCACCCATGGAAAAAGCAAAAATGAGGAGAAATAAAGCATTTCTGCATGTTTCGCCAACTTAAGCCCAGGTTATCTCTGGTCTTAATTTTTGCGCTGCCTCCTATTTATGCTGCCCTTGTAAATAGAGGGCAGCTTCAAAATCAATGGGTGTTGCGGTGGAATGCCCACCGCAACACCCACTGCCCACCCCTTTCACGCTAAGCATAGCGTGAAAGGGGGCCTCATTTACAAGGCAGCGTTAAGCCACGTTAACTGGCTTAATGCTGCCTTGTAAATAAAGCAATGCCCCTCATCACCACCACAACGTCGTACTTTTTACGACGTTTTGGTGGCGACAGTGGCTTGTACATTTGCCCCGGTGTGTTTAGAATGGGTTGCAGCTCCTGATTGCACTGCATGGCAGGATCCTGGACCCCAACTTGACTAGTGAATCATTGTGTGTTAGCCAAATTTCTTGGGTTAACCGGGAAAAATTGATGGTTAATTTTAGGGGTGTTGTTGTGGCCTATACGAATTGTTAGTGTTATATAATTTCATCTGTCATTAATACTATATTTTCCTACTTAAAATCCATACTGCAGAGATGAAACTCAATACTGAAGCCTGATAATTACATAAGGAAGCAAGGACTACGAAGAAGGGGTTCTACGAAAGAACAACCCATCTATATCAATGTAGTGTATTTGACACAGGTGAAACAAAGTAACCTATAGAAGTAAACAATGCACAGTACCATTGGCTATGTACTTCACAGTCCGTATTTTTGAACTTTGACAGTTACATAATACACATACTTACATATAGATTGATTATTAGAATGCTACCCCCACCTCCAGTGAGAATTCTAAAAATTCTCGGTTTTGATTCATGACCTTCTTACACCAAAAGAATCCTGAGGCGTTTTTCCCTTTCTATCTGTGCTGAATGCAGCACAGATAGAAAGAGGAAAAAACAAGGAAAAATTAAAATATTTCTCCTCATTATGCCTGACCTGGGGAGTCGTAAGATTTTGGTGCAGCCCCAGGTTTACGTGATTAAGTAAATCTGGGGCAGCTTTAAAATCCATGGGTGCTGCACGGGAAAACCCACTACAACGTCCATGGAATGCCTCCTTGACGCAGAGTAAGGCAAGGCTGTGACTTGTGCTGCTTTATCTTACTCCATATCTATGAAGCCATACAGAGCCATGCAGCGTGGCTTTGCGTCGCCTCACAGACATCATTTAGAGGCACGCGTCATCACAGCATCAAAAAAAGTGAAGCTCCCACGGTGCAAGCCTCTCATAAATAAGTCCATTTATATATTGTCACGTAAGTATCAGGTAAAAATTTAAAATGTATACATACCTATTTATTTGTATCTTAATGATATTATATTAGTCGACATTCTTCAGTCGACATTTTTAAAGGACAATAATTTAAAATGTGGTATTCATATAGTCAATCACCTCCTCCTGCAGCACACATGAATCATGCAGTTCTTGTGAGATGTATGGGTTGTCTGCAAAAAAACAGAAAGCGTGCAGCTTTACTACATCTCTATGACCCATATAGTGATACACCTATGGTTGTGATTTATAATCGCCTTTACAGGGCCGGACTGGCCGTAGCGGGCACCGGGCAATCCCCCGGTGCGTCGCACGGGTGGGGGCCGGTTTTGGGCCCCTGGGGGCCGATTTTGTTACAGGGCCGTTTTTGCAGCAAAATCGGCCCTGTAACAAAATCGGCCGAAAACCAGCCATGGCAAAGAGCTCGGCGGCACCCCCAAGCCCCGGGTGGGCCGGCCGAGCACTTTACCAGGGCCGGTTTTGGTTCCCAGTCCGGCCCTGTGCCTTTAGTGTGTGGAAGTCAATGAATGGCCATTAGTAATTACACCATGAGTTTCCACACATCTGAGGCCCCAGCATCCCATCCTGACCATACTGGTAGTGGGAGTGGTTCTGGCTTCCAAGCCAGGAGCAAAAGTAGCAGATAGCCAGGACAAATATCAATTCAAAAGAGATTATTAAAAGTGAAAAATAAAATACTTAAATCACATGTGGAGCATTAATGTGCAATTTATATTGAACCGTCTAAAAATGTGCAGAAATAGTAAGTAGTTATACTTATTCGTACTAGGCTTCATGATGCTTAAAAGCACCTTTGCTTCCTAAATGACTCGACTAAGAAAGGCCGAAATCAACATAAATATAAATGTTATCGATAAATGAAATAATGGAGGATAATCATATAAGAATGCAATGCTTGAATATAAATGCTGACCTTTTTAATATACTTTGACTTATTTTATAACAAAAGATATGGTGCTAAATAATTTGTCGTTGATGTTTTCTATTTCACATATAAATGTATTCATGTTTGTGGGAAAGAAGGTCTGAATCGAAAGGCCTCATAGGTAGTCACAATTACCAAGTTTATGTCCCACTTCATGATAACTGCCTGTATATCATTATCTAGTACCTGGGAAAATGAAGAGGAGAGCCTGTGCACAGAAGAATTCTGAAAGCTGATTGGATTGGACAAGAGGAGAACAAGATGCAACACAGACTGCAACATTTCTTTTCAACTATTTATGTTAGTGTGTGTTCCTAGAGTAGGTTAATGCATTTTTACCTTTATGCTTTACCCATACGCAGACCTGCTCCCAAGGCTGAATGCTTTAGGCTTCATCCTGAATGCAGAAAACTGATTTGCCACCTTTTGAAACTTATTGCTGATTGTGGTTTGCTACTGCATTGATTATTTTTGCTTTATATGCTTGAGACTCTCCTGAGTTTCATGAACCTCTGTTTATGAGAAGACCTGCTGACATTGATAGAATTTGAACTTTATGCTCTATCTCACTCTTCCTCTCGAACTTGAACTCTTTATGGGTTCTAACACCGATTTCGCCAAATTCTTAGACTAGGGATTCTTTCCTTCATTGAACACGCTTGATGCTTTATTAGATGAAAATGATTTTGATGTAACCATACTTTTATTTTCTGTTCTGTTATTTCACTGAGATATTGAACTACTTGAATAATGAAAAAGACATTTTACTAAACCTTAGGTGAACATAAAACCTTTAAAACTAATTCAAAATCTCATTATTGACTAAAACTTTGTGATTATGATTTATGTGATGACTAGCTCCTGATTTCTCATAAACGACAGCCAAGATCCGTCGCACATGTTCTTAGGGGTGGAGGAAGAGAAAAGAAGACCCTCCATCACAAAAGAGTGAGGATCAGCCCTGTGCGTGAGACGATAAACCACATTATTGAAATTGAGTCTAGCATTAGCTCCAACAGGGATGTAGGATAACATAACAGCACTCATATGGGCAATTCACTATTGGGGTCTAGTGTCAGAGTCGAAGTATTATGCCTGTGGTCATTGCAGAGATAATTATACTTAAGACAGGCCACTACAACTAGAAGGGATAGCACAAAGTAGGAAGGGAATCTGATGCTTGGAAAGTTGCCAGTGTTCGGTGCCCTTTTCTTTCCATTCTGAATACCTTTAGTGAAGGGATACATTTTCATCACCCACACAGGGTGGAAAAGTTAAAGGAGGATACACAATGTGGTGTATGGAGCCCATAATTGGGAAAAGGAACACACACTTGAAAGCCTTATGTATCCCAAGCTAAGAAACAAAGAGGTCACTAACTAAAAGTCATAAATCCCACAAAATGTGACCCACAGGTTATTTTACCCTCTAGAGACACAAATCCAAAGCAGGCCCTTACACGTAGGGATAATGAAATAGATGTTGATGTAAGCAAGATAACTAAAAGAAGGATTAGGATAAGGGTCCCGAGATTCTGAAAACACACAAATCACAAAGAACGAGGGTGTATCAAATCAAATAGAGTCTGTTCTTGTGTAAAATCCATAAAAGTAGTAAGATCAATAGGGGAGAGGATGTAGTCTTACAGATGGAGCGGTCGACCTCGCACCTGGGGAACCGGGTTCGGATCTCGACGACGACGCTCAACATCCTGTGATTCTGGGCAAATCACTTAATCTCCCCTTGCCTAACAAAAATGAATGTGTCCATCTGTAACAAAACTGGTGCTCATGTAAAGCGCTCTGCTACCCGATTTCTCTGGTCTAGTTCGCGCTATATAAAACTCCTAAAAAAAATTTGGGGAAAAATACCCTACCTGGGAAAGACTCCCGCAACTGATTAAATCATGATTTAAGATGCAAAATTAATTTTCAAAGTGTAGGGTGTGGCAAAAATTTGCTGTTCTATTAATTCTCATTAGGTCTAACAAAACCACTAAGTCAGCTTCAGAGATCTGGTAAGGTAATTGTAGTACATGCGTAGTATTCTAAATGCTGGTGGAATGTTTATCCGCCTATGTTCTCTGTTGCCTTGTGAATTCTGGGTTCTCTTCCACGGCAGTTGCGGTTGGCTTCTGTCGTGGAGAGTCCGCTCTTGTGCTTGCTCTGTTCTTTAATAAACTACTCTTTAAGAAGACGCCTGTCTACTGCTGCCTATTTACCCCAATTTTGGCGACGACTAGTGGTTCACAACCCACGCTGGATTTTAAAGCTACGCGGCAGCTTCATCACAAGAGCGGAAGATCTTCACCCTCCACACCTACGTCAGTCTGTCAAGTTCTACTTTCTGCCTGTCCGATTGCAACGCTCACCAGTCCAAGGTGAGCCCACTGAATATTGGCACGAAAGAACTGGTCTGTCAACTATGGCGCTTACGCTGCATAATGCATGATTTGACCATCGGATGGAAAATATAGAGGTGTGTTAGGCTGAGCCAAGTTGTAAGGATTTTCAGGGCTAAGTGACTCTCTCACGCTACTCACCTTCGCTCGGTGATTGGCCTCCTGTTGAGACTGGTGGTGAGGTGGCAGTTACTACGGGAGGAGCTCCGCTGCTCTCGATGTCCGCATACTGAGTGGTGACGTCGTAGAACTCTCTTTCTGGATAGTGGAATCTTCGTCAAGTGAGATCTTGATGTCTAGCGAGATCTTGTCAAGCGTCTCCATGCTCTGACGTGCGCACGTCCTGTACGTGGTAGCCATTTTCGTTTATCAGGACTGTTGCCTTGACTACATCCACGGCTTGACGAGTGTACTCGGCTCTACTGTAAACAACGTGGTGATTACAGCGGCGATACACACCCCTTCGTGTGTTACTCAGTGAAGAGAGTTCTTAGACCACACAGGTACGGTCTCATGCCACAATTTTTCAACTTTAAAAAAAAAAAAAAAAAAACCTGAAGGGAGAGAGGAATGCTCATTATTATTTAGGTCATAATTAGAGTGTCATGTCCTAGAACTAATTCTTCTATTTGTGCGTGTACTTCTGGTTTTAACTCGCATTTTTAACTTACGCACACAAGTTTTGTTTGGGCCGATATGACGAATGAAAATCCGTCCATAGTTCTTCCTCCAAGTTTCCTGGTTAGTCCTGGACAACCCAGTATCGCTTGGGACGATTGGTTCCCTATGTTTGAGAACTATTTAGATGCTTTGGATGCACAAGAATACTCTGCAAAAAGGAAGAAAGCGCTGCTACTAGGTTCTTTGGGCAAGGAAGGTCAACGCATTTTTCGCAATCTACCACAAGCCTTACAAGCAAATGGCCAACCTGTCCCAGATGAGTACAAGGAGGCCATCTGTCGTCTAGAAGTCAGATATGCGAAAGAGGAGAATTTGGTCATGAATAGGTACAGGTTTTATACCAAGAGTCAAAAAATGGGTGAATCGATTGATGATTTTGTGGCAAGACTAAGGGAAATGTCCGTGAAATGCAAGTTTGGCAATATGACTGATGAGCAATAAGAGATCAACTAATTGTACAGTGTAACAACAAGAAAATCCAAGAGCGTCTTTGGGCGGCTAAAAATCCTAACTTGCAGACTGCTATAGAGTTAGCGAAAATTGTGGAAGAATCACAGGGGTGTATGAAAGAATTGGAGAAAAAGTCTTTTAATGATGTCAACGAAGTTTCGAGTCCAGAGTTTTCAGAACAAACTCTTGTTTCTGGTGAACTGAGTGACGTTGCCGCAGTAAAGAACAATAAAGTTTTAAAAAAGAACTCTTCTTTTAAACCCCTTGGTATACAAAGGTTGCCTTCACCTCGCATGTGTAACAGATGTGGTAGTTCTGTTCATTCCTCTGACTCTAAATTTTGTTTTGCAGCTAAACAAGAGTGTCTAAAGTGTGGTCGCATGGGCCATTATGCGAGAGTCTGTCGTGGCAAACCTCGCTCATCTGTTGCTACTGTGGAAGACTCTATATTGTTTGATGAGGAGGGTCACAAAATTTTAGTCATTGATGATAACTCTGCAGAGCAATTAGTTGATAAGCGTAAGGTTAGGCCTAAGGCGCTTTTCACCATTGACAATAAAGAATTGTACTTAATGGTGGATACGGGTTTGAGGTACACTATCATCCCGTATGAGCTCTTTAAGGACAAATGGGGTACCAGGTGTCTTTTACCCAAAGATATCTCTCCGGGTGGCTATCAGGGCGAGATCATTGACATTGTTGGGTATTTCACAGCGCACATTGTATTTTCTCAAAGGAACATACTTGGCAAGGTTTATGTTTCAAAGGCAGGTCCGGCAATACTTGGTTGGGTCCATCAGTACGATTTAGGGATAATTGTCAATCCCCGGGCTTCTCCACAAGTAATGGTAATTGAAGATAGTGGCTTAGAGAAAATTCTAGAGAATGCCAACTCTGTGTTCAGGGAGGGTTTAGGCCAACTTAGAGGATATTCTCATAAAATCGTTTTGAAGGAAAATTCTGTTCCAGTACAACACAAAGCCAGGCGCATTCCAATAGTGGTCAGGCAAGAAGTCAGAGGTATGATTGATGATATGCTTGCTTCTGGGGTTATTGAACCTGTGGAAGCTTCACCATGGGTTTCTCCCATTGTCGTCACGAAGAAATCGGATGGCAAGCTCCGTTTCTGTGTAGATTTGAGATCTTTGAATAATTGTGTGATTGCAGACACCTTTCCCCTTCCTAACATATCAGAGTTGGTCACTACCCTACATGGTGCTAAAGTGTTTTCAAAGTTGGATCTCAGAAGCGCTTACCACCAAATTAATCTTCACAAAGACTCCAAACACTTGACAGCATTCATCACACCATTTGGCACGTTCCAATTTACACGCTTGCCCTTCGGTCTCATTTCTGCTGCCAGTGTGTTTCAAAGGATGGTGTCTGATCTTTTTGAGGGTGTGGGCAATACTGTATTTTTTCAAGACGATATCTTGGTCTATGGGAATTCTGAGGAGCAGCATAATGTCACTCTCAAGATTGTCTTAGACAGACTTTCATCTGCTGGGCTGACTTTGTGCAGAGATAAGTGTAAGTTTTTGACTGAACAAATAGATTACTTGGGTTACACTATTAGTGCGAATGGTGTACGTCCAAAACAAGACTTATGTCGTGCTATTCACTCTGCTCCTCGACCTAGGAACAAAGATCAGTTGCGTTCTTTTATGGGGCTTATTGAATACTACTCTAAGTTTGTAAAAAAAAATTCAGATAAGACTGTGTGTATGAGGTCACTCTTAAAGAGGGGTGTTAGTTTTGTTTGGTCTACTCAGTTGCAAGAGTCTTTTGAGGCCATCAAAAAGGAGATATGTGATGCGAAGGTTCTGACTCCTTTCGACATAAAGAAAAGTTCAGTGGTGACGGTGGATGCCAGTGCCACTGGTTTAGGTGGTATGCTTTCTCAAATTTCGGGTCAGTCTGAATGTACCGTTGCTTTTGCCTCGAGAACCTTGACTGACGTGGAGAAGAATTACTCGGTAATTGAGAGAGAGGCGCTAGCTGCTTCTTGGGCTGTGGAATATTTTAGAACCTACCTGTGGGGTTTGAAGTTTGTGCTGAAAACTGACCATAAACCTCTCATAAAAGTTCTCTCTCCTGGGGGGACGGGCAAAGGCTCTGCCAGACTGGCTAGGCTTGCCTCTAAGCTCCAAGGATTCCAATACACTGTTCAACACATACAAGGCTGGAAGAATACTCAAGCTGATTGTCTTTCAAGGTTGTCTTTAGATTGGCGGACAGTTATTGATCCATCTAGTCCTAGTGCCTCTGATGATATTGCAGTAGCTTCTGTTGAGGATGCTGTATTTGTGGGTGAAGGGGCTTTCCAGGCATGTGATTGGGAACGAGAAATGGTTGCGGATGCTACGTTGCAAGAGGCTCACAATCGGTTTGCAATGACTTAAAGTGCACAAACAACCCATCCTTCCTGGAAAGGAAAAGTGATAGGTCACGGCCACCACCACGCGTGCACTTCAAGTCACAGTCACTTTCTAACTAAATTATTCCACGACCAGATCTTTGCATTACTTGACAATGCACATGCTGTCATATGATCACTGGAGGGAACGCACCCCTCTCACCCCGGTGTCCTCCAATTCAAGCTCATGGTTCTCATAGGCGCAGATGAAGGGGCGAAGGCGCTGCTCTGGGGTCCCTCTGGCTCCAGTTCAGAGAATTCCTAGTCATGTCAGCGCCCTCCCTTGCCAGCAACACAACTGAGTAGTGTGGGTCTACTGGGCAAACAAGGGAATAAAGGGGTCAGGTCCGCATTTTCCACGCCTGTCTTATAAGTTTTCTTGCGGCCAAAGACCTATTCATTATGTTGCAAAGAAGAAGCGCCATGAAGCCATCTGTGACAGAAAGAGTCTAAATCACAATTTCCTTTTCATTTATGGGAGTTCCAAGACCCTAAGCACAAGATTGCAGAGAGCTTTAAGAAATAGCATAACAAAGCCGGAGCAGAGGGAAAAGTGCATGTAAAGTGCACCAACAGAAATGATTGATTATGTGGGGACACCTATACACATATAGATCACGACCAAGTTTTCTTATGTAATATTATTATAGATATTATATTTATATACATTTTTATAAACACTGAAATTATATAAATCCTCAGCCTTCGTATACCCCCTTCTTTGCTCCCATGCACCAGTCCACGTCTTCTTTCCATTGTTTGAGTGTAATATAGTAAATATTTGTCTTTTTATTAGTTTTATCATTTCAACTATATAGAATATAGATTCCCAAAAGTGTGACAGGGTATAGGGGCCCCGGAAATTATATTGTTATCGTTTTCCTTTCGCCTATATGGGGGGGGGGGAATGTTCACTTATACGCCCTAAAATATATATTTATGAGTGTGTATATAAATAAATATATATATATATGTGTGTGTGTGTGTGTGTGTATGTGTGTGTGTATATATAGTACAATCTCGGTTTTACTCATAATTTAC
The DNA here is from genome assembly GCF_964204655.1 of Triturus cristatus. Lineage (NCBI taxonomy): Eukaryota > Metazoa > Chordata > Amphibia > Caudata > Salamandridae > Triturus > Triturus cristatus. The sequence goes on along the minus strand of NC_140586.1, from coordinate 760,193,338 downwards.
AGTTTTCTTTTGTATCTATAGAAACTAGAATGCTTTTGGGGGTCCCTCATGAACAGAGAGATTGACGAGCCACAGCACAATAACATAGTTTGCGTGCCTCTCTTATTTGGAGTGGGGCAAACAAATGCTTAGCCGATTCTGAGCGCCATAAAAAGGTCAAGTAAAACATACAGCCAGAAATATATATATAAATATTTTAGGAGCTAATCTCTCCGATTTCAACTGCTCGACTTCGTACCAGGACAGCTAGCTGCACGTCGCTCCGACCCATCAGCCTCCAGGACAGAGCTCAGATCTCTATCCTGGGAGTGTCAGGAACCGCGCACGCGGCAGCAGGCAGTGTTTCACTTCGCTTGCTTTTGTTGCCAAACATGTGATAAATCAATGGTAATGGAGCTATTTTAAACTTGTCTCACATTCTGCATTTTTTATGAGCAAAGGTAATAAATTCTATCTGCGGCGTCTGTTGTTTTGTGTCTGCTTCTCTCTCTCTTCATTACATTTCTGCTCCTATACTGTCGCGGCACTGCTGTCAGCCCATAGTCACAGCCGTCCATCACTATTGTCTCTTCATTGTCACTCTACACACCAAGTGACTTTGTGAACTGCTGGACTCTTCTATATCACAGGAACTCTCTCACTGAGGCTTTAGGGCAGTGGGACAGGTGCGGCCGCACTGGGCGCTGACCTGTGGAGGGGGCTCTGACCTCAGGGGGGCGCTGTGTTTAGCAATCACTTATAATTAGAGAGATGAGGGGCATTTTTGCCTGGTGGTAGTAAGAGAATTTGAAGAGGAGGCCATGGTGGTGGGGGCGCCAAAAATGATTGTTGCACCTGGCGCCAGTGGAATTATATGAATTTACAACTGGAACATTTTCTATATAATTATGGATTGACCACATTTGCAACGTAATCCAAAACAGATCAAAAGTTACTATAAACAAAGCAACACATGTTGCCCTGAAGTGGTAGGGCCTTGACTGTTCCCATCTCTGTTGCTTATTGTTATATGTGGGAGCTACATTGGTACTAATGGCGGGAAACCTTTGACCAAGCTGTGTTAACATGTTTAAGAAAATGACAAAATAAGGAAGGAATACTATCAAAAAATTCGATGCGCCACATTATGCCAAATAATATCGCCAGCCCTGCTGCATAACGTGGTCTTCATCTGCCACATAATTTCAGTAGTCCTGGCCATAGGGTCAATTAAACATGATTGCTGATTGTGGGTCAAGACATCCTGCCTCAAATAATATTTTTGGGGCAAGTTGTCCAAACAATTTATTGACCGGGGCAAAAAAATGCAGACTAACTTTAGCTGTCTGCCAGCCTCGTGTGATAGCAAGAGAAAGAGAATCCAGACAGAATATGTCAGTGTGGGTTTGGGCACATATACCCTTTGCACTGTGTTTTTGCATTGATGACTGGGCTAAAGTTGTCCCTTTATGTGATTTCACTGCAGAACTTAATATGGGGTGACTGTCACCGTGCACGAGCCTCTCCCCCACAACTTCAGCGCTGTGAGTAAGTCCTCCAGCACTTTGTGGGGGCCAGAGGAAGTCAAAGTTTCACAGCAGTGTCACCTAGCAACGACCCTGCTGCTGTTGGCACAGACAAACATCAGCAATCCAGATGCACGCACTTGCCAGTGTTGGGCATGTGGGAAAGACTGACTTACTCTCACTGGCCCTCAGGGGCCACGGTTGGTCGCAGTCTGAGGGCGGCTGACCTACTCGTGCTCTACTTGCAGTCACACTTGTCTCTCTTCACCCCCCAACATGTCCATATACCGAGCCAGTCTCTACTGTCTCTGTCGAGCTGTGCGTATGTGCCAGAGCCCCCCCCCCTCCCCCCGCAAGGTACGTTGAGGGGCCCGCTCTGGGCTCAATCAGGAGCTCTCCTGCCGGAGTACTGTGCTGAGGGGGCCTCTGGAGCTTAGGGGCCTCCCGCACCACAGGGGCTGCAAGGGCCTGTGTTACGCCCCCGATGTGCACCATCTCAGCTGAAACTCCTATGGTCTCTGCTGTTGCTCTAGCACTTACAGGACTTTCTGAGTAATTTCTTTGTACTGACTATTTAGTATCACCATGGAAGACAGACAGCATGCTTGCTAGAGCTGTAAGGCGGGTGAGGTTGAATGGCAGAGGAAAGGGTGATAGTGCTAGGCAAACTGTGCGACATTCTGGCCTACAGAAGGGCATATATTTACTAGGAAGTGGCGGAGCACGATGTTAGCCACCTTGGCTTAACGCAGCTCTCCGCCTCGTCCAAAACGCAGGGCTGCACCATATTTACAAGGGTACGGTGCAGCCCTGCATTTGCCCTGCGCTGGTGCTAATTTTAGCTGCCTAGCGCCAGTGCAGACACCCTTGCACGATAGTGCAAGGGTGCCTGCGTTGTAGGGGAAAATTGTTTATGTGCAGGAAGGTGTCCCATAAACAATATGAAATGGCATTTTGAAGCTTAATGCAGCACGCATAGAAATTGCAAAACGTAAATTTTTTTAATTGATTGTTTATGTGCACATACACAATCAAGGGATTTTTGCTGTTTTTATGTGTGCTGCACCACGCAGCACACTTAGAAATAGAAAAAACTAGGAGAGATGAAACGTTTCTCCTCATTGCGCCTGTAAGAACCAGGTTTTCCCTTGTAAATATGGGGCAGCCTCACAATCAATGAGTGTTGCGGTGGAATGCCCACCACAACACCCACTGCCTGCTAAGTATAGCGTGAAAGGGGGCCTTGTTTAGTAGGCAGCGTTAAGCCAAATTAAGTCGCTTAACGCTGCCATGTAAATAAGGCAAAGCCCATATCGCCACAGGAACATCACTAAAAGTGATGTTCCTATGGCAATAGGGGCTTGTAAGTATGACCTAGAGTTCCTTTATTGATTGCTCATTCTCATGTGGCTAATATCTGTGACAGGATCATGCCCCATATTTAGGCTGCCCTTGTAAATATGCGGTAGCTTCAAAACCAATGGGTGTTTCGGTGGAATGCCCACCACAAGACCCATTGCCCGCCCTTTCACGCTAAGTGTAGCTTGAAAGGGGGACTTGTTTAGTAGACACCCGTTAAGCATCATTAAGTGGCTTAACCCTCCCTTGTAAATAAGGCAAAGCACATATTGCCACAGAAACGTCAGTAAAAGTGATGTTCCTGTGGTGAAAGGGGATTGTAAGTATGCCCCAGATTTCCTTTATTGATTACTCATTCTCATGTGGATAATATCTGCGACAGGATCATTAAGACCCGAGTCCTACTACAGTAACTGCTACCAATTCAAATTGGGTATGTTTTAGCACTAACGCCTCTTGTGTATGTATGGCATCTTACATAGTTTTATTTGCCTGTGCAAACCAGCACATCTAGAGTTAACAACACGCTTAAGATGCTGCAGGATGCATGTGTTATTCTCAATTCACAGTGGAAGCAGACATTGCTACCTGTGCTATGCAAAACTCCAAATGAAAAAGTATAAGCAAACAACATTAACCTGACCTAAATCACAAACCCGACAATAATCCTGCGGGAGTATAAATACAGCCCACACCGTAATCTCCGCCGTTTTCCTCTTGAACCGCATTACTTTACTGACTGACACAGACTCAGAGACCTATTACAGTCTTCAGGATGTAGTCAGCCTACTCAAGAGCAAGTGGCATTCCCCTTAGGAGTCAACAGACCTTGCTGTTGATCCCTACGGGGTACTATATGGACTTTCTCTACACACCCTCAGTGGAGCAAAAGGGTGGACATGTGGCAAGAGCTTTTCAGACTTTATCAGTGCATTGGGGGTAGAGATATGCACTGTTGGGCATCTCAAAAATAAATGGAAAGAAGAAAGGAGATGGGAAATGGGAAATGGAGAAATGGAGAAATGTTCCAGGGTCCAGGTGGCTTTTTCTGGAGGCGGTTGCAGAACCCATCTCTTTTTCACCCCCCTAGATAAGCAAATCCTCTCCACCGTGCACCCTGACATCCAATATCACCTGCCTGTTCCTGGAAATCCCAACAGCAAGCCAGGTAAGAACCTCAATTCACTATTGTGCAACTACATTACAACTCCATACTTTTACATTTTCCTCACCCTTCACAGAGAGACACATCCCACACATGTCACCCATACACAGTTACCCCCTTATTTAGAGAATACGTTTATTATACTAACCTACTTGAACTCTAACGTTTATTTACACAGTCCCCACATCAAGTGCTTTGGCAGCAACTGCTGAAACAGGGGTGTCTTCTTTAGCAGCAGGCCAACAACCAAGCCACACCTGTAAAGGCATCCCTGTACCCACACAGGCATACCACATTGATATCAATACCACTATCATACTCAAGAAAAAACTATATCTATGTTTTATGAAGTGAGCGTGCCACAGTAATAAACCTGCTGTGTCCTGGCTGTAAGAAAACAAGTGAATCAATGTAAAACTGAGCTGTGTGTTCCTATGGTATGAAAATGACTGATAAGGATAGCGTGATCACTGCAGACAGATTGAGCAAAATGAGAGCGCTTGTGCAGGTGCCATCATCAACAAGGGAAAAGTTATCAAGAACAGACAGAAAGGCAAGTTTGGTGCTATGGTTCAAGAGTAAAAAGACTTGAGAATTCTCCAAAATGTTGTGGAGTTCAAGAAAGTTGTGAAGCATAGTTTGTAGGAAAAACAGAATGGTAAGTAGCAGGCAGAATGGGAAGCATTTACAACGCGGGCTGAGCCACGCGTGCCGTTTCCCCGCAAGCGAAACGATACTTGCATTAATCACACATATGTCTTAATCACGTGGTTAAGGCAGTGCGCTGTCTAGATGTGAGGATGGGCGGGCACAGGAAGAGGAATGATCAAGAGACGTGGACATGGGTGGTAAGTTTTTGGGTTTCTTTTGTTTTTGAGGGTAGATTTTAGCGGTGGGGTAGTTTTTAAGGCTCGGGGTCTGGGTTGTTTTCAAGGCAGGTGGGTCGGGGTTGTTTTAGGGCTCAGGGGGTGTTGGGGTCGTTTTAGGGCTTTGGTGCGGGCAGACTGTTTTTAGGGCTCAGGGTTGTTTTTAGGGCTCGGGGGGGTTGGAGTTGTTTCTAGGGCTCAGGTGGATTGGGGTTGTTTCTAGGGGTTGTTTTTAGACCTCTGGGGAGCCAGGGTTGTTTTTAGGGGGCAGGGGGGCTGGGGTGTGATCTTTACCACATATATCTCTTTATCAGTCATGCCTTTACCACAAAATTGCGTGCTAAAGGCAGGCGTGGCAAATGCATGGGTGGTAAAGGAATGCGTTGTTAAGACACATTCGTTGTTCGGGCAGAGTTGTAGAAGCACACGTGTTTTAGCCATGCATGCCTCTATATACAACCGGCAGAATGGGTCCATATATGCCTTTGTCTGCAGAAGAATAAAAGTGCCTTTTTAAAGAGGACCTGGAACAACGCCAAGATGTAGTGAAGCATTGACGACATCTAGAATAGCAATGTGAGCAAAATCACTCAGCATGAGCAGGAATTTAACTGGGATAGAATCCATAGGAAATTCATTCAGTCTTTAGAGAGAGTTTGTTAAAAAGCTTAAAATTGGACGGGGATACTGAGAAAGAGGAGTTGGTCTCCAACGCATGCTGTTCTAGCCTAACAGAATATGATTAGAAATAAAGTCTCTGAATTTGCTAATTTTTTGTCAAAAACACCTTGACATAATTTTGCAGAAAGAGTCATGAGGGTAAATGGTGAGACATTAGGCGTGAGCTTATTTATCATTCTAAAAACGTCTTTTTGTTTATTGGGTCCTTTAAAAAATCTGTACATGAAATACATTTGCCAATTAGATGGCGCATTTATACTTGTGTGATTCTGATTTCTACATGTTTTTATCAGTGGAGTCTTAAGAGCGACTCCAAAATTTCTCTGCACATTTGATAGATACTTTTAAGAATGTGAAGATCATTAATTAAAAAAAACAGCCATTTGTGCCAACGTTTTCAACTGTAACTTCTTCTAATTGTGACAGCTTTTTGAAAGCAATATACCGTTACATCCGCTAGACGTTTCTGGTTATGAGGATATATAGGACTTGTAGGTTCACAGGGCCAAAAACATTTTGTGAAAGGCAATTTTGATGTCGCCTCAATACGTTTTGGGCCCTTGCCTGTCTTGGGTACTTGGGCCTCCCACAAGAGTAAGGCACCATTTTTATCGGGCGACCTGGGGGAACACTGGGTGGTAGGACATTTGTGTCAACCCAGTGATGCCACAACTTTACCACACAAAAATGGCTTAAAAAAGTGGTTTTTTTTCAGCTAAATTTCAGGTTTGCAGGGGATTCTGGATAGGAAAACATTGGGGGATCCACGCAAGCCATACCTCCTTGGAATCCCCCGTGTGTCTAGTTTTCAGAAATGTGTGGGTTTGGTAGGTTTCCCTAGGTGGTCGCCGAGCACGGGCCAAAAACCCAGGTGACCCCCTTGCAAGACCAGTTCGTTTTGGGCCCTTGCCTGTCGCGGATACTTGACCCACCCATGCGAGTGAGGTACCATTTTTATTGAGAGACCTGGGGGAATGCTGGGTGGTAGGAAATTTGTGTCAGCCCGGTGATACCATAACTTTCCCACACGAAATTGTGTGGAAAAAGTGATTTTTTTCAGCAAAAGTGGAGGTTTGCAGGGGATTCTGGGTAAGAAAAGGTTAGGGGATCAGAAAGTGTGATGTATGGTAACAGGAGTCAAGAGCTGCAGTTGTGACACTCCCAAAGAAGGTTGATTGAAAGCATCTACCGAGGGCAATACGGGAGGCCCACCCTCCCAAAGAAAGGCACTCAGAATGGAATTCAGTTTCAGAAAAAAGGGCTGTGGGATGTCATGAGGAAAATTCTGTAGCTGGTATAGAAACCGGGAAACAATATCATTTTAAAAATAAAAGACCTGCTCCCTTTTGGCCACCCTCTATTTCCCACTAAGATGTAATATGGGCAATAAGAATGTCCCCAAGTACTGCACTAACATACTTCATGCAGGCAGGGTTCTCTGTTCTCTAATAGGACTCCTTTGCCACCCTCAGTATGAGTTTACACCTACTGTTAGGCAGAACCTGCATCTATGCGTAAACATACCACAGATTCCTAGTACTCTTTGGAACATTGTGACCTCAGCCACAAAATGTGATTAAAATCCATTGATGTTGGAGCACATGCTGGGGTCCTGTCCCGTTGGAAATTATGTAGAACCGATCCCCCCCTCAAGGATCACCCCACCCCCAGAAGTAACAATTCAAGTGACCTTTTGGGGCACCAGGGTATTAATCAGATAAGCTCACTACGATTCTGCTTATAAGAATTGAAATTGGGTTACTGGTTGAGGAGGGTGAGACCATACTCAGGCAACAACCACATTCCTTTCTAGGGTGAAGTCACAGGTTAATCCTAAATTAACCTGTGTTCAACCCTCTGGTAGTTTGGCACAGTTCAGTCAGGCTTAACTTGGAGGCAATGTCTAAAGTGTTTATACAGCAATTCAAACAGTAATAAAGAGAAACACAACACAAGAAAAATCCCACACCAATTTAGAAAGATAGAGCAATAAAAAAAAAACAGACCAAAACAACAAAAATCCAATCAGTAGAACAGGAGATATGCAATTTTAAAGTTGTAAGTGAGAATAGCGCAAAAAGCACAAAGTGCCAAAAGTGGTTGTCTGGTCGCGCTAGACCGTGATAAAATCACTAGTTCAGGCAGACCATGGCAGAGTATAGGCCGGCTACAGGAACCCAGATAGACCCGCTGAACAAAGTACCTTAAACCCTGGTTGTGGAGAGATGCGTAGTTCCACCTCGAGGACGCATCATGCATCAGAGGCGATGCAAGGTCCTGGTGTGGAAATGCGTAGTGCACTGACTGGTTCTGAAGACATTGCCTGGCCTGTGATGCGGATGTTATCGAGCAGGGCACCTTAGTGGGGTTTGCGATGTGAAGGACTGTGTCAAGGATGTGTCGCATGGCGGTGGTTCTGATGAGTTGCAGGGCAGCGATATGAAGTCCTGCATCGGGGATGCGTTGAGCAGCAGATTCGATGCAGAGTTTTGAGCGGTGATGCGTCATGCCTGCCAACAGCTATCTTCCCTTTGTTTCACTGTCTGGGAGCAATTCACAAGGACCAACTGCCAGCTACACCTAGTCATGTGACCCAGGGACAGGCTGCAGGCACCAAATGGTTAGGACAAGAAAATATTAACTTTCTAAAAGTGACATTTTCAGAATTGTGACTTAAAATCCGACTTTACTATTAAAGAGGGCTTTAAATTGCAATTCTTTAGACACCAAACTCGACCTCTCCACCTGTTGCAAAATGAAAGGTACCCCATATAAATGTAATAAGGGAACCCAATGTTAACCTATGGAAGAGGTAGGCCTTACAGTACTGAAAAATGAATGTAAGTGTTTTTCACTAGCAGGACATGTAAAACCTAAAAGTACATGTCCAACTTTTTAAACACACTGAATCCTGCCCTATGGACTATTTAGATCCTACCCTAGAGGTGAGCTATATGCATTAAAAAAGGAACGTTCAGCACTTTAAAACTGCACACAGAGGTTCCAAAGGTAGGCCTAAGACGTGTTTTACAGGGCTATTTAAGTGGGTGACAAAATCAGTGGTGCAGGTTCACTAGGAATATTTAACTGACAGACCCGGGTACCTAGAGTACCACTTTACTAGGGACTTACAAGTAAATTAAATGTGCCAATTGGGTACAAGTCAATTCTACCATATTTAGAGAGGAAAGGACAAACACTTTAGCACTGGTTAGCAATAGTAAAGTGGACAGAGTCCTAAGGCAAGCAAAAACTAGATTACCAAAATAGAATGGGTGAAGGCAAAAGGTATGGGGGGAAAATTCCCTAAGGCTGACAGGTCTAATGCTCACTTTCCAGGGACAGAGCCCTTTGGTGCCTTCACTGTTCTTGGGCTTTCTTAGGGTTATGCTAGGAAGAAAGCCCTTAATCACTGGTCACTGCTCCTCCTTTCTCAGTAAACAGCTGCTTTGAGATTCTCCCACAGATCAGATCTCTCAATAGTTTTAGCCACTTAGGTAACCAGGGTAAGGCTAGGGGCATCCCAGATCTGCAGCAGAATATCCACAAAGCATGTTCTATGGAGTGCCGGCCAACGTTCATGAGCTTTATTGGGGCAGCGATCTTTCTTCCACCACTTAACCACAGTTCAAGGTTCCATTTCAGCGTCTGATGGAGGTTCTCATCTGAGTAACCTACCAGTAGCTCTACCTGACATTTATGGTTTTTAGTACACCATTAAAAGCCATGTGGTATGGCTGTTCTGTGCCTTTGAAACACTGGGCTAGTTGTATGAAACATTTTTGCAGTCGCAAACACTCTGATTTATAGTTTGCAACTACAAAAAGTGTTTGGACATCTACTAAAGTCATTTTAGGAGTTGGTAGAATTTTGCAACCTCATAAAATGTATGTGTGACTTGATACCAATTCGGTATTTGGAAGGGGCATGTTTTGGACGTCCTTTCCAAGTACAGAACCTGAGAAACCTTTATGAATATAACTTTTTTAGGTAAGAGCAGTCTATTTCATCACAACAAGGGGGCTTATTTAGAGTTTGGTACCAAAAATGAACATATGTCCTGCTCACCCTATTTAATGCGTATACCTTGGAATACACTCCAAATAGGGTGGGCAGGACACCAGCTAACTTTTTTTGGTGCATTTCCTGAAAAAAACAAAATGTATGTAATTGTGGTTAGGAGGAAGTGGCTGATGATGCTGCTAACAAGGTATGCTGGTGAGAATGGCTGGAAAAGTTTCAAGAAGATGCCTAGTGATTCATAATTGGAAAGCAATCTGAAGGACAAAAATCTGGAAGGCAAGCTTGAAGACCCAATGTTGCAGAGTGTAGATATTGGGAATTATTCTAGCAATTTAGAGGTTATTTACTATTTGGCCGATAAAGGGTATGTGCTCGAAATGTATGTATATATTCTATCTACCCTGTTTAGAGTGTATACATGGGTAGAGTGTATGTTCATCTTATCTATCAATATTATTTTACAGGAAATTTCAAATAATCTGTCTTTATCTGTTTCTTCCCATGCCTTTCTTCTCTCATGAAGACATCTGTCAAGGTGAAACCATTGCTCTCCTCTTCCACATCTATCTAAGTCATCTCCTAACATCATTACAACATTTAACCTACCCTGCTATTACTATGCTACCAACAGTTAGACAATTTCCAAAATATTCAGACTTCGACTCCAGCTGTTCATGCTCCCGCATCCTGGCACTGGACCAATGGATGCTGAACAACCATGTAAAGAACAACAGAGATCCTCATTCGTGGAAAGCTGTCCATGTACCTACTTATTGCTCAATTAATCCTTATACTTGTACAACTCTCAACGTCTACAGATAATGGATGCAACTTGGATTAAGTTGCTTCACATCTTCCCATACGTTAAGATTCCACACTGGGTACAAGCCACCATCACCGTCGTTTTCTCCTGCCTAGTTTATTTTAATGGACTATGCCTAGCTGTCCCAGTCTATATCGTATGCAAATGCCAAGCATTATTAGAATGCCAGTGCAAAACAGTTAAACTTCAATAGCTATAATCACATGCTACTTCTTCAAGTTCTTGGGTGGCTCCCAGTGGTTAAGGTGTGTCCCCTCAGCTTGCACACTGGGCAGTCAGTCGTGTTGACCACATTTTTCTGCAATTCAGTCTCCTCACCTTCCAACCAAGACAAACTATCAGTTCAGCAATGGCCTTGCTCTTGATCAGCCCATCGTTGAAATCAATCCAAATGAAATAGGATTTGTAGGGCGCTGCTTATCACCCCTGAGGGTATCCAGGCACTGGGTGGGGGGAAGATGCTGCTGCTGAGAGGAGTTAGTCAAAGAGCTAGATCTTCAGGTCCTTCTTGAACTTCTGCAGGGTGGGTGATGTACGGAGGTGGAGGGGGAGGCCTTTCCAGAATTTAGCTGCCATATGTGAGAAGGCACAGTCACCGCTCCAGATTTTGTGGATGTGGAGTTTGTGGGCCAGGAAGAGGGATGAGGAGGCAGTTTGCAGGTAGGTTGGTGTAAGTTCATCCTGTGGCTGAGGTAGGTTGAGCCCTTGTTGTGAAGGGCTTTGTAGGCATAGGTGAGCAGTTTTAACTGGCACAGTTTGTTGATGGCGAGCCAGTGTAAGGCTATGAGGTGGCTGGAGATTTGGGTCTGCCTCGGAAAGTCGAGGATGAGCCTCTCTGCTGCGTTTTGGATCGTCTTGAGTCTGTTTAGTAGTTGAGCGGTGATTGCCGTGTAGCGGGAGTTGCCGTAGTCCAGGCAGCTGGTGATGAGGGTTTGGGTGATGGTGCATCTAGTGTCAGAGGGGAGCGATTTTAAGATTTTTCTGAGCAGGCGCAGGGTGAGAAAGCAGGATGATTTGACAGCGTTTATCTGCTTTCACATTAAGAGCGTGCTGTTGAGTGTTATTATGAGGTTTATTGCATGCTTTGTGGGTATGGGTGTGGGGTGGAGCTCCATTGGCCATCAGGAGTTGTCCCACAGAGAGTTGCTGCTCCTGAAGAGTAGTATTTCTGTTTTGTCTGTATTCAGTTTGAGGCACCTAATATGCATCCATCCTGCGATGCTGGTCATGCACCTATGGAAATTAGATTTGGTGTTAGCCGGGTCTGAGGAGAGTGGGAGGATGAGCTGAGTGTCGTCAGCGTAGGAGATCATGTTCATGCTGTGGGTTCTTACCAGGGTGGCCAGGGGTGCCATGTAAAAGTTGAAAAGGGTAGGACTTAGGGAGGATCCTTGTGTAATGCCGCAGGCGATGTTTTTCAATCCTGAGGTAAAAGCTGAGAGTCGGACAATTTGGGTTCATTCGTACAGGAATGAAGAGGCCCATTTGAGCCTTTCCCTTTGATTCCCATTTGGTAGAGACCATGCAGGAGGGTGGGGTGGGACACAGTGTCAAATGCTGTGAAGAAATCATTGACGATAAGGGCGGTGGTCTCTCCCCTGTCTCAGAGGTCCTGATGTCGCTTGCGGCCGCAATCAGGGCGGTCTCTGTGCTGAGGTTTATTACTTTATCTAGCTCCTTGGCTGAGAAAGACAGTAGGTGATGGAGATGTAGTTTTTTAGATTTTTTGAGTCTGCGGTGGGTTTTTTGTGGAGCGGTTTGATTTCTGCATGTTTCCATCCTTCAGGGAAAGAGGCAGATGTGATGGAAGCATTGATGAGTGTGGTGAGCTCCTTGCTGATGGTGGTTTGTCCTAAGTTGAACATGTGGTGGGGGCATGGATCCATGGGGGCTCCTGAGTGGATGGAGCCCATGATGGCAGCATTTGTGTTTGCAGAGAGAGTTTCCCATGCATTTAATGAGCTTTCCTGGGGGTTGGGGTTGCTGAATAGTCTGTTGAGTTTGGTTATCAGGGTTTGGAGGTATAAGTTCTCAAAGATAGAGGCGATTTTGGTGTAGAAAAAGTCGGTGAGGGTGTTGCAGAGCTCCACTGAGGTGGTGATGGTGTTCTCTGTGGCTGTGGGGTTGGAGAACTCCTTGATGATGCAGAATAGTTCCTTGCTGTGGTTTGAGCTGGCATCCAGGTGAAGGGCCAGGGCATTTGTTTTTGGCGGTTTTGAGTTGGTGCTGGTACTTGTTGAGGGCTAATTTGAAATTGTTGCAGTCAGTCTTTGTTTTGCTAGTGCGCCAAATCCTCTCAAGTTGCTTACAGCAGCGCTTGTGGAATTTGAGCTCACCGTGAACCAACAGTGGTGTTTGGAGAATCTGCCAGTATTGGTGGGCTTGAGGGGGGGCAACTTTGTCATAGCATGTGTTGATCCATGCGTTGAAGTTTCCTACTGCTGCCTCGAGGTCGGTGGTGGCGTCTGGGTGAAGTTTTGAGGGAGCTGGTCCAGAGGTCTTCAGTTACTTTGCTCCAGTGATGAACCTGGTATTGGCTTTGCACAAGGTGGGTGTGGCCCAGGGAGGTCTGTAGACAACAGTGCTTCTGGCTATTGTTTTGCAGTTTTGATCTGGAAATTGACATGTTACATGATGGGGGTGGAATTGTCGGCAGTGGCTGTGCAGTTGAGGGGATCTTTGTGGATGAAGGCGATTTCACCACCTTGTTTGTTGGTGTGGTCCCGGTGCATTATCTTATATCCTTAGGTTGTGGCAGTGGCGATGTCAGTTGAGGTGCGGGAGACGATGTCCGGCTTGAGGGAGGTGATGGGATCCTAGATCTTGTTGCGTGCCTGTGGAGAGATTGAGTGTTGATTAGCAGGCACTGGAGTTGCTCTGTGGCAGTGGCAGTAGGTGGAGGTTCCGGAGAAGAGGGTTCTGTGCCGCAGTGGAATGGGCAGTGTTTTCAGGTGAAAGGTCCTGCTGTTGCTCGCAAGAAGGAGAGGTTGCAGTTGTTGTTGCGTTGTCCGGGGTTGTGGGCTAGAAATTCAGTAGTGTGTATCTCTAGATGGGAGGAGGGCCAGGGGCTCAGGTGCTGACTGTAACAGTGGGGCTACCTTTGCAGTACAGCTAGACAAGCTAGTCTCACAGCATACATCAGAAACCTTCCTAACCACTTGGCATTCTAAAGAGATATGAAAAACTTGGCTGTAATAAGATGACTGATTCTCCCACCTGTATCCAAGAATGTTTAACAACACAGGTTACCTCAATATATTCACTTCCCTACGCCCTGACCTAGAAACAAGTCAGAGATTGTACCATTTATTTTCATCCTTTCTTTCTTACTCTTTCTGCATCACAAATGTGATTAGAGATAGCAACAGGTTTGTAGCGACATGATTACAATACCCTCCCAGCCCAATACTGTCAACAAAGGTCCCACTATGTACAGCCAGTCCACTAGCCAGCCAACAAGCACAGTATGTTATCCTTACACCCACCAACTATGCAGTGATATAACTTGTGCGCCACTATGACTCTTTGCGTGACACAGTGTATTTGGAAAGTACAACACTTAGAAACATTGTGTTAATTTTCTTTATATTTCACTAGCTTCTCAAAGTGTGATAAGGGAGAGCTCCGATTAACAGATGGAACATGCTTGAGTTGCCACTCAAATTTGCCAGTCCCCTCACCACAGTACTGAGCCACTGCTCAAATCTTTATTTCGCTGTGTGTAGTGCACGGGTAGCTGTCAATCTTCCCTTCACGGTGGAGGTTCCACTCTGTTAGGATGAACTTTAGGCAGGTAAGGATTGTACAGTGCTGCTGTGTTTTCCGGCTGCCACCGAGGAACAGGAGAAGCTCTTAGCATCAGTGTAAACCATTACAAGGAAATTCTATGGTGTCTGAAGTTACACTCTGCTCTGCTGGGGTAAACTTTTATTGTTGCGTGACCAAAGTTGGAAAAGTTAATCTGTTTCACTAAATGCAATATTTTTTTTATTTCACCTAACTTTTCTAACTATGATCTGCAATCCCAGCATGAGCTAAAAGACCACAGTTATACTTTTTCAGAAATATTTGAACCACACATCATCTTTTAAGATGAGCGCCACTGGTTTTGTGTTGCTTTGATGATATTAACCCTAGATAAACCCCACCATTTTCCAACAAAAGGGAGGAACGTGCTGGTTGTTGCTTGAATACTGGATGTCTTACAACTATTTTACATTGAAGATCTTGTAAATTACTGCAACCTACCTATCGTTACATTGACCTCTGTGTGCCAAATTGGATACTCTACAAATTTCACATCTGGAGGCTTGAAAACTTGTTCTAGACTACTCTCTAGACTCCTGTCTGTCACACTTTGCAAAATGGCCTGAGAATATCATGTCCTAAAAAGGCTTTTGTTATACATCAAATAAAACATTATGGTTGAGAACAAGAAATATTTTCCTAACTGTATCATGCACGTGTTGCTTATGAAGTTTTTACATATTTGTGGTCACATAAAAGAATATTTGTGTAGATTAAAAATGTTTGATACCATCATTTAGGAAACTCAGTTAATACATATCTATGTTTACTGTTAAGCAGTACACATATATTTAAGAAAAGACAATCTTTGCACACCCTACTTGACATCCAAGGCTTCCCACATAGATTACATTAGAAATATATATTCTACTGCTTGCAGACAACAAATGTCTGCTGGTCGTAAAAGTAGTGCCAGACAGCTTTTTGTGGCTACACCAGTGGTTTGAATACACTTCTGGTTAGAGGGCAGAACAGGATTCTTGAGGTTATAGGTAATGGTTATAGCTGGTGACATAACCTGTTTCACCAATTTCACTCAGCCGTCTATTCAATCTACAACTTCATATATTCTATCTATGAAATGGGGATTCACCTTGGATCTTTGTCCCAGCCAGATCTTGCAGTCAGCTTCTGACACTATTGCTCCTATCATCAGAGACATACCTGTTCAAATTTGCTGTCTGACGCTATAAGAAACTGAGTGTAACTTTCAACCTATCAATTAAGACTACCTGTAAAAGCTGATGTATGTTACATATAAGTGAGGTGAAAAACAGTCCTAAAGCACCCACAGGCTTAGACAGCAACTAAGAGCCTGTTCTCCTATGTAGAAGATTCAACATTGGACTGAACACTATTATGAGAGTTGGACCAGCCAGGTCAACATCATTTCCCTTGCCCCAGACGGGCACTGTACCTTCGTCACTTCTCTACATGCCTGTTGTGAGAGACCTCAAGGTCTAGGTGATATATTAAAATAGAGACTTTGGTGACTGCAGTGGAACCTTCTGTAGCTTGACAGCCACATTATGCCTTCTGCCCTATGACTATGTGTTGGATAAATGAGGGACATGTAGCAGATGATCTCTAAGTTTGCAGTAGCCAATGTCTGCAAAACTCCATTGGGGCTGTCCATGACTGGTATCCAATACAAACGGGTGGTCAAACTTTAACATAAGTAATTTAAAACATGTCTGCCTTCGAATCGAATTGAATTGCCTGCTTCAATTCAATGAAGTTGCCAGCCAGATACAGCACAACCATATCCATCTATAGATATTTCAACTCTTTTAAAACCTCCCACCACAAGCCCCTGTCAACGGTACCTAAGCCTGTGAAGTTCTGCAAAGCCCAAACTTGCTGACTCTGACCTTTGGGGAGAGATGTAATCTTCATGTTATACACATAGGAAAATTTAGTAAGATGCCACCAGCTCCATCACCAACCATTAGCTTTTGCTATTTCACTACTTGACTATTGAAGAATTATTCTGATACCTAATAATTTTTGTATATCTATCTGAAAATGGGAAGTCTCTTTTCAGATGAAGCAATGGTATCTATCTTGCCGGCAAAAGTTCTTCTCCAAAAAGCTTGACCAAGATTCCAACTAACCAGTCTCTTGTTGACCAATCTCTTGCTGTGTACTCTAACATGAGCACCTGGTGCTGGTTTCACAAAACGTTTTGCACTATTACATTTACCTTAGGTGTGCTAATACCATTGATGGAGCAGGGACGCATGGAAAAGAGACTTACTCGGAAGCAATCTTCTCGTTTAACTTACTAACATTGGATTAATTATGTATTGTTAAACCCAAAGTATGAGAGGCAACGCGAAAATGAAATAGCTGGTATACTGTGATATTACAGAATCAACGTAATACACAAAGAGCTAAGTAGTTTTTCAATTTTCTTCTTTATTGTGATGGTGTAGTTATATCCACAGCCAACGCGTTTCGCCCAAACATGGGCTTCTTCAGGGCAACGAATCAAGCTGTCGAACTTAGTAGAACACGATTGTTCAGTTGTAGCAATGTGGAAAATTCCCAATATGCAAGAATCGAGTTATATTGCCGGTAGACAGGCGTAGGCGATGAAAAGTTAACCAAAGCAACAATAATTCAGAATAGTCCAAGCTGTATTGTTCCAGCAGTGAACAAACCCTGAGTACAAACGAAGCGTAATGTCAAACAGTTCACAAGAGTCGATCACGTAGTAACGAAGCACCGTCGTGTAGGATCGGTCGATCCTACACGACGGTGCTTCGTTACTACGTGATCGACTCTTGTGAACTGTTTGACATTACGCTTCGTTTGTACTCAGGGTTTGTTCACTGCTGGAACAATACAGCTTGGACTATTCTGAATTATTGTTGCTTTGGTTAACTTTTCATCGCCTACGCCTGTCTACCGGCAATATAACTCGATTCTTGCATATTGGGAATTTTCCACATTGCTACAACTGAACAATCGTGTTCTACTAAGTTCGACAGCTTGATTCGTTGCCCTGAAGAAGCCCATGTTTGGGCGAAACGCGTTGGCTGTGGATATAACTACACCATCACAATAAAGAAGAAAATTGAAAAACTACTTAGCTCTTTGTGTATTACGTTGATTCTGTAATATCACAGTATACCAGCTATTTCATTTTCGCGTTGCCTCTCATACTTTGGGTTTATCATTATTGTTTATAGTCTTTTAAGCGGCTGACTATTTGAGGTGGGCAACGCACACACTACTCGTAAGTGACTTGTTCAGGCAGTGCGAATGTGCTCAAACCCAGCTGCTTACTTCTCATATATCTAATTATGTATTGTGTAAAACTAATATGCACCACATTAAAAATAAGGGAAGCTTGCCTATGTGTTTACTAATGTAAGTAACTTGAGCGAAGTTCTAAAATGGCTGCTAACCGAAAATCTTTATTGCGCATGCGTCAACTGCATCTATGCAGTATGACGAACTGTCGCTTGGAGGGAAATTCTTGCGCATGAGTAGAAGCTACTAAAATTGCGGCTTGAAAGCTCACATGCTTGGCATCTGCTTTGCTGAAACTAAACCAAGCTATTTTACTAATGCTAATGTGGGGAAAGCATTAATAAATAAAGGGGGTTAGAGTAGAGATGGGTGATATACAGTGAAACCATTTATTTTTTAAATGAACATCTTTCTGACTTTCTTATTAGTGCACATTTGGGCCTCTCGAGAGTGTCCAGAGTTTGTTAGACATGTGACCCCCGCGCATGCCTGTTGAAAAAAAGAGCCGGAAGAGTGATGATACTCTTTTACGCGTTCCAAGGACACAAAAGTTACATACCCTGTGAACAAGCACTGTAGACCTCGGGATGAATAGATGTTCACGACAAAATAAACCAAATGTTTCTAATAAAATGTGAATACGGGTAGGAATAAAAATTTTGAATAAAAATTAAGGGGTTGGATTTATGAACAATGAGTTGATAGACTAAGATGACCTTTAAGCATGGTGTGATGATCTCCCCCCTTGCCTGTCCAATCAGAGGTAGTATTTGTATGATATTGAAACATTAATGGGTGGTACATGAATATCGAAGGGTATATTTGAGGTAGTTTTAGTTAGTTAGTCAAACGGAGATTTGCTGAATGCTGCAGAGCTCGGGATGCTATGGGAGTAATGAGAGATGCTGATGAAGAATCAAATGCAGAAGCATCTACCTTAATTAATTAATTGATTTTGAAGAAGATTGCGGAAGAATCTCGAGGAGGAAGAGAGTACCAGAGAGGGGTGCTACGTAAGCGTCGGTGTTAGAGAGGTCATCTTTTCTGTCCTGAATCCTGTCCTGAAGTCTTTGTCGCCTGATCTTTCCCGGGGGACCCTTACCAGCCCTTTGGTCAGGGGGTTGGTTTTCACGCCATCCTAGGTAAATATTATTTTCGTGAGTGTGCAGACGTTCTTTTCTCTCTGTCCTCTCCTTTCTGAGCATGTCATTGCAAAAATACAAAGTATGTGTTTGATGATTGATTAACCAAAACAACTCTCCTATGAGTGATGACGACTGTACTGTACTTTGAAAGTGGTTCACATGAGAATAATTTAGATAAAGATTTAAACATTTTCCAGATTCTGTGGTCATTTCATTTTAATGATAGAGCATAAATTCATGTCATTTCACCATCAACTAGTTCAACTAATGGTTCATCGCCGGATGAAAGAACTTTTTGATCAGTGAAAGATTAGTTGAAAATAAGAAGTAACTAATCTTGAAATGTCGGAAAACATAAACTTTGACTCCAACGATTTTACCCAACTGCGTTGCGTGTGTTCATGGGCCCAGGTGAGTATATGGTACAGGAGTATCTGTTGTTGGTACACCGCTGGATCACCATTATTTGTTTGTTAGGGTAAAATATAATTTACAATTGACATATGCAGGAATTAGGGTATTTTGTCACATGAAAATTACACCATCATCGTTTCTATGTCAGCAAATCTATGACTACGAATGTGTTTGTGGGCTGGCCTGGCTCAGATCATTGCTAAACGATGGTGAACAACACCCACAAACCGGCAAAGAAATTGGTATTCACCAGTATTTTGACAATAGTTCCCCATCCTGTGTATTCCTGCTAACAATGAACTATGTGCACCTATGCAAAATCTAGTTTGGATAAATGATTTAATATGAGCATCTCCTCTAATCCCAACTGTGGGGATGGACACTGCTACACCTGTGCAAACGGAGGTGTCTTTTTCAAAGATGAGCGTTGTGTGTGACACATCTCTTGAAGTTGAATGCGAATTTCTAAAATCTAATTGTAAGCATAAATGTCCTATTTTCGGTCCTTTTTTGCCACCATCTTTAATTTTTCACATAGACTTGCAGCATATTCAACAGACGTCCATATTAACCGTTGCCCTCATTCACTTCTTTGAAACTCTCAAACTCAATTTAGCTCCAATGTTGTGCTGTCTTTTGAATTATTTTTTATATTGCTCTAATTTTCTGTTCCTAATGAATTGCTCTTAATGTTTCTGCACTTGGTTTGGACAGAACATCCTTTGTGTTATTGTGTTACTTTTTTAGTCGTTCTATGCTCTTACAGCCTTTCATACATCCTGAATGTAAGTCTTAAACTACAAAAAGCATTTAGGAAATCATATTTATCTATGACCCCATGCCTTTGTGAACATCGAGAATTTACTGGGGAAAGCACTTTTTACGTCTTACGGGTGTTGATTCCATAGATTGTAATACCTTTTCCTGATTAATATGCAGTTATTGTTGCAAACCTGTGTTATGTATACTACACTCATATATTGCTGGAGAATTTGAAACAAATATTTTCCTATTCCTCAAGTCAGTAAACATGTAATGTAGGTTCCGATTCCCAAAGCTTTTCTCATGACTTACTCCTGGAGTACTCTTTGCTTACTTGTGAGTTCCAGGAGTAAGTCAATAATATGCATTGCTTGCGCCTGGAATTCAGGAGTAAATCAGGAGCACTATAAATCACATGTACTAATAGGAAAATCCTTGTGAATCAGGTATGTACACGTTCATCGACATGTGCGCCCCTAATTCTATTTATTTAGCCCTAAACTCCCCCCACACATATGTTAGGTCCTCCACGTTTCTTGCAAGGGAGTAAACCTGCGCCCGAATCCAGCTGTCACAACCCACTCTTGTGAGAAAAGTTGTGCAGATGCAAAATGACAACATACTGGAGTACATTTACAAGTGACTAACAAACAGGATTTTAAGTTTGTAAACGAAGGTATTTCTGGACATGATTGTGGTGGTGTGTGAATAAAATACCACTGTGAATAGAACCCTACCTTGGTCATACCTCTGCATTCACATTTCTCTTTTCCTGCTGCTTAAATGCACCAACACATACCCTTGGCACCAGGGACTGTCACGCGCACTTCTTTCCTCATAAGCTTTAATTACCAAAGCATTGGCAAGCACAGGATTGGCATTTGCTTTTTTCGAATAACTTTAAATAACCTTTGAACAGCATTCATTAAACTGTAACGCACAGAATGATTACAATTCTAAAAACAAAACATATATATCTATATATATTTCATTTCCTCCCGCAGTATTTCCCGGTTCCTCATTCCTGGCAAACATTACTATCGCGTATTCGATGTAATACATGCTATAAGTACATTGTTGTGACACACTTTCATACACCTATCTGCCTCGATCAACATTTTTGTGTTTTCTGAGTATATTCAGCAGGTTTCTTTTTTTAAGATGTTGGAGTGAAGACCTGCTGTGTTGCACTAATAAACCCTTTCCCTCCAGATGCTCTACAATCTGTTCAACACTTAATAACCCTCCCTGGAGCTGATGTGTGATTGCAGTGCAATGACAGCTAGACAGAAGCTCACTTTTTGATAGGCTGAGAACTAAGCAGGTTGTTTGGACTTCATAAAAGAAACATTGAAGAGCTTTTTGTGTTTAAATCTGGTGTGACATTTATTTATTATATTTATAGAGCCAGAAAATGCATAAAAGAGTGCCTTGGCCCTAAAGGTTACACAACCTAAATTATAAACACTAACAACAAGTATTAAGTGAATTAGTGAGTTACTATTTTATTCCAATTTGTGGAAAGTATAGGGCAAAGAGTTCTAAGGGCCCCATTAGGATGGTGGGCGGACTTTCGTCCGTCCACCACCCTAGCGGTGCTGGGACCATCCGCCAGAGCTACGGTGGTCCTGCACCACTGATTAGGATGCGACCGCCACCCTGGCATTCGCATTCCGCATCTTTTACATTGCGGCCACAATGCCAAAGAGGCATGTTGTGCATTACCATGCACAACGTGGCAGACACCGCACGGTGCCTGCCACCTTGTGCATGGCAATTGAGGGGGGTACCATGGGTGCCCCTCCAGTGCACAGCCGAACCCCCCTCGCCCCGGGGGCCCGCAACGGGCCCCCAAAACCAGTCTCCACCTGCCTTTTTGCAGTGGAGAATCCGCCGCAAAAAGACAGGCGGAGAGGCCCATAGTAATCACTACGGTGGTGCCTGCACGGCACCGCCGCAATGATAGCCTGGTTTCGGGTTCCGCAAGAAGGGCGAAAAAGGACTGCCTTGCGGAATCGTGGCAGTTGGTCTTTCCGACTGCAGCGGAACAATAGTGATTCCCACCGCCATCCTAATATGGCGGTGGGTATATCACCTCTTAACGGCGGGCGGATCACCACTGCTGGTCCGGCGGTGGCGATCCGCACGCCTTCATAATCACCCCCTAAGTGTGATGACAAGGAGTTATAACTTTACCAGAAACATGGGCTAAATTTTTGCCATTGGAAAGGTAATGGCCTGTGCCCTGATTGGTTCTTTACTGATCTTGGGTATCCTTAGAAGCCTAGCTGTTGAGCAGCCAAGAGTTCTGGATGGTGTTTATGGAACAAAATGATTTGCTAGTTTCACAGGAAACTTTGCTTTCTGAAAAATGACTGAATGGAAGTACAAAAAGTACTATACTCAGAAAGCATGATTTATGGTGTAAACTCATTCAGCCATTTTCGATTAAGCCTGTGCACAATGAGGATGGCTGAATATGTAAAAAACAAATCACAAAGCTAAGGTTAAAGGACCGGATGTACGACCAAGCATTTTGAGAGTCGCAAATTGCGTCGCATTTGCGACTCACAAAATGCTATGTACAACAGTGTCAGAGACACTGATTGCGATTCCCAATGGGGTCGCAAACTGCAAGGCTCATGAATATTAATGAGCCACTTGCAATTTGCGACCCCATTGGGAATGGCTGGACCTCCCAGGGAGGGTGGCCTGCTGGGCTCAGCAGACCTCCATGTCTGGGACTGCTTTTCAATAAGTGTTTTTTAATCTAGCCCATTTTCCATAAAGGAAAACGGGATTGTTAGATCTGGGGGTCTCTAGTTGGCAGGGTAGGTACCACTGTCCAAGTAGGGACCCTTGCTTCTAGTCAGGGAAAGGGGGATACACTGTTAAGATAACCCCTGCTCACCCTCTAGGTAGCTTGGCCTGAGCAGTCTAGGCTATCAAAGGCAATGTGTAAAGTATTTGTACCAACACTCACAGTAACACAGTGAAAACACCACAGATTTACTCCACACCAGTTTTAGAAAAATAAGGTATCTTTACTAAAAACTTCACAAGACCAAATATTACAGACAAACCAACATATAATTCAAAAGGTTACTTTAAAGACAGTTCAAGAGCTTGCAGAAAGTACTCCAGGATGTAAAAGTCAGTGTCCTGCACAATGCGACTCTCAATGCACAAAATGCGACACTCTCGTGCCCAACAGTACCTGTAGTTGCGATAAGGTTCCCAAAAGCTATAACAAGGAAGATGGCAAAGGCGATGCGATACTCCTGAGATCCTGGGGAGGCTTTGCAGCAGCCCTGCTTCACGCAGCAGAGGTGGATGCGCCGGCTCCGATCTGTAGGGGGAGGATGCGATGACTTTGGCTTTCGTTGCGTAGGTTTCTTAGGGGGAAGCTTCACGCACAGGTTCGATGCGACACGCTTCGATGTGGCACGATGCGCGGCGCAGCGTTGACTTCCGGCGCCGCAACTCTCGATGCGCCACGGAACGGGACTCTGCGTCGACGCACCCGATGACTGGAGACTTTCACGCACCGGCAGTGGTGCGGCTCGCAAACTGGTTCTGCGACGACCCTCGCAATGTCAGGAATCTTCACGCTTCGGGACGATGCTCGACGCACTCGGCGATGCGGGGACCCTGCGTGTTGCGATGGTGCCGCGATGAAATTTTCCACGCACTCTCGTTCTTGCGACACGCAATCGGATGATGCGTTGGGTACCAGTTGTTTCTTTTTCACGCTTCTGCTTCCCAGCTCCCAAACACAGCAAAACGACCTCCTGAGGCCCCAAGACTGGGCAAGCACTCCAAGGCAGGTCAGAACTCCTTCAGCAGAGTTCCAGGGGAGCTGGTGGTGAAGTCCTTTTGTTCCTGGGACTTCTTAACAGGGAGCCAGCTCTTCTCAGGCCCTTGGAGATCAGAATCAAAAGAAGGGGACACAGCAAAGTCCTTCCCCCCTCCTTGGCAGTAAAGCAAAACAGCAAGCAGGCAGTCTTCTCCTCTTCAGTCCTTTTCAGCTTTCTCCTTGGCAGAGGTTTCTTCTTAGTTCCAAAGTGATCTAAAGTTTAGGTGTCTGGGGTCCTCTTCTTATACCCCTCCAAGTCTTTGTCTCTCTTTGTTCCAGTGGGGGGATTCCCCTGCTCAAACCGGTTCCTGGGTGTGCTCTTTTCTGGAGCACCTGGTTCCTTTCAGAGTGAGGGACAGGGTCGTTAGACGCTCAGCAGGAGGTGGAGCCTTCTTTGTGCCAGCAGAGGCAGAGTCCTCAGCCTGGCCAGCAGGGGGTGGAGCCAGCATTGTGTTTGGCAGGGGCAGCCCTATTCAAACCCAGGGACTACTCCTCCCACCCATCTAAAGCAGATCTCCCTATTCACCCTGCTGCTGACTCATCCAGGCTCCTGGAGCCACCTAGCCCATCACATGACACCAGTCAGCCAACCAGCACACAGGCACACAGGAAGGTTAAACAGGAGAATAGCTACTTTCTAAAAAGTGCTATTCTCACACAGTGAATTTAAAAACCATCTTGCTAAAAAGATGTATAATTAAATTCTGAACACAGAGATACCAAACTTGGATTTTCTATCTTGCCCTTATGGGAAGATAGGCATGTAAACAGCCTTCCCCATTCTATCCTATGGGCAAGATGGATCACTGACATAATATCGACTACAAAAATATAGACTTACAAAAATATCGATGCCAAAATATAGAATGCCAAAATATTGAAGTCCTATCTCCAAACAGGAAATTACAAAAATATCGAATCCAAAATATCGTTGTAAGTAATATAGTTAGTCAAAATATCGAATTTTTTAAATGTTTTAAAAGTAATGTTAAATAAATAAAATAATACATATAATTAACTGACACATACTTAAAAATACTTAAATAACAGTAAACTTAATGAATAATTAAAGTAAGTTAAAAAAAAAATTAATACATATATCTTAACGTGATATTAATTAAAAATATTCAATATTTTCTGTGTAGGATAGCGGGCGCGTAAAATTTACTATTACCACTCCAGTAAGTGCAATAGTAGGGAAAGCGTTGGATAGCGGGAGGGTAAAAATTACTATTCCCACTCCAGAGAATGCAACAGTAGGGAAAGCGTTGGATAGCGGGAGGGTAACATTTACTATTCCCACTCCAGTGAGTGCAACAGTAGGGAAAGCGTTGGATAGCGGGAGGGTAACATTTACTATTCCCACTCCAGTGAGTGCAACAGTAGGGAAAGCGTTGGATAGCGTAGGGGTAAAAATTACTATTCCCACTCCAGAGAGTGCAACAGTAGGGAAAGCGTTGGATAGCGGGAGGGTAACATTTACTATTCCCACTCCAGTGAGTGCAACAGTAGGGAAAGCGTTGGATAGCGGGAGGGTAACATTTACTATTCCCACTCCAGTGAGTGCAACAGTAGGGAAAGCGTTGGATAGCTTAGGGGTAAAAATGACTATTCCCACTCCAGAGAGTGCAACAGTAGGGAAAGCGTTGGATAGCGGGAGGGTAACATTTACTATTCCCACTCCAGTGAGTGCAACAGTAGGGAAAGCGTTGGATA
The DNA here is from genome assembly GCF_964204655.1 of Triturus cristatus. Taxonomy (NCBI): domain Eukaryota; kingdom Metazoa; phylum Chordata; class Amphibia; order Caudata; family Salamandridae; genus Triturus; species Triturus cristatus. The sequence goes on along the minus strand of NC_140586.1, from coordinate 760,167,958 downwards.
GCGTAGGGGTTAAAATGACTATTCCCACTCCAGAGAGTGCAACAGTAGGGAAAGCGTTGGATAGCGGGAGGGTAAAAATTACTATTCCCACTCCAGAGAGTGCAATAATAGGGAAAACATTGGATAGCGTAGGGGTAAAAATTACTATTCCCACTCCAGAGAGTGCAACAGTAGGGAAAGCGTTGGATAGCGGGAGGGTAACATTTACTATTCCAACTCCAGTGAGTGCAACAGTAGGGAAAGCGTTGGATAGCGTAGGGGTACAAATTACTGTTCACACTCCAGAGAGTGCAACAGTAGGGAAAACGTTGGATAGCGGGAGGGTAACATTTACTATTCCCACTCCAGTGAGTGCAACAGTAGGGAAAGCGTTGGATAGCGTAGGAGTAAAAATTACTATTCCCACTCCAGAGAGTGCAACAGTAGGGAAAGCGTTGGATAGCGGGAGGGTAAAAATTACTATTCCCACTCCAGTGAGTGCAACAGTAGGGAAAGCGTTGGATAGCGGGAGGGTAAAAATTACTATTCCCACTCCAGTGAGTGCAACAGTAGGGAAAGCGTTGGATAGCGGGAGGGTAAAAATTACTATTCACACTCCAGAGAGTGCAATAATAGGGAAAGCATTGGATAGCGTAGGGGTAAAAATTACTATTCCCACTCAAGTAAGTGCAATAGTAGAGAAAATAATAAATGTATTTTTATTTTTAAATTAATTAATTATTAATACAAAAACAAGTATTACCATTAATTACCAATCACACAAGAATTGATCATTTTTAAATACCAATACATTTTTGTTTAATTAATTAACAATTAATAATTAATTAACAAACAATTGTTTTTCAATAACAAACATTAATAAATGCAAATAATACCAATTAATAATTAATTTATAATATATTAATTAAGGATATACACAAATTATTTAAATAATTTTTTTTTCCCAATTATATTACTTCCCACCATATTCCCGTATAAACACAATACCCGCTACAAATATTAATTGAATACAATTAACATAATTATCAATTTACCTATTAATACTAATTAATTACCAATTAATACTAATTATTTACAAATTAATAATTAATCAACAAACAATTAATTTGCAATACCAATTAATAATTAACTAATAACAATTAAATTACTTCCCACCCTATTCCCCTATAAACCCACAACCCGCTACAGAAGTAAAATGCAAAATTAAATTAAAGATATAATAATTAACAATATACACAAATAAATTACATAATTATTTATTTACAATTATATTACTTGCCACCATATTCCCCTATAAACACACTGCCCGCTACAAATATTAAATGAATACAATTAACATAATTATCAATTAAACAATTAATACAAATTAATTACCAATTAATACTAATTATTTACCAATTAATAATTAATCAACAACCAATTAATTTGCAATACCAATTAATAATTAACTAATAACAATTAAATTACTTCCCACCCTATTCCCCTATAAACCCACAACCCGTTACAGAAATAAAACGCAAAATTAAATTAAAAATAATTAATAATTCCTATAAATTATTATTTAATAATATATAATTAAATTACTTCCCACCCTATTCCCCTATAAACCCACAACCCGCTACAGAAGTAAAACGCAAAATTAAATTAAAAATAATTAATAATTCCTATAAATTATTATTTAATGTACTATAATTAAATTACTTCCCACCCTACTCCCCTATAAACCCACAACCCGCTACGGAATTAAATTACAAAAAAATAAAAAAACATAAAATTCAATAATTTAAAAATATTCTAACATACATTCCAATATTAATACATACTTTTAACACATATACTAACACTTAAAACACTATAAAAAAATCGATATTTTTAACAACTATATTATTGCAATCGATATTTCTTACCTGTTTTTCGATATTCTTCACCACTATATTTTTGCAAGTCGATATTCTGTCCATTCGATATTAAAAACTCGATATTCTTGCTACTCGATATTTTTTTTTCGATATTATGTCTATTTACCGGGCAAGATAGCCTCTCAGCAGTGAAAAACGAAAATGGCTGTAATTCACTACCAGGGCATGTTACACACCTCAGTACATGCCCTACCTTTCAGATACACTGCACCCAGCCCAGGGGGGTACCTAGGGCCACCACAGGGATGCCTGACATGTACAGAAAGGGAAGGATAAGGCCTGGTCAGTGGGTGCACTGGCCAGGTCGACATGGCAGTCCTGGACTGCACATAGGCACTGCAAGCAGGCCTAAGACATCATTTTAGCGCTACTCCTGTGGGTGGCACAATCAGTGCTGCAGCCCACTAGTAGCATTTGAATCACCAGCCCTGGCACACGCAGTGCACTTTACTAGGGGCTAACAGGTGAAACAAATACACCAATCATGGATAACCAATCAATATAACAATTTATACAGAGAGCATATGCACTTTAGCACTGATCAGCAGTGGTAAAGTGCCCAGAGTCCTATTGCCAACAACCACAGGTCAGAAAAAATAAAGGAGGAAGAAGCAAAAAGTTTGGGGATAACCCTGCAAAAAGGGCCGTTTCCAACAGGGATGCATTAAAAAAAACTAAAATGACACGTTTTTTCGTTTCATTTTTTAAGGGCAGGTCCCTGGGACCATTGCCTGCCCTTAAAAAATATTTTCAGAGCCATTCACAAAGGGGAAGGAGTCCCCCTGGGGACCCCTTACCATTTGCGACTCCATTACCACCCTCTTGAAGAGAGTGGTAAATTGTGAGTGTTTTGCGAGTGCAATTGCGGCTGCAAAAAATTGGTACATGGCTTTGCGGTCGCTATTAGGAGGGGAACGCCCCTTCCTAATAGCGAGTCGCAAAACCTATTTAGCGAGTCGCAAGTAAATTGTACATGCAAGTTTTGTACATGGCCCTGTAGGTTTTTGCATGCGCAAACAGGTCGCAAACACATTTGCGCATGCAAAAACGGGTAGTACATCTGGCCCAAAATGATGTTATAGTTAGGTATCATAATAAGATTTACGCTTAAATTAAAAAACACTAGAAATTCAATGAATAATAGAAAGGTTATGTAGCGTTATAGTTAGGTGTTGAACAAAGACAAAAAAGTAATATTTAAAAAACAAACAAAAAATGATATTCACCAGTTGTAGTTTACTGAGCTAACATAACTTGCATTCATGCCAAGCACTGCTTATGAGCTAAGATAATGCATCACTCATGATGTGTTATATGACATCATTGATTACATCACTGATAACATCTCTAATGATATCACTGATGACATCACTGATGACACCACTGATAACAGCAGTAATTTTTATTCAGTAAACTATAATTAGTGAATTTTTGTGTGTTTTTATTATTTAAAAAATCTTTCTTTATTTTATTTCAACACCTAACTGTAACGTCACTTTAAACTTTGTTTTTTTCTATCTTTATGTATAATTAAATCATTGGCATAGAGTACTAAAAATTACTATATTACCTTTAGTAACATTTAAATTAGTCTGGCCTGCTTGTTAAATGATTCTCAATTATTTTTTACTGCTTTTCAGCACATAGGGGCCGATTCCGATCCGGGTCGGAAGGGCACCGAACCCGTGTTTTCCACCCGACTCGTACAGCTGTACAAGCGAGCAAGTTCGATGCGAGCTACGTGAGATTCACCGACCGAGTCGTTTACGGGTCCGAACCGCTCCGTACGTCTCGGACGGAAGCTAACCGTGGTGTGCAATGGATGCGATTTACAACCGAGCCAGTACGATGCACGCGTCGGACAGTCTGTGCAAGCCGGAGTGTCCGGCTCGCAAAAGCTCCCGGAGTCAGACTACGGGGGTCCGCGTCGGACCCCCTGACACCCGCAGCCCTACGACTCGGACACAGGGGGAGACCTATGGGTCTCCCCAACACAGGCATGTACGGTGCGGATGGCACCGACGCGTACCCACTGTAGGGGGCGCACTTGTTCGAGACGTACCCATTCAGTTAATGGGAGTGCATGTACGCGTCGTGCAACTGGCTCCCATTGACTTCTATGGGAGTCCGACCGAACCGAGTCCGACAGCATACGTGCGCATCGTACTCACTCGGTCGGACTGTAGGGGTCCGGCTCGGTCGGAAAACACTCCAGATCCGACTCGGTCGGAGTGCTTTCCGACCCAGATCGAAATCGGCACCTTAGTGTAAATTCTATTCAAAGTTAAATATTGATGTTATCTATTGTAAATATTCATTTTTATAAATTCTTGCTCCTGTGTGGACATATTAATAAAGATGAGATTTTTAGCAAACAATCAAATGTTGTTTAAAATGAAAAAACATTATTTTCGATGCTATATATTTAAACATATGGAATGCAGGGTCCTGTTGGAAATATGCCCTTTCTAGAGGGTTAAGCCAGATATTGGCCTTTTGTTGCTGAAACTGTTCTGTTTGGCTAAAGGGCTCTGTGCACATTACCCGGTATTTTGTAAAGCGCAAACTAATCACCCATAAGGGTCTCAAGGAGCTGGGGGCCCTCGGGAAGATTACGCAAGTTATTGCCCAGAGTCACATGGTGCTGGGCTGAGCTGCTGCCGGCGATTGAACCGCGAGCCCCGTTTTCCGGAGTCAGCCTCCCTGGCTACTGCACCACACCTCTCCCTTACCAATGCAAGCCAGTGATAAAGTGTGTGTTCCCCCACTTTCAGACATGTTAAACTACCATATAACTAAGTGGCAGATTTAATTTACTTATTAGACTCTAGCATATGGTGCTGCATGTACATATGGCCTGTAAATTACATTCCACTTGTGGGATGCAAAAGTAAATCTGTAAACCACTAAAGAAGAACTGTAAATCATGTCTCAAGGCCTGCCCCTGAAGTCTGGGTATGCAGTTCTAAAGTGACATTTCATCCTGACAAAATAAACCTTTTGCCAGGGATAAACCTTTCTTTTTGCTACCTATAAGTCATCACTAAGGTAGGCACTAAATGCCCGTAGGATAGGTTGCATGGCATTTAAAAAGCAGGACATGTATATTTAATGTTTCACTTGTCCTGGCAGTGAAAAGCCCCCAAAGCTGTTTTTCACTGTGACAAGGTTGGCTCGCCCGTAGAAAAACAATGAGGTTTATTCTATCAGATTATAAAAGAACACAAGAGAAGAGAGAAACCTGCAGATGGATGTGACCTACTATCTAAAATGACCGCACCTCAGACCTATGGGAGCAATAGTACCACACTCAAACAGAGAGGCTTGGGTGTCTCCACACGCTATCCTGAGGAAGATTCTATTCTGATGAACAAATCTCCCTCTTCAGTGCAGGGGTCGAAACGCAATGAGTTTCTGCCCCATCCAGTTTCAGCTAGCCACAAATATAAGGACCATCAAGAGCCTTTCAAGTCAAAAACTGAATAACTTTAGAGATTGACAGACTTAAGAAACTCTTCATTTTTTGACCCACAGTGTATATATCTGTGCACACGCACTCATTGTCAGCACAAGCACCTTTGCACTCAGCACAGAGCACCCTACATTGAGATATTGCTTATGGAATGAAACTTAACAGATGTCGAACACATATGCATATGGAATTTATATGAATTGAATTATCTGTGTGTGTTTGAATCATGTACAATTAATATTAACACTCCCATATAAGGATATGATTTGTACTTACTCCTTGTCAGTGCAGACTATATAGGAAGCATATCCGACAGAATCACCGTTCGATTTATATAATGTATTGTCCCAGGTTTTGGGGGGCTACCCAATATCATAATACCTCATTTCAGTTTGGGAGCAGCTAAAAAAAAATATTCAATGACTCACTTAATAGCAGTTTAAAATTCAACTTAAATTGGAAATGGGGCTTTTAGAAAATTGTGATTTTCCTGCTTAAACCAACACAGCCTTCCTGGCAGTGTCCAGCTGTCACCAAATCACTGATGGCTCCCTTGTGGTGAGATGTGTATTGCTCCCAGATAGTCGACAAAGGGCTGTGTGAGTGGTTAGGAGGACTCCTTTCCTTGACAGAATGGCTTGGGGGCTGGGCCCAGCCCCTTCCTAAGCCCAAAAGGATGCCTACCCTGTCACTGGCTGATGCTCACACCTAGGCCTGCCTCTTCTTTTTCTCTCTAGTCACGCTAGCAACAAACCCAGTGGGGGTAGAAGAAATGACTAGAACTGGTTTAAAGGGAAGACAAAGACTTACCCTCCACACACATGCTGACATGGGGCATAAAAGCAAAACCCAACAGACCTCTCGTCAGAACATTTCAGGACATGTAAATATCTGAAGAAAGACTGTCCTGCTGTTTGAAAGCTGACAGAAGACTGGATCTGCTTGCCTTGAACCCAGGACTCCAGAAGGGCTTCAAGGATCAGTTAGCTAACCCCTTGTTTGATGTACAGGGGCATAGCAAGCTTCCAGATGTCTCTCTTGCTGATACTGGCCAGCTGACTAGTACAAACTTGACCGGCCCTTTCACCATGCTGCTGGCCTTTGTTGCAGTGAGTCCTAAATACTAAATGGTGCGGCCCCTGGCAGGTGTTAGAGAGAGTGTACTCCTTCTGTCCCCTAATCTGCAATAAGTAGGACGTAGAAACTTTTTTTCCAAGTTTCTGCCTGGTGAACAGTCAGAGATCAGGACTGCATCGAAGTCACAGCTGTCGATGGCGAATTGCCAGTGGTCTCAGATTGCTGGTTTATCCCACTGAAGACCTGACTTCCAGAAAATGTTCTAAGTCCGAGCACAGACTTCAGATTTGACTGCTCAAAGCTTATCCCCAGGTCCCACTCTTGAACAACCCACTATTGTGAAGTCCCACTTCAGATACACCTTGCAAACTGCTCCGTTGACCTTGCGCCAAAGACCAAATTTTCTCCTAAAAAGTTTCTAAGTCAGAAGGTAAACTTTCCACTAGGATGAACCTGGTCCCCGTATTGGACCCACACTCCATCTTGTTCGGCCTTAACTTTTGACTTTGAGTCAGTGTAGCGTGAACAGATAACTGTGGTTGGCGGTTTGTGCTCATGGGCGCTATTTTTATTTCAAACTTTAAAAATACAAATCTCCAGTTCTACTTATTGGATTTTTGTGATTTTGGTGTCATTTTATTAAAATATTCTTTGTTTCAAATTGGCTTGGGATTTTTCTTCTTTTGTGTTTTCTTGTAATTACTGGTTGAGTGCTGCATAAATACTTTACACATTGCCTCTTAGTTAAGCTTGAGTGCTTTGTGCCAAGCTACCGTAGTGTTAACCACAGGTTTATTTAGTAAGTTTTAAAGTACTCTCTGATAAGGATTGTGGCTAAGTTTAGAGTGGGTTCTAACCAATACTCCAATTTCTTACAGGTTTGTTTACAATAAAGCTAAAAATATGTGTTTCACCATTCCCAAAGCAAGTCCACTCATAACTAGCTTTTTTAAAAATCCACTAATTAATCTTATCTTTCATAATACTAATTTAAAGAAGTAAAATACCTAAACTTTTCTACAGTTTTGAAAATGTATATTTAATGTGTAAACTTTTTCATATTTATGTCACCTTCTGCCAGAAACATTTGCCAGTGAGAACTGAATTGCCTAGGAAAATCATATTTTCCCAGCCTCACATTGATGAATAAAATTATGGAAGTTGATTTATAAGTGGAAATTTTCCCTCAATTCTACCTGCAACAGAGGACCCTCTTATTTGATGAGCCAATCAATAGAATGTCTGCAAATGATTTGTTACATCAACAATATACATGTAGCTGTTGTTTTTTATGCAATTTGGAAATAATGTTTAACTTATTTTCTTTGGTTTATACATTTCATCAAACACAGCACTTGTTTCTTGACACCAGCATAGCTTAAATTTGACTATTTTTATGCTGTTAAAGAGCTTAGATTGATAATAGGGATCAACTAAAAGTGGCTTAATTTCACAGCACAGCATATATTTCTCTAGTTTTGTGTGCATGTATACAGGTATGTATGTATGTGTCTATGTAGTTGTTTACTGAATCTCTATTGTGATGCATATCTGTTGGTTCGTTTTAGCGCACACATGTACTGAAGTTTGCCTTGTGTGAACGTAGCTGGCAAACATGAGAGTGAGAGTGTTCAATATTCTGTTCAAGCTTGGCTAAGGGCCGGGACAGATCTTGGTGCTCTTATTGATAGCGGGTAGCTTCAATTTTCATCTTCCACTATAGTCCATGTGGCCAAGGAAAGTTTACTGAATTCTGTTCTGCTCTTCAACAGCATAACCTCAATTTTCACATTCTACTCTTAATTCATCTCTTCAATGCCTGGATAGCTTCAATTTTCATTTTCTACTCACTGTTCACCTCTCCAGTGAAGGTATAGCTTCAATTTTCATTTCCTACTTCTTGTTCATCTCTACAGTGACTGCACAGCTTCAATTTTCATTTCCTACTCCTAGTTCATCTCTACAGTGACTGCACAGCTTCAGTTTTCATTTTCTGCTCCTAGTTCATCTCTACAGTAACTGCATTGCTTCAATTTTTATTTTCTACTTTTAGTTTATCTCTACAGTGACACTTTTAGCCTGCATGGCCTTCCGCAGGTGTTTTCAGAGTTCATTTGATGAGAGTCGCTCAGTTCCAGCCCGGCGTGCCTTGCTGCTGTGCCTGATGGCACAAGCAGCTGTTCGAAGAGCTCGTCACTGCATGAATATGTTTTTTTGCCTTCTCTAACAGGTTGCCACTGCTAATGACTTTCTGCTAACTTTGGTGTGAGAGTGAGGCTTAGTTTGTATAATTCTAACCTCCTTCCCATATTTGATTCTAGATTATGCGTCAGCATATTCATTTTTATCCTCATGTTCTACATGTTTGAAAACCTTGAAAAATACCCTTAAAGTTATTTTGTAAATATTCATATTAGACACAAAATATCATTGAAATCAAACCCCTGGAAATCAGAAAATGGCACGCACATTGAAAATAGTGCAGGGTAGATGGCTGGCTTTGTGTAGTATGTATGCTGTTTTCAAGATGTTATGAAGACTAGGGGCTTGAATATGAGTCTGGCGGTGAGACTGTCATGGGACCACTGCAGCTGCCGGGGAACCGTGATACCTGGTGGTGGAGCAGAGGTCTGAGGCCGCAATATACTTGGCGGTGCCGCTGCAGCACTGCCAAGCTTTTTACGAGTTTCCTAACTACCAGAGCTCTCATGGTGGTGCTCATGCCATGAAAATGCTGGTGGTGAGGAAACTAAGGGGGCCCTAAAGGGGCCCCTGTTGCCTCTGGGCCTGGGAATACATGCAAGGGGGCACCTGGTGTGCAGGCACCCCTTTTCCTGCATGGCACAGACTGCACAGTCCATGCCGTACAGGAACGAGCTTTGGCGCACCCATTGCGGTGCCTTTCTAATAGGCACAGCTGTGGGACTGCCTTGGGACTGCTGAAGGACTGCCCATCAGACCATAAGAAAACTCGTAATCTGGCAGTTGGCCTGTGTTCAAGTATGGCGGTGTGGTAGCAGGGCGCTGGTATGACAGCCCACTCCCACACTGCCAAACCCGTAATCAAGCCCTAAATCTATAGTTACCTACATGTACTTACCTTCTCGATAATTTCAATCTCAATATTTCGCCCATGATATTACAGTAGTATGATATTTTTTTTTAAATGACTTTTGGCATTCAACCAACCACCGATGTAGCAAATGGAACTGCAATGATATTTTAATGGTTTTATATCCCTAGGTGGCAAAAGCTTTTATTTTTGTGTGCATTTTGCTCTGGTCCCTCACTTCATTTATGCTTCAGATCTGAAACAAGGTGCAGGGTCTGTATCAAAAAGATTGGATAGCCTCGGAAGTAATGACTACGATCTTGTTCTCAAGATCGCTTTTCCAGGAACCTAAATATTAATTTGAGGAGACCTTGAGACTGAGGCCTTTGTTTTGTATGCCTGATGATGCTGGCATTTGAAGGACTGTATGGAACAAATATCAGTAAATTCTGTAATACCTGTGGGAGATAATTTATCCGTTTTTAATGAATGGCTGATATATTTTCAATATGGCTTATATTTTGTTCACCATTGTGCATAAATAAGATTGCCATTACCAGAGTTGATGCATCGAACAGATGTTAACAGGTGGAAAAACATATGGAGCTGAATCAAGGACATCTGCATGCTTGCTGGTAACAGGAGTCTTGTGTCATGCATCATTCTTTTTAGGTCTCGCCTGGCGAACGCTGCGCATGCGCACTGCTCGCCTTGGCGAGACTATTGTTGTCGGTTTGGTGGGCGAAGGGAGACAAACTATGTGCGTGCACGGACAGGTAATGTGCACGCGCATGGCGTCTCCTTTCTGCCTCACGCGCTCCCACCGCATGCTCTGCCGTCGTGCTCTGCAACTATACAAGGCAGACACGCGCTTCTTCTAGTTGCCTTTGTTAACATCTTTCTTCTCTTAGGGAAGTTTTACTATCCTTGCAGTTTTCGAACCGTGTATATATACAGTCACAAATATATATTTTTTAATGCACAATGCCTGCACAGTGATGCTTCATCCCGTTTGATAGCGATGACAAAAACACAATGCAGGAACTAAATGTAAGTTGAGAAACTCCATACCAGATGGTTTGCGCAGGCTGTGCATTCTAGTTACAACACAAAAGCTAAAAACACATTGAAATTGCCCAGCTAATTGTAATCTGCACCCGCGCCCTCTGCTACTCATAACCTTATGCATGAAATCACTGTCGAAAACTCAGGTTCCATCAGTGACCACATCTCAAATCACTGAAACCAGCCTAACCCCATCTAAAGCAGCTGCACAAGGCCTCGAGGCTCCATCCTACAAAACCTCGGCTGCATGTGGCCTTTAAGTGTGCACAGCATGCTCTGGTCCAGGTTAACGGACTTACTTCACCAAGTCCAACTGTGCGTGGTCTTCGGCCTCATGCAGTGATCTCTGACCACATGGCCTGCCCGAAGACAGTCCCAGCCTCACCCAACCTAAGCTGCATATGACCTTTGTCCACGCACATCAGCCTCTGACTGCAGGCACTGTGCAATCCCCTATACTACCCAACATAGCTGTGCACGACCTTTGGAATGTACTGTGGGCTCCGCAAGCAGGGTCTGGCCTGTGAATGAATGAATGAAAAAACATTTATAAAGCACAACAGCTTCTTCCAGATGAAGCATCTCGGCGCGAAAACTAGCTTTCAACTAGTAGTTGGATATGGGTAGACCTCCCTAAAAAGAAAAGATTTTAGTACTAATTTAAAAACATGTAAGGCCAACCCCATGCACAGACAAAGGCTGTACATTGCGGAAGTTGGCTGCTCGAGGGGGTGTTGATTGCAGGGTCTGACAGCAGGCTGTGTGCGGCGGGGGGCTGCTTGACTGCGATCCGTTGGCTACAGACTCCGGCCGCAGTTATAGTTATCTCCAGTAACTATAACTCGTGCCCTAACGTAACTAGAACTTACGCTCTCATCATGCACTGCAAATTTCCCCACATATTGCATCACTCATAATCTTCTATGACATTAATAACATCACTGCTACATAGAAAATACATAATTGATGACAAGACTGTGCATGGCGGGGGCGCAAGTTGTAGTTACTAGAGAAAACCAACTGGTGAAATAAGAGTTTAAAACATTATGGTGGTATTGACATTTTAACCTACCTATAATGTTACTGTAACCTTTGAGAATATATATATATCAAAGAAACCCAGCACTCCAAACAGAGGGAAAGAAACAAGCCACACCAGTCAAACAATCAGCAGCAAATATTTTATTAAGGCGGAATCCACAGACACATTTCGACCCTACATGGGTCTCTAACAGAGTGGTCTATTGCATTTTAAATGGTGACCTCATTGAAAGTTAAAAAAGTGTTTAACATGCTGATAGTTCCGTGGACACAATTAGATATATGCCTCTCTATGAAGTCAGCAAAGCGATGTTGATATTATTCATACACATAATTGTATACCATTGCTTAACTTCCACCTCCGAATATCATCTTCAAATCCAAGCGTTTCTTTGCTGTCATAGCTTTTATCTACAGGTTTCGAAAATTCTATTGTCAACATGGTTTCAATCCATGATAAACAGATTTCAACTGTTTCATTTGGTTACAAATAAAAATCGCCTGCATATAAGCGTTCACTTTTGCTGACTAAACTTACCGAGGTCTATCTCATACTGTTGCTAATATGTATTCTTGTATTATTATTATTATTGTTTTTAAGCGGGTGGCTACCTGATAACAGGCTTCCCAGCACTATCAGTCTAGTTGGAGTGAGGGAGTTAAAGGATAAAAAGATTAAAATAGCTAAAATTAGGGGAATACATAAGTCTTCAGCTTCTTTCTGAAACTCACAAAGTTGTCATCAATTCTTAGGCCCATGGGCAAGGAGTTCCAAAGCTTAGGTGCAAGATATGTAGAGGACCAGCCTCTGCTTCTTGCTCTCGATACTTTTTAGTAATTTTGTGTAAATCTGAGATAATAAGTTTCAAAATGTATAGATATTTCAGAAGATCAGATCTGATTGGCTGCCTCACATCAACAAAGATATTTGGCAGCCATTATATGACTCGGGGGACCCAAAGCATCCAACAATGATTTGAGTTTTAGGGTGTCCCAGAACTGTGGCTGAAAAGAAAGAAAATAAAGCCCGGCTCCCGCTAACAGGCCAACACGGGTACGTGAACAGGGACCTGGCGGGGCAGAAGCCGGGGCACCCCAACAACAACAAAAAAAACAAGCATTTGCAATGCAATAGGTCTCGCATTTGTAAGAGTTTAACCTATTGGCATTGTAAATGACAAAGCCTTTTATTTATGTTTTAAAAACCAACACATAAATAAACGGCATTGCCATTTACAATGCCAATAGCTCAAACTCTAACAACTGCGAGATCTATTGCATTGCAAATGCTTGTTGATTCTTTGAGAGAGTCATTTGTTGAAATGTACAAGGATTGTGAAAGATTATATAAACAACCACCAGATGAAATGAACGTATGTTACTATTATCAAGAAAAGTTTACATTAAACTGCTTCATCAATCTATGTAATACAGTAAAATAAATTAGAGCACGACTGAGAAGAGGAAAGTGTGAGGGAATAAATTAAACTGTGAGAAAAGTGAAATTGAATTACATTGATAAACTAAAACTGGTAAATTACATGAAAAGCAGACACAGTGAGTGAAAACATACAGGTACAATAATTACTGTAAAGCCTGAATTAAAATCACCTGAACTTCAAATTTCCTTACAACGCATGGGAGCCTGCAAAACCCGTGTCAATTGCAATCACTAACTTCCTTATTACAGGCAACTTGAAAATGAGGTAGTTGGTCAACTGTAATAACATTACATTTGAGTTCTGATGCTTGCCAGACCTAGCAGCCAAAGTGAAAGACAGGAGACAAAGGACAATTAAACCAAAATCTTAAACAAGGAAAACGGGAGCTGGCTTTTCCTTCTTCTGATGTGCTTTTCTTTTTTTTTTTTTTTGGTATATGTTTATTGAGAAGTACATGTCAGTTTATAAACAATACATAAAAAAGGGAGTATAAACAAATCAAATTATGGCCACACAATAAATCACTATGAAATGTTACCTTCTCAGATTTTTAAATATAAAAAGGATAATACAGATATCAAAAGATACAATAGTTGAGGTACTCATAAAACCTGGGAAGGAAGAAATAGGAAAGGTGGACTAGGGAGAAGATGATAAAGATAGTATACAGTATGTAGTAAACCATGTATTATAGATAGTTGGAAGAGAGTAGCGATAAGATCATACAAATATATTATTTCAAGTCAAGATATTCCCACTAACTCAACAATTTCAAATAGGTGAACAGTAAGTCCTAATTCAAATAACAGTGTTCGTGGCTACAGCATCAACAGGCCTAATGATAACATCAACAGCATGAATATAAATAATGATGGTAATGAATTAATAAGGAAATGAAAACAGAAGTAATTCACTTATTGTAGTTCTTAACTAGAAGAAAAATCTGAAATATTACCAGAAATAGAACATTTATTAGCTAGAAAGGGGTTCCAAATTTGGATGAAAGTTGCAACATTGTCCTGCAATCTATAAATGAGTTTTTCATATGATGCTATTTTATACATTTCAATAAGCCATTCGTCATATGTAGGGCATTGTGGTGTTCTCCAATGTCTTAATATACAAATTTTTCCTACAGTGAGTGCAATAGCTATCAATCGTCTTGTATGGTTTGTGAGATTTGGGAGATCAGTAACATCATGTAATAGAACTAATTTTTCCGTTAAAGGAATGGACACTTGTATAGCTCTGTGTAGAGAGGCAGTTATGGAAGACCAATATTCCTTCAAAATTGGGCATCGGAATAAAATGTGTAGTATATCGCAGTCCTCCTCTCGGCACCTCCAACAGGTAGATCGGTGTAGTAAACCTGCTGACTTGAGTTTTTGTGGTGACCAGTACCAGTTATGAAGAATTTTGAAAAGAGTAAATTTCATTCTGGCCTCTCTGATACCCTTATCCATGTTCATAATAATATCCTCCCATTCCTCATCGGAATAAGCTACAGTAATTAACCCTTGCCATTTGACATGGAGCTGTGCAAGTAATGGGTATGAGTGTAATTTATGCACTATGAGATTATAAAATCCAGAGACTGCGCCTTTGAATTTCCCCCAAATTAGTAAGTATTGTAATACTGGGGAATCCTCAAATATCCAAGGAAATGGTCCTAGTCTACGAAATAGGGCTTGTTTTAGTTGTAAGTATTTCCCCTCTTGGGAGGCAGGGAGTTGAAATTCTATCTTAAGCATTTCAAAAGTTTTAAGCTCACCTTCTAAAGTGAGTAAGTGATCCAACGTTAGAATACCTGCTCTCTCCCATATATCCCAGGATATAGTCCGTTTACCTATTCTAATATCAGTGTTATGCCATATGGGGGCCTTTCCATGCAGTCTTGGGTCACTCTTAAGGAGTTTGTGGGCATGTATCCACATCTTAAGCATAGATTGAATAATAGGGTTGGAAGTTTGTAAAGCAGGTGATTTATGAGTGTAAAACATGTGCAAACCTGAAGTTTCCTGTACAGTTTGTCTTTCAATGACAACCCATAGTGGGGGATCATCCTGTCTGGGCCAAAGATAAACCAATTGAGATAAATGGAGGGCTGTATAGTAATGCTCAATACACGGTAAACTAAGACCCCCATATCGCCTGTGAGCAATCAATTTTGAGATTTTAAGCCTAGGTCTCAGGGATCCCCAAATAAAGGTTTTAATACCTTTGTCAATATCTCGCAATATTGATATTTTAACTGTCAAAGGCAACATACCTAAAACATAAGTCTGATGTGCTTTTCTAAAAAGAAACGGTGATCAGCAGAAAGCAGATATTTATGGCAATATTTCTTTTCACGCTACAGCTCATTACAGGACAGATATCTGTATGTTTCAACACAATCAGAGCCACAGCATTTTTTTTAAATGACTTACATTAAACCTATTTTACACCTCATTAATACTGATTGCATTTTTTATGAAATATGGGCCTGTTAATTATGTGTCTTTATCACTATAGCACAGTGGTCCTATGTACAAAGGTGGCTGGTCCATGTTGACCTAAAATTGAAAACAAATACACATTTACGGGAGATGGGGCTAATACATGAAGTATAACTTGATATGGCAGAGTTGGGTAATCTCGAGAATGTGCCACTAAACAACTGCATAATTGAACTAATTGACAATGGGAAAAGGTAACATTTTAAGTTATGTTTGGTAGTAAGATCTTGTGGAACTTCAATTTAGGCATGCTTGGTTTGGGATAATTCCTCTGGTTTGAAGTTTGTTTACTCGCTTCTTCACCGCAAGTGTGACATCGGGTTTATTAACCTAAATTGCCGGTTTCAGTAACACTAGTCAATGCAGTGACTTACATTACATCAATTGCCTCTTTAATGATATTTATTTTATAGTTGCAAAATCTCTAGGTCCTGGGAATCACTTTTAGGTCGGTGTATCTTTGTTCATGATAACTCACCATGGTCCCATTACGATGTCACTGACATCTGTGGCCGCGGTCAGACCGCTGTTTTATGATGCTGTCGGTTGGACTGCATTGGTGGAGGGACCGACTGAAAGCTTCCTGAGCCCGTAGGGCGGTTAGTTGGATCCCATTCCCCACAATGGAGATGGTACCTTCTCAGGCACCGCCGTGGGAATTACAATCCACCTTTCCGCCAGCCATTTCGTGTTGGTTCTTCCAACATGAAAAGGCTGGCGGAACGGCTTCTTTGGGCCCTAGCAGGGCCGCTGTTCCCCGTGACCCTCAGCTATGGGTCCTAAATATCCAGGTATTGTGACAGGCACCACATGGGGCCTGCCACACGGTGCATGGATGTTTAAAAAGTGTATATTATCGATTGCAGCTTGTACAGCAGCTCACAGCACAAGCCACAATGGAAAGCATATACTTTTCGACCACCATGAAGGTGGTCACATCGAATTAATGGAAGCGGGACCCCGACTCCTTGTCGGGCAGACCCGCTTCCCCTATGGTTCTGGTCGGACGATCGTCTGACCGGCATTGTAATAGGGCCCTAAATTTTGAATTTATTAATGCTTGAATTATGCTGCTCTTGGTATAATCGAGGCTTCTGAAACACAATAGTGTGTACCCCTCATAAACTCATGTTTCTGTTTTCTAGAAAGAGAGACATACTAAAACATACATGAAGAGTCAAAAATTCAATGAAAGAAAATGGACAAAACTCACATACAATGGAGGAGTAAGAGCAGAAAGGAAAAACTGTACTGCTTGAATAATATGCATAACGAGGTATACATTATGATCAAAAATAGGAAACAAGGATGTCCCACTTTTTATATCAGTGTGATAAATTTTACCTAATATACTATGTTAAGTATTGAACATATTTTTATATAATAATGATTGATTGGTTTATGTAAATATTTAACTGAAAATTAACCACTTAGAGAAAAACCTATTATGAAAGAAAGAGAGGACAGAGCCATATCTACAAAGATATGGTGCTGCTCCTCTCTTTCCAATTACTGGTGCAAAATCAGGCTGCCATGCTACACTTTGCGCCATAGAAGTGTGCAAGATTCTAGCTTAGGCTTTGCACTGGAAGGGTGCACTTCCACTACAAAACATTATCCTTAGATTAACTTTAAAATGTTTCCACTTTGTATGTGTCCTGTACAGTGCAGCACACCTGTAAATTGGTAAGAGTTTGGAAAAAATAATAGCTTTATCCTACTGTGCGCCTTCCCCAAGAAAGCATATTTTTGGGCATAAGGCCCAGTCTATAAATGTTAGTAGATAGTACTTTGTGTCAAAACTATCGATGATAGCGTGGGAATGTTCATGCACCATGCATGGGTCACCCCCTTGACAGAAGTAGCACAAAGTAACACACCTCTAGACAAACTGCATGCTGAAAAGTGTATTTCAAATCAACATTTTCTGCTGGTGTACATCACGTATGATGAATTATGATAAATCTGGGCCTTAGTGTAGGCTCAAAGTATAAAAGGAGTTAGTGAAAACGAGATAGATTTTTATGAATAAAACAATTCTTTAGTCTAAACAAAGAAACCTGGTTCCTGCAAATAGGCGGAATAACATACATTTTATGTTACTTGTCCCTACATTTTGATTTTAAAAGGTAAATATTGTTGCTTATATTTATTTAAAATAATTTCTGCATTTAACACTATTGCACCTACTAACAAACAGGATTTGTAGTACATGTAGAAGTACTATATTAGTACTACCAATGCACTATAAAATGCTATTCATTAACCTACATGTCTGACTGTGGAGAGCTACGCAAATGCACTTATACATTTTAGTAGTAAATGTGAATGAGAGAGAGGCAGTGGCTGGAGAATGGGGAATACTTATTTCTAAAGGGGAGGTGTTTTCTGGGGGAAATGCACCCATCCACAAAAGAGTATGCCTACTCCTAGTCACAAACTGCATTTCTATAGATATTACAGCCAAAAAGGACCCAAAACAGTAGTAATTGTACTCGACATCAGAGCTGAAGTAAGTCAAGCAGCACACATGGCCAACCACTGGTACTGCAACACTTGCCTATAGAAAATACTGGAGGGGGTGGATTAATATAAACTCCCATAGAAACTATTATTCAATTAAATTAAATCATGTAAAAATTTTAAAAATATAAATACATTTCCTTTGTTACAAAAATGAATTTTATATAATACACTAATACTTGGGTTTCGGCACACTCTATATAAATGCATGTCTCTAATTTCTTTATAAACGGTGACTAGTGACACACTCAGTTGCCAATTATAAAGAAAAGAACTGAACTGTAATAAGTGATTGCAGTAGAGTTCTAATGTCACAATGCCTGATGCCAGAGCCAGCAGCCGAGGTGAAAGGTAGGTCAGGTCACAAAGCATCTGTATAAAGCAACAAAAATGAAACATTGCTTTTCTTACTTCTTCTCTATTTTTCTAGCTTACAGTGACTAGCAGAAAGAACATGATTTTTTTTTGCATTCCTTAGAGAATTATAAAAAACTTGGAATCTTTCTGCATTTCCTACACATTCTGAGATATTGAAGCTTTTTGTTAAAAAAATAAATACAAATATCTGACAGGTTTTTGATGTGGTTACTTTGGCGTTATTTTTATTCTTCATGTTTTCAAAGATTCTCTCTCTTCCTAAAAGAGCACCAAGGGTTTAAGGGGTTTGTGGGTAAGTGATGGGATCTGGTTGGAATGTGTTGTGATGAGAGCTCGTGGGGGCTCTTGGGTGTTCTGCTTTGGAATGTGTAGTGTGGTGCCAGCGGCAGTTGCTGCCGGGAGCTGGAGGTTACCAAATGGAATAAAGCTGATCCCATACTTATATGCTGTTCTCTCTTCAGTGTCGATGAGCTGGTCTGGTGCCTTCAGTTTCCCCTCGTGTGGTGTGTGTAGGAGTTGCGCCACGTTGTTTTCCTGCTTCAACTTATTCTGCCTGGTGTTCCTCGCAGTCTGGAAATCCTCCCCTGCTTGCCTTGTTATGCACTTTGGTTGGTGTAAGGCGCAGAGCATCAAGTCCTTCTTGAACCCCAAATGTGGTTTTGGGGTTTGACGTTATCCTGTGAGTGGTCTCTGTGTGCCAGCCATGTCTTCAAGGTGGCTGGTTGCCCTCGCGAAGTTGTGGCAGTTCATGCAGGCATTCACTGTTGACTAGACACAGACTGTTGCTGTCGTCACAAGTTGTGTGATGTTTTTCTACATCTGCGCAGTTTGCGTGAAAAGCTGCTTCATCGTCAGACGCCGACAATTACGTCTGACGCATCGACAGCCATTTTGAATCGGGCCACATCAAGGTTTACTGCCCAACGCTGCACACCATATTTACCTTAATTGGGAGCTGAATCCAATCCACTTTGTGCATTCTTTGATGCGCACAACCTAAAACTTCATCACAGGTATATGCCTCATCTACATTTTGTTTGCGCACTCGGTGATGTGTACACCAACTGGGAATATTTGTGTTGGTTTTTTTTCTCTTCATATGCTACTTGACAGTCTCCACTTTCTAGGGGCATATTAGTGCATCCGGTGATGCACACATCTATTTGAAAACCTGTTTAGCGAAGTAATGTTTCTTTCTTAACAAGTAATTCAAATGTGTTTTTTTCTTTTCTCATGCACACATCTTTGTAGTAGCATTGCCACAAGTGTAATTACTTTTGTATGCTGCTTTGTCAAATCTGTGCTATAAGGAGCCATTTTGTGCAGTAGGTATTGGGCAGCAACTCACCCATGCACGGCCATGGATCGTGTTTTGGCACCTCCACCTTTTTTGCAATTAGCAGGTACTCTAACTCTGCAATGGCAGCAGTGGAAAGATACGTTTGATGCCTATTTGGAGGCCATTGATGGAGATACTTTTACTTCTAAAAAGAAGACAGCTTTGTTAATATACAACTTGGGTTCTGAGGATAGGAATATATTAAAAACATTACCTTTGGAACTAGTAAGCACTCACATGAGTGGTGGTGGTGATGAAGGGGATTCACTCATTGTTGATGACTATGCTTCCATTGTCAAACTTTGGACAAAAGATTAAATTCCAAAAGGAATGTTGTACTTGAGCATCACAAGTTTTTACAACGCGCTCAGATTCCTGGCGAGTCCATTGATGACTTTGTGGCTGCTCTTAGAACTCTAGCGGTCACCTGCAACTACAGGGAATTCAGGGACTAAATTACTCGGGATCAATTAATTGAAAGAACGTTTAACAGAAAAACTAATGTCCTCCGATGATCCTGATTTAGAGACTGCCCTTTCTTTAGCTAGGAGTATTGAACACTCTCAATTTTGTATAAAAGAAATGAGTGGTACTGTTTCACCTGGAGAAGTTAAACTGTTGAATGCGAAACCAAACCTATGAAGGGGTCCAACACTAATGCTGTGTGTCCTGCAACACATTGGCCCAAACCTCAAATTGAGCAGGGGAAGCTGTATGCTTCCGTTGTGGGAGCAAATCACATCTAGGGAATGCCAAGTTTTGTTTTGCTTTACACCAAACATGTTTCAAATGTGACAAAAAGGGTCATTTTGCTTGAGTGTGTAAAGCTGTTACTTTGAAGGAAGAAATGTCCTGCACAGATGGTGAAGACCATTGCAGAAGATATGGTCGACTATGACGATGAGAATTATGAGTTATTGATGTTGTCTTCTTCATCTTCTCATGCGGAAGGTGTTGTTGAAATATCTTCCATGGCAGGGTCTCACAAAAGGAAATCTACTGCATGTAGGATTAGTGTCAATGGGAAGTGCATTGGTTTTCCAGCTGATTCTGGTTCCCGTTTTACACTCATCAATTTTGAAGGGTTGGATAGCGTTCATATGCAACAATCCAATATCAGAATATTTGCTTATGGGGGCAAGAGAGTTGAATTCTAGGAAAGTTTATAGCAAATTGTGCCTTTGATGAGGATCTGGCTAATGGGACTGTGTACGTGGTGAAGAAAGGTGCAAATTTGTTGGGGTGGGATGAGCAGGGCACCCTTGGCATCATATTAGACCTTAATCATTCTGACATGGTGGTGTCCTGAAGTGCAATTAATCAATTTTACAATTTGCTTTCACCAAGTTCAACCAGTTTGAGCATGGTTGCTCATGTGTCAAGTGACAAATGGATACAATATTATCCTGAAGTGTTTAATGGTGATCCTGGAAAATTAAAGGGATTTTAGCATCATGTTGTGCTCAAGGAGGGTGCTAAAGCTGTGGCTCATAAAGTACGCAAAGTACCTTTAAGTCTCCGCAAGGAACTTAAGTGTGAGTTGGAACGGTTTTGTACAATGGGGGTAATCGAACCCATTCAAGGCTCTGAATGGTTGGCCCCCATTGTTTTAGCACGCAAATCTGATAAATCCCTGAGGATGTGTATGGATTTAAGAGACCTTAACTCGAACATCTGGGTTGATTGCCAATCCCTACCGAACATCAATGAGATGCTGGCTACTTTGGAGGGTGCCAGGTTTTTTACTTCCCTGGACATTTCCACAGCTTACCACCAAATTGAACTTTGTAAAGATTCAAGGCACCTTACATCATTTGTTGCACCGGAGGGGGCTTATCGTTACAAACGTATGCCTTTTGGTCTTGCTTCGACTTCTGCAGTGTTCTAGCGATTGATGGAAAAACACAGCTCCTACAGTGTCCTTGAATACATTTCTCAAGATTACATTCTGATTCATGGTAAAAGTAAGTTGGAACATGATGACAGGGTTAAGCATGTTTTAAGTATCATTAGGTCTAGTGGTTTGACATTAAGAATAGATAAATGCAAATTCCTTTTAAGAGGGAGTTGACTAGCTTGGTCACCATGTCTCTCACAGGGGTGTGGAACCCAAATTAAAAATTATTTAGGCTATCCAAAATGCACCCACACCTGTGAACAAGGACCAGCTCCGCTCTTATTTGGGGTTGGTGGAATACTACGCCAAATTTGTGAGCAATTATTCCAGCAAAACAGGATCTATGTGGAATCTTTTGAAGAAGAATGTCAAGTATGTGTGGGATGATGATTGCAATAACAATTTTGAATCGATTAAGCATGAAATTGTACATGCTCGTCCTCTTAAACTGTTCAATATTAATGACCAGTGCATCTTATCCACTGATGCAAGCAATGTGGGTTTAGGAGCGGTCCTTATGCAAAACAGAGGTGACGGTTGTGAGGAAATGATTGCTTACGCTTCAAGAACATTAAGGGGCGCTGAAAGCACTTATTCCACCATTGAAAAGCAAGCTTTAGCCTTGTGGTGGGGTGCTCAACACTTCACAATTTTTTTGTTGGGAAATGAATTTATTTTAAGGATTGATCATAAACCCTTGATTGATCTTTTCACCACTAACGGTGGTGGGAGAGCTACGCCACATATTGCAAAGTGGCAGTATAGACTGCAAGCGTTTCATTACCACCTAGAATATGTAGGTGCTGCTAAGAACCATGTAGCTGATTGTTTATCCAGGTTACCTCTCTCGTGTGGTGAATGTGTGTTGGCATCTGATGACTTGGAAATGGATTGTGTGGTGTGCTCCTTTTAGAACACAGTGGGTGGTGCCCTTTCAGAAAAAGAATGGTTGCAAACCATGTCAAGTGATGCGGGGGTCAGAATGGTTATCGACTTTTTAGCTGGAGTGTGGCCTAACAACAAGGATTGTCACTCTGAGTTGATGCCTTACAAAAGGATCGGTGAGGAGCTATCTGTGGTTGATGGGGTGTTAAGGAGAGGTGGTTTACTGATGTTTTCTGTGTCCATGCACAAGAGGATTTTAGACTTGGCCCTTGAAGGCCATCTGGGAACGCAGAGTTATAGGATTTTGGGTTCGTGACTGCTGAATCTGTGTTGTGAGCGACAAGTCTCAGGTGATTCACCCTTCCCCGGTTGATTCCGTGGCAGTGAAAAACTCACCCTGGTGCAAATTGGCTTTTGATGTTACCGGTCCTTTTGGGCTAATTGGAAGTTCTCTCAAGTATGCTTTAGTCCTCATTGATCACATGTCAAAATGGCCTGAGGTCAGATTCGGGGATAATGTGAATTCTTTGTCTGTCATCAAATTTTTTCAAGATTTGTTTCTCATGGAGGGTTTTCCTGAATAATTGGTGTCGGACAATGGAACTCAGTTGGTTTCCAGGGAAATGCAAGACTTCCTCAACGACATTGGTGTAAATCATATTCTTACTTCCCTTTATTATCCCTGCAGCAACGGTTTAGTTAAACGCTTCAACCGCGTTATGAATGAACGTTTGCAACTGGCCTTGGTCAATGGTTTGCATTGGTGGCAAGCTGTTACTGACATGTTGTGGGCTGTGAGGACTACGTCACATGTTAGCACTGGCATGGCTCCATTCACCTTATTCAGAGGTGGAGTTGCAGGTTCCAAGTTGAGCAAGGAGTGGATGTCCAGGAGAGAGGTTGGTAAGGAGAAGTTGTTGAATGTGGTGGATGTCAGAGCTGCTGTTCAAGCCAAGAAACCGCTTCTAGGAAGCTTGTTTGCGGTCCAGGGAAGACATGGCTTGGCAGTTCGGGCTGGACTGTTCTCATGAAGCACAGGGTCAAACTGATTTGCATATGGCCATGTCTGAACTGGGGTGGCAGAGTGGGCTAAAGAACGGTGATGGATTAAACCCAGACCCAGATCAGTTGACTGGGGGTGAGTGCTTGCAACGTTCAACACTCCGTCCATCATTTCCTTTGGTTTTTGTTCAAGCCAAGTATGGCACAAGGGCTGCAAATGCTGGTGCCTTGTCAGTTAAAGGCGAGTCACGTTTTTCGGCACCTTGAAGAGTGTCTGTGGTGAAAGATCATGTAGTGGTGTTAGAGAACGGCAAGGTATGGAACAAGTGTGCTGTTTCTGTGGTACCTGAATCAAAGGTTGGTTATGTCAACAAGAGAATCGGTGTTCCTTCTTCTTCTGTGGTTGTGCCTGGGAGTGTTCATGGGAGCGGGTATGTTAAGTCTGGCCTTGTCCCCGCAATGGGTGCCTCTGCCAGGTTGAGAGCTTTTCCTTCCAAGTTTCAAGATTACATCATATCGTAGACATTTGTCTGTTCATGGGTTTCCATACCTTTTCCATGTGATGTGCCTGTGTTATTGCTCTTATGCATCTACTTTGCTATGTTATTTCTGTATATTATGCATTCACCTTGTTTTGTTAATTCTGTTTTAATTTTGTTTTTTCATTCATTGTTTCTTTTTTGGTGTTGTGAAGTAAGGAAGCGTGTTGGAATCTGTTTGGAATGTGTTGGGGTTGAAGCTAGTGGGGGCTTGTGGGTGTTCTGCTTTGGAATGTGTAGTGCAGTGCCAGTGGCAGTTGCTGATGGCAGCTGGAGGTTACCAGATGGAATAAAGCTGATCCCATTCTTACATGCTGTCTTCTCTTCAGTTAGGTGATGGTGTGACCATTAATTATGTAAAATTATTATTGTAATTTTCTTTTATGTTTAAATGTTACATTAATTGAAATTTATTTTATCCATAACTTTTTATAATTTTTATTACATTATCAATATAATTTTATACTTTAGATAGGATTTTTTTAAATTGAAATCTTAAAACAAATACTTGTAATTTATTTTAATATATTTAAAATAATCAAATATTCAATTCGAAATAATTTAATGCTATAGCATTTTTCAATATGTCCTAAATTTAAAACAAATATGTTAAAATAGTTTTTTCTAGTATTTATCTTGAGGATATTATTAAAAATGTTATTTAAACTTCAATAAAATGTTAAACCTCTCCCCATAATTTGCGAGAGGGAGCTCTCTGCACCAGTGGAGGGAATTTAAGCCAACGTGTGTAAGTTACTATTGTAGGCCAGAATTTACATTCATAAATTAGGCTCAACCTCATTGTTTCAGGGGATGAAGACATGTAAGCCTACACTCTGTAGTAAACTTAAACTTATAAATGGGGAATAGCCTAAAGTAGTAAATTACTACAACGTGAAAGAGTAAACTTACACGTGTCAATTTACTCGGATTAAGTTTACTTTTTTGACTAGCACCCTATATTCATATTCAATGCATTTCTTGATCTGGCATCACTTACTTACAACTGATTTCAACAACCTTATCTCTGTGGCTACTACCAAGGTACATTTGAGTGAAAGCCATGTTAATGGTGATCCTGCTGTCTCCGTAACCTTTTGCCACTTTCTGGAAATATGACACCTACTTTAGATATAATTTTCTATTTCACATATGATTAAAATGTACCTATAGTTCAAAAAGCTAACTGCTAATAATCTTAAGCAGTTCACTGCATTAAAAGTGCAAGTTTCTGCTTGGTTTAGGGAAAACTATTATTTAAAAAATGTTTTAAGATGTTAACTTGTATGGACCTCACAAGGATAAAAGGTTTGATTAAGCATAGCTGACATATGGCAGATACAATCTCAGCAGCCACTAAGAGTAATCTATGTGTAATAAAATATCTCCAATTGGCTACAGGTTTGTAGGCCCTTCGTTCATCCAATAAAATGCATCTTTGGAGCTCTCTCTTCAGTTTTATCTTTTTACATACTTTTTTTTCTCTTTCCTTTGAGTCCCTGTCATGTTTGGAAGCTTTTTTCATTTGTTCTAAGATTTCTTTAAACATTTGTGTCCTCTGATTTCTTTGGGTTTTGTAGCTCCTGACTTAATTACCCAAAGAGATTATGTTACTTTAATTATTTAGCAAATATCTCGAAATGTATTTTTCACCTGTAAGAGAGGCGACCAAAAACACTGGTGGAATGGTTCCAATAATAATGTTTTGATGTTGTTCCATCAAAATAAGTTATTTTTCACAACCTATGCAAACTCAAAACATGGACCAAGAGTTGTATCAAAACGATCCAAATATTCAATAGAAAACAATTTTTATAAATTGTTTTAGAATTTTGATATAGCATTCTTTACACTTTATCATGATTTATCATTATTTTACGCAATGCAGCAAGAAAACTTGCTGCACTGTGTGCAAGGGAGATGGCAGGAATGCATCATATTTTCCAATATACGGCGCATTCATGCTCTCTGCCTGCGATGGAGCACATTCTGCTGTCTAGCGCCAACACAGGCTTCCTTGCACTATGGTACTAGGCTGCCTACATTGTAGGCAGCATTGTTTTTGTGGTGGAAGTGGGTTGTATGATGAAACAACGCATGCCTCAACACTACATGCCTGAACCACGATGTCTTACTGACGACCGCGTCTTTACCACGCATGCCTTTACCAATTAATTTTGTGGTAAAGACATGATTGGTAAACAGACATGTGTGGTGAAGATGTGGTGAAGATCAGACCCCTGCCCCACTGTCCTAAAATTCAGCCCTCCTGTGGTCTACTCTACACGACCCAAGCCCAATAAACTACCCGCCCCCTATACTGTGCCTTAAAACCTAACCCTCTTGCCCCCAAAAACTACTCCGACCCCAGCCCCCCTCCATGAGCCCTAAAACCAGTCCCCACCCCTAAAGCCAAACCCCACCTACCCCGGCCACAACCCAACTGCCCCCAAGGCCTGAAAACGTCCGCTTTCCTGTGCCCTGCCCTGAGCCCTACAACTCAGGCTCCTAAAAACTACTCCATGTGTGATTAAGGCATCTGCCTGGTTAAGGAAAGCGTTGTTCAGCTTGCAGGTAAATGGCATGCATGCTTAAAGCCACACCGTTAAGGCCGTTTCCCCTGGAAGCAACACCTTCCTGCACAAAAACAATTCTTAGAGGTTTTTTCCTCTTTCTAAATGTGCTGCATAGAAAGAGGTAACATCAAGTAGAAATAAGGATATTTCTACTTGTTGCACCTCCCTTCGGAAGCCAAAGCATTATAATGCATTCCCAGGTATACCAGTCTTGGTAAATCTGCACATGCACCAAAATCTAAGGGTATGCGCATGGGAACAACCACACTCCACCAAGCGAATGCCTTCCCAGGGCAGAGTATCGCAAGCTGCGACTTGTGCTGCCTTGCATTACTGCAGATTTACCAACCAATGCAGGGCCATGCAAGGTGGCTTTGCATTGCTTGGTAAATCTGACTTAAGTATTGCATTGGCCTTGCAACACCATGTGTGACGCAAGGCCAATGCAATACAATGATAAATCTGGCCCTGGATGTTAAGTATTCTGCGATGATTCAGCCAGGTGGTCTCTTTATATATCAAGGTACCTGTGGCAGGAGACAAGAGACGAGAGATCAGCAAGGAAGCATAGCAAAGTAATGAAAAGGATGAGTATTACCTGTCATCTGTATCATATAGATGTATGGGAAGTTCCTGGGGATGAGGGCTTGTGGCAGACAAATATGGAGGGAGGGGGTTTTGCAAACTCTGTAAGATCTTATGCGGGTGATGCATTTTCAGCTTGATGCTAAGTTTTCAAGAGTGTAAAAGAGGTTTGTGCTCTGCTAAGTAGTAAGTGGCTGTAATGTAGTATGAGGTGAGTAAGCACATGTTTACTTTAAATCATGCATAGGGGTGGTCGAGTACTGCAGAGCAGTTTGTGTACAGTTGTTTTGGAGTATATGGACTAAAGAGGGCGATTGGTTGACAGAGAGAGACTGCATTGAGGGATGGTAGTGTCTAATTGAGGGCTCTGGGTTTGGTCTGCATTACTGTAAGAGTAGCTTTGCTCTGAGTTATGTGCCGAATATGTTGATTTTTGTTGATTTATGTTGGCATTATGTCATCTGATGTCCTCAAGTAATGTGTGGTTCAGTATAGATGGAATAGATGGTGGAAAGATGGAGAGTAAGCTACCAGTGCTGTAGTCGACAGAGAGTGTAGGCATACTATTAGTGTTAATGCCCTAACCATTGAAGGAGCTGTCCGAGCTTTCTGGCTACCAAATAATGTGGTTAATATATGTAGGTATTTGTGTTCTTTGAGATTAAGGGGCAGATCATAAGTTGTCCAGGAATTCTGATTTTACTGTAACAGGTGTTACTCTGTGAAATGGAATTACGAGACCTGCAGGAACACTGCGGGCCAGATGTACAAAGTTTTTGTGCTGGGGCTGAGATACCTTTATAACATAGACCCATCACAAAATCCTTTTCAGGATTTACAAACCAACGCAAATTGGAATTTGCGTTCAAATGCGAGAAAAAGCA
Source organism: Triturus cristatus (assembly GCF_964204655.1). NCBI lineage: Eukaryota > Metazoa > Chordata > Amphibia > Caudata > Salamandridae > Triturus > Triturus cristatus. The sequence continues at coordinate 760,139,784 of NC_140586.1, read as the reverse complement.
TACAAACCAGTGCAAAGAGAGGCTTTGCTTTACTATGTTTCTAGAAACCATTCCATGAGTGGTACATGGGTGTTCCAGTTTAACCACCCATGGTTTTTGATGCAAAACCGTATCTACTAACAATAGTAGGCAGGGTTTTGTGCTAAACATTAATCCCACTTGTAAGCAGAAGTTAAAAAGGAGAAATGCTTTTATTTCGCCAAACATTTCCCACTTTGCATGTGTGCTACACTGCACAGCACACAAACAAAGTTAGTCTAAGCATAGTATTTTGTACTAGAAGGGTACCCTTCCATAGCATTACATAACATACGCCAACACCTTTGTACTGTGGTACAAAGGTTTGTGCATGGTGCTAGGCAGCCTGATTGTGCTCCAGTGCTAGGAGGCAAGGAGGAGAGTGCCCTATCTCTGTCCATATGCTGCTATTTCCTGCTCTCTCCCTGTCACACAACACACTGCAGTGCAGCAACGTTGGGTGTTGCACCGGATTGTGTTGTGGGCCAGGCACATAAATCTGGGCCTAAGGGTTGGGAGTCTTTCACCTTGACAATTCAGGTGCTGAAAGCAGCAGGCAAAATGTCCTTATGGCAGCGTAGCTGAAAATGGTGAATAACATATAAGATCCAGCATAAAAATACTGATTCCTGTATGTTATTCTACTTATAGGCGAAGAGCATTGAATGGCCTAGTACATAAAGCATGAATAAGAGACTTTGATATTTCTGATTAATTAAGTGTTCTAATTTGGCCATTAGGGTTTGGTGTTTGTGGTATTTGAGGATAGTTTTGGATACATCAAAGGGAATTAGATTTCTGAGGTATTTTATATGTATCCTGGAGTCTCGGCTAATATGACTCTCTCTTTGGTTTATGCTTTGTGGCCATTTAAGTTGACATAAATAATGTAAAGGCTATTGCTCTCGAAAAGCAGATTCAGTATGGGACAGTCATAAAATGCAGCCATCAGATAAGACTCACTAAACAGGTACCAGCCCTCTCTTCTGAATAAATAGGAACTATTTCCTTCAGAAACTAATTTCAGATCTGCTGGTCAGTCCCTCATACTCTCGCACCTGGATGTTGATAATACCCTGCTCCTAAAATATCCAGATTCCACACTGTTATACATTAAGGGTATGTTATACGCCACAGCACATCTAAACCGAGGCCTGATGAAACATGATCACATCATCCCAATCTTGTTGGAATTTCAACTGCACCCCTTTCTGGCCCACACCATCTTCAAAACCAACTGCGTCATTTACTGAGCCATCATAAACAGCACCTATGCCTAACTTGCACACAAGGTCCCCATCTTTGGGGGCTCCTGGCACACCCACAGCCAATCCATCACCAGGCTGGAGATTATGGATCTTCTTTACAGTTTGGCAGATATTTGGATATCACTCTGCCATACTACAGCTATTATGCATTCCTAATAGATTGGTGTGACATCCATCACGGTAGTAAGAAGGTACCCCTTCCACCAATTTCTAAATAAATCCCTAAAATGTGTAAAAAAGGAGAAAATCAGGTACCAGACATTTTCCATCTGTGTACCCAAGATCTGTAACAACATTCCTGTATGCACAAGGGCCACACCAATGCAGCTTCAATTTAGGAAAGAGCTGAAGTAAGACCTATTTAAAGAAAACAATACCATCAAGCAGCAATAATCTAATAACCAGCTATATCTCCAATCACTCATTGATTGTATGCTGACCGTTGACCCTGTACAGTACTCCTCTGCTTTCTTGGTTTTTGCTATACAAATGTGACATACATACATACATACATACATACATACATACATACATACATACATACATACATACATACATACATACTTACGTACATACCAGAAAATGTGGTAGTAAGACAACCTATTCGAAATTAAAAGGTATACACCAGTATGACTTCACATTCGTTTCATAATAAATTGCAGCGCAACATCACTCTTGTGGCGAAAACAACATAAGTGGGGAAAACCTTTATGTATGCAGATTACATTTATAAAGGTAAATCACATTAGGTGCAAAAACACATTTAGCTGTAAAATCATTTATAGGTGCAAAATCGCAGTTGGTGCCATCAGCAGGAGCATGGAAATATATTTAGGAGTACAAAGCACATTTAGGATGAACAATTTGATTTAGATGCAAAAACACAATCAGATATTCCTTGGGTCTCAGCTGTGATCCTCCAACTAGACACCAGAGAATGTTTCTGATGTGAAGAGATTTCAAAGGGGATATCTGCAACTTGGGCCCAAGGTCAGGGGTTACCCAGGGAAAACTACCAACCCCAGACATTTCTGAAGACTGTAGACACGGGGAAACTTGCACTCATTTGGCTTGCATTAAATCTCACAAACACAAGGAGATGATGGACAGAGCACTGAAACTTTTCAGTCACAGATCTGGGTTGAATCCATCATCGTTCTATTGCTCACTTCACCAACCCAGTTCAGACCCAGCCATATTCGAATCAGTCTTGACACTGATCCTCATGGGAACAGTCCAGCCCAAACTGCCAAGCCAGGTCTTCTCTGGGTCTGAAACAAGCATCCTGGAGCCGGTTTTAGGGTAACACCCCTCATCAGCCAAGCTAGCTTGAATACAGTCGCAAAGTGAGCAAGGGCATACCGTGTATGAAATCTCACCACATTGTATTTCCCAGAATTTCCTGCATATGTTAATAAATGAGTAGCAAAATCACAATCCCTTCAATTTTCTGCAAAGGAAAATTCAAGAACTTCAAGCAAATGACAAAAGTTGTGCCACCCAATGTTTCCACTCTCCTCCCAATAATTATTGTACCCCACATGTGTGAGTGGGCCGAGAACACTTGACACGAAAAAGCTGAAATTGTGACCATGTGGAGATCACGTTGACACTATATTGGCCTGACACAGTCACCGATTGACGATAGGCCCATTGTTGAAAAAGAGGCATAGATGGGCATGCAGCATGGTGAGATAAGTTTAATCCTTCAAAGATAGAGATCCATAGTACAGCAAAGCAATGCCCACCATTATTCAGGAGACACATTCAGTCAAACTACCAACCTTAAAATCTCCCCACATTTCATTCTGGGCTTTCAATTTCCATCCTCCCACATTCCAAGTTGGGATTTCCATTTCAACTGCCTACCACACACCTCCCTTTTTTTACAGAAGTAAAGGGCCTACTCACCAATGTTATATACAAATAAATTTAAAAAATGCAATACCAATATTACATGCCGCAATTTGTACATAAGAATAATCTCAATGTTTAACAAAATACATACACAACATGATTTAATGTATATATATATATATATCATAACATAAAATGTATATATATGTAAATAGTAACGCGTGTACAATATGTTAATCTAACTGTCAAAAAACATCTATACATATAAATAATCCAAATAGTAATTTCTCTATAAAACTTCTAACATACATGTAAATACATAAACATTCTCTACAAATGTATACTAGTTATCCTACTTCATAATTGTCAAGAACGCAACGTATTTTTTTGCTCCTGTTCACTGCAAAATACAGATATACGTTGCATTAAACCAACTACGTCATTGCTTTCCAGCAGAAATATTTCAGCATTCTGACCTCCTAGATTCAGTTTACCATCAATATTCTCTATGCCAGCATTTTCATCAACATTCTGCCTGGATAGCATATATCAACTCAAACGTTCCATTTTGCCACCAATTTAGTTTTAGCACCGCGGCACAAAGCAATTTCACAAAAATTACAAAATCTACCATCCTCCAATTTAATTGCACTTCCATATACCCTGGTAATTTTAATTGGATCATGATGATGAGGCATGCCTTTTTCCACATATTCTGTATTCCTGACCATAACATACTCACCAATCCTCACTTGATTTTTTAGCTCCTAATCTTGTTATGTACCCTTGTCTTCACTTAACTCTTCTCCTATGTCTTCCTCATCTCACTAGCTGGTACCACATCAAACCTTCTTACATTTTTAATTAATAACAACCATGGCACTGAAGTGGTAGTCAGTTTCCTCCCTCTCATGAGCTCAAAAGGCATCTTCCCCTCACTGAATGAGGACTGATCTCATAAGACAACAGCATCTTGTGCAAGGTTTTCTTCCATGGTAACCCTGAATTGACTGCCATTTGCAAAGACTCATTCACCACTATATTAAAACCCTCAACTTCCCCATTTGCTTGTTAGTGATATAATTCTACCCTAGAATTTTTAATACCATAATTCACCAAAAACATCTGCATTTTTTCTGATGTAAGTTGAACACAATTTTCTGATACTAAAAGTTCAGTCACTCCTTCTCGAGGAAAAAAGATCTTCTAAAAACTCTATCACAACATCCAAGGTAATATTACTAACCATTCTTACTTCAGGTCATTTTGAAAAATAATCCACTAGTACAATTACAAGATAACTTGTAAATAACCCCATAAAATCAATTGCAAGCTTACGCCAAGGCCTATATGGCAACTCAATTGTTTCTAATGTTGGAGCACATGGTTTGACTGACTTATCCTTCTTGTTACACACATCACAATTACTATCCCAACAATCAGCCATGGCATCTATAACAGGCCACCAAGCATTTTCTTCAAGTTCTCTTTTAGTACTGGACATACCTCCTTGGCCATCATGACCCCTTTTTATCACCATACTCTGTACACCCACAGGGGGTACAATTATGTCTCCTCTCAAAATGATAGTTTTACACAGTAATAACTCTTTCTTTATCTTCCAAAATACTGCACATTCACCTTCCATTACTCTCTTACTAGGCCATTATTTAGCTATATATCACTTAACGTTATTTAAACAAATATAATTTTCCATTCTTGCAACCAAACGTCTTCAGATAATTCACTCTCACACTTATGAAATACATCTTCCCCTCTGTAAAAAAAATCCTCATAAGTGTATATACCCTCACACTTCAAATCATCATGAACAGACTTATCACATTTATGGGAAGACGTGATAACCCGTCCACAATGAAATTTTTCCTCCCAGGAACATATTCAACATCAAACTGTTACATTTGCATTTTAGAAGTTTATCTTGCTAACATGGGAGTTATGTTTCTTCCCCCTCCACATTTCAAAATATTCACCAATGGTTTGTGATCAGCTTGAATTTTAAATCTCTTTCCCCACACTCATAGTCTGAACATCTCTACTGTCCAATTAACAGCCAACAAATCACGCTCTATGACAGAACAATTCCTTTCTGCTTGAGAAAGGGTATGTGAAGCATATGCTACAATTCATGTATGATCCAACCTTTCTGCATTGATATGGCTTCCACTCCAACCTAGCTTGCATCCACCACAATCACACACTGACCACCCATCATGAATGGTTTCAAACAAGGCACACAAAAAATGTCCTACTTAATAGCTGTAAAACAGGATGATTGTTCATCAGACAAAACAAATGTCAAATGTTTTAAAAGTAATTTCCATGAGGAGCCAAACTTAGTGGCATAGTTTGGAAACAAATCTAACATAAAATTCCGCCAAACCAAAGAAATGCATTCATTGCTTCATGTTTGATGGTTCAGGTGCACTCACAATAGCTTCAGCATGAGTATCCTTGGGCCAAATAACATCTGCTGAAATCACATGACCTAAATACTTAACTTGGGTTTTGGAGATGTGTGGCTTGGATGTGGGTAATGGGACCATCCAGTGTAAGATTTCAAGTGAAACTGGGTGGGCCCTGGTGGATATATGGCACCTCCTTGGGAGCATGTACTACTTTGAGTGTGCATGATAGGTTGTGATTATATATATTAATGGGGAACGTTACTTGACAAATTAATGGTTTGCACTAAAGCATAATTGAGCATTTTGGGGTGATGCTTAATGATTGTTTTATGTAAGGAACTTGTCACATATATGTACTGATAGTAATTTGGATTCCTCTGTCTTCTAGATATTGTGTATGTTTTTATAATTGTGTCCTGAAGAAGGTAATGTGAACCATCTCGATTACCACCAAACTGCAGTGTCGACAGAATTGTTCTTGAATTGCTTTAGACAAAATTGCTCTTGAATTGTTTTTAAATGAGCTTTGCAATTGATTTTAAATTGTATCGACAACAGTAAAAGATCATTTGTGTGTGAATCTTAGGACCAAAGATGTATCAGAAAAGATGTACCAATAGGATACAACTTTTTAACTCTTGTATATGATTGTATGTACTGGGAGAAATCTTCTTATACATTGTCACATTGATTATTCATTTTTATTGAAATGTGGTAAGGCGTTCTATTCTATAAATGATTGTTTAGTGGAATCTCATTGTTTTTGTTGACCAACCTGAATCCCACTTAGGTCGGTTGCACAAAAAGGAATCATTTTTCTAGAATTGAATGTTATTTCTCCACCAGACCATAACCTTTCCTGGATTTTCTTAGGTTACATTTTCACACTATTTGGGCCCTTAAAATCTGGTCATATGACATATTTTTAAAATTGCACGTCATGGCAAAACCTCCTAATGCAGCAGCATACAGGTCATTTGTTCTTTATGAACCCTGGAATAAAATTGTAATCTTTCCAATACAATATTAATGTTTCTACCAAACCTATTTTGCAATTGCTTCACAGCAATCTGATCAACATTAATTTCACCTGAAGGTGGTAAATTCCCATTGAATGGAAGGATTGCCTGCTTCAGCTAGAAAAAATGGTCGTTGTTGTATACTGAATATTTCATGTATACGCAAACTGTCTCTGTAGAGAACAACCTTTTATTGAAGACACTTTGTTAGGGTGAACATAATGTAATGAGATAGTGTACGTGTCACCACTGCAACCATGCCGTGAACAACAGTGCCTGAAATGAAGGTGTGCAATGAATAGATGAAATTAAATGGGCGCGTGTCACCATTGTGGAAAACAGTACTTTGACTTTGGTTGAGCACGCAGCCACAACACAGTGTACTTGTCACCATTTAATACTGTACACTACTTGGTGCAAGTGGCACACCACGCACCGGCTTTCTTAGAATCCATCCTTTTCCACCATTCTTCAGACTCCATTGCAGTTTTTGTTACTGCATTTACCATACCAGGAGATTCATGGTGTTTTCTTGCAGCTTGAACACTTTTCTCTAATTCTTCTATGCAACTTGATGTTTCTAGTGCAGCTTTAAAATCATTTTTCCACCAGACCATAACCTTTCTTGTCTTTTCTTAAATTTAGTTTTCATACAACCTGGTCATATGACATTTTCAAAATTATAAGTCACATTTAAACCTCTGAATGTAGCAACATACGTGTCAACTGTTTTGTCTTCTTTTTTAAACCTGGAATAAAATGTTAATCTTTCAATACAATATTATTTTCCTTCCACACCTATCTTGAAATTGCTTAACAGCAATCTGATAAACATCAATTTCACCTGGATTTGCTAAAGGTGGTAAATTCTTGAATTTGCTCAACCCAACTGCATCCAACCTATGTTTTACCTACGATAAGTGTCTTTCAGAAGAACATTCACCATTTTCCAATACTTCTATATTAGCCTCAAATAGGCCTAACCACAATTCTCATTGAGTGGAAGGAAAAAATCATGTGGTTGTATACCAGGCATTTCAACTTCTTATTAAAAACATGTTGGTAGGATGAACAGAATAAAACTAAATGGTGTGTGTGTCAGTGCTGTAAGTATCACGTGAACAACAGTGCTTAAAATTCAGGTGTGAAAAGAATAGATGAAACTAAATGAGGCGTGTGTCACCGTCGTGGAAAACAGTACTTTAACTTTAGATGAGCATGCAGCACCCACACAGTGCACATGTCATAGTTCAACACTGCATACTATCTAGTGCACGTGACAAGTCATGCACCCCCTGCACGTCTTCCAAATGACATTTGAAGATCGGATGTGCACGCCACCATGTTGTCACCACATAGTAATCAGTGCGTGTGACACAGCGTGATCATGGAGCATGTATGAAGGACAAAAACTAACAGTGGAACCTTCACTTGACCAGCACCTAACCTTCTATTACTCTCCCTGTCAGAACCCTATATATTAGGGAAAAACGTGTGCACACTCTGTGGCACCCACTGTAACAATGCCTATTCCCATGGGAATCAGAGTATATAACAAAAAACCAAAGGTGCACCACATAAACAATATGGAAATAAGAAAGTCCTTTGTAATTAACGGATTTCTTCAGAGGTCACTTTTTATAAACATTTTTAATTTTCATTTAAATAGAAATTCCAGAAGACATAAACAATCCATTAATGTGACTTTATGAACAGTCCAGCCGACGCGTTTCGTCCTGAAACAGGACTTCTTCAGGGCTTCAAACAATGAACAGAAAAATATATACATATAAATAACATATATACACCAATACATATACATTTATAAAAACACTAATACATAAATATAAACACCCTAAGAACATCAACAAGACAGAACAACATTTTTTCTAGAATATATGGAAAATAGTTCCAGATATGGGGTATATTCAATCATATTGATCATTTTATTTTATTTCAACATAGAGAATTCACTTGAAGTAACCCGAGCAGCGTGTTGGGTTTAATGATTGTCCAAACAATTTTACGGGGTCAACCCAGCGAAACACATCTTACATTGAGTTATTTAGAAAGCGAAAGATAGAGTAACCAAAAATACAAACAACAGAAAGAGGAAGGGGGGAACAAGAGAAGGGACAACGGAAGAGAAAACCTGACCTACCATAGAGTCGTGACGTAGCTCATAAATGGCAGAGTCCTTGTGGATTATTTCAATCCTTGTGATGAATATCTAAGGATCCGGTGTGCGATTCTATCAGCTCTACAGTAAGAATAAAGAAAATAAAAAGGGGGAGGAGGGGAGAGGGGTGGCTAGAGTAAGTCATACACATAGAGTGTTAATCAGAAAGGAAACTAAAAACAAATGCTGTCATGATAATAAATGTATGCCGAATAGGCTAGGTATGACTCACAGATGGGCGTCAAGAGCAAGTGATCGACTCCTCGTGGATATTTATAATTCCAAAGCCGCGTATATTGGGTGGAGATGTAGTGCTCTCAGAGCTCTAAATTATGGCTGGAGAGGAGAAAAGAGGGAGGCACCTATATAAAATTATGAAACAAAAAATCAAAAGAACTTCATACCGACATAATAGCAGGTATGTACAAAAGGAAGAAGCTGAATGCAACTTACAAAAGGGCGCCACGCCAAAGGGAGCAAAATAGCTGCCAAAATCTGGAGGATAATAATCCCAGAGGTTCCACAATCAAGGTGGTCTCAGACGGACGGAATGTTTATATTAAACATCATCCCAAAGTTCTAGAGAGAGAGTAAAAAATATATATAAGATACTAAGGTCACGGAATGCATTAAGTGCGTAAAACGAGACACATGTGTCAAGCTAAAACCTGCTTGCCATATGATACGTGGAAGCAAGACACCATGGAGTAAACAATAAATGTATTTGATGCAACAATACCCGGAAATGAGGGGGCCCGAGTGAAAGGGAAAGCAGAACCCGTAACTAAGCAAGCGGGCGAACCGGTTGAAACTTCATAATCTTACCGTATAATTTCTGTTGCCGATAAGCAAAGCACCGAGGAGTCAAACGACGAGTAGAAACAGCGTCCAATATCCAATTCGGTAACCTTTGCCCTTGAGCCGTAAACTTTAAATAGTATGAAGGGTGGTAATCACACTGGAATGGTGGTCAAATTAAATTTCAGATTTAATACTCTATAAATTATATGGCGATCACGGTTTTAGTTTATCTCTTGGAACGATCATTCTTTGAAGCTCATGTCACCCATATTAATAGAGTTAACTTCAAGCTGGCCACCGTCATGTGCGAGTGGATCTTGTTTTTATACGTTACTATGATAACCACCCATGGGGTCAATATTATAAAAGATCGTAGGTATATGGTCAACAACAAACTTTAAATGCTCCTTCCGCATCTGTTACCATTTATTGGTTGATATTTAATCTTTAGGTGGTAATAGTCTTTGGGACTTCGTTTATTCATGGTTAAGTTCGTCATTTGGGACGCTAAATTTCTGATGTCCACATCATTCACATAAGTATAGGTATCTCTATTATGGCTGCTGTCATGGGCAAGCAGGTCTCGTTTATATATGTGTCTATGGAAACCAACCATGTGGTTCCCATCTCCCCTCGCACTATTCTAAGATCGTATTTGTAATAAATTTTCTATCTTCCCTGCGGTGCCCTCTGCATAGAATTGAATACTTATGCTTTATATTGTGCCCTGTTTTTCGAATCTGGCCTCATAAATACTCACCATTCATTTATTGGACACTCTCTAAATCTATTCGGAGGTAGTGTCAAAATGGCCGCTACAACCAATGAGCAGGATCCGATGGCCTTGGTTTCCATGACAACCACGCACGTGGTTCGTCGTGTCCTCTTTATACCTTTTAACGCAAATACATTATTACGAGATACATATTTTTACTTTGAGCTCACGCACATATACTAATTGCCTCCTCAAATTTTTGAACACTCATATATTGTTACGAGATACACGTTCCAATCTTGAGCTCACACACAAATATTAATTGTTTCCCCAAACTTTGAATTCTTAAATACATTATCACGATATACACGATTCCATTTCGAGCATATATACAGATATTATCTATCTTGCGGACATTTCTTAGACCAAGTATAGGTAATCTCGTAATGGCCGCCGTAGTTGACGGTCAAAGCTCTGCGTCATTGGTTGCCATGATAACCATCCACGTGGCTCGTTTAACCCGCCACTCTTCATACTATTTAAAGTTTACGGCTCAAGGGCAAAGGTTACCGAATTGGATATTGGACGCTGTTTCTACTCGTCGTTTGACTCCTCGGTGCTTTGCTTATCGGCAACAGAAATTATACGGTAAGATTTTGAAGTTTCAACCGGTTCGCCCGCTTGCTTAGTTACGGGTTCTGCTTTCCCTTTCACTCGGGCCCCCTCATTTCCGGGTATTGTTGCATCAAATACATTTATTGTTTACTCCATGGTGTCTTGCTTCCACGTATCATATGGCAAGCAGGTTTTCGCTTGACACATGTGTCTCGTTTTACGCACTTAATGCATTCCGTGACCTTAGTATCTTATATATATTTTTTACTCTCTCTCTAGAACTTTGGGATGATGTTTAATATAAACATTCCGTCCGTCTGAGACCACCTTGATTGTGGAACCTCTGGGATTATTATCCTCCAGATTTTGGCAGCTATTTTGCTCCCTTTGGCGTGGCGCCCTTTTGTAAGTTGCATTCAGCTTCTTCCTTTTGTACATACCTGCTATCATGTCGGTATGAAGTTCTTTTGATTTTTTGTTTCATAATTTTATATAGGTGCCTCCCTCTTTTCTGCTCTCCAGCCATAATTTAGAGCTCTGAGAGCACTACATCTCCACCCAATATACGCGGCTTTGGAATTATAAATATCCACGAGGAGTCGATCACTTGCTCTTGACGCCCATCTGTGAGTCATACCTAGCCTATTCGGCATACATTTATTATCATGACAGCATTTGTTTTTAGTTTCCTTTCTGATTAACAGTCTATGTGTGTGACTTACTCTAGCCACCCCTCTCCCCTCCTCCCCCTTTTTCTTTTCTTTATTCTTACTGTAGAGCTGATAGAATCGCACACCGGATCCTTAGATATTCATCACAAGGATTGAAATAATCCACAAGGACTCTGCCATTTATGAGCTACGTTACGACTCTATGGTAGGTCAGGTTTTCTCTTCCGTTGTCCCTTCTCTTGTTCCCCCCCTTCCTCTTTCTGTTGTTTGTATTTTTGGTTACTCTATCTTTCGCTTTCTAAATAACTCAATGTAAGATGTGTTTCGCTGGGTTGACCCCGTAAAATTGTTTGGACAATCATTAAACCCAACACGCTGCTTGGGTTACTTCAAGTGAATTCTCTATGTTGAAATAAAATAAAATGATCAATATGATTGAATATACCCCATATCTGGAACTATTTTCCATATATTCTATCATGGAGCATGTAGTTCAACTCAAACAATACTGATGCACTGCTTCAATACATCACCACCAAGCATGAATTCCAATGCTGCACTATGCGTTCCATACCTGACGACACTGACATAAAATGTAATGACGGCAATATACAGCAACACTTTACATGGCATGAACAATTGTAGAATTGCATTCCAATTGCATTCCACGTAAGCCGCAATACTAAGACGAAAAAGTAGTTACTTATTGATGAAGAGGAATATCATCCTTGAAGCCAGCTATCTTCTCCTGACATGCAGAACAAACTGCGAGTTCAGAGTTCCACAGCTCCCAAAACGATATCATGAAATCACTGGTTGCATTGCTTCACCAATGCCGTTGTTCTCCATGTTGACAAAGTGACTCAGATAGGTATGTAGTGTGGTGAGATAAGTTTAATCCTTCAAAGATAGAGATCCAAAGTATTGCAAAACAATGCCCAGAATCATTCAGGAGACACTTCAAGTACAACATGCAACCTTAGAATCTACTCACATTCCAATATTAGCATTCCATTTCCACCTCCCACATTCCAACCTGGTATTCCGTTTCATTGTCTACTACACCCACCCACACGTCAGGTGCTGTTTTTATTGGTAGCAGTGTAGGAGCACAAGGCCCAATTTGCAAAGGTAAATTTAGACCTGAAGTCTAAGTTTAGACCTGAAATCAAAGTTTGGACTTGAAGTCTAAGGGCCCAATTTACAAAGGAAAACTCAGACCTAAAGTCCAAGGGCCCGAAACCCAAAGGTAAGCTTAGACTTCAGTTCTAAGTTTACTTTTTTGATTTGGGCCTACACTGTGGTGGGAGATTTGTTTGTTTATTGGAACTTTTTATTAGAAAAATATGAGGAAGCTCTTTTTATAGCCAATGATTAGCCTGTGCAGAGAATTCTGGGTAAAAAGTGGTGCCATCCATGCAGGACATACCACCCGGTACTGGTTAAACAATAAGATGACCAATCCCAAGTTTCGAGTATAGTTTGGCTGAAGATAGTCCACTGTGTCTTAGACCATCAAGTTTATCCATGTATAAAACATCCTACAGGGTTTAAGTAACGTTCCACAAATTAATTTTTCTTTTAGCCTTTTAAAGTGGACTTCTCATAAAGTGTGGTTTAATCATGTGTTATATACAGGGACAGTATGATCAAAATATTTAAGACTTTATAACCTTGTGATTTGAACATTATTCAAAAGAAAATGGTTTTGAAAGTATGTTATGTATGCACATGCATATACACACCAACCCCTAATATTCAAAAAGTGAAGAGAACAAGAGGCTACAGGGCAGTCAGGGTAAGCTGGCCTCCAAATAACATATATCACACAACAAGAATACGTCACGAAAGCTTCTTGTTGTGTGATATATGTACGCACATGTTCAGGCGCTATGGACTATGGAAATCTCAAAGGGTGGTATTGAAGTAATGTATTGAATAAAATGTTTCAGTCCAAAAATAATTCATGTTTTTCTGTTGACTAAACACCATAAGGTAGACCTGTCCTGCTAGAATGTTCCTCTTTTGTCTGATACGAGAATGCAAACTTTAAAGGGTCACTTGGGCACTCCCTCTATTTTAGACTCAACCTGTTCCTTGGCCGGAGTGTTGAGGTAGCCCACCCAGGAGTTTACAGTGGAAGGCTGCAGGGTTCCTCCTTAACAGGTCAAACTCTGATCTCAGCAGACATCTTTCTTCCTACATCCCTAACTGAGCAAATTTTGTGGACATATCACCTAGAGTCGTCTGGTAAGACATAGATGTATGGGTGCTAATAATAAGTTTCCTGTCTCTATATTGAAGAAATAAAAAAGCGCTGTAGGCCGTATACCTTAACATCCTGTCTACAAATGCATGGTCAATACAGTGATGTGTTGGGCTGGCTGTGGACTTTTGGGTCTTGCTCAATCCTTTTGGCTGGCTCCTGAAACTGTGATTCTGTTTGGTCCTGTGCACATCTGGATTATGTGGCCCTTTCTGCGCGTAGGTCTTCCTGCGGACGGTGAGGTTTGGTGGGTGGTGACTTGTCCCCAGCACTGATAGGCATGAGCTGCTGGCTGGATCCCCAAACTGGATGGAGATGCAAGTGTCTGCATTGCTTGTAGCCATGCTGCCTGTGACAAAGGACTGTTGGTGCTACACCTGCATCAGGTATATCCCTGATCTTAGGATGGGGAGCACTGTTGAACTCACATTTCCATTCACAACACAAAAGTTGACTCGTTTGTTTTTTACAAAAAAGAGTGTGTAGGAGCAGACGAGCTACATTGGCTGTAAGAAACAGCGCCATTCCACTCAAAGCACATGGCTATCTCTGCGATCCCAAGCCCTCACTACCTGTAATCCCTTCTGGTAGATCCCTGCGGCCTGGGAGCATTATGGCTGCTGACATATAACTGACAGATAAAAAATGTAATTCACAGAAAAAGTCTAATTATTTGTGACATTTCATCCATCAAGCTCTAAGCCTCTCCGGTGGAAAGAAATAGCATTTCATCTCCCTGGCAGCAAACAATGTACTGACCAACTGCAAAATGTGCTCCTGCAGTTCAAACTGCTGCACTTAAAGGTAAACAGCAAGCGGGAAATAAAACGTATGAGAAGTAAGTGTGCCCTTTATGATGGCGGTATTAAAAGGACCACTCAAAGTCTATTTTATTCTAAGTGCAGCAGGAACCCGCACAGAAAAATATTTGAAAGCTGTATATTTTGTAGGTCAGTGATACTTGACCTTTGAAAGGGAAATGTGTATAAAGTATGCTGAATCCTTTTCATGCAGCCTTACTGCAATTAGTTTGCTGTGATCCATGTACTCAGCTAGGAAAAGAGCGTCCCAAGTGGTACTCTTAGCACAACCCTTTCCACATCCAGTTTCAGGGATAATAAAGGACGCAGCAGAAACAGAGGAAGCAAACTGAGGTCTAACAGCCATATTTGGTTTCTGCAGTTTCTTGTCCTTGGCTTTCCCCTGGAAGCAAGTAGAAAACCTTTGAGTGACTTAAAATGAGCTCAGAAAGTTATGTCAATGGGATTCAAAAGATCCATGATGTCACTTCCTCTGCCTCTGGCATTTTGGTGAAGGAGCTCTCAGGCTGTGGTCAGATCTGATAAGTTTCAATGGCATCCTTTCTCCACCTGTCGTGTTGTACACAGATATCTGATCACTATTCAGTCCTAAAGAAGTTGGCTATAAAATCTTAAATACCACTGAAACGTGCCTCGACTATTAATGTGTCCAGTCTGGTGCCATTACACCAGAAAGAGAGAATTCTAGAGATCCCGTTGGTGTACTTTAGGATGTTGTGTTTGTCTCTCCGGATTGGCGTATGATGAATGAATGTTTTGTAGTGTCAGTGGGATGTTAGCGGAGTGTGTGACATAGGAGGCGAAGTGGAGGAGTGTTCTTTTATAGCTCGACCATAATGTATTGATTAATTTGTAAAATGTTAAAATTAAGAAATGTACAACTCAGTGTATGATATGAGGAAATGAATATACATCTGTTTTGTAATGAATTATGGATTTTTTGTAAAGAATGGAAAAATAGTATATATTAAACAAAATATCTAAATAAATAATATATGGTAAAATAACATGCTACCATAAAAACGCAGTGCGGTCTGGTTCCGTTGGCTTGATTACCTTGTGAAAGCAATATCAGTAGGTAGGACCCCTGTTGCAAAAATATTGTTGTGCTTTCCCCCTGGTCCTATGGCTTTCATACATACTTAAAGGGGCCCCTGGAGTATATTTTAGTTTTAAATAGCATCCATTAATGCATAAACATTAGAGCCAAGTCTCATAACGCGGTGCGTCCAACGTGGACCAGTGAGGAGCAGATACCTCGGGTAGCCACTGACTATGTAATTGAGTCCATTTAAATTCACTGTATGAATATTTATTCCAGGTGGACATCTTGATAATCTGGCATGGACCAGGCCCCCGCGGATCAACGATGGACACATTTATTACAGATGATGTTACAAGAAATGTTGGCTACCTGGTGATAGCTTACAGTTTATTACCATATTACTAATAAACGGTATAAAATTTCATGAAATTAGACATCACCGTGGCATAATATCATTCCATCACTAAAAGGGGTAAAATCGCACAATCTAGCTGTGATTAAATCACATCATTTGATGTTGGGACAATATTATTAGTTTTTCTATTTCTCGAATAATGCAAAATACCTGTGAGGGTGTCTGTATTATGTATTTAAAGTCTTCTCAGTTGTGAAGATTGTGTAGACCAAACCAATTTAATTGTTTTTAAAATAGGTCTCTTGTTGTTCTGTCTTACTAAAAAGTTACTTTTTAAAAAATAAGTTTTCATTCATCAGCTTTCAATGTAGATGATTTCTGATGTACACAGAGTCCTGTGTTTTATAGACAACATATATATATTTTAATGTTTTTACCATTTAATTAAATTTTACGTTTGAAGCCAGCGCACATTCAGATACTCGTGGAGAATCAGCTAGCAACAAAAGCAGGTGAGAAAAGTACACAGAAAAGTGAAATGTCCAAACAACCATTCAGTCAGAGCGTCTCTCTGCCCTTAGCAGCATAAATCTATTCATTTTAAAAATGAAAGCATCTGCACGTCTAAAATCTACTTACACACATTTACAATTAAGCTAAAAAAACTTCTATGTCTACCGAAATGCTACCATTTTAAAATAAAGGAGGCATTAAACAGCGGAGGGGGTGGGTGGTCTGAGAAAATGTGATGTTGAGATTATGAAGAGACCACTCTCAATAACTATTTTTATAACTTTGCCAATATATTATACCACAAATGTGTATAATAAAAGCAATACTTCTGCTGCCCTTTTTTTCAAAAACAGATTGTTTCACATCCATGTGAATGCCAAAGGAAAAGTAGCTTTAAATTGTACAGTCCTTATTCCAGCAATTGATACAGTATGCAGTAGTGCTGGGACAATTTGGGATTAGGGGTGCTGCCTAATGTTACATGTTACATCACAAAGTGTTAGGGATTGTGTAACATCCAAGTGTATCACCAAGAACAAGTGTAGCAAATTAGCCACGTCCTCAGCAAGACAGTGGAAAGGGTGTAGTATGTGGCTCGTAGTGCATTTTGGGGCACATTGCTTCAAATATATTACTACAGCATAGTGTAGTAACGCACTGTCATTTACAGACAGCACTTTTGCCTTGGAAATAGCCTCTAAATTCGCACTGACATGCAGTTTTACTGATAAAACTATATAGTACACAAATACTGGAATGTGGAAATTGGATTTAAGTGAATATTTATTATTTGCACATCACCAGGAATAGTCTTGATTTGTTTTGATCTTATTAAAATCTGTGTTTCCATCACAATTCAGAATTACAACAAAAATGCGCTTGTGTGTGCTTTCCTATTTGCTGATATATATTTAAATAGTGTTACAGTTCATTTAAAGGTATTTAATTGTTGCTGTGTGTTAGAATAAAATTGATATCTTAATTTATTTCCTTTCACATTCCGTTAACCTCAACAAGATCATCACACAGTTCACTTTACAAAGTCCTCTAACTTTGCTGCAATACAGTCAGAGGAAGAAAAGTAAAGGCTAATCTCCACATAAAAGAATAAGCAGAAATGTGTCAGAAGACGTAGCCTGAAGTTTGACTGCAGACTTTGATTGCACAAATGAGACAAGATTTTAACAAAATGTATAGGCCTCTTTATTGCTCATTCACCTTCTGAACTCCAGCATGGTTATTTTGAGGGATGCTGCAGCTCCTCCCGCAGCACCCCTGCGTCCAGCACCTATGATCGCATGTTAGCATTCCAATTTTTATAGAATTCAGTAGTGAGACTAGAACATAGATGAGGAAGATATTTCAGAATGTATTACAAATGTGTCCTGATTTGGCTTCCTGGAGCACAACCATGATTTCTATGACAAGATTAAATGTCTCATGTGGATCATTTACTGCAGGCTTCTCGACAGGAAATGCTTTGAGTTCCACAGCTCCTAATCAAGCAGCTCATCGTTGAGGCGCGCCTCTCATCTGACAGCTGGTAGTTCATGCTTTTCTCAGTCTGTCAGACTCTTTTCACAAACTATGGCGAAGAAATTCATGAATATTTGGAAAATAAGGCCTCATATTAGCTTGTGGGACACTAACTATAATTTTCATGAAAATTTCATCAGAAAAATTGTTGTCTCTCAGCAATTGCCCCTCAGATCCGAGGAGAAAGTTAACATTTTGCACAGAGTAAACTCACCTTAGAACTCACTATACTTCCTAAAGTTAGGATGGCACCATCAACAAATTATATATATTGTGGATAAACTCTGTTGTCACCCTGCCTGTTCACTCCTTTTTGTGAACCCCAAAATGAGGCATTCACTTGAAGCCAGTTAAATAGGACAGAAATGGGTAGGCCAATTTACAAAAAAAGAAATCCAATAGATGTGCTTCTTGTGACTTTCCACGCAAATAGTAGCACGAAAACTCAACATACAACAAAGACTTTTATGAGTTTCATGCTGTTTAATTTGTAAAAAAAAAATTAAGTGCCAGG
The DNA here is from genome assembly GCF_964204655.1 of Triturus cristatus. Classification (NCBI taxonomy): domain Eukaryota; kingdom Metazoa; phylum Chordata; class Amphibia; order Caudata; family Salamandridae; genus Triturus; species Triturus cristatus. Next base: position 760,121,162 of record NC_140586.1, on the reverse strand, counting down.
GCCCAAAGTATTTCTCAGGGGTCTACTGCAGCTGGCATCAAATGCCAGTAAGAGCAGCAGTAACAATGTGCTAGTTTTATCAGTTTTTAAAAAGTATATCTAATTGTAAATGTTCCGCTGATTAATTCTACTAAACAAAACTAGACACGCAGCACCACCAGGTGGTGGATAAATACATGCTAGTGTTTAAAATTAAGTGCCAGTGCCAAGCACTGGCAAACATGAGCACAAATTAAGCACTGGTTTCACCCCATGTATGAATGGCCTGATTTACAATAGCACTATTATCCAAAGGGAGGGCACTCTCTTCCCCTCATGCTCTCAAACTCGACCCAGTCCATAACTCTTGGGGAGCACCCTCCTCCTTGGATAATAATGCTTAATAAGAACACTGGAATGTTGAGAGGTGCATTGAAGAGAACGGAGGGTGAACAACCTTTACAACGCAACTGTTACAACGCACTACACTTACAACGAAATTTTTACAACGCAACATCCACTACAACGCATTCCATTACATAGCATGACACTACAACGCATGTTTAAAAACTACCTTTACAACGCATTCCATTACATCGCATACTACCTTTACAACGCATACCATTACAACGCAATCCAACACTTACTCTACTGTTGCACCCCCTGGAGTTAGAATAGTAATTTTTACCCCTATACTATGCGTTGTAATGGTATGCGTTGTAAAGGTAGTATGCGATGTAATGGAATGCGTTGTAGTGGATGTTGCGTTGTAAAAAATGCGTTGTAAGTGCATGCGTTGTAAAAGTGTGCGTTGTAACGACATACATCCGAACGGAGCGTCAGAGGGCTAATAATGGCAGGCATACACCTTCTGCACCAACATTCCAACATCTGTCTTATTGTCTGTATCTCTTTCATTTAGAACAATCTTCTCTTAGTTAGTGGAAAGTTCTAATAGCATTATGGCCCCTTTCCGCCAGTCTGTACCTATTTTTTTAAACCTGTCCTTTATTAAAGCTCTTTGCGTATTATTCAAAATCATAATACTCGAACCAGTCAGTATTGCTGGAACTAGCGGTGCAGGAGGGGCTGCGGCACCCCATAAAACTTGAATGAGTTTAGTTGGAAAATAACAATGAAGGGGCCATTCAAATGTTTTTCTTAGAGCAGCATTTGCTGTGTTTTCAAGGACAACTTGCCACATATCTTCTATGCATTTAGTGTGGTGATGTCATGGACCAGCACCCCCCCCTCCCCCCTTTTAAAAATTGTTCAAGCACCACAGGAACTAGTTTGTGAATTCCTTTTAAATGAATTTCATGGATATGATAATCAAATAAGTTGTTTTATAACACTCTAATAATACCAGGTAACTGTCTTTCTCTGGTAAGAAGTTGTATATGATGCTGGAATGTTTTTTTTATAGTCTACACAATGTCATCATTGTCAATCCGACTTAGAAAATAACATACTTCTTATGCAAGAGTCAGTCATGGATGCATTCATGTAATGATTATTACACAGCTGTGACTTAGCCTTTTATTTGATTGTGAGTTACTACGCAGGTTTCCACAGTGACTAAATTTAACCTCGGTTGCAAAATGTACTCATGAGCTTGTTTCTTGGAATAAACTCGAAAAATAACGTTGGAACATATTTGCGAAAATAAAATAAAATATGAATCAAACCTACACAAAGCTGGATCATGTAACCAGAAACAAATGTAAATTCCTTTCCTCCCAGATGATCCAAAAGGCTGATCGAGGAATGCATTGAACGAATTCAAGAATTTTGAGAAAAACAACTCCTTTATCCTTCCATTAACAGACCAGTGCAGAGAATGGGATATGTCTCTCCATCCAATTTCAGTAAATCTGTTATCATTTCTGTACCACTGTGATTGGAAAAAGAAATGCAATTGCTCAAGGACCATAGACTAATGTGCTTGTTGACCCAACCAGCTCTGGTGAAACCAGTGCCAACAACCCCCAACTGCCAATGTCAACTGGTCACGCAGATGCCTATATTTTCCAGCACAAGATATAGATTATTTCTTTCAGTTATGAGAAAACTCTCAATGGAGGTCGCACAGTTGGGCATTCTTAGGCGGGTACCACCATTTTGAGATGCTGTTGTCTGGCTGCTCCCAAGGGTGCAGCTATTCAATGGTCACGGCGCACCACTGCGGCGTTATTGTGTAGAGATGAGGTTTGAACAGCCACCGTCGTCAGACCTAGCAATTGCAGATGCGCCGAACACATGGGGCCTCGCGACCAACTACCGTGCAACCCTATATTTTCTGATCCACCCGCCAAAGTAGCATCATATAAGCTGTCCACTTCATGAATCACATTTTATGCCTGGGCCAAAGAACGCGACCTGGTAATTCAAATACCCCCACCCATTCCCCTCAGCGCGGAGCTCCCCACTGCTGCGTCTGCTCCTCCCGCGTCACCGGCACTGCCCCCGCCCAGAGCCACCACCGCGCATCCACACCAAGGCCGTACAAAAGAAGAGGGCGACAATCCTTTAAGGAATGGGTAAAAAATGCAAATTAACAAACAGCAATTTTGCTGTAAACACTAAATACTTCAGACATGAAACCCTCTGCGCTGAAAGAGCGCTCACAGCATTATCTATTCGCAGCAGCATCCCTGCTCCTCGGGGTCATAAACACGGAGAGATGGAGCCGGTGAGGAAAGCGCTCGTTGAAATTCAGCTCACAGCAAAAGCAATTTCCGAGTGTGCAAAGGGCTGTCAGCAGGCCTGATGTTTGCGTATGAAATATAGACAATATGACTGGCCCATCGGCAGCCACTGTCAGCCTGACGGATGGCGGCGAGAAGGAAGCAAAGCGGCAGCCGTTAGGGCCTGCTCTATCAGTCGCTCCAAGGAGATTCGGGGCTTAATAGAGGCAAAACTTTCCTCTAATCGGGGAGAAATTCCAAGGCTCATCAGGAACCAAATGAAAAGGACAAAAGCGTGGACACCAGGCGCGAGCGCTCCCTTCACCGGGGGAGAGAGACAGCCGCGCGCCTCTGCTGTCAAGCAAGCAACCGGAACAGGGTCTGCAAATATCAGAAAACTATTAGTGTGCCCTGCGTGAGATGTTTCATGCGCCATTCGTATGTTTCAAAAACGTGTATCTACATGCACATAAAAAATATTCGATTTTGATCATGGACTCTCTCAGAAATGTTTTAAAGCATGGGCAAAGTAGCCAAATTGCCCAGCCATCCCACCTTCCCGCGCCTCCCCCGGGGAAGGCACCCTCTCTAGCTCACCTCTGCCTCTTTCCGTGACTCTCTCCTCTCGGTCTACCGCCACCACTCGAGTCTGTTTATCTTTGCTCGGTGACACCTTGAAGATGTTTGGGGGCCCTCTAAAGACACATTGCAACTGATTTTCTCTGAACCTTGTTTCAGAAAGTTCCTTTGGCATCATGCTGACTTCGATTAACAGAAAAGGGGGCCCAAAATATGTTTTGCCCGGACTCCAAAACAGTGCGCATGAGAGTTCTACTGGCTGGGGGTTGTTGCACAATGGACTGAGCAGTTGTAATGGACAGGAAACGAATCTGTAGGCGGTTCGAAACCCTCCTATGAATTATTTGTGACGCTTATTAATTTTTCAGGCAGTGAAAGACAATAAATTAACGCCACCATGAACGCATGTGGTATTGCACAATGGTGTCAGCACTTTTAGAGAATGCCGAAGGGTGCTGAACGGTGTGCACCAGCCTGGCCATTTGTGTTGGTGGAAAGGGTGCACGTCAGGGGCATTAGAACCAGAGAAATCCAACGTAGGTCCATGAGGGCAGGACATGTGGCAGAATAACGATATATCGATCTGCGATCAATTTGAATGACCTGAATTTAAGTGGTGCTCATTTCAATGGCTACTGTTTACCCTTAAACATGGCATGGGCCTGTCAATGCTGCACCTAGGTTGGGCACCCATGACCATGAACCAAACCAAAATAAAGTCTCACAGGGAGGGACAGGGGGCTTGGTAGGTCCACCAAATGGGCCCGAACCATGGGCCTAAGATGGCCGCCGGGTGAGGAGCTCCGGGCAGGAGCTCATCCGACTGGGGACTGCTTTTGGGACTTATCCCGGGTTTTTCTCTCCCCTTCTACCATCTACTCCTGTGGGTATCTACTGGCTATACTCCGACATTTCCCTCCCCTCCCCGAACGATTTTCGTGGCCTGCTACTACCGGGTTTCCCAAGGACCGCTTGTGGAAACCATTACCATCATGGCCGCAACCTTGGCTGAGCTACCCGATGCTGAGAGGAGATGAGCTCACAGATCCCCCGCCGGCTGCCTCCCACCTGCCTGGACTCGATCTTTGTGCTTGGCATCCCACGATATACTGTTTCTACAACAAGCATCAACCGGTATTTCTCGCGAAGTGGGATTGGAAATCACACCCTGACTACTCCCAGTCATCTCGCCCAGAAAACGGCAGGGGAGCCTATCTGGCTAGATACGAAGTTAAGTTAATTGAACACCAGCCAGACCAGAGAACTTACGGCTTCTGAGGACTTCCAGTGTTCTCCCAAGGTACTGATCTTTTTAACGTTTGTTGCAGCGCGGAAACCTGGGTAACGGGGAAAAGGACGAGACCCGTACCGATATTCTCCCTTTGTCACAGATCAGACATCACACTAACACATACAGTCATTGGTGGGGCCCATAACACCAACATTCACACATTACTTTACAATGGTCTGCACTTACAGGAGAGATGAGGGGTTCAAGCGCTGACATGAAAGGAATACCTTATAACCTATAGGAAGAAAAATTATATTACATATCTATAGATTAATATCCTTACTCCTACAGATCTCAATCCTAAACATCAAGGCACTCCTCCCACGTGACTATAACACAAAACAACCCGGGTCTGGTGCTGAGTCAACAGGGATAAGCAAAAAGCATATCTACTAGTTTCGACATCTCTAATTAGATAAGAACCCTTCTGGGAACAGAACCCATCAATCACCGAGGAGTCAGTGTGTTGTCATCATCTGGGTCTGTCTCTCTTGATACACCGCAACAAGTCTGGGTGGAACGACCTGTTTGCGAGTAAAGAGAAATGGCATACGAGGGTTGCAGTCAGATCTCCACTAGAGATGACAAAGACCAAAAATTGAACTCTCGTTCAGGTGAAAGGGGTTCTAAAAGTGCAGCATTAAATCAAAAAAATGTGAATAAAACTGGCTAGGGGAACTCAAAAGTGCTTTAATTAGTAGAGTGCCTCTGCCAGAATTAAAAAGCAAAATGGCAACCTGGCATAAATACGTTGTCATTATGCGCGTTGTCCATAGTATATGGTCGACATGTTTCTGCCCGCCGCGATCTAGATAGTATCAAGGGCATTCATCAGGACCTAATTTGCTGCTACTATGTAAAAAGTGTGAGAATTATAAAAAATATAACAGACATTCCTACCACCGGTTGAACTCTCCGGATGTCAAAACCGGATACCTAGGAAAGTAAAGAGACAAGAAATAAGAAAATGCGAGGAGTTATCAATGTTGACTAGCAAACAACAGTATATGTATACCGTCTTAGATAGCACAAATAATGTGTCATATACATCCACTTATTTATTAGAGTGTACTTACCCCAGAATTCTGGGTAATACCCTCACCTCAACCTGGTTTCTACTCAGGGAAGGGGGCCCCGCTCTGATAGGGAGGAGGAGAAAAAGAAAGAAGGCTGTTACAAACATGCCCAAATCTTTATATTCCCCATCTAAATGGCTAAAAGAAGTATAGAAATTGTCCATGTACAGGTTTAAAAATAGGTGGAGGCAGAAATAAATGGCAGTGAAGTCTTAACAGAGCTCTAGCCAATTGCTTGAGATCAAAGAGAAAACTCTAACACTCCAGCGTGAGGAGTAGTTGGGAAAACAATATAAACTAAAGACCCAGGGTGTTCTTCTGCAAAGCGCCAGTGTTAGAGGCTACGGTGTTTAACTGAAATAGATTCTGACTATGAAAGGCAAATTAACGATGTGAGTCATGCTTACCTCTCCGTCGGTACCCCGGGGCGGTCTATGAGTAAAGACCGGAGGTGCCGACGTGAGTGAGAGGAAGATGTTTTATAGCACGCTAGAACACGAAACAGGTGGGTCTGTTGCCTAGGTGACTCCGGCACTGCCTGTTGTATTCAGAACGGCGTGAGGACCCAGCTCACGTCGTATAGTAATGCGCATGTGTGGTAAGTGCAATGTTACTCTGGCTGAGCATGCGCATATATTGTATTGACGACACTACTCTAGAACAGCTCCCAGGCTGAATGGTGTTTGCAGTTTGTCTTACACATTTGCACGGAATTAATTATCGAACAAAGGAAAGGTTCTCATATATATTATGGTGAGCAACCCGATGTAATCATTTTGGAAATTTTTTACGTGTGGAAGTGACGCGAAAGCATTATAGGGACATCATACAAGTAAAGCCTACTTTGCATGGAAAAAATGTATGTTGTTTGTGCCCCTCGCTTGTGCTCATAACAGGTCTATGTGTATACCATCTCACCCAGCTCGGCTGAAACAGAAAATGTATGGCCTGGCTAGAACGAACAGAAACCCTAGGGGTTAATGACGAGACCCAATACTACTAAGAAATAGCGTGTGGGCAGAGGTACAAAGGTTCTCGAATAGATTCAAATATGTATGTGTTAACTCGTTCGAGAGATCCTTAAATAAACATATCAAACACTATGTACAAATCTCACAAATGGAGAGGAAGAACTGGACCCATCAAACAAGGATGAGATCCACAGAACAAAGTGTTGACTAAGGTGAAATAAATTAAGGACACACTACTGACTACCCACATAACTCATAGCAAAAGCCAGGGAATATCGTCATTAAGTCCTGTCACATCTGAATGTAGACGATAAACCCATTTCTGTTCTCTACAAAGGAGAAAACGTTGGATGTCCATAATGTGTTGGGGAATATAAGGTTGTTCGAGTATCACCCAACGTAGATCTGTTTCTCTATGGCCTGCCGAAATAAAGTGGTTGGTGAGTTTGGTGGCACTCTTCTTGCACCGAATAGTGCTCTTATGCTCTGCAATCCTTAGTTTAATTTTTCGTGATGTCATCCCCACATAATTCATTTCACAGGGGCACTTTATGAGATAAATAACTCTCTCACTGTTGCAATTGGTGTGTTTATCAAGCCGCCAGGGTCTATTTGTCCCAATGTTGACCTCTATGGTGTGTGATGTCTGGGGGCACACCGAACAGTTCCCACAGGGAAAATGGCCTTTCACTGGAGGTAAGCCCCACAGGGGCACCACCTCAGATCTCTGGGGTGCTCGGGGGCGTGTATGTATCAATTGATCCTTGATGTTCTGACTCCTTTTGTAGGCAAATAGAGGAGGAGGCAAAGTCTGCCCTTCAATCTTGACTACTCTCCAATTCTTGAGGATGCTCTTCTTCAGAGCATTGGAGTAGCTGGAAAAAGTGTTAACACAAGTAATCCTATTTTCCTCAGTGTTAGGATTACAAGTTCGTGTCTCCAGGAGAGCCTCCCTGTGATTGTTGAAGGCTCTCTTCATAGATGTTCTTACGGCTCTCTTGGGATATTGTCTATCCAGTAGTTGAGAAGATAGTTGGTTGGCATGCTCAAAGTATTTTGAAGTTGTAGAACAGTTGCGCCGAACACGGAGAAATTGCCCAAAGGGCAAGTTCTCTCGTAGAGATCTCGGATGAAAACTCTGAAAGTGTAACAGCGAGTTCCGAGCCATCGGTTTCCTATACAGTTCTGTGATCAGGATGCCATCCTGAGAACTGATCGAAAGATCTAAGAATGGAAGATTCTCTTTCGACGCCACACAGGTAAATTTCAGAAAATTGTTTCTGTTGTTTAACCATGAGTGGAAGTTCTCGATTGTTTCCATAGGGCCTCTCCATATGACTAAAATATCGTCTATGTACCGTTTCCAGGACAGGATATGGCCTAGAAACGGATTGGAAGTAGACAATACCTCAGCCTGTTCAAATTGATGAACATAAAGATTGGCTAGGGAAGGGGCAAAAATACTCCCCATAGATGTTCCGGAGATCTGTAGGAATAACTGATCCTCAAACTGAAAGAAATTCTCCTTCATCGCCAGAGTCGCGCAGAACATGATGAATTCAACTGGCGTGGGACTCTGCAGATCTGTAGTTTCCAGAAGTGTTCGTATAACAGCTAGAGTCTCATCCTGTGGGATGCAGGTGTATAGTGACTCCACATCAAAGCTCACGAGGAAGTCTTGTGTGGAGTCAAATGGCATTCCCTCCAGGATGCGCAAAAGGTCCTTCGTGTCCTCAACATATGTGGGCATTGTTTTCACTAACGGTTTCAGAAAAAAGTCCACAAAGGTGGACAGAGGTTCAAGGAGTGACCCTATCCCCGAGATTATCGGTCTACCTGGGGGGGGTAACACTCCTTTATGTATTTTCGGTAATACATAGAAGTAGGGAACCACTGGAAAAGTGGTTTTCAAAAATAATGCCTCATGGTTCGTAATCCAGCCTTGTTCCAAGGCATCATCTACTCTCTCTTTGATGGTAGCCAAAAGCCTCTTGGTGGGATCTAGTTTGAGAGGCTGGTAAAAAGTACCGTTGGTAAGTTGTCTCATGCACTCATTCCGATATGTTGCTGTGTTCATGATAACTGTAGCGCCCCCTTTGTCCGCGGGTTTGATGGTAATTGACTTATCTGATGATAAAGTCTTGAGAGCGAAGTTTTCATTCTTGGATAGGTTCATAAAATGTCTATTCTCAAGCTGGAACAGTGCTTCAGCATCCCTGAAGACAGCCCTCTCGAAGGTGAGTATTTCTGGAGGAGTTAGATGTGTTGGTGGGTTGAAGGTGGATTTTGGGCGCAAACCAGTGTTAGTGATGTTCTCATCATCGGCCTCTTGTGGTTTGTTGCCGAAGAAAGCACGTAGTCTCACCTTTCTAAAGAAAACCGCTAGCTCTTGTCGGGTTTGAAATGAGTCTCCTTTATATGTTGGGACGTACCCAAGACCCTTCTCCAGGACGGTAGTCTCATCCACAGTAAGAAGGCGGTCGCTTAGATTCACAATCAAGCTGTCGTGTTGCTCGGGCCTGGTGCTGTTGGATCTCTCAGGTTGCTCCGAGTCCGGGATGATGGAGGGCTCCAATGGACAGTCGTTTGGGCGGGTCTTCTTTTGCCTCTGGAACGGCGTTGGCCTTGTCCTAAAAAAGGCGGTTGTTGGAAACTGTCAGGATGTAATGGACCCGGATACATTGGTTGTTGGAAGTAAGGTTGTTGAAAATTGTAGGGGCCAGGCGGCCACCATTGTGGCTGAGGGGGACCTCCAAAGAAATTACCTCTCCTGGGCCCTCTTCTCCTCCAGTTGCGGCCACTAGAAGATTGGTGCATGCCTGGGTCTGAGTCAGATGAGTTGCCATCACTCCCAGATGTGGAGTATTTCGAACCAGTCCTACCACTCTGTTGGTTATAAGTGGGAGGAACATAGGAGTCACTAGTGTAGGGGTACACTTTGGTCATAGAGAATTTAGCCAAATCCTTCTTGAATTTTATGATTTTGTTGGCCAGAATGTTGTCTCTAAACTCTTTGCTGGTTTTGTCAGTTTCTTTAGACTGTTTATTAAAGGTAGCCGTGACTAGTACTGATTTTATCTGAGACTCTAGATGTTGTATCTCGACTAGAATGTTATCCGCAATCCTCTTAGCTGTTGTGATTATCAGGATTAGCCAGTCACGTGTGCACCGCCATGCCACCAAAGACCAATCCTTGAGGAATGTCTTGTCCTCTAGGAACAGTCTCGGTGCATTGTTCACTATGAGACCAGTCGGGGCACAGTCAGCCCGTAAATATTCAGTCATAATGGCCCCATGTACCTGTGTCCGTGCATGTGAGCGTTTAAGAAAAAGGACTTTACTCCAATCATCATTATTGATAATGGTAGTGTTAGGAGGTAAATCAATAATAGATGGTGTTTGGAGAATGTCTAATGCTACTGCATCATCAAAAGCAAGGCCCTGTCTCTCTGACATTGTTAGAAGGGAGTGTTCACGATTTTACTAGAAGTAAAGCTTCAAGAAGAATGATTAAATAGAAAGAGCCAACATTGCCATCCACCTATGAAAACAGGACAAAAAACATATACTAATGAAACCAAAGAGCGTTCTGAATCCTCTCTTAAAGAAAAAAGGACTCTTTGAACAAACGTAAGGACCTACGGCCGAAGGCCGCTCTATAGTAATAACAACAGAACAAAGTGATCAATGGATCATTTAGTTGGATTGGTTGATGGTGATTTAGAACCAGCTAAAACACATTTCAAGATTTCAATCTTACCTCCCTCAATAAATCACAAACGCATTTTCTTGTTAATCAATAATTGTTTATCTATTTTATCGCAAAAAGGTTACGTTTGCATTTAGAACGTTTTATTAATTTTTATGTAAATCACAGAACACCCTATTTACCTAATCTGGCTATCGGGCGTCCTCTAAGTCATCAAATTAGCCGTCAATCAGTCAATAGCAGATCAGAATTCAAAAGTTCTTCATGCAGCACGCTACAGTCCCCAAGAATGGGCAAGGACCAGAGACATGCGAGCGTATATCAGTGCCCATATATTTTATGAAGTTCGCAGTCCATCAGGAAAATGGGCAGCATTCGGACTGTCAAAGATTCAAGAACGCAGCAGTCACCCTAGATAGTAGCGTCGCGTAGCGTCACCGTCGTCTTCGTTAGCAAAAGGAAAGGGAAAGTATGCGCAATTCTCTCTATTCTCTCACCATTTTTATAATAAAAGTAAGGTTAAGATGCAACAATTTACAAAATTTGGGCATTTCTGATTGGTCGGTTGAGGTTTTGCACAGTTTGAGGGGTTATGTCATAGTTCAGTTTATTCCGGTTTCTTTGTAAACGTCCATTGTCCTGTCACTTGGCTGTTTTCCCACCGTGGCCTTCTTGGGGAACACTAAGGCACGGGTCATGACGAGGCCGCAGGAACAAAATGTCGCACCGGTGCACTTCACCCCAAACCTCGTGGAACGGTGGCCATCATGTCGTGTCGCGTCAGCGGCCATTTTGATTTTAGGCCCAAAGGACAACTTAAGCGAAACAAACACAAAAGAAAAAATAATTTATAGAAATAATGAATAAAATGTTAACCCCTTACTAATCCCTCTATGTGCTTGTATTTATCTAGCGTATAGCGACATTTAAAGCGTTCATATTCACCCATTTGATGTAATCTTGGGCAACATTACGAAAACGTCACAAAAGCCACATATCATGCAATATTCTATTTAATACATATACTACGGTTAGTATGCGTATGGAATTTAGTAGTAACGATTATTTAGCCATGCAAAAATGCAAATCTCACGTATATCTCGTATATTAATAAGGTTGATTAATAAACATGCAAACTCATTTAGTAATATTATAATTAATAGATTATATAATTCATGCAGAATAGGGGGGGTATACACAATTTTGTACTACCCGCTCCATCAATCCCCCCTTTGGTGATTTTATCACCACACCAATAAAAATGTTGTATTAATTTTGTCATGAAAATGAAATGAATTCTTGCTTTCAATTTACATCTCTGTTTCCCCAATTTATTTTCTTCTGGCTGTCTTATACATGTTCTCTTTCATCTCTTCTAATTCTACTTCTTCAAATTCCCTCTCTTGTCTCTTATTCTGTTTTCTTTTCAGATTTTCTCCTTTTAACTTTTTCTGGTTTCTTTTTCTTTTATGACAGAAATCCTAATCTTAATATTAATACTACAAAAATCACACATGTTAATGGAAATAAGATTTTACCTATAAAGGTACTTCCTAAATTTACAAAGAAATTTTTAATAGAAGAAAGTTTCTTTTCAATCTTTTCCCATACACTTTCAACCTCCAGTGGTGCAATTTCCTCATGCAGATCAGTTATGTTTTTAATGTAAATCTTCAAATCTTTGCTTTCATCTGGAATGTAAGTACAACAATGTTGAACTTTCAGCATTCCACAGACTCCACCCTCTTTTGCCAATAATATATCAAGGGCAAATCAATTTTGCATTACCATGGCACGCATGGCAACCATTTCAGTATTTACCAATAATAATCCTCCAGCGGTGCTTGTTTACAAGCGATCCACTACTGTTGATAGTCTTCTAATTTTGTTTGCATTCAGAGTTATTCCCACTGCTGGTATCAATGCTCCAAAGATGTCACCTACAATTTCTGACCAAGATTCTCTCTTTCTACGTGCTAGATAACTACCTAACTTATGTAAACCATCTTCTCCTCTTCCCATGTGAAAAATCTTTGGGAAAATCAGACCTACATAACATGTGCCATACCAATGGTCTGGCAAACGATAATATGCCTTGATCCCACCGATAAAATATAACCCAGGAAAAACTGGATCATTTCCTCCTTTAAATCCCCATCCACCCATGATTCGGTATGTATCATGGCACTCACTATTACCTACAAAGTAATTATCATATGCAGTTTGATTCCTTGTAATACACAATTTTCCTTTCTGAGGCCAATCTAAAGCCATAGTTGGAATAGCTTCTCCCTTCAAGTGTTTTTCCATTTCAACATTCCAAACTGTCTTTTCCATTTTTTCCTCAGATACTTTCCTTTGCATTTTCAGTCTCCTTTCTTCAACCATATTCAAAAACGTCTTTTCCTCTTTCTTTAAACTGCAAGTCAAATTATTTGTAAATATATATTCTAATGTTAGTTCTTTAGTCTCTAAGAAAAATTCACCTAATACCTTTGCAGGTTTTACCTTATTTAGTTTGTTAATTGGAGGTACTTGTGAAAATATGTTATCTACATCTGAGAAATAATATTCTAACTTTCCTGTTTTGTAAAACAGACTAGCTATTACATTACAGGTTATTCCATAAGTTACTGGAAGGTGGTGGTAAGTCACTCCCTCCGATACAGATGCAGGTAACTGCATACAAACGTAGCAGTCCCTTACGTCCATTGTCTTTACATATTCATACAGTGGTTTCGAAAATACATTGTTAGAAAAATCACTTATAGATCTGTCTTTATGCAAATAATTTCTATCTATTTTAGTTGGAAATACCCTCTGGATCTTTTCTATATTAGTTTTGTTTTCACTATGTCCTTCTATTGTGTCTATGGTAACCTTAAATGAGATCATCAGAGCTAGTACACTCCACAGAAGCATTAGTAATCCTGTACAACAACAACACATTTTACATCATCGCTTCAAGAATACACATCTATCTTTTCTACTATCTGTGTTAGCCATTTTTGTAAAATTGAACAATGTCTTTTGACTTAGCCTCTTCTACTTCACAACTAGTTTGTCTAACCCAAGGCTCTAAGCACCTACTTGGTTCTACCAGTCTTTTCCCGTATTTTATTGTCTTTCCATTAGCAGCATTCTTGTCTTATTCAGTTTGGCATTTCATCGTCCTTCACTTTTCCTTCGTACTCTGAATACAGAACTTCCTGAACAGCCGTTTCTTCTCCAATGTCGGACAAGATAACTCTCAGGACTTCCGATTCTTCGACTTCCTCAACCACTTCCGATACAGTCACCTCTGGGTTTTCTTGGCTATCCGCCTCTTCTTTTATTTCAGGCAGGGCCACATACGTCCATTCAGGCGACTTATACTTCTGGTTAGGTTTTCTCGTTCTTTTGCTTTCCTCTATTACAATTATTTCTTCGTCTTTTGATTTTTCTTGACTAGTCACTTCATTCACCTGTTCAGCTCTTGGTGAATTTACTCGTGTCAGTCGATATCTCAGCCTCTTTCTTTTGTTCGGCCCAACTTCATCTCTTTCTGATCTTTTCAGTTTACTTCCTTTATTATTCTTTTCAGTTCTCCATGCTCTCTTTCTCAGGACTCGACCTTCTGGTACTTCGTCTTCGCTTTTCTCCGATTCTGTTTTAACTTGCTTTTTACTTTCAACAGCTTTTCTTTCCACCACTTCTTTTGTTTTCCCTACTTCTGTCCCTCCTCGTGTTTCTTGCACACAATCTTCCTGCTGACTGATTGTCCCTTCCTCTAACTGGATGTTGGAGTTCCCTACACCTCCTAGGGGGTCTTCCGTAAGTATCTTTCCCTCTCTCTCTGTATCTGGCACCTGTCCATCTACTTTTGTTATTTCAGGTGGAATCTCTCTCAGTTTTTCATCTGGAACTTCTTTATCAATAATTTCTTTAATTGTCTTTTCACTGTCTTTTTCTTTTCTTGAATGTAAAGTTACTTGTTCAGTCTCTGAGTCTGAGCTGGTATCAGAAATCTGTAACCTTCTTCTTAAGGAAATACTTCTTGGGACAAAAGTCAGATCTGACTCTATTTCCCCTCTTTCAGGATTTTCTCTTGTTCTTGTTTCTTCATCATCCGATTCAGAACTTGATTATGATTCATTGAAATATTCTCTTTCTTTGTTATCCACTGGATTTGGACTCCTCAATGTGTGACTCGCATGAATCCAGTTCTTAATTCCAGCACACTTCACAGCTGTTGTTGTAGTCAAAATCACCTGTCGTGGTTTTCCCCACCGTGGGACCAAACAATTCCTCCTTCTGTGTACTTTGATTCTCACCCAGTCCCCTAGGCTCAGATCATGAGCTTGCTTCTTTTAAAGGGTGGTGGCATCCGCTCCAACCTGATGAAACACAGAATGAACTGCGTCAGCCAGGCCTTTACAGTAACCCAACACCATGTCATCAGTTAAAGGCAACAGCTTGTTGACTGGTATGAACACATGACGCATTGCTCTGCCCATGATAATTTCATGGGGACTCAAGCCTGTGGTTCTGTCTGGAATTGATCTAATAGTCATGAGCACTAGAGGCAAGACATCAGGCCATTTCAAACCCGTGGCTAAACACATTTTCTCTATTCTGTTTTTAATAGTACCATTCATTTGTTCCACCACACCAGAAGCCTCTGGGCGATAGGCACAATGTAATTTTTGTTGTACATTCAATGCTTCACAAATCAATTTTACGATCTCATTATGAAAATGTTTTCCTCTGTCTGACTCAATTGTTACAGGAAACCCGAATCTAGGGATGAATTCCCTTAAAAGCAATTTTGCTACTGTGATTCCATCGCTACTCCTTGTTGGGTATGCTTCTACCCATCTAGAGAACAAACAGACCATTACTAGAACATACCTCAAACTATTGCAGGGAGGCATCTCAATGAAATCAATCTGCATTCTGGTGAAAGGTCCTCCTTCTCGACCTATCGTTCCTAGACTCACCACTGTTTTTCTTCCAGGATTGTACTGCTGACATATAAGGCACCTTTGACAAAGGCTCTCTGCTGCAAGTCTGAATTTTGCATTGTACCAGGTCTGTTTAAATGCCCTACTCATGGCGTCTCTCCTTACGTGTCCCTGTCTATGATACATCCGTGCCATGGCAGACACTATGCTATCAGGCATAACTGGTCTTCCATCCCAATAGACCCACACATGATCCTTCTCTCTTGGTGCACATCCTGCTTTTACCCACTGCCTCATTTCCTCATCTCCTGCTTCTTCCTGCAACTGCCTCACTTCCTCCCAGGTACCCACAATGTTAGTAAACATTAAGGTGCAAGAATTTGTTTCTTTTTCCTTCGCCCAATTCACAGAATTCTTATTACGCGCACAATATTGGGCCATATCGTTGGCGTATTTGTTGCTGATGGCAGTATAGTCACCAGATTGACTATGTGCAGCACACTTCACAACGGCCAATTGCTTAGGCAGCTGTATCGCCTAAAGCAACTTCCCAACCACTTCAGCATTCTTTATTGGAGTTCCACTCGATGTCAAAAATCCTCTCTGTAGCCATATTTGGCTGAAATCATGCACAACACCGAAACCATACTGACTATCAGTTATCACAGTCACCCTCATATTCTTTCCAATCTTGCATGCTCTAGTCAAAGCAACAAGCTCAGCTACTTGGGCTGATCTTACTCCTTTCAGGTAGGATGCTTCTATTACTGCTGCAACTGTGCATACTGCATATGTTGCACTCAACATTCCGTCATGTGTTCTCAAGCAAGACCCATCTACAAACATCACAAAATCACTTTCTGGCAATGGTACATCTTTTATATCAGGACGTGGTTTGGTACAGAAATCGAGTACATCCAGACAATCATGATCTGCTTCGTCTCTAACTTCCACATTCTCAGCATCAGGCAACAACGTTGAAGGATTCACATTCAAGCATCTTACAAGGCTCACATTCGTTGCACCTAATATGGCTTTCTCATATTTAGTCAGCCGACTATGTGTCATGAACTGAGTGCGACTTCTTGTTAAAAGGATTGCCACATCATGAGGTACAAACACTTTCACAGGATATCCCATCACAATTCCTTCACTCTGTTCCAAACTCCTACAGGTAGCAGCCACTGCTTTCAAACACCCAGGTAGAGCTGCAGCTACTGGATCTAGCATAGATGAAAAGTATGCAATTGGTCTCCTCAGTTTTCCATGCTTCTGAATTAATACAGAGAGTGCACATCCATTCCTCTCACTGCAGTACAACTCAAATTCTTTCTCATAATCAGGCATATCTAATGCTGGCGCTTCACACAAACCATCTCTCAATCGCTTAAAATCTGCCAATTCTTCTTTATTCAAATCAATGGGATCTCTCACATCACTCCTCGTCAAGCGTACTAAAGGCTTTGCAATCAGGGAGAAATTGCTTATCCATTGTTGACAATACCCAACCATTCCAAGAAACATTCTCACCTCTCTTTGCGTCATGGGGGCTCTCATTCCTTTTATGATTCGGATTCTGTCTATTGTTATCTTTCTCAGTCCTTTTTCGATGTTATGGCCTAAATAGTGTACTTCCTTTTGGCAAAATTGTAACTTTGATGGTGACACTTTAAGCCCTCCATCAGCCAAATGATTCAGCAAGGCTATGGTGTCCATTACACAAGCTTCACGAGTCTTGCACGCCTTACCTAGTTGAAATGTTAAGCAGAAGATTACAAAGTATGAAACAATTTGGTGTGCATCTCACTACATATGTACTGTATTGAATGAACTCTTGTCCTCAAATGTGAGATTGCACCCACGTTCAAATTCGGGAATCTGGAGAGTACCGGGAACTGTCAAACATGATGATTATCACAGGAGGAGCGTAATCTGTTAAGAACGGCTTGCAAGGAAAATGGACTGTTAAATAGACTTTTTTTAAAAACAATATTCCTTTACTAGCGGATTTTATTGGTTGTCACATATTGCAAAGGGTGCATAGGGAATCATTCACTTCATTGTTAAATGGACTTAAAAACATAGTTTACGGGAATGGGGAGAGATTTTTGTCAAAAATAGGATAACAAAAGAAAGGGCATTCTGGGAAAGGCAGCAGCAGTTTGACAGTGGGAACGTCACCGGGTACAATCCGTTCCGTAGCTTGGGTACCGCTCATGCACGTGTGTTGGACCGTTAGCGCTAATTGAAAGGGGAGGTACAAGTAGAAAGGAATTTTCAGCAGTGCTAGGAACTTTCCGGCACGAGCAAGGATAGAGCTCCGGCTCAGCACTGAAATGACGTGACGTTGGGGGATTCATCTTGTGCAGACAGGATGCGAACTCGGAAGCTTGGCTTTTAATTAACCACACATATCACGGTAAATATTCATTTGGGTAAGCGTAGTGTGGAATGGAAGGGAGGGGAGAGGTGATTCAAAAGGGTTGCCTTACTAGTAGTGATTTGGGTTGGGGAAGCGGTTGTTTTTGGAGGTGAGAGTGTGGGATTTGGCAAACAGTTAATTAACCTTTCTTTCTATAAATGAGGGAGCGTAGGCTATGTACATAATTCATATGCATTCAGTTTATGGTGAGCATTGTATTCAAGGAATATTGTAAAGTGATACTGTAGTAATTGTATACTTGTATTGCAGATACCCCTGAAGAAGGGAAATTAATCCCGAAATGCATTGGGTCATGCAAATAAAGTCGTGATATACAGATTTACGCTGTCCTCCGATTTTTTAACACCATCATTCATGGACTAATGAGTATGATAAATCGAAGAGGAAGAATGCAAAGAACATAAAGTTTACGTGTAAAAAATAATGAAATACTATAAAGGTGGTATTGAAAATTTGATTTATTGGATTCATTTAATCCAGTAATTGGCTGTGCAGCAGGTCAGGTTCCTAAAAGTGGTTCCTACGTGTTCAGTCTTGTTACATTGCGCAACGGGGACAGGGCGCACACCGCGCTTGCACGCCTTACCTAGTTGAAATGTTAAGCAGAAGATTACAAAGTATGAAACAATTTGGTGTGCATCTCACTACATATGTACTGACACTTTAAGCCCTCCATCAGCCAAATGATTCAGCAAGGCTATGGTGTCCATTACACAAGCTTCACGAGTCTTCGATGCCACAAGCAGGTCGTCGATATACTGTACTAACACTGAATTCTCGGGTATTTCTAGGTTCTCTAAGGACTTTTTCAATATCTGATTAAATATTGAGGGGCTTTCTGTATATCCCTGTGGGATTCGGTACCAAGCCAAAATACGTTCACCGAAACGAAAAAATTTGCTGGCTGTCATGGTGCAATGGGATGGAGAAGAAAGCATGGCATAAGTCAATCATAGTATACCATTCTGCATCATGGGGAATCTGATACAAAATCACAGATGGATTTGGTACAATGGGACAACATGACACAACGATTTTGTTTATCTTTCTCAAATCTTGCACTATCCTGAACTTCCCATTAGGCTTTTTCAGTCCCATAATTGGGGAATTACATGGACTACTCATTATTTCTCTCAAAATGCTTTGTTTTATCATTTTCTCAATTATGGGAGTAATTCCTTCAATTATCTCAGGGGACAGTTTATATTGAGGGACATTTGGATAGCTTATTCCTTCCTTCACTGTTATTTTTACTAGGTCCACATTTCTCATTAGTCCTACATCTTCTCCCGTGAAATCCCAGACTTCTGCTTTTACAGTCTGTTTCAATTCTTTAGGTAATTAATCAGGGTTAAATAAAGCATAAGCTTCAGTAACCTCATTTTCTCTATTAGCCATAGTCGTTTTGTACAGTACGTTTTCATCAGGGGTCTCAAATGCTATACCATCAGGGGTACAGAATATAGTGCAATTCATTTTGTACAAATCCCTACCTAACAAATACACAGGACTTGTATCGCACACAACAAAGCGGTGCATTTCAGAGAATTTCCCTATGCTAACTTTCACTGGTTCTGTAAGATACGTTTTAATCTGTCTGTTGGATACACCAACTACTTGGATTGTTTCATCCGAGAGAGGAAGATTCTTAATATCAGCTGACCTAACAGTTGATCGAGTAGCACCAGTATCTAATAGGAAAGTAATATTCCCATTATTTACCTTTCCATCCACAAATGGGCCTGCCTGGTCTACTTCTAGAGTTGCGCCAAGTACACACTCTTCTTCTTCCCTTCGGCACCGTCAATAACCTTCTTTTGACTCACTCTCATCGCATTGTAGCCAATACTGCGAAACAGCGCCAGCACGCGGATGCTTTGTTACCTGTTCTTCGTTGTAGAATCCTGTCTCATTACTGTATTTCTGTGAATTTTTGCTTTGTGGAAAAGGCGGTGTTGGCACCTGATTCTGTTGGGTAACAACCTGCTGCTGTCGCTGCGGTTGACCACTCACCTCATTCTGCACCTGTGGATTCAATGATGCATTTTCATTATTAGTACTTGGGGGAAATTTACACTCGGATTTCCAATGCCCTATTCTTTCGCAATTATGACATGGCCATTTCTTTTTAGCTTCTTCTATATTAAAATTTCCCAGGAGTGAATTTTGGTCTGGGTCCTGTATTATTTGTTTGTTCCATTAGCTGAGCTTCCTGTCTTTCTGCTACCTTTACTTGTGCCCATATAGCTTTCTCTTTTAATTTTCGCTGTTTGGCTTCAATCTCATCACTAAAATATTTTGCATGTCTTAATACTTCATCTATTTTCTTATTTTGCCAATCTACAGTATGTTGCTTGATCATTTCACTAATTTCTGGACGTAGACCATATACAAATCTGTATACAAAATGGCTCAAATCCTTTTCACTCAAATTTTCATCACCACTGAATTGCTTAAAGGCCAGGATTAATCTCTCATAATACGCGTGTACTGACTCCTTACTCTCCTGATGAGTCCTGTCAATTTTTACCCAATCAGTTTCTTTGGGAGGTACTTTATTTTTCAGAAAGGCAATAACCTGTTCATATTTCTTCATAACTTCTGGGTCAGGGGCTCCTGTCTTTGGATCCCTAGGGTATTCTTGTGTAGGCCAATTTATCATGAGCTTGCACTCTGTCCATAGATCTGCTGGCACTATTATGTCAAATAGACTGTTAAGATCAATCCATAATACTTTAGATAATTTCACAAATCTATCCACTTGTCTATACCACTCGACAGGCTTTTCGCGTAGTCGAGGGAAATCATTGGTAAATGACAAAATATCTTGCCTAGTCCAGGGGACATGTACATAGCCTTCACCTGGAATTTCTCTCATAGGGCATTCTGTCACTGCTTATTCTTTTTCTCTTACAGGGAAAGCTGCAAAAGTTTTATCTGGGGCATCATCTCGTTTTCGGTACCACCTGCTCCTCCATTTATCCACATCTCCCCATTTCCTTAACAAAATAATTATATCCTTAATCTGATTTATTCGTCCTGTGGTGTTCGAATTTTCAATCTCTTTTTCAGTGAAATCTACTCGATATTGTTTTTGTAAAGCCTTCACCTTTTCAATATCTGTACCCATTTCATTAGCTACTTCTTCTAATATTTCATGCAGATTTTTGCTCTCCAAGTTATACTTTTGCACAGAAATAGTAATTCCTCATCCTGATAAGTTTTCAACTTCTCTGTGGGGATAGTTCCTACTATTAATTCTTCCAGAACCATTCTCAGCTTGGCCACATCTATTGATTGAGATGCTCTGTCTTTTCTCTGTAAGCTCCTCAACCATTCACTTAATTCTTTTGAGGAAGGACCTACTGGTTTTTCTCCATTGTTTTGTTCTAGGTCTTTTGGAGTCTCTAATACTGATTCCATAGTCATTGTATGTCTTTCTGCTATATTTGGGCTTAACATCAGGTTTCTTGGAACATTTGGCTCAATTGTACTTACTGTTTGTCTCTATGGGTTTTGTCTGAATTTAGCTTTGGCCTTTCAATCTGTTTATTACTGTTATAAGGGACCGTCAGACAATGTTCACTACCTTTCTCTTTGTCAAAGATAGGCATGCAGGACCTATTGTCACAGGAACAGTCCCAGCTTCTAAATTTTTAGTCAATTCCCTTCTCTTTTCAGTTAATTCTAAAGTTGTTTTTGCTAATTCTGCTGAGTTTTCACCACTCACTTTATCATCTGATTTTCTCTCTAACTCTCTGAAGGAATTATTTTTCTCTAGTTCTTGGGGTACTTGGTGTACTAATTTTAGTGTTTCGTAAAGTCACTCTCATTGGGGCATTTGGTGTCAACATGTTAGATTCTGGTTGATACGGGGTGGATTTTTATAAAACATGTCATCAAGAACATCATCCTCCAATTCATGCACTCCATACCCTCCTGATTCTATATTATGTCTTTTTTCCGTACATTTTCTACCTCCGACTTCTTCAGCATTTCTTACAGGAAACAAACCATCAGTCATACTGGCATTTCGCCACCTCCTCATTCTGTCATCATGACTTTCATGTCCATATCTACCAAACATATATCTATATCTTCCTCCACTCCTCTGTCTCTCTCTGTCATGCATCTCATCCTCCCATTCCGTTAATACTTCAAACTGTGTTGGTCTAGGTCTTGGTTCTAGATTCATCATTTTCTCTCTCCAATTTCTCAAAACCGCTAGATTAAACGAACCATGCTCTGGAAATGGCAAAACTCCATCATCCTGTGTATATTTTACCCAATTGTCTAACCAAATACAAGTATGATATCCGTTTTTCGCTACCATAAAGAATGCGGTTGTTTTTGGTGGGGGAAGCAACTGTCCTTCCCTAGTCACAATCGGTTTATCCTTTTTAAACATTTTCTTGATTTTCCCAAACGAGGACTTTTTCTCCTTTTCAGGTGGATCGTAATACATCATTTTGTCTATTCTGTCTATCGCTAGTTTTCTCCTACGACTATCCTGTTGTTTTAACCAATCGTAGCGCGACTCACACTAACGCACCAATCCAGAGCGTTGACGTCACCCTGTAATTCTCCAATCCTAGCGCGGCGTACACTAACGCACCAACCAGGAGCGTCTACATTTTCTTACTGTCAGCCAATCCCAGTGCGACTTTTCTGACGTCAGCCTTACTCGCTGTCGCGGCTCTCACTCCTACTCCTGTTGACCCCTCCTGTACAAAAATTTTCTCGGTAAGCACATTACGTTCTTCAAATTTACAAATCTGTTAGTAACTACATAAAAACGCCACCATTGTCTGTTTTGCTAACCAAGAACAGTTTATGACCTTTCTCACAAGAATTCCACCTTTCCCGAGAGCAGCGCTTACCTCTGCCCTCCTACAGAATCGTTACTTCCGTTGATAAAGTAGCACATCCCTCTACCTTACCCTTCTAACAAGCATCAGTTTAACCGATTCTCCATAATTAAGACACCTAGTTGGAGACGCAATGCTCCTGAGAAATAAAACCAAAGTTTTACAATTATCCTGAATGCCTTTTCATTCACGCACTTTCGTACAGAAAATGTAGTACATTCACACAGAATTCTGCCTTTCCAGAGAACAGCGAACAGTCTGTCCTACTACAGAATTATAACACTTGTTAACAAAGTAGCACTTCCCTCTACTTTACCCTTCTACCAAGCTTAGTTACCAAGCTTAGAGAACACCTATTACCTTTCCAGTTATAAGCGTAATTAGAGTGCCTTTTGGACTCCTGGTACCAAAATTTTCACAGGTGACCTTCGCTACCATACACTTCTCTCATACAGAAATGTCTAATGGCAACACACGACGATGTTACCAAATAGAACCCAGACAATGCGTCGTGCAACTCCAATCGTTACACGTTTTCCCTGTGTACCTACAGGGCAACAACAATTCCGTCTTTCCCGAGAGCAGCGCTTACCTCTGCTCTACTACGGAACGTTACAAACTTCCGACTTCCTACATCCCAGAACCCGTGCAAACAACATAGAACTCAATGCGACTCAACATAGAGTGTTAAAACATAAACCAAAACCAATCAATAATCAATCATCAATAAGCAATGTGCAAGCAATAATCACCAAACCAAAACAACAAAAACCATCATCCTGCTACCAGAAAAACTGTTGCAGCGCGGAAACCTGAGTAACGGGGAAAAGGACGAGACCCGTACCCATTTTATCCCTTTGTCACAGATCAGACATCACACTAACACATACAGTCATTGGTGGGGCCCATAACACCAACATTCACACATTACTTCACACTGGTCTGCACTTACAGGAGAGATGAGGGGTTCAAGCGCTGA
Source organism: Triturus cristatus (assembly GCF_964204655.1). NCBI lineage: Eukaryota > Metazoa > Chordata > Amphibia > Caudata > Salamandridae > Triturus > Triturus cristatus. The sequence goes on along the minus strand of NC_140586.1, from coordinate 760,097,637 downwards.
CATGAAAGGAATACCTTATAACCTATAGGAAGAAAAATTATATTACATATCTATAGATTAATATCCTTACTCCTACAGATCTCAATCCTAAACATCAAGGCACTCCTCCCACGTGATCAATGGATCATTTAGTTGGATTGGTTGATGGTAATTTAGAACCAGCTAAAATACATTTCAAGATTTCAATCTTACCTCCCTCAATAAATCACAAACGCATTTTCTTGTTAATCAATAATTGTTTATCTATTTGTCGCAAAAAGGTTACGTTTGCATTTAGAAAGTTTTATAAATTTTTATGTAAATCACAGAACACCATATTTACCTAATCTGGCTATCGGGCGTCCTCTAAGTCATCAAATTAGCCGTCAATCAGTCAATAGCAGATCAGAATTCAAAAGTTCTTCATGCAGCCCGCTACAGTCCCCAAGAATGGGCAAGGACCAGAGACATGCGAGCATCTATCAGTGCCCATAAATTTTATAAAGTTCGCAGTCCATCAGGAAAATGGGCAGCATTCGGACTGTCAAAGATTCAAGAACGCAACAGTCACCCTAGATAGTAGCATCGCGTAGCGTCACCGTAGTCTTCATCAGCAAAAGGGAAGGGAAAGTATGCGCAATTCTCTCTATTCTATCACCATTCCTATAATAAAAGTAAGGTTAAGATGCAACAATTTACAAACTTTGAGCATTTCTGATTGGTCGGTTGAGATCGTCTGGTGAGGTTTTGCACAGTTTGGGGGGTTATGTCATAGTTCAGTTTATTCCGGTTTCTTTGTAAACGTCCATTGTCCTGTCACTTGGCTGTTTTCCCACAACTGCCTTGTTCGGGAACACTAAGGCACGGGTCATGACGAGGACGCAAGAACAAAATGTCGCACCGGCGCACTTCACCCCAACCTAGTGGAACGGTGGCCATCACGTCGTGTCGCGTCAGCGGCCATTTTGATTTTAGGCCCAAAGGACAACTTAAGCGAAACAAACACAAAAGAGTAATTCATTCATAGAAATAATTAATAAAATGTTAACCCCTTACTAATCTCTCTATGTGCTTGTATTTATCTAGCGTATAGCGACATTTAAAGCGTTCATATTCACCCATTTGATGTAATCTTGGGCAACATTACGAAAACGTCACAAAAGCCACATGTCATGCAATATTCTATTTAATACATATACTACGTTTAGTATGCGTACGGAATTTAGTAGTAACGATTATTAGGCATGCAAAAATGCAAATCCAACGTATATCTCGTATAATAATAAGGTTGATTAATACACATGCAAACTCATTTAGTAATATTATAATTAATAGATTATATAATTCATGCAGAATAGGGGGGGTATACAAAATGTTGTACTACCCGCTCCATCATGTTTACCCGCTATAACCCCTGGTCAGCTCAGCAACAGTGATAACTGCCTGACCTTAAGATGGTGGCTCTCCTCTTCGTATGTGTGCTGAACATCCTGCATTTTGAGCAATCATGAAAGCAATCAGCATCTAGCTATTTATTATATGTGCTTTCCACAACGGCTATCTGCTTAACCACCTACGGACATCATATTACTCCTCGGCCTCCCCGGACTCACTCTTAAGCACTGCCTGACTAGATGGTGACATTACATGCTTCATGGAAGCCCTCCTCCCTACAATCCATGCTCTAACAGGTGTCGTGAGCATTGGAGGCGGCCGTAAATAGCGCTGGGCATATTCATCCGGAGCGCAGGGGATACTACAACAAGGCCACAGTAAAGGAGGACCACAATTATATCGGCCCGCCTGATCCCAAAATGGCGGGTGACATCCCTCACACAGTAGGCATGCAGGAGGCTTCCCTTCAGTCCTAGGAGGGTTCAAATGACTGAAGCAAGGCTCCCTGATATGTCATAGGCAGATGGGAAGGAAGGCTCAGGATCAGTGCTACACAGGAGCACATAGCCACTGCCTGACCTTAAGATGGCCGCCCTCTAACATTATTTCCTCAAATGGGGTCCTCTATTTCAGACATTAATCGTACTGGATAGACGCTCTTTGTTAATCCCCATCACTTTTCAGCCATATAGCCTTGGGCTGACACTGATGGGATGGAGCCATGTGGGGGGACCCGATGTACTGGAGCTTCTGCAAGACTCTGAAGTTGCTGTACTCTACCCCCAATCTTCCTAAAGTATGTCGCCTGGGCTCCTCATCTTAAAGACTTCCCCCTAGGACCCATTTTCAAGCAATTTCTAAAAAGACGCCGAGATAACCCAGCACGGTGGCTCAATTTTGGCACTGGACTTAGTGACTGTTTGATCCCAGCTGGTTTTTGGACACGCTTACTCAGCTTTTTCAGCCCCTGCCTGTCCACCAGAACCGATCAGCCTCCCATCCCCTTGTTCCTACTCCCCTCCCCCATTCCCTCTATCCTCTATTGGTGACTTGTTCTTCTATGTCTGATTATGCAACTGTTACTAATGTAACTATGCAAACTGTTGCTCTTATTGTTTATCCCTCACCGTAGTGACCTGAGCAACTTGGCTGATGACCGGTGGAGCTGCTAGACAGCTATAGAGGAGATCGGCCCTGGTTCTCCCCCTCGCCCTTCACCTACCCAGATGGACATTGGGCACAGTTCTCCTCATCTCCCTGCTATTGTCACATTCCTCCTCCTCCCTCTGATGAATTTTCCGTAACATTGTTTTCCTTTCCTATGTTTTGACTATGCTCCTGTAACAGATGTAACTTGTAACTTGTAATCTCAGTTATCCTCATGTAAAGCGCTCTGATACCTCCGGGTCTAGCCAGCGCTATATAAAACTCAAATAAAAAAATAAAAAAAACCATAAGCTTAAGACAAAGAGTCTGCTGTTCCTAGGGAGTTGGAAGGAGGAAAGGGTGTCAGACCACGTCGGTATGGCAGTTGTTGGTAGGTGCTTGACAGGACAGGGTAGTTAGTGCTCGTCCAGGAATAGCGCCATGCTTCATCATAGGGCAGCTCCTCGTTGGGCCGGCGCTACAATGCCCAACGGGCCCCGCAGGGGGGCTCTTTGCCAGGGATCTTCTCGGTTTTGCCGTTGTGAAGCTAGATGGTTTATGTGAGGGCAACCCATGTGAAGTGAGTAGAGGTGGGACTGTGTGGATGTGATTTAAAAATGTCTCCTGGATTCTCCAAAAGGAGTTTATGATGAAGCTTGACACCCCTCGGGTGTGTGAAGGCCCTTGCTCCTTATTGGCCCTATTCCTGGACGAGCACTAACTACCCTGTCCTGTCAAGCACCTACCAACAACTGCCATACTGACGTGGTCTGACTCCCTTTCCTCCTTCCAACTCCCTAGGAACAGCAGACTCTTTCTCTTAAGCTCATGAACCAAACAAATCATATTTCAATGGCCCGTCTTACAAATGACGGCACAATCCCATCACTAATTACAATTTTCTGGAAGCTTGAAACATTATTATATTGATGCCTTCAAAAGAGAGCACATGCCCTGCAAACCATAGGCAGCCAAGTCCCTCTAACCTCTGTCACTTTATGTCAAACAATAATCCACTGACACCGCAAGAACGTTAACACTCAAATGTGGCACAACGCCGGCACCTCAACTTCATACTAAACTGAATATTTTAGTATGATAACCTGTTCAGGATATTACCTTCCACATACTTCTTTATGCAAGTGCCTAACGCATGATATTTCTCTACTTTTAATTAGAAATATGGTAGGACATGACAGAAAATTGCTCTCAGCCATAGCTTCTACCAATAGAAGGTATACATTAACATACACAGAGCGAGCTATTGCTTCTTACAGGCATCTTTGCTTGTTTTTCCGGCAGTAGCAGCATGTAAATTGGGCTGGCACCGACTCAAACAATACAGTGTTTTGGAGGTCAGAATGGCTTCATTCACGACCTAGCTGGAGCCAGCGCGTTTTCTGTAGCTGTATCTGTCACCTGTCTCATGAGTGCGATCTGTTATCTTGGGCGTCTTGGTGTCTGAAATGTAGATTTATTGGCGAGTTAACTGAATGAATGTCAAGTCTTTGCCAGTCGTGAATGGGGCTCACCTGGCGTTTACAGCTATGTGTATCTATAACGTGAGCTGATTCTGAAAGGGCTAGGGATACATACATAATGGGGCTCCCCCACAAAAAGAATATGGAGGAAACAATCCCCTTTTTCGTCTTGTTGCGTGCCTCACTCAGAAATGGTGCAGGGATTCTCATCACTCTAGGCAAACTGACATTTTGCCACTGCTGCGCTCCCCATACATAGAAAAGAGCGAATTCTTGTGCTTTTCATGTTATTTGGTGTCACCATTAGGTGGAAGCAAGGCCTGCTGCTTTTGATCACTTTATGAAAGTACCGACCCTGGATTTCTCATGCTTTTACGAGACTAGTGGTAAATTTGTAAAGGCAGGGGCACCCAACTTCAAATGAACACAAGAACAATGTAATCGATGTACATTACCCATTATGAATTAAAGTAAACAAATATTAAAAACGTTTTCTGAGTTACTGTTGTCTTGTATGGCATCCAAGTTCTCTACTAACTGTTAGGACTTGAGTAGTCACATTGAAACCGCCCTCTGGTGACAGGCTGGACAGCCTTCCCTCGACCCTAACCTACAATTATAATTTTCCACTGGGGACACTAGGATGCGAAGAGCTTCTAGGGTCTTTGATTGCAAAGGGGCGGTAAGGGGTGTTGTCCCAGTGGCAAATGTGAGTGGACTCTCAGAAATAAAATAAAAAATAAAAAAAATAAAAGAGGGAGGGCTCCATGTGGCCTGCACACTCACCAGACTGTAGATTATCCTCTGCTGATACCAGTGGCTGTCTTTGAGAAACCAGACCTGATCCTTTTAAATGAGGATTCATGAACCCCACCAGTAGGTCAAGAGGGGTTCCCTCTCTGTGTAGCGCTCTGTGCTGCGATTCCCTCTGGGCAGCCGCTAAGTAGAGGAGAGGGCATTCGACTGCCTCTTTAAATTCCTTGAGCCATCTCACAGGTTAAGCTCTCTGTCAGCATGTCTAATCCCCACCAGGGCAGAACCCCTCCCTAGTTTGAGTCAGCGCACACTCATAATTAAAATACTGCTCTCTCACACTTGACCGCGCATAACATCCCTGCCTTCTGAATGCCGACTCATACAGGATTCCCCTCACTGGCACACGAGCAAAACTGAGGGGTCAGCCACTCTCTCATTTACCATTGAATCACCCAAAGGTATTCATCTGATCACCATTTCTTGTGGGCTCTCTCCCAGCACAGCTAATAGACCCTAGAGAGGAAACCATTCCTCCACCTAGGGTGCCTGGTTAAAGTACAAAGCCCTACTGCTCAGCGACTTTATGTTCACTTGGACAAATATCTGCCTGACCTCACCCAAACAATACCTTGCTTAGTTGTGCACAATTCATTCACTTTACCTAATGGTTTTGGAGATCACAGTCTCCTGAGAGGTTGACATAGAACAGCCAAGGGACCCAGATATCAGGAGTCCTGCAATGAGAGTCTTCATCGATTGGTCTGTTAAATTGTCTTTCACAGTTTGCTTCCACCCACAACAGCATACAGCATGGGCCAATTGGTCAGATCATTTCAGCTATAGGCTCTCCTAGCTGTGAGTGACAGCATCTCACCAAAGCATACATGGCTATCCACAAACAAAAGAGTTTTCTTTGATGCCAAAACTTGTGAGCCAATGGTTCCTTTTATTGACTGCTTTCTATCTTTTTTTAATTTTGCGATGGACAAGCATTTCCCAACATACTACTACGGGGTCACTAGCTTCCCCACAAGCACACTACACCCCGCAGGGGCATTGCTGTTATTAGTTTACCATTTTATAATGGCTAGCTGCCATATTGGAGTAGCAAACTAATAATAAAATATGGCAACAAAGATTCCGAGATGGCTTCGTTTGTGTGCACATGCACGGGTAGCAAACTTTGAATATCTTTAGCATATTTTATCACTGCTTGCCATTCCAATATGGTCTAAGTGTCTTGTAAATGCATTTGCCATTTTGGAAAGCTAAAGAATTATAAAATGTGCAAATAAAATAAGTCAAAGGTGGCCACCTGGGCGTGTGTGTATGCAAGGGTAGCCATATTTGAAAGAATTTTACCATCCTCTGTCATTGCTTTACTGTTCGAAGATATGTTCAGCACATCACCAATCTTGGAACAGCAAACAGATAATAAAGTGTGGGAAAAAGCAGTCTAAGATGGCAGCCTTTGCACATGCACTGACAGAGTTAGCCTATTGGCTTTGGCAATCCTTGCTCAAAATGTTAATACTGTTGCTGCTGAAAGCTAAAGCTCCTCATTCAGAAGACCACTCAAACAATTATGATCAGGATTTCCTATTTTCGCCTATATTGAGGGTGGAGCAAATAGAATGGCAGATTTATTCAAGAGGGTGATTGGACAGAACGAGATGCTCTTTCAAGTTTCCATCTGAGTGGAGAGCATCTATGTGAATGCGCTCGTGATTTAAACATTATAAACAGGAGCACTTGAACAAGAATTAAATTCCTTTCATCTAGGCTTGGTATCATAGCACACCCGCTAGGGACCAGTGTGAAAAGCTACTAGTTGACCATCTACAAAACGGAATTTAGTTGTACTTTCTATCCTGACCCATCCTATAGGTTTGCATTTCTTCTCAACCCCATCTAATAGGAGTGTAGATTCTGAACTGTATTTCTTAGTCAGTTCAGTTCAGTTCATGAAGCTTTATTCGGTTCATAACATATGATGACCATAAAAGCGCACAGCAAAACACAGAAATACAAAGATACATACTAATAAAGAAACACATTTAAAAGATCATACTTTTCCTATAATAAATAGATTTACAAATAAAACTTGCAGTATAAAAACATATATCAGGGGAATTCATATTAAAAAGCAACCTCATTGCATCTTCCATATTAAAAATACCATATTTTAAAAACATAGGTTTTAAAAATGTAATCCTTACATTCAAGAACAGAGTGCAAATAAGCATAAAGTGCATACTGCTTTGTTTGGAGTGTCCATCGCACGGGCAAGGGCCGACGGGATATCTTTTTTGTTGGGGGAAGGCCACCAAGACATGTGCCATTCCTAACCTTAATCTGGTTAGGACAAATCTATGCACTGGGCGGGTTACCATGATCAAGTACTGCTGAAAACCCTCATTTTCAGTATATTTATTATATAGTTGAACAGTAGTAGAGGGACCAGACTCAACTAAACGTTTTTGGGTTCTAGACACCAAAAAGAATTTTTTCATGTCGTGTTTGACTAGAACTCGTGGGGAAAAAAAATCCAATAACAAGTTCAACCCAAAAATAGCCTGATAGCTCTCAACAACATATTTGAGCCATGGGATTTTCATACAGTTATCTAATTTAAGACAGTCCTTGATAACGAGTTGGTTGAACTCAATCTCTTCCTTATGCCAGATTGCTTTGTAAAGTGACAAAGGCCTAAGTGAAACAAGGTCACTCAAATAGGCAGCCCCAACCTCTTTGTGAATTAACTCTGTTGAGGCAGAAGCAGGAAGACACATTAGTTTCTTGAGGAAGGTGTTTTCTTCCCTCTGAAGACAACCAACATTAGAGTAACCCCACAACCCTGCCCCATATAGGGCAATGGAGACACTTTTGGCCTTGTATATCTCCATCATATCTCTTATTCGTCTATCCCCTATTTTTGCGGCAAATTTAAATATGCCATAGGAACTTTTGGCCATTTTAGTTCTTACACTCATTAAGTCCTGGGCCCAACTACCGTCGCCCGAGAAAGTGACACCCAAATAGCAGAAATTTCTTACTTGCTGCACTTTCACTCCTTCTATAAAAAAGGCATGATTCTTACTAGTCTTAGCCCCACAAATCATAATATGAGTTTTACTTTTATTTATCAATAGCTTCCTCTCCCCTATAAATTCGGAAAACCGATCCATCAGGCGCTGCAAACCTATAGGTGTCCGAGATAGGAGCACAGCATCATCCGCATAAAGCAGAACTGGCACACTAATCCCGGCAACCTGAGGAGCATCAGCCTTAACTGTTTTCAGGATGGTTTCCACCCCATTAATAAATAAAATAAACAGCAATGGGGCGAGGACACAGCCCTGTCTAATTCCTCGTTTCACGCTTAAATTCGGGGTACACTCCCCATTGACCCCATATCGAACGCTTGCTTGCATCTTGTTGTATAATCTAGCAAGGAAGAAAATAATTTCCTTGGGAGTGCCTAATTCTAACAAGACTGACCAGAGAAGCGGATGATTAACTAGGTCAAAGGCGCTACTTAAATCGGCAAAGCAAAGATACAGATTGCCACGCATAGCCTTGGTATACTTGCCGATTAAAAGTTCTAAGTTCAAGCACTGATCCAAAGTCCCACGACCCTTTCTAAAACCGTATTGGAAGTTGGCGAGAATCCCATTCTCCTCTGCCCACGCTTCCAATCTAAACAACAGCATCCTGCTCATAATCTTCACCGATGAGTCCAACAGGCTAATCGGTCGATAATTACAAGCTAAAGCCTTATCCCCCTTCTTGTAGATAGGGACAATAATTGAGTCTCCCCATGTGGGTGGAATCAAAGTGGTTACCGCTGCATTGAGGACCAAGGTAAGTATTGGTCCCCAAATCAGCGGTTCGGCCTTATAAACATCAATAGGGACTCCATCGGGCCCCTGAGCCTTTCCCCCCTTGCTAGCTTTGATACTACATTCCACCTCACCGAGAGAAATGTCTAGTGGAAGCATGGGCCAATGCCTTTGCTTGTTGCCAATCGAGACATTATCTTGAAAAATAGATGAGAAATGGGAAACCCAAGCCTCACTCCCCACATGAGATGATAGTTGGGGGATTATATCATTGTGTAGGAAGGGTGAATTAATAGTAGACCAGAATAAACGGCTATCCAGGGTTTCTGCCGCCTGTGTTAAATTATCCCAGGCTTCCTGCTGTAGTTCTTTTTTCCTTCTAGTAAGTGCCATTTTGTAATCATATTGTAAAAGTGTGACTTGATTCTTATCCCTTGGGGTAAGGGCTAACGCTTTTTTAAGTTGGGAAAAAAGGGCTGTGCAAGCATGGTCAAACCAACCCTTGCCCTTACCACTCATACCCGGCTTTTTCCCCGTAAATATATTATTAATAATCGTATTGATATTAATAAAATTAGTCACAACAGAGGTAGATGAACACCCTGGTGTTAAAATGGTATTAATATCTTCCAAATTTTTGGATATGATTATAGGCACTACTACTGCAGATTTTTCCCCTTTCCACCTAAGCCTAGTTCCATTTACTCTATGCGGCTCAAGGTTAGCTATGATTCTTGGCGCCGTCTGGTCTCTACATTTCCATGACTCAATTTGCATGGTAATACAATTGTGATCACTCAGGTTGGAGGCGTCCTTTACCTTGATCGAACAATGGGGCACTAGACTAGATGAAACTAAAATATGGTCTATGCTAGAACTGGCGTTCCTCCCAGTAAATGTGGGAATAAAATGACCACTGGCCTCTACATCAGGCCTCACCAGCTCTAAATCATAAGTTGCCATTACACTATTAATAGCCTCCCCATAGGTATTATGTGGGAAATGAGGCGTATATTCGCCACTATTATTTTGTACCCCACAGGCCCTAGAGGAGGACAAACTGCATATTGTAGAGTTAAAATCACCTAACCAAATAAGAGTAAGAATGCATTTTGCTTCTGCTACAAGCTTCATGAGGGCACTATCAACCTCAACTATTACTTTGTGCCGGGAATTGTTAAAAATATTGTTATAGAAATTTATTAAAAGTGCTTCTAAACTTCTGGTAGTCGCACCCAGAGAATTTGGGAATGGGTACCAACTGTTAAATGTTTAACAACCGTCAGCTTAAGGTCTACTGATATAAGAAAAAGCAGACCCCCCTTAGCTCTTCCATGTCTAGACTCTGTAGCATCTAAGCTATAACATATATAACCATCAAAGCAGGGTTTAGCAGTACACCAAGATTCTTGGAGACAAAGAATATCATGTGATCTAATCAAGACCTCCCATCCCAGGTTGTTTTCCTTAGAGGCTCAACCGGCTATATTCCAACTAGCAATAGAGATACCCCTGTGGGAGCAGTTATTAAGCTCATCTTGGGCAGTATTAGAGATGTCTCCATCACAGCATAGTTCCTTCACAGTCACACCCAAGCTTCTAGCTACATCATTAGTCAATTCCAATTTACCCCCAATGACATTTGTTACTACTGATCCACTCGTAATGGTTCCCAGGTTATCATTAATCTGGGGATCCTCATGAGCTAATTTTAACACATTAGATTGTTTAGACAGACCAGTAGAAATAACGGTCGCCTGGGATCTGAATGTCTTCTGATGTCAGTCATTCTGATCTAAGGAGCTCAGGGATTGGTATCTATTCTGAACAGGGATTTCAAAAACTAACCCGTAATTGGGGGGAAATAATCTATTTCTATTGATGGTATGATTTGAAGGGGGGGGGCTCTATCCCTGTTAGTAGCATGGGGCGATTTACTAAGATGGTTGTAAAAATAGCCCAAAGGTCGTACAGTTATGTCAGTCTCATTCTGTGATATAGAGGCTGCTCTTAACAAGACCGTTGCAACATGCTGAGGGTGTTGGAAATTAACAATAACACAGTCCCCCCTACATGACTTTCTTGTATTTCCAATCCAGCTAACCCTTCTTGTAGTTATAATTTGATCAAAGAACTTAGCCGGGAACCCACAGTGCCTATTTAGCCAAAAAGTTGTTTTATTTTTTAGTGAGTCCTGCGACTCTGAGGAGGTACTAGTTCGGCCAAGACCTAAGGAGGGGACATTGGATAGCACAACAACGTAAGGTGCACACTCAGGTGGGAGGTCTACGGATCGGTTGTTGTTAGGTGCAGCTTCCCTAACTGGTATAGCAGTTATTACAGGCTCCTGCACAGTACTGCTTGTATTACAAGCCTGTAATTCGCTCCGGCTTCCCGGTGCAGGTGCTACTTGGACCTGCGTCGCCCGGCCACCTGCTCGTGTACCTAGTGTAGCTACTTGCACAGAACAGGCGCTTTTGTTAATCGGTTTAGGGGCAGTTTCAGTTCTAGGACCCTCCTTCACAGAAGGCCCAAGATGCTCCATCTTAATCGTAAGCCTGTCTAGGGGAGGCTCACAGCATCGGGGGCCCAGGAGCGGAAAGAACACGGAGCAACAAGCAGCAGGACCGCAGGTGGGGACACCAACCGCAAAACATCAGGCAACTGCTCCGCCGAGGGAGCCTCTTCTGTTTAAGCGCCTCCTGGCGCGAACCCAGCCGTAATTGGCCGCTGTGCAGCCTGGGAGCTGTAGTCTCCCCCTGTCGTGGCCGCGCTGTGGAGTGGAGCGGCGTCAGGAAGGACAGGGGAGGCTCACAGCATCGGGGGCCCAGGAGCAGAAAGAACACAGAGCAACAAGCAGCAGGACCGCAGGTGGGAACACCAACCGCAAAACATAGTCTTCTCGTCCCACGATACACTTGTGGGCATATTAGCAAGGGCGGTATCGCCGCTTTAGAGGCAATTTTTGGCGCTAAAGCGGCGATATTTTTATAGCCTAAGCTGAAAGCAACTGTTTTGGTGCCGCTTTGCATGTCAGCAATATTTATCGCTAATGACATGCAAAGTGGGCATTCCTCCACACAACACTCGCTAACCCAGCTTCGGGATATTAGCAAGGCTGCACAAGACTCATGATGCGAGCTTGAAAGCCGTGATAAGCCCCCTTTATCGCAGGTTTTTAACACCTGCAAAAAATACAACTTAGCCATCCTTAACATGGGAGGTGGATTGCATGGCTGAGTCCATGTCTGCCTATCAGCAAGGTTTGCAGTATTGCAGGGAAATCATCGCTTGTTTTCTCGCGATACAGCATGTTATCACGGCTATCACTGGATTTAATATCGCCTTGGAGATACGCATTGCTAATAACGCGCTATCTCGGCGATAAAATCCAGCGATATCCGGCGATAAAAAAATGAGCGTTGCTAATATGCCCCTTGCTGTGAAAACATGGAAAACTCTATAGGACACTCTGTATTACAAATAGTGCCCCAGGAGTGCAATGGGCATGTGCACCCGCTTTTAGCATTACTGGGGCAATACAATTACGGAAGATGCCATAGATGCTGCGCAGTCCCTCCTGTAACACCGATGGCACTGGGGCACATGTAGGGCCAATGCTATCATGAGAGGTGTTCCCTCATTTGCATGCAGGCATGGCCCCATGCAAATGAGGGAATCACTTTGCCTCTGCACCCACCCATGCCTAAGTACGGAGGGGGTCACAGAGGCAAATATGCCCCTAAAAGGCATACTGTCAGTGGGCCCCTGTGGGCAGCCCTCTAGAGGAGTGGAAGAGGGGTCCCTGAGACATCCCCCTGCAGGTGGGTGCAGCCACTCACTGCACCCACCCTATGAAAGTGCAGGAAGGTTGCCGCCTGCACAGAGAGTGGTTTTCAAACAGCTTCTCCGTATTTCACTGAGCGTGCTGCCTCCAGGTCAGCGCGAGTTCATAGCTGCCCCGCGGGGAGTGCTTTCATTGTAGTAAGGCGCAGTGTCGCAGTTTGTACATGCTACACCACCCCTAAAAGTGCACCCTGGAGCAAACAAGGACAGTGCCCCCTATATGTAATATGAGTCCTGAAGGCCAGGGTACGTGTTTGTCGTCCACTTTCTAAATGCAAGCTCTCAGACAGCTTTTACATTTGCCATTTCCCTTAGCAGGAATTCATTTAAGCAGCACGGTTCACAAGTTCAGTGTTCAGGCACTCTGCTGCTGGTCATCTTTCTTGTGACCTATTCTCTGCTAGTAAAGGCCTGTTTCCCCAAGCTCAGATTGCAGTTTCCCATGTTCTGTGTTATTCTTGCTGTTTCCGGTCTCCTGTGCTTCTGCTCCATATCTTCAATGATCGACCCTTGCTTCCTGAGTCTCTAAAAACCTGGTGCAGCATTTTAGCACATTCACCTTCTATGGTCTCTCCCCAGTGCCCCCACTGCCCTATTTATTTTCTGTGCTTTCAGTGTTCCAGTTTGAGGTCAGTTCATAGAGCCCTCAGTTAATGCTCTAGTTTGCAGCATCTTTGTTGCCCTTGTTAAGTTTCTGTTAACAGTGCCTTCTTTTCTTACTCCAGTTTGCACCACATTTGGTGCCTTTGTTCACTTTCTGTTTGCAGTGCCTCAAGTTAATGCCCCAGTTTGCACCACCTTTGGTGCCATTGTTCACTTTCTGTTTGCAGTGCCTCAAGTTAATGCCCCAGTTTGCACCACCTTTGGTGCCATTGTTCACTTTCTGTTTGCAGTGCCTCAAGTTAATGCCCCAGTTTGCACCACCTTTGGTGCCATTGTTCACTTTCTGTTTGCAGTGCCTCAAGTTAATGCCCCAGTTTGCACCACCTTTGGTGCCATTGTACAGTTTCTATTAACTTTGCATAAAGTTAAAGCCCCAGCTTGCAGCACATTCGGTGCCCTCGTTCAGTTTCTGTTTACAGTGTTTAGATTCTTATTTTGAAAGCATGGTTAATTAAAAACCTTGCAATAAAAATGATAAAACAATACATTTGTATAAGAACAAGGTGCTGATGGAAGCTGATTGTACAAGGCAGAGATAGCTTAGATGTGCAAACCGCTGAGTTTAGGACAATAAAATCCAAAAGACTAATGTTACAAATTCAGTGCTAAAATTTCATAACATAAAACTCCAGTCGTAGTTACTATTCTGTCGGGCTGATGCCCCCTCGACAATACAGAAGCGACTGATCCACTTAAAATGCGCAATGTGATAGTACGAGGCTGTGCTAGAGTTTGAAAGAAAGTGGCAGTGCAATTAGAGTCTTGTGCAAAATGGGCCAGGATGCTGAATTCAGCCCGGATGCATTCTGCCTGCTAAATGGTTCATTTTCAGTATGTATCTTGTTCACAATAAAGTGGCAGTGCAAGCAGAGGCTTGTGCAAAAAGGGGGTCACAGCATGAAGCCCCAAGCCTGGTTACTATTTTGGTGTGCTGATAGGCCATGGAAAAACTACCCACTCCACCATTCAGAAGCACTTAATCCACTTAAAGTGAACAACATGCCAGTGCTAGACTGTGCTGGAGTTTGCAAACAAAGTGGCGGTGCAGTCTGAATCTTGTGCAAAGGGGGGTCGGGTGCCGGATTCAGCCCAGATGCGTTGCTGCCTGCTAGTGGTTGATTTTCAATTCAAAACTTGTTCACAGTAAAGTGACAGTACAAGCAGAATCTTGTGCAAAAAAGGGTTCAAGGTCATGGATTTGGCCCAGATGTTTTACCGCCTGTTAGATGGTTCATTTTCAGTTCTAGTCTTGTCAGATATTTCACTAGTCTACAATTTAGCTGAATGTGTGAGGGATTGAGGCAGGCTATAGTGGCCTGCCTGCATCGGCACAGCCCCCTAGCACTGAATGTTGGTTTTAATATATGGTGAGTACTTAGGTACACCTCAGATTGACTACTGGTGTATCCTTATAAGTCTCTAGCATATAGTACTAAGGTACCCAAGGCATAGCTACACCAGGGGCCCCCCATGGACTGAAGCATGAATTACGCCACCCATGGGAGACCACTCAAATTGTGACTACAGGCCTGCCATTGCAGCCTGTGTAAGCTGGTGCTAGCACCACTTATGACAGATATAAGTTTTCTTTTATCTGAGGTCACTGAACTTTAAAACCTATAAGTCACCCTTAAGGCATGCCTTTCAAACCTGAAAGCAGGGTGCTCAGTTATGTGTCAGGGTGACCCTGCATGAGCAGGACATCCCTACAATCCTTGGAGTCCATTCTCCCGGTTTATAAGCGCATCAGCCATTACGATACATAGAGTGGCCATGTGTCATGGTTAACTCCAAACTGGCTGCAACGAACCCTGGCGTGTTTCGTATAAAACATGTTAGAATCCTACCCCAACACCGTAAATGGTGTTTGGCGGTATGATTCCACGCACAGTGTGGCCCCTTCCGGGAAGCCCTCAGTGCTCCCGGTAACAGTCTTCCAGACCCAGACAGCAAACTATGGCTGCGCCGACCAGAGACCCGATTCTGCCCTTCTGCTGCTGAGCCAAGCTCGAGCAGGGGAAGGCAGGACAATAGGTTTCCTGTCACAGGGAGGTGTGACCACCAAACAGTGTATTGGGCCAGGGTGGGGGCGCTTGCCAGTGCCACAAGTCTGCTTTGAAGGCCACATTTGGTGCTCTCCTTCCATACTCAGTTGGAACCAGTTCAGGGAGCTGTTGGCTCCCGCTCTGGTGCGAAACTGGACAAAGGACATGGGAGTCTGCTCTCAATTGTCTGACCCTTCCTGAATTGTCCCAACCCTTTCTTTAGGGTACTGAAGGGCTCACCTGTGGGCGGTTTGTCATGGGATAGATTCAGATCTGAAAGCACTTCATCTTCAACCGTCCGGGCACTGTGGACTTCATTGGACTTCGCTTTGGGAACCCAGACTGCACCGGGAAGACTCCTCCTGCTCCTGGTCTCGTCGTCCTGCCAGTCCTCAGCGTCATCTGTGCCTGCGCTCCATACAGGTTCTTCTACAGGCCTGTGGACATCCAAGACGCCGGAAGGAATCTCCCTTGGAGTGAAAGAGTTACTCCCCTGCATCTGCAAGCACCGCAATAAAGCTGACCGGTATGCTTTTCCTGAGCTCCCACAGACTTTGAAAGGTTCAGCAACACAGATGGTGGTTCTGTAACTCCCTCGAGGCCTGCACTGTCTTCACAGCAAGTTTGAAGCCAGTATCTCTCGTTGGAACTGCTGGAGTAGGACCCCTGTGCACCCTGTCGACTTGTCAATGCCAAGGCTTGTTGACTCTCTTCTCCAGAGATTTTCAGGCTCCAAGAAGCTCCAGCCTCAAGCATCTCTTGCTACCAAGATCTTCATCCTCTGGACCGTGCACCTTCATTATTGGTGAGCTGCTTGAGGTCCTCTTGCAACTATTGTGCCTCTGGCCATTGGGTCCTCTTGAAGGAATTTGTTGGCTCCAGTGGGCTCCCCTGCTTGCTCGGGGCCTGCTCTGACTTACCTGCTCATGGTGAATCACTTGGACCTTGCTGGTCCCTACACTGCTCCTCCTTTGTGTACTATGTTTGGTGCCATTGCCAAGGCTTGTTGGTACTCCCGCTGGACACCGACCCCCTGGCTCTTGACATCCGATGTGGGACAGCTCGTGAATGGCTCCTGGTCTTTCAGAGCATTACCTATTCCTCACAGCTGCAGCTCCAAGGTCACCATCAACTCACCTGCATTTTCCGACATCGGTGGGCATTTGTCTTCCATGCCTCTAGGTCACTCCCGAGTGACATAGACTCTGTCCCCTCTGTTTGCAGGTACCTCTCATCCTGAATCCACCTTTGGGATCCATCCGACTCTTTCACCTTCTTCGCCAGCGGCATCTTCACTGAAATCCTCCATTGTGGTCTACAGCAGTTTCCAATGTCACTTTGCGCCTATGCACCTGGCTTCCCTGGTATAGGTATCCTGGTTCCCGGAGTATCCATGGGTGGGGTGACTCTCCAACCTTCCATCTTTCACAGGCTTCGTTCAGGGTCCTCTGCGAATGGTCCATCTTCTTGAAAGCTGCAACCGCGACGTACTCATTGACTTGTATTGAGCATGTGGTTGTGTTCCCACTCTGCACACGGCCTCCGTGGGGTTCTTGGGTACTTACTATGGGTGGTTCCTTAAGTCCCTGGCTCTTCCACATCTTCTGCATCCAGTGGTTCGCATTCCACTTTATTAGGATATAGTTTGGCCTCCTCCTGGGGACCACTGTGCATTTGTGCTACGTAAGTGTTCTATTACTAAAGTACTGTGTGTATTGTGATTATATCCCTGGGTAGGAGATATTGCAATGTGTTAGTGAGTGTTTATAATAAATACATCTTTTTTATAACTACACTGTGTGTTTCGTTTACACTTAACCTACACTGTATGATTAGTACTGGTAAAACAAGTTGCTTTACACTCCTACTGGACTAAGCCTGAAGGCTGCTCTCCACAGCTACCACTTAGAGAGCTTTCTAAGGTTGTCTAAGACCACTAAAATCACCATAAGGGTTGTCTGTATTAGTGCAGGGTGCTATACTTACATAAGTGAGCACCATATATTAATCCAGCCTCCTACAATATAGCTTTCTGATACTCCAAGTTTAAATCACATGTGCAGATTTGCACTACCATAGATTATGGGGATAGTCTGCAAAGTCGACAAGCCTCTCTGCTGACAGGGTGTTTCCATTGAGGCAGATATAAAAGTGATGGTAGACAGCCCAGATGATATTTCAGAAAATATCTTTTGGTCTGGGCTTTGATGCCTGCTCCCAGGTATGGTTGATGTGCTAGTGTCCCATAGGATGATATTGTGAACCAGGCATGTAATTGGGTTGAGAATACCTCTTCATCAGCCAGTAGGCAGGTGCACTTGATTCTTCTGTTAACAGTGGCCTTGACTAGGGAATAGCTGGTTATTGAATTCCATTCTTGGTTTAAGCCAAGGGATGTTAAAGAAGAAGAAAAATATCTCCTAGTCGGGGAGTAAACTCTGCTACTGATTTCTTCCCAAAGGTGATAATTCAGCGTACCATTGTCAGTATTCATTAGTTTGTAACAGATTTTAATAAATGCTCCTGTATCGCTAGAGTTTGTTTAGTGAGACCAAATTCTAATCACAGTTGGGCTAGAGTCGAGAGGCGATAGTGAGAAAACCGACCTAATGAGCCTGATAATGAGTTTGTCCAAGTGAGAGTTGTCTCCACCTCTCAATGCCTTGCTGCCATAGGCTATAGTTGGTACTAATTTGGTTTGTATGACTGTCATATGTCCCGTGCAGGCCCATTGTCGTTTTTCCTTGATTAACATGAGCACATTGCAGACTGCCCTGTGCTTTGTGCATGTTAGTATACAAACATATTTTGCTTTGTGTCACACTGTACTTTCATACAGGACCTCCTGTTGTTTTCACGTTCTATTCTTTCCTGGGATTTAGTCTGAACGCAGTAGACAAGGTCAAAGAACAAGACACCTTGTTATTCTGTTCTGGTCAGGTCCTAGCACCAAGATAAACACAAATATAGCTGTTGTTTGGGAAATCATACTTTTGTCATATAGGTATGAACAGATAAGCAACAACATACTTGAAGAGGGATATCTACAGGCAAGAGATAATGACTACACCTGAGATGAAGAACCTTCATCTGTGCATGCTAAGTTACAGGGTCCGCTGCAAACACCCAGGGATCTTCTAATATATAATCACTGTGCTTTCGTAGAAGGGAGGGGGGTTAGGCTACCCTGGCTGATATAACAGCTCCTTTTATGATCTATGGATTACTTACTATGCTGACAGTATTTGTGTGAAGACTTTTCTTCCTTATTGTGGCACGTATATTGCATACTAGAGCACGATAGTTGAAAATACATTTTTTTACACTTCCCTCTTGTCTCTGTCAGATCTTATTGTAGACTTGTTTGAGTGGGAGAACAAAAGGGTATGTCCTGTTAAAGCAATTCCTGAGAAAGTCATGAGTGTTATGTTCTGGGGTGTCAAATCACTTGTTCCTCAGTGAGGAGGTAGGAGCGCAAATGAGACACTATAGCTAAGCGGTCCCGGGCTCATGGATACTAAAGTGGTAGGATGACTCAGTCCTTGCCTACTAAGGTACTATGGTCCAAGCATAGTTCTGTTCATACGCAGAATCCCTGCAACATGTCTTTCAGTTGAGGTGTGTATGTCGATGTCGCAATTGCAGACTTTAGGCATTGGAAGGATGCAGTGAGGGAATTAGCTTTCAGCCGCATAAGCTCCATATGTTGTTTAGAGGCACCTTGTCTGTCAAGTATCATGACCAGATATTTATATTCTGATACCACCTCAATTTTCCTATTTCACAGATTCTACTGATGAGAGCTCAAGGAAGGTTTACCTAAAGTCTTTTTTTTTAATTAATTTCCATTGAGCTCATATTGGAAAATAAGGCAGTGGCATTGAAAAGTCTCTGGAGACTGACTTTTGTATGGCTGAGCAGGACTAGATCATCCATGTACATTAGACTTGGCAGCAGAGTGCTTCCCAGTTTTGGAGCATATGAGTTTACGGGATCGAGGCAGGAAGGGAAATCCGCTAAAAAAAAGTGTGTGGGGGCTAGTACACACCCTTGTCGTAAACCCTGTAGGGGTGGGCGGCAACTCTGCTCCGCTCTGCTAACGGAGCTGGCAAAGTCTTTTGTGCCCTGCGATCTGCTTGGAAAGCGGAGTTCGGGAAAAAACGTTGCATCCCGTGTAGTGGAGCAGGGTTTATCTGCGCTAATTTATAGATACATTGTAGTGGCGTCACACACTTCACCACTGTAGGCACAGATGTGTTTGACACTTTGACGAGAATCACAGCATTGAAGCCAAGCGTCAGAGCTGGGATTCCGTCTCCAGTGAACGCTGGCAGCCGAAGAACCTCCCAGCAGTGCCAGGGATGGAAGTGATGGTACTTCGGAGACATCCTAGGAGGGAGTTGCAGGGTTTATGTCAGAGGGAGAGATCTATATGACTGGGGTAAAAGCACAGGGGAGGGAGGAGGGCTGAAAGCAAGGGGGTCTAAAAGCAATTGAAAACTCCTTTCAAAATATGTGTAACATGAGGAGTTCCCCTTAGATCCTTGGAGGAGTTGAATGAGGAGGATAGGGATCCTGTGGACAGGGATAGGAGTGTGGAACCCGGGGTGGGGCCCTCTGAGACGCCTGGGGAGACCGCACTGAATATGGCCACTTAGGTACACCTGTGGAGGACTCGGCGTTTGCACAATGTATTGGAAACTGCCGAATAGTCGTGGTTGGCGGCTGGGGTCTGGGTGGGCGGCGGGGGGGGAGGGTCTCCGGTCTCTTGAGAACAGTGGACATGCTCTTTTGATTGCCTTGGGCTTGGATTTCTCGGACCCCGGGCCCCTCCCAGCAGAAGTGAAGGAGGGGTTGACGCGGGCACACTGGCAGGGGGGGGGGTGGGGGTAGAGAGGGTGGAGGGTTGGGGCCTTAGGAGGAAACATGGGTAGTACGGATTTCTTCTGGCATGTACATCGAGGGATGAGTCTTTTATATGTTGTTGGCTTGGTTGTGCTGACGGACAAATCTAATAAAAATATTTTTTTTTAAAAAACATGAGGAGTTCCCTTTACCCTTCACCCCATAAATGTAAATGAGTCAGAGTCACACTGCAGGCATGATAGGTTCAGTCCGACAAACGATTTGCGAGTGATGAAACTGACAAAGAACCCTTGCTTTCTTGTCGCACAAACCAGTTAATCTGCCTGACCTTAATCTGGCCGCCACCAATCTCATTCGCAGTGTAGTTTTCGATTCACAGATATGAAGAAAATTCTAAAGCAACTACTGGTAACATTCATTCGCGTTAAGAGAAGTGCAGTGTGGAATGCAAAGTGCAGCAAATATGGCTCGCATTCCCTAGATCATTGCTGAAGTACTTATTAGAGCCCTGGATTTCAATTCTAGGTATTGTATATTTGATTCTATGGACTTTAAATCCCAGAAGGCTAGGCAAAATTTGTACTGAATAAGGTACTGTGCATATAGTTTCCTTGCAGGGCTGCATGCAGTCATACCACGTGACGAGTAAGTGTCAGCAATCACTGCAATTTCATGCATGATTAGACAGACTGAAAAAAGTGCTGAAGAGGATTACCGTTTGTGCTGATGTATTTCCGGAGACAAGACCTGGTTCCACTCCTGCTGTGCTCGTAATTGAGGTCCTGGGAGGCACTTCTGCTCCCATGGCTGTAGAATGTGAAACAGGTCAGCAGGAGCACTGCTGCTTGACACTGGACTGGAGTGAAAAGAGTCTGCACCCTAGCCCTGGAGCTGTCAATCCCAGAGCCAACTGAGTGGGCTTGGTTCAGCCCATTGGAGGGGGCGCACCTGCTGCTGGACAAGACCTAGCTGCACATCTCACACAACAGAGAGAGAGAGAGAGAGAGAGAGAGAGAGAGAGAGAGAGAGAGTCCAAGGCAGCTTAGGGTGAGTAGCGGCTCAGTGAACTGCTGTGGGTTTGGAAGAGCGACTACGAAGATATTGTCAGGCTTTTTATACAACTCAGAGGAATACCGCGTAGTGCAACTCTGCCCACCCCTAAAACCCTGGTGGTTCTGGAGCTTTCTGGACAGATGAACACCATCTCCTAGCGGTTGTATGATGGAACAGCGACTCCCTAAACCACACATGCCTTAACAGCATGCGTGGTCTTAACAATGACTGCATCTTTACCACGAATGCCTTTATCACGCATTCCTTTACAACAAATTTAATTGTAAAGGCATGATTGGTAAAGATATATGCGTGGTAAAGATCACCCCCAAGCACCCCCTGCCCTGAGCACTAGAACTCGCCCCCCCAGCCCTGCAATCTCCCTGCCCTAGCCCTAAAACCCGGCCCCCAACCCAAAAAAAACCCCTACCCCAGCCCCCCAGCCCGGAGCACTAAAACTGGCCACCAGCCCTTAAAACCGCCCCCTCCCCCCTTGCCCTGAGCCCTAAAACTCGTCCCCCTGCCCTGAAAAATACCTGACTCCAGCCCCCCTGCCCTGAGCCCTAAAACCGGCACCCAGCCCTAAAAACCGTTTTTAGGGATAGGGAACAGTTTTAGGGCTCAGGAGGGGGCCTGGATTTGGGGTAGTTTTTAGGGCTGGGGGCCGAGTTTTGGGCTCAGATGGAGTAAGGGGCCATTTAGGCCAGGCGCTCCATCTCTGTGGCTTCTAGAGAGCAGACGTTCAATTGTTGCTGCCTGAACTTTCAGAGCACTGAGGGCTTATATTCCGCAGGGGATCTTTTTAGGTAGGCTCTTGAGAGGGCATTGCCAGATGGGCTGCAGTCTCTCTCAGATGCTGGGTGCTCTCAGGTTGGCCAAAGTGGTACTCATACCAGAGCGCTTCTTGGATGTTCACTGTTGTTTTCGTTTTTGAAAGGTCGTTTAAGGTGTTCACTGTTTTCCAAAATTTCTCAAGCTTGTTGGTATTTAAATCATATAGATGTTTTCTTAGATTCTCTTTTTTGTTCCCATCTGCATTTTTTATAGGCTGACCTTGCTTCTGTCATTTTAACTTTCAAGGAGTAGTTATGGGAAGGTTTTTTAGTATGCCTGAAGGGCTTGGTTTGCAGAACACTTTAATCCTTTTACATTTTTTGAGGGTTCGTCTTTTTCACTCTGTGTTGATTGCTGAAGCTTCTTCCTGAGGTCATATGTTGGGCAGCAAAATGAGTAATGCATTGGTCCCAGGAGCTGTAGGTGGCCTCGTCTCAGACAGATGAGCACAGTACGTACTATTTGCTGCTGATTCAGAGAGTCCACGAATTACGCGAGATGCTCAGTTCAGGCTTTTTTTGTTTATTGTACGAGAACTGACGTGTTTTATTCTGTCGTCTGGATGGTTGTCTGGGATAATGGCAAGACACAGTTCCTGTAGTAGAGAGTCGCTTTCTCCCCTGGGTATTATGAAGAATCTAATTACAAGATGAATAAGGCCGGGGCGGAGATCACAGTTAAATCTTTGACAGAGCTGGTTTTGAGGTTATGAAATGTGAAGGAAGGAGTCCTGTCAGTCTGGAAACGGCCATCAAAGGCTCTTGGATACAGAATTCGAATTATTTTTTGAGCTCCCTGCCCCTTTTGTCATATTAAGAGGGAAGATTTTGAGTTTTTGTGCCCGAATTAACCTATTCGCATTCTGAGAAGTTAGGAACCCGCCATCATGCTGTGACTCAAGCAACTTCATATTGAAGTCCCCTGAGAGAATTATTTCAGCTGACAGGGGCCTTTCTTGGAGGTCACAGATTTTCTTTTTTTGGATGATCAATGGCTATTTGTTTGATTTTCGCTTTTGCTGGTACATAGATACTCAAAAGTGTCAGGTTGAGTGTCCTTGAGCCTTGTGTAAGAGTGGTTTGGACAATTTGCAGGCCGCTCCATGCTGTCAGTTTTGTTACCCAATCAACTTTCAGAGCGGCCTGAATGTAGATTACCAGCCCCCAACAGTGTTGGCCGTAAGTAGTAGCATCTTTTGCTCCAGGTGCCGAGAAGCTGTACCCTGGGATTATGGCACCATCTCTGCCAAGGTTTCCTGCAAGGGGATGATCTGAAATGACACTAGAAATTCCAAACTTCACTATCAGCAAGTTTATCTGACAGATCATTAATGTTCCATGAGCAAATCTTAAGTTTCCCTGCTAGCCCTGGCGAAGCTACGGCTGTGGGGCGGGTTCATACTGGCACTTTGGGTTTGTTCAGTGATCCAGGAATCCAGTTCCAATCATGATCCTTTAATGGCGACCTTTTGACTGTCTGGTCAAGTGGAGTATGGTGTATGCTGAGAAGCTTTGGTGACTTGCTCATAGCATTTCTTAAAACTGAGCATGTGTTTTTTGAGGGCTAATGATATTTTTGTTCCTCGCGTTTGTGGCTATAAAATATGGGTATGCTGATTCTCTCCGAGGCAACACCCATATTCCTCAACTTTTCAACATCTTTGCATTGGCCGTACCTTTTTTGCAGCATCAGAGGATGTCCATGAGACCTTGGTTGTTTTGTTAGAATATCCTGGGGTGGGGCCATAAACTCCACAAAGGCTATATCGTTGGAACACAGATGACTTGTTTCTGGTATTCGGATCAAAAGGCGGAGGATATTTCCATGATTCAGTAAGTCAAAGTGTCCTTTCGATTGGTACTCAGGGTATATTAGGGTTGCCTGGTTGCTTTTGAAAAATGAATAAATATTACTACGCACAGCAAGGTTAGACTTTTTCATGCTTTGTGGCGTTTTTTCCTGTGTGCGCCTTCAGTCGTTTGTTCAGATACGGGTTGTGTGTACTGCCTCGCCTCTGTGACCTCACTTCTAGGTCTGGGGCAGGGACCTTCTGCAAGGATGTGATGTTCACAGTGCCTTTGGTTAATGCTCCAGGGTGCAGTACCTTTGGTGTCCTCATTAAGTTTCTGTTAACAGTGCCTTCAGTTAATGCTCCAGTTTGCAGCACTTTTTTGTGCCCTCATTGAGTTTCCTTTCACAGTACCTTCAGTTAATGCTCTAGTTGCAGTACCTTTTGGTGCCCTCATTCATTTTCTGTTCACAATGCGTTTGGTTAATGGTCAGGTGTGCAGCACCTTTGGTGTCCTTGTTCAGTTCCATTCAAAGTGCCTTCAGTTAATGCTCCAGTTTGCAGTACTTTTTGGTGTCCTCATTGAGTTTCCTTTCACAGTGCCTTGAGTTAATGCTCTAGTTGCAATACTTTTTGGTGTCCTCATTGAGTTTCCTTTCACAGTGCCTTCAGTTAATGCTCCAGTTTGCAGTACTTTTTGGTGCCCTCATTGAGTTTCCTTTCACAGTGCCTTCAGTTAATGCTCTAGTTGCAGTACTTTTTGGTGCCCTCATTGAGTTTCCTTTCACAGTACCTTCAGTTAATGCTCTAGTTGCAGTACTTTTTGGTGCCCTCATTGAGTTTCCTTTCACAGTACCTTCAGTTAATGCTCTAGTTGCAGTACTTGTTGGTGCCCTCATTCATTTTCTGTTCACAATGCGTTTGGTTAATGGTCAGGTTTGCAGCACCTTTGGTGCCCTTGTTCAGTTCCATTCAAAGTGCCTTTAGTCAATGCTCCAGTTTGCCACACCTCCGGTGCCCATGTTCAGTTTGTTTTTAAAATGCCTTCATTTAATACTCCAGTTTGCCATACCTTTGATGTCCTTATTCAGTTTTTGTTCAGAGTACTTTTAGTTAATACTCCAGTTTGCCACACCTTTGGTGCCCTTATTCAGTTTCTCTTTACAAAGCCTTCTGTGAATACTCCAGTTTGCAGCACTTTGGTTCAGATTCTGTCCACAGTTCCCTCCTTCAATATTCCAGCTTGCAGCACATGTGGTTCCCTTTTTCAGTCTCTGTTCACAGTGCCTTGAGTCTGTGCTCCGGTTTGAGGTACCCCTTAAGCTCCTCTTCAGTGTCAATTTGCAGTGTCTTCAGTCATCACTGACTTCCATGTCTTTTAGCTTACTACTTCTCAGTGACTTTGTTTATGTAGTTGGTAGTGCATTTAGTATTCTATCGCTCATACTTCTTTGCATTATTATTGTGTATCCCGGCCCCATAAGGTGCCTTAATTTTCATGGCCCGAGATCTAGTTACTGTTATTCAGTTTCCTTCAGTTCATATATGGCTGTCACAGCCCTCACTTCCATTCCTGTGCCCTGACCTGTGTTGTAAAACATTATTACAGCCTTTCCTGACTATTCTTGAAATTGTTGTGTTGGTGTGTGTTGCTATCTTATAACCATCTGCTCGATATGTAGATAACTGTATTCAGAGGTTTACTGCTGATTCTCCTGGAGGTAATATCTATCTATTCTTTCTTTAGTCTCAGTAAAATGTCTCATATTGCCTATTTGTCATCAGTGCACTGGTTAAACATTTCAGGAAGCAGTCATTTCTGTTCCAAGTGAAGTCAAACAGGCTACAACTTACTCTTAAGAGGAGTATTTGTTCTTGTTTGCGGCACAGGACCATAAGAAAAAGGCAATCTCGGCTGCTCCTATCGATGAGTTAGCAGATTGATTTATACAATTACAACTATCTCGGAAGGACATATAGGTCTGCCTATGATAACTGACACTCTATCCTAGTAATCACACATTATTTTCCTTTCACCAGATTCACTGCTTCTTACTCCCCTGTTGACTGTTCTCATGTGTCTGCTGTGTTTTCCGTCTTTTTCAAGCCTGGTCATTTCCACAACTGCTTCCCCTACTGGCCTACTGACTGAATTCTGAAAGTTACAATGAATTCTTCTGGCAGAGTCAGAGTATAAGTTATTTATATAGCACAACATTAACTGTGAAGCATTGGACCGCTGTACATTAGTGAGCTGCCGGGATACGATCTACAAGATCATATACATCAAGTGAGCGTTACACAAATGCATTTTAAACACATTTAGGCACAGGGAGATTAAGTGATCATACTTTGTTGAGTTTAGCACTGAAGCTGGGATTCGAACCTTAGTCCCAAGGTTCTAGGGGCACCAGTGTATTGATTGGTTCACATCATAAAGCCAAAGCAGATGTGACAATAGGTCAAGATCGAGTGGTCCAGCGACTCCATAAATGCAATACCACAATCACACTTCCATTTAGCATTTTCATTATGGTGGTTTATCCAGAAGTGCCTTATCAAGTCTGCTTGTATAGGCTGCTCTTTGGCAGTGCAAAGAACCATCAAGAAGCCTGTTAGAAATTGGGTCTCTACTTGGCAGAGGTATGCACACTGTCCAAGTAGGGACTACAATCCTAGTCAGGGTAAACTAGATGCACACAAAAACATACCCTGTGCTCACCGTTTCCTCTGCTAGCTTGGCACAGAGCAGTCAGGTTTATCTACAGCGAACATGTGTAAAGTATTTGTGAAACACATACAGACAGTAATACAATTAAAACACTACAAAAAGATTCCACACAGGTATAGAAAAATAGAGAACATTTATTGCGAGCAAAACAAGCCCAAAACAACAACTATCTAAGAAGTGGAACCGGAGCAATTAATGTTTTAGGAATAAACCAAAAGTAGTGCTTAGAAGTGAATAGCGCTAAAAGGTTACTTGAAGTCACGCTAGACTGGGGTAAATCCAAAGTTCAGGCTGACCGTGATGAAGGACAAGCTGGCTACAGGACTCAAACAGGTCCCGCTGACAAAGTACCTCAGATGAAGCAAAGCGTGGATGTCGAGAGTAAGACGTGTCGGTTCCAATTCATGCGGTCAGGTTGATGTGCTGAAGTCGAGCCTTGCACTCAGGTCCCCACATGTTGTTGAACCTTGCAGTCAGGTCCTGCATCGTTGTCGAGCTGCGCAGGGATGTCTTCGGATTGGCACTACTGCAGCGTCGAAGGGCACTGCGTCAGCTCTAGACAGCGCAGGGGTGATGATGAGTTGGGTTTGGAGCTATACTATAAAGCTGCAGAACCCACTTCTGAGGTCCAGGACTGGAAGGGCACCTCAGGGAAGGGAGGACAACAGAGTTGCAAGAACTCTTTGATGTCCCTGAGACTTCAGAAACAGGGGGTAAGCCAGCAAGCCCTTGGCATCATTCTGGGTTCAAGTGTGATTAGTTCAGTCCTTGTCCTCAGCAGGGCAGAGATCAGCAGGTAGCAGAGAAGCTCAGCACAGCAGTGAAGCAGTTCCTTATGAACAGTCAGTCAAGCAGAGTGGCAACTCTTATAGCACAGCAGTCTTTACACCTGGCAGAGTTCTTCACAGGTCAGTAGTGTACTCTCCAGGCAGGGTCAGAGCCCCAGTACTTATACCCAAATGTGTCTTTGAAGTGGAGGTGACTTCAAACAAGCCCTTGAAGTGCACTGCTCCCCTTTCATCTCAGCCCTGTCTGCCAGCTTATCTGTGGGGTGTAATCAGCCATTTGTGTGGGACACAGGAAACTGCCTATTCAGATGTAAGTGTCAGCTCTCTCTCCCCCTTCCTGCCCAGGAAGAGCTATCAGAAGGCAGATGAATGCAGATGAGTTCTCTGTCACACCCACCCTACTTGTTTTGTGCATGTGTAAAGGGACTGCACAAAGTGCAGCTGTCACCCACCCCAGACGTGTATTAGAGACAGGCTGCAGGCACACAGAGCTAAGTTAGGAGCAGAGAAATGTCCACTTTCCAAAAGCGGCATTTCTAAAATAGTAATATTAAACCCAACTTTACCACTAAACATGTTTTCTCATTAATATTCCAAAGATATGAAACTTGATGTAGCTCCTACTTTCTAATCAGGAATTACCTTAAGGGTGTTTTAAGGAATTTCCAATGCTATCCTATGAGAGCAGTAGGTCTCACAGTAGTGAAAAGCAAATTTAACTGTTTATCACTACAAGGACATGTGCACGTTACACAGCACCATGCCCTTAAGGCTATCTAGGGCCTACCTTAGGGTGGACGTATGTATAATAAAAGGGGAGCTTACTACTTGGCAAGTGATTTTAAAGTCCAAGTCGAAGTGGCAGTAGACGGTACACACAGGCCTTGCAATGGCAGGCCTGAGGCAGGTTTGAAATGTTACTTGTGTGGGTGGCACAACCAGTGCTGCAGGCCCACTAGTAGCATTTAAATTACAGGCCCTGGTTATATTGTGTACCACTTTCCAAGGGACTTAAAAGTAAACTAAATAAACCAATCAGGTATCCACCAATGTCGCCATGTTTAGGAGAGAAGCACATGCACTTTAGCGCTGATTAGCAGTGGTAAAGTGCTAAGAGTTCTTAGGCCAACA
This sequence comes from Triturus cristatus, assembly GCF_964204655.1. Classification (NCBI taxonomy): domain Eukaryota; kingdom Metazoa; phylum Chordata; class Amphibia; order Caudata; family Salamandridae; genus Triturus; species Triturus cristatus. The sequence goes on along the minus strand of NC_140586.1, from coordinate 760,069,292 downwards.
AAAAGGATACAGCAAAAAGTGGAGGTAAGCAGGCAAAAAGTTGGGGGAAGACCACCTTAAGGATGACAAGTTTAGCAAAGCCATTCTCAGGGTAGGTCTTTCTCCTTCCCAGAGAATGCTTTCCTTGGTATAGGAAGTCATCTACAGACGTAGAAAGGCTATTCTGCTTTTGTATGCAGATGGGTCCTTTATCTAGATAACCTCTAATTTGATTTAGTGTGTTTCTTCCCATTAAGAAATATTTCATATGGAAATTGGGATATTGCATTAGTTCCTTCCCTCAGTCGCTAGATATTTATCACAGAACCACTATTTCTTTGGGTTGTGAAGAAGGAAGACTACAAATTGGTACCCTTTTGGTGTCTTCAAATTCAAGCATCCTGACTGACCAGCAAACGATGGGTGGAGGAGCAGGAAATGAGGCTTATGATTACAGTGACCCAAAAGTGACATACTGTACATTAACCCTCCCGATTTCTATGTAGCTCAGGTGAAGACACACAAATGATCCTGAATCCACCACTTACAGAAGAGGAATTAATGGGTTTCATAGATCTACTGAAGACAAACAAATAAATACATAAATTAAAAGGGTTATCAGCAACTCAGCTGACAACTGATACCCCTAAGGAATATGCACACAAATTGATCTCACCAAGCCACAGTTGCGGCGATACGCTGTCCAATGCGTCAATCTCAGGAGGCAAAGCGCTGGTTCAAATGCGATGTGGCAATTTTACTACCGGAACCGAGTCGGTGTGACAGGAGATGAGTCAAAATCTATGTTGCACATATCTAGGCCACTTCCAGTGAGCTAGGCACAGGAGCACAGGTAGAGACTTTGATTTCCCTGATTATTAAGCAAAAAGAGGCAAGCCAACAAGCCCTTGGAGATTACTTGGAGTAAAGGCAGGGTCCGGCTCTTCTTCAGCAGAGTCAAAGTGCAGCAGGCAGCAGGGCAACAAACAGAAAAGCAGGCCTTCCAGATCAGCAGTCCAGTTGAGTCCTTTAAGCAGCAAAACAGTTCTTCTGGCAGAGCTTCACTTACAAGTCCAGTAGTGTCTGATTTTAGGAAGTCAGAGACCCAGTACTTATACTCAAAAGTCCTGTTGATATGGGGGTGCGTGGCTTAACGACAACACAGTAGAGTCTCGACGTCAACAATGGGATCTGTCTGGGTCCTATAGCTGGTCTGCTGTCAATCATGGTCAGCCTGAACTTTAGATTTGCAGTGGTCCCACGCGACCTGACATAACCCAATTTCAAGAAGCCTTTTGACCACTAGCAACTGCTGAGCACTATTTTTGCATTTAATCCTTAGAAATTTGTGTCTCAACTTCTATTTACTGAATTTTTGTCATATTGGTCTTATTTTGCTCAAATAAATATTCTCAAATTTTCTAAACATGTGTGGAGTCCTGTTTTGGTGCATTCGTTGTGTTACCGTGTGTGAGTGTGTTGCACAAATACTTTACACATTGCCTTTGTAGATATGTCTGACTGCTCTGTGCCAAGCTATCAGAGGGTGAGCACAGGTTATCTTTTATTGTGTATCTAGCTTACCCCGACTAGAGTGGTGGATCCTGCCTGGCCTGAGTGCATACCTCAGCCAACCAGGAATTCCATTACTGACATAAACCAAGTAAATATGGTTGTAAACTGATGAATATGATCAAATTTGTATTCACAGTAAGGTCCAAGGTCTTTCAGTTCAGCTATTCAATTTCTGACCATTCACATCGATATTACATCCAGAAGCATAAGATAGCCCCTTTTGTGGATGAGTTTCTGGTCTGCCTCCTAGTTATTAGAAAAGAAGAGAAGGTGTGTATTTTAAATTACATGTTTTCAGAAACCTATCTCTCTCTATCTGCTGGTCCACAACCATTCCCATGTGTCCTTTCTAATGTCTCGTATTCCCACTTCAGGACAGTACAAACGTCAAACTAAAAAGAAAAGTAAGAAAACATACCAATATATATGTTCAAAGCTGCAGGAACATTATTGAATCTGTCTGTATTGCTAAATCTAATACTAACTCTCTATGTATGAACTATTCTTGTTCTGAATCAAATCTTTCAAGGCTGCATAACTGAAAATATCCGAGGACAACATATTTCCAGCACCACCTTTGTTGAAAACGAGAATAAAGAGAAAATAAATATACATAGGAAGTAAAGTTCTATTTCCCTTCCATGAGTTATGAATTATTCCACCTCACCATCTTATGCATTCTTTTCATATTCAAGATATCACATGGGGGTGAAGGAAGATGCATTTTCAATTCATGGCTCTATCTGACCCGAATGGTGAAAGCAGGGGGGAGTTGTTAGAGGTCAGCATGTCAGCAGTAATGAGAAGGAGTGAATAATGTATTGTCTGCTTGTGCATGGAATAAAAAACATAGAATTCGTAGTGTTGTTTTGCACCTGCCCTATGTAGAGGAGTTTGGCATACTTTTTATAAAGTTCAAATAGTCCGTCTGAGAATTAGTGGTTGAAAAGTGCCTAAAAAGAAAATTATGTGCATACAGCCAACATGTATTGTTGTTTGAAGTCCCTTAGCACCTGGCCGATTTCTCTTTATTCGCCAGTACTGTCTTTCTTCAGAGAAGACAGCCCATCACCCTGTTTCTTGACCTGTGGAACACCTTGGAAATGCTCCTATTACATTCCACTGCAGTGCATGTCAGGTCACAGTGAAGGATGGGGCGGGATTAAAGAGATGACCTCATGGAATATATATCTTGCTTCAGGAGAACTTCGGGAAACAAAAATGAAGGAATTCCTCGCTTTCATGCAGGCTGGTGAAGTTGGAAAATAGTGGTTTATACATACATTAACAGAGGAAATGAGCGATGAAACCGAACCCAGCATCATTTAAGGGAGTCAGTGGCATACGTGTTAAGTGAATAATGTTTTTTAAAAAAAAGAGCCAAATGGCGCATTGTGCAGAACATTTTCCATATACATTTGTAAAAAACACAGACTTCCTGAAGAAACACTAATGAACTATTCCGAAACGTTCATCTTATCTCAACAAAGATGTACTCTCTCCATAGTGCAGGCAGGGGCCACACAACTAAAGAACAGTTTGACACAATTATGTCATCAGTGCATTTGCAGAACCATTTCTATAAAATTGTCTACAGTGCTATATGTGATACAGATAATTCAAACAATCTAGCTAGGCATTTAACATGGCAAATTATTTTTAAAAGATGCATAGCATCCTACCTTACACTTCCTTTCTTGCTTCCACCCTTCCCCTTCCAAGTAGTTTCTCAGTTGCATGTATTTGAGCTTAGCTTAGTAAGGGCAGGGTTGAAAATGTACAGAAACCTGACATTCACAAGCCAGAATCAAATCATTCAGGTTCCTACAGCAGACTTATCACATAGCTTGGAGAGACCTACACACACTCAGGCAGCAGTGGTGATAACATTATAAAAGATGTATCAACTTAGAAGATGAAATACTTATGAATATGTCCAAAAATGAGAGTCAGAGCAGTGAGTGCTCTCTTGCGCATACCAATCAAAATCATATCGCTTTTAATGTATTTCAGAAATGCAAACAGTTATCTCAAGGCTTCAGCTCGCCAGTTTCTAAAAACGCACACATTTTGGCATTAAATGATGACTCTTCATGTTTATTGAAGCTGTATGGCACAAGAAAGGGGATATGATATGATGCAATATTAGATACAGAATACAATATAATGGACTTATTTTTATAAATCACAAACAGCGGTCTTTTGGTGCTGGCGTGGAACAGCAAAGACTCAGGAGTACAAAACAAAGAACAGATAGCGCGGTTTATACTAAGCGTTGGGTTCTTGGAAGAACCTAGGATTCAACTTCTGCCTCTGTTTCTCTTAAAACCTGTGGTTGGGCATTCCACAGTATTGCTGCCAGGATTGAGAAGGAGTGTTCCCTCTAGATGATCTTCTTAAATCAAGGGAAAACAAGGAAGGATTTCCTGTTGACCGAACACACCTCAAAGGCTTATAAAAAGCACAGACGGCTGGAGACTGTCTTGAAGAAGACATCTGTTATACAATAGAGAGCTAGTTAAAGGAATTAGAGAACAGAGTGATGTGGTCGCACCACTTTAGTTTCATAAGGGTCATCCGCTGCAGTCTGCAAGTGCTATAACTTATTTAAAAGCCATTTACAGATGCTTGGACAGGTCATGTTTGCATAATCCAGATGAGAAGTTAAAGTTGCCATTTTAGCCTGGCTTGCTTATGGAGAGTAAGAAATCTGAAAATGTATCCAGGAGCAAAGGTGGTAGGCCTCAGTACTTATCAAATTGGACAATTTATGGATCACTTTGAGTTTTACCTTTTCTGAGGATACCAAGAATTATCTAAGGCAATAAGTCAAATATCTGCTGGCCATGGTGCGGGAAATGCCCCAATCAACCTAGCCTGAATCTTAACAGGATTGAGTTTTTGTTCGTTGGAACCCATTCAGCTCATTAAGCAGTCAATATCCAGTCAATATCCAACAAGTGGTTGGTAAGATTGGCCTTGTCCCTTAAGTTGGCTAGTGAGATTTTGAAGAACTGAGAGTCACTTGCTTTGTTTTTACGTGAAATATTCCACAATGTGGTTTTTGCTGGAGAAACAATGCACGCAGATTCATGCTATTTTTGAAGTACACATTCAAGATTTCTCCCAAACAAGATGTAATTGCTAATGGTGTCTTATGCATTTGATAAGGCCTATAAAATCAGTATTCAATAATCATCTCTATCGGGCAACCTGCACATAAAACTCTACTAGCCCTCGGATCACTGATTTGGTACTAAAAACACACCTGTTCTGCTTGACATATGATTGCGACTGTCCGTTACCCACTTGTTGCAGTAATTTTGCAGGACATGGCAAGTTGTTGATGGACCTCTAACTGACAAGGCCTAATGGGACAATGTGATGCTTTTTCGAAAGAGAGTAATAGATGACATTTTAAGGCTGAAAGTGACCTTTCCGGTACCTGATAGATTAATGCCATCTGGGCTTTCTCCAGTAAAAACAGTGAGTAAGAAAATTGATTTAATATCTTGGGGTGGTTCGCAAGGGTGACATAGTGGTCTCATTCTTAAGAATACTGTAGGTCAGCTCCTCAAATTGATGATAAAAAAACTGGTCTAAAGGAAAGTTGAGGCTCAGGTGATTCTGGGGAGGGGGGTGAATTCAGCACATCATGGCAATGTACAAAATACTCTTTTTGTCAAGGAAATACCAGGTTCTGATGTTTAGTAAATATGTCATGGTTCTCAAATGCCATCATCAAGCACTCTTTCACGACTTCCTTATATGGACATATTACGACATTCATGTCCATTTATCATTATCAAATAAAGGAGATGTCCATCATGTGGCAGGGATTTATACTACCATTATACCAGTGATAGCCTCACTTATGCTAAGAATGCCCACAATAGGGGACAGAATGCCCACCATTGTGGCATCCCTCCATATTAATTAATATCAAGCTAACTCATTGGTGGGACTATGCTTGCTTATCTAGTCATGTTTAACCCCAAAACATGATGCTTTTAAGTTCAGAACTGAGTTCTTTGAAATGATGCGGAAGATACGCTTGCATATGTTTTTTGAGGCGAAAACGGCAGATCCACCTTCAGTATTGTCTACTAACATACATCGCCAGCCGGTATTTTAATAGGCCGATCATGACCATGGCCTATGGATACCATGTGTTATAAAATGTCGACTGGGGATAATTTGCCCATCTCATCGGATAATATAGAAGAAGCCCTGGCTAAATACAATTCTGAGATCTCCGTGGCTATTGACCACATCGCTCTGCTGAAACGACTCCCTAATCACTCCAAACATCCTCAGACTGCCTGGTTCTCTCCTCAGTTTCGTGTACAGAAACAACTTTGTAGGAAATATGAGAGACATTGATGCACCACTCATGATGAGAGCGATAAAGATCGGTTTCTGGCCACTTTGTCCAGTTACCATAAAAATATTAAAACTACGCCTAAAACCCACATTGCCTCCCAACTAGCTTTGGCTGGCGACGCACCTAAAATCCTACATCGCATCCTCCAGTCTTTTACCAACACCAAGGGCTGTGAGAACCTTGACGCACCCACGCAAATGCTATGCAATGATATTGCACAATATTTTTTGCAAAAAATAGAACGAATCTACGAAAAAATAGTTCTGTCAGGAAGCCAGCATCTGGCCCCTATGACAGCAGATCTACCTGAACTGACAACCCCTCAGCTGCTAGAAAGCTTTCCTCCGCTGATCTCGGCAGATGTAGTAACACTGATCTATAGGGTAAAATCTGGGTTCCCCCACGATATTATTCCGGCCAAAGTCGTCACTTCCCAGGCCCTTCAACTTTCCTCTCCGATTGAATATCTCTTCAACCTCTCCCTAAGAGAGGGCCACGTCCTGCCAGAATGGATAGCAGCGCAGGTTATGCCCATTCGTAAGAACACCAAGGCCCTCCTGACGGATCTGTCCAATCTCCGTCCCATTTCGCTTCTTCCTTTCCTGAGCAAACTACTGGAGAGACATATCAACAAACATCTCTCAAACTATGTAGAACTTACTGGCTGTTTAGATCCTTCCCAGTCAGGCTTTAGGCCCAAACACAGCACTGAATCAGCTCTGCTAGTGGTCACAGACAAAATCAGGATGATCCTAGACAAGGGCCACTCCATGATTCTGGTGCTGTTGGACCTATCTGCAGCGTTCAACACGGTCTCACATCAGATATTGCTCAGGAGACTGAAGGAGATTGGACTAAGAAACTCTGCCTATCAGTGGATAACGAGCTTTCTATCTGATCGCTCCCAGACCGTCACTCTGGGCCCATATCGTTTGGCACCAGTGGAACTGTCCAAGGGAGTACCCCAGGGCTCATGTTTGAGCCCCGCTCTGTTTAATATCTATGTTGCTCCCTTGGCCAGTCTCCTGAGGACACATGGGTTCACCCCAATATCTTACGCCGGCAATGCACAGCTGCTCTTCCCTTTTGACAAATTTACTCCTTCTGTACAGCAGACCTTCTCCTCTGGTATGAGAGCCATTTCACACTGGATGAAGAACAATCTTCTCCAGTGTAATGTTGGGAAAACAAAGATTTTACTCTTTGGAGAGGCCCCCTTACTATGGTCTCCTGAGTGGTGGCTGACTGATCTTGGTGACCATCTACAATTTAGGAAGCTGCTCAAGACCACACTTTTCAGTTTCTGATCTGGCCGCAAGAGCGCTACACCTATGATGCCCGTCCGAAGTGCAGAGAGTCGATTCTGTAGCTATATAAACAAACAAAGAAAGAAATAACAGGCTTAACCTTGTTTCATTAGTCCTGGTTTTCTAGCCTCCTAGATAGATCAATATGGTGGCTTTCTTGCCGTTGTTCATGGATTGGTTGTCAATTAAATACGCTGTGTAGCTGCATCTAACACCACTTGAAGATGGCTCCCATTTCTGTTAGGCGCAATTCGACAAATTATAAATGATCTAAAATTCTTCCAAGATGGCCCCCAGATTGCACCTCCCCAAGCCGGGTGTAAAGTAAACTGCTGGATCGCTTTTGCGGTCTATTACCGGCCTGCGAGCATGGCTCAAGAGCTTCTTTTGAGTTCTTCCGGCCACGAAGGGCATGGCTTCTAGCTCCCTTCCAGGTCGGGCTCAGCTGATCATCGTTTTAAACACGACCGACCTCACGGGTCCTGTTGAAAATTACAATGCGAGCACCCTGCCCAGCGGTGAGTTAGTATGATGCTCAAGGAAATAAGAATGCGCTATGTGTGTATGTTTTAAGTATGGGTTTTAAGTACTATTTGACCAAAAAGTATGGATATTGTTGCAGTGAATCCTCAACTTTTTCTCGAGCGCACCAGAAAGGGGCAGGTCAAGGATCATTTGTACGTTATAGGTGGTGACGGGTGCATTCATGTGAACCTGGAAGGTATAACAATCATAGAAAGAACTGGGAAAGTAAATGGGAATGATCTCTCCTTTTCCTAATGATACTGTGCACGTATCTATTCGCAGGTGTGTGTTCTTGGCTGCACTGAGTTTTGGGGGGTAGTCACCCTCTGGGTCCACTCCTGGTGAGTTGATGGTAGGAGTCCACTTGGCAACCACTCGGTAACTATGTTACAAATAACAAAAAGTCGAAATGAGCATGAGGCTCGTCAAAAGTTGAGGCTGTTGACTCATTTAAAGTCTTTTTAAATGTGTTTTGTCTTTTGTCTCTGGCACTATCTTTCCTTTACTTTTTCATCAACCTTTTCAGGTCCAGTACATTCTTGAGGTGGTGATGTGTCCCCGTGCCCTGACGAAATTGCCGCAATTTATTTTTAGGACAATGAAACTTATCGGCCGTTCAGGTTAAAATGGTCTAAACATGCTGTCTTTTTAATTGAGTGTGAACACTAGTAATAATTAAAAAAATATGTATGACAGATGTTCACAACTCTATTTTAACTGATGGAGAGTTCAGTTTACTCTTTTTTCACAATACGGGGCGTAGATGGTAGAAGGATGTCACCTTCACTTATACACCTCACTCGTTCATTTCTTACTTTCTCAATTTCTTATATTACTTTGAGAGTTAGGTCACATTCTTCTTTTTTCTGTCAAGAAAGTGCCGATGATGACAGAGTGAGCAAACTGGTGAGTACCAACCAGTAGCTCTATGGGTGGTGCCTACGTGAGGCACTTTCTGACCCACCTCACATTTTCCAGTTACATTTGCTAGCCAATTGGGAGACCATTGGCTGGTGGGCTTTTGACCAGCACTGGGTGGTTGATGAGTTTTTAATAATAATTAACACATGCGGGTGGGCATGACTACATAAGCAAGCATAGTCCCACCAATGAGTTAAACATGATATTAATTTGGCAGAAACTATTTAAAATTATTGTCAGGCACATGCATCAAAAGAAAACTGGTCGCAAACGGGCAGATTCTCAGAATCTGCCCCTTTGCGACCGGTATTTTTGCATTTGGGATGCATCACCCCAAATGCAAAAATCGCAATTTAAGTAATCTCTAAATTGCGATTACTTAAATTGCGATTGCATTTAAGGAATCCCAAATTGAGATTCCTTAAATGCAATGCATTAAAGTAAAAAAATTAGCGATTTCGCTAATAGGGTGCGCAAATTACCATGAAGTTGAACTTCATGGTCATTTGCAAAACCTTTGAAAAAAGCACTTTTGTGCATTTTTCAAAGTTTCATGTTGCGCACACACATGCCCATAGTGCATGTGTGTGCGCAACATATGTGCACAGGTCAATTCCAGGGGTGCAACAGGGTGTCCTTTTGACACCCTTGCACCCTGAAATTGCATGCGCAATTTGCGAGTACCTATTGGTACTCACAAATTGCGCTTGCAATTTCCCATTCATTCCTATGGGCCTTTAGGCCCATAGGAATGGATGGGAAGCTATTCCTTATTTGTGACTCGCAATTTGTGAGTCGCAAATTAGGAATGTGTAGGAATCATACTATTATAGCGATTCCTACATGCATAGGATTTTGCGAGTCCTTAATTGCGAATCCTTAATATTCGCAATTGAGGACTCGCAAAATCCTAGCTTGATGCATATGCCAGTATGTGTTTCTTATAACGAGGTCTTGTTGATTTTTGAAGTATGTGAGTGGAGGGCGTTCTGGTAATAATTACCCTCTTATGGTCCTTATTTCGTAGATGATCTCTCCATATTACCAGAAACAGCTATGATTATGTCAGAGGCGCCACCTAATTTGTCAATCGTGGGTACAATTTTGCTAGGGCCATCATTTTGTTGCAGATGACCGCAGATATGTCAAGTATGTCTGCAAAACGTAACACGGGAAAGTTGTTTTACTTGTGCAATTATATGTAAAATTAGTACTTAACTGCTTATTCATGATGAGGTAAGAGGCTTATTGCTGATCGTGGTTCTGTGGTACATGAGGGCACTTATGATATGACTGTCACTTTTTTGACTCGGGCTAAAGCATTTCATTGTCTACATTGATAAAGTTCTCTATATTATCACTACTGCTGTCTCAGCTTTTAAAATTTGTGTAATATTTTGGCTTTCTGATCCTTTGAGTCTTTGTAAATTGCTCTGTAAGCTTGTAAGGTTTGCTAAGCCAGCGCTACTGTTTATGTAAAACTTTTGAAATGTTCACCCTTACTTTTCCAAGTAGATTGAGATACTAAGTCATAAAAAAAGAAGGAGAATGTACTTGGAAAGGTAGGGGAAAGAAAGTAAGTGGGATAAGGAAGGAGGCTAAGTTCATTTTGGAAATGACAGGCCATGTTAAACTGACTCCCTAGATTTATTTAAACAGCAGTTCATTATCAGCCACTTTCTTTTCACCTTTTGATACTTTGGATTAGAAGAACCAAGTTAATATTGAGAGAAGGTACATTGTGTAGGAAATGCTTCTTTTTGCTTGATCACCCCCAAAGATTTGCACTGATGCTGCTGGTTTATCGACTCTGAGGGTGCACTGAGGCCTGCTAACCAGACCTCAGTGTCAGTGTTTTAACATTGCAAAATGTATGTTGAATTGGCTACCCCCAATTGGCATAAGCTGACTTACTTATAAGTCCCCAGTATATGGAACCAAGGGCACCCAGGGCATGTAAGTTGGAGGGCTGTGGCACTGATTGTGCCACCCTGTGTGTGACAAAGTACAAAATGGCTCCCAGCCTGTCACTGCAGCCTGGAAGAACAGTTCTAAAACTGCCAGTGCGGCATTGCCATTCAAACCGATGGAAAAGCCAGCACTTTCCTTAACATTCCTTAACAATATATATACGTCTCCCCTAAGGAAGGCTTACAGTGGCCTAAGACAGGGAGCTGTATATTATTGGGTAGGACATATACTTTCAATATGTCCTTACAGCAAAACCTCCAAATTGTCACTTTTGCTGTGGATAAGTTAGTAGCCTCATTAACTAACACAGTTAGCAGCTGACCTCTCAGCCCAGATAACTTCTGAACGGGACTACTAAAATGTGTACTTCAAGGTATCAAATTAATCATGTCATTTAACCTGACTTGATGCCCACGTCTAATTTAATGTTAAGGTAAGGCAACTTTTCGAAAGTTGCCACTCTGTTGCTCGGTTTGTCCTGTGGTCATGCACAGTTGCTGGCCACCAGACAGCCTTCTGCCTTCCTGTGTAGTAGTGTGAATGACTCCCAGGCTCAGGAACAATAGAAGCCTGCTACAGAAGGAGATGTTACCTCCCCTCTTGCTGGAAGCCACACAGGGTGTTAGCTTAAAATGGAAGCTTCAAAGGGAGAAATGGCAATCACATCCATGTAGAGCTGCCCCTATTTTCAGGTAAACAGACTGGCAGTAGGAACAGAGAGGAGAAACTAGTGACCAAACTGGCTTTCTCGTGGGTTTGTAGTCCACTGGTAGCCACACCTCTAGGGTGAGCTACCAAACTCCTAACATCCAAGGAATTGTTCAGACATCTTGAGAGTGGGCAGAATAGTGCACTCAGGGATTGCTGGAGGCCACATATAGTCATCACATGGCAGGCGAGATCCTGTTAGCCCATTGGCTAGTGATCTCACACCCCCCCAGGGAAGTGTCTTGGCATAAATATAGCACCCCTGGCTCCCTGAGCCTCAAATCACAATGGAACTGGAGAAGAGACCGAAGAAAGACTCCCCTGCTGACCTCTGAACCTGGCAAAAGAGGCTGCACTGACTGCTGGACTGCACCTGCAGCACCTTGGGTTGGCAAAGAGGGTACCATGCCTCTGGCTCCTGGCTTGTGGAAATGTTACTCCCCAAACCAAAGAAGTGACTCCAAGGGTCAGTTGGCTGATCCCCTAGAACCAGCAGCAAGGCCATCAAAGCTGAAGTAGTCCATCCGGAAAGTCAGTAGCCACATGCTTGGAATCACTGCTGAACACCGCTGTGCAACACAAGAGAAAGATCCTCGATTGCCAACAGATGCACCTTAGTCTGCTGGACCTGGGAGTGTCATCTGAGTCCAGATTGGTCACCAAAGAAGAACACCAGCCCTGACCAAACAATACCACTGGACCCACTGTGTATGGAGATCTGTAGCCTAGCCGTAGCTAGCCTTCAACTGGCTTAAAGATGAGTTCGAGTGACAGTATCCCACGTGGTCAAAGTTGCCCCACCTTAACCGTGGACTGAGCAACAATAGCAAGGGCACCCTCATCAACCCCACAGCACCCAGAGCATTTTTCAGAATCCTCAGCATCCTGCATCCCCAGCATCAGAACCACTCAATTGAAGTCTATAGGAGTCATGATGTAAAGTGTGAAACTGGTCTTGAGGCTGCTCTGGTGACCAGGTAACTGTCCAAATACTCCTTATTGCCTCCCCTGCCCTTCTCCCTGACAGCATTGCTTGCCCCACTTGGGACAGAGTATTTAAACACAACTCTTTCCAACTTTTTTCAATAGTTTCTAAACTTTATGTTTAACAATGCTGGTTTGACTTTGGACTAAAAAGCTGAGATTTACATTTTACTTAAAGACCTATATCCCCGGGAACCCTCCGGTGGATTTTTCTCATCTTGGTTTCTAAAAATTCATAAAAATATAATCTATTTTTGAAATTGGTGTCGGATTTCATTCTTGTTTTATGGCTTTCTTAGTGCTTCTAAATGGTTTACACTAGTTCCCTGCCAAGACCTGCTGATTAAAGCCACAGCTGCCCAGGGTTGAGCTAAAGGTTTTGCAAATGAGCCTGACCTCACCGAAGATGGTAAGGTCACACAACCTTACCATATGGTACACCACAAGCCTCACACACTGCATAAGATGATGATACATGCATAAGATATCTTCACATGATGGTTGGGTTTTATTAGAGTACTTGACTAGTTTCATGATAATTAAGTTGCAGAAACAATCCATCCTTGCCACCCTGCACCGTGTGATCGCAAAACTAAAAAAGAGCAGACATCTGACACAGTCCACAGAAGGTTTATGTGCTGAATGTTTTCTGTACAAATTTAGAAGCTTTTGAAGATTTTAGAAGCTTTTGTCAGAGAAGTCCACAGCTAAAAAAGATGTTTAATTGAAAGGTGCAAGAAATTACCACATTCTTACAAAACATGGAGGTGCTGTTTTAGGTCAGACTACAGGCAGCTTAAGCATTTTCCCAGAACCCAACTGAATAACACCAAAACCATACCCAGAAAGAGAACTGTGTCAGCTTTCTTCAGCTAGTAATACATTTACATCAACCCACTTCAATCATTCACATTTTGGATCAACTCAGAGGAATATTGCTGTCTCACCGTATATATTATCTATTATTTGTATTAATCCACCTGCCTTAAGAGGGCTTCCCGTTGCAGTGCAAGGATGGCCAAGAGAAACCTCAATGCAGTATAATGGAGGAACATTTGTGTTCCTAAAGTGTTTTGTCACTCCTGTTGATGCTACACCAATAGTGATTTTACATCTAAATGTGTTTGTGATTTGTTCTTCTAAATGCTTCCACACCTACAATGAAATGGCACCGAGGGTGAATTTGCAATTAAGTGTGTTGTCAACAAAATATGATGCGATACTAAAGCACAACAGGTATACATAAGGTGACATCTTACAACTATGTTTGCCTTCTTTCATAGTAATTTTGTATCTAAATGAGACGCCACGCTCCTGCTATCTATGATTTTTCTCCAAAATATGTTTTTTTAAACTACATGTTTCTGCACACTACGGTTGATGCAGCACCAGGGGTGATGTAGCACCTACATTTGATTTTGCGCCTAAATCTTTATGCACCTAAACGGTTTCTACACGACTGATGATATTGCATCAAGGATGAAATTGCACATTCTTGTGACTTTGTACCTAAATGTGATTCGGCACTTAAATGTGATTTTTGCTTCTACATGGGGACTCCTGCCTTGTTGCCAAAAATGTAACTTTGCATCAAAATGTGATTTTGCACATGCATTTGTTCTAAATCCTAAGTGAGATCTGTCTTTTGTACCATAATGTATTTTTACACCTGCAAGTGATTTTGCTCCTTAATGTGATACCACATTGTAGCTTACTTTGTATCAAGGATGTTTTTGCAGATAAAATGATTTTGCACCTAAATTCGAATTTGCACATACATTTGTGTGCCTAAAAGATTTCCATACTCATGCTGATGCCGCGCCAAGGATTTTGCATCTCACTGTGCAGTCAACAATATGTAAGGTTATACTGAGGCATACTTTTTACACACTACTAACATATTTTCTCTATAAATTGAATGGTAACCCACGGCTGCATGTTGGGGTTCTTCTCAAGATCAATAGTCTACATAGTTTTTTGTGATCTTATTAAGACCACCAAGCCTAAAGGAAAGAGCTTAATATAAGATCCAATCCCATATCTTCATAATATTGTTTAATACCCGAAGGCTCTAAACACTACTACCGTGGCCAGGGTGTTACCCCATACCATATCTAGCATCACTACTGACCACAACACCACTAGTTCACGACCACCCTTCACTCCACCAACTTTCCATGACCACACACCCATCATATAATAAACCCATGCAGCATAATATCACAATAAACCAACATAGTGTGGACCATAAACCCTAACAAAGATACTATTTCAATGACACAGACCTAATTACAGTCAGTGACCAGATCCACAGCCCTCCATTAGCCTCTGATACTACACAGTAAAACCGCCCTCTGTCAGCCAACCCCCCCAGTCCAGGTCAGCTACTTCAAAACAACAGAAAATAAACTTACTCTCCACAGAAGAACTCAATTACCAGTGGCATAATTCACATGGGGTTGTGATTACTCAGTTCATCTTTACTTCCAGTGATATCTTACAGACAGAATACAATCTCTTATCCACACCTCTAACAGAACTACTTGACTGCAAACTGAAAGTGGATCACTGCCATGAGATGATACAAGGTCTGAAAAACAAATTCTATCTATCTCACACAAGCTCTTTTTTTCCCATGGACTCAGTGTTTTATTGAGCTGGTGGTTGTAGATGGGTTCCACCGGCACTCATGTTTTGGAGCCAGCTCTTACTTTTCCTTATCAAACTTTGATCCAGCAAGGAAGAGAAAAAACACAAAAGAAGGAAATATGGAGGAAGGTAAAGACAGAAAAGCATGGACAGAGACTGAAAGAAGGCATGTAAAAGAACATGCAGGAGTGAATTAAAGGGACAGAGAGAGTCTGGTGGTGGATTAAAGAAGCATGGGGAGGAATCAAGACCACAGGCTTGGTATCCGGTAGCCTGACATTTTATAGTGATGACCACATGCTTCAGAGCAAAACATTAGGTCCCTACACTTATTCCTTTAAAAATTAAGCACTGCAAGACTTACTATCTAACTCCCCATTAAATCTCACTCAACATACCAGCTTCTGAAAAGCTCACCATGCACACTAATGGGCCCGATTAGGATTACGGTGGGACCGCCACCGAAAGCCCATCGGTGCAGGCCCACCACCATGGGACCCTTCATATCCGCCTGCCATATTTCAATGGAGGGTGGATGGGTAGAGGTTAGAAAGACCGACCTTCACACATCCAACAGGCTTCTTGAGCCCACCGGTGCAGCGGAGGGGGCCGTATTCCCTACAATGGCGCTAGTGCCTAACCGGCACCGCTATAAGGATTATGATGTCCGCCTGCCTGCTCATGGCGGTTAACCTGCCATGAACAGGCAGGCGGAAAGGGACTTTAGGGCCCCGCAGCCGGCCCTCCTTTCCCCTGGCCTGCCGATGTGGGCACTGGGTGGCACCTATGGTGTCCTCTACATGTCCCTGCACCCTGTGGCATGCACCACATGGTGCCTGCCACGTGGTGCAGTGATATGTACAGGGTGCATTGTTTGCCGTGCGGCGGTTGCTGCAGCCAGCAGCACCTGCCACAATGCAAAGAATACATGGTGTGACCACCTTGCAGGCGGTCACATTGTAATCCCTATGGCGGGACTGCCGATGGCTAGTTTGTCGGTCCTGTTACGTCAGCCGCCATTCTAATCGGGCCCTAAGTGCTTTGGAATATTCCTTTAAATGCTTAACTGTGGTGGATGACTCATTGATGTCAAGGGCAGGATTTTCTTTTTAAAAAAACAAAGTCGGGATGCAAAAGAAAATCTTCCCTCGAGTCCCGAGATTGTTTTCTATAATGTGAACACACTGTACATCCCAGCAAACAAAAACAAAAAATTAAAAAAAGGTAAAAGCACACCGCACCATTATTAGACTGTTATTGATGCTTAGGGGACATAATCCTTCCACTGCCCCTCAAGAAACGATCAGCATGGGAAAGGGACCTCTGGAAAGGAGACAAATGTCTCCTTTCCAGCTGTACTTCTACCTACTGGATCTCTGCTTGAGTACTGTTGCAGGATGACAAAGCCCAAGCAGGGATCCACCCACAACCTGCCAGGGTTAGGGGAAGCAGCCATTCATGCATGGGCAAGTTCCCCCTAGTTAAAAAAACTGGTACAGTCTTTCCTTCCCCCAGTGGCAGAAATCATGCTAGACAATAGGGTCATTGGGCCATGTCCCACCCCAAAAGCGGCAATACAGTGTTTCTGCCCACTGTGATGGACTATTGGGAGGTTTTACTTACAATCTGCCCCAAAAGGGGGCAGAAAGCCCACTGGATACCTGGGCAAAAAAAAGGAGTAGGAGGCATCAGTCTGTGTCCCTCACCCCTGAACGGGCCAAGCAGTCTTTCGGCCAGATTGGTTAAACCCCAGCCTGTCCCTAGAAGGGGCTGAACCAGTAGTGGATGCCAGGGATAGCATTTAAAAAAAATAATTAGGTGGGGTCTGGCATGTCTCGACATCACACCACAGCTCCACCCCTAAATCCTTTCAATGGTCCCTGGTTTGATTTGTTTCTGTTGGGGGCACTTTTCTGACTAAAGTTCATGCATTTACTTGAAGAAATTCAGAGTTAATTATTTCAAGTTTAGACATCTCCCACACAACTATAGGTGCTCAGCTCTGCACTGAGCCAGTCAAACCCATCATGATACAGACCTTACTGTAGCTATACTGTCTTTTGGGCTTTTCCTGCTGCTCGGCCCAGACACACAAGTTGGCTATTGTTTTTATCTGGAAAAGTGTGGGATTGCTGTTTGGTAGGAATTTTGAGGATTCCTATAGATTTCAGAACATTCCCTCACAGAAACGTGAGGAAATGTGTGTTTTAGCCAAAGCGTAAGGTTTTCAGGGTATTCTGGGTAAAAAAATGGTTGCATGAAAGTCACCTTGGATTCCCATGGGTGTTTAGCTTTGAGGATTATCTCAGTTTAGTAGATTTCCCTGGGTGGCAGCCATGTCAGTGCCCAAATACCACTGCTACTCACATCACCAAAATGGTTTTATTTTAATGCCAAAAATGTGATGTCTTCTCATTGCATTCTGGAGCCCTTCCTGTCGTGAAAGGCTGAGCCACACATGCTGGATGATGCTTTTATCAGGAGAAGTGTGGGAAATCTGGGTGATAGGAAATTTGTGAATACTCATAGATTCTGAAACTTTCTCTCACAGGAATGTGTGAAAAATCTGTGGGTTTAGCCAAAGGTTGAGCTTAACAGGCCATTCTGCGTATGAAAAAGGAGTACGTTCAATGTAAGTTACGACACCATGGACTTCCTTGGGTGACTAGTTTTTAGAACAGTCTGGGTTTACTAAGTTACCCTGAATGGTGGTGGAGCCTGGGGCCATATACTACTGCTACAGAAGACATCCGCACCCTCCTAGACCGAGTTGAAACTGCTGCTCTCATCCTCCTGGACCTCTCAGCCACCTTCGACACCATCTCCAACCACACCCTCTGCGGAGGACTCCATAAGGGTGGCATCAGCAACAAACCCCTAAATGGATCCGCTCCTTCCTCACCGGCCAAACACAGAGAGTCAGACTTCCACCATTCAAATCAGTACCCATAGCGATCAGCTGCCAAGTGCCTCAGGGATCCTCCCTGAGCCCCACCCTCTTCAACAACAACATGGCCCGCTTGCAACCATCGTCAGAAGCCATGGACTCAACATCGTCTCCTATGCTGGTGACACCCAGCTGATTCTCTCCCTCACAGGCGAACCCACAGCCTCCAAGAGCAACGTCCACAACCGGATGAAAGCAGTCGCCACCTGGATGAAAAACAGCTGCCTCAAGCTTAACTCAGACAATATCAGAGTCCTCATCCTCCACTCCAATTCCTCCACTTGGGATGAGTCCATGTGGCCCGCAGCATTCAGAACCCCCCACACACTCACGGACCATGCCCTAAACATCTGCATCATTCTGGACTCCTCACACTC
The DNA here is from genome assembly GCF_964204655.1 of Triturus cristatus. NCBI lineage: Eukaryota > Metazoa > Chordata > Amphibia > Caudata > Salamandridae > Triturus > Triturus cristatus. The sequence continues at coordinate 760,050,965 of NC_140586.1, read as the reverse complement.
AAAGAACCGCCAAATCAACGCTATTTCGTCCTCCTGCTGCTACACACTCCGCCTGCTTTGTAAGATCTTCAATTGGATCCCCATCAAGTCCAGATAAATGGTCACCCATACACTCGTCAGCAGCAGACTCGACTAAGGCAACGCACTCTATGCCAGCACCACCCAGAAACTCTACAGAACATCCAGAACGCCTCCGCCATACTTATACTGAACATCCCACACCACATCTACATCACAGGCCATCTGAGAGAACTTCACTAGCTGTCTATCAACAAATGAATTACGTTCGAGCTCCTCATGAATGCCTACAAAGCCCTACACAATGCCGGACCGGCATACCTCAAGCACGCCTCTCCTTCTACACTCCCACAAGACATCTCCGCTCCGCCCAACTGGCCCTGCCACCATCCCACAAATCCACAAGACCACGAAGACCATTAAGATCCTTCTCCTACCTCACTGTGAAGACCTGGAACTACCTGCCTTTGCACCTGAGGCAAACACCATCGCTGCCGCAATTCAGGAAGGACCACAAGACCTGGCTCTTTGACTGAACTGCAGACCCCCCCACACCCCTGCCACTTAGCATCTTGAGACCCTCACAGGTGAGTAGTTGTGCTTTATACAAACCTGACTTATTGATTATTTGCGGGTTTTTAAAAAACAAATTATTCCAAGGATTAGTTTCTGTAGGTAAACCATGAGCGAGCTACACAAATGATCCATTGCTAAATTTGAAATGTTATCTAGTTTTAACAAATGAATTGCATTATTAATTCACTCATGCATTTCACACTCAGCACTGGGGGAGGAAATACTCATCAGCTAAGGTGCTAATGTACCCCACACACCTTTACACTCTGGGAACACATATATGATATGATAACCCTATTATTATAATCTCCATAGCTAACTTCCTAAAACACAATCAAAATGTAATCTACACATGCAATCTCAGAACAATCATTTCTCAACCAAATGTCTCACCTTATACATATGACACTACAGCTGCCCTGCTGAACTGAATGCCTGCAGTTCAGAATTTTTCTGCAAAACTGTAAACATCATAGTGCAGCACTCAGGGATAACCTTTTCTGTTCACTTTCATCACTGCTACCTTACCATCAGGATACAATGCCCTCCACCTTAATCGAACTAAACGATTGTGGGGCAGTTGCTTTTATACAAAAAAGTCCTTGAATTCAGTCAGATTAACTGAACAGGCTCTTCTTCATTTCACTGCCTCTCTGTGGAGTTTAAATACATGACATCTAAACTTGTCAACCAAAAGAGTTTCAGTGAAGTTTTCTTACTAGTATCAGTGATCAACTCATTTGCGGTTCTGATCAGATCTTCCTAGAATGTTTCAATCTCTACTAGAAAAATGGCAAATGTACCTACACATGCCTCCTCAAATTCTTCCTTTTGGACAACAACATACTTCAACAATGGACCTTCCCTACCCACATATAGGGCTCCAAAATGGACCTGTAAATTATGAAACACAAATTTCCAACCCTCTCAAATTAGACTGGTCAGGCTACTTCATTTCGTTCAAAATCTTCCCCAAGTGAAACCAGAGATAAAATCTAGAGGCATCACACATATAGACAATGTGCATTGGCATATTAAACAGTTCTGCCTTTTGATGCGCAATTGCAGACAAACCGCAATGCACACAGATTATTTATGCTGCTTCACTGTGCAACCTGTCTTTTTTTGTGCCTCCTGAGCCGTGTTTTTATTCACAAAGCTTCTAGTGCTGCTTTTGCTTATTCAGTAAGCGTGAAGTGCCGGTCCCTTGAAGCAAGAATAGGAGTCACAAAAAGAGGCATATTCCATAGAATCCAAGCACAAAACTTCTGAGGGCATTGCATCCATGTGCTATCACATTAAAGTCAAACCTATTAGCTTTGCCAGTGCTTTTTTCAAAGAAAGCAACATTTCCCAAGACACAGTAGATGCTATCAGCAAACTAGGAAGAACCCATCTAATGATATCCTTCTGTGACCATGATATAGAAGCACATTGGTGATGAAACTAAGAATGCTAGATGTTGACCAATAGGATAGGCATAGACAACTGCACATCAGCGATCTAATATCACAGAAGACTGATAAATCAGACTAAATGACATGGTTGAAACCATGACTCAAGCACATTCTATTTACCACACTAGTCCAAGTGTAACTGATATGTCCTCACTAACCCCTTTTGTAAGATCTTCTTTGGATATATAGGAATGGAAATTGGTTGATCATCAGAAGGATTTGCTATTTTCAACAATCGTTATGCGTCATACTTAGGTAGAAATGTCACTAAGAATGAAATGATATTGATGCATGACACAACAATATAAATATTGTTCTGTCTGTATTAAAAGAGGAAAGTAGGACTACCTGGGCAAAGCAGGGCTTGGAGACTGGATAGAATGCTACAACATGATTCAGAAGAGCCATCATTACAACATGAAAGCATCCTCCTGTTACCTCTCAGGGACAATGTAAGCGCTAAAACCTTACTCTGAGTGCTTGAGGATATAGGTTCCAAACTTTCAAAGTGCCATGCAGTTAATAAAATAAACATTTCTTTCAGATCAATGTTGAAGGAAAATAGAAAACATGTGTTAAAAAATTACCATTAAAAGGGCTTGAAATGAAAATGGAGACAACTGAACAGGAATAAATATACTTTTATCATTATAGCCAATGGGACCAATCAAACAAAGAGACTCTATCAAAGCTGTAAAAGATCAGAAAGGTTTTCTAAGTGGCACAGTAGGTCTGTTTTTTAGCAGAACCAGGACTTATTGAGCAGCTCATTTGTGACTGTAAATTACAGCCTAGATGTTGGAACAACATTCACGTAGGTTTTTTTACAGTCCACGTCCACTTGTGCTTGACTTAATATAGACAGTGATAGAGGTCACAGGTAAAAGCATGTATAGTGAAGAAAAATCTTTAAGTGGTAGAATGTCATATGGGGTAGTAGAAAAGAGACATATGATAAATGTGTTTTTTTTCTTGACCTGTCTCCTGCTTCATGTTTCAAAATATTTGAAGCTCTAACGTTTTAGCAGGCAGCTGCTTGTCACAGGCAGAAGCTAAAGAGTATTTCAAAGCTCTCAACCTAGTTTACATTAGCCCACATTCAGGAATGTGTGCGCCAATTAAAAGCTCCTACCAGAACTTGGAATCCCTAAACGAGGGGTTGGAAGATTGTAATACTTAAGATTTCTCATTCGGCTAGTCACCTTATGATTCAGTCCACAGTCCTGGAAATACTCAACAGAGATACACCACACTCTTTGTCCTTGTGTGCCTTCTGGAAAAACACTTCTATGGCCTTCCTCTGCTGCTCATTTTGAGCTCCTCTGTTTTGTGGGAGCAATGACTACCAGCTACAGAAAGTTGTGATGTCTTTGTAGATCCACAAAACTATCAGCCAAATCCCATTAGGCACTTGGGGGTCAAACTGTCAAGCAGATAAGGCATGAGCAAAATACAAGGGATCCCCCTTCCCCGACCCAGTACTCCAGTAAATAAGGAAACAAGCTACTCCTACTCTAATTGGCAGGTTTCAGTCCAAGTAGGCAATGAAGAAGGGCTGCACAACTTCATATGCCATATTTCTTTTGTGAGAAAGTAGTTCATTAGTTGTGCTGGATTGAGGTCTACCACAAGTAATAAAGGCACTATCCTGTTAAGTGCAGTATAGGTTTTCAGTAATTTAAACCTGAGCTCCACTCTCGGTAGCTATGCCACACAGCTGACAGGCTTAACTTAGAGAAAATGTGCAAAGCATTTAGTAATATCAATACAATTCAAAAGTCAACAAAACAACACAATACAAATGTATAAAAAATTAGCAAAATGACACCAAAACAACAAAAATCCAATTAAGGAAACTAGGAATATGAATTTTTAAAGATTTAAGTAAAGATAGCACCATAGTCAATGACTGCAGTAAACTGGGGCCTATAAAGTATTTCAGGCCAACTGAAATGGAGCATGGGTCGGATACACCAATCAATTTTGATCCGATTAGAGGCTTTGACTTGGGTTTTGCCTTGGGACTTAGGGCCTGATCAAGGTCTCCACAGATGGGTTACTCCATCACAACTGCAACGGATATCCCGTCCGCTGGAATAGAAATTCCATTATATCCTATGGGATTTATATTTCAGCAGACAGGATAGCTGTCACCATTGTGATGGAGCTACCCGTCTGCTGAGATCTACATCAGGCACGTAGTCTTTTTCTGTAAGTCAAAATCCTTCAGCGGGGCCAGGCAGCAGAGTGTATGGATGAGTGCTCCACGACATCAGGAAGGTGTTGGACAAGGTCCCGGTTAAGCAGCTGCTTCGGTGGAAAAAGCTCAGAGCAGGAAAAGTTGAATTTCAGACCCAGAGAAGTCTTCTCACTGGTCAGATACTTTTGGAGCCTTCTGCCAGTTAATATTTATTCCCTCAGAATTAGGGCATGATTTAGATCTTGGCGGTATGGAGACTCCGTTGCAATAGCGATGGAGTATCCATACTGCCAAAAATGTGGTACGCCCACCAGATTTTTATGTAGGCGGACCTGTAGTTTAATTACGGCAGAGAGGACTCTATCTCCACCATGATTAAACCCCTCTGATAACCCTATGGAGTAATGGCCGTCAGAGGCAGATCTCTAATTCTGCCCCCCTAATTTAGATGAGTGGCGTTAGATGCCAGTTTTCACTGCCCGCCACCAGCAAGAAAACTCCGGCATTGATGGGCAGCGAAAACTGCTAAATGCTCTCCTCATCATGGGAGATAACTCACATGAGGGGAGCATTTTCGTTTGGATTTTCAAAAAGAGAATCCTGCATCTGGATTTTCTTTCTGGAAATGTAAAAGAGAACAGTATGACCGACGGCTCCGTCATGTTGATGAAGCCATGCACCAAACTTAAAAAACCAATGACAAGAACCACCGGGATGGCATTTCTTGCATTGCTTTAGAAATGAGATCCGTTTTGGGATAATTTCTAAATCTGGCAGGCAGCCTGGTGGATGTTAGGCCAACCAATGGAGTTTTCTCCATCCGCCAATTATTAAATCGTGCACTAGGTCTCCTTCGGAGCTCATAATTCTACATCAGGGCAATGCTCCTGACTGTGTCTGACAACGGCTCCAAAAAACTGGAAGCCTTCTTGCAGAGGTCCAGTTGAAACAGATTTGCTACTGCGGAGAAGCTCCAAGCAGGGGAAATCTGTATCTTCGCCCCAGTGGGGTTGCACTTTGGATGGATTGGCTTGGCAGGTTTGTACCTGTCCTCCAAAAGTCTTGAAGTCCAAAAATATTTTAAGTCTCAGATTTTCAGGACTGGTAGGAGATCTCTAGTTAGGCACAGCCAAGGGTCCCAGAAACTCAGTAACAGCACTTGCGGGTCAAGACTCAATTCAGCAGAGGCGACCAGCGAGGTAGGGTCTGGTCCAGTTGGTACTGGTCAACTGGGCTATTCAGGAAAAAGGCTTCTTGCAGCTTGCTGTTGTTTCCTTGTAGCCACACAGTTCAGCCAACTTGCCCCTTAGGTCTCCTCACAGGTCTCAAACAGCAGGTGTATCCCTTTTTCTGTTCTTCCACAGATCCAGAGTGTTCTGTTGAATGTGTCTTGGGGTGCCACATTTATGTCTGGTAAGCTTGTAGGTGGGGGTGACTCCTGGCCCCTTCTTAACCAATAGGGTATAATTTCCCTGGGGTAACTCTACTCACGTATACAGTAATTCTTGTGTGCCCGACTGTGAACAGTCCCACTGTGCCCCACACTCACTGAATGAATTATGGTACAAATATTCTCCCCTTGTGAACAGCATGTGTGCTCACCCGGATGTTTAGTCAGGGAAATAAGCAGCTCCTCATATGTGGTCACTCCAAACCAGTTCTGGGACAGCTTTAACTCTGACTGGGTTTGGTGCTTGCCTACCTAACTGGGAGGAAAAAAGAAGGGGCCTGTGCAGGTGTCCTCTGACACCTTCTTATGACAGGGGAGTCCCCATTGAAGTAAATTACGTTTTTGGGCACAGCCCAGCTAGTTTTCCTGCCAGGGGACCAAAAGCAGGTTCCAACACCCAGGACATTGTCTATGCTCTGGAAGCAGTTTTCACACCTCATGAGGACTATTCACCAGCTGAGTGATGGATCAAGGCTTATGCAAATTAGTCTCAAGGAGCTCCAGGCAAAGAAAAGGTAGCTGTGAAAAAGTCATATTTTCTTAACACTTATTAAAAATCGAAATTTACCATTAAGGTGGGCTATTAATATTAGAAATAGTAGTGTATTCATTGTTCTAACTTGTTCATAGCCTGAGATAGCAGAATTAATACTAACTATTGCTTCCCAGTGTTTCTCCATGGATCAGCTAGCATTCCTACAGTGAAAATAGCTTTTAGGTGCTAGTGTCTGTAAGTGCATGTCAACTTTAAATGTCTACATGTCCTACTGGTATATACCATGCACCATACCTTGTGGGCAACAAGGCCTACATAAGGGTGACTTATTAATATTCAAAAAGGAGGTATTCTCCTGTCAAAGGGAGTCATTTTGACAAGTCTGCCAGGCTACAGTGGTAGGCCTGGAAGCATTTTTATCTTCGCAAAGTAGTGCTATAGTACCTAGGTAATTTCTAACTTTCCATGCAATAGTGATGTCAATCAATCAATCGATCAAATTGGATTCATAAAGCACTACTATGCTCCCGCAAGGGTATCCAGGCGCTGAGAGCCATGCTGCTCGAGTGGAATCAGTTGAACAACCAGGTCTTGAGTCCCCTTCTCAATCCCTGAAGAGAGGGTGATGACCGGAGGTGGAGAGGGAGGCAGTTCCAGGACTTTGTGCCGAGGTAGGAGAATAAGCGTCCTCCAATGTTGCTTTGGTGGATGCAGGGGGTGTGAGCGAGGGTAATGGAAGCTGAGTGCAGGTGTCTGGAAGGTTGGTGGAAGCTCAGGTGTTGATGATGTATGCTGGTCCTTGATTGTGTAGGGCTTTGTAGTTGTGGGTCAGCATCTTGAATTGGCATCCCTTGTGGACGGGGTAGCAGTGGAGTTTCTTCAGGTGTGGTGTGATGTGGGTCCATTTGGGGAGGTCAAGGATGAGTCTGGCTGCCAAGCTCTGTATTGTCGGCAGTCTCTTCAGGAAGTGTGTGGTAATTCCAACGTAGAGTGCATTGCTGCAGTCCAACCGGCTAGTGAAGAGGCTTGAGTGACGGTGCATCTGGTGGTGACTTGGAGCAATTTGACGATCTTATAGAGCATGCGAAGGGTGAGGAAGCAGGCACTGATCTGGTTTTTTATGGTGAGTTTGCTGTCCAGGATTAGGCCAAAGTTCTGGGTGTGGTCTGTACGAGTGGGTGACAGACACAGTTTAATAGGCCACCAGGAATTGTTCCACGGGGAGGTGTTGTTACCAGAGGTCATACTTCTGTTTTGTCTGAGTTGAGTATGAGCCAGTTGTTTTGCATCCAGTTGGCAACGCTGGCCATGCACAAATGGAAGTTGGTCCTCATTAGATGTTGAACAGAGTAGGGCTGAGGGATGGACCTTGAGGGACACCACATGTGACGCTCTTGGGACCGGAGGTGAAGAGTAGAAAAAAGATTCTCTGTGTTCTTCCAGTGGGGAAGGATGGGATTCATTTGAGGGAATTCTCTTGGATTTCAATCTGATGAAGCCTCTTGATCGTGGTGTGTGGGGGCACGGTGTCGAAGGCTGCTGAGAGGTGAAGAAGAATCAGAGGAGATGTTTCTTCCCAGTCTAAGGGGGTTCTGATGTTGTCAGTGGCAGCGATCAGGTTGTGTTCGGTGCTGTGGTTCGTGCGGAATCCTGATTGGATGCATCCAGAAGATTGTTGTTCTCCAGGTATTCCTTGAGTTGGCTGTTGATGGCCTTTTCAAGGACTTCAGTGGAAAGGGGAGCTGAGAGATAGGCCGGTAGTTTCTTGAGCTTGTTGGGGTCTGCGGATGGTTTCTTAAGGAGGGGTTTGACTTCAGCGTGTTTCCACTCTTATGGGAAGATGGCCGAGGTGATGGATGTGTTGAAGATGGTTGTGAGCTTGTTGCTGATAGTCCTGCTTCCGAGGTTGAACATATGGAAGGGACAGGGTCCGTGGGTGCTCCTCAGTGGAAAGAGTGCACGATAGCTGTGGTGCTCTCTATGATGAGCTGGTGCCAGGCAGTGATCCGGTGGTTGGAGTTTGCGTCTGTGGGAGTCAGGAGGCTGAGAATTTCAGAGGTGGCGGGTTGGGGTTTGAAGTGTTTGTAGATGGTGGAGATCTTGTCATGGAAGAAGTCCGCCAGGGTGTTACAGAGTTCTTGGGAGGGGCTGATGATGTTTCCAGTTGCTGGGGGTTGGAGAACTATTTGACAGTGCTGAAAAGTTGTTTGCTGTGGTTGGAGCTGGCTTTGATGCGGTCAGCTAGGGCATTTTGTTTTCGTCTCCTTCAGGAGTCGGTGGTAGTGGTTGAACGATGTCTTGAAGGTGCAGTCTGTAGGTTCCTTGCTGCAGTGCCATTTCCTTTCTAGTTGCTTGCAGTTTCGTTTCGTGGTTCTCAGTTTCAAGGTGTACTAGCTGGCATGTTTGGTTGATCTTTTGAGTTTGGTGGTTTTGATGGGTTGACTCTGTGGGAGCTGACGGTGATCCAGGTGAAGTTCTTGACAGCCTATTCCACGTTGGTTGTGGTGTCAGGGAGGGAGGCGTTGAGGGCGTCAGTTGATTGGCTTTCGGATATTTTGTGTGTGTATGAATCTGTGAATTTTGAGACACCATATACTATAGCCTAATACAGATGTTAATTGGTCAAATTAAGAATAACATTTTTAGACATGCTTTAGGGATCAGAGCACATATGCTGAGGCCTGGCTACCAGTGTCCCAGTGCACTGAGTCAAAAACCTTGCAGCACCAGTCTGCAAAAAAATAGGGGTGACTATGCAAAAAGAGGCCCTTTCTGTTCAGTTCTAAGAAGGCTCCTAATGAACTATGAAGTCCCTCTCGTTCCGAATACGATAGGTTGCAGGGCAGTATCAGCTGAGAATTCTTGTAAGGGACCAACGGGCATATGCATCAAAGCTTGTCCGTTTGCGTTTGCAAAATTAGCTTTTGCGATGCATGAAACAACTTGCCACTTGCAATTTAAAAAAGCGCAATTATTTGTGATTTCTTAAACTGCGATTGCATTTAAGGAATCGCAAATTGCGATTCCTTAAGTGCAATGCAAGATGCCTTTTAAAATAGGGATTTTGGAATTTGGGCCCGCTATTTACCGCGAAATCATGCCAGATGGTAAAAAGCGGAAACTTTGAAAAATGTACTAAAGTGCATTTTTCAAAGTTGTAGGTTACACACACACATGCCCTTGGTACATGTGTGTGTGCAACACATGTGCACAGATCAATTTCAGGGGTGCAACAGGGTGTCCTTTTGACACCCTTGCACCCTTGAAATTGCATGCGCAATTTGCGAGTGCCTATTGGTACTCGCAAATTGCGCATGCAATTTCCTATTCATTCCTATGGGCCTGTAGGCCCATAGGAATGAATGGAAAGCCATTCCTTATTTGCGACTCGCAATTTGCGAGTCACAAATAAAGAATGTGTAGGAATCACTATTTTTATAGCGATTCCTACATGCATAGGCTTTTGCGAGTCCTTAATTGCGATTCCTTAATAATCGCAATTAAGGACTCGCAAAATCCTACCTTGATGCATGTGCCTGCAAATCTTTTATCAAGCAGATGCCCACGCAGGACTCAGAGAGAACATTAACCCTCACACCTGTTGTAATTAGCACATTTATGTGTTCTCTCCCTGAAAACTCCAGGCAAACAGTTTTCCAAGAACATCATTAGCCTATAGATAAGCCCCCCCCACCCCCACCCCCACCCCCCAGCACTGTTTTAAGTACAGAATGTCTAAGGGCAGTGGATACTAATATTGGTGTGTGAAGTTTCGAAACCAGATGGCTTGCAACTTTACAGAATTTTACTTTAAACTGTTGCAAACTTGAAGCTTAAGAAATGTAAAAAGGGGCGTGCATCTTTAACAGCCTTCACAGTAACTTGATATGGTTCCTGCTGCAGCTTAGTGCCACATGGGGCAGCAGGTGGACTGTCACTCCATGGCAGTCACTCTGTGCTTGAAAGCCCAATTACATAACTCCTGATGGAAAATGTCCAGCGTCACAGTTAAGGATTTGGGAGCATATCAACAAGGGCTTTATCTCTGCTTTTTTGGCTTTAAAAGCCAAAAAAGCAGAGATAAAACTAGCGCCCTATCAACAACAGGGTGCTAACATGCAAATTGGCATGTTAGCACCCTTTTACTCTACGCTTCCCCTTGCATCTCTAATGAGATGCAAAGGAGGCGTTCCAGAGTAAAATAATATGAGAAATGTCGCTAAGCGACATTTCTCCTATTATCAAGAATATCGCTAACCCTGTTAGAGACAAAAATAGCAGCGCTAACCTCGGTTAACGCTGCTTTTTTACGTCTGGTATTTTTCTGACTTAGCCATGATATCCTATGGAAGGAGGATATCATGGCTAAGTTTGTCTGTCCCTATCAACAATCTAACGTGAGATTATTGCTGGGTTTCCAGCGATAATCTCACGTTAGCCACTTAGCGTAAGGATTTTTATCGCTATTGAGATAAGCGTTGCTAATAGCACGCTATCTCAGCGATAAAAATCCACGCTAGCTGGCGATAATTATCCTAGCGCTAAGTGCGCTTAGCGATAATTATCGCCGGTTGTTGTTGATATGCCCCTTCGTCTCCCATGATAAAAAGGTCTTTTTGGGGGGAATTCCAGTAGTACACTTGAAAAACTACATGGGCCTAGATTTCCGGGATTGTCATGTGACAATTTTCCCAGGATCCTATCTGCCAGATAAAATCCATGTTAGGTGGAATTCCACACAGGATGCAACAGATCTTCATGTGCAAATGCACTTTATTTTTATCCATGGCGAAAGCTGTTCTCCTACGGCCCCAGCAGAATTACTTCAGCTCTTGCCTGTATTAAATCTTTGACCATTTCCAGGGTGGAAAGGTGTTGTGTATGCATGTTTGTGGGCATTTCCAAGCTTGCAAAACAAACCACGCCTTGAAACATACCATTCCCTACCTCCCCCCCCCCCCAGTGGGATTTCCATCTCTAGAATTCTCTGTACTCACGGCAGACAACTCTGGAGTCGTAAATGAATTTACTCTCACCAGAAATGCCTCGGTCACAGGCGTAAATTAGGTACATGTGGCCATAAACTTAGGTTTGACGACCGAAAATGCCTTTGTGAATTGATCCATAGAGGGCAAAGTTTCAATTTCACCCGTGCCCAGCTGTAAAGCAGCACTTCTTTCAAGCTCACACAAGAAATTTTGCCTAATGTTTTCAAACATTTAATTTTTGGGCTTTCGCATCAATTTGTCAGAACCACAAAGTGCATAATGAGAACTTTCATAACCTGGAGGTCTCCCAACCTCAAGGCACATACACCTGGCAACACTCACAAGAAGCTTGAAAAAAATGCAGGTAAATTATCTGAATGTACCACTGGAAGTGCACACTGTGCCAGAGGAGACACAAATCTGCATATGTCGATCATATTTTACAAAAGGCTTCAATCTATTTCAGAGGATCATATTTTATTTTAATTCGAAATTTTAAATCTATACTGAGAGGCCTCGAGTCATTCCCAAATAAGTAGAATTTCTGAAATACCACTCACATGTCATGATTCTGATAAGGTATGTACGTGAAGGACATCAGACTCTTGCCCAGAAGGCACAGTAATAGAGTTGTCATGGACAAAAGCAACAAGGTCTACAATAACCAGTTCTGACAAACTGCCTTCTACTCCCTCTGCTTGCTTTCTGCTCTACATATGAAACAAAAACCTAGAAAAAACAGATACTGCCTTGATGAAGAAAAAGCCAATCAGCTTGCAAACAATCCATTCTCTCACAGCCTCAAGTGCCACAGAAATCCCAATCACACAGAAAATAATGTCCTGGGGTGACGTGGGACACATTTAACGAAGTGGTTAATTTAAAAAAAGAATATAATTTTTTGATGCGCCTGCCAAAAGGATATGCCCCCAGATAAATTTGATTTAATTTGCATACAGAAAGATCTGTCATTTGAGTCACCAGCAGAATGAATGATAGCAATTTATAACATAGTGACTCCCCTGCTGCAGAACAGGCAGCGGGAGGTCAGCTAGCAGCATTTAATTTTCCTAGCGGGAGCTGAAAGAATGGAATGAACTTAGGTTTGCTTTCCTTTCCGAGGAAAAGTGCCAGAGCCTTTGAATTGCAGGCACCATTTTGGGCAATGTCTTTAAAAGGACTTAGGGGCATATCAACAACAACCGGCGATAATTATCGCTGAGCGCACTTAGCGCTCGGATAATTATCGCCGGCTAGCGCCGACTTTTATCGCTGAGATAGCGTGCTATTAGCAACGCTTATCTCATCGGCGATAAAAATCCTAGCGCTAACTGGCTAACGTGAGATTATCGCTGGAAACCCAGCGATAATCTCACGTTAGCTAGTTGTTAAGGACTCACAAACTTAGCCATGATATCCACCTTCCATAGGATATCATGGCTAAGTCAGTCCCGAAGCAGGTGTTAGGAAAGTAGCGATAACAGGTGTTATCGCTACTTTTCCTGACGCTATGCTTCATAGCGTGGGGCTTGATGATAGGAGAAATGTCGCTTAGCGACATTTCTCCTATCATGTCAGGTCAGGAACGCCCACTTTGCATCTCATTAGAGATGCAAAGCTGGGCGTTAGAAATCCCCACGCCAAAGCAAGGTTTCACGCGTTAGCGTGACCTTGCTAATATAGCGATAAAATTATCGCCGCTTTTCGGCCAAAAACGGCCGCTAAAGCGGCGATAATTTTTTAATCGCCTCGTTGTAAATATGCCCCTTAGTCCCAGGAGCGGCCGCTCTGCTGGAGGAGCGAGGGGGAGGGCTCAAGGTTGGGGTAAGGGGCACTAAGCGCCAAGGGGAGATAAAAAAATAAAAATAAACTTACCTGCGGCCGTCCCCATCACGCTCTTCTGCTCCTCTTCACCTCGTCAGGAAGGCACAGGCTCCCAGAATGCCTTTCGGCCAAACCTGAAGCTGCTCTCGCGCATGAGAACAGCTTCAGGATTGGCCGGAGTGCCCTCGGTTTGTGCTCCAGGATGACCGAGTCTGTGCCTGCTCTGTCCCACCCAGCTGCGTTGCTGGGCTTGAGAGAGCTGTCACTGCGCATGATGGTTAAGCCGGCCTCACGCAGCCGGCCAAACCATCAAGCGCAGTGATGGGAGTGCACTACCACTCCCCTCAGTGCCTGTCACCACCAGGCCCCGCCCCCAAGACTTGGCAAGAAAGGAAAATAAAATGTGTAGTTTTATTGTTCCTTCCTTGACGTTTTTTGGGGGGAGACGCTCCTCGGTCATAGCGCAGGAGCTGCCGCTGCTTAGTGGAGTTTAGAAGAAAGCAACTCTGGTTCTCTGGAACTATACGCAGCCATGGAAATTCTTCTCATAGCAAGTGGGTGGTGCAAGCATGCGATCCCACCACCCTCCTGAAGAACTTCAGAGCAGAGAGGGGTGCTTCCTGCAGAACATTTTAAAAAATGTGCACCTTAATGATGCATGTTACAGGCTACGTTTCTAAGAGTACTGCCTAAAAAGCCAAAGTGTTACTAGTATTACTAAAATGGAGCTAATGAAATATTGAAACACTTTATCGGCTGACACATTACCAAGATTCACAGATGCATCAGAATTAAGAGGAATGAGGAATTCCGCACCTGGGGCTTTATTACAGAATGCGCCCTAGGGCGCAAGTGGCATGCGTGCTCACTTCATATGCCCCTGGGACACTTTGGTATTACAGAAGCGGCTGCAGACACTTGTACAGCCCCTTCTGTACTACAGATAACACTGGCACACATGTAGAGCCAGTGTAATCTCAAGTGACGTTTCTTTATTTGCATGGGGCACGGTTCCTTGCAAATGAGGGAATCTCTTTTCTTCTGCACCTGCTCCGTATTATGGATGAGGGTGCAAAGGCAAAAAAGCTGTTGGGAGGCACACTGAAAGTGTGCCACAAAAAGGTGGGGCATAATCAGAGTGACTCCTGAGACAGCAGTCTCAAGGGGTGAAAGGGGGTCCCATGGACCCCCAAAGCATTCCCTTGTGATGTGGTACAGACACTCATTGCACCTGTCTGCAGGTGATCTCTCTCCCCTCTTGAAAGTGCAGGTTGGTTGCCGTCTGCACAGTGAAACACGGAGCGGCTTTTGAAGCAGCTGATCCATATTTCACTTGAATATGCCTACCCCAGGGCAACACGAGTTTGTGGCTGTCCTGATGGCAGCGCATTCAACATAATAGGGTGCACTTTCCCTGTTTGCGCACGGCGCACCTGTTTGAAGGTGCGCCGTGTCGAAAACAGGGGAAATACGCCTTTATCATAATACGGGCCCTGATGTTTTTCCCCATTGACTGTGGCTGCTATAAGTAGCCACAGTGTCTGGGTGAAACGAGGAAATACGAGCAGTAGCAGTGACAGATGATCAATTATACTCTAAATTTCTCATTTCAAAGGTAAACCTCGAAGGCTGGCAAAGTAGACGGAGCTCACTACGGGGACCATGCGATGAGGCTCCTATAAGAGGAACCACAGGGCAACTCGATTCATAAGCTTCACATTTGCACTACACACACATACAAACACCAACCAGCACACACCAACCAGTCAGCCCCTCACGCATACGCAGGCTCAATAGGCATTTAGTGGCTATGATGGACTGTTGTCTCCAACAGCCAAACCTCAGCCTATGCCAATCAACTGATAGATAACATTCCCTTCCATCACATTCTTAGACTTCCCTGGCAGTGTGCAGAATCACTGGACCACCTCTGCTAAGTTGTCCAGCCACGGTCTACCGAGTAGAAACTAAACAGACAACATGAGACATACATGCACTCAATCTGAACATTGGCTGTTAGGAATTAATTACCTATATATGGTGTAGGTCGGGAATATTGACGATAAAATGTAGAATGACCACATTATTGTGCACAGAATATCGAGGGAGAAAATTCCTAAAGCTAAATTTGTACACAGTTTCTATACCTAACGCCACACACACTCCTACCTTGGTGATATATATATAGATTCAAGGTAGGTTGATGCGGAGTTAAGAATAGTAAATCCTTGCCTCCCTCTATGAACTTACCTTTTCCATATGTTATCTCTCGATATTCTCTTCAGAAATATGTGACCTTTCTATATTTAGTCTTTGAAATCCCCTATCTCAATCTATATATTTATTCATGATGCAAAAAATTAATAAAAAAACAGGAAAGGACCAAGGGCCTCATGTAGGTAGCCAAATACCTGTCGGTAACGGCCGATTTTCGGTAATTATACCGTTACCGACCGGTATTTTGGCTTTTGGTATGTAGGGGGAGAATTTCTGTATTCGGAATTTACCAAATCGGTAAAATTACCGAATCGGTAAAATTACCGATTCGGTAATTTTACCGATTCGGTAAATTCCGAATACAGAAATCAGATGTAGGGGGACTGTGTGGGTGTTGTTTGGAGTCGGTATTTACCACCAACTAATAGTTGGTGGTAAATAAAGTATGGATGTGTAAAAGCATGTTATAGCGCTTAGAAGTGTGCAATGTGGCAGACATACATGCCCTTAGGGCATGTATGTGTGCCACATGTGCACACATGGCCGAATCAGGGGTGCAACAGGGTGTCAATGTGACACCCTGCCACCCTTGCATGTGCTCCCCCATTACCGAATCGGTATTTACCGATTCGGTAATGAGGCATACCTTCCCATCAATGGGAAGGTATGCCTCATTACCGATTCGGTAAATACTGATTCGGTAATTACCAAATTATTCCGAATCGGTAATATTTACCGACCAATTACCTACATAGCATTTACCACTTCATAAATACCGAATCGGTATGATTCGGTATTTATGAAGTGGTAAATGCAAGCCCACCTACATAAGGCCCCTAGTGATTGACTTTAATGTATGTTCCTAGAAAGAGACTAGGCAAGATACACCTAGTAAGATAGCCCATTAAGTTAACCACTACTTGCTGTGATCTGCAGGGAACATGTAGGTTACTGGATCTAATCCTACCGTGGCTGGCCTGTATAATTGTCACAGCTTTTAATCAGAGGTTCAGAGCAGCAAAAATCAAATGAAAAAAGTACTTTCTGAAAAGTTTATTATCGTGTTTCTGGAATTAACATTTAAACTTGGCGGGGAGAGATGATCCATAGAAGGGTTCCCTGGTACAGTGTAAGTTCAGAGGACAACGAGTCACTTCCATCTCACTTAAAAGGAGCAACAAATCATCAGAGAAAATCAAAAAAGAAAACAGCCACAAACTAGATCATACAAATAGGATGCAGGTACAGGCCGCCAGGGACAACCAAAAAAGTGGCTGCAAGCGAGGGAGAAAGCAGAACACGTCTGTTGCCAGAGAAATAAGTGCATGCACTACTCATGGTCCAGGGAGGCTGGCCAAGAGGAAAGGACAATCGCAGACAATGCATGGAATTGCAAAATAGTACACTTTAGACTGGCAGGGAAGTGCAAAAACAGCCACAAAACTTCAAAAGTGATGTTTTCAGTTCTTTACAACAATGAGGCAAGTGGGATGGGCCCTGGAGATAGATAGATAAATGACTCTGGTAGTTACTGAGTGCAATGAACCACTTGTAATTGCCACCAAGTAGATGGTTGCACAGAAATCACAATTTAACAGCCCCTTATAGCCAGGTCAAATGTGTCCTACTTGTAATCTTAGGATGGTGGCCGACTGCAGCAGTAATTGCTGCTCTCAAAGTCCAATAGAGAATGCAATGAGAAGGTTGATTGCGTGAATGATGGGGCATTGCCACAGTAGGGCTCTATCACAGCAAAATGACCGGGCCACAGGTTCCAAGAAGCAGTTTTCAAAGTGGCGGTAAGAACGAAGTCTTCTTTGTGAAGATCATGCAAAGATGGACTTGTTTGAGTCCTTGTCGATCTGGGCAGCACTGTTCACTGCTTGCTCAGTGGTATCTTTTGGAATCCATGTTGCTGAGGGATCGGTCTTCTGAGAGTCAAACATGCGGTCCGTGGTGATGTTTGTTGAGCCCTTGAGTTTAAATTCTTGCCCATTGGATCCAGTAGGTTCAGAATCTTTAACTTTGACCCATCACTCGAGACTACTACTGAATACATGCAACTGTTGCACGAGTAGAATTTAACATTGGAAGACAGCCCCAGTGTGCTCAGGGCTCATTATACTATTGATAATAGAAAAACAACAAGGGCACACCGAGGGATTCTCCATACAGGAAAGAAACCCCAAATTTTACTCCAGTGTCTGCTTGGTTGTCAATGTTAATCCCTCTCTGCACAAAGCAGAGTCGTTTACCATGAATAACCTGTATTTAATGACTGCCAGACCAATCTATAAAACGCAGAACATTAAATTAAACGAGGGCCTGACTCCAAATGCAACAGCAGTCAATGTCAAGTTGACAGAGTCTGTGTCGTCATTGCAGAAGCCCGGCAGGCCACCTGGGGGAGGCTGGGACGGCCCGCGCCAGGTTTACTCTTTCTTTCATTTCACTTAGCAGTATTGGCTGAAGACGTGGACAGCCGGGCGCGCGCCCATCACTGATCTCCAATGTTAATTAAAGCGTATCTGCTCTTAATGAAGCCCCTAGGCCAGTTAGCGTGTCCAGATATTGGTAAGACGTCCATTAGGGGGCCGGCGGGTTAGGGACGTGTCATCCTGCTACTGACAGGCGCGTTACAGGGTGGGCAGGGGTGTCGCGTCCTAATGGGGGTTAGCATCGGACACGGCCCTGCGGCGCTAGAATCAGAAGGTTAGGAATATTTTTGTGACAAGAGAGCAGTACTGGAAGCAAAAAACAAAAGAGGATGAACAGCAGGGAAAGCACTGCTCGAGCCTCAGAAAAAAACACATACTAGAATCAGAGAAAGATAGTCACAGTGCAACGGATGCAGAAAGTTTAATAAAAACGACGTTTTTAAAGCTCTCGAGACAACGGCATTTAGTCCAAATAACCACCAAAGACAACACTGATAAACAACCACAACATTGACAGTATAACAAACAGAATCACCCATACCTGCAAAATACAAAGCGTGGCTACAGTAATAGCCATTGCAAACCCTCGCCCATATCTTGGTTTGATCTCTGGAATTGCAGAGATATCATGCAACATCAATGCAGAGCCAGAGAGATCACCAGAGATATCTGACACATTCTTCACTACCCTCCAAATATCTGCTCAGTAGGTTTGCATCTTTTGACATTCCCAAACTGTAAGAAAGTGGGATCTGCTTCTATGGTTACCCTCACTTTTGCCAGGTGCTAAGGTGTTATTGACTAGTCTGACTGGTATCCTGCTAATGAGGACTCCAGTCTATCTGCTTTCTCCCTAAACTGTTGTGCTCGGTACTTAGGTACATCCCAGATTGGATACTGGGGTACCCTTATAAGTCCCTGGTATATGGTACTAAGGTACCAAGGGCATAGGTACCCCAGAGGTCTACCATGGGCTGAAGCATATAATATGCCACCCATGTGAGACCATTCAAAATGGAATTACAGTCCTGCCATTGTAGCCTGTGTATGCTGGTGCTAGCACCACTTACTAAAGATATAGGTTTCCTATATCTAGGGTCATTTTACTTAAAACCTATAAGTCATCCCTATAGCAGGCCTTTGCAATCCTGAAGGCAGGGTGCTTGATTCTAAGTGAGAGGGTGCCCCTACATGAGCAGGACACCCCTACAGCCTACGGAGTCCAGTCTCCCGGGTTGTCATTGTAGCACTCATATACGATAGGGACACTGCGTAATTACGCGATGACCATCTCAAAAGTGGCTGTAACGAATCATATCATGTTTCGTATAAAACATGTTGGAATCATACCCCCACACCTTAAACCGAGTGGAGAATATGATTCCAAGCACTGAAAGAGCCCTCAGTTAGGCCCTCAGTGTTCCCGGTGCCAACCTTCTAGACCGGGACAACACAAAATGGTCACTGCGGACCAGAGACACATTTCTGCCATCCTGCTGCTGAGCAAAGCTCGAGCATGGGACCGCAGAACATTAGTCATCCTGTCACAGGAAGGTGTAACCACCTCCCAGACAGGATTTCAGGATTTAGTGTATTGGGACCGGGTGGATGCACTTGTCAGCGGCACTAAGTCTGCATGAGGGGCACATTCCGGGTCCCCATGAATAGTCCAGTTCAAACCAGTCTTGGGAGCCATTGGCTCCCGCTCTGGCGCAAAACTGGACAATGGACATGGAAGTAACCTCCCCCCTGCCCAAACCCTCCCCTGGGAGGGTCCCCTGAAACGTCCCAACCCTTTCCTTAGGATACTTAAGGGCTTACCTGTGGGTGCATCCCTGGATTCGTCGTGGGACAAGATTAAAATCAGACACCACCTCTTCTTCTACCATCTTGGCACTCTGGACTTCATTTGGGCTCAACTTCATCTCCTTTCCAGTTTGCTGCATTGTCTGTGCCTGTGTACCATACAGGGACCTTCCAAGGCCTGTGAGCATCAAAGACACCTGAAGGAATCTCTCTTGAAGTGAAGTAGTCACTTCCCTGCATTTTGAAGGCCCCGTAACTAAGTCGACTGGTCTGCTTATCTTGAGCTCCCCTGGACAACACAGGTGGTGGTTTTCCTAAGCTCCCGAGGCCTGCCCTGCCCTCTTACCAAGTTTGAGGCCAGTTTCCCTTGTGGGGGCTGCAATAACCAAACCCCTGTGCACGGCGTCAACTTGCAGTTGCAAAGGCTTGTTGGCTTCCATCCAGCGAGATCTTCAGGCTCCAAGTAGGCCCAACCTTAAGCACCTCCAGTGACCAGAATCTTCAGCCGCACTGGATCGTGTGCACCGTGGCCTGCATCTTTTGGTGAGCTGCTCGAGGTCCTCTTGCGACTCCAGTGCCCCCGGTCTGTGGGTCCTATTGAGGGTCACCTTTATTTTTTTGGGACTGTATTGGTTGCGTTTGCCAAGGCTTGTTGGTGCTCCTGCCAGACATCGACCCCTCAGCTCTCGTCATCCCTGGAGGGACAGCTTGTGCAAGGCTCCTGGTCTTCCTTAGCATTGAATGGTCCTCACAGCTGCAGAGTCAAGGTTATTGTCAACTCTCCTGCAACACCTAACATCGGAGGGCATTCGTCTTCCAAGTATCCTGGCCCCTCCTGAGTGACATAGGCTCTGTCCCCTCTGCTTGCAGGTACCTCTCAACTAGAATCCACCTTTGGATTCCATCGGACACTTTCTCCTTCTTCAGCACCGGCACTTTCCTGAAGTCCTCCATTGGGTTTGATGGCGGTTTCCAACACCACTTTACACGCATGCACCCGGCTTCCCTGGTGTAGGTAACGTGGGTACTATCCACAGGTGGGGTGGCTCTCCAACCTTCTGTCTTCCAAGGGGTTTCTTCAGGGCCCACTGGGAAGGCTTGTATGGCGGACGCAGTTGAGTTCCCACACTGCACACAGCCTCCGTGGGGCTCATAGATTCTCACCTTGGTTGGTTCTTTGGGTCCCTGGCACTTCTACGTCCTCTCAACACCGTCTTGACCCGAGTTGTGGTTCTTATACCACTTTCTTATATGGTTTGGTCACCCCGGGGCCCACTGTGTATTCTGTGCTATTTACTGTGTTTCTTTGCAAAGTATTGTGTGCATCATGCATATCTCCGGGTAGGAGATATATGTATGTGTTAGAGAGTATTATATAATAAATACCTATTTTTATAAATACTTTCTGTGGTTCTTTTTCACTTAATCTATACTATAAGATTGCATTCTGGTAAAACAAGCTGCTTTACATTCCTTCTGGACTAAGCCTGAAGGCTGCTCGCCACAGCTACCACTGAGAGAGCATTCTAAGGTTGTCTAAGACCTCTTAAGGGTTGTCTTGACTGGTGCAGGGCGCCCACTTACATAAGTGGACATCATATACCAGGCCAGCTTCTCACACAAACCACAAGCATAATGTCACAATTAAGTTGACTACACCGCCAACATTCAGAGCAAGTACATATCCTAGCTGTCTTTAGTCACAGTGGGGACCAATTCCTGTGGTATAAAATCTTATAACATCAATGTTTCAGCCTTGCTTCCCACAAACATTTATTGTACATCTGTAAGTGTTCAGACCAATCTTCATCGGTATAATTTATCTGCAGCCCTAAGTTGAGACCGGATTAGATGCGAGAAAAGTCTATTCATACAAACCCGAAATCACCCCTTTGTAAGTTCCTCATATTTTTAAATATGTCAACAACCAGAAATTGAAAGGAGTTTGGGGTCTGTTCCCTAACCGAGACAGTATGACAACTGTCTGTATTACCAGTTAAGAGCCTTATTCTATCCAAAGTCACTCCATACTTTTGTGAATGGAATGTCTTCATTCTGCCCTTGACCAGAAGCTAGTCTACAGTTCAAATCACCTGAGTGAGAAAATCAGAACGAATTGGTTCTTAGTTACTGATCCTAAACATACTATGAGCAATTGGGTTGTTGGTTGAAGAGGGGGTGAGTCTTTCTAAAGCAACAGACAAACCCCCATCAGGGTGACCCACTAAAGTCACTAAATTAACCTGTGCTTAATATTCAGGTAGCTTGGCACAAAAGCAGTCAGGCTTAACTTAGAGGCAATGTGTAAAGTGTTTATGCTGCTCACAAACAGTAATAAAGTGAAAACACAACACTATAAAAATCACACACCAATTTAGAAAAGATGAGTACATTTTAATAAAGTATTTGACCCCAAAACGACAAAAATACAATTCTTAGAACCGGAGATATGCAATTTCAAAGGCTTTGCAAAAATCAACCACCAAGAGGCAAAAAGCACCAAATGCAGTTATCTGGTTGCAGTAGACTGGGTCCCAGTCACAAGTTCAGGACAAACGTGATGCAGCACGGGCCAGATACTGAACTGAGTTCAGTCCATTGCAAAAGTACCTTGTGGCCTGGGTGTCCAGATGAAAAATCCTTGCTCAAGCTGTGTGGGCCAGTGTTGAAGAGTCAAAGTGAGGTCCGGCATTGAGAAGCATTGTGCAGCAGCAGAGTTGATAAGCCATTGACGGGAGCATACAATGCGGGGTCCTGCATCTTCGTCAAGGGAGTGCGAAGACTAACCCTGGGCGTACTTCACATAGTAGCACTACGCGTAGCTACGCGAGATACACGTAGCGCTACGCGAACTGCGTAGTACGCTGTTCGCGATGATTGCACAGTGCCGGATGCTTGTCCGCACTGTGCAATCATTGCAAACGGCATCTTGCACAGTGCAAGCGGTCGTTTTCTGCCCCTCGAGTAGATTTTTACTCGAGCGGCAGCTTTCTCAACACGGACTTGTAATTTCTCATCACGAGTGGTCGCGAGCATACGCGACCACTCGCAATGAGAAACCTGACCTCCCCGCGTTGAGAATCTCGCCGGGAGGTTAATTTTCCACGCTCGCAATCGGTAACTTGATGTTGCTGATCGCAAACGAGGAAAAATTCGCGCCGGGATGTCATTTTGCTCGCTCGCGGTCGCCAACTTGACGTTGAGGTCCACGAGCGAGCAAAAAATGCCAACTACGCTATGCGATTTTGCACTGTGCTACGTGCAATTCGCGTAGCACGAAGTAGCACAAACTACAAGTTGTCCGCCCAGGGTTAGCGAAGACTTGCGTTGCGATGCATTGGCACAGTGGACGAGATGCGCCGTGGTGGGCCAGCATTTGTGTTCGGATGTATGACGTTACAACGCATGCTATTACAACGCATACCATTACAACACATTTTTTACAACGCAAATACTACTACAACGCATTACTTTACAACGAACACTTTTACAACGCAAAACCTATTAAAATAATTAAAAGTGCTGTTACAACGAAATCTATTACAACGCATACCATTACAACGCGAATTGTTTTTTTTTTTTTTTTAAAGTACAATAAAATCTGGCACGGGATGCAGGGAAATTAGGGGTTTTAGGGTGGGGAAGTGTATTAAAATGTGGAGAAAAACTGTACGTAAATCTACTGAAATGCATTACCAAATTAATACTCGAGTATTAAAATTAATACTCGAGCATTAAAATTAATACTCACGATCCCCCCTAAAATTCCGTATTCACACATTTCAAAGTTTTATACAAACAACGAAAGATTTAACAACAATACATACACATTTTTATCATGATTACATCGGAAAGAAAGTAAACAGAGAAAAACAGAAGACACATACACATAGGCGCCATTTTATCCATCTCACTTGTAAAACTTGTCCTACAACACTTTCTATGAAAACAATAGCAAAAGACATGTTCCAAAATGGATGCCAAAACGGAGCAAATGAATGAAAAAAATACATTTTTAAATGCTTTTTTAAATTATCATTTTCCACAGTAAAATAAAATATAAAAAAAAACACAACGAACGCACTTTTAAAAAAAATTAATAGTGACACTGAGTAAAACTTATAAATACCAGGAAGACACCATTTTGCAATCAGTTGATTATCAACTACCAGAGAGACCAGACGTCAAAACCTGACCCTCTGTCACCTCCACTGCGACCTCCTCAGAGAGAGCACTGAATTCGTTTGGAAAAGCATTATTAGTTTGCAACTACTAGTAAGTCAGTAAAAAATTTTAAAACCTTGCTTTAGCATAAAATATATTTGCTTTCCATACAAAATATGTTTTAAAATTTTTTATATTAACTTTTAAAATGTACTGTTTCTAATTTGTTATCACTAAAAATATATACCAACTTAAAACAACTACTTTCTTTTCCAAAAACAGAAACTTGCTATTTTTTCAAAATCCAGAATTCGTGCACCTAATTTTGCATCACCTCAACGTAATCGACTCACCTTTACTATTGTGAAGGTAAATGTTATTTAATAATAATTGTTTTACTTTAAAAATATATTTTTAGCATTAGCTAAAGTGTTGTATGGTTAAGGTGATTATATTAATTTTTTACTCATTCACACTACATCATAAACGAAATAATACCATGGTGCAGGGGTAACAATTTCTAATATGACTTCAATTAGGTACTACATTTGAAAATGCGTTTCATGTTACTAGGGTAACTATTACTATTCTAAGTTCCAGAATGTTCAGCAGTAGAGTAATTGAGTGATGGTGTAGGTGTATCCATTATTACTCTTATTTAATAATGCATTCAAAGTGTATTATGTTTGCTTTACCAATTGTTACTCATACTCATTTGTCAAAAATCATATTTACAAAAAATTGTTTTTTTTGCTTTAACCAACGTTGACTAAGTAACATTAATTTATGAATTTTTTTTTTCATTTCCACAGAAAATCGGTTACAAGTTTCTGGAATAAATAAATTTTAAAAATAACTTATTCCTGCAGCCAGCATTACCAAAAAGCCACGAAAACAAACAACATCAGAAAAAGGTATTTTCTATTTTCAGAGTTAAAATTTCCACAATGTAATAGTCATTCCTTTTGCTATTGTTACTCCAGTAAAGTGCAGAAGTAGGGTAAGTGATGGATAGTGCAGGGGTACAATTAACTATTCCAACTCCAGGAAGGTGCAACAGTAGGGAAAGTGTTGGATGGTGTAGGGGTACATTTTTCTATTCTAACTCCAGGAAGGTGCAGCAGTTAGGAAAGTGTTATGTACTATTAGTTATATTCTATGTCATAATTTTAAAAATTTATTCAGAATTTGCATTTGCCAACAACGTTAAGTTATTTTTTTTTCTCTTTTTTTTTCCCAAGACAATTGTTTGTTTCTTTGCTGAAAGATTCAATCCATCACATAAGTGACAACTCCAGCCAACAGGCCAATTCCACTTCAGAAGCCTCACCAAGGAAAGCAATTCCAAAAAAACAAGGTATTGTTATACAGCATTGTATTTAAACCATCAATACGTTAGACTAACCATTTTATTTTTAATGTTAATATAATCCCAAAATAATTAAAATAAGAGTTGCATTTTGAAGATTTTTTTTTCCTAACTCCAGGTTGGTGCAGCGGTAGGGAAAGTGTTGGATGGTGTAGGGGTAATAATTACTATTCCAACTCCAGGAAGGTGCAGCAGTAGGGAAAGTGTTGGATGGTGTAGGGGTGCAATTTACTACTCCAACTCCAGGAAGTTGCAGCAGTAGGGAAAGTGTTGGATGGTGTAGGGGTGCAATTTACTATTCTAACTCCAGGAAGGTGCAGCAGTAGGGAAAGTGTTTGATGGTGTAGGGGTAATATTTACTATTCTAACACCAGGAAGGTGCAACAGTAGGAAAAAGTGTAGGATGGTGTAGGGGTATAATTTACTATTCTAACTCCAGGTAGGTGCAGCAGTAGGGAAAGTGTTGGATGGTGTAGGGGTATAATTTACTATTCCAACTCCAGGAAGGTGCAACAGTAGGGAAAGTGTGGGAAGGTGTAAGTGTTACATTTTAGGTATTGCATTTACTTTTTCAGCCTAATTTGTTTTTCTTCTCTTCTCTTTTCAGATAATGTCTAGTCTTGAAGCTGCGAAGTACATTAAATCCAGGAAGGGAAAAAATGTATTAAACCATGGAGGATACATATATAGTAAGGAAAGAATAAGTTTAACTAGAAATCATTGGAGGTGTGTGCAATACTACACTACCCATTGCAGTGGCAGAGCGGTTACTGTTGATAATTTAGTTGTGAAAACCACAGAACATAACCACTCTGCCTCTGCAATGGAGGTAGAAATTAGAGAAACAGTTAACGAAATGAAAGCTATTGCAAGCCCCTCCAATGATTCTACAGGATCAATTTTAAGAGAGGTTGCACAGCATGTCCCCAGTCATGTTGCTAGTAACATGCCTATAATTCCTAATTTGAGAAGAATTATTCAAAGACAAAAGCAGGCAAGTAACATTCAATTATCTACACCACATTCTTTCTCTGACATTAGAATTCCACATGATCTTTCTATTTCTTTTTCTGATGAACCTTTCCTTCTGCATGACAACGAAAACCCTCAGAAACGAATTCTCATTTTTAGTACCCCACGTAACCTTGCAAAGTTAGAAAGTAGTGAAATTTGGATGATGGATGGGACGTTTAAAAGTACACCCCATCCTTTCACTCAAATTTACACTATACATGCCAAAATTAACAATAGTGTAATCCCATTAGTATATAGTTTGCTACCTGATAAGACTTCTGCAACATACACTGAACTTTTATCAGTGATTAAAAGTAAAACATCTCAAAGTCCTAGGAAAATAATTATTGATTTTGAATTGAGCATGATCAATGTGATCAATAAAACGTACACGGATACCCAAATTCAGGGATGTTTTTTTCATTTTTCCCAGGCATTTTGGCGTAAATTACAAAAAACATCCCTAGTTGCAGAATATTCTCGTGATAGCAAACTACAATTTGAACTAAAAAAATTAACAGCACTTTGTTTTGTTGCTCCCGATAGTGTGGACGAGTACTACACTGCAATTATAGAATCTGTTTATTATACAAGTAACGAAGAAAAATTGGCACCCATTCTAAATTATTTCGAGGACACATGGATTGGACACCTAAGCAGATCGGGTCGCAGGAGGAAGCCACGATTCCATGTGGAGTGGTGGAACTGCTACACGAGTTGTTTAGAGGGAGAAGCAAAAACAAACAATGCCATTGAGGGATGGCATAACTCCTTCAACCACACAATTGGCAAACCTCATCCAAACTTCTACTCTTTTTTGGAAACTTTGAAGAAGGAGCAAAGTTTTCAAGAAATGAGAATAGCCCAAACACTTGCAGGTAGTCTAAACCCACGAGTAACTGTCAAAACAAGGGAAATGTCTGAGAGACTATTGGCTATTGTACAACAATTTTCGTTGTGTGTGGCTATAGACTACCTGGAAAATCTTTCTAACATTCTTTCTTTCTAAAATTAGTTTTTTACTTACTTTCTTGCTTTGCTTCAAATTTAAATATTTTTAAATTACAATTGGCATACAATGTTTTTTCTAAAAAAGTTTTCAAACAAACAAGTCGGGTCCTTTTTTTTTTGTTTCAAATCTTCATTTCTAGCAAAACTACCAATGTCATCAAAAGTACTGTTCCATAGTATTGGACCAATTTTTCAACAACCGAACGCCATTAGTTTAATTAGAGAAAACTTTTTTTTTAATTACAGACCTAAAAAATCACCAAAACTCAAACCAATCTAAATTGTACATGTCAAGCCATTATCCAAAATGCACATTGCTGCATAAACACCAATTTGTATTCAATCATTATTTCCCAAAATTTACGAATACGCTATTATTTTTCTCTTAGAAATGAAGAACAAAATCACTAAATTTAGTTCCGAAGTTAAGAAATAAACTTTGTGAACAGTAACTTTAAATATTTTAACAGTTACATACATTTTTATAATGAACCAATACCTTTTCGCGACCCGACATAGGCATACATTAATGATATAAATGTGGACATGTTTAAAAACATTTAAAACATCAATTAGTTTTTCCGCAACCTCTCCTTATTCTTTCCTTACTATATATGTATCACTATTAAAGGTTTAATCTATAATTTAAAGTGAAAATGTTTCCTACCTGGACGCAGATCAGCTTCCTGCTGCTTCCTCCTCCGATGCTCTTCAAAATGGCGCATTACGTCGACGCTCACGTCATTACGTCATCGCGTGCTTCAATATTTATAACGGACTACTTTATTTAACTAATCTGTAAATAAATGTTTAAAAATGTAATTAAAATATTTATATGTTTTCTAAAAAATGTACCTTGTTTTGCAAAAATCAATAAAAATATGTTTTATTTTTTAAGTTTGTTTCAATAAAGAAATATTTTATAAACATTATTTGTTTACTGTTATTATTTTAAAAATTGTAATTTAATCATGTAAAATGTAACTTTTTTAATGTAAATTTACTAAATGTTTTCCTTACCTCGACTCTATATTCTTTTTCCTTCAAAACTTGCTCTTTCTTCTCTTTCTGATCCTTCTTTTCTTGTTCCGCGGGTTGTATATTCTGAAGCTGCCAAAATAAATGAAGGACAAATAAGCTCATAGACTTCAATGCAAAAGCGTGGGAATTTTTTTTAAAGTAAGTTCTATTTTCTTTGCTCTTTTTTCTTTAGGTATTATTATTTCTGAAATGCATTTCTAATTACTCTTTTAATATTATAATACTCCAAAAGTACTTTTTTTTACAAACATTAAACTTTATATAAGAAGATTAAAAATACTCAAGTATTAATCTATCATAATACTAATATTAATTTTTTTATTTATTGATATTAATTTTAAATAATTGCTCTAGTATTAATATTTTATTATAATCCTTATTTTTCTTTTAATTACATATTTTAGTAAAATTAAAATTACTCAATTATTAATTTCTCATAATACAATTCTTTTATTAATAATATTTTTTTTTTTTAAATTAACTTAAAAAATACTCTGTAATTTTTTAAAAATACACAAGTATAATTCTTTCATTAGACTAATTTTTAAATAAATTTTTAAATATATTTTTCAAGAAAGCTCTAGAATAAATAATTAATAATAAATCTATTTTTAAATTATTAACATATTATAATAAAAATAAAAATACTCAATTATTAATTTTTCAAAAGCCAAATCATTTAAGTTCTTAAACTATATTTATTTAATTAAACTTTAATAATACTCTTTCATATTAGTCAAATACTCTTTTATTAATCTTATATTTTTTAAATTTATATTAAAATATACTCTTTGAAATTAGAAAAATACTCAAGTATTAATTTAACTCAAAAAATACTCTTTTATATTTGAAAAATACTCAAGTATTAATCTTTTGTTAAACTACTCACATTTTTATTTTTTTACAAAAAAAAAAACATTTTAATCAATAATTACACTATCAAAATTTACAAATATAGTAATTATTTTAAATTAAACAATATATATTTAATTTTTTACAAATCACAATATTAAAAAAAGCGTTGTAATAGTATATGTGTTGTAAAAGTACTTACCATATAACATCATGCGTTGTAAATGCATGCGTTGTAAATGCATGCGTTGTAAAGGCTTTTGCAAAGAATGCGTTTTAATGGTATATGCGTTGTAAAAGTACTTACCATATAATAGCATGCGTTGTAAATGCATGCGTTGTAAAAGCTTTTGCGTTGTAAAAAATGCGTTGTAATAGCATAGCGTTGTAAAAGTTGCGTTGTAAAGGTTGTTTCCCTTTGTGTTCAGCTGTGTTGGCGTTGAATGACCCACCGGCACTTGCGAGGACTTGCATTGTGATACGTCGGTGCAGTGGATGAGATGCATCGCACTGATCCAGCGTTGGTGTTGAGATGCACTATGCTGCGTCAAGATGGGAAGAGTTGTGTATACATCTAAGGAGCCTGTTATGTCCCCGTGCCTTGAACAGGGAGCCACCTGACTGGTCCATTGTGATTTCCTGGTGTTCTGGGTCCGCACAGGTAGGCTGGATTCAGTAGCAGAAGAGACCTTTGTCATCAGTGATTGGCCAGCAGGGCTAACTTCATAGTTGGGTAGTCTTTCTTGCTTGCAGAGTCCACAGGGCCAGAAGTGATCCAAAGAGTTGGATGTGAGATCTCCATATTTGGACCTGGTATCTTCTTTGGGGTGGAAGAGGTTTATCCCTACAGAGGTGTCTGGAATTTCTGGAATGGTCCCAGTCTGTCTGGGGGCACAATAGTCTAGTGTGAAGTACTTTGTGTGTAAGCGGAGCCAGTGCCTTTGAATTGAAAGTGTGGTAGGTGACAGCGCCCCCCGTCAAGTCAGGATGGCCCATCCTGCCAACACACAGACTCTCCTTGTGATATTGTTTAGAGGAATTCACAAAGGCCAACTGTCACAATTGTGACTTTAAATCTGACATTACCATTGAAGAGGATTTTAAATTACAATTCCTCAAATACCAAACATTATTTTACTGACTGTTCTCAATCAACAGTTAGCATTTATTAAATGTAATAAGGTAACCCAATGTTAGCCTAGCCTACGGGAGAAGTAGGCCTCCCAGTAATGAAAAACACATTTAGGAGTTTTTCACTACCAGGACAGGTAAAACTTAAAATTACAAGTCCAACTTTTTAATTATAATGCACCATGCCGTATGGGCTGTTTATGGCCTACTCTGGGGTGACGTATATGTGATGAAAAGGGAGTTTTTAGACTTGGTATTTGGTATACCACTTTACTCGGGTCTTATAAGTAAATTAAATATACCAATCATGTTTTAGGGAGTGAGCTCAAACATGTTAGAACTGGTTAGCAGTGGTAAAGTGTGCAGAGTCCTGAAACCAACAAACACTAATTCATTAAAATAGGATGAGTGAAGGCAAAAGGGTTAGGACAAGACTACTCTAAGGCTGACAAGTCTAACACATACCATTACCCCTTCATGTCTCCAACGATCTACTTTCAGGTAGAAGGCATCATGTGCAAGACCAGGTGATTAATAAATAGCCTTTTCATGTCTTTTGTGTAAAGTGTTCATAGGTCACTTATTTCTCCTAGTTGCACATTTTCTATTCTCACCCATCTCGGTGTCTCTAAGGTGCTTTGTAGAATGTGCTGGATTTTTGCCTTCTGGAGAGAGAGCCAGCAGGATTCAAAATGTGGTAGTCTTAATCCTCCACACTCTTTGGAAGCATGTAGTTTATTCATTTTTCAGCCAGGGATTTTTCTTCAATTAGACAAACAATTTTACCATGTCTGTAAATGCCCACAGCATTGGGTACTCATAAGGGAAACATCGCGAAAATATAATTAAAGTGGTGCACAATGTTAATTTTCGTCATCAGTTGAGTCCTACGCCACAGAGATAAATGAACAGCCTACCATCTCTCCATATATTATTTATTCTTTTCCAATAGAAGATGCAGATTGTCCTCCATCATATTATCTAGTCCTTTATTTAGCAAAATCCACAAATATTTCAAGTGCTTTCCATCTGAAAGGATGGTGCCCATGGAAAGCTATGGTAGCAGATCTGGTTAATGGCAATGCCTGAACGATATCCTGAAAAGACTGGGAATCTGGATAGAAGTGATCTGCAATGTACGATTAATCTTTTTGAGGTCTGATAGGTTAACAAAAGATCCCCTGCAAAAAATAGCAGCTTGTGTTTGCCTACTGGAGTGGAAACATCTCTAATGTCCATAGTCCATCTAGTAGTGATAGCCAGCGGTTCAAAGGCATGGATAAAAAGTAAAGGAGACAATGGGAAACCTTGCCTCGTTCCCCTACATATCTCAAAACTTGAGACGTATATCCATTATAGCACACCCCTGCTGTGGGACTAGCATTTAGCCATTTTGTTTTTGTTAAGTAGACCGGTTCTATACCCATGCATGTCAGAACCGTAAACAGATATCCCCTTTCTATCCAACAAGGGATTTTTCTTCGTCCAGAGAGATCTTTACTTTTTGATCCACATCATCTCAAACCTGCAATAGAATATGCACTAGTGATCTCAGATGAGCCACGAGAGAACCAACTTGGCCTAGATGTGTTAATGTTAGTAGAACTACTTTTAAACTATCAGACGACACTGTAGCCTATATCTCTGAGATGACATTCATTAAAGAAATAGGACTATACATTTTCAACTCAAAGAGTCTTTGTGTGGTTTGAGAATTAATGATATTATAGCATTTTTCACTTCTAGGGGGGTTGAATGACCACCCTTCACTTTGGAAGTTTTACACAGAAGAGGGGGCATTAGATGTTTATTTATCTTATAAAACTCTGTGGGATACTCGCCAACCCAGGGGCCTTGGATGTAGAGAGCTCATCTATTACTTGATATATCTCTTCCTCCATTATATCTCCCTACAGTTGTTGGGCCAGTTCAGGTGAGGGTCTGGGTAGTTGTATTTCGGAAATAAATGATTCTTATGACAATAGTGTCTCCTGACATTCTGCTGAGTACAGGATTTTGAAGAATGAGTGAAACATTACGAGAACCCTTAGCAGATGCATTACCATCTAGCCTTGATCATCCCTAGTATGGAAGGCTACCTGTTGCTTTATTTGGAAGGCCAGCAAGCAACACTGCTTTCCACCCCATTCATAGTGTTGTTGTTTTGGACAAAACAGGTTATTTTCCACCCCTGAGGTATAGTGGTCATATTTCACCTTCCAGACCCACCCAGGTATCTCTGGTGGAGGTGCTGTGTGTTGTAAGGAGTGCTAGCTTCGGCTCCAGGTTGATTCATCACGGAGAAACAGATTCTGAATGGCTGTCAGAATCAGTCATCGTGATCACTCGCTCAGAAAACTGAGTCCATAGAGCTGTACGTTTCGGCTCCGAAAGACACAACCTGTCCTAATGCCTTTCGGAACCGATTCTGACAGTCCTAACGGTTTACAGGCATTGTAATCGATCGTTGAAAAGTGTGTACGATTCAGTCGGAAACAAGGGTTCTGATTCGGATTAGGCAAACCCGAATCCAATTCGTAGCCCTTCCGAACGGCATCGTAATCGATCCCTAAGTATGTACAATGAAACGCCTGTAATTTCAGCATGGTGCTACGTGGTTTATTTCCCAACACATTAAGGCGCCATTGTCCTAATGGAGATACTAGTAGGCCTACAGCAATGCAGATCCATGCCACGTTATGATCTGAGGTGCAGTTCATGAATGTGTAGCAGGCAAATATTTACTTTGTAAACATTATGTTTGAGTACAGAAACACAGATTTCTGGAGTGGGCGCACTTATAGAGAAAGGTTGGCAGAACTCCCCACAATAAATCAGAATGACTGACAGTGTCCTACAGGTTCTGAAATGCATTCTCTCCAAGTAAGTTGACAGAGATGTGTGGGCCATAATTTGTCTGTTCTCACTGCTGCAGCTGGCGAGTTACTACCTATATGTGCTGGCCTAAGGTCCAAGCAAAATCCACCGGATCCTGGTCTTGGGACGGTCCTGATAACGAAAAATGGCTCTCAACCCATTGGCTGGAAATCTAAATACACTCACGGGCCACACATCAAATAATTGCCAATTATTACTCATTAAAAGACATCTGTGTAATATTGGAAATTTCTCGCTTAGTTCAGATAGAATTCCCCTATTCTCTTAAAGGGGTTCTAAGCACTTAACTATTGAAAGGATTTCATTTTAATTTCCCATTACCGTGGCTGAATTAATACTGGTTGTTACAGCAGGTCCAGCTTGTTGTTTTGACATATTTTACCTATGGTAGAGATTGTACAAGTTGACTCTGCTACTGGACATACAAGCCCATCCTCCTGCACAGAACATATTATCTGAGAGTAAGGAGATCCCCAAAATGATCTAGAACATGCCTTATGGTTCAATACCGAGTTATCATATGCAGTGGATCAAGTTCTATTAAGCTTTCCTGGGCCCACAATTTTAAAAGGATACACACCAAACCCTATAACACAAAATGTAACTGCAGACCAATTAATGCTGTTATCCCAAGAATTAGAGATTGCATACAGATTAATTAAACGTATGTATTTCACATATCAGAGACCAATAGTGAGAGTCCAATAATTACACATGAACTTCCTCCACTGATTATAAGTCTGCACAATATAAAACCAGTAATGGGCAAAGTGCCAGCATAGAATGATCAAATAACAATTTTGGATTTGTTGCAAAACGAGCCAATTAATTCCATTCTGCCCTCTTTGACAAACAAGGAATCAGTGGTGGCCTTTATTTAACGGGGGTGGCGGGTTGGTGTGGGAGATGATGGGGGTAGTAAATAGGGGAAACAAACATTTACCTGCAGGCCAGGCAGCGGCCGCCTCTCGCTCCTCTTCAGCTCCTTGACAGCAGGAAGCACCCAGGCTCTTGACTACCCTTGCCAATCACAACGCTGCAATGCAGCGTTGTGATTGGTATGAGCACTGTGGTTCAGATGGGGAATGGGAGCCTGGGCAAGTTCTCCACCCAGGCTGTAATGCAGGGGACAGTAGTGAAAAACCCTTGAGATGAAAAAGAGAAGGTGAACTGAGTATTGTAGAGGGGATGAGAATGTAAGTCTGAAAGTTGAAAAAGTACAGTCTCAGAATGCTTGGCACAGTGTAAACGAGGAAGAGAAAAAGAGAAAATCACATTTAAGAAGAAAGTGTTTTGGTTGATCACTAAAAAGAAAAAAATTGTTGCAGATGATAAAAGTTCTTCTATGGAATGGGACATAAGTAGTGGCACTTCTCGACCATGCAGAAGATATAACAATAGTTTGTCAGAGTATCAAGGAGAAACTCGTCTTTCTGTGCTGTTTTTAACAGATAAGAAAGTGATCAATAAAATTCAAGAGATGGATGGAAGTTTATCTCAAGATACAAAGAATATCGAAATAAAACCACATTATTGTTTTTCATATTTTTTCTTTTTGCCATTGACTAACCTACAGTTCCACAGGAGCCCATATTAATGGCCATCCCACTGACTTGTATTGAAATACTTAAATCAAATCATTTCTATTGTCGTCAAGTAACGTAGTTAATAGTGTCTTTTCTATGATCTTGCTTTGGTTCTTACATTCCTTTTTATTTGAGCTGTATTGCATACTTGAGTGGTTCATGATTTCGCTCTCAAGGACTCATCACAGGACTCGACTTCAGCCCATACTTAGTAAGATAAAGATAGTTTCAGAAAACTTTTGATTTGCCTCTGGATCCATGTGGCTGGATGGCTGCAGGAGTGAGGCTGGAGCGCGTTTGGGGGTCTTCGGTCGCTCTTCTCCTTTTGAACCCCATGTGTAGATTTTGGATACATTTATAATAAATGTGTTTTGAAAAGCATTGAATCCCCAAACAGGGCTGTCCTGGCCGTAGCGAGATGGGGAATTTTGTGGGTGAGCAGGAAGGGTGGGGGCCAGTTTTTTAGTGGTTGGGGACGTTTTTGTTACTGGTGGCCTGTTTTGCATCAGTGGTGTAATATCAGCCCTCTGTTACAAAAGTAACAGCAGTGCTTCTAATTACTAGCACCCCCCACCCGCCCCCGGGGCCGGGCCAACTGAATTGCCAGGGCCGGTTTATGTTCCCAGTCCAGCCCGGTCCCCAATGCACACTGCTGAGGGGAATTTGTGGTGTCAACCATGAACAGCAGCCAGGTACTGCCACAGACAGGACACCCCGGGGTTAGTTTAGATACAGCACCTATTCCTAACCCACCACATACTAACCAACTAAGCATGGACTCTGACTTCATGCAGCAGATATTGGATACAAGATCTAAACTTTGACAATAGTGTCCATCAAGTACCCATGATTGTTCATCTATTAAGCTTTAGCTAGATTTAAAAATTGGCAGATTCTTAGACAATGGATCTCAGGATGTATACATAAAGAGGAGAGCTATGCAGAGACAAGTGAAGAAAGAAATATCTTTTGACCGCAACAGTATTTTACATTTTACATCTAGCCTTTTAAATGACTAATAACAATTTGTTCTAAAAAATAAAGAAAAAAGGAACATCTAGTCCCGACTCCTACTGGTGAATACATTCAAAGAAAACATCAGATGGAAATGTACATTTTATAAAGATTAAGGGTGATATATCATGCGTAAAATTAGTGTGTCAGATGTCTATTTTAAAAAATCGAGTTACTGGCTGAAGGGGGTGGAACCTTGATCAAGCAGCAACCACAATCCTTGTCAGGTTGTGGTCAGAACCAAACCCCAAATTAAACTGTGCTCAGTCCTCTGGTAGCTTGGCACAGAGCAATCAGGGTTAACTTAGAGGCAATGTGTAAAGCATTTATGCCGCACTTCAAACACTAATAAGGTGAAAGCACAACACAAGAAAAATTCCACACCAACTTACCAAAATGTAATAAATAAAACAAGAACAAAACAACAAATATCTAAACAGTAGAGCCGAAGATAGACAATTTTAAAGATTTAGGTGAAAATAGCGCCTGAAAGCACAAAGAACCACTAGCAGCTATCTGGTCAATCGGGACCGGGAGAAAGTCACAAGTTGAGGCAGACCGTGAGGTAGCATGCATCGGACACAGGGACGAGGCTAGTCCCGCTGAAAGAGTTACCTTCTCAGTCCAGCACCAAGAGTTCCGGTCACGGTGGAAGGGCCCAGAGGAGCAGGGGCAGCTTTTCAGGCGTCCGTCAAACTAGCACAAAGAACAAGTTGGGCATCGCGGATGGTCTTGGCGGTCACAGCGGCAGTCGATGTTGTATTGTGACGAATAGATTCGCAGGAACTTTGCGTTGTGAGCTGCTGTCGGTGGCAAGGTTTTTGCGTAAACGGGCCTGTTCACATTCGTGAAGAGACCAAAAAAGTTCAGGTGAGTTCAACTGAGCCACTCCAAGGGCCCAGGACCTGAGGGGCATCACTTTGTGGTCAGGAACTCACTCTTGCAGAGGCCAGCAGGGCTTAGGAAGGTCCAGTGCAGGTCCTGGCACCAGTCAGCTGGGCAGTTGCAGGGAAGGGAGCCTCTGGAAATTGTTATGTCCCTGTAGCTCAAAACAGGAGATCAGTTGGCTGACACTTGGAGTCACTTCTGCTTGGGATTTAAAGTGCAGGTCTAATCTTTCTTCTCAGCAAGCAGGGCAGCAGACAGCAGAGAGGCGTGGCAGAAGACTAACTATAGAGAGTATACAATTCTTTGTGTGAAGACAGGACACGGCCTATTCAGTTGCAAGTGAGGTCGTGCCTGACTCCACCCTCCCACTGTGCCAGTGATGGCTCACCCAGGCGTACCTAAGCTCCCTATTGTGTGTGGCTGTCTAGGAGGAATACACAAAGACCAACTGCTAACTACACACAGTCATGTGACCCAGAGATAGACTGCAAGCACTAAATGGCTAAGGCAGGAAAATGCCAACTTTCTAAAATTGGCATTTTAAAAAAGAATGAAGAGAACACTGAACATTTTCTGCTATCCCAGGGCACCCCATAGAAGGCCTCCAGCTGTGCAGTTTGGCATATTTACCTTTCCTAGGCCATAAGCCCATACTATATGGTGTCTAAAATATACCCATGGTATGGAATATTAAATGTCACCTATCATCCATATCACTAACATGCCATCGACTAGTGTGACCAGGCAATCACGACTAAAGGGCTGTCACTCCAGCCTGTAGCTACAGTTTAAACCTGCAGTCTGACCAGTCTAAATAAACTCCTTTTGACAGGATAAAACTTTCCTTTGAAATATTAATGAGTCACCCCTATGTAGGCCTTAAATCTCAGAAGGTAGGGTTCCTGGTGTTTAAAAATTAACCATGTAAAATGTTATGTTATCATGTCCTTACAGTGACTGGCATCCAAAATTTAGCAAGGATAGATGGCCAATAGAGAAACACTGTGAAGCCAAATAAAATAATTAAATATTCTAGCTCTGAATTGGGACTAGTTACATATATGATTATAACCACTATTTATAAATATCATTATAAGTCCAAATTAATGGCAAAGTCACATTTTTTATAAATATTAAGGAAAAGTACCTTTTAGAAAGTTACCTTTACCCTCTCAAAGCTCCTGGGGGCTACTTTGCATTATCTTGCTAAGAGTGGCCCAGTGTGTGATTACCCGTGATGGGGTGGGAAACCTGCTCCCAGAGCACAAACAATGGTCTTGTGTGCGTAGTTTTTTTTTTCCTTGGAAGGAAGACCAGTTGGGCTGTGCCCAAGAACATAATTTACTTCTACGGGTATCCTCTGTCACAAGGAGATGTCAGAGGACACCTGAACAGGCCCTGTACCTTGTCTTCCTAATGAGGCAGGCAGCAAACCCAATGGGTGGAAAGTTGTCTCCAGAACTGTTTTCTAGTGACCACATGGCAGGGCTGCTCATTACACTGACCACACCTCAGGGTGGGCGCACAGAGAC
This sequence comes from Triturus cristatus, assembly GCF_964204655.1. Lineage (NCBI taxonomy): Eukaryota > Metazoa > Chordata > Amphibia > Caudata > Salamandridae > Triturus > Triturus cristatus. The sequence continues at coordinate 760,012,995 of NC_140586.1, read as the reverse complement.
TGCACAAAGGAAGAAGTGTTTCTCAATCTTGAATTTAGTGAGTGAGGGGTACTGTCGAACTGTTTGCAGTAGGGCACACCGGAACTGCTGCAAACGTGGGTAGAGTTGTTCCTATGAACTTTTACCTTATTGGTTTGGAAGGGAGCAGGTGTAATCCTCATCCAAAGGCTAGTATCAAGTGTCTTAAGACACCTTCTGTAGAACACTGCTGGACCTGAGGAAGAACAGAATAGGACTGGACCTGATGTCTGAGACCTGAGAGAAACCCTGATGGACTGCACCTGCTCCCTCTTGTGCACAGGACAAAGAAGCGGACTCCATTTGTCAAAAGGCTGGCCTCCTGTTTGGCCACAGGGACACAAAAAACTACAAGCAGCCCTTTCATGCAATTTCTAACTAACCAGTTCAAACTGGACATGACCTGGACCCTTTTGATGGCTCCTGCTGCAGTGAGTCTTGGCTCTCAGGAGTTGTTCCTAAGGTCCTAGTATCATTGGCTGTGTCTAAATGGACTTCTTCTAATTTCTCTGAAAAGCTGGGACTTCGGAAATGTTTGGACTTTAAGAACTCCAGTCGACTGGTACAATCTGGACAAGCTAATCTGTCCAAGAAATAACCTCGCTGGGCTGAAGAAGTAGATTTCTCCTGCTCAATTTTTCTGCAACAGCAAATCCACTTTAGGGGGACTTTGGTGAGAAGATATCGGGCCTCGTGGAACCCTCATCAGACGCATTGCGTAGCCTTGCCCCAATGCTGGATTTGGAGCTCAAAATATGAGAATAAGTCTGAAGATAGAAATCTTGAACTGGCGAAGGTGCCAAAACTATCCAGCTACCAACAAGACTTCCTTGAAAGCAAATTTTGAATTGCTCGCACTCTGAGCTTTTCCCACCCAAATCAATGGATTCATCAGGATACAGCCTGCTGCCTTACCCCAGTGAAGGATTTCAACCTCAAGAAAAAAGGCTAAGGGCTTCATTTATATATTGGTGGATCTGGTGCAGCATCACTTTTTTGGGGATTTCACCACCTGCCTACCTGGCAGTCTGCCCGCTCTAGTTATATGTTAGCAGGTCCATGGAGAGTCGGTCGGCGGGAGTCTAGCCAAGATCACCACCAGGCCAATCATGATGTGCTTTTCCTATTAAAGAAAGGCAGCAGAAAAAAACCAATATAGGTAAGAACACACAATGACTTTGTCAGAAATATAACTAACAAAAGCAGAGTTAGCAATAAACATGTAACCAAGAAAGATGTCTGTGCTGCATTATTATTAGAGGCAAATGAAACACGTAAAGTGCAGAGTATTGTGGGCAAGAAAAATGACTATACTAATGGAAGGAAGAAGAAAATCAAAGCGCTTCAACAAAGGCTTTCTGAAAAAGAGTTGTCAATAATATTCTTGAATCAATGAAGCCAGAGAAGAGAAGCGGAATCATTTGTCAAAAACAGTTTGTGGATAGCATTGTAGAGAATGCTTTTGCAGTCAAAAGGAAGTTATTTATTCTGATCCTAAACTGAATTAGAACTTTAGATAGATTAGTCTCTTGTGTCAACAAAAGGTGCAGATCAGCAAGACCAACTTTTGCAGCATGTTTGACGGAGACTGGAAACAGAATTCAAGTAGTGAGGCTTACTTTAATGAAGAAAGCTATCATCAAAACAATAGTCCTTTGTTTGCTGTTGATAAAGATGGTCGATCCTGTCAGGTAAAACAAGTTACAGTCATGCCAAAGGAAAAATTAGCACCTAAAATTACAGATTAAGTAATCAGGAATTAAGTTTTGCAGCAAGGTCCACCAGCTCCAGTCTATGAGTGGCAGTGCAGCAGTTCCTGTAACACAAGGCAAGAAGAGGTGTGGCGCAGCTGCCAGGGTGCCTGACTCCTGACTACAGGGTTCACGGTTCGATCACCGGCGGCAGGATAGCCTAGCACCATGTGACTCTGGGCAATAGCTCGCTTAATCTTCCTGAGGGCCCCCAGTGCTGGGACACCACTTCAGAGGTAGCTGTGCGCTTTACAAATACTGGTATTTCATTTTTCATTTCAAAGTTTCATAGAGGGAGCTTAAAACACAAAATTAGGATCTTGCAAAATCTCGATCCCTGTAGAGTAAGCAGTTTCTAAACTACAAGGATATTTATTGGCTTGTCTCTCCAAAAAGATATGTGAGTTTTCAACATTTCAGAATGTGTCAGCCCATCACTCAAAAATGTGCAGGGCTTACCGTTCTAAAGCACTTCATTGCCATTGTAATCTATGGTAGTATCCACCATAGGCCAGTGATGCTTTCAGTGTTACGGTTTCGGACATCGGAGTCTCCATCCCTGCGTGTGGGTCGCTATCCGTCATTCACAGGCATAAATTCCACCCTTTCCAATCATCAAACGTAGGAGTAGATGCAAGCACATGTGATTTGGTGCCTTGTTCTCCGTAATGGTAAGTGTTATAATGCTAATCTTGTGTTATGTATATTGTGTTGCGATCCCTGGTCGCAATAATCTCTTCCACTGTGACAACCCAGACTCTGCCTGCAAGTCGCTGACACCTTTAGAAGTAGAACTACTCTATTTGTTCTCCCGCAAAATTGATCCAAAAGACGAGCAGGGTTTTTGTTCCCTTGTGACGTTGAGCCAAATATCCAAGTTGGGCGCAAAATGAGAATTATGTGCTTTTAATAGACAGTTATCTGCTGTATGGCGATTAAACTGTCTCTCTCTTAATGCCCTTAACATTAATGCCAAAGACATGGATTGACTTATGAACAATGAATATTAAAAACATTAAAGAAATGCATGTCAGTGATTTAGTTCCTCTCTTATTTCATGATTTACTTAATCTTGCATTCCCCAAGAGTGTTAGGTATTTCATCATGTTGTGTTTCTGTATTTTCTTCTGTGCATCTTATTACTCTTGCATAGTGTGTACTTTCAGCAGTGCCAGGTGTTTTAAGGCGCTTTGATTGAGAGCTATGACACTGAGGCTGAAGCCATAGCAAAGTGCCTGTCAGTAGGTTGGCTTCTCTGCAGAGCACACATAACAATGGTCAAGTATTGCAGTTGCAATTGAAATTCTGTGGAAATGAGTGTGAAGGCGGTACACAGATGTCAAAATTTTACAAAGGCAAAAGCAAATAAATTGCTTGAATGTGAGTGAGTGCAGTGTATGTTTGAAAGTGGTGAAGTGAGCGAGATGCGAGCAAGTGTACTTGGGTAGGAGTGAAAAGAGGGTGGCGAAGAGGAAAGAGAGGCAGTTGAAGATGTGTAGATGGGCAAGATATGCAGAGAAAAAGGGCATACATATCAAAAATAAAGTGCACATAACTCCTTCCAAAGGCCTCAATACTATTTCACTCACAGACTCACAATTTGAGAATTTAAACATCTCCAATGTTTATTATTCATACACAATCATTGTTGTTACCTATTTATCTTAAACAGCTAACAACCATTGGCAAAGCCAGTTGTACTGACAGGTTTAAGGTGTATGTTAGTTGTTATGTTATATATCTGGATGCAATTGCATCTTAGAGAGAAACCAAAATACTGGTCAGGTTTAACTCTATAAGACTTGCAGAAATGTATTTTACTTGCTCCCTTCTAGAGAGCCCCCATTTTTTTCAGCTCACTTAAAGACCTGTTTGCTAATATTTCTATATGACTGATTGCAGCCAGCACCTGTGGGCGCTTCCTGAAGCCGGGTTAGAACATTTTCTGCCAAAGTTGATTCTGCATGTTGTGCAAGACACTGGGCAAGCGCACACTTTAAAGGGCTGAAGTTTTGCGCTGTACAATCTGCATAGTCAGTAACTGTGGAACGTATTAATGCAGTAAGATGAGGGGCAGTTTTTGATGTGTTTAATATTTTGAGACTACGGGCCTCATGTACGTAGCCGAATACCGGTCGGTAACGGCCGATTTTCGGTAATTATACCGTTACCGACCGGTATTTAGGCTTGTGACATGTAGGGGGCTCATTTCTGTATTCGGTAATTTACAGAATCGGTAAAATTACCGAATCGGTAATTTTACCGATTCGGTAAATTCCGAATACAGAAATGAGATGTAAGGGGAGTGTGTGGGTGTTGTTTTGAGTTGGTATTTACCACCAACTAATAGTTGGTGGTAAATAAAGTATGGATGTGTAAAAGCATTTTATAGCGCTTAGAAGTGTGCAATGTGGCAGACATACATGCCCTTAGGGCATGTATGTGTGCCACATGTGCACACATGGCCGAATCAGGGGTGCAACAGGGTGTCAATGTGACACCCTGCCACCCTTGCATGTGCTCCCCCATTACCGAATTGGTATTTACCGATTCGGTAATGAGGCATACCTTCCCATCAATGGGAAGGTATGCCTCATTACCGAATCGGTAAATACCGATTCGGTAATTACCGACTCACTCCGATTCGGTAACATTTACCGAATTTTTACCTACATACACTTTACCGATTCTTAAATACCTAATCGGTATGATTCGGTATTTTAGAATCGGTAAAGTGTATGCCACCTACATGAGGCCCTATATGTTCCCACTGCTTTATAAGCCTTGCTTTAGCTCTAAATTAATTTGCTTCAAAACACACCATTTGCAAATCTTTTTTCATTTTTTTTTAGGGAGGAGGACCCACCCTGGACCCCAAGTATGTCCATTTAGCTTGCACACATTGCTCGCTACATAAAAATCATTCCCTACCACTTTCAACTGTCGCCGGCCGACATTGAAAAAGATATGTGTCTGTTGCTTTCAAACCCACTTCAAAAGTCAAATTAGAAACATAGATATATGTAAGAAAACTGAAGAAGACTTATTTCAGCGGTTTAAATGTGGCCTTTATTTTATTCCAGAGCATCACTGTGATCCATGTGTAAATCAAGTTGTCTGCAAGTATTGCATAACAAAATTTGATGATGATAAACTGCCTGCGAGAAGTATTCACAATAACTTATACATTGCTCCATCTCCTCCAGAACTAAAAGAACTAAATGTCTCTAAAAGTATTTTGATTCAAACTGTGCACCCATTTCATGCCATAGTCCGAATGCAGAAATAAAATGCAAAATTACCTCACAATGAATTAGTAAAAGGTCTTAAAGGAAAGTCTATGTAACTTCCTCTGGATTCTAAACAAAATATTGAAACTCTTGGCACAGATCAAGAAATAGAGGAACCATTAGTGATTCTAGTAAATGGTGTGCCAACAAAGAATAAAAAGATTTAGCATGTATTGGTTAGAATAGAGAAAGCAGAGAAAGCAAAAGAATTCCTCAAACTATAAAACATTCTATAAAGATGTAGATCAGCATTTGACTTCACTGGGGACACCCACTTCAAAGGCAACAGAGAGTGGAAAATTTGAAAGAGTAGATGCAGTAAACGCTGAAGAGATATTTGAGCACTACAGTATTCATCCTCTAAACTCTAGAGATTTAAGGGGTGATGCTTTGGAATTATATCAAATGAAACAAGCAAAAGGTGAACATATTAGAGTGGGTGACAGAACTTAGAAGGTCATTGCTTTTCACATCTCTGCACAACTGAGACGGAGGTCATTATGATGAACGGCCAGTACAGATTCCTGTTTCAGAGAATAGATCAACTAGGCTGTATTCAGAAGATCCCTGATTTTAAAAAAAAATATTCTTCATCTGTTTCGCCTTCCCTTTGAAAATGAACTGTCAGTTTTGTCATATGAAAGTTGTACATATTGTGAAAACCGGAGCATGTTTTCAAAATATGAGTGCATGAGAGTTTGCTGTAAAAGATCATGGAAAATATGAAAATCAAGTGCATCCTTATGAATCTCTTGGCATGCCAACATGGAACCAATGAGTATTAGCTTTGTTGGCATGGTGAGCTGAACTGCATGTTACGGAACTTAGGTTGCACCTACTTGGTTCATAACCCTAAGTTGTACAGAGTATGCCTGAGATGATTTGAATGAGTTTCTTAGAGAAGCTGGTTTGAATATTCCTGGCATTAACCTTAAAACGGCGGGTGAATTATGCTTCATGGACTTTGCAAATGTATGCACATACTTTAATCATAGATTTCAAACTATACTTCACTTTATCTGCAATAAAAGATATCCTTTGCTGAGGTCACTGACTATTTTGGAGGAAAGACTATCAAGCTGGAGTGCCCCAAACATTCATATGTTACTGTGAGTTAAAGGTGCACCAAAACTTGGCGATGAAACTGATGAGTCTGTACTATCATTCATTGAGCAGTATATAACATGTGGGATTCCCAATGAGAGTGACTATAAAAGTCGTAGGCAGCAAGTGTTGAGATTTCTGTCCCACCAGTGTAGCAAATACTGTTGTTGCAGATACATAACAAAAGGAAAATATTACAAGTGTCGCTTTGGTTTTCCTAGGCCAGTTTTCTCTAAAGACAGATTAGACAGTTTTATGTCTATAGTCAGACATATAGTCACTGGCAAATCTCCTACAAACACATACAACATCAAGATAAGTGAGGCTTCAAACCTATCAATGACTACAACCCTGTCATTTTGTCAATGTGGAACGGAAATATGGACATTCGGTTTGTGGGAGACAATTCCATTGCTGTTGCCCAATATATTACCACTTATATTACAAAGTCTGAAAAGACAAAAATGCATAAGTGTGGGAAGAGATTTCCACAGAAAAGTATTCAATAAAGAAGTTGTATAGTTTCCGTTTAAAGATGCTGTACCACAGAGAGGTCAGTTCTTAGGAAGCATGTGACAGAATAAGTTCTTCTAGTTAATATAAAAGACCAAGTTTTTCATCTGGCTTAATTTGGACCTTGCTTCTACTCATAACAGAGCATTCAAGTCCTTTGAAGACTTGCACACTCGGATCCTGATAGAGCAGAAACTGTGAAAACAAATATGTTGGATACTTACTACTAACCCTGGGCTTAGTACTACACTTCGCTGATGTAGCATGCTACGCACTATGCAAATTGCACAGTGCAAAAACTGTGCTATTACATGTGGCGTAGCAGTACTACCAACAATACCCACAAATGATTTGCTAAAGCAATCTTACATGCTAGAAAGCATAAAACCAATTCACAAAAGTGACCTGTGAATGAAAATATTAGACAATGAGAGAGGTGATGATTTTGGGGTTCCCCCTAACCTAGGGGGAGGACCAAGCAGATGCCTTGAACACAAAGAGCATATCATGCTGGTGAACGATTCCGTGGTGGTCCCTTCCTCCTAGGACCACCCCAAGCACAGTTATGGGCAAAAATACAATCCCAACCAAAGGCCCTGCAAAGCATTATGGGACGAGATTAGCAGTGGTCAGTGAATATTATAGTGTCCAATATCAAAATATTTCTACAAAGAGCTGCAGTTCAACTAGTCGTTACTAGATGTCCCTCACGAGTCAAATGCAAAGCATTGAAATTATTATTACATCAAGCTGCAGTTCCACTAGTCGTTACTAGATGTCCCTCACGAGTCAAATGCAAAAGCATTGAAACCCCTTCATGAAGCTTTTGCATTTGACTCGTGTCGTGAGGGACATCTAGTAACGACGAGTGGAACTGCAGCTTGATGTAACAATAATTTCAATGCTTTTACATTTGACTCGTGAGGGACATCTAGTAACGGCTGGTTGAACTGCAGCTCTTTGTAGAATTATTTTGATATTGGATACTATAATATTCACTGCCCACTGCTAATCTTGTCCCATAATGCTTTGCAGAGCCTTTGGTTGGGATTGTATTTTTGCCAATAACTGTGCTTTGGGTGTTCCTCAGAGGATGGGACCACCGCCGAATCGTTCAAGAAGATGTGCTTTTTGTTTTCAAGGCATCTGCTTGGTTCTCTCCCTAGGTTAGGGAGGATCCCAAAATCATCACCTCTCTCACTGCGTGCTAATTTATCATTTTCACTTTTGTGAAATGACTATATTCATTTTAGCATATAAAGACAGAAATGCTTATTTTATCATAACTTGCAGTGTGCAAGATGCTGTTTGCAATTATTGCTCAGTGCCGTGAAGCACACAGTGCTATCAGCTATGCATTACGCAGTTTGAGAAGTAGCTGAACATAGATCAAAGTGTACTCCGCGTAGCTACGTGTAGTGCTACTACGCAAACTACGCCCAGGGTTACTTACTACCCAAATCGATGTTTCCATTTAGAAATTCTGTCTGTATGAAGTAGTTCACTTCTACACGTCACGGTTGTTTAGTGAGACACAATATAGAAAGGCTCATCATCCAATATAAACTGTCTTCACAAACTGAAGATAAGATATAGTTCTTTAATTTGGCTCATCTCCAGCTGTTTAAACCTTTGCATCATGAAGAAGAACTGTTAGGTGAATACGACTGCTATGAAGATGCTTTGAATGCAGGTAAAGACCAGATTGAATGTTCAATGTTTCCTACTTACTTGAAAATGTTGAATGATGAAATTCAACTAGAGGAGAATGTAGCAACCAAGATTTAAAAGGAAAGTTCACAAGGTAGTCAGAGTTCAGGATCTCATAGTCAAGATCCACTAAGGCAGCCTATTATTGAGAATGAGACAACCATTGTAATGAATAAGGTGCATAAAGTTATGGACCAGGTCAAGACTCATTCTATGGACTTAGAAGAGTTAGTAGGTCAACTAAGTGAAGAGCAAAGACAGATATACCAGGAGATAACTACATCAGTGGATCATGGATTTCTGCAAGATAACAGTGAAGGTACATGCACTGCATTCAAGCCTGCATTTCTATATGTTAGGCACAGGGCAAAGTTTTCCCTATAAATGTTTTTGCTGCATATGTCCACAAAAAGACTGCTTGCAATCTATCTTGTGTTGTCACAGTGCCCACTGGACTAGCAGGACACAATATAGCAGTTATTGCTTGATTTGATTTCTGGTGTTGCTAGTGAAGCATGGCAACAAACTACAGTGCCACAGGTTATCTTGTGATGCTTGTTATCAAGTATCAAAAGTTCTTAAGAAATTGAAGGTTTGGATTATAGAAAAGGAAAGCATGGTATCAAACTTAATGCTTGCCTTTGTTCCCCTGAGAATACAAGAAGTTCTCAGGGCATACTACGATATTCGCTTTGGTGGTAAGCAAGTTATTGTGTTTGGAGATCTCCTTCAGCTGACCCCTGTCAAACGTCAGGCAGTGTTTGACAAACTGCTTCATGAACAAACTAGAAATTCATTACGCAGCATTGTAAATGTTAAGATTTGCTTGAATTTCCAGTACAAAGTGCTTACTCTATATATGACGCAAGCTGCATATGTGGGCTATTTAGATATTTGAAAGGCATTTAATTAGGAATAGTCACAAAAAGGAAATGGGCTCTTCAGAGTTTCGTATTAGCTACCCTTTTTCCAAAGCACTAGTCTGCAAAAACTGTATATAGTTACCATATATATGTCTCGAGTTTAGTCTAGATGCAGCACATATAAATATAGGCCAAAATCTATTCAAGGAGGGGATGTCGTATGTAGCACTGTCATGAGTCAGGTCACTTTCTGGGCTGCACTTTGTTGATTTAAATAAGAGCAAAGTGATTGCCGACTGCTCATGTGTCAGGGAGTACAAATGATTGAAAGGTTTATATGCTGCTCATCTAGGCCAATACCCAATATATGAAAAACAAACTATCTGTGTAAAACTTAGGCTTAGTTAAGTCAGTGAGGAAAGGATAAGCCAAATATAGGAGACAAAATAATTGAAGGATCAACAAGTCTCTGATCCGCAAGCTCCAGACCATACAGAACACCACAGCCAGACTCATCCTCAACATTCCCCGACATGAGCACCGCACAACACCTATGGAACCTCCACTGGCTCCCCGTAGAGAAGAGAGTCACTTTCAAGATACTCACCCACGCCTACAAATGCATCCACAACACCGGACCCCAATACATCAACGAGAGAATATCCCTCCACATACCCAAGAGAAACCACCGGTCCGCCGGCCTCGCCGAAATCCCTCGCATTCGCAGAGCCAGAACAGGTGGAAGAACCTTCTCCTACATCGCAGCCAAGACCTGGAACGAGCTCCCGCTCAACATCAGACACGCCCCCACCCTGAAAATCTTCAGGAAGACGCTCAAGACCTGGCTTTTCGACTGAACGGAGCTGCTTACTTCCCCCCCCCCCAGTGCCTTGAGACCCTCATGGGTGAGTAGCACGCTTGCAATTCCCCATATTGATTGATTGATTGATTGATTGATATTGTAAAAAGGTGAAAGTTGAAGATGTAGCAGAAGTGGTTGGATGTCAGTCCTCCAATATATCGGGAGTTACCTGTTATTGTAATGTAGTTTTGATATGATATGATATAGAGCACACTAAAACCCTCAGGTACCAGATCGCTATTGCGAGACAGACTAATCAACAAAGTCATACCAACCAAAAAGTAAGGTAACTATAGTGAGAAAAGCCAAATTTTCAGATGTTTCTTAAAAGACATAAGGGATTCTGTATTCTTAATGTCCTCTTTGTGATACCTCCAATGATGCAAGGAATTGAGCAAAACACAGATATAAAATTATGTAAATAACTCCCAACTTTACTGAGGAGTGTACTAGAACGAAAAGAAGCTTGTCACTCCACAACAGGTATATGTGGTTCTGTTGACATGTGATTCTGGTGTCCTATTATTTACACTCACATCTCAAGAAGATGCTCAAGAATTCCTAATGCTAATGTCAGGTATTTTAGAAAATGAATATAAATTATATCTTTAGAATACGTTAATTGTCACTATATCACCAGTACTCACATTAGCTTTAAGCGATTTGTGTATCTAACCCTATCAGATTGCAAAATTGTACCATTTGTCAAATTAATACCGAAATATGTGCAAAATATTTTTTGTCCAGACTGGAGAGCAGAAGTACCATCAAATCTAAGTGCTGATAGCAACAGATATGTCATCATAATGCTACAATGACGTGAAGCAGAGGGAATTAAAATTAAACCTCACATTTCCAACTTTACATTAGGACAGATTTCTCTAGGAGGCAAAGAAGGCACTGTAGTCACCATAGTTTCCATCAAGGAGAGAGCATTAGATCAGGTCAATACATGGGTTATTTGAAGACTGTATCCGGATGGACATAGTGTAATGACACTTGTCATACATACAAATCAAGATTGCCTTGGGGATTGCTAAACTCATATCTGATCTTCCTTCAACCAAAGGTCTAGAAGAAGTAATGGTAACTGTATTAGGGAATATTTTCCAATATGTAATTGGTAACGTTTGGATATATGTCATCATGCTGTCTACTAAGAGTAAGAACCACTTTAGGCCTTGTATTCTTCAATGAGTAATGGCCCTGTTGTGGTCTTCATTTTTAGCAACATTCACTTTTATTAAATACACAGTGAATATGGTGTGGGACAGATAGTGCTGTGCAATTTCTGCTCATAATAAATAGAAGTCTGGCATGCACAGAGTTCATCAGGCGTGTTTCCCCCATAGTTCAAGGATGAGAAACATTTCTTTGAAATGTTGCCAGCGATGGGAATGTGTGGGTTCTCGTATCATGAATGAGAATGTACTCAGTGTGGGAGCACGGACAGAGAACTAGGAAAAAAGCAATATAAGTTCATTAAAGTGTATTAGGTCATCGTTGTTTTCCCAAAATCAATATGTTTTTCCCTTATAGTTCATGGATGACAAACACTAAGAAAAATACAACATAAGTTCATTTAAGTGTATTAGGTAATGGACATTCTTGGATTTAAATAAATAATGTTTTAGATACTGTGTTTTAATCGTAACTAATTTCTAGTAATCTATTGTTTAAATACCCAAAATGCTGATCGGAGTATTAATAACCTAAACATTACAAAGACAAGGATAGATACTACTCTCCTATTTAGAGGTTGTTCTTGTATGTTAAAGAAATATGAATGAGTCTATGATTCTCACATTGTTTCTCATTTAATTTTCAGTGCTCCAAAGATCCTTCAATCACATCAAGTATATAACATAGGGGGCTACTCTGATAATGGTTTAATCTCTTTTGCACCGATATAAAATGTACAAATAAACTTCACAGTAATTTCTTTATTTTTATGAATGGTTTAAACAGTAGTCAAAATAAAGAAAAGTTTAAGGAAGCAGGTGAAGAATGGAGTGTATAAATGGTTGACAAAATAATGTTTATATATGTTAAATAATGATTATGACAACTGTGTGCACCATATTTTTAATATTCTGTACTATTTCAAAATATTTCTGTATACGTATGTACTGAACCTATACAAATGTGTTAGTACGTACTCAAACACATAGGTGGCCATCATACACAGATATGCTCGAACTGGCACTAATATATTCACAAACATGCTGCAACACTTACTTTTATATAAACATAAATATTCATGGAAACACGGTGTTACAGAGATTTAAACACACACATACTCACTCATGCATGTACTTGTAATGACACTTTCAAAGATATGCACATGTAATCCAAAACATGCATACTCTCACAAACATAGTAAGACCTATAGACACAACCTCTCAAACAGTCAGTCATGCATATACACTCATACACAACCACACAATCTGGTACACATACACTCCAACATTTACATACTCAATATCCTTTTTTTTGCACACAGTCATACACACACCAAAAAGTAGACACACACATACATGCACTCATACTCTAAGCCAGGCAGGTACAGACACACCCCAAAGGCTCACTTACTCATAACTATACATGTCAAGTCAAGTCAAAATAAGCTTTATTCGAATTTAGGCATGAATCATAAAAGCTACAAAGTTACTTCCATAACGGAATTATTTAAAACCCAGTATAAAGAATAAAACAGATTAAAAAGCTTCAAAAAATGCAGTATGTAGATAGAAATACAATCATCAGGTGCAAAATCAATTTAAATTTCAAATAAAAACTATAGACTATAGCTGCTTCCTGCAATTAATGATGGCCCACAGGAACCAGGACATTGCAGCACATATATAAAAGTTTGGTAGCATTTGCAGGTACAAAAAAGCTGGACGACATTGTGCGAAGCCCAGCTGCACTAACAAGTGTTTGTCATATTTCTTCCTCGTCACAGAGAAGTGTTTACAGAACAGAAGAGTGTGCATAGTGCTCTGCGGAGGTATGTCATCGCGTGGGCTTTTCCCCAGTACGGAAGACCAATTGTTAATGGTGGGGAAACTGATTAAGTGATGGAAGATATCCAAGCGGAACGGGTCAACACAAACCTATGGCGCGCATTATACAAATTGGCTAAATAGAATTGCATATTGAAGCTAGTCAACAGCATTTGATTCCTCAAGACTTAAGGTTTCAAAATTTCAGATCCTAGTCTCGATTCCTCTAATAGTGATAAGCAATCCATTTTGAGTGCTTTTCTTAAAACAGAAACCAAGGTCTCAGGGTGGTCAAAGTACTCAGGATGACCAATATCTGCAAGGAAATGATGCACACATTTGAGCCATGGGATTTGAAGGGCCTACGTGGATCTAAGACAGTCATTTATGATAGATTAAGTGTGGTGGGTTCCTATGACCACATTTTTTATGCCATAATAACACTGGTTGTATCCTGTTCAGGTCTGCAATGTCAGGGGCTCCTAATTCTGTGTGACAGATATAGCACTACTTTTCGGAACGGTGAGAAGGTTCCTTAGAAAAGCATTTTCTACGAATTGAAGACTATCAATCTGCCCATGTCCCCATAGTTCAGACCCATACATGGCAGTGGGTCTGCATTTGGCCTTGTAAATGGTCAACATTTCCTTCAGGTGTTTAATTACTTGAGTACTAGAAAACTGCAGCAGGGCCCTAGTAGTTTTAACGAAATGAAGATGCCTAGATTTTATTGCCCGTTGCCGATTTCCTGTATGACTGAATACTATCCCCAGGTAAGAAAAAGTAGTTGTGTGCTAAATTTATACTCTCTCGATAAAAATGTCACGGCATTGAGAGGACCTGTGCTCAATTTTCATTGCAAAGTTTTTTGCCGATGTTGATTTTCAGGCCTTGATTCTGCATAAAGTTCACAAATTTGTCGACTAGGCGCTGGAGTCCAAGATGAGGGAGAGCCATTAAAACACCGTATTCTGCGTATAAAAGTGCCGGGATTGGATGATGACCTACTTGAGGTAAGTCAACGCACTTACTTGCCAAGGTGTCACCTACACTGTTAAAATAGAGATTAAACAGGAAAGGGGCAAGTACGCAAACCTGTCGTACTCCTCTTCTGATTTTAAACGGCTGGGTACAGTTGCCATTAAGGCCGTAGTGTACTCTGCCACAACCTAGAGCAAATAAATCTCTAAGGAAATTTACAATGGTGCACTCAACTCCCAGACTAGTCATAATGGACCATAATTTTTTGTGAACCACAAAATCAAAAGTGGAAGATAAGTCCACGAAGATTTAAAACACATTTCATCCTTAATATGTGTATATTTACCAATGAGAAAATCCAGGTTATTGGCCTGTTCTATGGTCCCCAACCCAGACCTAAAGCCATACTGCAGGCCTGATAGAATACTGCTAGACTCTGCCCAGTCCTGCAGTCGATCTAAAAGAATGCACCTAGCCACCTTCACTAGGACAATAAGAGACTCAGGCCAGGTTTGCAAAAAATAATTTTCCCAGCAGGCCCTGAAGAGCAAAGTAATGATGGGACCACTAAGGTCAGTGTTGGACTTAAACAAGTCAATGGGGATCCCATCCGGGCCAGGAGCTTTACCACCCTTGCTTGTCTTCAGTTCTAAAACTACTTCATCCAAAGTGAAAACCAGATAATTACTTTTGTTTGAGGGTAACATAGTGGCAGGCTCACTCATGAAGGGTGCAGTGGGCAAGGGATTCACAATGTCACTCATGGCGGAATATAAATCCGTAAAGTGGGATAGCCAAGCGGCCTCAGTAGTGGCTATCTCAGCTCTGGGGCAGTTCGCACAGCCGTAAGAAGGAGAATTATTAATACGCCAGAACATAATGTTGTCATTAGACAAGCTGGGATCGAGTAGGCGGTTCCAAATGTCCTCCTTTAAGCTTTTTTTCCGTAGGTTAATGGCCAACTTATATCCAGATCTGCATTCCTGTACCTCCAAGACCTGTCTCGGTTTTTTAGCTAAGGTTAATTTTCGATTTCTGTGGGTTTTAGAGCATGCAGAGTGAAATCAGCCAGGATGGGATTCCCTGGCTTTGCTATGGTTAACATAAAGCCCTACGCCGATGCCATTTTTTATAAGGTCAAATGCTTGTAAGAACTCATGTGCCTCCGTTTTCTCATCAAGGCACTGTTCAAAGGCCTCCCTCTCTTTCCGAATTCATTTTACTAAAAACTTGGATGGATCCACCAGGGACCATCTCAGTACATACCCATTACAATGGGGAATATCAATATTCTCCAGAATTGTGGCTCTATGTGTGTCCCCACTCTGAGTCAAAAGATTAATGTTTAGGGCAACACTTTGGGGACAATGGGCGGTAATTGCTATGCCATGCATAGTAAATCCTAAAACTAACTCAGAGTGACATTGGGAGAAAAGTAGAAAATCTTTCACACTATTCTCACCTCTGCCATTGTTATGTTATGTTATGTTACATAGGATAGATAGGATGTTAGATAGGATTAGGCGAGTGAGATGGAGGGGAAGAACCTTTTCAAACAGTGCAGCAAAGTTATGGAACAAAATGCCAACAGCCATGAGATTTCAGTCAAATCGGCAATCCTTTAGGAAAGATCTGAAAACTTGGCTGTTTACCTCAATCTAGCTCCTGTAACATAGGCTGTACCACTTCCATACACACCAGCGCCAAGACGCCGCGGCATTCGAACGCTCTACAAACATATATCCTATTCTATCCTATATAATTTTATAATGCGCTCAGCTACTCCGAGGAGTGTCCCGGCGCGAATCCAAGAGGAGTCACCGAACCAACACTAGGCGAAGAGGTAGGTTTTTAGATGTTTCTCAAAGGCCAAAGGGTCTTGGAAATCACGAAGTGCAAAAGGAAGGGCATTCCATGCCTGGGTGGCTTTCACGGCCAGGAAACAGCCGCCCAGCCTGTGGCGAATGAAGCGGGGCACTTTATCTAAAAAAAGTGCTGATGAGCGTAATTGTCTCAGCGGGCCATAGAAGGAACAACGCTTCTGCAAATAGGTGGGACCATGACCATGGAGGGCACGATGGGCAATACCAAGGGATTTAAATTTGACCCATTCGGCCACGGGAAGCCAGTGAAGTGAGCGAAGATGTTAGCACACACTACTCCCATCGGAAATTCCAAGGAGAAGCCTGGCGGCCCCATTTTGCACTACCCGGAGTTTATTTAATGAGTATCCCGGGATGCCCACATACAAAGCGTTGGCATAATCCAGGTGGGAGAGAATCAAAGCACTGAAGACCGTCTCTTTAGCAGGCCTAGGGAGAAGAGGAAGGAATCTCCTTAAGGTTTTAAGGAGGCCAAAGCCGCTGCCTGAGAGCTTCTTTACCTGGATGGAAAAGGATAAATTATCCTCGAACCACACTCCCAGGTTCTTAGCGAATTTTCCATTAGAAGTCAGTAGAGGGAACCCAGGAGGCCAGATCGTGTTTCTGAAACCGGGGAGGGGGGGAATTACCATAGAGGAGAATCTCCTACTTGTCTTTGTTACATTTGAGTTGCACGGCAGCAAGCCACTTGAAGACCGAAGACAAGCAGTGCAGGACAGAGGATACAGAGTCTGCATCCTTATCCCAGGTAAAAAGGAGCTGGGTGTCATCTGCATAGGCAATCACCTTAGCCCCCAAGTCCTCGGCCAAGTAGACCAGAGGAGTGACATAGATGTTAAAAAGAAGGGGGGTAAGGGATGTCCCCTGAGGGACCCCCGAGGTGACCGGCTGCGGGGCTGATGCGGCCGGCGGCAGCTGGACCTGTTGCACCCGCGCTTCCAGGAAGGACCTAAGCCAGCCCCAGGCAGAGCCCAAGACGCCAATCTCAGTGAGCCGGGCAAGCAGCCGTGAGTGTGGGACCGTGTCGAACGCTGCCGACAGGTCATGCATTTGTAGGTGCAACTCACTGTAACTGGAGTACAGGTAAGCTTGTTGCAAAAACATAAATTGTATTTAAAAAGTTGTTTAGGGTGCTCCCGTATACTGAATGGGTAAAGTGAGTAATATCACTATTGACGGGGGACGTCATGCCACAAACCTTATTGGATGAATCCGGGCAGGCGCGTATGTTAAAGTTACCGCCCCAGAGTATAATTGGGTTCTTGCAATAAATTGGGATGGCTGTCTCCAAATCATGATCTAAACAATCGAGAGCTAAAGTAATTTCATGAGTGCAAGCGTTGTTACAAACGTGTGCAACGGAGGAGTGTGCAGAAATGTGTAAAATAACAATTTCATAAAATACACTAGTGGCAATCACAGTTGTGTTCGGAGGAGACAGCAAGGTTGATGCATAAATACACAAGCCCCCTTTAGGACATCCATTATTGGAATGAACCGCTGAACAATGATATGTTTTAAGGCCTGGTAAATGTATTGGGTTTCCTGTAGACATAAAGGTGCCGATTCCGATCCTGTAAAACCCGGGTACAAATGGTCGTACGGAGCGTTTTCGCCATACGACTCGTACCCGGGAATTCCACCGTACAAACCAGCAAGTACGATTCGTACAGAAATACCATTTCCGTACGAATCGTAAAAAACACTGTACGGCTAAAAAATACATACAATTCCGATCCTGAACCGCGCGTACGCGACGTCCGCACGGAGTCAGGCAGCGTTTTTTGGACCAGCAAGTATGATTCGTACCCATAGCACTCTGCACGGCTATATTTTTACGGGAGCCAAAAAGTACCGGAAAAGCTAAGTACGCCGCGATGCACGAGGAAAAGGGGGCCCGGTACGAGCCGTACATGCCATCACGCACATCGTACGTGTCATCATGTACGGTGCGTACCCCAACATTGCATATGTACGGACCGTACCCCCACCCCACCCGCGTATGTACACGCCGTACCCCCAGCCCCGTATGTATGCGCCATACCCCCAGCCTTGTATGTACGCGCCATACCCCCAGCCCCGTATGTACATGCCGTACCCCCAGCCCCATATGTTCACGCCGTACCCCCAGCCACGTGTGTACGTGCCATACCCCCAGCCCCGTATGTACACGCCATACCCCCAGCGCTACGTGCTGGGGGTACGGCGCATACATATGGGGCTGGGGGTACGATGAGCACATACGTGGGTGGGGGTACGGCGCATACATACGCGGGTGGGGTGGGGGTATGGCACGTACACACAGGGCTGGGGGTATGGCACGTACATACATGGGTGGGGGTATGGCGCGTACATACGCGGGTGGGGTGGGGGGGCCATACGACTCGTACCCTGGGCACAAGTGTACCCGGGGTAGTGGTCGTACACAGTTCTCTCCGTACGGGACGTTTTCCATTCGCTTGTGCATTCGGAACGCCGGTACGGATCGGACTTGGGCGCTCGGACTTCAGTTTTACGACTCGTACGTAAAACTGTCCAGGGACGTCTCGTAGACTTTTCCCGAGGCGATTTGTATGTTTTTTGCCCGTATGAATCGTACTTCACCGTTTGTACGGTACTTGTACGATTCGTACATAAAAAAATACGGATACGAGTCGTACGGGAAAAAAAAATACAGGATCTGAATCGGCCCCAAAATGTGAAATTTGGAGTAAAATCAAGCCACTCAATCATAGTACTTTTGTTATGTAAGCCGGCGACATTCCAGTACAGAACCATATTCTTACTCATAACTATACATGTACAAAGAGAGACTCTGACACACACATGTACACACATGCACAGTCCCATAGCATAATAGTCATCCAATCACAGTGACACATGTACATTCACAACTGCATCCACCCATACATAATGTCACACACTTATGCACAAACATACACTCACACTCTCTATGCACTCTCTCAATCGTAAACACACACACACACAAGCAGTGACTATGCTACACATACACAAATACATGCTCAGACAAGCATTATCATTGAGTCGTACTTACTAACATAGATCCACAACTGCAATCAAACAAAATTACCCTTAGACACTCAGTCACACTGGCACACACTCATATGTTATAAGTACTCATTCAGTCATATACACAAATGCAGAAGCAGACACTCCCACACAGACAACCACATACTCATATATTGTCACATATTCCCTTGCATATACATAAAGTCACACTCACAAACATTTGCACTACAACTCCAAAACATGCATAAACTCACACACTTAGACCTATACACACACCTCCCAAACAGACAGTAACAAATGCACACATACACACTCATACACAAATGCACAATCTGGTACATATACACTTCAACATGCACTTAATCAATGTCCTTTCATTTTCACTCACACAAACACAAAAGTAGATATACACAAATACTCTCATACTGTAGTCACACACTTAGACATAACACACCACACAGTCAATTATTCAAATACATATGTACAAGGAGAGACTCTGTCACACAGAAATGTACACAAACTTACAGGACAACAGGTGTTGACTCACAGTGAAACATATGCATGCACAACTGCATCCAGAGAAACCTACTGTCAAACACTCGTACCCACATGTACACTCACACTCTTAACACAGTTCCTCACTTGCTCGTATACATGCACACATAAGTAATGACTATGCCACACAAACAGACACAGAGATATACTCAGACAAGCATACATATTGACTGATACTTACAAACGTAGATCCACAACTGCAACCAAACATATATACCCACAGATAAGCCTTCAGACTCACACACACTTATATGTTGTTAGTACTCATTCAGACTTATAAACACATGCACAAGCACAAATTCCCACACATCTCCACACCTACATATACATATGCAGAACAGCACACACAAACAACTATTACAACAGCTACACAGTCACACTGTGCCCTTAGTCACTCATTAATTCATTCATTCATATACAAGCATAAACAATTGCAGACTTTAAGACACACTCTGAGATGTCAACAAACAGATAACATACAGTTCTATTTTATTTAAAAGAATATAGGTGGTTCTAAAACCTATTTTAGGGGATTTTATAAAACAAATGATACATTTTTGGGTGTTTTGCAAACCAAACTAACTTGACTAAAATCAGGAATCTGCAACTGGGAAGACGTCGGGGCAAAATAAAAAAACCTCTTGTACTCTACAATTGCTTTAATTAATGCAGCCATTGACTGCTCACCAACAGGTATTTTCGTGCACACAGTACAAAAAAGTAGCTAACTTCTGCAAATGGGGCATAGTGGGTGGTAGTGTTTTGGCAATTACAGAAAGACATGTGTCTCCAGGCACCGAAGGTAGATCTGCCGAAGTTGTTGAGGAATCAGCAACGCGGGCAATCTCTGCTCTTGCGAGCTTCTAGTGTGTATGGTCTTAAGATGCTTGAGCATGATTGAGGTTCCATGTCATCAGCAGTGCATTGCATGGGTGTGAGTTATAGTTAGGTCTACTAACTATAATGGCTGAATTTCTACGGTTTTGTACGAGTGAAATCTCCAACTAACTATAACATCCCTGAAACCTACGGTTTTTCTGTGAATTTCTAAGGTTTTTTAAATGCTAATTTCTAACTATAACGTCCCTGAAACCTATGTTGTTTTCAGTGAATTTCAAAGGTTTTTTAAATGAAAATTTCTAACTATGCCTACAGGACATGTGAAGAAAGAGGAGGAAAAGCGCAGACAGAAGCAAGCAAAATGCAGAAAGAGGCAACAGAAGTCCAGAAACACGAAGAAAAGTGCAGGAAGAAGAAGAGATGTGCAGAAAGAACCAACAGAGGAGCAGAAAATCCTCCTGTGGCCCCAACCTTTTGCTGATGGGTACTGGTGGAAACTGACTCTGACTAACCAGGCCTAGAGCCAGTGCTATGCTAAAAGACACTTAGAATACAGTGAAAATACCTACATACACTAGGGAACACTATGCGTTGGGGTACCCCTGTGATTAGCATGACCTCCTCTGTATTAGCCAGGAGTTAATGCTGGGTCATTGCATGAGTACATGAGTAGTGACTGGATGATTAGAGTGCTACAAGGAGAGTGCATGGTGATTTTATAAGCGCTTGGGTTTTGGCGCAGTGATTGGATAAGCACAAAGGATTGGCTGGGTGATTGGAGGACTGCATAGATAGTACCAGGGAGATTACTGGACTGCATAGGTAGTCCTCGGGGTATTGCAGAAGTGCATGTGTTATTGACTGGGTCATTGCATGAGTACATGGGTACTGAGTGGATAATTAGAGTACTGCAAGGAGAGTGTGTGGTGAATTTATAAGTGCTTGGGTATTGGAGGAGGGTTTGGATTAGTACATGGTAGTGGCTAGGTGACTGGAGGAGTGCGCAGGGAGTGACAGTGTGATTGCGGTACTGTATGGGTGCTACCTGGGGGGTGCACAGTCTAAATATCTAGTTTTAAATATCGACCTACAGTAATATCGAGTTTGATATATCGTAGGGATAGGATATCGAAATCAAGAATATCGACGACCAGAATATCCACCTGAAGGTAAGAAATATAGTTTTTCTTAATATCGATGTTACTAATATCGATATTTATATTAGTGTTATGTGTTTTATTATGTATTTTATATGTATGTGTTATATATTTTTTGTTAGCTATAGTACTGGTTTTTAAATATATATATATAACATTTTTAGAAGTTAGTAATGTTTTTTAAACTAAATTATGCGTTTTAGTACCATAGCAGGTTGTGGGTTTATAGTGGAATAGGGTGGGAAGCAATTTAATTATAGTAAATTAATTAATAATTCGAAGGAATTATTAATTATTTTTAATTAAATTTTGCTTTTTAATCATGTAGCGGTTTGTGGGTTTATGGGGGAATAGGGTGGGAAGTAATTTAATTGTAATTAAGTATTTATTTATTGGTATTGATAATTAATTTAGTGTTAAATAATTATTAATTGGTAATTAATTTTTATTAATTGGTACTTAATTTTTATTACTTGATTAATTGGTAATTATATTAAGTGTATTAATTTATTATAGGAGCGGGTTGTGAGTTTATAGGGGAATAGGGTGGGAAGATATTTAATTCTAATTAAGTAATTATTAATTTTATTGTTGGGTATTGAGAATTTCTTTTATTGTTAATTAATTATTAATTGGCAATTAATTCTTAATAATTATTGTTTTTTTGCATTGAAAATTAATTTGGTGTTAATTTTTATTTGGTAATTAATTTTGATTCATTATTATTTATTGCTATTTATCATTAATGTATTGTTAATTATTAATTGGTAAATATTTGTTATTAATTATTTATTGGTATTGATAATTAATGTATTGTTATTTGGAAATTAAATCATTATTTATTTTTGAAAATTATTTTAATTACAAGTATGTTATTTTTAACCCCTACGCTATCCAACACTTTACCTACTGTTGCACTCACCGGAGTGGAAATAGTAAATTTACCTCTATTCTATCCAACACTTTCCCTACTGTTGCACTCTCTGGAGTGGGAATAGTAATTATTACCCCTACGCTATCCAACTCTTTCCCTACTGTTGCACTCACTGGAATGGGAATAGTAATTTTTACCCCTACGCTATCCCACACTTTCCCTACTGTTGCACGCTCTGGAGTGGAAATAGTAATTTTTACCCCTATGCTATCCAACAATTTCCCTACTGTTGCACTCTCTGGAGTGGGAATAGTAAGTTTTTACCCCTACGCTATCCCACACTTTTACGAATGTTGCACTCACTGGAGTGGGAATAGTAATTATTACCCCAACGCTATCGAACACTTTCACTACTGTTGCACTCACTCGAGTGGGAATAGTAATTTTTACCCCTATGCTATCCAACACTTTTCCTACTGTTGCACTCTCTGGAGTGGGGATAGTAATTTTTACCCCTACGCTATCCCACACTTTCCCTACTGTTGCACTCTCTGGAGTGGGAATAGTAATTTTTACCTCTACGCTATCCCACACTTTCCCTACTGTTGCACTCATTGGAGTGGGAATAGTAATTTTTACTTCTACGCTATCCAACACTTTTTCTACTATTGCACTCTCTGGAGTGGGAATAGTAATTTTTACCCCTACGCTATCCCACACTTTCCCTACTGTTGCACTCTCTGGAGTGGGAATAGTAATTTGTACCTCTACGCTATCCCACACTTTCCCTACTGTTGCACTCATTGGAGTGGGAATGGTAATTTTTACCTCTACGCTATCCAACACTTTCCCTACTGTTGCACTCACCGGAGTGGAAATAGTAAATTTACCTCTATGCTATCCAACACTTTCCCTACTGTTGCACTCTCTGGAGTGGGAATAGTAATTATTACCCCTACGCTATCCAACACTTTCCCTACTGTTGCACTCACTGGAGTGGGAATAGTAATTTTTACCCCTACGCTATCCCACACTTTCCCTACTGTTGCACGCACTGGAGTGGAAATAGTAATTTTTACCCCTATGCTATCCAACAATTTCCCTACTGTTGCACTCTCTGGAGTGGGAATAGTAATTTTTACCCCTATGCTATCCAACACTTTTCCTACTGTTGTACTCTCTGGAGTGGGAATAGTAATTTTTACCCCTACGCTATCCCACACTTTCCCTACTGTTGCACTCTCTGGAGTGGGAATAGTAATTTTTACCTCTACGCTATCCCACACTTTCCCTACTGTTGCACTCATTGGAGTTGTAAAGTAATTTTTACTTCTACGCTATCCTACACTTTCCCTACTGTTGCACTCACTGGAGTGGGAATAGTAATTTTTACTTCTACGCTATCCAACACTTTTTCTACTGTTGCACTCTCTGGAGTGGGAATAGTAATTTTTACCCCTACGCTATCCCACACTTTCCCTACTGTTGCACTCTCTGGAGTGGGAATAGTAATTTGTACCTCTACGCTATCCCACACTTTCCCTACTGTTGCACTCATTGGAGTGGGAATAGTAATTTTTACCTCTACGCTATCCAACACTTTCCCTACTGTTGCACTCTCTGGAGTTGTAAAGTAATTTTTACTTCTACGCTATCCTACACTTTCCCTACTGTTGCACTCACTGGAGTGGGAATAGTAATTTTTACCCCTACGCTATCCAACACCTTCCCTACTGTTGCACTCATTCTTTGGGAATAGTAATTTTAACCCCTACGCTATCCAACATTTACCCTACTGTTGCACTGTTTGGAGTTGGAATACTAATTCTATTCCCTTCACTATCTAATATTTTTGTATTATTTTAGCTAATGTAGAATATAATTAATTTTAAACAGATTAAAAATAATTTTCATTTTTTTAATTTGTTACTTATATTTATTTAATTTTTATTTATATTATTGGTTTATGTGTATAGATGTATCTGGATGATTAGAGTACTGGGAAGAGAGTGCATGTTGAATTTATAAGTGCTTGGGTTTTGGCACAGTGATTGGATAAGGACATAGGACTGGCTGGGTGATAGGAGGACTGCATAGGTAGTACCAGGGAGATTACTAGACTGCATAGGTAGTCCTCAATGGATTGCAGCAGTGCATGTGTTAGTGACTGGATCATTGCATGAGTACATGGGCAGTGACTAGATGATTAGAGTGCTGCAAGGACAGTGCATGGTGATTTTATTACTGCTTGGGTTTTGGCGGAGTGATTGGATAAGTACATGGTGCTGGCTGGGTAATTGGAGGAGTGCATGGGTAGTGACAGGGATTTCTGAAGTGCATGGGTACTACATGGGAAATTGGAGGAGTGAATCAGTATTGTGTAGGTGGTTAGAGGTCTATATGGGAAGTGCTTAGGGGATTGTAGCAGTGCATGTGTTAGTGCCTGGGCCATTCCATGAGTTCATGGGTACTGACTGGAAGATTAGAGTACTGCAAGGAGAGTGCATGGTGAATTTATCAGTGCTTGGGTTTTGGTGGCATGATTGGATAAGTACATGGTGCTGGCTGGGTGATTAAAGGGGTACATGGGTACTGACTGAGCGATGGCTGGACTGCATGGGTAGTGCTCAGGGTATTGTAGCAGTGCATGTGTTAGTGCATGGGTCACTGCATGAGTGCATGGGTACTGAATGGATGATTAGAGTACTGCAAAGGAGAGTGCATTGTGAATTAATAAGTGCTTGGGTTTTGGCGGAGTGATTGGATAAGTACAC
Organism: Triturus cristatus; assembly: GCF_964204655.1. NCBI lineage: Eukaryota > Metazoa > Chordata > Amphibia > Caudata > Salamandridae > Triturus > Triturus cristatus. The sequence goes on along the minus strand of NC_140586.1, from coordinate 759,987,785 downwards.
ACATGTCACATCAGTCCCGCCCCCTCTCTTCACCACTGTGCACACGCGCCCCCTGGCAGGTTTTAAGTTGGGGGATTAATTCCCCTTGAATCCTGAGGGTCCCTGGGGGCCAACTAGTCCACCAAGTACCTCCAGCAAGCGCCACAGAGCTGCATTGCAGAGAGGTGGCCCAAGGCCACGCCCCTTTTTACACCTCTCTGGAACACAGCTCTGTGGCACTTACTGGAGGTACCTGGTGGGCTACCTGGCCACCAGGGACCCTCAGGATTCAAGGGGACTTAATCCCCCAACTTACAATGTGCCAGAGGGTCTGTTCGCACAGTGGTGAAGGGACGGGTGGGGCCTGATGTGACAAGTGAGGAAACACGCATTTTAAGTTGGGGGATTAAGTCCCCTTGAATCCTGAGGGTCCCTGGGGCCCAACTAGCCCACCAGGTACCTACAGTAAGCTCCACAGAGCAATGCAACTCTGTTGTGCTTACTGAAGGTACCTGGTGGGCTAGTCACACACCCGGCACGAATTCGGCTGATTTTCATGCTTAATTCTCTGTTTTCTTGTGACTAGGTTCTACAGAGTCTCACGATGGCTGCCAACACTTCCTGGTTTGGAGTGTTGACAGCCAATTAGAATAAAGCTCATGGTCGGGAGGGTTTGCGAATCCACCGCGGCCATAGATATCAATATTTTTATTTTTGTAATTTCTCAGCAACTACTGAACGGATTTGCACCATTTAAAAAAAGGTCGCTTTCTGAACCAAGCACTACCTTTGACAAATTTGGGGTAATTCTGATCAGCAGTTTGGGCTGTAGCCTGTCTCAACTTTTCCTATGGAAATTAACACACAAAAAATGCGTTTTGGGACCCCCGTTTTTTTCTCAGCCCCCTGCTTGACGAATCACCCCCAAACTTTCAGGATAGGAGCTGACCTGGATAGACTTTTTCTGGGAGAATTCCACGAAGATTCGTCAAATGACACCAATCAAAAATGCTTTTCCTATGGAAACTAGGTTCGAACTATAACTACCTACTGGCGACTGCCAGTAGGTAATATATATATTTATATATATATATTACCTACTGGCGGTCGCCAGTAGGTAGTTATAGTTAGGACCACGTTTCCATAGGAAAACCTCAACATTCTATTTTGAATAACTTTGGCGCCGGTCGACGAATCCTCGCGAATTTCTCAAAATAGGTGGGGCGCTATGCTCCGCTCCTACCCTGAAAGTCTCGGGGGGATCCGTCAAGCGGGGGCTGAGATAAAAGGGGGGTCCCAAAACGCGTTTTTCCCATGCATTTTTCCATAGGACCTTTAGAACGAGCTACAGCCCGAACGGCTGAACAGAATTACTCAAAATTTGGCAGAGAGGTAGTCCCTAGGTCAAGGAAGTGCCTTTTGTAGGTTTGGTGTAAATCTGTTCAGTAGATTCTGAGAAAATAGCCTTTAAATCAATATATATATCTGAGCCCGCTTACGGTACGCTTACCGTACGCTTACGGTAAGCGTACGGTGGCGTGCGCGAGCGCGATTCTGATTGGCTCTTAGATCTTAGTAAACATTCGAATCGGCCGAAACCAGGAAGCGGCGGCCGCCATTTTCTGTGTTTCACTCTGAAAAAAAAAGAGTGAAAACAAGAAAAGGGGGCAATGAGGAGAGTTACAGACCCCCTTACATTTGTGAGGGGGTCAAAGAAGGACTGTAAAGTACAAAACAAACATTTATTGATTTTTAAAAAAAATCATGGGGTACGCGTACGGTAAGCTTACGGTAAGCGTACGGAAGAAACATGGCGTGCGCGAAGGAGATTCTGATTGGCCCATAGATCTTAGTAAACATTCGAATCGGCCGAAACCAGGAAGCGGCGGCCGCCATTTTGTGTGTTTCACTCAGAAAAAAAACAGAGAAAACAAGGAAAGGGGGCAATGAGGAGAGTTACAGACCCCCTAACATTTGTAAGGGGGTCAAAGAAGGACAGAAAAGTACAAAAAAAACATTTATTGATTTTAAAAAAAATCACGGGGTACGCGTACCGTAAGCTTACGGTAAGCGTACGGTAAAAAAAATAAAAATAAATAAATGAAAAGCAGATTTAAGAGTTTAGAAATTTGGCAGAGAGGTAGTCCCTAGGTCAAGGAAGTGCCTTTTGTAGGTTTGGTGTAAATCTGTTCAGTAGATTCTGAGAAAATAGCCTTTAAATCAATATATATATCTGAGCCCGCTTACGGTACGCTTACCGTACGCTTACGGTAAGCGTACGGTGGCGTGCGCGAGCGCGATTCTGATTGGCTCTTAGATCTTAGTAAACATTCGAATCGGCCGAAACCAGGAAGCGGCGGCCGCCATTTTCTGTGTTTCACTCTGAAAAAAAAAGAGTGAAAATAAGAAAAGAGGGCAATGAGGAGAGTTACAGACCCCCTTACATTTGTGAGGGGGTCAAAGAAGGACTGTAAAGTACAAAACAAACATTTATTGATTTTTAAAAAAAATCACGGGGTACGCGTACGGTAAGCTTACGGTAAGCGTACGGAAGAAACATGGCGTGCGCGAAGGAGATTCTGATTGGCCCATAGATCTTAGTAAACATTCGAATCGGCCGAAACCAGGAAGCGGCGGCCGCCATTTTGTGTGTTTCACTCAGAAAAAAAACAGAGAAAACAAGGAAAGGGGGCAATGAGGAGAGTTACAGACCCCCTAACATTTGTAAGGGGGTCAAAGAAGGACTGAAAAGTACAAAAAAAACATTTATTGATTTTAAAAAAAATCACGGGGTACGCGTACCGTAAGCTTACGGTAAGCGTACGGTAAAAAAAATAAAAATAAATAAATGAAAAGCAGATTTAAGAGTTTAGAAATTAGGGAGCTCTAAAAAGAGCTGTTGTGTTTATGAAGTCATTTTTTTAGTGGTACCTACAAGTAAGTACCGATGCAGAGTCTAAGGTTCAAGAGGAAGACTCTGTTCCCTTCATCATTGAAGTGCACACCATCTCCTCTATAAATGTCTTGCATGTCATAACGCAAGTTGTTGTGGTAAATGGCACCCATACCATAGTCACGGAGGAAAGCAGAAACAGATTTGTTGACGTGCTTTCTTGCTTTGTCAATCTGCGGACAGAAATGATTGTACCAGTTCCATTTTTGCCTTTGGCATATGTTGGAAAACACAAAGGCAGTTTTAGGGAAAAGTGTAAACAGTTGTGCAAAGGTGTCCTTCATAAGCATTTCCAGACCTACCCCAGTCAAAGTGCCTAGGTCATTGCCACCACAGTGCACTATTATGAGGTCAGGGTGTTGGATTTGAATGAAGGATTTCACCAATGGCATCAATTGGTGCCACTTTAACCCTCTCTGACCAATCCATTTAATGTCTACATTTGGCAAAGCAAGGTCTCTCACCATACCTGTTTTCTCTGCAAACTTTTCACTCCAGAAGACATAGCTGTGCCCTACAATCCACACTGTGAACATCTTCAAAGGAGAACTGGATGCACTCAGGAGGTGTCTTTCAGTAGAATGGCAATATGAAAAGAAAGACAGTTTGGAAATGGAGGCATACATATTTTTTTCAAAACAAAAAGAACTGATTGGCTGTTTCATACCATTCTAGAATAAAAACTAGGCTGTATGTGTAAATTAATAGAAGCATGTTTTGTATTGGTACAAAAAAATGTGTAACCAAAGAACAGTACTATGGATTTGCTGTAAGGTTTGAAAAGTCAAGCACTCTTGCTCTGTGGAATTGAAACATTGTGTGTCGAACTTCTGACCTAACTCTACACAGCAGTGTTCCATGAGCTGTTGCTATGGTAGCAGGCAGAAGTCAAGTTGGGGGAAGGGTACTAGGCAGAAGTCAAGTTGGGGGAAGGGTACTTTTGGAAAAGGGTTGGTTTTCAACCAATAGAAATGTGTGATTACATTTGAAAAAAAGGGGGAAGCACTGAGATTTGAAACTTACATGTATATGTGTGGAAAAATAGAGGGAAAGTTTGCCATTATCTGGTTCTGCTGAGAGGAGAGAGGTGAACACAACAGAGATCCTGGCTCTGATAATCTGCTGTTTGAGTGTCACATTTCTTTCACAACTAACTAATTTTAAAGGTGAGTTTACAGTTTGAGAGGGGATGTATGTGGTAACTTAAGAAATGAATATTAGAAATGGGAATTGTTTTTGTTGTAGTTACACATGGTGGTTTCATAATGTGTCAGTCTGTAAAAGTGATTTACACTTGCCCCGAAAAAAAAAAGAGCAGTAAGTGTGCTTTCAAATTGGCAAAGAAATTTCGTTTTGGGACTAATGTGAAAACATGATTCTGTGTGCATAGAAGAATTATAGGCAGAGATTTATTGCGTCTTGCTCTGGTGATTTCACAGTTGCATTAGATGGAAAGGGGGAGCGAATTTTTGGGGGAAGAAGCAGAGTCTTAGCACACACCCATGTGCTTGCCATGTATAGTCATGCACAGTATTTAGAAGCGAGTGGGGTTTTCAGGTTTAAGTCTGTAATGCAAATACATTCAGCATCACTAAGGCTGGTTGCCCTTGCTGGAGTGTAGGCAGTCACAGAGAATACACATGGTGGTGGTCTGAAAAAACAGCTTGGACATGTGCATTTAAATAAATCAAAAAAAGTGGTTTTATAATGTGTCAGTCTGTAAAAGTGATTTCCAATTGTAAAAAGTGATTTTCACTTGGCCCGAAAAAAAAAGAGCAGTAAGTGTGCTTTCAAAATGGCAAAGAAATTTCGTTTTGGGACTAATGTGAAAAAATGACTCTGTGTGCATAGAGGAATTATAGGCAGAGATTTATTGCGTCTTGCTCTGGTGATTTCACAGTTGCATTAGATGGAAAGGGGGAGCGAATTTTTGGGGGAAGAAGCAGAGTCTTAGCACACACCCATGTGCTTGCCATGTATAGTCATGCACAGTATTTAGAAGCGAGTGGGGTTTTCAGGTTTAAGTCTGTAATGCAAATACATTCAGCATCACTAAGGCTGGTTGCCCTTGCTGGAGTGTAGGCAGTCACCGCGAATACACATGGTGGTGGTCTGAAAAAAACAGCTTGGACAAGTGCAATTAAATAAATTTAAAAAAAAGGTTTCATAATGTGTCAGTCTGTAAAAGTGATTTTCACTTGCCCCGAAAAAAAAAAGAGCAGTAAGTGTGCTTTAAAAATGGCAAAGAAATTTCGTTTTGGGACTAATGTGAAAACATGACTCTGTGTGCATAGAGGAATTATAGGCAGAGATTTATTGCGTCTTGCTCTGGTGATTTCACAGTTGCATTAGATGGAAAGGGGGAGCGAATTTTTGGGGGAAGAAGCAGAGTCTTAGCACACACTCATGTGCTTGCCATGTATAGTCACGCACAGTATTTAGAAGCGAGTGGGGTTTTCAGGTTTAAGTCTGTAATGCAAATACATTCAGCATCACTAAGGCTGGTTGCCCTTGCTGGAGTGTAGGCAGTCACAGAGAATACACATGGTGGTGGTCTGAAAAAACAGCTTGGACATGTGCATTTAAATAAATCAAAAAAAGTGGTTTCATAATGTGTCAGTCTGTAAAAGTGATTTCCAATTGTAAAAAGTGATTTTCACTTGGCCCGAAAAAAAAAGAGCAGTAAGTGTGCTTTCAAAATGGCAAAGAAATTTCGTTTTGGGACTAATGTGAAAACATGACTCTGTGTGCATAGAGGAATTATAGGCAGAGATTTATTGCGTCTTGCTCTGGTGATTTCACAGTTGCATTAGATGGAAAGGGGGGCGAATTTTTGGGGGAAGAAGCAGAGTCTTAGCACACACCCATGTGCTTGCCATGTATAGTCATGCACAGTATTTAGAAGCGAGTGGGGTTTTCAGGTTTAAGTCTGTAATGCAAATACATTCAGCATCACTAAGGCTGGTTGCCCTTGCTGGAGTGTAGGCAGTCACAGAGAATACACATGGTGGTGGTCTGAAAAAAACAGCTTGGACAAGTGCAATTAAATAAATTTAAAAAAAAGGTTTCATAATGTGTCAGTCTGTAAAAGTGATTTTCACTTGCCCCGAAAAAAAAAAGAGCAGTAAGTGTGCTTTAAAAATGGCAAAGAAATTTCGTTTTGGGACTAATGTGAAAACATGACTCTGTGTGCATAGAGGAATTATAGGCAGAGATTTATTGCGTCTTGCTCTGGTGATTTCACAGTTGCATTAGATGGAAAGGGGGAGCGAATTTTTGGGGGAAGAAGCAGAGTCTTAGCACACACCCATGTGCTTGCCATGTATAGTCATGCACAGTATTTAGAAGCGAGTGGGGTTTTTCAGGTTTAAGTCTGTAATGCAAATACATTCAGCATCACTAAGGCTGGTTGCCCTTGCTGGAGTGTAGGCAGTCACAGAGAATACACATGGTGGTGGTCTGAAAAAACAGCTTGGACATGTGCATTTAAATAAATCAAAAAAAGTGGTTTCATAATGTGTCAGTCTGTAAAAGTGATTTCCAATTGTAAAAAGTGATTTTCACTTGGCCCGAAAAAAAAAGAGCAGTAAGTGTGCTTTAAAAATGGCAAAGAAATTTCGTTTTGGGACTAATGTGAACACATGACTCTGTGTGCATAGAGGAATTATAGGCAGAGATTTATTGCGTCTTGCTCTGGTGATTTCACAGTTGCATTAGATGGAAAGGGGGAGCGAATTTTTGGGGGAAGAAGCAGAGTCTTAGCACACACCCATGTGCTTGCCATGTATAGTCATGCACAGTATTTAGAAGCGAGTGGGGTTTTCAGGTTTAAGTCTGTAATGCAAATACATTCAGCATCACTAAGGCTGGTTGCCCTTGCTGGAGTGTAGGCAGTCACAGAGAATACACATGGTGGTGGTCTGAAAAAACAGCTTGGACATGTGCATTTAAATAAATCAAAAAAAGTGGTTTTATAATGTGTCAGTCTGTAAAAGTGATTTCCAATTGTAAAAAGTGATTTTCACTTGGCCCGAAAAAAAAAGAGCAGTAAGTGTGCTTTCAAAATGGCAAAGAAATTTCGTTTTGGGACTAATGTGAAAAAATGACTCTGTGTGTATAGAGGAATTATAGGCAGAGATTTATTGCGTCTTGCTCTGGTGATTTCACAGTTGTATTAGATGGAAAGGGGGAGCGAATTTTTGGGGGAAGAAGCAGAGTCTTAGCACACACCCATGTGCTTGCCATGTATAGTCATGCACAGTATTTACAAGCGAGTGGGGTTTTCAGGTTTAAGTCTGTAATGCAAATACATTCAGCATCACTAAGGCTGGTTGCCCTTGCTGGAGTGTAGGCAGTCACCGCGAATACACATGGTGGTGGTCTGAAAAAAACAGCTTGGACAAGTGCAATTAAATAAATTAAAAAAAAAGGTTTCATAATGTGTCAGTCTGTAAAAGTGATTTTCACTTGCCCCGAAAAAAAAAAGAGCAGTAAGTGTGCTTTAAAAATGGCAAAGAAATTTCGTTTTGGGACTAATGTGAAAACATGACTCTGTGTGCATAGAGGAATTATAGGCAGAGATTTATTGCGTCTTGCTCTGGTGATTTCACAGTTGCATTAGATGGAAAGGGGGAGTGAATTTTTGGGGGAAGAAGCAGAGTCTTAGCACACACCCATGTGCTTGCCGTGTATAGTCATGCACAGTATTTAGAAGCGAGTGGGGTTTTCAGGTTTCAGTCTGTAATGCAAATACATTGAGCTTCACTAAGGCTGGTTGCCCTTGCTGGAGTGTAGCACTCTGGACATGGGCTTTTTAAAAAATCTGAAAAGTGGTTTCATAATGTGACAGTTTGTAAAAGAGATTTTCACTTGCCCAAAAAAAAGAGCAGTTTGTGTGCATTCAAATTGGCAAAGAAATTTTGTTTTGTGACTATTGTGAAAAGAAATGTAGTAATATATTTAAATACAATAAAGGATTTTTTTTTAGTTTTTTTCAGGTATTGCTGAAGAACAGTGAACAAAATTTAAGATGCCTACAAAATCTCGAGTTCAAAAAACGCTAAAAAAAAAACTATATTTGAAGACAACTGGAGGACCAAAGTTAGTAGAAGATGCTCATGTTGGGAAAAAGAAAAAATCTTCTGGTAAGCAGAAAAAAGAATTTCTTAAAAAAATATTCAAAACAAAGAAAAATGTACAAAATGTCTGTCCTGGGAAGAATGTAACAAAACGAAGAGAACAGCAAAAAATTGAGAATTTAGTTAATGCAAATATACCTTCTGCAACTGAAAAGTTTTACATAAACAGAAAAACAGCGTTTAAAGAGATACGTAGAAAAATGTTTCAGAGAAGAGTTATGTCCAATTTGATAAAGGATGTGAAGAAATATAAGCAAAAGGCAAAATATTACAAGAGAAAAAAAGAAATTGAAGCCATTGCAGCAAAAGCATTAGAATTAAAAAGGAAACTATTCATATTAATTTTGAATAGGATGCGTACATTAGATAAAATGGTTAATGTACTGAAATCACAAAGCAAAAGCAAAAGAGTAGTGAACAGAACAAACTTTTGTAAAGTGTTTTTAGGAAAGTGGATGCATAGTTCAAGTAGTGAACCTTTTTTTAATGAAGAGAGCTATTTTCAAAGTAATAGTTTGCTGCATGCAGTTGACACCAGAGGTCGTTCATACGAAGTAAAAAATGGTTGCATAATGGAGAAGGAGATAATGGTTCCAAGAGATGAGGTACAAGTGATGGCAGATGAGGCAATGGGGAGACGTCCTAAAGCCCCAGTGTACACTTGGAATTGTAGTAGTATTTGCACTGTGCGTCAGGAATCTATTGACAGATTTCGAGAGTTTCTAAGAGAATATAGTAAAAAAAGTGTAAAACAGAAGATTAAGGTGCTTCAAAGTCTGGATCCATGCAGAGTGAGAGAGAATACTGGTTTGCAGGGTCATTCTCTGGCTTGTCTATCTAGAAAAGTGTGCAATAGTGTTTTCCATCATTTTAGGATGCTGGCTGTTCATCATACTGAAATGAGAAAGTTTGTGAGACGGTTGTATTTTGCCAAAAGTCCAGCAATAAAGTTAAATGAATTGAATAGGGCTCTGTTCCGAGGAACGGTATCAGATGTAGAGAAGGTTGTTGATGAAATTCAGTTTTGTTACTTTGGTCCTGAACAAAACAGTGCAGAGAAGGACACAGTAAATGAGGAAGAAGTGGAAGAGAATGTAGAACCTTCTGTAAGTAAGACATTTAATGATCACATAACAAAATTTGCAATAGTCTCTAATGAAAGACCAAATGTTACTTGTATTTGTTGCCGCAGAACTCATTATAGAAAACAAACTAGGAATGTTGATCTCTACAGAAAGAGTGAAAATGAAGATAATTATAAGTGGATGGATTTTGCCACATATATATTTCTTGAAAATTGTTTTGAATTGGGTGAAGATCAGCGTATTTGTAAATACTGTTACAACAAGTTAGAGGAAAATAGAATGCCGACCAGAGCTGTACATAATAATTTAGAATTGGATGCTATTCCTGCTGAACTTTCTGAATTAAATACATATGAGTCTATACTCATTCAATGTGTTCATCCGTTCCAGACCATAGTACGTATGGAGCCCAAAACTGGTAAATTACCTCCTTCAGATTTACTGAGAGGTTTAAAAGGTAGAGTGGTGTATTTGCCCTTGGATTTGAAAAAAAATATGGAAACTATTGATGCAGATACTTTGGAAACTGAACCATTAATTATTCTGGTTAATGGTGTACCTACAAAGAATAAGAAGATTTGGCAGGAGCTGGTAGATGTGCGGAAAGTACAAAGAGCAAATTTGTATTTGAAAAAAAATAACAAATGGTATGAATCAATTTATATAGAAGAAGAAGAAGAAGACGAAGATTTTCAAGAAGACACAGAAACACCAACTGGACAAATTGAAAAAGTGGACAAGACAAAGGAAGAAGAAATTTATGAACATTTTAGCATACATCCTCTTCATTCGAAAGAAGTTATGGGAGACAATATTGATCTCTTTCAGATGAAGAAAGCAAAAGGAACTCCCGTGAGTGTATGGGAGGAGAGCTTGGAAGCTCGATGTTTTCCCCAGCTGTTTCCTACGGGAAAAGGAGGACGATACGATGAACGTCCAGAACAGATTCCAGCTTCAGAGTATCGGACTACAAGACTATATGCTGAAGATCCCAGATTTCGACAAAGTATTCCTTATTTGTTTCATCTTTTATTTGAAAGCGACTTGTCTGCACTGTCTTATGCAGTAAATCACATTTTAAAAAGTGGAGTACATTTACAAAATGTGTCTGCTAAGGATTTTATGGAGAAAGTGCAGCACCGAGATGATCATTTGGAAACACAACTGATCAATCTGATGGCTTGTCAGCGTGGGACAAATGAATATTGGTACCGACGCCATGGTGAACTAAAATGCATGTTACGCAATTTAGGAACACCAACATGGTTCCTTACCCTAAGCTGTGCCGAGTACGCTTGGGATGATTTACTGGATTTTCTACGAGAGGCCAATTCAAACATTAAAAACATCGAATACAAGACAGCAGGAGAACTGTGCTCATTGGATCCGGTTAATGTTTGCAGATATTTCAATCATAGATTTGAGGCTATGATGTCCTTCATCTGCAATAAAAAAAATCCACCCCTTGGAGAAGTAGTGGATTTCTTTTGGAGAAAAGAGTACCAGGCAAGAGGTGCTCCTCATATTCATATGCTGTTGTGGATCAAGGATGCCCCAAAGTTTGGAACAGATACTGATGAAGCAGTGTTATCTTACATTGAAGAATATGCAACATGTGGTATACCAAAAAGCACAGAAGAGAACAAGTTAAAGGAGCAAGTTTTACGTTTCCAAAGTCATCGGTGTGGAAAATACTGTCGACGGAAATACAAGAGCAAAGAAAAATACTACACTAAATGTCGATTTGGATTTCCTAGACCTGTTCTTTCAAATGGAAGAGTAAACAGTTTTATGTCAGCTGTGAGACATACTATCACAAGAAAATCACCTAAGAATACCTACAACCTTAAAAGAAAAGAAGAATCAAAAAATATAAATGACTACAACCCAGTCATTTTATCCATGTGGAACGCTAACATGGATATACAGTATGTAGCTGACAATTCCATTGCTGTTGCACGATATGTAACGTCTTACATTACGAAATCAGAAAAAACAGAATTGAAGGAAATGTGGGAAGAGATTTCTCACGAGAAGACTGTCAGTAAGAAGCTGTACAGTTTCAGTTTGAAGATGTTATCGCATCGAGAAATTGGATCCTACGAATGTTCAGATAGGTTATCTTCTGCAAGTCTCTACTCGAAGTCAAGAAGAATAATTTGGGCAAGTTTAGGCCTTGCAGCAATGAGAAATCGGGTACTGAAATCTGTTGGAGAAATTGAATATTTGGCCGAGAATGACCCAGAAAGTACAGATATATTGAAAACAAACATGTTGGACACATATTATCCCAAGAGAAGTCATCATCTGGAGAACATGTGTCTCTATGAAGTGTTGCAGAACTACATTTATTCACAGAAAGCTGCAGAAGACATTAATAATGGAAAATATAAAGTTGTTGGTGAAGAAGGATGTTTGGTGAAGCAAACCAAAGGAAGTTTGATAAATCACCGGAAGCTGAGTTGCGACACTACCGACAAGAAAGAATTTTACTACTTGGCTCTTTTACAGTTGTTTAAACCATGGCGTACAGAGGATGAACTACTGGGAGAATTTCAAAGCTATGAGGATTCATTTAATGCTTGCAAAGACAGCATACAATGCAATACATTCACAACTTATCTGCAAATGTTAAATGAAGAAATTGAACAGGAAACTACAATTGCAGCAGAAATAGCTAGAGACAGTTCTCAGGACAGCCAAAGTTCAGGAACACACAGTCAAGATCCCCTAGGACAACCAATCGTTGAAAATGAAGCATCAACAGCCATGAATGAAGTGGAAACAGCTATGAATCAAGCTCAAGAAGAATTTATAGACTTAGAAAATTTGGAAAGACAACTGAATCAAGAGCAGCAACAAATTTATGAAGAGATCAAAAACAAAATTGATCACGGATTTCTACATGTAAAAAAAGAGTGCTCATGCACATCATTTCATCCAATCAGGATGTATGTAAGCGGACAAGCTGGCACTGGAAAAAGTTTCCTAATTAAAGTCATCAGAAGCTACCTAAAGCAAAAAACGGATTCTACTTTGTCTTGTGTGGTTACTGCTCCAACTGGGTTAGCAGCATATAACATAAAAGGAATCACCTTACATCGTTTGCTAATGTTACCAGTGGAGCATGAGAACAAAACACAATTCAACAAGCTAACTGGAGAAGCATCCTTGGAAGTTTCACGAGTATTGAAGAAGATGCAAGTTCTCATTATTGATGAGGTGAGCATGGTATCAAACTTAATGCTTGCCTTTGTGCATTTAAGAATGCAGCAAATTTTGAAGACAGACTATGACGTGTTATTTGGTGGAAAACACGTCATAGTTTTTGGAGATCTTTTGTAGGGGTGGGCGGAATTTGCGGAATTAACCTTCGCAAATTATCGCGAGAATGTTTAAAATTATCGCAAACAAGCAGAAATATCGCGAAGATGCGGAAGTTTTTTTCCGGCATGTTCGCGAGATTTTCTGCATGGTTGCGGGTCGCCAACTTACCCATGTGGTTGCTTGCGGGCGCGGCCATCTTGTTTTGAGTTGTTCTCGCGGTGCATGATCGCGAGAAGAAAGACGTGATCGCGCGACGCATGACGTCACTGCGGGCGCGAACTGTCGCGAGACAGCGCAAATGGCTAAAAACAATACAACATCTCATGGAGAACGCGACCGGATCAAGAAAACTTGTCGGCGAACGCAGGGATTCAGGTAAGGCGATCGCGCGCGCGCGAGAATGTATTATTTTACAGCGCGAGCAAGAAACAAATTATCGCCAAGCTGCGGAAACCGGAATTTTTGACATTTTCGCGCTCTCCGCGGAACGCAAAAATGTCAAATTATCGCAATTTCCGCGAACGGAACGAAATTTTTGCCCAGGCCTAATCTTTTGCAACTTACTCCTGTTAAAGGACAACCAGTGTTTAATACTGTGACACATGAAGACACGAAGAAGTCATTGGGAAGTATCGGTAATACAAATATTTGGTCCTTCTTTGAGTACAAGGAACTTACAACTAATATGAGGCAAGCAAACGATCAAGAATATGGAAGTATTCTGAAAGATATCAGGATTGGACTACTCACAGAAGCTGGCAAAAAAGCATTACAGACTCGGCTGCTACATAATTTATTTCCAAAGGAAGAAATAGTTGCAGAGAAGATATACAAGAACATTGCAGAAAACAAAAGTGTCATCTGCTTAATGCCTACTCTACGTGAATGCTCAATATTCAATGAGGAGCTTTTGAAATTGGAAAAGGAAGAGATCAGGAAATTGGAAGCAGTGGACAAAATTGAGGATGGAAGAATTACTGTCACAGTAACAGGCAAACTGAAAAATAAATTGGACTCACTAGAGAAGAACATCTCCAAAACAGCTGGATTAGAAAAAAATCTATATGTTTGCATGAACTGTAGAGTGTTTTTAAGGAGAAATTTGGATGTTGAGAAAGGTTTAGTTAATGGAGCGATGGGAAGAGTTGTGGGTTTTATTAATTATCAGAAAAAAGAAGGAATTGAATGTTTAAAAATAAAATTTGATCAGATAGATGAAGTTAAAGATATTTGTCGTTGTACAGTTCGTTTTATGCTTGTGAAAGACTTATATGTACGTAGGAAGCAGTTTCCGTTTTCTCTAGCATATGCTGTAACTATTCACAAGTCTCAAGGATTGACTGTAGATTGTGCATTTGTGAACATTGGTTCAACTGTGTTCAAAGAAGGTATGGCATATGTTGCTTTGTCACGAGTCAAAACATTATCAGGTTTATTCATGATAGACTTTGAAGAATCAAAAGTTAGTGCTGATACAAATTGTGTAAAGGAGTATAATAGATTAAGAAGAAGCTATGCTCCTCATTTAGGTCAGTATCCTGTGTTGGAGAAACGTGTAGTTTCTCGTAAAAGAAAAAATGAGAATATCTGTAGTGAAGATGTAGAGAAGAGGAAAAAAAAGAGGAGTGATGTAATTGCAAGCAAAAAGAAAAAGGAAAATGAAGAACAGGTTGTAGGATGTCATTTTGAAAATAGCTCTGGTGTCAACTGCTACGCAAATGTAGTGCTGAATGTTGCATTTTATCTGGAAAGTTTGCAAGAGCAGATAATAGTAAATCAGGGAAAAAGATTCTGTTCAGAGCTGAGTCTCCTTTTTCAAAAGTTGAGTAAAGATAAAACTCAAATAGAAAGTGCTACTGACATTAGAAAACTTTTAGATGTATGTTCAGGACGAACACAGTTTTCTCAAAATGAACAGCAAGATGCACATGAATTTTTGATGTATTTTCTTCAGGTAGTGGAAGAAGAAGGAGTTCCCATTGACATTTTTTTTGGTCTCTCTTATAAATGGGAACATAGTTGTGATAATTGTTATAATATATGTGGCTCTATTGTTGATAATGAAAGGTTTATTTATTTGACATTGCCAGAGAGTAAAACAGTCACTTTTGCAAAATTAGTTAAAGATGCTAATCATAGCATGAAATGTGGTGAGTGTAATTCTGACATGTTTTCAACATTAATTTTAAAGGAATACGGACAGTATGTAATTTTAATGATGCAACGATGTAGAGCTGATGGTTCAAAATTGGATACTTTAATAAAGAAGTTTACAGGACAGCAATTATCAATTTCAGGAAAAACTTTTGTAACTGTTGCAATAATTTTCCATGATGGACCTACTGTTACTTCTGGACATTACACAGTTTATCTAAAATGTGAAAAAGGCTGGACACTGTGTAATGATTCCCAATTGATTTTCAAACAACGTTTGCCTTTTGATTTAGCAAATTCCTATCTAATCTTCCTGAAACCTAAATTTTAGAGAGACTTGGCAAGATCTGGACAAAATAATTTTACCATTTTACTGGATTACCATTGCAATTTTGTAAAAAAAAGATTTTTAAAATTATCATTTGGCCTAATGGAAAGATAACCAATTGTAATGTGGACTTTTTTAATTTTTAATGCAATTTTGAAAAACCAATAATTTAGAGATTATCGGTAACTTCTGCACATTTTAAATTTTGGAATGTTATTGGACTGCCATTGGAAATTTTTTCAAAAATGATTTAAAAAATTACTATTTGGCCATGTGGAAAAGTAACCAATTCTATTGTGGACTAAATAAATTATTCAAAAAATTTTCGTGAACCAAAATGTTACAGAGAATCGGTGAGATCTGGACAAATTAAACTTTAGAATTTTATTGGATTTCCGTTGGAAATTTATTCCAAAAAAAAAATTAAAATTACTATTTGGCCTAAAGGAAATGAAATCAGATGTATTTTGGAGTTATTTGAGATATAATATTGTGATTATAGTTCTGAAACAAACATATCAGACGGTATTTTAAAGTAATAAGTATTGGTATTAGATGATATTTTTTTACAATATTATGCATTTCTATAATGTTAAGTTTAATTAAAAAAAGAATCAGGGCTTTTTTAATACAATCTTTGTGATTGGTATTTTTTTTTGCCCGCTGTAAAATGATGAATGCAATTGCTTTCACAATTTATAGTGAAATGCAATATATTCTGAAAACAGCAAAAATAAGGCAAAAAGATTTTTTGGTAAAAAATGTAAATATGTGTACTGTATTATAAAATGTTTAAAAAATATTAATACTTTTTTCTTTTTTTCCAGATAGATATAGAAAATTTTCGAAAACTACAAACATTTTTAAAACTATTTTTAAAAAAAAGAAATGAATAAATATTTTTTCAGTGAGTATGGTAAGTCAATAATAATAATTGTAGTCTCTCAAGGACAATGTAATGTGATAAATGATTTTTAGTGTTTTTTTTAAAAAATAAAAAAAAAGTATGCGCACCGTACGCGTACGGTAAAAAAAAATAAAAAAAAGTTTTTAAAAACATATGTAAAAAAAAGATGAAAGATAAGGTTGGCTCTTAAAAGAACCGTTGTGTTCATGCAGGGACAGAGGAAAGGAAGCATGGGAAAATTATTCAAAGCGACAAATGTGCTGATCTATTTTGTTGTTCACTAGGGAAACACTGGTCTCCCTATGGCAAATTAGATCTTTACAAAATGTGCAATGAATATCAACCTTCCGAAATCGAGGGTTCATTTCCAGAGGGCCAGCAAAAGGAGATTCTCCCCCCACAGATGAAGGGCTCACCTGACCTGCAGAAGAAGGAGTAAGCCCTGCAGGTGATGGTCCAGGCTGAGCTGCTGTGGATGTACTGGCTCGTCTTTCTGAAGAGTTACCTCCAAAAAGATGACCATGTGTCCTTCTGTGTACATCCTGGAGGTGTCTCTTCATGGTGTGATTCCCAAAGGAATACTTCCTGTTAGGATTACCTCTAGAAAGTACACGCTGACACAGCTTGCAAGTAACTAAGGGTGCATTCACCTTTTGCTGGCCTTCTGGAAAAGTAAAATAATCCCAAACATAAGAAGGCTTTTGTTTCCTCGATCTCTGCCTCAAGACAGTGCTGCTAGTGCTAGCCTCACTCTCAGAAGAGCTCTGCTGTTCTGCCATCGTATCCCAAAGACAAACCAGCTCCTTCTCCCAAGGGATCACAAGCAGAAATGAGGGGAATGGGTGTGGTGTAGGAGAGTTCTAGAACTGAAAGTAGTTTCAACCAATCAAAAGTTGTGTTTCAAGATCACATGACCTACCGTACGCTTACGGTACGCTTACGGTACGCTTACGGCAAAAAGTACGCGTGCGCGTAAAAAAGACACGCGCTTGCGCGCATGCGCATAACAGTCACTCCCCGGCACTTCCGCGTAACGTGCGCGTGTGGCGTAAGCGCGCACGCGTCCCACGCGCAGTACGCGCGGCTACGCAAAGTGCGTAACTATACGCAAGCAGCGTAGATAGATTACGGACGTTGCGTAAACCGTACGCTTACCGTGAGCTTACGGTACGCGTACCAAAAAAAAATAAAAAAAAAAAAAAAGAACTGGAAATAAATTTTACATGTTTATTTTAAAAAATATATTAAAAAAAAATATTTAAGGATTTTAAAAATTAAAGCATAGTCTTTATAAAAGGTAAGTAAATTTATTTAAAAATATGTTTGAAAAAATTGAAGAATAAAAAAAAAATTAGCATTTAAAAAACCTTGCAAATTCACTGAAAAAACCATGGGTTTCACACACGTTATAGTTAGGAATTAGCATTTAAAAAACCTTGCAAATTCAGTGAAAAAACCATAGGTTTCACACACGTTATAGTTAGGAATTAGCATTTAAAAAACCTTAGAAATTCAGTGAAAAAACCATAGGTTTCACACATGTTATAGTTAGCTGGACATTTTACTCGTAAAAAACCAATGAAATTGCCCCGTTATAGTTAGTTCAGCTAACTATAACTCGCGTGCCCGCAATGCACTGCTGATGACGTCACATATTACATCACTCATGACATGGTCAGTGACATCACTCATGACATCACTGATGACATCTCAAATGACATCACTGATGACATCACTGATGACATCATCCTTGTGATAGAGTGGCAGACCTCCTCTTCCCCTAATATAACCTTTGACACACACATTCAAAAATAGAAACTACAATGTTCAAAACAATGGACATACCAATACCAGTTAAAACAACCTTTTCAGTAATTCTAAGATCCACATACACATCCACTCATTCACCAACAGTCCAATTCAGTCACTCATACATGTACTCACTCATCATATGTACTCATACACCTATACATCCTGTTACACAATGCCACTCATCCATAGAGTTACTCACACACATAGTCACTCATGCTAACAAAGAATCAAACATACATTTACTTGCATATACAGTTATACACACACCACCACACTTACTTCTACGGAAACTTACACATACTTAGTCTTTTAAACAATCACTTATAGAAACACATACTTATTCATACAAGAACTCTTTCAATCTCTCACTCTCACATATACTCACATATATACACCAATAGTCACATATACTAGTTTAAAACATATGTAGTTACTCATAAAGACACTATTGAGACAGTCATTCACTCAATAACACATCCATGCACACACTCATCCACCCATACAGTCCTGCACACATGCTGTGTTCAACACATACAAACAGTGAGTCACTCATTCATACACCTATGCACTACGTAATACCCCCCACCGAACCATGCAGACACTCAGACTGATACTCAAAAAACCAACTAATAACCTATATAGACACCCATGTA
The DNA here is from genome assembly GCF_964204655.1 of Triturus cristatus. Taxonomy (NCBI): domain Eukaryota; kingdom Metazoa; phylum Chordata; class Amphibia; order Caudata; family Salamandridae; genus Triturus; species Triturus cristatus. The sequence continues at coordinate 759,969,449 of NC_140586.1, read as the reverse complement.
TCTACTCACCAACCCATGCAGCCACTTATACACAAAGTGAGAGACTAATACAGATATATACATATTTAAACATTACTCACTAAAACATGTATTCACTATGATACACTTAATCAGTCAGTTAAACAATCAATTTTTCAAAAACAAATCATCCATTTAGACACTTATATACCCATTTATTCTTCCATTGACCTTGAGATATACATATATAAAACATATTTAATTTTCAGAAAAACCCACATTCACTGGATGATGTCATCAGTGATGTCATCAGTGATGTCATTTGAGATGTCATCAGTGATGTCATGAGTGATGTCACTGACCATGTCATGAGTGATGTAATATGTGACGTCATCAGCAGTGCATTGCGGGCGCGCGAGTTATAGTTAGCTGAACTAACTATAACGGGGCAATTTCATTGGTTTTTTACGAGTAAAATGTCCAGCTAACTATAACATGTGTGAAACCTATGGTTTTTTCACTGAATTTCTAAGGTTTTTTAAATGCTAATTCCTAACTATAACGTGTGTGAAACCTATGGTTTTTTCACTGAAAATATATATATATATATATATATATATATATAACCTCCAAAGACAGCGCTCCTTCCGATTGCTGGGACCCAAGGGAGCTGGCGCACACGCCGGCGGAGCACACCGGAAATTTAGTATTCCAAATATTCAGATGTCGTGCGCTCTCAGGAACAAAATCGTTCAACACAGATAGCGGAGAAACGGGTCTTTATTCACCCGTTTCTCCGCTATCTGTGTTGAACTATTTTGTTCCTGAGAGCGCACGACATCTGAATATTTGAAATATATATATATATCTATATATATATATATATATATATACATTCACAGAAAAAACCATAGGTTTCAGGCACGTTATAGTTAGGAATTAGCATTTAAAAAACCTCAGAAATTCACTGAAAAAACCATAGGTTTCAGGGGTGTTATAGTTAGCTGGACTTTTCACTTGTACAAAACCATTGAAATTCCCCCGTTATAGTTAGTTCAGCTAACTATAACTCGCGCGCCCGCAATGCACTGCTGATGACGTCACATATTACATCACTCATGACATGGTCAGTGACATCACTCATGACATCACTGATGACATCTCAAATGACATCACTGATGACATCACTGATGACATCATCCAGTGAATGTGTGTTTTTCTGAAAATTAAATATGTTTTATATATGTATATCTCAAGGTCGATGGAAGAATAAATAGGTATATAAGTGTCTAAATGGATGATTTATTTTTGAAAAATTGATTGTGTAACTGACTGATTAAGTGTATCATAGTGAATACATGGCTTAGTGAGTAATGTTTAAATATGTAAATATCTGTATCAGTCTCTCACTTTGTGTATAAGTGGCTGCATGGGTTGGTGAGTAGCTACATGGGTGTCTATATAGGTTATTAGTTGGTTTTTTGAGTATCAGTCTGAGTGTCTGCATGGTTCGGTGGGGGGTATTACGTAGTGCATAGGTGCATGAATGAGTGACTCACTGTTTGTATGGGTTGAACACAGCATGTGTGCAGGACTGTATGGGTGGATGAGTGTGTGTATGGGTGTGTTAGTGAGTGAATGACTGTCTCAATAGTGTCTTTATGAGTAACTACATATGTTTTAAACTAGTATATGTGACTATTGGTGTATATATGTGAGTATATGTGAGAGTGAGAGATTGAAAGAGTTCCTGTATGAATAAGTATGTGTTTCTTTAAGTGATTGTTTAAAAGACTAAGTATGTGTAAGTTTCCGTAGAAGTAAGTATGGTGGTGTGTGTATAACTGTATATGCAAGTAAATGTATGTTTGATTCTTTATTAGCATGAGTGACTATGTGTGTGAGTAACTCTATGGATGAGTGGCATTGTGTAACAGGATGTATAGGTGTATGAGTACATATGATGAGTGAGTACATGTATGAGTGACTGTATAGGACTGTTGGTGAATGAGTGGATGTGTATGTGGATCTTAGAATTACTGAAGAGGTTGTTGTAACTGGTATTGGTATGTCCATTGTTTTGAAAATTTTAGTCTCTATTTTTGAATGTGTGTATCAAAGGTTATATTAGGGTGAGAGGAGGTCTGCCACTCTATCACAAGGATGATGTCATCAGTGATGTCATCAGTGATGTCATTTGAGAAGTCATCAGTGATGTCATCAGTGATGTCACTGACCATGTCATGAGTGATGTAATATGTGACGTCATCAGCAGTGCATTGCGGGCGCGCGAGTTATAGTTAGCTGAACTAACTATAACGGGGGAATTTCAATGGTTTTGTACAAGTGAAAAGTCCAGCTAACTATAACACCCCTGAAACCTATGGTTTTTTCAGTGAATTTCTGAGGTTTTTTAAATGCTAATTCCTAACTATAACGTGCCTGAAACCTATGGTTTTTTCTGTGAATTTCAAAGGTTTTTTAAATGCTAATTTCTAACTATGCCTACAGAGATAGGACATGTGAAGAAAGAAGAAAAAATGCACAGAAAGAAACAAAAGAAGTGCAGAAAGAAGCAACAGAAGTCCTCAAATACGAAGATAAGTGCAGGAAGAAGGATAACGTGCAGAAAGAACAAAAAGAAGAGCAGAAAGAAGCCTTGTTGCAAAATCATCCTGTACCCTCAACTTTTTCAGACGGATACTGGTGGTAACTGAGTCTGACTAACCAGTCCTAGAGCCAGTGCTATGTTAAAAGACACTTAGAATACAGTGAAAACACCTACATACACTAGGGAACATTATGCGTTGGGGTCCCCCTGTGATTAGCATGACCTCCTCTGTAAGCCCCTAGTATATAATAGGGCATGGGGATTAAAACTACCTCTTAAAACAGGCCACAGGGCGTTTTTGCACACGTTAACTCAGGCCCCGTCCCCTCCATTCACCACTGTGTAAACACGCCCTGTGTCCATTTTTAGTTGGGAGATTAAGTTCATTTGAATCCTGAGGGTCCCTAGGGTCCAACTAGCCCACTAGGTACCTCCAGTAAGTGCCACAGAGCTGCGTTGCAGAGAGGTGTAAAAAGTGGCACGGCCTGGACCACCTCTCTGCAATGCAGCTCAGTGGCGCTTACTGGAAGCACTTGGTGGGCTAGTTAGCCCCCAGGGGCCCTCAGTATTGAAGGGAAATTATATCCCCAATTTAAAACGTGCCATAGTGCGTGTTTGCACACGTCACCTCAGGCTCCGTCCCCTCCCTTCACCACTGTGTAAACGCGCCCTGTGGCTGTTCTAAGTTGAGAGATTAAGTCCCCTTGAATCCTAAGGGTCCCTAGGGTCAAACTAGACCACTAGGTACCTCCAGTAAGCGCCAAAGAGCTGCGTTGCAGAGAGGTGTAAAAAGGGGCTTGGCCTCAGAACACCTGGCTGCAGCGCAGCTCCCTGGCGCATACTGGAGATGCCTGTTGGGGGCGCGTTTGCAGAGTGCTGCACGGAGGGGGCATGGCCTCCGGCACGATGCCAGTCTTTTATTTATTTTAGTTTTTTAAGAAGGGGGGCTGTTTGGTTCCCCTTCTTATTCTAATTTATTGGCCCTGATGACCCCATCCCCCAGGGCCAGTCTCCTAATTATATTTTTTTGACCCCAATCCCCAGGGCCGGCCACTGTTTTTTATTATTTTTAAAAAATATATATTTATATACACACCTAGGACATGCTAGACAAACCGTACGTACCTATCACCATGACGATTTGCGTGATATTCATTAAAAGGCGTCCTCTTCTTCCTGAATAAAAGTGAGATTATGCTGCATACTTGTTCATATTTTAAGTAGTTCGCACAGACACAATGTTTTAAAAACAATAAAGTTCCTAATACCCGCCTTCTCTGAACAGTTAGCTTGCTGCCCCATCCCCTTCCTCCCTATCCTCTGTTGTGTGAATCCATGGACTAGCCTCCTCCCTCCTGCCATGCATGGTCTGATGTGCTGCCACTGCCCTCAATTTAGTATGATGTACCAGTCCACTCCTCCTGCCCTCCATTGCCCAATTCTATGCCCCATCATTGACCTCCTGCTTAAACTCTGTGCTTAGCTTGCTGCCCCTATTCTCCTTCCCCCTGCCCTCCGATGTCTTTGTGCATGCCCCTGCTCCATCCTTTTTGCCCACCATGTCCCATGGACCTGCCACTCCTATCTACTCTGAGTGTTCTGTTGAGCTGCCACTCCCCTCCCACCTGCCTAACATTGTCAGATGACTGTAACCTGTCCCTGCCACCTCCACCCTGCCTGTCCACATGCCATGCCCCTATCCTCTTCCTCCTGTCCTACATGGTCCATTGTACTGCCACACCCTTCTGCCCTCCCTGGTCTGTTGTGCTGCAACTGCTCCTCCTGCCTGCCCCGTGTGGTCTGTTGTGAGGTCCCTTCCCCTGAACTTTCTTGTCTGTGCACAGGTCCTGACCCTCCCTTCTATCCTCCATCGTCCTTTGTGCATGCCCCTCCACCCTCCTTCTTGCCCATCATAGCCATTGTGCTGCCACTAACCCTCCCACTTGCCATGCATGGTCTTCTGTGCTGCCATGGCCCCTCCCACCTTCCCTGTGTGGTCAGTTAGCTGCCCCTGACCCCCTCCCACCTTCCCTCCATGGTCTGTGTGTATGCCATCACAGTCTCACTGTTGCTCTTCATGGTGTGTCTTGCTTCTAGTGCCCATCCTGCCTGACCTCCATGGCTATCTTGCTGCTCCTGCCCTGCCCCCTTGCCCCCAGCCCTACTCCCTCCCTCCTGGCTTGTCTGTTCCATTGTAATGCCCCTGATCCGTCCCTCCTGCCCTTTATGGTCTGTTATGCTGCAGCTTTCTCTCCTGTCTGTCCATTATGGTCAGCTAGCTACCATTGCCTCTTGCCCCTCTGTTCTCTGTTGTCCATGTGCATGGTCCTGTCCCCTCCCTCTTGCTTTCTATGGATTGTTGTGCTGCACTCCCGTCCTGCATGCCCTGTGTGGTGTATTGTGCTGCTGCAAACCCTGATGCCTGCCCTGCAGGGTCAGTTTGGTGCACCTCTCCATGTCCCTCCTGTCCTCTGTTATCCAAGTCCATGTCCCTATCCCATTTCCTTCCATGATCCAATGTACCATACTTGCGAACATTTTGAACTTGGTAAGAGGGAGATTTTGAAAAAAAACTGGGGTATTGATTTTCCCCTTTGAGTTACATTGAAAAAGAGGATATTGTAGACAGGAGACAGATCAAATAAAGCCCATTTGAGCTTAAAAACATTGGACGTTTCCTGGCTGAATCGGGTCTGTTGGCATGTATGGTTGTACTACCATTGCCTCTTCCTTCTTCCCACAATGGTCTATTACATTGCCACAGCCTTGAAGGAGGGTAGATTTTGTATCACAGGGGGCCCCTGGCCCGTTCTGTCCACACCTGAAGTATGAGACCCTTGTCCTTGCCCTGCCAGCTGCATTTGTAGGCCGTATTAAATTGACCAGCGGGTCCTGTGTTGCTATATAATTATCCTGAGACATCCTTACCACTCAGCCAGCATAAAACCCCTGTGTAGGCCCTTTTGTTCAATATGTAGGCCTCTTTGTTAAATTGACCATAGCTCTGCAATTTTAGTGTATAGCAGTCTGAAGGCAGGTCTGCGAGGCCTTCTGATCCAAACTAGTAGCCCCCACCCTACCCGAGTGCTCCGTGCTCGGTATCAAAGTTCAACATCCCCCTGAAGCTGTCGACATACAGTAGGCTGCATCCTGGACTGGTACTTGCTTCCTGGGCAGGTTTCCCGCTTTTAAGGAAGTGGCAACCGCAGAGCGTCAAGTTAGGAGAACTGAGGAGATTTTATACATGAATATATTGAATTCCCGTACAATACCCATTATTTTCTGCTTGCTCTATGGAACTTACGATAAGCGATTGGCCTGAGAGACTGACCTTTTCACCCAGTCCATTGTCAGCATTAAGTGGGTAAATGACGAAATGTCTGGTAAAATCTGCAGACGAAGCTTTTGGGTAGCATACGTAGGTAGATGTAGCGTGCAAAGGAGCCCACAAAATGATATAAAAAGGGAGCACCCACAGATATCGACGGACTACCTCGCCGTCTGTATGTAGGTTAACAGGCAGTGCAGGTTTTCCCCAAGAGCTGGGAGCTCTTGTCTTCCTTTGCTTAAAATGTCTTGCTCTGCTTTGCTTGAAGTATCTTATTCTATTTTACCTATATGAAATGTCATGTTATGTTTAACCATTGTTCTCTTTACTTTTGCATTTAAAAGATTTTGTATTGTAATTGCAGGAATGCTTGCTCTAAGAGTAAACGTGAGTGTTCCTAGGTAACATTTTCCTTGGTGTAACTTGTTTCTCATGATGCATTTATAGATGTGTTTTCTCTCTCTCTCTGTCAGTACATTAATTGAGATACAGAGAATATTATGACAGCTGTATGATTATCTGGATTCTGTATTTTGTACTTTATGTCTCTATTCTGCGGTTTCTTTGAAGTTGCATCTTCTCATTAAACTGCCATTGTATTCTGCCTCCAATTCCATGTCTCATATGTCTGTTTTCTTCATTTTTGGAGCAAGCGTTCCTAGGCACCCCGGCTCAAATTAAGGTGCCCCTTTTGTCCCTGACTCACTCTCCTGCTCAGTTCTGTGGTGGCTCCCGGGGATCTGGGGACCGCCCCTAGCTTCCTTGACCCGTAATAGATCTTCCCTCCAACAGCCTCTCTTGCAAGTCCTGTATTGTTGGTTTGTTGCCCCTGCCCCCCTTTCCACTGCCCTCCATAGTCTGTTGTGCTTCCACGGCCCTTCCTGCCTGCTCAGTGTGGTTAAATTGTTGCCTTTGCACCCTCCTACCTGCCTTCAATTTTCAGAGTCCGTGCCCCTGGCCTCTGCCTCTCAACAGTATCCTAATGAACAACTAGATTGCTAACATTCTATATTTATTACAAAAGTGTGGAACGCCTGACATCATCTTGATGTAATCAAAACTGTAATACCTAGAGCATTTCCTTTAGAAATTACATATATGAGAGGGTCTTATTGGCATCAAAATTATGGTTAGTGCTCTAAAAGACTAAAATAAGGACATATTTTCTGAGTTTTCAAATAGCGACAAAGCACTTTTAAATTATTTGTTATCTTTATGTTTTTTTATCCAGTTGACCACTTGATTAAATGTTGCACTTAGGGGAGAGGATGTGGTGTTACTTCCAGAACTGCAGACTTTGCAACTGGGGAACCAGGTTGAAGTTTCTGCTTCAGCTCGACATTCTGTGATTCTGGTCAAATCACTTAGTCTCCCCATGTCTACAACCAAAATGAATTTGTTCTTGTGTGATGTAACCAATGCTCATGTAAAGCACTCCAATACCTGACAAGTCTGCACTATATTACACTGCAAAAATACAAAATAATAAGTGTTTTGCACACTTCTGTCATTGGGCTATATTTGGGCTACATCTGGGTGATTTTGGGCTACATTTGAGCTCTTTTGTCTCCGGTGGCCATCTTGGGAGATTTATTTGTTATGAAGTTTCCTAATTTCCTCATGTACTGCAGTCTCCTCAGTAGGAAATGCTTTCAGTTTTTTACTTTGATTCCATCATGAAGGTATCCAGATATGTCACACATTTGCCATAAATTCTGAATGTTAGCACTCTAGTTGCTCATTAGATCACTGTAGTAAAACTACTGCACCATGGAAGTCTGCTCCTGGTATTAAAAGTGCATGTTTCAGTCTGCATGTCAGAATGTTTTAATGAAATAGAAGAGGATTTGAGAAGTCACTCAAAATGTGCCCTCATTTTCTTTCTTCAGCATTAATCATAATTTCTATGGCAAAATGAACCTCCTCATTGTGTTCCTTTTTAAATTAAATGTTTTAAGTGTTACCAGTTTATTCCAATCAAGATGGCTTCAGGTGTGCCATACTTTTGTCATAATGAAGACAGTAAGCGCTCTAGTTTTTTTTAAGAACATTCTGGGACATTCTGTCATTGGGCTATACTTGGGCTACATCTGGGTGATATTTGGGCTACATTTGGGCTCTTTTGTCTCTGGTGGCCATCTTGGGAGACTTATTTGTTATGAAGTTTCCTAATTTCCTTATTTACTGCAGTCTCCTCAGTAGGAAATACTTTCAGTTTTTTACTTTGATTCCATCAAGAAGGCATTCAGATGTGTCACACATTTGCCATAAATTCAGAATGTTAGCACTCTTTTTGCTCATTAGATCACTGTAGTAAAGCTACTGCTCACCAGGGAAAACTGCTGCTGGTATTGAAAGTGCATGTTTCAGTCTGCATGTCAGAATTTTTTAATGAAATAGAAGATGATTTGAGAAGTCACTCAAAATGTGCCCTAATTTTTCTTTCTGCAGCACTAATCATACTTTTTATGGAAAAATGAACCCCCTCATTTTGTTCCTTTTTAAATTAAATGTTTTAAGAGTTACCACTTTAATCCAAGCAAGATGGCTTCAGGTGTGCCATACGTTTATCATAAGTAGGACTGTTAGCGCTCTAGTAGTTCTTTGGAACACTCTGGGAAGCTGCAGTAGAACACAAAGGAATCAACTGACAGTCTCTGCCCTTGTTGGATGTACATGTTTTACTGAGAATGTCAGACTTCATTCTCACATGACTGAGAAAGATAATGTGAATTTACAGAAAATAAGCTCTCAGTTTAGCCTATAGATCACCTTCCAAACCTCTGTGGTAAAAGCATGAGAAAATATTTTTCTCTCAATCATGATATCCCAGCAGAAGGCTTTTTCACATGGTGAAATCACCTTAGAACATACCACAATTCCTAAAATGAGTATGGTACCATCAACAAATGATTTATAATGTAACTAAAGTCTTAAAACCTTCTATTAACTGCAATGCTTTTTAATGAGGTGCTATCATGTATATTGGTCCCAAGATGGCTGCCAACACTTCTTGGATGAAGTGCTGACAGCCAATCAGATCTCAGGATGAGATGTGTGGTTAGGCTCCGCCCACATATATATATGCTTTTAAATGCTATTTTCTCAAGAAATACTGAACAGATTTACACCAGACCTGCAAAAGGCACTTCCTTGACCTTATGGCTACCTCTCTGCCAAATTTCAAGTAATTCTGTTCAGCCGTTCGGGCTGTAGCTGTGTCTAAAGGTCCTATGGAAAAATGCATGGGGAAAACGTGTTTTGGGACCCCCCTTTTTTCTTGGCCCCTGCTTGACGAATCCCCCCGAGACTTTCAGGGTAGGAGCGGAGCGTAGCGCCCCACCTATTTTGAAAATTTCGCGAGGATTCGTCGACCGGCGCCAAAGTTATTCCAAATAGAATGTTGCGGATTTCCTATGGAAACAGGGTCCTAACTATAACCACCTACTGGCGACCGCCAGTAGGTAATATATATATATATATATATATATATATATATATATATATATATATATATATATATATCTTTCCACAAACGTCCCACCACAGAAGGAGCACTTTCACAGCCGGTGCTCGCGTCGAGATCGGGACAGAGATCTCGTAGTCAATATCAGTCTCAAAGGTGAATAATGACGCGGCACTCCTCTCGGCAAAAAGATGTTATTTTATTTCCAAGTCGTAATCCTTCCTACGCGTTTCGAACCGTAGTTCCTGGTCATGGTAGATTATTAGGTAATAATCTACTGTGACCAGGAACTACGGTTCGAAACGCGTAGGAAGGATTACGACTTGGAAATAAAATACCATCTTTTTGCCGAGAGGAGTGCCGCGTCATTATTCACCTTTGAGACTGAGATATATATATATATATATATATATATATATATATATATATATATATATATATATATATAATATATATATGTATGTATATGTATATATATACACTGAAAAAAACATAGGTTTCAGGGGTGTTATAGTTAGCTGGACTTTTCACTTGTACAAAACCATTGAAATTCCCCCGTTATAGTTAGTTCAGCTAACTATAACTCGCGCGCCCGCAATGCACTGCTGATTACGTCACATATTACATCACTCATGACATGGTCAGTGACATCACTCATGACATCACTGATGACATCTCAAATGACATCACTGATGACATCACTGATGACATCATCCAGTGAATGTCTGTTTTTCTGAAAATTAAATATGTTTTATATATGTATATCTCAAGGTTGATGGAAGAATAAATGGGTATATAAGTGTCTAAATGGTTGATTTGTTTTTGAAAAATTGATTGTGTAACTGACTGATTAAGTGTATCATAGTGAATACATGGCTTAGTGAGTAATGTTTAAATATGTAAATATGTGTATCAGTCTCCCACTTTGTGTATAAGTGGCTGCATGGGTTGGTGAGTAGCTACATGGGTGTCTATATAGGATATTAGTTGGTTTTTTGAGTATCAGTCTGAGTGTCTGCATGGTTCGGTGGGGGGTATTACGTAGTGCATAGGTGCATAAATGAGTGACTCACTGTTTGTATGTGTTGAAGACAGCATGTGTGCAGGACTGTATGGGTGGATGAGTGTGTATATGGGTGTGTTGGTGAGTGAATGACTGTCTCAATAGTGTCTTTATGAGTAACTACATATGTTTTAAACTAGTATATGTGACTATTGGTGTATATAAGTGAGTATATGTGAGAGTGAGAGATTGAAAGAGTTCCTGTATGAATAAGTATGTGTTTCTATAAGTGATTGTTTAAAAGACTAAGTATGTGTAAGTTTCCGTAGAAGTAAGTGTGGTGGTGTGTGTATAACTGTATATGCAAGTAAATGTATGTTTGATTCTTTATTAGCATGAGTGACTATGCGTGTGAGTAACTCTATGGATGAGTGGCATTGTGTAACAGGATGTATAGGTGTATGAGTACATATGATGAGTGAGTACATGTATGAGTGACTGTATAGGACTGTTGGTGAATGAGTGGATGTGTATGTGGATCTTAGAATTACTGAAGGGGTTGTTGTAACTGGTATTGGTATGTCCATTGTTTTGAAAATTTTAGTCTCTATTTTTGAATGTGTGTATCAAAGGTTATATTAGGGTGAGAGGAGGTCTGCCACTCTATCACAAGGATGATGTCATCAGTGATGTCATCAGTGATGTCATTTGAGATGTCATCAGTGATGTCATGAGTGATATCACTGACCATGTCATGAGTGATGTAATATGTGACGTCATCAGCAGTGCATTGCGGGCGCGCGAGTTATAGTTAGCTGAACTAACTATAACGGGGGAATTTCAATGGTTTTGTACAAGTTAAAAGTCCAGCTAACTATAACACCCCTGAAACCTATGGTTTTTTCAGTGAATTTCTGAGGTTTTTTAAATGCTAATTCCTAACTATAACGTGCCTGAAACCTATGGTTTTTTCTGTGAATTTCAAAGGTTTTTTAAATGCTAATTTCTAACTATGCCTACAGAGATAGGACATGTGAAGAAAGAAGAAAAAATGCACAGAAAGAAAAAAAAGAAGTGCAGAAAGAAGCAACAGAAGTCCTCAAAGATGAAGAAAAGTGCAGGAAGAAGGATAAATTGCAGAAAGAACAAAAAGAAGAGCAGAAAGAATCCTTGTTTCAAAATCATCCTGTACCCTCAACTTTTTCAGACGGATACTGGTGGTAACTGAGTCTGACTAACCAGTCCTAGAACCAGTGATATGTTAAAAGACACTTAGAATACAGTGAAAACACCTGCATACACTAGGGAACATTATGCATTGGGGTCCCCCTGTGATTAGCATGACCTCCTCTGTAAGCCCCTAGTATATAATAGGGCAGGGGGATTAAAACTACCTCTTAAAACAGGCCACAGGGCGTTTTTGCACACGTTAACTCAGGCCCCGTCCCCTCCCTTCACCACTGTGTAAACACGCCCTGTGTCCGTTTTTAGTTGGGAGATTAAGTTCATTTGAATCCTGAGGGTCCCTACGATCCAACTAGCCCACTTGGTACCTCCAGTAAGTGCCACAGAGCTGCGTTGCAGAGAGGTGTAAAAAGTGGCACAGTCTGGACCACCTCTCTGCAATGCAGCTCAGTGGCGCTTACTGGAAGCACTTGGTGGGCTAGTTAGCCCCCAGGGGCCCTCAGTATTGAAGGGAAATTAAGTCCCCAATTTAAAACGTGCCATAGTGCGGGTTTGCACACGTCACCTCAGGCCCCGTCCCCTCCCTTCACCACTGTGTAAACGCGCCCTGTGGCTGTTCTAAGTTGAGAGATTAAGTCCCCTTGAATCCTAAGGGTCCCTAGGGTCAAACTAGACAACTAGGTACCTCCAGTAAGCGCCACAGAGCTGCGTTGCAGAGAGGTGTAAAAAGGGGCTTGGCCTCAGAACACCTGTCTGCAGCGCAGCTCCCTGGCGCATACTGGAGATGCCTGTTGGGCTAGTTGGCCCTCAGGGACCCACAGTATTGAAGAGGAATTAATTCCCCAACTTACAACTCGCCAGGGGGCGCGTTTGCAGAGTGCTGCAAGGAGGGGGCGTGGCCTCCGGCACGATGCCAGTCTTTTATTTATTTTAATTTTTTAAGAAGGGGGCTGTGTGGTTCCCCTTCTTATTCTAATTTATTGGCCCTGATGACCCCATCTCCCAGGGCCTATCTCCTAATTATATTTTTTTGACCCCAATCCCCAGGGCCGGCCACTGCTTTTTATTATTTTTAAAAAATATATATTTATAGACACACCTAGGACATGCTGGACAAACCGTACGTACCTATCACCATGACGATTTGAGTGATATTCATTAAAAGGCGACTATGCATACAATGAATCCACGTGGAATGTATTTACACCACTAGTGAAGCTCTGACATGTCTGATGCCCTACCGTGCCTAATCCCGGTAGACACCCTTGTCGTTTATTTATACAAACATGGGTAGCTATTGACGGGCACATTTAATACACATGCACACCAAGCCATTCAAAGGGGATTCGACAAAAATTCGACCAAAACTATGTAAGAACCCCCCCTCACGGTTAATAAAACACACATCCACTCCCGGATGTGTAATACTGTTTATTTTACTCTCTGGAAAAGGGACGAACATCACTTGAGAGTCACAGCGCGCTCCTGGCAGAGCCCAATGCTGTGTTACACCCACCATTGCCTGCCGAGTGCCACACACCTCTGTGTTGTATTCCACCAGCTAGTGCATATGCTATGACACTCTCTAGCCCATGTGCACTGTAACACCACCCCGTGAATATGTCATGCCACACTTGTCTTCGCACGGGTTATATTGCCCCATCTAACGTGCCTTCCTCGATGCCTATGTTATAACGCACAGTGCTATGCCATACATATTACAATCTGGGATCCATATCTTTGTCACAGTGCATATGCAACGTTACACTCCCCAGCACATATTTTATATTACAACTTTAGAGACTAGTTAGGTTACACAACACTGCCCTGTGCATATTACACTCCAAGGCGCACATCGCATAGCACGCGCTAGTGCCTGTGCTATCTCGCGCTCTCCAATGAATCTGTCATTGCGCACAATGTATTGCATATTATATTTCACGCCCGGTTCATCTTATATCACACTTTTTGGTGCATAGTTTATACCATACACTATATCTAGTTTTCATTTTCAATCGTGCTCTCAGGACTATGTTCTATATAACACTGTGTTCACCTACCCTTTTCACGGGCATTACATTTTGCGATAGGGGGTGGAGGGTCAGGGGGTGTTTCTGCTAAGTGAGCCCGGAGTCACAGTCACAAAGGTCCTCTTCTTATAAAAGTGAGATTATGCTGCATACTTGTTCATATTTTAAGTAGTTCGCACAGACACACGTTTTAAAAACAATAAAGTTCCTAATACCCGCCTTCTCTGAACAGTTAGCTTGCTGCCCCATCCCCCTCCTCCCTATCCTCTGTTGTGTGAATCCATGGACTAGCCTCCTCCCTCCTTCCATGCATGGTCTGATGTGCTACCACTGCCCTCAATTTAGTATGATGTACCAGTCCCCTCCTCCTGCCCTCCATTGCCCAATTCTATGCCCCATCATTGACCTCCTGCTTAAACTCTGTGCTTAGCTTGCTGCCCCTATTCTCCTTCCCCCTGCCCTCCGATGTCTTTGTGCATGCCTCTGCTCCATCCTTTTTGCCCACCATGTTCCATGGACCTGCCACTCCTATCTACTCTGAGTGTTCTGTTGAGCTGCCACTCCCCTCCCACCTGCCTAGCATTGTCAGATGACTGTAACCTGTCCCTGCCACCTCCACCCTGCCTGTCCACATGCCATGCCCCTATCCTCTTCCTCCTGTCCTACATGGTCCATTGTACTGCCACACCCTTCTGCCCTCCCTGGTCTGTTGTGCTGCAACTGCTCCTCCTGCCTGCCCCGTGCGGTCTGTTGTGAGGCCCCTTCCCCTGAACTTTCTTGTCTGTGCACAGGTCCTGACCCTCCCTTCTATCCTCCATCGTCCTTTCTGCATGCCCCTGCACCCTCCTTCTTGCCCATCATAGCCATTGTGCTGCCACTAACCCTCCCACTTGCCATGCTTGGTCTTCTGTGCTGCCATGGCCCCTCCCACCTTCCCTGTGTGGTCAGTTAGCTGCCCCTGACCCCCTCCCACCTTCCCTCCATGGTCTGTGTGTATGCCATCACAGTCTCACTGTTGCTCTTCATGGTGTGTCTTGCTTCTAGTGCCCATCCTGCCTGACCTCCATGGCTATCTTGCTGCTCCTGCCCTGCCCCCTTGCCCCCAGCCCTCTGTTTACATGTGCAGACCCCTACTCCCTCCCTCCTGGCTTGTCTGTTCCATTGTAATGCCCCTGATCCGTCCCTCCTGCCCTTTATGGTCTGTTATGCTGCAGGTTTCTCTCCTGTCTGTCCATTATGGTCAGCTAGCTACCATTGCCTCTTGCCCCTCTGTTCTCTGTTGTCCATGTGCATGGTCCTGTCCCCTCCCTCTTGCTTTCTATGGATTGTTGTGCTGCACTCCTGTCCCGCATGCCCTGTGTGGTGTATCGTGCTGCTGCAAACCCTGATGCCTGCCCTGCAGGGTCAGTTTGGTGCCCCTCTCCATGTCCCTCCTGTCCTCTGTTATCCAAGGCCATGTCCCTACCCCATTTCCTTCCATGATCCAATGTACCATACTTGTGAACATTTTGAACTTGGTAAGAGGGAGATTTTGAAAAAAAACTGGGGTATTGATTTTCCCCTTTGAGTTACATTGAAAAAGAGGAGATTGTAGACAGGAGACAGATCAAATAAAGCCCATTTGAGCTTAAAAACATTGGACGTTTCCTGGCTGAATCGGGTCTGTTGGCATGTATGGTTGTACTACCATTGCCTCTTCTTTCTGCCCACAATGGTCTATTACATTGCCACAGCCTCTCTTGCAAGTCCTGTATTGTTGGTTTGTTGCCCCTGCCCCCCTTTCCACTGCCCTCCATAGTCTGTTGCTGCCACGGCCCTTCCTGCCTGCTCAGTGTGGTTAAATTGTTGCCTTTGCACCCTCCTACCTGCCTTCAATTTTCAGAGTCCGTGCCCCTGGCCTCTGCCTTTCAACAGTATCCTAATGAACAACTAGATTGCTAACATTCTATATTTATTACAAAAGTGTGGAACGCCTGACGTCATCTTGATGTAATCAAAACTGTAATACCTAGAGCATTTCCTTTAGAAATTACATATATGAGAGGGTCTTATTGGCATCAAAATTATGGTTAGTGCTCTAAAAGACTAAAATAAGGACATATTTTCTGAGTTTTCAAATAGCGACAAAGCACTTTTAAATTATTTGTTATCTTTATGTTTTTTTATCCAATTGATCACTTGATTAAATGTTGCACTTAGGGGAGAGGATGTGGTGTTACTTCCAGAACTGCAGACTTTGCAACTGGGGAACCAGGTTGGAGTTTCTGCTTCAGCTCGACATTCTGTGATTCTGGTCAAATCACTTAGTCTCCCCATGTCTACAACCAAAATGAATTTGTTCTTGTGTGATGTAACCAATGCTCATGTAAAGCACTCCAATACCTGACAAGTCTGCACTATATAACACTACAAAAACACAAAATAATAAGTGTTTTGCACACTTCTGTCATTGGGCTATATTTGGGCTACATCTGAGTGATTTTGGGCTACATTTGGGCTCTTTTGTCTCCGGTGGCCATCTTGGGAGATTTATTTGTTATGAAGTTTCCCAATTTCCTCATGTACTGCAGTCTCCTCAGTAGGAAATGCTTTCAGTTTTTTACTTTGATTCCATCATGAAGGTATTCAGATATGTCACACATTTGCCATAAATTCTGAAAGTTAGCACTCTAGTTGCTCATTAGATCACTGTAGTAAAACCACTGTTCACCATGGAAGTCTGCTCCTGGTATTAAAAGTGCATGTTTCAGTCTGCATGTCAGAATTTTTTAATGAAATAGAAGAGGATTTGAGAAGTCACTCAAAATGTGCCCTCATTTTCTTTCTTCAGCGTTAATCATAATTTCTATGGCAAAATGAACCCCCTCATTGTGTTCCTTTTTAAATTAAATGTTTTAAGTGTTACCAGTTTATTCCAATCAAGATGGCTTCAGGTGTGCCATACTTTTGTCATAATGAAGACAGTAAGCGCTCTAGTTGTTTTTAAGAACACTCTGGGACATTCTATCATTGGGCTATACTTGGGCTACATCTGGGTGATATTTGGGCTACATTTGGGCTCTTTTGTCTCTGGTGGCCATCTTGGGAGACTTATTTGTTATGAAATTTCCTAATTTCCTCATTTACTGCAGTCTCCTCAGTAGGAAATACTTTCAGTTTTTTACTTTGATTCCATCAAGAAGGCATTCAGATGGGTCACACATTTGCCATAAATTCAGAATGTTAGCACTCTTTTTGCTCATTAGATCACTGTAGTAAAGCTACTGCTCACCAGGTAAAACTGCCGCTGGTACTGAAAGTGCATGTTTCAGTCAAAATGTGTCCTAGTTTTTCTTTCTGCAGCACTAATCAGACTTGTTATGGAAAAATGAACCCCCTCATTTTGTTCCTTTTTAAATTAAATGTTTTAAGAGTTACCACTTTAATCCAAGCAAGATGGCTTCAGGTGTGCCATACGTTTATCATAAGTAGGACTGTTAGCGCTCTAGTTGTTCTTTGGAACACTCTGGGAAGCTGCAGTAGAACACAAAGGAATCAACTGACAGTCTCTGCCCTTGTTGGATGTACATGTTTTACTGAGAATGTCAGACTTCATTCTCACATGACTGAGAAAGATAATGTGAATTTACAGAAAATAAGCTCTCAGTTTAGCTTATAGATCAACCTCCAAACCTCTGTGGGAAAAGCATGAGAAAATATTTTTCTCTCAATCATGATATCCCAGCAGAAGGCTTTTTCACATGGTGAAATCACCTTAGAACATACCACAATTCCTAAAATGAGTATGGTACCATCAACAAATGATTTATAATGTAACTAAAGTCTTAAAACCTTCTATTAACTGCAATGCTTTTTAATGAGGTGCTATCATGTATATTGGTCCCAAGATGGCTGCCAACACTTCTTGGATGAAGTGCTGACAGCCAATCAGATCTCAGGATGAGATGTGTGGTTAGGCTCCGCCCACATATATATATGATTTTACTTTAGATTTTCTCAGGAACTACTGAACAGGTTGACACCAGACCTGCAAAAGGCACTTCCCTGAGCTGAGGACTACCTCTCTGCCAAATTTCAAGTTATTCTGTTCAGCCGTTCGGGCTGTACCTTGGACTAAAGGTCCCTATGGAAAATTGCATGGGGAAAACGTGTTTTGGGACCCCCCTTTTTTCTCAGCCCCCGCTTGACGAATCCCCCCCGAGAATTTCAGGGTAGGAGCGGAGCGCCCCACCTATTTTGAAAATTTCGCGAGGATTCGGCAACCGGCGCCAAAGTTATTCCAAATAGAATGTTGCGGATTTCCTATGGAAACACGGTCCTAACTACAACTATCTACTGGCGACCGCCAGTAGATAATATATATATTTTATCACAAAGATGCCCAAAAGCTTTCGGAAATGCACACGATAGCAGACGAACTTGTCAAAGTTCATTTAATTGCAATGCGCCAGCATTTTAGCATTCTGAAATAATTATTTTCTCCGTACGCGTTTCGGGCTTCATTGCCCTTGTTCACAGGATTGACAAACAGCAAAACAAACAGCCTTGAATCTCCGTGCATTTAAATACTGTCCTGCCTCTTAAATGGACTGCTCAGGTACGTTCGAGTAAATTGCATCAAAGTTTTTCAGCATATGATTAGCACAGAGCCACCCACACTAAGCTAGGAAGGAACAATGTATTTTGCCATTCCTACAGCAAAGTCTATAAGCATAGAATTAGCATAGAGCCACCCACACTGAGCTGTAAAATTGACAAAAGCATTTTAACATTCCAAGCACAGTATTAAGGCTTTGGATTGGCAAAATACCATCCAAGCCAACAAGGAATGAATGAAAGTAACTAACCTCTGACACCTGTTTTGCTCCAATTAGAACTCATCACAGAGGTCTAGCTCTCAAGAAAAGACAGTCCATTCGTATGAAACAGAATTGGACTCTTAAAAATACATCTGTCTGCATTCTCCCGGGCTAAACTCACAGGAGATGATGTTGGGTTGGTAATAACAGTCTCCAAATGTATACACCGTTGGCTGTGACAGTCCCTTCTTACCCCTGAGCCTGTTTTTAAGGTTAGCCCGCGGACCCTGTGGCATTTTCTTTCTACAGATGCACATCGTTTTGACATTTTGAATAACTATTTCTTTTTGGAAGGGTATTTTGTTGGTAAGTTTGAGATCAATCTGACCTTTTTCAGTTTGACAAAACTGACTTAGCTGCAAAACAGTGATGGAAGCATGAGTTGGTCAGAGAAGTAGAATTGTCGATTAATTTAGAGTTGTAAGCATAATGATGTTGGTGTAATTAAGAACAGGCTCAGCAGGAAAAAAACAATCACTTGCATTTGACTCAACACTGAGCTCACCATGATACGGGAGTGGGCAGGGAGGGAGGGATCGAATAGGTCAAGGTACTACAAGATGGGGCACAGGTAAGAATGATCCATGCGTGTGAGCCACATTAGAAAGGTTGTTGAAAATTGCGTAACCAACCTGGTTGCTCGTGGTTCTTCGTGCTGCAGAAAACTCTACCCTTATTCACAAATGCTGTGCTTTTCAGCCATTTTACAAAACAACTTAATAGGGCATTCTACTATTATGAACTAAACTAAGTGGGGCAAATGCACTTGGTTTATGTTAAAATAACTTTACGCCACACCATTGTCAATATTTACTTGCTAGTATCTTCTCTGCTGATAAATATTAATAGCTAGATGGCAGGAAAATTAAAAAAGAAAGAAGGAAAAGGTATGTATGGAAACGTTTACCAAAACAAAAAATTGTCAAAAAGGAAAAAAATAGCCATGGGTATTCAGAACAAAGGGTCCGATTCACAGAACTAATCTGAGACAAAATCCTAAACTTACTACTTTTGGTATTCACAGAAGGCACTTACTACTGATCCAGCAGCGTACCAACAGCAACAAATACTCCACTGCCATATGCTGACCTGGGCCCATAAACACACAACAATTGAGTAAACCGCTGGAGTCAAAGTTTATATAAATTTCCACAATGTTTAGGATTAGTTATTTCATGTTCCTAATTAACCTTTCACTGATCAAAAAGTTCTTTCCTCTGGTCGATGGACCATTAGTTGAAATAGTTGATGGTGAAAATATCATAAACTAACTTGTTCCTTTATTCAATGTAAATAACCACAGACTCGGGAAAGTTTTAAATCTTTATCTAAATTTTAAACGCATGTGAACCATTTCAAATGCACAGTGCAATCACCATCATTTATAGGAGAGAAAATTCAATTAATTAATCATCAACGCATACTTTGGACTCATGCAATGATCAATGCTCAGAAAGGAGAGGACAGAGAGAAAAGAACATCTGCAAATAACGTTAAATTATAGTTACCAAGAACGGTGTGAAGAACAACCTCTTGGCCAAAGGGCTGGTAAGGGTCGCCTGGGATAGTTCAGGCGACAAAGATTTCAGGACAGGATCCAGGACAGGATAGTTGACCTCTCTAATCCCTACGGTTGCGCAGCACCCCCTCTGACACTCTCTTCCCCCGTGAGATTCTTCCACGATCTTCTTATCTAACCCAATTAAATTAGGATAGAAAGTTCTGCATTCGTCTCTTCAGCAGCATCTCACAGCGTCTCTTCCAGCATCAGTATCTCCTGCTCACAGATAGCATCCCGAGCTCTGCATGACCCCCTCTTTCTAGCTAACTAAGGCTACCTCAATTATACCTTTCGTTCCTCATGTATCACCCACTAAAGTTGCAATTTCGTAAAAATACGTGATCTAATTGGTCTGGCAAGGGGGGAAGATCATCACACCATGCTTACATGTCATCTGAATCAGTTCGACTATTGTTCAAAAATCCATCCCCTTAATTTTTATTCATAATTTTATTTCCCACCGCATTCACATTTCATTTGCAACATTCGTTAAAAGTCTAATATGCAAGTCCACTCCGTTGAACTTTTCACCATCCGTTCTCAGGCTTGGACACTTTGCGACCTAGGCTTTTGTTTAACATCCGGATCGTCATTCTGGGTTCACTTTCAGTAGACATGCGCAGTCATCACATGACTCAGCTTACTTCAGTTATACATGAGAGGCCCAAATACGCACTAGTGATAAAGTCAGAAAGACAAATGTTACTTTAAAAAATAAATGGTTTCACTGTATACCACCCATCTCTACTCTATTCCCCCTTTACTTATTAATACTTTTCCCGCATTAGCATTTAGTAAAATAGCTTGTTTTGTTACAGCTAAGCAGATGCCATGCACATGAGTTTTCTAGACGCCATTTTAGTGCCTTCTGCTCATTCGCAAGAATTTCCCTCCAAGTATTAGCTCGTCATACTGCGTAGATGCAGTTGACGCATGCGTAATAAAGATTTCTCCGTTTAAAGCAGTTTTAGTCCTTCGTTCGTGTTATTAACATTAGCAAACACATACACAAGCTTCACTAACCCATGTATTTGTGTGGTGCGCATTAGTTTTTTATACAAAAACACTTTTAGTAACTTGTTAGAAAGCTAAATGAGCGGATTTTCTACGAGTTCTTGCTCCATCACTACTTTTGGTTAAACTTACTACTTTGGTTGAACGTAGTACTTTTGATATTCACAGAAGGCATTTAGTAGTAGTAAAGTTAGCCATGGGTGAATACCAAAAGTAGTAAGTTTAGGATTTTGTCTCAGATTAGTTCTGTAAATTGGGCCCAAAGACTATTCAATTCTAATATTGGAGTGATCAGACGCATGTAGAGCAGTGCAAACAGACATGAATTTTGCTATCATCTCTAGTGGGAGGTTCATGAGGATTCCCTGCTTACTCTTTCCCACTAGGATGCTTTGTTGGAATTCTTAATTAGTTGTGCAGGCAATAGTCCATCCCTTTTTACTTTCACATAATATATTTGCTGGAGGAACATGAGTATGTATTCTGCGTGGGATACACATAGTGAGAAAAGGTCATGCTTCTCCTTATTAGTGATCTCATGGTTATATGGGAAGGATATTGTGAAAAAGCCATCCTTTTTGCCCTGATCAGCCCCATTTGTTGACTGATACTGGTGCTTACTGACTTTGAATGTGTCCAGGGCCCTGCTAACCAGGCCCATAGCCAGTGTTCTGTTGAAAAGTTAAATGGTAATTGGTGTAATTAAAATTGGTTCAGGCAACCTACCTGTAAGTCCCTAGTATATGGTAGGACATGTAGGTTTAGAGACCCCAGTGGATCTAATGTACTTAAGTGTGCACTGCTGTAGTGTCTGCTGTCTTTTTAAAGCCAGCCCTGCCTTGCAGACTGGTTTTAAAATAAAACTGTGTCCAAATTCGACTTTGGAATTAAAAGTACTTCCAAAGTCAAAAACTTCCTTTTTGTTTCATACAAGGCAACCCTAAGGTCTGCCCTAGGAGCCCAATAGTAGGGTGCCTTGTAATTAAAAGCAGGGACATTATAAAATATGTTTGATATGCCTTGGTGAGGGAAAAACAGCCACATTAGTTTCCCCCATTGTAGTGTGCTAGCTCCGTAGGCTAACATGGGAAGGCTTTATTAAACTTTAATAAAGTATAACTTTTGACAGGAGTGAGCTCGCACCAAATTCAAAGTATCAAAATAATAGTTACAATACACACAGAAACTTGCCAAGGTCCGATTTATTATAACTATTGCAGGAAAGTAGTTTTAAAACGTACTTTTCTGAAGTTACCTGAAGCAGCCCTGTGGCAGCCTCTTCTGATTGGCCAGCCTTTCGCAGACTGAGCCAAGCTGCTCCTTGATTAAATGTGAAGAGGCATGGGGCTGAAATAATAGAGACATCTAGTTGGAGGAGATCTGCTGCCTGAAGATGCCGTGACAGGAAGGGGGCTGGGAAGCCAAACTGGTCTTCAAAGGGAAAATCACAAATAGCACAGGAACCGGGCCCACCCCCACTTCCCAAACCCCAAGGGGCACATCAGAGTTTCTGGAAACTTGGCTGGTGTTGTGGATCTTTTCAGACCCTCAGAGGACTTAACAGAAGAAGTTCTGAATGTTTGGGAACTTTTTGACAACTTTTTATGAAAAGCTCCATAAGAAGACCAGCCTCAGCGACGAGAGTCCAGCCAGGGATGTTGAACCGTGACTGGGTCTGACCAGGCAGGCTTGCCTCACTGAAAGCCTCTCTGAAAGCTTCATAGCTCTTTGACTAAGATGATGAAGACAAAGAACTCCAGGATTCGCCAAGGCTTTTTGCTGCAGCAGGCCGCCATTGTCGAACTGAAATCCGGACTGATGAAGCCGATTGCTCGACATCAATAGAAAAAAAGTGACTACGTGCAAAGGTAAAAACTTGACTGGCCCCCACCACTTGACGTATCCATCGCTGTCAGCCTGAAATTTTGACTTGATCCCGGTCTGGCACAAACAGATAGCCCTGTTGGTTCATTTCACTTTTGGGAGCTAAGAATCAAATTTTTTGCATTTAATCTTTAAAAATTCATATCACTGGTTCCCTACATTTAGGGGTCGATTCCGATCTTGTATTTTTTTTTCCCCGTATGACTCGTATCTGTATTTTTTTCCATACGAATCGTACAAGTCACGTCCGACCCGTGAAGTACGATTCGTATGGGAAAAAGTACATACAAATCGGACCGATCCGTACGAATCGTAGTGGGAAAAGTTGTACGAGACGGACCCGGACACTTTTCCGTACGAATCGTAAAAAGACAGTCCGAGCGTACAAGTACGATCCGGACCGGCTTTCCGATTTACGATTCGTACGGAAAATGTCCCGTACACGGGGAATGACTTGTACAAATGCAATGTCGGTGTACGCACCGTACATACGCAATGTCGGTGTATGCACCGTACATACGCAATGTCGGTGTACGCACCGTACATAGCAATGGCAGTGTACACATCGTACATACGCAATGTCGGTGTACGCACCATACATACGCAATGTCGGTGTACGCACCTTACCTAGCAATGTCGGTGTACGCACCGTACATACGCACTGATGGTGTACGCACCGTACCTAGCAATGTCGGTGTACTCACCGTTCATAGCAATGGCGGTGTACGCACCGTACATACGCACTGGTGGTGTACGTACCGTACATAGCAATGGCGGTGTACGCACCGTACATACGCACTGGCGGTGTACGCACCGTACATAGCAATGACGGTGTACGCACCGTACATACACAACGCATGGGGGTGTGTGCCTGTACGACTCGTACCCCTGTACCTTACTGAACCACGGACACTGTAAAACAGCACAAGGAGGGTCTATTCGACTCGCACAACACCACAAAACACGTCTACAGTGCACAAAAAATGGAAATGACTGACCTGTACACATGCAAACAGAGGGGCAAACTCGCCACCAGCCCTTATAAGACACCCACCAAAAATTAAAACTGAGGCCCACCCACAAATGGACCAATAGAAAGGGCCCACACACACAAACCATGAGACTTTGCAACAGACTAACTGCAGCTTTAGAGCACACATCAACAACTGCACCCATCCACCTTAACATATACACCTTCACACAACCTCCTTCACACATACCCCCTCTTCACATTCACACCCACACCGTCACATTCAGACCCACACACCCACAACCATCCACAACCATCCACACCCTCACCTCACACCATGCCCACAGACAAGAATCCAAAGTTCACAAGGGAGGAGCTGGACATCCTTGTCAATGAAGTCCTCAGAGTCAAGCCACAGCTGTTTGGAACATTGGTCAGACAGACCAGCATAGCCAAAAAAACACACCTGTGGCAGAGGATCGTCGATAGGGTGAATGCTGTTGCACCCCTCAGAAGGACCAGGAATGAAAGCCAAGCCAGGTGGTACGATCTGCGGAGGGCGGTAAAGAGCAAAATGAATGATGACTACGCCCAGAACAACATCACTGGAGGTGGTGCGCCCCGCAGACCAGTACATTTCCATCCCTGGGAGAAGAGGGTGATGGCCCTGGTTCCGCCGGTGGGAGTACATGGACTGCAACGACTTCCAGAGCCTGGTGAGTACACAAACAACTTAGGTAACATGGGGGTAATGGCATCCACACCCCAACTACACCAAATGCACGCAACTACCCCCAAGCCCTCACCGGCCACAACCACAGTTAAAAGCAACGCTAATGCCACTAACATGTGTATGCTCCATTGAGAAAGCAAGGCCATGCTATGTCCCATGCTACACGAAGCAGCAACCCAAGAATGGATGTCCGGTATGCTGGGAGGGTGGGTGGCACAAAACACATTGTTTAACTCCAAATCAGACACAATTGCCCTCATCCCATATGGCCCAGGCACATACCCATGCGCAATGCACAGGGATTGGGGGAAGTACTGACAAGATAGCTCACACTCGGCCCGGGTGTAGGCAGCACAAGGCCCTCCTGTGACCAGTGCAAACACAAACACCAAGACAACAAGATCAGATATCTAGATCAGGAACTCACAGTCACTGTCATGGCAGCATGCTCCATGGGGGGACAGCTACATCACCTGGGAGCCCCACTGCCAAATCACACTACACCCACCAGCAGTCCCTGTCACACACACACCTTACACAAGCAGACACCCCCGGGACAGGCAATGGATTTACCCACTGTCACAATGGACATGTAACACAACAACACCAATACATAGCCGACGAAGCATCCAAGCCAAAAATCTACATGTCAAAGACTCAGGAGAACATATCAATCTGTACCCCGCAACAAACCCATCCACAAGTGAACATTGAGGAGAATGCTAGGCACATACAACTACCTGGAGAAACAGTGCCGACTCGAATGTGTATGATACATGCATGTTGCATGAAACAGCATTAACATTGTCTGTCTCTCACACACAGGGCAACGTGATGAATCTACCCCCAACAACGGGGATGAAGATTCACAGTCCCTGGTCCAGGAGGAACCTGATCCCACCGGCAGCGACGCCTCTCAACACTCCGCGGATGACTCCGACCGACCTGGACCCTCTGGTGTCCAAGCCCCTGCAGAACCTGGTTCAGGACCATCTGTGCCAACCACCACCCCCATTCCTGCCACATCCCAGGAGACACCGAGGAGCCCTGCCGGCAGTGAACAACTGAGACAGTCTGACCAGGAGGGACAAGGAGCGCCGGGCACCCAGGAGGAGGCAGACAACACCACCACTGCCATCCCTCAGGGGTCCCGTAGACCCGATGTGCCCACAACGGCAGGCCAGGCTTGTGTGGGCAGGAGTGGTGGGAGTGGAGGCAGGCAGAGACGAGAACCTGACCAGCCAGCTGAAGGGACCGGTATGTCACACATACACAACATCATGGAGGCATACCGGCGTGACACCAGGGAGATCAGCCAGGTAGTGGTGACCCTCACAGAGATCAAGAACCAGCAGGCCGAGCAACACGCCAGTCAACAAGAACACCAAGGACGGATGGAGGCAAGACTGGTTGAGCTCCTGGCGGTGCAAAGGGACATAAGCCATTCACTCCGTCGGATCGCCGACAACATGGGCAACCCTCCCTGTGCCACCAGGCGAAGACCACCACCAGCCACAGGGAGGGAGGAGGAGGAGGATTCATCCGACGGAGCGTCCCAAGCATCGTCAAGGCCTGCATCTGAGGGTCCCCGGAGGAAGGTGGGTCGTCCATGGAAAAGACCGTGAGAGGCAGCAGCACATCCACATCTCCCAGGTCACGTGGCCTGGCACCTGGCTTTCATGTGCGATAGCATTACCTCATTGACTGACATCATCTGCCACATGGACCTGCTGGTCACAGTCTGACTAATGATGCCAAACACTGTGGTCTGGACTCTGATGACTTCAAATGGCAAGGATCCCATCTCCCCCTGTGAACTTTGGATTCTATGGTCCCTGCATTGCACCTTTTTCAGTCCACAAATCATGCCCCAGAGCTATAATTAAATAATTAATACGTGAAATTTTATGTTGCAGTCATTTAGCATGAGTCCACAACATACGTGTGGGGATATGTCAAAGTATGCCTGACTGTGGATCTAACTCCAGCCATCCATACACTTGGATCCGAGTCTGGTCGAGGACACACATGTGTCTCAATGTATCACCAAATACAGACATGGAGCCCAATACTCACCCGTGATGGCCTCAAGCTGCTATGGAGGGGCTTGCAAACTGCTCAGACAGACCAATTTGGAAGAGTATCATGAAGGTGTAGAGGTCATGGATCATGTTGATGTGCCCGGGGAGGGAGTCTCAGGTCTGTTTGGCAAGGTGGGAGAACTATCTCCTGCATGCAGTTTTATGTGGATGTGATGAATGGTGGCCAGGGCAAGGTGGGCTGCATGGAGTTGGGCCAACGAGATGTTGGATGACAGACGTCCAAGGTTTGTTTTGGGTCTGGGGTTGTGGACTGCCTCCTGAGTGTGGTTGAGGAGTCTGAAGGTGATCCTGCAGCAGACAGTGAGCCATTCTAGCTAACTCAGGTGGGCGGTGATGGGGCTGGGGCTGGGGATGTTGAAGATGAGGTGTGCGGATGCACCCTGGATGTGGACAAGTTCTCCTGCAGTATTGCTGTTGTTCTACGTAGAGACCGGTGCTGTAGTTGAGCCAGCTGGTGTCGTGGACCTGGGGGACGGTCTGTCTTGTCTTGTAGTGGATCCATATGTGGATCATTTGCAGCATGCGGAGGGTGTTGCAGCATGAGGTACAGATGGTGGTGAGTTGCATGGTAATTGTGAGCGATGGGTCCATGATGAACACCAGCTTGCGTGCGTGGCCACTGGGTGCTGGTGCAGTGCCCAGACCAGTGGGACACAAGGAGTTGACCCAGCCGTAAGGGGACAATCCTCAGATGATGACCTCAGTCCTGTCCAAGTCCAGCCTCAGGTGACTGATGTACAGCCATTTGTCAACGGATCTCATGCCTTCTTGAAGGTTGGATCTGGCAATGGCTGGCTCTTTGGTGAGTTTGAGGAGCAGCTGGGTGTCAATGGCATACGAGATGATGATGAGGTCATGTGCGCATGTGATGGTGGAGAGGGGGGTCATGGAGACATTGAAGATCGTCACGGTGAGAGAAAAGCCCTGGGGCATGGGCCACATGACCCAAGTGTACTACATGCTGCAGGGTGGAGGCCGACTCCCTGGGCCTTGCTGGTGAGCTACTTTCTGATTTAATCCTGGGCCCTCCTCTGGATACCAGTGTTGGAGATGTGTGAGCTGACAGTGTGTTAGCACATGGTGTACAATGCCGTTGAGAGGTCAAGGGGGGTGGGCTCACCATTGTTGAGCAGGGCAAAGTTGCCGTTGGTGGTGGCAATGATGACGGTTGCAGTGGTATGATTACTGTGGAATATGGTCTGGTGCCGGTTGCCTTGAGCTGGTTGCGTGAAGGAAATTTGTCAGTTGCTTGTTGGGTGTCTTCCGGATGAAATTTGCTGGGTAGGGAAGCAGGGTGATGTACCAAGAGATCTGCGGTACTGCCGTCCATTGTTTAAGAAGGGCCTGGGTCTCTGCATGCCTCCAGCGCCCATGGAATGTGGCTAACTCAAAGGAGACATTCAGGACGCGCTGGACGTGGGCTTCAAGGATGGGGAATGAAGTGGTTGAGATGTTGTGTGGGAAGGGGCCTAATGGAGAGCCAGAGTGGATGGTGCACATGAGCCAGGTGGTGTACTTGCTGCTGACGGGAGTCCGGAACCTGAGGGGGGTTTGTCCTGCGGATAATAGTGCTGTCTGCCTCTGTGTGCCAAGGCTGTTGTGTATGGCCATGAGCTAGCAGTGGTACAAAGTTGCAAGGGATGTGATCTGCATTGCAAGGGTGGGGTGTCTTGGATGGAGATCTGCTGTCAGTTCACTCACAATGCTGATGAGCTCCTTGATGTCGTGTGTTTTGGTGTCTCAGCACTATCTGAAGGATCTCCACTTGTCCTTGCTGATGATATGGTGATGGCTGTGTGTGGTCTTTTACAGGCCTGTAAGGTAAATGATGGCTCTTTGTGTTGTAAGGTGTGCACAAGAGTCCGGCTAGGTCTGTAGGAGTCCAGTAGGTCTGCCTTGTCCCAGGTGCGTTAACTATTGTTGTGCTTCACAGGAAAGTCCGTCAATGTGGCAAGATAGTTGGATCAGTTGCTGATCCAGTGCGTGAGGTTTCAGGGTGTTGCGTTGGTGTTGTTTTGAGTGTCCCACACAGCTTGTCTGTGGTGACTTACATCAAGCATCTTTGGGGGATCGTTAGCAGGGTGTGGGGCAGTGTGTTGCTTGTAGGAGACGTCGATTAACATGTTGATGGACCAATGATGGATGGTGGGGTGGTTCTCCTCCAGCCAGAAGTTACTGGCCCCCAGCCACATGTAGCCTGTGGAGGTGAGGGCGTGCGTGCAGATGTACGTGTTGATGGCTTAGCGCAATTGTGGATGTAGGCCTGGATATCTGTAGATGAGTGTTACTCTGAGGGTTGCCAGGGAGTTGCTGCAAACCCGGATTTGTGACTCTGAGGGTGTACTTGGGAATAAATTGCAAGTCATCCTCCGGGATTGTTGGTGCCGTCCCTGCGGGTGATCTTGTATCCGTCTGAGATGGCAATGAAGAAGTTGTGTGCTGAGGATGCTTATGTCCAGGTTACTGTCATGAAGCTGATGTGTGGGGCTGTTGTGTTGAGTCCAATGGCGTGCTGGTGGACGGAGCAGGTGTGGAGTAGGAGGCACATGACCTGGTTTTTCTGACAGGGTCTGGTAGGCTGGGCAGCACTGTGTAGGCAGTTGGAGGTGCACACTCAGCATGCAAAGGTGTCGTGTGTGCGCTTAGGGGTTCATTGATAGCAGGCGGATGATTGTCTGGAGGACATTGCTTGGAGGTTGGCTGCAGCATGAGCCTGTTGTGTGACGTGGGTCATGCAAAGACCAGAGGCTTGTGCCCTGTGCACGTTGCAGGCGCAGACGGCCCTGCCTTTGGCACGGCGTTGGCGCAACAGTGGGACAGACAAGCTGCTGGCTGCATTAAGAATGGGTGGAAGGGGGAAGGGAGGAGCATTTTGGAGGCGTGTGGGTTGCAGAATCAGGGCACTCGGCGGGGAGGTGCTGCAGGTGAGGCAGCAGCAGGTGGAAGGGGTGAGAAACTAGGCAAAAAGTAGCACACAAAGACAAGGAGGTCAGAAAAGCACAGAGCAACAGGTGTATGTAAAGGAAGGAGTGTCAGGTTACTCATGGGTCACTACGAGAAAATGTATGACCAATCACTAAAAATGACGGCCACAGGGTCAGGCAACAAAATGCGGAGCTGCGCACAGGAGACACACCATTAGCATGTGTTCACGTCCCGCTGTGGGGAGCAACCTGCACAAATACATACACAACCAGGGACTTCATGCACAATAGATATTATTAGCCATGAAGAACTGCATGCATGTTGCCAAAGTACACATACACATATGCTCAATCTTTGACAAGTATGCCATAGATGACGCATGCAAACTGGCAAGAGAGCTGCAGTGACAGAGATGAGGCACTTTGGATTGTGTGGAACACCTTTATTCCACATACACACACAGAGGGAAATGCATCCAGGTGAACAGACTCACAGGTCAGTTGACAGAACATGTGGGACATACGCTGGACCCCCCCTTCATGACACGGATGATGTCAATCCCAATGAACTGGCACACAAGTCAAGGGGATGAGCCAAACACATCCTGCTGCACACGGAGAGGCTGCAATTTCCCATAGAACCTGTTGTTGTGATGTCCCACACTATGTCCACCCGTAGCATCCGCAATGTTTCAGAGGCAAGGTTAACACACATTGATGCCTTCATCAGACGCCACACTCCACTACAGATGACAGTCAAGAAGGGTGACTATCATGTCATGGGAGTGATGCTACATGTTATATGCTCCATGGTGAGAAGACATGTATGCATGGTACCACAACATGCACAGAAGCAGGCCCACACATTCCCAACCCGTACCACCACCAAAAAGCCTTGCTGCAATCCTTACGCAAACTGTCATTTCCACATGTCCGTGCATGGAATGCTGATTCAGCACACGTTGCAATGCTCATGAGGAATGGCAGGAGGACAACGATGACATGAGCAGACAACATGCGCAAAAACCTGGGAATGACAGACACACAAGAAGTCACCTAAAACAATTCTCGCCGCACACATGGACATTTACAAAACATGAACAATGTTGGACACATGTAAATTTCAAAGAAAGTCTCTCCGCAAAACTGTGTGGCATGACATCATCAGAACACACATCAAAGTCACTTTGCATTCAGTCAGCTGGACACACAAGTTGCAACACATGCCACTCAATGCTACAAGCTTGCACACTCATACCCAGTGACTCACCATTATGAGAAGAAGTTGCGTATGAGCTGACTCCGGATATCATCCTCCTCCTCATCACTAGCCTCGTGAGCAAGTCCTTGATCCTCCATGGGTGGATGTTCCTGCTCATCCGATCCAGGATGAGTGGCACTGCCTTCTCAACTGTCATGTTGTGCAGCATGCAGCACACGAGGAAGATTCGGCAGACCTACTCCGGGGCATAAGGAAGGGACCCGCCTGTCTTGTCCAGGCACCGGAATCGGCTCTTCAGGAGTCCAAACGTTCTCTCAATCACTCGCCTGGTCTGCCCGTGTGCATTGTTGTACCGGTGATCTGCAGCTGTTCTTGGGTTGCGGAGAGGTGTCAGCAGCCATGGCATGTTGGGATAGCCAGAGTCCCCTACATGGAAACATCATGTCAAAAAGTGGGTCAGGAGATGCCGTAAGAGCCAAAGATACCGCAACACACAGGACAAACAGAGTTTACCCACCAACAAGACATGCACGTTCGTTGTGCAGCCGCAGCATCATTTGTGGCACCCTGCTACGCCTCATGATGTAGGCATCGTGTGCTGATCCTGGAAAACGTGCACAGACATGGCAAATCAGCATGTTAGCAAGACACACCACAAGGGCATTTATCGAGTGGTAATGTTTTCTATTGTGATAGGCTTGTTCCTGTGCCTGTGGTGGTACCAAAGCCATATGTGTACCATCAATGGACCCAATTACATGGGGCATCCCTCCCAGGGCATAGAAATCACCCTTGACTTCTGTCAACTCCTCAGGAGTAGGAAATGTGATGAATTCATCAAGGTGCTCCAACATGGCTGCTAAAACATCACGCAGGACACGGCTGAACATTGTCTGTGACATGCCACCAACATCAGCTATAGTGAATTGAAACGTACCTGTGGCAAAAAAATGTAGGGCTGCCATCACCTTCATCTTTGGGGTCAGCGCAGTAGGATACCTGTGTCACGGTTGGAGGTGTGGTGCCAGCCTGTCGGTCAAGTCCTCAATCAACTGTTGAGTGAATCTGTAACGTCGGATGCAGGCACGTTCCCTCATGGCAACCAAGTCTGGCATTTTTCGTGGGACAGGCGGTGCCCTGCAAGACATTGTTTGTAAGAATGAAGATTGAGAGTCTGCCAATATCAATGTCAATGAACATAGCACATGCTACACTGCTAATACAGATCAGGTAACTATGGAGTCGGGTGTGTGCAATACATACAGGACACATATGCCAGCTTGCTGGCACTCCTACAAAAAGCCAGATACACCTGTTGATTGTCAAGTCTACATGACATGCCCTGAAATGAGTTGGTGGCCAGTCTGAGTGAAGAGCCACAGATATCACTGGAGGGACACACAACCACATAGCTGCATTGGAAGGATGTCATCTCATCCACACAGCTGACTGCAAGGCACACGCACAGGTCACATGGAATGTCAAATGTACATATCAAACACATTGCGATGAAGGGGTACACGTGACAAGAGAAAGACACAGCCATTGAGACAATGCAGACATGTATGACTGGGAAAATATGATGTCCGATGCACACAGACCCTACAGCGGTGGGAATCTACATGTGGCATGGTGTGCGTAGATGTGTTCCATGCCCATCTCCACACAGACCCATGTTGGATGCACCAACAGCAGATGCAGTTGACGGAACACTGATATCCAGCTCATGGGAACACATGACACACACCTGACATAGTCACAAAGGGACACGCTGATCGTGACATGTCAGTTGATAGAGTGTCCCTGTCCCTGGCATCAGGAGACAGGTGCGGGTGTTGATGACTGTGCCATCCCACTGCTGCTGTGCATGACACATTTGGACTACAGACACACATGTGGCCAGTGTCAAGGTGATGTGTGCCACATAGTGCCCCATCACACATGACATGTGTACACAGGTCATCACACATCGATTGTGCAACTAGATGACATGGCCTGTGCAATATCACTGGCTGCCACACTTAGGGCCTGCACATGAGAGTATGCAATGACAAGTACTTGATGGACATCCTTGTGCGACTCGTAGTGCTCCATTCCTGGCATGTGTGCACCTGTATTACCATTGTAAGTGTGTGAAATATGTACCCGTACATGTGAACTAGTGCATACCCGTATGTGTCTAACGCACTGTACTACTAGTGCGTACCCGTACGTGTGAACTAGTGCGTACCCGTAGGTGTCTAACGCACTGTACTACTAGTGCGTACCCGTACGTGTGAACTAGTGCGTACCCGTATGTGTCAAACGCACTTTACTACTAGTGCGTACCCGTACGTGTGAACTAGTGCGTAACCATAGGTGTCTAATGCACTTTACTACTAATGCGTACCCGTACGTGTGAACTAGTGCGTACCCGTACGTGTTAAACGCACTTTACTACTAGTGCGTACCCGTACATGTGAACTAGTGCGTACCCGTAGGTGTCTAACGCACTGTACTTCTAGTGCGTACCCGTACGTGTGAACTAGTGCGTACCTGTAGGTGTCAAACGCACTGTACTACTTGTGCGTACCCGTACGTGTGAAACGCACTGTACACCCGCTATCATCGCGTGTGTATGCTTCGTTTCACCATTGTACTTGTGCCGTAGGGGTATGTGTGAAACGCACCGTACACCCGCTATCATCGCGTGAGTACGCTTCGTTTCACCATTGTACTTGTGCCGTAGGGGTACGTGTGAAACGCACCGTACACCCGCTATCATCGCATGTGTACGCTTCGTTTCACCAGTGTACTTGTGCCGTAGGGGTACGTGTGAAATGCACCGTACACCCGCTATCATCGGGTGCGTATGCTTCGTTTCACCATTGTACTTGTGCCGTAGGGGTACGTGTGAAACGCACCGTACACCCGCAATCATCGCATGTGTACGCTTCGTTTCACAATTGTATTTGTGCCATAGGGGTACGTGTGAAACGCACCGTACCTGTGTGTGGATTTCAAAATTACATAGGGGACACAGAATGGACAAGTATTAGGCCCTAAATGCATGCTGGTTGTCATGGAGACAGAGTTTTCAGTTGAAAAGTGTCGATCATGTGTCCTGGAACAGTCAGTTGGTCACAAAATACAATGTTGCAAAGTGGTTGTTGACTTGACATGATGCTCAAAATTTGAACGATGCGACTGCTGTCATTGGTGTATGTTTAAAGTCATTGGTGTATGTTTAAAGGGATTGGAGTAAACGTAGAATGCGAATGAGTCTGACCAATCACTATGTACTCCTCTAAATGAATGCCCCTCAGCAAGACAGATATAAGGCAGCCAGAAACCATGAGAGGGCACTTGCCTGCACAACTTTCCAGTCGACCACACTGTTGCTGTCTCTGCTTCCTCTGGACCATGTCACGTACTGTGGAGAGGGCCCAGCCATTCACCCAGGAGGAGAATGAAGCCTTGCTGGACGTCCTCCTCCCACAGTACACCAAGCTGTATGGGAGACCAGGGGTGCAGGTGAGTGCTGAGTCCACTAACTTTGCCTATGCACCTGTTGTGTGACTGTCAATATTGTGTCCAGGTGGGACAGACATGCAATGTTGTTTAGAGTGGGTCCCAGGGGGGGGGGGGCAAGCTGATGTCTCTCATGCAGAGCATGATGTAGTTCCTGTGTGCACTCCTCACTTGCATTGTGCTTACTGTGACTTTCACTGCATAGTGCATGACACTTTCAGCCTGGCAAATCCTTGTTGTGTTTTATTCCTATTATCCTGAGGTGACTGTACCCACAGATGTGTATAAGTTGAGTGGCCCTGTGGTGAGAGTGTCCAAATGATGTGTACGACCTCATGGACAGTGATGTGTGTGAATGTTCCTTGTCATGTGGGTGAGTGTCTATGTGAAGTGTTGCACCACAGCTGCATGGAGGAGGCAACAGATCAACCAATCTGATGTGACAAGTAAGCCGTGCTGTGTGTCTGACTTGCAGAGCTAGTATGACACCTGTGACACCCCACTGGCAAGTGGCACATGTGCAGAGTGAGGGTTGTATCCGCTGTTGTCAATGACAGGCGAGTGATCTGTGCTTGGGTGTGTCTGTCTAGTATGCTGATGGTGTGTCAGTGGAGTGGGACATGTGAATGCTTGGCACGTGCTGGCCTTCAGCCTGCTGTTGCATGTGCTGCACAGTGTGTGGCATGATCAGTGAGTGTGTCGCACCCCTCATGCCAACCTGTTGACTTTCAATGCCATGTAGTGCATTGGGGCTTGCACACAGGCCAATTTCTTATTGTGTATGATGTAATTCCTGTCTGCATCCTATGCCCTGTTCAACATTTCAATGAGGTTCAAATGTGTGTCTCTGGGACATGGAGCAGGTGTATTGATGTTGTGTCACTTTGTCATCCTGACAGGTAACTGCCTACGAGAAGGGGGTGATCTGGAAAAACATCGTCAGGGCCGTGAGATCTGAGGGGGAGCTTAGTCGCCAGCTGCCACAGGTCCACAAGAGGTGGCAGGACATCCGGTGCTGGACCCGGCGGATCGCCCGGGTCCAGCTGGGGCTCGACAGTCCTCGCCCCAACGGCGGCCGCCGACACCTGACCCCCCCACATGAAATATGTCCTGGCGGTGGTATTCCCTGAGCTCGATAGGCAGTTACAGGAGAGACTGCAGCAAGGAGGGGGTAGGTACATGGCTGTTTGTCGTGTTATGTGTCGCCAGCTTTTGGAAGTGCTCTGTAGCCTGGATACACTCCCAGAGTTAATATGTGCAGTGCATTTTCAGTTCCCCAATGTCACCTGGTGCTCTTTTTCATCCCTTCCCATCCTTGACATGTGTCCCCTGGTCTGTGTGTACTCACATTTGCACATGGTCATCTAGGGTGCCAGTAAATCTAAGTGCACATTGCTTTATGCATCATGTGGGAGGGTGGTCTGTGACTGATGATGATTCCCAACATAGGAGGGTGAGCTTTCAACTGAACACCCTTGCAGCATGCATGACCAATGTTGTGGCCTCAGACATGATGTGCATGAGTGGGAGATATGCATATTGCAATGACGGTTGAACATGGTACAGTCAGCTCAGAATCAGAAACAGCTTTATTCGATTTTAAAAACAAAACCATAAAAGCGCACATATATTACAATTCATTCCTGGCAAGAAAACAGCAGAATTTTTTAAAAACATCAAAATAATACCATTTAAAAATTGTCTAATTCATGGAGATCCTAAATCTTAAAACAGTTTTAAGGAACTTCGACACAGAGAAAATAATAAATTCATCATCTAACATTTGCAATCTGACCAGCGCCACTCTACATTGTCTCAGCCCTAACTTTTTTAGGACGGGTCGGAGAATACTTTTTCTGGGTTCTGAATAGTATTTACAGAAGAAAATACAATGAAGGGAAGATTGGGCAGAAACTTGATCACAAGGACAGGGAATGAGTTCCTTTGACCAGCAATTCTTCTCAGGGAAGGTAACTAATCTAAAAAAGATATCTGCCCTGAAGCGAGTCAGTAACATTCGGCAATTACAGCTAGGGACTAGGTTCAAATAAGGTTGAATGCCTTGATTTGTGATCAATAAATGATTGGCCATGACAGAGCTCTTGCATTTCTCTAACAGCCAGCGTTTCTCTGTTAAATAATGCAAGCAGATTTGCTTGAGCTTCTTTCTTGAGAGGCCCATCATACTGACCGGAGAGTCGAAAAATTCGGAATGACCCAGCTTCATGAAGAAGTTTCTTAAGTAATTAAGCCAACGAATTTTCGCAACTCCATCGAGACCTAGACAGTCCATGATTAAATCCCTGTTCAGGACTGTCTCATTTCCGGTCCAAACTTTATGCCACAACAAAATTGGCTCTAGTTTAATAAGGTCCGTTATGTAAGGTACACCCAACTCTTGATGAGAGACGTAGGAGGAGGTAGACCCAGGCACTGCCAATAGGTAACGTAAAAAGACATTCTGACAGGTCTGAATGCTTGGGGTATTCACTATCCCCCAAATTCCTGCGCCGTATAATGCGGTGGATACGCATTTAGACCTATAAATGTCAAGCAAGGCTGGTACTGGCCGGCCACCTACCCTATTAGAAAAATGTTGAACAGCCCCTATTGCTCGCGAAAATGCTAGTTTACGTGATTCACCTGCTGCTGTCCAAGATCCCTTTTTTCCAAAATTAATACCTAAATACGAAAAAGTATTTACAGTCTCGATTTTTGTGTTAGATAAGAATATATTACAATTAAGGTTTTTCTTTTTTGTGCAGCTCATGTTAAAAGTTTTGCTGATGTTAATCTTTAGGCCTCTACTACCCATAAACTCTGAAAAATTACTAAGTGTTTTCTGAAGGCCAATTTGGGTCCGGGCCATGATTACTGCATCATCTGCATATAAAAGAATGGGGATAAATGAGTTGCCAATTTTTGGGTAGTCCTGTTTATCTTCCAGGAGGTGAGACGCGCCTGAATTGATATATAAATTGAACAAAAAAGGGGCTAAAATACAGCCTTGTCTCACGCCCTTTCCAATAGGGAATTTGGAAGTACATTCCCCCTTGTCCCCAAAGCGTACCCTGGCACCTGCTTCCCGATATAATTCTCTGATAAATATTAAGAGGTTTGAGTCCACACCCATGTCCTGCATAGTTAGCCAAAGTTGATTGTGATTAATACAGTCGAAGGCCGAGCTTAGATCAACAAATGTAAGAAATAAGTTCTCATTTTTGGCCTCGACGTATTTGGCAACTAGGAGTGCTAGGTTCAAGCCTTGTTCTACGGTTCCCAAACCTTCCCTAAAACCATATTGATACTGAGAGAGGATACCTGTATCGTCGGCCCATAGTTGTAATTTATTAAGTATAACTCTCCCCGCAATCTTCATGAGAGAATCAAGTAAGGAGATCGGTCTATAACATTTAGGTGTATTACGATCGCCTTTCTTGAAAATAGGAACCACAATAGCTTCCTGCCAGGTCAGTGGAAATCCCACTTTAGTAAAGCTGTTAAGTACATTAGTTAAAAGTGGAGCCCATAGGTCATAATTAGCCTTAAAAATGTCCACGGGTATTCCATCCGGTCCCGGGGCCTTTCCCGCTGGGCTCTTGTTAATAGCTATCAGGAGTTCCTCTATAGAAAAATCAACATCCATTGGAAAGTGGCCTACATTCTGAGTTGCTAAATTTGGCCCGCTTTCTATCCCTGCCAAGAGGTCTTCTGTATATAGCTCCCGGAAATAGCTCACCCAGGTCTCCTCTGGAATAGCTATTTCAATGGAGGCTGTTGCGTCATTAGAGAAAAAAGGAGCATTCACCGCTTTCCAAAAAGCAATGTTATTTTTAGAATGACATGCTTCCTGTAGATTAGACCAAGCTTCCTGTTTGATTTGTTTCTTCCTTTTTTTGACTGCCTGTTGGTAGGCGTTTCTAGCAGATCTGACTTCGACCATTTCCCTAGGTTCTCTTTTTAGTTGGGCCATTAAATAAGCATGAGTCTTGCTACACTCTCTGTCGAACCATCTCCTAATTTTTTTCATCCCAGGTTGCAAAGGTTTCGTAAGTGACTTTCTAATTTCCTCTGATATCTTAAGAAAAGCATCACTGACTTTGAGAGGTTCGACATTCTCTGTGAGGCAGGTATTAAATTCCACTTCCTTGGAGCAAATTAAATTATCAAGGAAGGCCACTGGTTCTACTTTGTCCCATTTTAGGGTATAGCCATTCTTCTTGGCAAGTTCCAGTCTAAAATCATACAGATTTTGGACCGTAGAAGCAGTATTGTTTTTTCCCCTTGGTATAGCAAGGGACATACTAAGTGGTAAGTGGTCGCTCATTGCAATCTCGCGAGTTTCAAACGCAAGGATGCAATGGAGATATCGTTTAGATATAAGCATAAAGTCAATGGTTGATTTACAGCCCCGTCCAATAAATGTAGGATTAAACGGGACTGAAGGAGAACATAGTTCGTTAACGAAACCCAGACCCAGTGAGAAGAGTATGTCATTTAGGTGGTTTCCCAGAGTTGTATGGGAGAAATGTGTCGGAGAAACATCGTCCATCTCGCCCAGGCCACATATGTCTTGATCACTAAATGGACAAAGGGTATGATTAAAGTCACCAGTCCAGATCACACAGATGTCAGATGGTTCTTTTTCGTCTAATTTGTTAAGGGTCACATTTAGTTCTTTAAAGATCGAGGCCCATAATTCTTTCTGAATGTTGTTATAAAAGTTAACCAAGTTTATGTGTTGGTTGCCCCCCCATGTTATATGCAGAATGTGATAAAAAGCAGATTCAGAAAAGAAAGAAATTTTAATTTCTTTTAAACAGTTAGAGACATAAGTACATAAACCCCCTTTATTTCTCCCTCTTAAGGTGTGTACTGCCGGCGTATGATAGGTGCGATAACCATTCATATGGATGGGATCGACCGACCAGCATTCCTGGAGGCAGATGATCGAAAATTGTTTTAAAAAAGAAATACAGTTTGGATCACCTAGCCTAGAAGACAACCCTGCCACATTCCAGGAAAGGAGTGTAAGGGCATAGCCAGTATCGCCTTCTGACGGCATAGGTGCGGCAGAAGTTGTACAGGGAACCACACTTGAGGGGATTCCACTACTTAACAATGTAAGGTGGTCAATAATCCCTTCACCCTCGGTATTAATAAGAATGGTTTCAAGATTCTCCACTGAGGAAGTTGACAATTGTGCGGGCCGTAAATTGGGCGATAAAGTTGGCACGTCACCGGCTATGTTTACCTCTACGAGTTCGGGTACATGAAAGTTATGAGGTAGTCAATCGACCATGTCTAAGCAACTATACCTATTTGACCTTGGGAAAGTCTCCAACCAGCCTTGGTCAATTAAGGCCAGCCTGCCTCTTTCGTGGTTAATATTTGTGTTGCCCCTCCCTACCTGCTCCCAGATACTGTTATTTACTTGGTGGGGATAAAAATAATCAAGGGGTAGTGGGGTGAGGTTTGAGTTAGATCGAGAGGGTTTTGCCTGCTGGATGTATTTTGCAGCCTGCATATGCTTAAAGTTGACAACTATGCAGTCCCCCGGTATATCTTTGCTCCTTCTACCCAGCCAACTGACTCTCCGAACAAACAGAATTTTGGTGTGAATATAGGGAGGGAGTGGTCGGTTAGTATTGAGCCAATGCGTTGTTTTGTTCTACAGCTCAAGATATGTCTCAGGGGATTTTCCTTCCAAACCAGGTACCCCCGTCAAAATGATGACATAAGGTGAGGATTCTGGTGGAAGGTCTAAAATGGGTAACTTAAGGGCATCGCTGTGAATCGCATCGGATCTGTTTTCTATCATGTCTGTATCCTGTGCAATAACATTTTTTACTTTTATGTTGGCATCAATTGGTTTCTGCGGGGGTTTTTCTCTTACGTGTAGATTTTTGGGACCACTAGTACTTGAAGAGTTTTCGGCACAAACTGTGTCTACACAGTTATCCCGAGGTAATCCCGGGGCCGATTGAAAGAGGGCAAGGACAAAGAGGAGAGACCTCTCTCTCCAGGAACACATGCAGAGTTGACACTGGGAGAATGAAGGTGTTCACGAAGCTCATTAATCAAAGTTGTCTTCAGTGATTGATTAAATTCAAGATTAGTGGAGACAGTCTGTTCTAAATTATTAAGACGCTCCTCAATTTTGATGAGTCTGGCCAGAATCGGACGGGTTATATTTTCAAAAACTTCCGTAATTTTAGAATAAAAACCGTCATTCATTTGCCTGGTTGGATCTAAATTGACTTCGATCAAAGAATCGTCAGCAGCACCCGGAGTGTTATTAGGTGCAGGCTTCGTGCTATTAAGTTTGGTCGGTCTAGATTGGCTCCCCTTTTTTGCTCGCGGGGCAGCTTTATGTTTAGGTTTGGTTCCTGCATTTGGGACAGAGGGAGGGGGAAGGGAAATAGACTCAGAGGTTGCGTGTATTTGGGCACGAGTAGATACGCCTTCTGGTTGGTTAGTAGCAGCATCAGTTGAGGTAGTTAAAGGCCCAGTAGTGCTTCTAACATCTTTACCCCTCTTTCTTTCCAAAGTCATGACCCTCCTGCTATCAGGACTTTCGGCCTCGCTAAACAGACAATCAGTTGTAGTAGATTTTGGAATGTTTCTCCCAGGTGTAACAGATAGAGCTATCTTCCCTAGTGATGAGCGTTTGGTGGTAAGAGGATCTAAAGAGAGACGACGCTCAGTGAGATCTATTTCTCGCTCTAATAGGTTAGCAGCTCTTACAATAAAATTATCCAGCGTCCCTGCCATAGTTAAACCGGCGACAGTACTTTTGACCCTGGACATTCCTACTACCTATATCAAACACAATTACCTCAGTAAATTTTGGTATCAAAGAAAACCAAAAGGGGGGTGGTCCAGCCCAGTG
Source organism: Triturus cristatus (assembly GCF_964204655.1). Lineage (NCBI taxonomy): Eukaryota > Metazoa > Chordata > Amphibia > Caudata > Salamandridae > Triturus > Triturus cristatus. Next base: position 759,928,197 of record NC_140586.1, on the reverse strand, counting down.
TCTCCAGTCTCGAACGGCCTCAAACGGCCCGCTCTTTGCCCGGTCTTAGCCCCGTGCTGAGACCCGCGCGCGTCCCGCTGGCGCGTGTAGGCAAAGAAGTGTTTATAAGATGAAGGCAAACGGTGTTGGGGGAGGAGTCGGGAAGAGGACCAGGTGCGGCTGTTCGGCGTCACGAGCAGCACCCTGGTCCTCGCAGTCCCGAGTACGCCGGGCGCTCACAACAGTACGAGCATCCAGCAACGTCCCCTCACCGGACTAAGGCACAACGCAGCAGACCGTGCAACATGGAGTCAAGACGCAACCAATGCTCCAAGTGTCAAACAACAGAGTCCCGGTCCCTCGAGCAGCTCAATGGACACACTAAACTGCTCACACAGATGGTGTCGTTCATGGAGGGCATGTCAGCAACGATGTCTGACCAACGCAGGTTTCTGCGGTCCATGGACTCTTCCCTGACGGCAGCAGTTACTCTCCTGCAGCGCTCCGTCCCCCCCTACCACGGACCCATCCACACTGCCCTCTCCCATGCCTGCCCAACGCGCACCCAGACAGTCACGGGCACGCACCCCACCACACATCCAGCACACCCCCAAGTAAGGCACAGCGCACACCTCCTGGCATGCACACTCAGGGGGATGTAGGCACACCCACAGGGTCTGGGGGCAGACGACATACACGCAGCCACAGTCGCAGCCCGCAGTCCTCACAACCCTGTTCCTCCAAAACCACTCCCCTTAGCTCCCCTGCCAAACTCTCACCCAAGGAGACCTATATGGTTGAGCTGGGCCTCGCCCCCACTGAGCCACCACTCCACAAGTGGGCAAGGAAGTCCCCGGGCACGGGAGGTGAGTCCCCCACCATGTCCACCCCCTCCCCCAAGAGCGCTGCACCCCATCCGTCGCCCACCACACCCTCCGTTGGCCCTGGGGTATCTTCAGGTGCAGGGGTTCGGATGGAAGCCCTAGCAGCAGTGTGCAGCGCCGTACTCACCTCCACCTTTGGCACTGCCCCACCCCCTGTGGTGGAGATGCCCACCCCTGCACCCACCACACCTACCCATCCCCCTCATGTCCCTGCGGTGCCTGGTCCTGCCACAGATGATGCCCCTCCCCCGGTCGACAAACCTTGAGGTTCCTTTGTGCAGGCAAGTTAGGGGTGGACGCGGTCTCCTACGTCCACCCATGGACTTGAGAAATGGACTGGCCATTGGCCTTTGTACATAGTCTCTTTTAAATTTATTTATTTTTGGTGCTGAATAAAGCCTTTTCTTTTACTTTCAACAATATTGCATTTCAGGTACTTGATGTTGGTGCTGAGGCTCCTGGAGTTGGTGTTCTGGTAATGTGTTAGGGTTCTGAGAACTGTTTTTGTATGATGGTCATGAGGTGGACCATGGTATCTGTGTGCCATCACAATGTCTCTGCAAAGAATCATTGGTAGTGTGTGTTCATTTAGTTTGGAGACATTGTCCCAAGGAGTGTTCCTTCCTCTGTGGCACCTGACATCTTCCCTGCAAACAGTTGCACAATTGTTGTGCTGACCTGTGTCCACATTTCCTTTGTTGGTGACGGATACCTTCAACAATGGCCATGCCTGCTCACCGATGTCTCCTGCTGAATCGTCTGTGCCATCCTTGCTAGTCACTGTACTTGTGTTTTGGGTATGTAGAAATGCCTTCAGGGACAAATTGGCCCTTTTCAGCACTATGCATGTGTGTAATCACGACCTACCACACAAATGGTACTTGTTATGCAGGGTATTTGGGCACCTGACTCACAATTGTGGGCATTGTATCTGGTGGAATTGAACCCTATTCCTTCCATGAGAGACAACATCTTAGTGGCTGGACTAGCACCTGAACATTCCTATCAGTCCTGGGATGTGCGTGAAAGTGTGTGTTCCCTTTGGCTACCTTAGTTTTGTATGCAGTTGTCAGGAAGCAGACTCATGTGGTGTCAGCGGTGCACCATATGTGGCAAAAACCAAAGAGACAGCGGATTCTTGTGAAGCCGCAAGTGGTGAACCTATATCGAGACTTATAATGTTCTATGTGCAGTTGGACCTTTCAAGATGGCCGCGGCTCTTGCCGTCATTTGCTGTACGTCTTTGACTTGACGGTTGGGCGCGCGGCAAACTGCGCACTTCAATCGAGATATCCTGAGAGAAGCTAGTGTTTTCTGAGTGCTCCAGAATCCTGAGGAGAACTGTTCTAGAACTTGAGAGAGATATTTTCGGAATAATCCACAGAACCGAATCAACCGCTAGTAGCTGAATAATCAAGTTAGCGGTTTTTGGTTACCCAAGTTTCAGTCAAGAAAGTTACTGAGAATTCTTCTGGCTGGAATCTTCGTTTGTTCATCTGAGAAGGAAGCTGTTACCCGGAGTGGCTGAGTATCAGATTTCCCTGTGAACTAAAAGAAACCAAGACTGAGCCAACGACTAAAGTCAGTGAGTGCGCGTCTGCGCCCAACCTCCAATTCCCTCTCCTCCCCTTGGCGACCTTTCCTTTTCCTTTCCTCCCTATTTTACCTTTCCCTGTACCTTTTTGCGCGCATCTTTTGTTAAAGAAGTTGTTGAACCGATCCAGACTTTCTTCACTACAGAACCTGCAAGATAGGAGAGTATTCGTTAATTCATTATTTATGTACATATCAAATTCTTTGTCAGAAGATGGAACTTATTTCTTAAACCTGCAAATGTGCAAGTCAGTATAACTAAAAGATTACAAGAATATCTACATAGAAGAGTAGCAAGCCTATAGGAGTAAAAGGTAGGAGCAGAGGAATCTAAAAGTCATTAGGAAGATTAGGAGAGTAGGATGTTCTTGTAATTCCCTCTTCACCTCTGTGCATTAGGTGTACCTCGTTAAGACGTGCCAGTGAAGAACCATACACTACAGAAGACTCAGCAGAGAAGGCAGAATCACCACCTAGAGGTTATACACCATCCTGAGGCAGTCTCTTCTCTTCTCTTCCACTTCCCCTTTCCCCCGTGCTAGTGCCGTTACCCTTGCTTGGTGGCTGCACTGATGCAGGGGCATTGGGAGTAATCGTCACTTCTGCTTCTGTGGAACTTGAGGTACCTTCTGACAGATTGAAGTGCCCACGAAGTAATTTCCACCCAAGCGGAATGGCGGAAGGCTTTAGTTTAAAATCCTTAGGGGAGATGTTGGAGGCCATTCAAAGGGATTTAGGAGCGGTAAGGGAGGAAACGGTTTTGCTAACTCGAAGAGTAGATGGGTTAGCATCGGGAGCCACTCCGTTAGCTCAGACCTCTTCCCCCAATTTGTCTTCTGAGTCCAACCCCAGGACTGTAGCACAAGTGGTCCATTCTGTTTCCCCACTAATTCCATTAGCTTCTCCTGAAAGGTATTCTGGGGATGCACAGAGAGCGCAATTATTCTTGACACAATGTTCCCTCCATTTCATGTGTCGACCAGCGTTATTCCCTGACGCACAATCCAAGGTTGCGTTTATTCTCTCTTATCTGAGTGGGGATGCGGCTAACTGGGCAATGCCATTGGTGTCCAAAGATTCCCCATTTTTGTATGACCTGGAGCGTTTTAAGGCCGAATTTTTGAGGATTTTTGACAGAAGAAAGATCTCTCAAGTCACGGAAAATGAACTTTTAGAACTTCGTCAAGGAAGTAAGGATTTAGTAACTTATTTAACCCAGTTTAATAAGTTGATTGTGGAGACGGAGTGGCCAGAAGAGAAAAGAGCGGCTCTCTTCTATAGAGGATTGCGAGAAGAAATCAAAGACACATTAGCTCAAATTCCTAACCGTCCTACAGAATTATCAGCTTTAGTGGATCTGGCTTTAGAAATCGATTTTCGTTGGACAGAACGGAAAGGTGAAAGAAGAAAAGAATTTCGTTTCCAACCTCCTAGATTTGATCGAAGTCGACAAGAGATCAATAAGACGCCTTCTTCGGATGTGGAACCAATGCAAATTGGGATGGTGAGAGGCCCTCTGAGTAAAGAAGAGAAGGAACAACGAAGACAGAAAAGACTGTGTATGTATTGTGGAAATTCAGGACACTTTGTAAAAGAGTGTCCGAAAAGGCCTAAAACTTTGGTGAAGGGAAACGAGCAACACCACCAGTAGAGGGGAGCACACTGGTGGTGTCAGAAGAAAAGATGGCTCCGAATTCCCATTATGTGATGAACACTTTACAAACCATGACACCTCATTTGATTTTGCATATGACTATTCAGTTTCGGGAGCAAGAAATTTCTGGGGTGGCCATTATGCTCGACTCTGGAGCCACCGGAAACTTCTGCGACATAAAATATGCACAAAGAATGGGAATAAAAGGCATCAGTAAAGAAAGAAGTGAATTGGTTCGGGCAGTAGATGGAACTAATCTCTCCTCAGGACCCATCTCTCAGCACACTGAACCTTTGAAGTTGATTCAAGCAGATGGCCATAGTGAAACCATTCAATTTAATCTCATTGATGCACCTCAATTCCAGATGATTTTGGGGCTTCCATGGCTTACTATCCATAATCCTACTATAGACTGGGAAAACCGAACAGTATTCATGAATTCCCAATATTGTCTAGAACATGGTTACCATGATTCTGAGGGAGATACCGAACCCTCTCAAGCAACCTTGTTATCTGGCGGAGGAGAATCAATTTGTGTCATCAGTACTACAGAAATTCCCCCAGAGTACCAAGAGTTTAAAGAAGTCTTTTGTGAAAAAGATGCAGAAAAGTTACCTCCACATCGTCCATATGATTGTACCATCGAATTGGAACCGGGAGCGGTTCTGCCTTGTTCAAGGATCTACGCCCTAACTGAAGGTGAAAATCGCTATCTCAAGGAGTATTTAGATCGATATTTGGCTAATGGTTTTATTAGGCCTTCACAGTCCCCAGTATCCTCTCCTTTATTCTTCATCCCCAAGAAGGAAGGATCTCTTAGGACTTGCATCGATTATCGTGCCCTCAACCGAGTGACCATCAAGAATCGATACCCGTTACCCTTGATTTCCGTCCTTCTTGATCAAGTAAAGGAAGCTCAAATTTTCACGAAATTAGATTTAAGAGGGGCATACCATCTTATTCGTGTCAAAGAAGGCCATGAGTGGAAAACGGCATTTCGAACTAAATATGGGCTCTTTGAATATCAAGTTATGCCGTTTGGCCTTTGTAATGCACCAGCCGCTTTTCAACATTTTATTAATGATATCATGGGAGATTTGATTGACAAGATTGCAATTGTATATTTGGATGATATTTTGATTTTCTCCAAGATTCCACAAGAACATGCTACCCATGTAAGGAAGGTTTTGGAAAGGCTGCGTTTGCATCAATTGTATGTGAAACTAGAAAAATGTGCTTTCAGTGTGCAAACAGTGGAGTTTCTCGGATTTGTCCTTTCCTCAGCAGGAGTGACCATGGATCCAAAGAAGATTCACTCAGTTATAAATTGGCCCTCTCCAGGAAACGTTAAGGAGATACAGCGATTCTTAGGATTTGCTAATTTTTATCGTCGCTTCATTCAAGGATTCTCACAGAGAATCATTCCTATCACCAAACTTTTGAAGAAAGGCCAGAAATTTCATTGGACTGAAGAGGCTGAGATGGCTTTTGAGTTTCTCAAGAAGAGCTTTACTACTGCTCCCATTTTGCTACATGCAGATCCGGCAGAACCCTTCTTTGTGGAAGCGGATGCTTCAGATTTAGCCATTGGTGGGGTGCTGTCTCAGCGTCACAAGACAACGGGACAGCTTCATCCAGTGGCTTTTCGTTCTAGAAAACTTACGCCTGCTGAAGTCAATTATACAATTGCTGAGAAGGAATTGTTGGCGGTGAAAGATGCGTTTGAAGAGTGGCGACACTATTTGCTGGGAGCTCGTCATACAGTTACAGTTTATTCTGATCACAAGAATTTACAATTTCTGAAATCTGCTAGAACTTTGACCCCTCGTCTCTTAAGATGGTCTCTCTATTTTGCAGACTTTGATTTTGTGATTACCTACCGCCCAGGAAATAAGAACGGAAAGGCAGATGCATTGTCCCGAATTCAGACAGAAGTTCAAGAGCCTCCAATGACTCAAAAGACTATCATCCCAGAAACCAAGATCATTTGTACGCTTGATTTGGTTGATTTCAAAGAAGAAGTAAAGAAAAGGTTGTCTCCAGAAGAGATACAGACTTGGGTTCAACAGGATTCTGTACGAGAAATCTTCGAACAGTTACCCTACGTTCAAGGTGCCCTGTATTTACCCACTGCAGAACTTCAGCACAAAGCAATGCAAGCATGCCATGATCAACCTTTGGCTGGGCATAAAGGTATTCAAAAGACTCTCGAGCTCATTCAACGATATTTTTGGTGGCCAGAGATTCGGTCCAGTGTCATACAATATGTGGGAACGTGTCCTACCTGTGCCCAAGGAAAGGCCATGAGACAAGCCCCATCAGGCCTTTTGCATCCCTTGCCCACCCCCTCCCAACCTTGGCACACAGTCACCATGGATCTCATAGTGGATCTGCCTCCGAGTCATGGGTATAACACTGTGTTAGTGTTTGTTGACACCTTCACTAAGATGAGCCATTTCATACCTTTAAAAGGGGTTCCTACTGCGAGGGAGTTAGCCAAACTATTCAGTGAGCACATTGTTAAGATTCATGGAGTCCCAAAAATCCTGATTTCAGATAGAGGGTCTCAGTTTGTATCCCATTTTTGGAGAGCCTTCATGCAAGGGTTGGGAGTAGAGACCAGATTTTCCACCAGTTATCATCCTGAAACAGACGGGCAGACCGAAAGAGTCAACCAAGAGTTGGAACAATATCTGAGAATGTTCCTTCTGGATCAGGAGGGTGAATGGTCTGATTTTTTATGGATGGCAGAGTTTGCATGTAATAATGCAAAAAATGTGTCTACTGGGTTTTCTCCTTTCTTCCTCAATTATGGTAGACATCCAAACCCTTTCATGGGACAGGGAGATATGGGGGTTCCAGCAGTCAGAGACCTCATGCAAGATCTTGTTAACACTCGCAGATCGGCAGAATCCAATTTAGTCAAGGCTAAAGCGAATTATAAGAAACAGGCAGACAAACATAGAAAAAGGGCTCCAGATTACAGGGTGGGTGATTTGGTGTGGTTATCTACACGTAATCTCCATCTCAAGGGTAATCGGAAATTTCAGCCACGTTTTGTGGGACCTTACCTAATTGAAAAAGTACTAAGCCCTGTAGCGGTAAAACTAAAATTGCCCTCAAATACAGGTATTCATCCAGTTTTCCATGTCTCTCTGATTAAAAGATGTACTCCAAACACGAGAATAGTGAAGCCTCCAGCGCCCCTAGTGATTAATGGACATCCTGAATATGAGGTCAAAGATATATTAGATTCCAAAAGAACTAGAGTTGGGCTTTACTACTTAGTAGACTGGAAAGGTTATGGACCAGAAGATCGCTCCTGGGAGTTAGCTAAGAACATTCATGCTCCTCGACTCTTAAAAAGATTTCATATTCGATACCCCTTCAAACCTGGGCCGATGAATCGGCCTTTGAGAGGGGGTACTGTCAGGAAGCAGACTCATGTGGTGTCAGCGGTGCACCATATGTGGCAAAAACCAAAGAGACAGCGGATTCTTGTGAAGCCGCAAGTGGTGAACCTATATCGAGACTTATAATGTTCTATGTGCAGTTGGACCTTTCAAGATGGCCGCGGCTCTTGCCGTCATTTGCTGTACGTCTTTGACTTGACGGTTGGGCGCGCGGCAAACTGCGCACTTCAATCGAGATATCCTGAGAGAAGCTAGTGTTTTCTGAGTGCTCCAGAATCCTGAGGAGAACTGTTCTAGAACTTGAGAGAGATATTTTCGGAATAATCCACAGAACCGAATCAACCGCTAGTAGCCGAATAATCAAGTTAGCGGTTTTTGGTTACCCAAGTTTCAGTCAAGAAAGTTACTGAGAATTCTTCTGGCTGGAATCTTCGTTTGTTCATCTGAGAAGGAAGCTGTTACCCGGAGTGGCTGAGTATCAGATTTCCCTGTGAACTAAAAGAAACCAAGACTGAGCCAACGACTAAAGTCAGTGAGTGCGCGTCTGCGCCCAACCTCCAATTTCCTCTCCTCCCCTTGGCGACCTTTCCTTTTCCTTTCCTCCCTATTTTACCTTTCCCTGTACCTTTTTGCGCGCATCTTTTGTTAAAGAAGTTGTTGAACCGATCCAGACTTTCTTCACTACAGAACCTGCAAGATAGGAGAGTATTCGTTAATTCATTATTTATGTACATATCAAATTCTTTGTCAGAAGATGGAACTTATTTCTTAAACCTGCAAATGTGCAAGTCAGTATAACTAAAAGATTACAAGAATATCTACATAGAAGAGTAGCAAGCCTATAGGAGTAAAAGGTAGGAGCAGAGGAATCTAAAAGTCATTAGGAAGATTAGGAGAGTAGGATGTTCTTGTAATTCCCTCTTCACCTCTGTGCATTAGGTGTACCTCGTTAAGACGTGCCAGTGAAGAACCATACACTACAGAAGACTCAGCAGAGAAGGCAGAATCACCACCTAGAGGTTATACACCATCCTGAGGCAGTCTCTTCTCTTCTCTTCCACTTCCCCTTTCCCCCGTGCTAGTGCCGTTACCCTTGCTTGGTGGCTGCACTGATGCAGGGGCATTGGGAGTAATCGTCACTTCTGCTTCTGTGGAACTTGAGGTACCTTCTGACAGCAGTTACATGACTATACAGTCTGTTGACATGAAATCAGGGTGTGTATTGTGCTGCATCCGCCATGGGTGGGTATGCATGTGTTATATATCCTCACACCCACATGTGGTGTGTCATGTAGTGTGTGAAAGACATCCATCGTCCTGGGAGTGGGACACTGCTTTCAGTGATGTGTTGTAATAGCACTAAAATCATAGTCCAAAGTTAGGGATGCGTCCATACCACCATGTAGGTGTGGTCATCTGATGATGATGTACACCCTCCCATATCTCTGTCCACTGCTGGGAGTCCTCTGCACCCACCCCTCATATGTCTGGGCACTGCTGGTAGTCATATGCACCCACCCCTCATATCTCTGACCACTGCTGGGAGTCCTCTGCACCCACCCCTCATATCTCTGACCACTGCTGGGAGTCATATGCACCCACCCCTCATATGTCTGGACACTTCTGGTAGTCATATGCACCCCCCCTCATATCTCTGACCATTGCTGGGAGTCCTCTGCACCCACCCCTCATATCTCTGACCACTGCTGGGAGTCATATGCACCCACCCCTCATATGTCTGGACACTGCTGGGAGTCCTCTGCACCCACCCCTCATATCTCTGACCACTGCTGGGAGTCCTCTGCACCCACCACTCATATGTCTGGACACTGCTGGTAGTCATATGCACCCACCCCTCAAATCTCTGACCACTGCTGGGAGTCCTCTTCACCCACCCCTCATATCTCTGACCACTATTGGTAGTCATATGCACCCACCCCTCATATGTCTGGACACTGCTGGTAGTCATATGCACCCACCCCTCATATCTATGACCACTGCTGGGAGTCCTCTGCACCCACCCCTCATATCTCTGTCCACTGCTGGGAGTCATATGCACCCACCCCTCATATCTCTGACCACTGCTGGGACTCATATGCACCCACCCCTCATATGTCTGGACACTGCTGGGAGTCAAATGCACCCACCCCTCATGTTGCAGGCCACTGCTGGTAGTCATATGCACCCACCCCTCATATCTCTGACCACTGCTGGGAGTCCTCTGCACCCACCCCTCATATCTCTGACTACTGCTGGGAGTCATATGCACCTACCCACGCACCCCCTTGGAGCAGTACACTGCTGGCCTGGACCTACACACACACCTATATGAAGGTAACATGCTGGGCCAGTCCTCTAAGCCCACATTCCTGGCGTGTGTACGCCTCGTATCCCAAATGTACTGGTGCCGTAACGGGGTACGTGTGACATGCACCGTACCCATGCATTCATTGCGTGTGTACGGTCCGTATCACGGTTCTACTGTGCCGTAGGGGTACGTGTGGTACGCACCGTACCCACGCATTCATTGCATGTGTACGGTCCGTATCACTGTTCTAATGGTGCCGTAGGGGTACGTGTGGTATGCACCGTACCCATGCATTCATTGCGTGTGTACGGTCCGTATCACAGTTCTACTGTGCCGTAGGGGTACGTGTGACACGCACTGTACCCACGCATTCATTGCATGTGTACGGTCCGTATCACAGTTCTACTGTGCCATAGGGGTACGTGTGGTACGCACCGTACCCACGCATTCATTGCGTGTGTACGGTCCATATCACTGTTCCAATAGTGCCGTAGGGGTACGTGTGACACGCACCGTACCCATGCATTCATTCTGTGTGTACGGTCCGTATCACTGTTGTAATGGTGCCGTAGGGGTACGTGTGACACGCACCGTACACGTCCACTTCCATTGTTGCGGTACGCAGGTATTGCTGGCCACGCCCCCCCAAGTGACCAGACCGTGGTGGTAATGTATGGCCTCCATATTATAGGTTTGGATTTGAGTATGGGGTTTGTTTCCTGCCCCTCACCCCCCCTGACCCCTGGGTGTTGTTCTCACCTTCTGCGGCGTGTGCGTGGGGTGCGGTGCACTAGGTCGTAGGCCAAGAGGACCGGAATGACACGTACAACAGGGTTCATGGCGTGTACGTCGCGTACCAGGGCTCCGTTGCGTAGCGGTTCGCGTCGGACTCTGCTTTTCCTGCTGTGTTTGACTCCCATAAAAAAAGACCCGTACGGAGTGACGTAGGGACGAATCGTACTTGCTGGGCCGGAAACCGCTGCCTGAATACGTCCGGACGTCGCGTACAAGCTGTTCCGGATCAGAATCGTAGTTTTTTTTTACCCGTACATGCTTTTTTACTAAACATACGAAAATAGGCTTTCTGTACGAATCGTACTTCCTAGGTTGTACGGAAAGTTTACAGGGTATGAGTCGTACAGGGTAAACGCTCCGTACAACGATTCGTACAGCATTTTTACAGGATCTGAATCGGCTCCTGAATTGTTGTTGTTTTGGTATCATGTTAAAGAGAAAAATATTCTCAGTTGATACAAATTGGTGTTGGACTTTTATTGTGTTTTGTGTCTTACTTATTTACTGTTTTGGTGAATTTAAATGCTTTACACACCTGTCTCCTAAGTTAAGCCTGACTCTAAATTGACCTAGTGCAAAAATAGCTTTTGATTTTTAATTTGGACTAGTATTAATTATTTCTTTTTTCAAAGTTTTTAAAAATTGTTCTAACCTCAATTTTTGCAGCAGTGTTTGTGTGTGACCCAAAACGTAAGGATACCATGAAGTGTGATCTGGCTAGCCTCCCCACACTCACTGTAGTAGAGTTTAGGGAGTTGATGAGGGCTAGGTAATTACCAGCTTCCACCAATACTAGGTAGGCAGAGCTGGTGAAGTCCTTTACAGCATGGGCAGAGGCCCAGCTAGTAGAGACATTCTCTGTGACAGAGGAGGGTAAAGAGGTAGATGGGGGGGGGGGGGTTTGACCACTCCAGTCTTCATGATGAGGAGGAATGCCTGTCCACTTACACAGTAATCAAAGCCCTGCCTAAAGCTAGTGGGAGGAGAGGATCCACCCCAGGAGGAGTAGAGCTGCCCCTCAGGAAAAGAGAGATTGAGGCCCAGTTAGTCTACATAGCTTTAAAGGCAGAGAAGTTGGCCCTGGCCAAAAATGATGAGCTTTTTATAATGGGGTTCACTCCTGTGGGAGTTGATTACAGAAGCTGGGAGGGATAGGCTCTTGACCCTAGAGGAGGAAAGCTGAGTCCTACTCCCACATGAAGCAATGGCTTGTTAGATTTGGTCTCACCCCTGAGCAGTAGAGAATGAAATGTAGGGACACCCAGAAAGCCAGCACCCAATCTTGGGTTGACTTTGTAGACATCTCAGTAAAGACACTAGAGGGCAAGATAAAAGGCAACCAGGTAAGTACCTATGAGGGGCTCTACAATTTTTTCATGAAGGAGCACATATTGAGTAATTTTCCCTCAGAGAAATTACACCAGTATCTAGTTGACTCTAAACAGTCCCAAGAAACTGCGTGGAAGTTGCTGCCCCGGCAGCCTTACCCCCAAGTATGGAGAAGCAGAGGCGTAAAATCAACGGTATTGAGGTTGCAGCTCTGAGAAATATAGGAGCCAGTGTGACCATGGTTGTGGACAGGCTTTATTCTCCAGAGAATATCCCACCTGTGTATTCCACCAGGTAACCTATGCAGACAGCAGAGCCAAGCTCCATCCCATGGCACTGATGAGCTTGGAATAGGGAGGTGTAACTGGCAGTTGTGTCTCCTGCCCTTCCAGTAGAGTGTCTACTGCAAAACAATCTTGAAGCTTCTGACTGGTCAGGGGTGGGAAGGAAGGTCCACGCACAGATGCTGGACCTCTATGAGTGGGTAAGTGCCGTGACTATGTCACAGACTGCACATTAGGGGAGTGCTGGGCACTTGGACCCTGGAACAATGGGCCAAGCCTCCAAGAGCAAGAAAAAAGGCACACGGTTTAATAAGTCAGTCCAAACAGCTCAAGAGTACCCTGAAAGGGTGGATCTGGCCTCTGAGGTAGAGACTCCACCCCTTCAAGATCTGTCTGACTTGGCAGAATTACAAGGTGCTGGTTGAAACACAGACTGCTTTCAGGCAAGAGCAGGCTGGCGTGACTGGATTCCACAGGGTCTACTGGCAGGATAGAGTTCTTGATACTGAGGCAAGGGACCCCAAATCAGGCCAACCAGGAAAGTGGTGGTCCCCCAGAAGTATAGCGAATTTCTTCTCACCTTGGACCATGACATCCCCTTGGCAGGACATTTGGGTCAGACCAAGACCTGAAACAGGCTGATAAATCATTTTTATTGGCCCAACATGTCTGCCAACATAAAGGAGTTCTGTAGCTCCTGGGCCACCTGTCAGATCAGTGGCAAAACAGGGAGCAACTGCTAGTGGTTGGGAATCCCTTTGAGAGGATGAGGCTTGATATTGTTGGTCTGCTAAACTCACCAAATGCCTCAGGGAATAGAAGTCTTTTGGTGATAGTGAACCATGCGACCAGATACCCACAGGCAATACCCATCAGAACAGTCCCTGCTCCCTCAGTGACCAATGGTGTCTTTTCCAGAGTGTATTTTCCAAAGGAGATGTTTTCAGATAGGGGGACGAACTTTATGTCTGCTTATCTTAAGGTGATGTGGGATGAATATGGTGTTACCTACAAGTTCACTACTCCTTATCATCTCCAAACCAATGGTATGGTAAAGAAGTGCAATAGGACCCTGAAGGGCATGATCATGGGCTTGTCTGACAAGCTCAGGAGAAGATGGAATTTTCTTCTCCCATGCTTGTTGTCTGCTTACAGGGCGGTGCCACAGAAAGGGGGCGGGGCCTTACATTTGGAAGCATATTTAGCTTTCCGGACACAAGACTAATTAGTCTACCTCTCCAGGAGAAGAATTTATAGAAACCCCTTCCGGGTTGGAATTATCACCGGAACTAAGACTACTTGAAACTGACCTCAGCCCTGAAGAAGTCGCGGGGTAATCCCCTTTAACAGCGATGAAACACGTGTTGGCTAAGAGGGCTGAAAATATAAAGACAAGCAACATTGTGATATTTTATGTAACTTTATGTATTTACTTTTGAACGTGTGCAGAGGATTTGTATATATATAGCATATGTGGTCTGCTGGCCACACACGTGGGGATCTGGGGATTTTCCCTACTTTATGCACCATGCCAGATTACCTGCCATAACTAGTTTGTACTTGTGATAGACCTTAGAGCGCCATTTTGCCTATTGCTGACCACTGACTGTATAACTGACTATCAAGGCAAACAAATACCAAATAATGCTGAGTTCAGTGGTGTACATGGGCCAACTTGGTGGAGGCCATGTACAACCTCTCCAGCTCAAGATCCAGACCATCCTGGATTGGAAGGCTCCTAAAAACCCAGCACAGGTTAGGGCCTTTCTTGGCATGACTAAGTATTATAGGAGGTTTGTCAAGAACTGTAGGACCATTGTGGCTCCCCTGACACAACTCACCTCTAACAAACAGCCCAAAAAGGTCATTTGGACCCCAGAGTATCAGAAGGCCTTTGATGCTCTGAAGGATGATATGTGTACAGCACCCGTCTTACTGGCCCTTGACTACACACAGGAGATTGTGGGTCAGACAAATGCTTCATAACAAGGGATTGGGGCAGTGTTGGCCCAAGTAAACTAAGAGGGCCAGGCAAAGCCAGTTGCCTTCATTAGCAGGGACTATTTCCCAGAGAACAAAGATGTAGTGCCATTGCTGTGGTCCCTGACTATACCTGTTTGGTACTCACTTCTGTGTTCAAACTGACCACAGGCCTCTCAGATGGCTCATGCAGAAGAGGGGGAGAATCCAAAACTATTGAGGTGATCCATTTCCCTACCGGGGATGGACTTTACAGTGGAACACAGACCTGGAACTGCCCATGCCAATTGTCGAGCTCGTGCCTGATACCAGCGAAATTCCACGGGAGCGAAGATGAAGTTCCCCAACACTTCCAGAAAACAACACCTGGAGTGCAACTGTGAACACACTCACAGATAGCTGTTCTCTAAAAGTATGGGGCATAAACCATAGAGTGACCACCACTCTTCCCCAGAAGTTGTTGACAGGAAACTCTGTAGTGAGATGACAGGAGAGGCAGGGCACTGCAAACAAAAATATCTCTTATAGACTAGGACTCATCATTATGGTGAAACTTCATAAACATTCTCTTGAGATGCAGCAGAGGAAGCCTCCAGGAAGTAAGTGCTTTTGCTGAAGAGGACATTTCCTCGTAGTAATCTTACAGGTTTCTGTTGCGGGGACTTGGTGGAACAGGGACACTCTCATTCAATCATTCACACAAAGTATAAACGGAAGAATTACAGGTGGTGGAAATAATAAATAATTGTGAGGAGAACAGCTCAGTTATATTCCATAAACAAACATGGAATGATTGCCTGACTGACCATCCTTTGACAGCCTGTGCCAAGCTGCTCCCTGATTAGATGTGAAGAGGCCTGGGGATGAAATAATAGAGACATCTGGTGGGAGGAAGCCCATATGCCAGGACAGGATGGCGACCCAAACAGGTCTTCTAAGGGAGAAGCAAAGATAGCAGAAGAACCAGGCCAACCTCCACTTCCTGCACCCCCAGCCTCATGGGAGCTCCTCAAATTTGATTAGGAGAAGGTCTGGAAGGGGAGTGTAGGGAAAGGTTAGCCACACCTGTGGGTTGTGTTAACCAGGCCTGAATTCCCAAGAGAGATTTTCTCCATTTTGATTTTTGTGGAGAGCACATTCTGGGACAGAAATATGCCACACTTCCCAGGAAGTATTCATGAAAGAGGGAAGCAATTTGAGCCCCATTGGTTGGGGGTGCCTACTCTTGCCAGCTCAGAATATGGAATAAATATGGAAGAGCTGCACTGCAACTCAGAATCTTGCATGGAAATATGTGGAGAGGAAGGACTGCCCTGCTGGACTCTTGGACTGCACAAAGAGAGGGCTGCACTCATAAGGACTGTACCTGCTGCAGTTTTAGGGCTGCACAAAAGAGGGCTTTGCCTATCTTAAAAGATCAAGGAGTAGAATGCCAGACCAGCAACAGGAAGAAAAGTGCTGAAAGAAGTCACCTGCATCATCTGCAACAAGGACAAGCCCAGCTCACCAGCTTCACCTGGACTTTACTTGGATTGACCAGGTGCCCTGTGGGAGTTGGAGTCCCAAACCCCAAGAAGCAAATCAGAGCTTCTGAACCCTTGGCTGGTGTTGTGGCCCTTTCCTTACCCTCAGAGGACCTTTCAGAAGAAGGTCTGAAAGTCTGCGAACTTTTTAACAACTTCTCGTAAAAAGCCTATAAGAAATTCGACCTCGACGATGAGAGTAAAGCTGGTGATGTCAAATCACGACGAGCTCTTTGATGTTGACGGTGAAGACAAAGACCTCCAGGATTCACTGAGGCATTGCACTGCAGCAGACCGCCTTTGTCAAACTGAAATCCAGACTAATAAAGCCAATCGCTCAACGACGAGAGTAAAAGCTTAAAAAACTTGACTACATGCAAAGGTAAAGACTTAACCGGTTCAACCACTCGATGTATCCGACCCGTGCTCCATCGCATCAGCCTGAAAATTTGACTTGGTCCCGGTCCAGAGCAACCAGATAGGTGTGGTTGGCGCTTTTCACTTTTAGGCACTAGAAAGTACATCTCTGGTTCCCTATATTGGATTTTTGTTGTACTGGTGTCATTTTAAAGATAAAAATATTCCCTATTTTTATGAATTGGTGTTGAATTTCTATGTGCTTTGTGTCTTACTTATTTACTGTTTTGATAATATTAAGTGCTTTGCACACCTGTGTTAGACTTGGCATCTTTTGGCGTGTTTCCCCCAAGTTTTTGTTTTCTGCACTCCTGGTTTTTTCTCTGTTTTGCTGGTATAACGTTTCTGCACGCTTTTCGCACTGCTGATCGGTGGTAACGTGCTGGTGCTCCTGTGGTAAATTGTGTTCTGATTGGATGTGTGACTTACTTGTCAGTCCCCAGTAAAGCACACTGCGGGTGCCGGGGTTTGTGAGTCAACCGCTACTTGTGGGCCTGCAGCACGGATTGTGCCACCCACGTACGTAGCCCGAACAAGGTATAAGTGAATGAAGTTTGGTATGCCTGAACTCAGCAACTAAAGACGCAGCCTTTAGTGGGGGAGCCCTTTTTTTTCTGAGTTCATAGAGGCCACTTTTAGAAAGTGGGTATTATTTTGCTTGGTCATCCCGTATGCCTTTGATGGAATGTGGATTGCCTGTCTGGGTTTTGGAGGACAGAAGGCTGGGGGGCTGGAGGGGCTCCAGATGGTCTGGATAGGTCAGGAAAGGGCTGATTAGACCTGGGCTGCGATGGGGGAAGGGGAGGAATTTTCTTGCACCTCAAAGAGCCTGGTCTGCCTCTGACAAAGCCCTCTCACCTCCTGCCAGGAATTCACGCCAGAGATGGCCCAACTGGTTCTGGTCGGACACCGACACCCTCTGCCTGGCAGATCAAAGGATTTTTGTGTACAAATGCTGGGTCCCAGACCCCTGAATCTTAGAACTCATCTGGATCAAGAAGACTGCACAGAAGGAGCACAGGAGAAACTGCTAAAAGGAACGACTGCTTTGCTGCGTGCTTTGCTGGGCTGACCTGCAATGGCTGCTTCTGTCGTGGGCAGTGAAAGGCGTGGACTGGAATTTCTGCAATCGAATTGGTCGAAGGAACAGCAAAGACTTCAGGTTCTTTGACCCGCAGCACTGGGGACTGTGTGTTTTGTGCTGCAACTCGAAGAACGCCACTCGACGACGTCTACGATGACCCTGACGAACCCATGCCCTGAAGGCACTGCAGAGGGTACCGCCGCAACACCGCACCGCGACCCTGGTCTCACCGAGGACGCCTGCTAATGCCATCACCGAGCCGCTGCTCGCACCGCGACCTGTGGGCCCGCACTCTGTACCGCCTCGCTACACGACGAAGCTTTGGCACTGCCGAGGGCACTGCCGCCACGCCGCACCGCGACCCTGGTCTCACCGTGGACGCCTACTGATATCATCACCGAGCCGCTGCTTGCACCGCGACCTGTGGGCCCGCACTCTGCACCGCCTGGCTACACGATGATGCCGTGGCCTTCCTGACGCCGCCCGCTCCTGCCAAAATCAGCACCGCTGCTTGCACCGTAGTTCAGGGGCACCACTCGTAAGTTACACGAAGCACCGCCCTCATCCCACACCGCAGCCTTGGCCCACCGACGCCGGTGTCATCGACTCCAGTTCGTCAGCCAACGACAACGCCGCTGCTTGCACCTTGACCTGCTAGCACCGTGACGAACACCGCCTTCATCTCGCACCGTAACCCTGGTCTCACTGACGACGCCATCTGACGCTGCAACCGAGCTACTGCTCGCAACGCGACCTAGGGGCACCGCACTGCTGCATTTCGCACCACAGCACCCGACGCCTGTTGGTGCCAGCGCTCCTGACCCCATCAGAGAGGAGCTTGACCTACAACGCGAGTGACTTCAAGGGCCCTTTCGCCCTGCATCTCTGAAAGGTACTGTTAGTGGGTCTTCCCGACACCGTAGTTGGCCGCGATCCCGCAGTCAGCCAAAACTGTTTTAGGATTTGTGTACTCACAACACCGTGGAAGCCCGGACAGAGCTATCCACCCAAGGAACTCTTTTTAATCAACGTAGTTTTTGAACTGTGAACTTTAAAGTATAGTATTGTGCAGTTTTTATCGTTTTTGGTCTTATTTTAATTATATAAAAATATTGGATATTTTTCTAAACTGGTTTGGTGTCCTTTTGTAGTGCGTACGCTGTATTACTGTTGGTTATGTGCAAATGCTTTACACACTGCCTCTAAGATAAGCCTGGATGCTCGTGCCAAGCTACCATGGGGGTGAGCAGGTGTTATTCTAGACGTATAACTCCATTATCCTGACTAGAGTGGTGGTTTCTGCCTTGCTTGAGCGCAAGTCTCAGCTAGCCAGAAATCCCATTTCTAACAACCTGTCTCTTAAGTTAAGCCTGACTGCTTGTCAGCCAAGCTACCAAGGTTTGAGCAATGATAAATGTATTAAAACTCGATTGGACCTTATTTGTGATTGTGGTATTCCTACTAGTTGTAGGTTCCTACCTTCACTAATATTAAACCGCCTTCCTACAAGAATGTGTTATAAGCCATTGTAAGCTTTTTATGATACTTTCTAAGAAAGCTGTGCATTTTTCATCTTTGTTTGGCAGATCAGAACCCCTCATCATTTTCCCCATGCATACACCTTTGCTGCTACCAATGTTTGGGATGATGCCATAGGTATGCCATTCTCTTCAGAAAAGAACGCAGGCATTGATTGTCAGCAGGGAGCTTGTGATGATGGGAGGGTTCATCAAGCCAAGGTTTAATTGAAGGGTAACCAGGTCATGATCAACACTTCCTGCTAATACTAAAGAACATCCAATTCTAGACCATAAAGAAACTGGCATCAAGAAGAAATCACTACGTGGTCATATTCCATGCACACAGCAGGTGAAAATATAAACCTATTCCATAGGATGTATCAGTCTCCAATATCCCACCAAAGTATGGTCACTTAAGAGATCATTAAAGAGGCATTTATTCATGTTGCATCTTAAATCATGCTTACCCAATATAGCCAAGACCAGATCTGTTGCCAAGTTCCAGTCTCCTCCTACTGCCATGTTTCTCTCAATTACATTCTTGGAGAGACTCACAATAAAATCAAATTTTTCATCAACTGGTACATAAAATGATCCAATTGCTAGGATCAAGTTTTGGATTTTGAGTTCAGTGAAGAGAAATCAGACCTTGGAGGCACTCCAGGATTTTAAAATCTTAACCTGAAGAGATTTATTGATCAAAATTGCAACTTCCCCTTCCTCTATGACACAGACACATGATTAGCCAATGACCGGTGACGGGTCTTGAGTCCTACAAGCAAATAATTATTTGCTTACCCAATCTCTCTTCAGCTTTTAACACTCACACCGTTACAGATGTCTCTATGTTGGGTAGTTCGGATGCAAGAAAAGGCAGCACTTTCTGGCACTTTATATATTGAGGGAGTCCATTTGCATTGAAAGAAATATTAAAGAAGGTTTGGAAGTATAACTGGACATTGCTAAATTAGGACAAGATAACTAAATGCTTAACAATATACCACTTGATGTGTCCAAAGTGTTACTAAAGGTAAATGCACGAGTCTGTTAGAAGGTAGAATTGGGCTGATGTCTTCAGTTATTGGAACTTGTTTCTGTAAGAAAACATGCAACAGTGGAAGGGCAGACTTCTCAGCTCAAGTTTGTAAGTTGGTCCAAATATACGCTTTCCATAGGGCCCCACGAAATTCTAATATGACCATACTTACAGTTCGACCAGACCTGTAAAAATGGACCAGTTTGTGAATGTGCAGCTTTTACCATTAAGGTCAATTTCATTCATTTAAGTTTGACTTAATAGAGCATAATCAACTTTAGAAAATTATCGCATATAATATGCACAAAGCAGCTAAAGGGTTGGTACAGAGAACTGCTTCCAATTAGTTGAGACAGAGAGAAATAAGAAAGCCTCATGGCTTAAGAATGTGATTCATCTTTCTCACAAGCTAATACTGACTTTGTTGTTTCTATTGGTGTCCCACCAGAAGAAGAAGGTATGGTTTGTACAATGAACAATTAGGTTGGGATTTGTTGTGGCAAATCTGTGATCTATGGTAATGAGTAGCTGACTGATGGTAACATGTTGTTGTTTGCAAGCTGTGTATGGCACCTGTCTTAGCATTATCCTGGCATTAACATAAACAAATGTAGATTAGTAAGCAAGACAAAAGAACTAGAAATAACTTGTGTCGGTCTTTATATTATTGTTGTCCAATGGCAAAAACATTTAGGGGCATATGCATCAACCAAACGAATACCGATTCCTTAATTGCGAAAAATAAGGAATCGCCATTAAGGAATCGGTAATTGGCATGCATCAACAGATTCGGTAAAATTTAGCGATTCCTTAAAAATCGCTAAATTTACCGATTCCTTAATAGCGGGGCACGCAAACGGCCTCACTAGCAAATAGCGAGTTCGGTAATACCGAATTAGCTAATAGCGAGTTCGGTAATACCGAATTAGCTAATAGCGAGTTCGGTACAACACTATGTAGGTGTAATCATCCCACTAACCATGCACTGTTTCACACACAGATGCATCACCTGGGGACTCTGACGACAGCGACCAGCTGATCATTTCGGAGACACCCGTCGAGTCAGACCAGGAGACAGCGCAGGATGCGCACGCATCGCCAACACCTGCCACCCCACCAGCACCACCTCCACCAGCGCCACAATCAACGGCACCAGCACCAGTGCCACAAGCTAAGGCACCAGCACCTGTGCCACTAGCCAAGGCACCAGCAACAGCGCCACAAGCAACGGCACCAGCAAAACAGCCTGCAGCTAGTACAGCCACAATACCGCAGAGGCACAGGCACCAAGTTGCGCCCTTGCAGGAGATGGTAACACCCCCCCCGCAATTGGCACCCAGGCAGCGCACATCCACACCACCTGCTGCACCACCTGGAGGCTCAAGACACGCACGGCGTCACAGGGCCCGTCGCAGTTCCGTCTCCTCAGCAGACCAGGATGTCCCAACAACCTCTGCAATCGAGGAGAGGATGCTGCGTACACAGCGCCTGCAGGGACGACATGTGGCTAGCATTAGCTGCAATATTGTGCGCCTTGCGAGGGAGATGCGCGCCATGACTGCAGCAGTCACCGACATGGGCACGGCGGTCAGGGACATGGGCACGGCGGTCAGGGACCAGACCACTGCGGTTGCTGATGGCAATGCTCAGCTCAGGGAGGAGGTACGTGAGCTCACCCGTGCCATCAGGGAGGGCCATGAGTCCCAGAGGAGGAGTAACCGGCAGCTAATGTTGCGTTCCGCCGCCGCTACCAAGGCCATAACACGGCACAGCAACAGCACCGCTGTGTTGGCACGCCGCACAGTCTCCCTGCAGGTGGACCTTGGGCACTTCTGCGGGGATGTCGCTAAGTCACTGGGACACATCACCACTGCTGTGGAACAACTTCAGAGCAGCACATGCAGTGCTGCTGCATTGGGAGGGATGACACAAGTGAGGCTGCCTCCAGTGTCAGCAGCGTGTCACTGGCAGAGGCCAGCACCAGGCGCCGCAGTTCGCGTGCCTCCACGGGGACAGGCCGTGGTGAGGCATTGGATGCACCTGAGCGGAGGCTTGGGGTACGTGGCAAGCGCCACTAGGCAGTTGGACATGCTGCAGGACCATGGTGGGGCAACCATGGCCATCCAATTATTGTGTTTGCACAGGCCTGACTTTAAGGCACCTTTTATTTACATGAATGCAATCGGAGCATGATTTACCATGCTAGTTCTGTTGCACAATCCTCAGTGCTACTGTGCATTAAACAGTTGCACCCCAAACCAACTTGTAATGTCTCATTTTACCCAGGGTCAAAAACGATTTTGCATTATGTATGTCCGCCTCCTATGGCCCTCTGCTGTGTTTGGGATGTGTGCCTGTCGTCGTTGGGCGGGTGGTTGGTCAGCCCGGTGGTCGTCATCCCTGTCCACCTCCATGGGTATCCCCCTTCTGGTGGCAATGTTGTGCAGCATTGCACATACAGCAATTATCCGACAGCATGTTTCTGGTTGGTATAGCATGGCGCCGCCAGTCTTGTGGAGGATACGGAAGCGGCTCTTGAGAATCCCAAAAGTCCGCTCTATCACATTCCTCGTGCTGATGTGTGCAGCGTTGTAGCGATGTTCCTGCGGGGTTGCTGGATTTAGGTATGGGGTGAGTATGTATTCCCGCAGGGCGTAAGCACTGTCACCTAGAAGATAGAAGCATAGACTTAGCATTGGTGATGTACATACATGTGTGGTGTTGGTGTGGGGAAGCGTATTTCTACGTACCTAGCAGGAGTCCCTCTCCAAATTCTCCATTGATTAGTCGCCTGTGCATTCCACTGTTGCGGAAGATGTATGAGTCGTGTGTGCTCCCTGGGAATTGTGCCACTAGGTCCGTTATGATGTTGTTGGCATCGCACACAACCTGCACGTTGATCGAGTGGTATGACTTGCGGTTCCGGAATAGGTACTCATTTGCTGACGGAGGACATATGGGGATATGCGTGCAGTCGATGCATCCAATCACATGTGGGAATTGTGCCACCTGGTAGAAAGCCTGTTTGGTGCGGTCCAACTGCTGTGGGGTTGTGGGGAAGCTGATGTGTGTGTGGAGCATTGTCAGCATGGCATCTAGGAATTTCTTGAAGAAGCGTGACAGTGCGCTTTGCGAAACACCTCCGGCCACCGCAATTACCCCCTGGAAACTCCCTGAGGCCAGTAGGTGCAGGCTGCATAGGACCTGAACGTGCGCAGGGATAGCATTTGTCCGGTGTGTCTGGTGCTGCAGTAATGGTTCCAGGTCTGCAATCAGGCGCATGATCATAGCGCGATTGAGGCGATACTTCTGGTACACCTCGTCCTCATTCTGCCCGAGCAAGGTTATGCGCAGTCTGAAAATTCGCTCCTGGACCCTTCTCCTGCGCTGTCCTGCTGCATTGATCCGCATCCTCCTTGCAAGCACGTAGAGGGCAGCCATTTTGTGGGAGCCAACAGGGTCTCCTGGGCCACATTTAAGGGTTTAGTGATTGCCTCAATCATTTGCACATGTTGGAAAAAATTTTGCCTCATCTTTTTTTTTTTTTGTAACTTTACCTCCAGGTTTTGATTCCCCTTATTTAGCTCTTGCAAAATAGCGATTTTTGGGATTTTCGTTATTAGCGAGTTTTGTTGCATTGGGGTGCAAATCGTTATTTGCTATTGGCACTTTCCGGGAGCTAATAGTGATTTCGGTAATTGCTAATTCGGTATATAGCGATTCGGTAAATTAGCATTTTGGGTATTAGCGATTCGGTATGTTCGAGGTTATTTATTTTGCGATTCGTTATTTGCTCAGGTTTTGGGTTGATGCATTGGGATTGGGTATTTTTAACGCAATACCGGGAGCTATTAACGATTCGGTATTTTACCGACTGGATTTTGGCTTGATGCATAAGGGTGTTAATGTCTGCGAAATAAGGAACTTATAAATGAAACATTATAAACAGCTAGGCCCTCATTGAGAGTGACCTCTTAATTGTATTGCTGCAGTAGTTTGAGGCACAACTTGAATTACAAGTATTTGTTTTTCATCTGGAATATTTTGCTCCACAATAAATCTAAAAACTCCAGATGAAACTCCACTCACAAATGAGGAATTGCTGGAGCGCTGGACCTGGAATTACCAGTTGCCCTTTTAAGTCCTCATTTCTTAGAGGATTTGGAGGTTTCCAGATCATAATGGGACTGATTTTTACCAGCCTTGGAGTTACCAGCATAGCGGGGATCTGAAATGGAAGAGGTAAAAAATGTGGTCCATTTCTCCGGGTATAAGTAATAAGGGCCATAATGTGTATTCTACACAATAAAGATCTCAATTGAATGTGTGTAGCATTGTCTTATAAATTCTGACCTTATGAAGTAGCAAGATGCATTTAATTTTATAATAAGCAGGAGCAGTAAAAGTGAACTTACTTTCACGGTCAATGTACACTGAGGACTATAAGTAATGGTCCGGGGGTTTTCCTTAACAGTCATGGCATTCTGGAGGTTGTAGTCTTTATTAATTTAAAATAACTAATTCATATGAAAAGATTGGTATCTAGAGGTAAGTCCAGGACTGGTTTCACAGAGTGGATTGTATAAAGAGCAATCTGGAAATTCTAAATTCTGCATATGTTAGAACTAAAGAAAGGAAGTCACAGGATTGCATTCCTACAATCATATGATTATCACAAAGCAGACCAAGGAGAGTATGGGCAAGCACACAGCACTGCATCATGACCAACAGGTGCTCATCTAAAAGACAACAGTTATCCAATGAGCATGAATACAGAATAATAACATCACTATAAGGAGAGGCCAATGATTGATTCAGCATTGTCACAGAAATGTCGTCTAACTCAAACTTGATGTTTCATGAAAGATTAAGTAGAAGGAAACCTGTGTCAAAATATCCGTCCATTCGTCTTTCTGTCCATTTTCTCCCTGTCCCTCAATGTGTACCTGCTGACAGTATTTGTGTTGTTTGGGAGTGTATCAGTGCATGTAGGAAATCTATCTTTTCTGTCTGGTCACCCCGGATTTTTTAGCTTTTACCGGACCCTAAATTTATGCTGGCTGTAGAACTCTGTGCACTTTACCTCTGCTAATCAGAGATAAAGTGCTTGTGCTTCTCCTTTCAACATGGTAAAATTGGGATACTCCTAATGGCCATATTTAGCTTTCCAGTAAGTCCATAGTATATGGTACACAGTGTACCCAGTGCCTGTGCATGAGATGTTACAAGTGGACTGAATCACTTATTGTACCATCCACTAGAGTGACAGTGTAACCATGACTGCAGGCTTACCCACTGCTGTAGATTGGCTGGGCAGTTTGGAACTGATAATTTGACCTGTCAGGCCTATACATTACTTTCAAATATTTACAAATCACCACTGTGTAGGCCTTATTGCCTATATGGCGGGGTGCATAGCATTTAAAACTAGGAAATGTAGCCTTTCAATGTTACGCATGTAAGTACAGTGAAAAAGCTATTTTCACAGTAGCAAGGCTGGCTGTTCGATTGGAAAATACTAGGACACGATATTAAATACTAATACTGTATCTCAGGAATGAGATTAGCAAGAAAAAATTATTAGACAACTTTTTTTAATTTTTATTAAAAATCCAGTTCAATTGTGAAGTTGGATTTCTATTAAATATAAAGGGAAAGTACCTTTTAAAAAGTTACCTCTTGCCCGCTTGAAGTTGATGGAGAATAATCTGCCTTTTCCTTGCCTATGTCGGCCAGCCAGTAATTAGCATTTGAATAGCCCCTTGATGAGGTGTGAACTTGCTCCCAGAGATGACACAAAGGTTTTGGGTGTGAGGTGGAGGTGTTGTACCCTTGACAGGATGGTCTGTGGGCTGGGCCCAGGAACTTGATTACCTTCAAAGAGACCAACCCTTCACAAGCAGATGTAGCTAACACCCATGCCTACCCCCTTCTTTTGTCCCCCAGCCAGGAAAGCTGCAATCACAGTGGGTCTTTTTTTGGCATTAGAGTGTGAAATCCTGCTGGAGTGTAAAAACCTGCTTTACAGGTCTCTTGTAGTTTTACATATAACAAGACGAGCACACTTCAAAGAGCGATACCAGGATGGCAAAACAATTCTTGTGTATCTACTGTGTTTCTGCTGGAAAACTCAGCTTTTGTTCTACCAGACTTCTGTTTCTGAGTTTGTTGTGGCTATAGGAACTGCTTCAAACTGGATGTTAGTGTTAGGTGTGGGGGACAGTAGGATTACCAAAGTTTGCTCCCCACACACACACTCCACGTCCTGAGAGCGCATATGTTTAGTGTGGCCAAATATTTTTGCCATATTGAAAATACCCAAAGTGGGCAAGGTTAGCCCCAGGAACCTTTATTCCATTGGTTAAGTCATGCCCATGGGTCATTCCCACCCCCTAGCTTGTCTTAGTATAATATGGCATCTTCAGGCACCTCACTTTCAGAACACTCCAGGACCTGTGGAAGATCAGAAGAGGATTGAATCTGCTGTCCGAGACCTGACACGTGCCTAGAAGGATGCTGAGACTCCCTTTTGTGCCCAGGACAAAGAGTTTGACTGCAAGGGTCATAAGGCTGACCTCCTGTTAAATCTATTGGGGCACAACAAGCTAGAAGAGGCTTTTTCTGCAACTACAAAGCTGACCAGTGGCAACTGGACTTGAACTGAACCCTGGTGTTTGGCTTCTACCTGAAATCCTCTGAGTTTCTAAGGGCCCCCTCTGAGGCCCTGGACTACCACTTAAGGGATTGAAGTCAGAAGACAGAATCTGCGATGAGGACAAACCAGCTTGTTTTATTTGACCCACGATCCACCGCAGTCAGGATCAAATTGGGCCGACGTCCCATTCTACTGCACCAATTGATTCTCATTTGCATGTTGTGCTTCTTGGCACTATTTTTAATTAACACTTTAAAAATTCATATCTCTGGTTCCTTTATTAGATTTGTATCATTGTGGTGTCATTTTTGTATTAAACTTTAATCCATTTTTCTAATTCATTTATTATTTTGACTTTATTACTCTTTAGTACTGTATAAATTCTTCACACATTGAATCTAAGTTAAGCGTGTCTGCACTGTGCCATTGCTACTACGGATGTTAGGTGATTGTTACTTGAGTTGCATACATACCCCCTCATCTAATAACCACATTCCTTAGAGTGCTTGTATATGTGTTCATTATCAGAAAGCTTTATTCGATTGTTTTAAAAACAATCATGAAAGCTTATGTCATAAATAACATTATTAGACATAAATTGGTTAGAATTTTTTAATCTCTTACAGAACATAATTAAAAACATTATAACAAGATTTAGAAGTAGAAATGATTTCGATTGTGTAAAGCAGATTTAAAAAACATCTCCCATGATAGCAAATGGATTGACTGAGCTGGTTTGTATTGATAAAATCCATGTCATTTAAGAACAGGTTTTACACATTTCTTGGTAAAAAGTTCATAATATTTACAAAAGAAAGTAAAGTGGGCCAAAGTTTGAATGGAAACCTTGTCACAACGGAAAATAAGGACAGACACAGCATCATATTGACCAAGGGAGAAACATAGGTGGGAACTTATAGTCCGATCAGGTCTGCCTATGGCTTTAGCAGTAGACTCGATATCAGACGCGATCCGTGCAGGTAACAGCGGTGGGGCAGTGGGGCCGGGTTGGGGGGGGATTTTGAGGGATGATGCAGAGGAAAAATAAAATACATAATTCAATTTCCCTCTACATTGTCCCTCGAAATTCCCCTTACCTAGTCCCACCGCTGTTACCTGCAAAGACCGCGGCTGCTCGATATACTTGAATGATGGGATTATGTGACCCGTATCACATGACAGAAGTCAGAAATGATAGCTTGATTAAGGGTAGCATGTTTGTTGGCCCAAATTGAAACCCAGATCAGCAAAGGAGCAAGCTTGATTTGATCAACCACAAGGATAACGCCTAATTTCTTGTGCGAGAAGAAATGAGGCATGGAGGGTGGTAATCTAAGCCGTCGCCTACAAAATCGTGTTTCCTCTGTTTGCAAAGGCATCACAACAACTGGTAGGCATTTTTGTTCATGTAGTTCAACTAATGGCCAAATTGGTTTGTTAACCACCCTCCTACCAAAATCAAACAGAGCACCCATTATATGATTAGAACGATTACTTCTATTTGAGGTATAGGGAAACTAAGTACTGTGCGAATTGGAAAGGTACATTTTATTTGCATGATTAATAAAAATCCTACAATTGATACAATCGTATAAAAACACACCAATTAAAATTACAGACAAATAATTTTAAAATTCCTAAAAGTCTCAGAATAATTTTCTCAAAGGAAACCTGTAAATAATTTATAATCAATTCATCAGTCCGTCATTTTTTCAGAGCTTAATATAAATAGTGTCAATTATTATTTATTTACTCATGTGCAAATCTATTAATATAGTACTACATTTTATCCCTAATTGTTTTAGACTTCCAGATTTCCTGTGGTCAACTCGAAAGCGTCCAACTTCTTTTTTACAAGTATTAAAAATTTAGTAAAATTGGTGTTTATTTTAATATCCATTGGTCTAAAACAAACTACCATAGCATGTCTGCAAGTACGAACACCTCTGTCAATGAAGCAGTTTTTCAGATATCGTTTTCGTTCCGCCATCATTACTGTACAAATACAAACAAAATGCATAATACTTTTATCCCATAGCTTACACAGTCTGCACGTAGTCGGCATAGATGGTCTCAGCCAAGGCATTGCATGTTTTAAGCCGGGTAAGTTGCCGAATCTTGCATTCATAAATATGTTTTTTTGTTTGTACAGACCATGGTATTTCTAAATACGGTTGAGCCAAAAGACTTGTATATTCCTGGACGAACATCCATGCGTGGGATCGCTTAATGATCAGTTCTTTGTCTTTCAAAAGGGATAAATGTTTAACTGATTTATTAATTATTTTCTTAAAACTTTGTACTGTTAAGGGCATTCCCCAGATCTCAGCAATTGACAATTCTTCAAGAGCTTTTTGCAGATATTTATAGAAAGACAATTTTTCATTCTGTTGCATCTCTTGCCACAGTAGGGTGCACATTGGGTTATTAATATTAGTTTTGATTTGTTTCCAAGTCTTAACATACTGACCCATTCTTGCATGTTGTTGATTGCAAAAGCCAAACTCCAGCCTGATCTGTGCAGGCGATACATTGGCCGGAAGTCGAAACAGTTGTTTAAATGTATTTGTAATATCATTATTTAGTAATGTAGAATCCAACCCACAAAGAATTTCACTTCCATGTGTGAGGCTAGGGAGCAATTTCGCTTTTATTACTTTTATTATTGGTGTATAGGTTGGGCCTCTCAAGTAGCTGTAGAGTAAACGAAAGCCCCTTTTAGACTTTTGGCTCTTTTCTTCATCTCTGTTTTATGAAATGAAAAAGATTCTTCCTCATCAAACAGTATCCCAAGATATTTATAACACTGAACTTTTTCTAGCTCCCGCTTTTGGTGGTACCATTTATATTAACTGCACTTCCGTTTCTTGGTGCTGAGTTCCATTACTTTTGTTTTTATTTCATTTATTGTCATTTTGTTCTCAATTGAATACATCGATGTTTTGTTTATTAATCGCTGCAGCCCTATTCTTGTTTGGCTTAGCAGGACGACATCGTCAGAGTATAGTAAATTCGATATTTGTTTCTCAGCCAGCTTTGGTGAGTCTGCCAACTCATTGTTCATTGCAGGGGTAAAATCTGATAAAAATAGATTAAATAAATATGGGGCTAAAACACACCCTTGTTTTAGGCCTTGTGTTGTGTTGATTTTCCTAGAAAGCCTTGAGCCGTTCCCTAGTCGGACTCTTGTCTAAGTTTCAGTATATAACAATTGTACTGCATTTAAAAGGCAGGGACTAACGCCATAATGATCCAGTTTCCTCCATAAAATTCGGCTATCCACACAGTCAAAGGCAGCTTTAAAATCAACAAAACATAAATATAGTGGCTGTTTTTTTGTTTTATATTTTTCCATTAGAATTCCTAGTGTTAAAATATTTGTTGCCGTCCCTTGGCCTTGTACAAAACCCGATTGGTTCGGTGGAATTAAATGCTTTTCATAAGCCCAGTCAATTAAATCCTTAAGCAAAACTGATGCAAAAAGTTTAGCTTCACTATCTTGGAGCGTGATTAGTCTATAGTTGGATGGGAGGGACCTGTCCCCACTTTTATAAATAAAAGAAATTATAGATCCCTTCCATGACTCAGAGACTGATCTTGATTGCAGTGCATAATTAAATACTGGTGTTAAATAGGACAACCAATATGATACTTTCTCCTTATACAGCAATGCGGGAATTCCATTTGGGCCAGGGGCACCATTGGATCTCTGTTTCTTTATTCATTTGCGATACTTGGTTTTCTGTTATCACTATATTGTTGATATTCTTTTCTCCACCTACTCCATTTATAGCCCAGTTAGTAGAGTTCGTAACCATGTTTCGAGTAGGATTCAGGTGCATATCTATAAACGATACCCATTCAGATTCAGTTACTGTTGAAGAAGAAGATTTCTGACTAGGTCTATTCAATTTGTTAACTAGAATCCAGAAGTCTCTTGTGTTACTCCTTTTGCAAGCATATAAAGATTGCGCCCATAACAATTGTTTTTCTTGCGTTTTATCCTTCCAGATCAATTTCCTTACTTCTGTATTTATCCTTTTGAGTTTTAAATTACCTGGGAACTTTTTTACCAATCTCAGTATTCTGTTACTTTCTTTTTTTAATAGATGACTTTCAGAGGATATTTTAACAATTGAACATGACTTTTATTAGCATATTTTTGAGACTGGCTTGTAATGAATTCCTTTATAAAGAGGGACCATTTTTCGGTAGCATTCGAGTAATCTCCTTCAAAAGGTAACTCAACAATTGCCTGCGCACTAATTGTAATTGAATCTTTGATGCTTTCTGACCAATAAAGTTTCTTGTAATTTACTGTCATTATTTCTCCCGGAAGTGTCGTATCGTTTTGAAATCTTAGACCGTTTAAGTTAAACTCTATTATTTGCTGACCGTGGTCACTTCTATCTGTTCTCTGTATCTGGTATCACAGAATTTTGTGAAATAAGTTCAACGATGCTATGGTGTAGTCTATTCTGGACCTAAGGTCACCTGCTTGAAACGTCCATGCAGGTGGCGAGTCTTGCAGAAATCGCCCATTTAGCACCCTTAGACCTATGGATTCTAATCCTTTTACAAAAGTCTTACCCTTTTTTAGTTCTTTTGTTCCCTCAAAACGATTGTTGGTGAGGAACTGGGGATTGGCCATAAGTAATTTTATTGTTGTATTTTCAACATCTCTAACGTAAGACCACAACATATTCATATTAAAATCACCAGTAATAATGATCTTGGGTTGAATGTCATTGTCCAGTTGCTGTAATATCATAATTATCAAACAGTTAGCCATAGTTCTTCGTGAACTAATATAAGGGTGAATATATACGTTAATTATTACAAGATATTTAATTATACTTTGTTCCTTGTATCGTATTTTGACAATTAGATAATCCTATTGAATTTGTACGTCCATTTCACTTTCCATTTTTAGATCAGTTGATATAAAAATAGCCAAACCCCCACAAGGTCTGCCATAGTTACTTGTTTTCTTTGCCAATGAATAATAGCCCTTATAACCTTCTAACCTGAAAGGATCTAAAGCCCAAGTCTCTTGTAAACAAATGATTTGAAAACAGCACAAGGTGGATAATTGCTTGCTCTGAATCTTTGCATGCACCCCATTTATATTTCAAGAACATATTCTAATCCTTTCATTCATGATTGTTGACCCCCTTAAAGGGACATCGGTTAGTGGGTGTCAATCCTGCCTGACATTATGAAGAGCTGCTGTTAGCCAAACTAATTTTACAGTATCAAATAGGTCTCCTTTATTGATCTTAAGAGAGGCCCATTGGTCATAGCGATGGTTTTTTTTTTTATATTGAGTATTTCTTATTATTATCTGTTATTGTTTGGTTACGATTTTGTAATTTTGATAAAACAAAAGGGCTAGGATAAGAAGGTTGGAGGGGAGTTGTTATTTTTATTCCCCAATCCAGAAAGAGATTGTGTTCTTGCATAATAAGGCTAGCAGCAGTAGATGTTGTCCAAGTTACTAATGTTGATTCTTGGTTGTTATTATTGATTATGAGAAATTCATTTGATTCTAGGTCAGTACATTTAATTTTCTTCAGTGAAGGTACTGCATTACACAACTTTAGTATATTTCAACGATTCAAAATATCATTATTACCCCTAGATTTATATTCCGGCGTAAAAATTACCTGCATTGCTCCCTCTTTTTGGTCAGAGTTATTTGATTTAATTTGTTGCAAGCTATTTTCGTCTTGAGCATGCTCCGTTAACTTCCCATTATGATCACTAACAGTCTGAGACCAAGATTGCTGATGTTTATATAGCTGCTTCCTTTCAGTTCTCTGATCTTGTGGTAATGTAATATCCCTACAGGTTTTTAGCAAATCTCTATTCGCTTCAAACCCTCTAGCAATCTCACTCTTTGCTCTTTTCGTTTCCAATTGTGATTGCTTATTTTCCACCTGGTCCTTATTTTCCTCCACTTGCAGCGTTTGAGGACTGATTTTTTTTCGATTCTCTATCTTTTTTGTACTATCAGTTTGGTTTTGTAAGCTTTTATTTTTCATAATTGTTTGTGCTTCTGATAGATCTTTATTAAATAAAGGGTAGAAATATTTTGTTGGTAGCATTTGTTTACCTTCATCTTCACAATTTAATATTTGGTCATGATTGTTTCCAATATTCGGTCTCACTACATACAAGGCGATTGTATTTTTTATACTTTTAGAAACTTTATTTCTCGCTTTCCGTTGTTTTTTTCTCTGTCTTTTGGATAGATGAATTTCCGGCACTGCATCTATCGTTGCTGATTGTGTCGAGCATAGGTTTATCACTTCTTGATCATTCATTTTTATCAACTATTTTTTCTTTAACAACAATGTTGTCTTTAAGTTTCATCGTATCTTTAGAGGGGCAGACAATCTTGCTGGGTTGAATTCCAACATTAGAAAATTCCCTTTTACATCGTCAATTATTGTTTTTAAAACATCGGGAATGGTAGCCAGTTTTTTAGTTAGTGGGGCACAACTACACTCTGCATACGTAGATATTGGTTGCGATTGTGCCCTTATTATGAAATTGTTTAATGTAGTTCTATTCTGTTGTATTCCGGCTACAGAGGATGCCATAGCACTCAAATGGTCTATTTGCACCTCTATTTTGTTTGACTGATATGATAAAGCTTCCGAAGTTAATTGCAATGTTTTAAAGAATAGATCTCAAATTGCTCCAGAGTTCCAACTTCCTGATACTTGAATACCTGGGCTAAGGTATTGCCCATTTATAGATGATTGATCCTTATACCCATCTTTTGGTGGCCCTTGAAGTTCATGTCCCTCGTCACGTGAATTGATGAATTATGGCCTACTATTCAAAGCATCTTTTTGATACGGAGTGCTCCAACGCTGCAGAGTTTCTGGGTTGCTGTTGTATTCGTCCATATTAGTTTGAGATCTGTTATTTTGATTAAAGTTCGCCTGGTCCAACTTTTGGACAGTATTTGTTACAGACAGATTCAGATCCGGTTTCAGTGGGTTATTGGCTTCCCTTACAATTTTTACCCCATTAGTTGGTTCTTTTGGTGCTTCTTGCTCGGGTTGATTTGTTTGGACTAAGTTAAATGAGTCCCCTATACCATTAGCTTTACTGATTTTTACTTTCACTTCTAATGGCATTGGCTGCCTAGTTGAAAGTAGTTGTTGAGTAGCTCCCATCATTTGGCTCGTGCAGTTTGGGACCCCTTGCTGTAAATGGCCAGTAAGGGGAATAGTTAACATCTCTAGTCCCGTTATTTGACCCCAGTGGTTGCCTAGGTCCTTAGTTGAATTTGGCGTTCGCTCAACTTCCCCATCTAACTCAGGTTGGCCTGGGTCACTTACTCCTTGCTTAGATGATGATATGTTTGTTCTGCTCAATGGCTTAATTGGAGTTTGAAGACCACATGAGTTAGTTAGCAACGTTAGCATGGCACCAGTTGGATCTTTCATAAAGTCAAACTTTGATGGCAACTTTCCCAGTTTTCCAAATGTATGGACCTTAGATGATTTAAGAGACTGTATGTCACCTGCCTGTTTTATTTTGAACTTATCTAATATTGATGTTTGTTTTGTGTTTTTTTCTTCCTTTTAATTGGAGGGAAAGGTGGCCGCTCCTTTCCCGACCTCATAATACACACTCTACAAGGTGAAGATGTCTTTCCTCTTTAAGGAATCAGGCGGGCCAGTAAAGAGACCAACAGGTGCTTTGGATTCAACTTGAAGACAAGGAGACAAGGAGTATTGAATAATATAAAGCACACTACCAATTGAAGACATTTGCGAGCGTTTGTGATGGTAATGTCAGAAGGTAGCCAAAGAGAAATGACTCCACACATCAAGTAAGGGCCCTCATTAACATCGGGTGCCCTTACCCACTGATTGCGTCCACCCACCTCCAAAAACACCTCCAAAAAAATACGCCACCGAAACACACCACAGCACAAATTCCACCAGTAATGCTGTTTGATTAGTATCCAGGTAGCGTTATGGGCTGGGGGAATACAGGGGTAGGCGGGCACCTGAGGAGGTTGGAGTCTCTACACACCTGCTCCTTTGCAGACTTTTTACAAATTCCTGTGGCTGTGGCTTTGTGGCTTCGCGGCTTGCCGATCAATCAACCTCAACTGCCGCTCGCCACTCGCCACTTGACACTTCCCACTTGCCATTCACCACTCGCTACTCACTGCTGGGCTCTCTGCTACACTCAGTCGTCCACAGATCCGCAGCATTCCGACTCCTGCAGCAGCCGCCGCACCAGCAGCACCGCAGCACCTCAGCACCGCGGCACCGGCGGCAGCTGCCGCTCCTGCAGCTAGGTGAGTCTCAAGAGCCAAAAACGCCAGAAGCGCCACCGCGCCGATATGCCGATATGCCAAGATGCTGAAAACGCCGGCAAAAACCTCTAGGAGAGGGAGCGGGAGCGGGGCGGCAGATCAAAGCTCCTCCGCTCCTCCGCTCGCTCGCACAATACACAACACACAACGGCGTGGAGACCGGAAGCTGAACCAGTGAATCACAGCAAGATATGGATATTACCCCTAGTGGTTAACTTTCTCATTCAGCCTCCTTTTAATGTGAATGAGGCCTATTTTACTTGTTTTTAATCCACAAACCACATACTTAGTTTTTGAGCCATTTGTCTCTAAATCTATATCATCCATAAACTACACAGAGTTTTCAAATATGCCCCCAGGCCATTAGGCATTCGTGAAAGCAAACCTGCATCATCTGCATGAATTAATGCCTTGACAGCAATTGAGTTAATCATTGGCATGTCCTTTACTGTTGATTGGAAACAGGCTTTCCACCCATTGATGTACCATAAAAACAAGACAGGAGCCACAACTCACCCTTGACATACACCCCGTGCCAAAACAAAAGGGGTCAGAACATTCTCCACATAACCCATGCCTTACTGAGTCAGTGAGCCCAGGAGGCAGCTCTCAGCAAGATGGCATCAAACAGCAGTAGCGCTGTTACTGTCTGTAAAGCAATAACAGCGGAGCAGGTAAAGATGCCGCGAACATCTCTTCTACGAGGTCACCGGCCACGTGAGGAGAAACCATGAGACAAGAGGCGTAACATATGATATGATCTGATAGATTGTCCATGGAGTTTGAAGGCGTCAACACAGCAGTCATCTTGGAATGGTAATGTGCCCATTCAGTGTAGTAGGTTAACGAAAATAGAAGAAATACTCAATAGCAGGGGCCCAATCGGTCTTCAGAATCGTATTGAAGTTAACAGCTTTTTCGACATGTTTGTTTTATCTGCTTCTACACAAGGAAACTGTTTTATAATTCTATTTATCTAGAAAAAACACCACATTCAATAGTCCAATTCTTTCTTATGTTTAACCCAACTTAAGCACCGAAACCAACTAAAAAAGCATTGATCAATTTTCTGGGAGAATTGCTGAGTATCCACTCATGTTTTAAAATAAAGCAGACTTGGTAAAAAAGGAACTGTTCCAGTGTTCTGTTTTTGTCTACATTCAGTATCATTTATTAGTAAATTAATGTCGTTCCAAGAGGGTCGTCTGGTGTTCTTACTGTGTTATTACTGTATTATCAAAATAAAATGTGATTATATTACCAGATAATGTACAGTCTCACCATATCCCTTCTCAAGCTGCATTAGATATTATCTTATTCTGGGATTTCTGTTTAAAAGACCTGTGCATTGAAATCACAGCATATCTTTTGGCACATTTCCTGTTTGTATTTCTTCTATTCCACAATGTTACGTTGGGTGTCATGCCATTGTACTCAGGTGGGGAAACAAACTCTCACACACTGTTAACAGCATTACCATGATGCCCAAGCATATCACCTGCGTCATATATTAGCAGGCTCACTCCTTGTTCCGTGTGTGTCAGTGAGGCTGGCTGACACCATTGTTCCTGTAGCATTGTCACTGTTGAACACACGTGTTTGTTCTCTCTCATCAGTCCGTATTTATTTACATTTCCGTTAAGTGCATTGTTAAAGTATTGTGCGGTGGGTGGGTGTGGTTCGGTCCAGTCGCTTGGGTGAGGTTGGTTCTATTAGGGTGGTTTCTCTTTCTGGTTGTTTTGCAATAGCTAAATGATAATGTGCCTTTTTGAGGAAGTGCCTCAGCTACTAAATCGTAAATATATCTATCAATTCCAGTCTGTAGATTCGTCCTATCACTAAGGGCCTGATTATGAGTTTGGCGGTGCGGATGTGGGACCGCACCACCAAACCCTTGTGTGCATTGCCAACAAGATGATGACTTTTTCAGTCACTGGCGGGCAGTTCCTTGGAATTCCCATGGAGGTGCCTATGAAATAGGCACCACAATGGAAACGACAAATGGCAGTACCTGCACAGCATGGACTGGTGCAGTCCTGCTGTGCAGATACTGGGGAGTATGCACACAGGGGGGCACGACATATGCCCCCTTGTGTGCACCCCTTGGCCAAGAGGCAACAGGTGTTTCCTCTCCTTCATGGTTTTATTAGTGGAGGAACTGCCATGAAAATTGTGGCGGAGAGGAAACTCGTAGTGTGCTTGGCTGGACCACAGCGGTCCAGCCAAGGATATTGCAGCCTTACAACCGCCGCGCCACGACCAGGGATCTCTGATCCCTGACAGTTGTGGCAGTGCAATGGTGGTCCGACAGCCCTAGTTGTAAAAGGGCGGTTGGAAGACCGCCACCGCCATGTCCGCGGGTGTCTGGCTGTCTATGGACCTGCCAGACTTGTGATCAGTAGCATGAATTCATATCTGGTAGTGAACAAGCGTAGTGCAGGAGGACTGTAACAGTATCCAGCAGTCGTCTATGTTCTGGAAGTGATGAAATGTGTTAATATCGCTTATTGTACTCTTAATTTCAAATGCAATGAGGAAGGAGTGTTTGGTATCCTGTACCGCGGCACGGTTAGCGCTCCAATGCAAAGGAAAAGCATCAGTCCCATATGTTTTCTCAGAACCTCCCATTCAGTGAAGCCTCCAAGACCACTAAATAGTGAACAATCTATTATTTCTCTGCCCACTGTATCAACCTTGCGTAATGCAAATTCTTTATTGCGCTCAGGCTCACGGGATCAAACTGTCAAGTTATGGGTCTGTGCCGCAATCTTACTTTGATAAATACACCAGGTCCCCGAACAGCGTGGAATGGTAAATGTTGTTGTTTAAATCAGAAAGAAGCAGAAAAAGCCCATCTGCACTATGTGACAACTGGCCTTTTCATTTTTCTGCACACCTTTCTGACTTCATTACATGCTAACCTTGTGATGACTGGGGGAATTACTGTATCGCTCATATAACACATTTCCTTCTTTGCTCTAATGTTTATTGGCTGATAAATGCTCCATTGAACCGAAGGCTGCCAAGAATAGATTTTGTATTCCCTTCTGTCATAGATACAGATACCAGCCTTGGCCTTGATAGCTGCAATGCATTCTACTCCATTGGTAGGCACGGGGACAACCTTCTGGCCCAGAAGGTCTAGATTTATTCATTTTCCATTCTATACAACACAGACTGAACCCAAAGAGACATCAGAGTGCTTTCTAATGCACAAGTATGCACCTCCAGACAGTGGAAAAGAATGCATCAATCAATGCCGTTTGGAAGATTCTTCTGGAATTGGAACTAGAAACAATGCTGGAGAGGTACCAATTGAAATACTTCGTATTTTATATGAACAAGTACACTGCTTTTCCAGTCATCTCGTTGCACGTTTTCCTAATCTCAATACACATTTCCCACCAAGATAGCTCATAACATGTTTGAGAATCTCGGGTGAGCGTTTCTCTAATTTTACTCATTCAAGCTAAATTCATAATGTTGATTTGGATCAGGAAATACAGTTTCAACCCGGAACTATTGTAGACCTCAAGGCAGAGATAAGCGCTCTAATCCCATTTATTCAGGGATTTTGAACACAAAATTTTGATCACCTTTCTGTACTTGGATTTTTTTAAATAATGATCTTTATTGATTTTGTATCATCAAACATTATATTATGCACCATAGGGCCATGCAGGTTTGTCCAATGCATGATAAGAGGGTTACTCAATAAGCAGACCAGAGAGTGAAGCGAAGCATCAGGTTTATTCTATACACCTCAGCCAAAGCATACCAAATGCCAATTTCAGAGCACGCAGGCTCCTTGGTCTACAGTCTAGAACTTTGTGACCTCAAGGTTCTAGTCTATTCTACAATGTTCTGGTATTTTCTACAGTGAAAGCGACAAATTTCCAACAAAGCAGGTATCAAAACATCATTGTGGCACAAACCACTCAACATTCGAAACAAGGAAAGGGTCTTCCTTTGTTAAGTCCGGGTAGCATTGGCAGATGATTTTACAGTGAGGCTGAGGGGATTTGAGGCAGGTATCCTCTGCTCAAGGCATTCTGTGAATGTTGGAATGTTTCTGAATATTCCGACTTATATTGTCAATATAATGGATTTTCATCTACCATTTGTTCTGCCAGAAAGTGTTTATGCTCGGTTAGGATTCCGTATTTTTAGGTCTGGTCTACAGACGACTTTAGCTATTTTGCCAACCTCACCTAAATACAGATTACAAAAATACATACAAATATACAGAGATAGGGGCTTTCGGTCAGCCCTCTTCAACTAGATTGGGAGCTTGAATCTCTCCCTGTTGGTAAAGTCATCTTTTGATTTTTCTCCCCAGAATCCATACACTGCAGCTGAGTCAGTTATTAGTCCTGAGCGTTCACAGGACAACCTGATGAATTCTGGGTGCTGTAGTGCTGTCTGATGCTATTAACACCTTCAGTGCCCATGACGAGATGGTCTCGTCATGGAGCGCGGTTGCGCTGTGCCCATGACGAGACTATCTCGTCATGAACCCCGCCCGCTAATGAAAGGCCCGGCACAGGGCGGGGAAAGGGCGGAGCACTGAAGGGGTTAAACTAATTAGACGAATAATTTCATGGCAATGATTTGTAGATGAAAAGTTGAGGACTGGGAACTGTCCATGATATCCATGATGACATGGAGCACTAAGGCTAATTTATGTGTAAATTAGTGTCAGGAGTGGGTGAAATGTTGTACTCACACTCCACCTGCTGTACTAGAATCAACCACATTGCGTATGATGACATTCCAAAACATTCAAACACCATGCACCACAGGACCGAAATCTCATGGGAATACATTGAAAATTGTGTTTTTTAAGCAAACATGACCACTGAATATGTTTAATGGATTCTATTCATTAAACATAACCAGTGGCCAGGTTTGTTTAAATAACACCATTTTCTGTTGTGTCCAGAATTGCAGCAGCCCTAGTGCTCATTTCAATACTTTAAACACATGGGGGCAGATTTATGAGCCCCTTGCGCCACTTTTGCGTCACTTTTAACATGGGAAAAGTGACGCAAAAGTGGCGCAAGGGGCTCATAAATCTGCCCCATGGAGATTAATGCATATGGCTGGGTCTGAACTGGGGTGGCGAAGTGAGCTAAAGAACGAAGATGGATTCAACTCAGATCTGTGAATGGGGGTGAGTGTCTGAAAAGCGTCAGCACTCCATCCATCATCTCCTTGTGTTTGCTTAGTTCGCCCTAAGTTGGTAGAGTATGTTCAGACGTGGATCCCTTGCTTATTTTGCCACTGGATTCAAGATAGCTTGGCTGATAAGGGGTGTTACCCAGAAACCCATCCCAGGATTCTCGCTTCTTGTCCAGGGAAGAACTTGCTTGGCAGTTCGCGCTGGACTGTTCCCATGAGGAACAGTGTCAAGACTGATTTGCATATGGCTGGGTCTAAACAGGGGTGGCGAAGTGAGCTAAAGAACGATGATGGAATCGACCCAGATCTGTGACTGGGGGTGAGTGTCTGAAAGGTGTTAGCACTCTGTCCATCATCTCCTTGTCAGAAGATTAGTCAAGAGCTGCCACTTCCCCACATGA
This sequence comes from Triturus cristatus, assembly GCF_964204655.1. Lineage (NCBI taxonomy): Eukaryota > Metazoa > Chordata > Amphibia > Caudata > Salamandridae > Triturus > Triturus cristatus. The sequence continues at coordinate 759,887,814 of NC_140586.1, read as the reverse complement.
CAGCTGTACTCAAAACACAACAGTGCACCATTCAGACGTGACCAACTCTGCTTCTCAAAGTATACAGATGAAGGTGTTGTTATACATGTATCATAGTACATATAACTATGCTTCCTGTTAAAAGCAGATACATTCATATAATTTGGAAAATGCAGATTAAACCACAGGATATATGTATACATCAGACAATGTCATAATTGCTGGTTCTATGTACATGTAGGTGCATATATAGAGGAGTTATGCCTACTATTAAAATTTGAATAAATGTCATGAAAAATATGCATACTTCACCACAAGATAAACGTGCATATTAGACATTAAATATTACAGCTTCTGTGCACATATGGGTATTTACATAGAGGGATTGTCTCCAACCAATACAACCTTACAAAGTGGCATGTGCCTATGTGTATGTGTACGTTGATCTCAGTCCTTTTCATTTAAAACAAAAATACTCCTCCTCTCAACCTGTGTCCCATTCCTCCTCTCTCTGACTCATCCCAAACCTTTCTGACTACTATGAACCCCTAAACATCCGTCTCAAACGTTCCCCTGCTTTATTAACCATGTCACCCAACTAACAGGCACACATAACCACTACTTATGAAAACAACTTACTACCTCCGCTTTCAAATCCAGTCTCCTCATTGTATCCCTACTTTAAACTCTACCAAACACACAAGGAATCAATAGCTCAAACCTAGCACAACTAATGCACAAAGAAAAGAAAACAAATACTAATCTACTCTATTAACCTCTAACCTTGGGCACAGGAGTAGCCTGCTTCTCTCTGTAAAATGCTTCAATGCCTCATCAGGGGTAGTAAGCACTATATAAACATAAATACAATACAATAGTCCACACCTTCCTGAAACAGTGACTCAACAATGCAAAGCCCATAAGAAGTCAATCAGATCTTGAACTAGCCAAGATCTGTCAAAATATTCCACAATTTACAGCGGTTTATCCTATCAAAGGCACTGATGAGGGCAATGGAAAAAATTATAGTGCCTTGCTTGTTGCTATTGTGCATTTTCTGATAATCAGGTGTAAGTGGAAGCCCTTCTGGGAAGCTGTAATGGGCATGGGAGATCACCTTACCCTGCTCAGCCCAAGTCTTAATCCTACTAAGAACCATTTGCCAAATCATTTTGACTGTCGAGGCTCATAATGAAATTGGCCTATAAGACTGGGGATTTTGCCTACAACTCTTTTCAAAGACAGGGACAATCACTGCAGTGTGCCATGAGCCGGGCAGCTTGCTACTAATGGCACAGCTCAAAGAATTGTAGGTGCCCAGAGCTCTACATCCTTCTTATAAAGATCCATTAGTACCCCATGATGCCCCAGGGCTTTACGTGCAGGGCTAGCAATGATCGCTTCAGTCACCTTTTCAAGATCAAGTCTAATGTTAAAGGAAAAGTTTGGGTGAGCTTCTAGAGGGTTGACAACTGCATCACTAGTGTGTGTGTAAATGGTGTTAAAATGTTTATCTCATTGATCCACACTTATATTTGTTCTTAAACCTTTGGACAAGCTGTCAGTCAGTTTGGGATGATATATAATTTTTCGTAACCACAATACAGAAAACGTACCCAGATAAGGCTCTCAAGTATGGGAATCAGACAACCACATTAAAATGTCTTTCTACTCATTTTAGGATGATTTGTGTCCCAATGATTGTAGTGAGGACCGGGGGAGATTCCAAAAAAGAACTGGATGGCCTCACACGCCCTGTGTGTCATGCTTCATCATTGGCCAACCCGCGCTCGCCAGATAATGCTCTAGTGTCGTACTTTGATATTCGGGAACCGCGTAGGGGACAGGGCCCTACCCCTGTCTATCTTGGTATTAGCGAACCGCGAATGGTAAATGCGGCACGTACGAGTGCTTTGCGTGTCGTTCTAGTTACGAACGCACTGTGTACACGTATTCTGCTCAACTACGCGGGTTCCATTTTGGAAGCAGTGGCCATCTTGTCATTGCCCTCACATAGGCTATGATGGAGTTAATACGGGCCTCACAGTACACGGGCTTTCCCTCTGACTTCTCCGTGACCTGGGCAGCTGGCTCTGCTGCCCCGGGTCAAACCGGTCTCACGAGCTCCCCTTCCTCCTTCCACCTGTGATTCGTATCAGGGCTTGACCCGTCATAAAACCCTTTCATTCTACACAATCCCCCGGCTAATCTCTTCTACACCTGCTTGTTCTTGCTTTATGACTTGTTTCCCAAAACAGGAGATGCTCATGTTTATTGGGGGGTCTATTTACTTCAAACATGGGATCTGAACCTTCCTGTGTAAATCATTGTGGGCTGGCCGAACTGGAATGTGGGATGGTCATCATGACTCTGCTTTTTCGTTTGTAATGTATGCCTTTATATGACCATATCATAAACCAAGGAATGTATGCCTGGAGCATGATATTTTGTACTTAAGGAGAAGTCCGTTCCTATGATTTTCAGCAGTCTCCTGAGAACATACACGCTGGTGTACTTCTAGGATACCTGCCATTGGTCTGCAGCCAATAAACGATTCTTTGACTTCACCCAGAAGACTCTGTGTTTCTGTAGGTCCGGAACAGGGTGAAACCCCGAAGTCATAGGGTGTGTGCCCCTGCACCGCTGGGTCTAAAATACCCAGTACTTCAGTTTGGCGCCCAACGTAGGGCCGATTTCAGCGGTACCAGTCCAAGCCAGAGGTTCGTGAGGAGCTTCGTGTGGAAATTCCGGAGGAAGGCCGCCACTTCATCGACCCCTGCATGTCGACGTGGTCCGAAAGTCTTTTCTGCGAGGTTCTCCGCGTCCCGACGGCTACGAAGGACTGCTGCCCTGATTAATCGACCTGTTTTGGACCCTTGACGAGTTTGAGAGAGCGAAACAATCGAGAGAGTCTTCTGGTGACGTCATCGATCAGCAATATTCAGTTAAGTATAAGTGGAGCGTCTCCCATTTGTTTTGGTATCCCTCGGGATCGTTTGGTTTGATTTGGTAATTGGTGATTTGGTGTTTGCAAACCCCAAAGCCAGAGGATTCGTGTATTCACGAGAATATCGTAATCGATAATCCTTTGACGTTTGGATCTAGACTAGTGAGCGAAGATGCCTGGTTCTAGACTATTTGGTAGATTATTCTGTTTGGGTTGTGGAAAAGATTTCCAGCTAGAGGAATCATGTCCGGTTCCTCCGGTTGGAACTCCAACTTATGAGCTCTATGTGAAACATGGCGTAGGCCCCATAGCATATAACGAAGTGTGGATCCACTACACCAGGAAAGACGGTGTTTTAAAATGGCCCCAAAATGGTAGTTTCGATACCGATATTCTAGATAATCTGGAAATTAAATTGTTTAAGAAGAAAGCCCGGCCGGCGATGTTTGACTCTTTCCGCTTATGGCGAAAAGAAGCCAAACAGAAGGAAATTAAGCTAGCGAAAAAGAATAAGAGAGAGAGAGGTATGTCAGTAATGCAAGCAGCTGTACAATTTAAAGACAATGAAGAGGAGCAAATGAATGAGCAATTGCACAGGCAGCGTAAGTTAGGGATTGACAAATGTTACCCGGCTTTGCCATATTCTAAGCAGGATGAGTCAGAAGAAAAGGAGAAAGATCCCTTGATGTCACATTTGTTGAGTTCGCCACCCCCGTATGCTCAAACTGCCACGGCGCCTCCCCAGCTTGTAAATATGCCTCCTCCAGTGCATATACTGCAAGCCTTGCCGCAACCGCCAGTTGCTTTGCAACCAGTTCCTATTCCTGTAGCGCAGTCTTCTCAAGCGCCTCCAGTTGTGCTTCCAACTACCTCCGCACTTTCTGCGACTTTGCTTGATCCAGTAACTGCCTCCCCTAATACTCTTCATTCTACCACTCCAGTACCTGTCTCTACATCCTCTTTTCTTCCCTCTGTTTTTCCCCCTGTTCTCGCTTCAGCTTCTCCTTCAGCGCGACAGCGTTTGGCTAATGTGGTTACTACATTAATGTCGCCTCTCTTTGGGTCATCTGGTGCAACTCCTGGTGTACAGCGTAAGCAGTTGCGCAGCCAATTGCCTAACCCCGATGAGAAAAAGGTAATAGATCACATGGCGCGTAGATGGATCGTTTTTCCTTCACTGTATGATGTGGAATCGGTTGTTAACACTTTCCATCAATGGGATGCCCCGAAACAGAGATATGTGTTTGAGAAAATGTGCGAAATTCTCTGTGAAGAATTGGAGGATAGTGGTAGAAATCCGAACCCGCAGGAATTGTGTAGAGTGAGGTGCGATTTTGGAACTGGTATAATTGTGGACCGCGAAGTAGATAAAGCAGTTGCGATTGTACTGTCCTTAAGGAATGACGATTGCCAACAGTCATTGTTTGAACAAAAGGTCCTTGTGGGGAAAAAGGCAAAAGCGCGACAATACCCTATGAGAGAAGTTCCCCCGGTGTGGAAGGAAGCAGTTGCAGCTGTCGGCAATAACCCCGCTGTGCCAGCGCATTTCCAACGTGTTTGGGTGCACGTTCCGTGGAAGCGCTCTGAGGTGTTAGCACTTAAGCAGACATTGCCTGATCCCCGTAAAAACCCAGCAGGTTATTATAAAGAGTTGTCACAGACGGCAGGGTCATGCATTATGAATCTGGCCGACATAGACATGTTGTTCGGTAATGTTGTTCCACAACCTCTATGGGGATCAATTCGTAATGTAGATCACAATGCAGAACTAGGGGATACATGGGCTAACATTGTTGCTGCTGATGCTAGACAAACGGGTGGTGCGAAACCAGAACCTTTAGTAGCTGAATTGCCTGGTAGAATCATCACGTATATGAAGACAATAATGCCTGCGATGCGCGTAAATTGGGACAAGTTATCTGCATGCAAGCAAAAGAAAGATGAGACAGTGTCAGACTTCTTTACTAGGTTTGAGGAAACGTTTATTGACCACAGTGGGCAAGATGTGAGTACTGAGGGTGGACAATGGTTGTTTGTGGACAAGTTTGTGCAGAATTTACTCCCTGACCTGTGTAAAAAGTTGAAAGATTCAGAGAGTTCTTGGGCTGTTTCCTCTTCAGCGCAAATACTGGCTACTGCACAGTATTATGAAAACAGGGATAAAGACGAGAAAGATAGGACGGAGAAGAAAACGAAGGAACTAAAAACGAAGGTCCTTCTACAGCAGGCCTATCCACCACGTGGCGGTGGTAATAATTATAGACAACCCCAAGGTGTCTATCACCAACCCCAACAATTTCAGACAAACCAGCAAATGAATGGGTATTATCAACCACGTGTCCCTGTAGGTCCCAACCAATGTTCATACTGTAAAGAGGAAGGTCATTTTAAATATAGTTGTCCTAAATTAATGCAACGGAATGGTAATACGTATGGCGCAAGAGGTAGAGGTGGTCAGCAAGCTCCTAGAGGCAGAGGGCGTGGAAGTGTTCCCCAAAATGCGCGTCCTCTTCCGCCCCAAAGCGCAATTAATAGCTTTGATCAGCAAGCTAACGCGACTGGTAATACGGCACAGTATTACAATAATGATTATTATGCAGAAGATGGCGATGCAGAAAATAATGGTTACTAGGACAGCCATAGACAGAGAGAGGGAGTTGTTTCAGTGCCAGTGGATCAGAGTGGACCGTATGTTGAGGTGACTACAGCAAATGTAACGGAGCCTTTTCTGCTAGACACTGGTGCTGCAAAGAGTTCAATCATGCATTCCAAACTCCCTGGCGCACCTTTGTCTGGCGATATAAATGTTTCAGTAGGTTTTTCTGGCGCCCCAGTTAGGAACCCGATTTCCAGTCCCATGTCACTTTCTGTTGGACCTTGCGAGCTGAAAGCGCCCCTGATCCTGACAACAGGTTGTGGTGAGAATTTGCTGGGATTAGATTTGTTGAAAAGATTGCACGCTACACTGTATTGTTCTCCTTCAGGAGTACAACTTGCATTAGGCAAGAAAGTGGTTTCCCCAATGTATTTGTCTAAAAACACGATGCCACCTGAATTGTCATCCCTTCCGGATGCCCTTTGGGCTACTGGTCCCAATGATGTGGGCCTCTTGGAAATACCACCATATGTGGTGACTCTAAAGGCTAATGTCAGACTGCCACGTATTCCCCAGTACAAGATCTCTAATGAAGGGCAGAAAGCATTGTTAGACATTGTCAGCGACTTGATTAATAAGGGTGTGATTGAAGAGACAAGAGGCAACGTTTGCAATAGCCCGATTTTACCTGTTTTAAAACGAACGGATCCTTCACAGCCACCTGTTTACAGATTTGTGATTGATCTTAGAGAGGTTAATAAGATTGTTGTGCCTCAGTTTCCGGTTGTCCCCGATATAACTGCCTTGTTAACGATGATTCCAGCCTCTGCTGCATGGTTTTCAGTGATCGATTTAAAGAATGCTTTCTTTAGTATCCCAATTGCAGAAGAGAGCAGAGACATTTTTGGTTTTAGTCTGGGAGGCCGAAGCTTCCGCTTCAAACGCGCTCCCCAAGGCTACTGCGAGAGTCCATCCATATATAGTCAAGCTCTGAAAGCGCAGCTTGATGCACTTGTTTTACCTAGTGGCGCTATCCTGATCCAGTACGTGGACGATTTACTGATCGCCGCGGATACTGAGAAGATCTGTAAAGAAGCCACATTGTCACTGTTGCGCCATTTATCAGCTTACCATCACAAAGTGTCTCTCTCTAAGCTGCAATATTGTCGACAAGAAGTGACCTACTTAGGTCATCTCTTATCGAAGGAGGGAAGGAAACTGACCCCAGAGAGAATTCAAGCCATTGCACAGTTGAGTGTGCCAAAGACACAGAGAGAAGTGCGTGCTTTCTTGGGTATTACCTCATACTGTAGGCATTGGATCCCTAGTTTTTCTTTGTTGGCAAAACCTTTATTAGCATTAACATGCAAAGACACACCGAATCCTATCCCATGGTCTGAAGAGTGCCAGAAAAGTTTTGTGGAATTGCGCAATGCGTTGTGTTCAGCTCCTGTGTTGGGCACTCCCGACTACAGTAAGCCTTTTTCATTGTATGTTCACGAGAAAGATGGATGTGCGTTGTCAGTGTTAACACAGCCTTTTGGCGACAGACCGCGCCCATGCGCATATTTTTCATCCACCTTGGACCCTGTAGCGAGGGCATTGCCAAGCTGTCTGAGAGCGACAGCTGCTGCAGCGATGTCTATCCGACAATCTGCTGGTCTGGTAATGGACAACACATTGATTGTCATGGTTCCACACGCTGTAGACACATTATTAAATAGAACCAAGACACAACACCTGACTAGTGCGCGATTATCAGGGTATGAACTCACACTGTTAGCGAATCATATACACATAAAAAGATGCAATACGCTGAATCCAGCCACATTATTGCCGATTCCAGCAGACTCAGATGAGATTGAGCAACATGACTGTCTGTTCAGAACAGAAGAAGAGACGAAAGGGAGAGTAGATCTCAAAGATACTCCCCTGACTGAATGTGATGGCATTTTATGGGTAGATGGGTCCTGTTTCAAGCTCCCTAATGGTGACACGACTGCTGCATATGCTATCACGACTTTACACACGGTCGTGGAAACTGCACGAGTGCCACATAATTCGGCCCAAGCAGCAGAATTAATTGCCCTCACGAGAGCATGCGTGTTGTCTGAAGGAATGAGAGTGAACATATACACAGATAGCCAATACGCCTTTGGCGTGGCTCATAATTTTGGGCGTTTGTGGAAAGAGCGTGGGTTCCTGACGTCGCATGGAGCTAAAATTCAGAATGGCAAGTTGGTGAATGATCTCCTTGAGTCACTGACCCTACCTTTGCAAGTTGCGATCATGAAATGCAGTGCGCACAAGAAAGTCACCGATGATGTTGGACGTGGGAATGCGTTTGCTGATGAGACCGCGAGAGAAACCGCACAGAATGTGAAGACTAGAATGTATGTTGCAGGTCCCGCAAGATGGGTTAATGATGTGGGAATATGTGAGAACACAATAGAGAGTGTGAAGTCGCTTCAGGCTGAAGCTACAGTAGAAGAGTTAAGCAATTGGAGAGAGAGTATGGGTAAGTTGGATGAGAATGGTTGTTGGATTGACCTGACAGAACATAGGCGATGGTTGTTGCCTGATGCATATGTGCTTCCAGTGGTTACTATGGCACATGGAATGGCACATATCAGTACGAAAGGTATCTGTAAGTTGTTGGCTCCAGTATGGCAGAATGTTGGAATTCCCAAATGTGCAGAGAATGTGGTCAAGAATTGTATGGTATGCTTGAAATACAACCCTGGTAGGGGAACCCCAACTCCGGCCGGTCACTTTGCACCCCCATCATGTCCATTCGAAGTTTTGCAGCTGGACTTTATTCACATGGAAAGGTACAACAACCTGAAATATGTATTGGTGGTTGTTTGTGCTTTTTCCAAATGGGTAGAGGCTTATCCTCTGAAAGATAACACTGCCCTATCCACAGCCAAAGCCCTTGTGAAGGAGTTTTTCCCCAGGTTTGGGATGCCGAGAATGGTGTGGTGTGATAACGGAAGTGAGTTTGTGGGTAAGGTGATGAAGAATGTATGTGAAGGTTTAGGCATAAGGCAGAAATTTCACGCTGCAAATCACCCCCAATCAGCTGGACTGGTTGAACGCTACAATGGAGCCTTAAAGCTCAAGTTAGCCAAAATCCAGGCGAGCACTGGTCTTAAATGGCCTGACGCTCTGCCTTTAGCACTCTTGTCCACCAGAATGACGATACACTCACGAGTGGGACTTAGTCCTTATGAAGTAGTCTTTGGCCGCCCGGCCAACGTATGGGGTGTGCCAAGGCCTACGAAGTTCAGCGAGATAGAGCATCCAGTACTGCTCGATTACCTGTATGATTTGACTGTTAAACTGCGTGTTTTGCACCAACAGGTACATGATACTCTTCCCCAAGCCTCTGAACCTCCTGGACACCCCATCAACCCTGGTTCGTGGGTCCTAGTACGGAATTTCCAGCGTAAGGGCAACGACGAGCCTCGTTGGATCGGCCCTCATCTTGTTCTTCTTTCGACAAGATCAGCAGTGCGAGTGAAAGGGAAGAAGCACTGGATTCATGGTACTCACTGCAAGGTAGTTCCCTTGCCTCTGCCATATGACCAGTGGGTCAAAGAGGGTATCGCCGACTCAGAGACAGACATTGTGCCTCGTTTTGTACCATTCAGTGACGCACGCCTAAAAGACACAGCTTCAGTCCAAGAGAGTGACAATATTCTGCAGGAAGCTGTGCCGCCATCGAATCGACTGGACACCACTGAGCCTGAACTTCTTTTTCAAGACCAAACAACACCTGGCCGTCTCCGCTATAATTTGAGACCTAGGCCCATGGACAAATAAAGATTCCCTCATTATTTCCCTTTTGACATTTCTTGCTCTCCCATCTGAAGGACTTTCTTGATTTTTGTTTTTCGAACCACCATCCGGGTTCTGCCGCAGGGTCGCGGTGCCAAGACTTTGGGGTACAGGCCGAAGACGCTAGGTCGACGGTTCTGGTTGGTCTAGGGCGTTTCCCTGGACTGACAGGCGTACTCCTTAGCAGAAGAAACTCATCCACCGCGAGCGGCCCGAGTAGAGGATGGAGTTTTGTAAGATGGAGAGACCGATTGAAGAAATGAACTTTCAAGCCAGGATGTGTAGAATTGTAAGAAGTAAATGTTTTGTCTTTTTGTGCTTTTTTACACTGTGTAGTATCATGATGTTTATTGTAGGATGTGTGTTTTTCTCTGCTCCAAAACCCATTGCACCCACTCAACAGCCTATACTTCTTTCTACTGCCTCCTCTCACTCTTTTCACCCTTTGCCTGAGCACGAACAGACCCGACGATCAGAGTTCGTAAATAACTCGTTTATCCAACTCTTGCACCAGCACCAACTGGTAATGAATACGACCAATTGCTGGGTCTGTGGGTTAATGCCACATACCATTAACAAGGGTATTCCCTACCTGGTGCTACCGTACAGTTACAATGGATCGTCATGGGCATTCCAAACCATGTTTCTCTATGCTCTAGATACATACTCCCCTCGCCCACCGCGTTCCATCAGACCCATCACCAATAATAAGGCTTTGATGAAAGGAGTTGCCGATATGAGTAGAGATATTAATGCATACTCATCCATTCCCAAAGAAGAGCTGAGACCTTATGTAGGATGGAACGCGACGGGGTATAGTATTAGTCTGGGTGAAAGACAGCGAAAAATCTCATCTCCAATCTGGGTCGTACCCCACATGGGTCGGTTCTGCTTACAGGGTAATGGTCAGAACCCTAGGGCTCAACTGGGAAGAAGTGACTGTACTGAAACGTACACTTTCCCGTCACAGTTTTCCCCTGCGTTTTTGGCTGCTAAGGGCACATATTTCATCTGTCATGACCGAGCATATACATGGTTGCCCCCTGATTTCTCGGGCACATGTTATATTGCGAACTTGCTACCGCCGACATTTACTGCCGCCTCTGATTATCACAAGACCAGAGTTGTGAGAGGTGTGATCAGTAAGGAGGACACTGCCGGTCAGGAAGCAGGAGACTTCTTCTTGGGTTTCCTGCCGTTTTGGGGACCTATGGTCAATAGTAGGAACCTGAGACAGTTGACTCGTGTGGTTGAATCCACCGTCAATGTAACGGCTGGTGCCCTTAGTAATTTGACAGCTGAGCTCCAAGCGGATCGCCTTATGACTTTGCAGAACCGCATGGTCCTAGACGTTATTCTTGCAGACCGCGGTGGGGTATGCAAGGTCATCCAATCCAGTTGCTGCATTTTCATACCAGATAATGCTCCAACAGTGTATCAAGCCATCTCCAAACTCCATAAAATATCTGAAGCCATACACGTGGATAAGGGAGATTGGTCACTGATGGGATGGTTCTGGGAATTGATATCTGCCTGGGGTTGGAAGGTTCTGATGGTCATTGGAATGATCTTAGCCATTCTTTTCCTGTTCTGTCTATGTATACAGTGTGCTCCTGCGATATATGGCCTCTGTGCTACCTTATGTGTAAGGAAACCTGTATCGAGGGACGAGTTAAGTAATAGGATGATGCTACAGCAACATCTCCATGACTTCGTGAACATTGACCTAGACTCGGATTAAGATGAGTATAGTGATTGCCTATGTAAGGGCAAAAGGAGGGTCTGTCGTACTTTGATATTCGGGAACCGCGTAGGGGACAGGGCCCTACCCCTGTCTATCTTGGTATTAGCGAACCGCGAATGGTAAATGCGGCACGTACGAGTGCTTTGCGTGTCGTTCTAGTTACGAACGCACTGTGTACACGTATTCTGCTCAACTACGCGGGTTCCATTTTGGAAGCAGTAGCCATCTTGTCATTGCCCTCACATAGGCTATGATGGAGTTAATACGGGCCTCACAGTACACGGGCTTTCCCTCTGACTTCTCTGTGACCTGGGCAGCTGGCTCTGCTGCCCCGGGTCAAACCGGTCTCACGAGCTCCCCTTCCTCCTTCCACCTGTGATTCGTATCAGGGCTTGACCCGTCATAAAACCCTTTCATTCTACACAATCCCCCGGCTAATCTCTTCTACACCTGCTTGTTCTTGCTTTATGACTTGTTTCCCAAAACAGGAGATGCTCATGTTTATTGGGGGGTCTATTTACTTCAAACATGGGATCTGAACCTTCCTGTGTAAATCATTGTGGGCTGGCCGAACTGGAATGTGGGATGGTCATCATGACTCTGCTTTTTCGTTTGTAATGTATGCCTTTATATGACCATATCATAAACCAAGGAATGTATGCCTGGAGCATGATATTTTGTACTTAAGGAGAAGTCCGTTCCTATGATTTTCAGCAGTCTCCTGAGAACATACACGCTGGTGTACTTCTAGGATACCTGTCATTGGTCTGCAGCCAATAAACGATTCTTTGACTTCACCCAGAAGACTCTGTGTTTCTGTAGGTCCGGAACAGGGTGAAACCCCGAAGTCATAGGGTGTGTGCCCCTGCACCGCTGGGTCTAAAATACCCAGTACTTCACTAGTGGGGAGCGGCCCTCTTCGTAAATAGAGGGACTGTTCAGTAATGTTGATGAGGAGTGGGGATCCTAATAGCTAAAAACCCATACACCAACCCATGCTTTAAATTCCATCATTTATTAAATGCTAAAGACTCCTGAGGCGGAAGCCGGGAGAGGTTGTATTTTGTATACTGCACTGTTTTTAATTCAAAACTCACCTTTTAACTGTGATTTACCGCTGTAAACACTGCGCACTTCAGGGCACGGTAGAGCAGATCTAGCGCTCACGTGACCCGAGCACCGGCTGCCTTCGCCGCTGGACACGCCCCCCGTGAGGCCACGCCCACTTCCCGCCTTCAAAAGCGCGGAATTGCGAGCGCGCCGAGTTGAAGCTAAAGACTCCTGAGGCGGAAGCCGGGAGAGGTTGTATTTTGTATACTGCACTGTTTTTAAATCAAAACTCACCTTTTAACTGTGATTTACCGCTGTAAACACTGCGCACTTCAGGGCACGGTAGAGCAGATCTAGCGCTCACGTGACCCGAGCACCGGCTGCCTTCGCCGCTGGACACGCCCCCCGTGAGGCCACGCCCACTTCCCGCCTTCAAAGCGCGGAATTGCGAGCGCGCCGAGTTGAAGCTAAAGACTCCTGAGGCGGAAGCCGGGAGAGGTTGTATTTTGTATACTGCACTGTTTTTAAATCAAAACTCACCTTTTAACTGTGATTTACCGCTGTAAACACTGCGCACTTCAGGGCACGGTAGAGCAGATCTAGCGCTCACGTGACCCGAGCACCGGCTGCCTTCGCCACTGGACACGCCCCCCGTGAGGCCACGCCCACTTCCCGCCTTCAAAGGCGCGGAATTGCGAGCGCGCCGAGTTGAAGCTAAAGACTCCTGAGGCGGAAGCCGGGAGAGGTTGTATTTTGTATACTGCACTGTTTTTAAATCAAAACTCACCTTTTAACTGTGATTTACCGCTGTAAACACTGCGCACTTCAGGGCACGGTAGAGCAGATCTAGCGCTCACGTGACCCGAGCACCGGCTGCCTTCGCCGCTGGACACGCCCCCCGTGAGGCCACGCCCACTTCCCGCCTTCAAAAGCGCGGAATTGCGAGCGCGCCGAGTTGAAGCTAAAGACTCCTGAGGCGGAAGCCGGGAGAGGTTGTATTTTGTATACTGCACTGTTTTTAAATCAAAACTCACCTTTTAACTGTGATTTACCGCTGTAAACACTGCGCACTTCAGGGCACGGTAGAGCAGATTTAGCGCTCACGTGACCCGAGCACCGGCTGCTTTACCGCTGTAAACACTGCGCACTTCAGGGCACGGTAGAGCAGATCTAGCGCTCACGTGACCCGAGCACCGGCTGCCTTCGCCGCTGGACACGCCCCCGTGAGGCCACGCCCACTTCCCGCCTTCAAAAGCGCGGAATTGCGAGCGCGCCGAGTTGAAGCTAAAGACTCCTGAGGCGGAAGCCGGGAGAGGTTGTATTTTGTATACTGCACTGTTTTTAAATCAAAACTCACCTTTTAACTGTGATTTACCGCTGTAAACACTGCGCACTTCAGGGCACGGTAGAGCAGATTTAGCGCTTACGTGACCCGAGCACCGGCTGCTTTACCGCTGTAAACACTGCGCACTTCAGGGCACGGTAGAGCAGATCTAGCGCTCACGTGACCCGAGCACCGGCTGCCTTCGCCGCTGGACACGCCCCCCGTGAGGCCACGCCCACTTCCCGCCTTACGGCTCCACAAATATGTGTAACTTCAGAACGCGCAGCGGGCGAGCGCAGCGGGCGCGCCGCTGGCGCGCCTAAGGCGAGCCCGTCTGCGCCCGTCCGCGCCCAGCCGGGACCCGGGGCCACAAATCTTGGCTCTCATGATATCCACACCGTGACTTACAGCGCGGCCGCCCTATACAGTATAGGTAGGATTGTCACTCCTAAGTGCTCCCACTCTTTTGCGCCGTTGGAACTGCCCGCCCGCTGTCCAGGGTGCATGCACTCATTCCGTAAATCCCCGTTAGCCACTACACAAACGTACCGTATGTACATGTTAAACTGCCGCTCCTTGCCCAAACACAGTATACAGATTGCCATGCTGCTTGAAGAACATAAGCCTGACGCAGTATTTCTGACAGAAACGTGGCTCGCTGTACACTCTGAACCAGACGTAGTCCAAGCCTTACCCGCAGGATATTATATCCTTAGAGCAGACAGAGCGGTTGGGAGAGGCGGAGGTCTGGCGATCATTCTGAAGAACCAGTACCGATGTCATACCACAGCAGAGACTATTTCTGATTGTGAGAGTATAGCATTCTGCATAGAGTTCAGCGCCAATAACACCTTTTCGGGTACCTTGATTTACCGCCCCCCGGTGCCTGTAAAAGAGTTTCATAGGTCTCTTCCTGAGACAATAGCGGGAAGAATCCTCTCTGCCGCCAACTACACGATCTTAGGAGACCTTAATCTCCATTTTAATTCTCTCTCAGACCACATCGCTCAAGATTTACTAGATGATTTGGAAGCCCTCCAATTATCCCAACTGGTTGCTGCCCCGACTCATGAAAAAGGCAATCTACTCGACCCCATATTCAGTAATTGCCCGGATCTAATTGCTGGTCAACCCACCCCCCTCCCATGGTCGGACCATTTTTTGGTCCCTTTCACTTGGGTCAAACACAAAACCCCTCAGCTCCCTCCTCAAGTCTCCTCTAGGAGGAACTGGTCCAAACTTCCATTGGAGCCCTGGCTGCTCAAACTGGACTCCACCCTCCCTTCACTTGGCCCAGATCCCAATATGGCCAACTCTCATTACGAAAACTGGATTACCCACTCGCTAGACTCGATCCTCCCGGTTCGCAAATCCTCTTTGAATAGACTACAGAAATCTGCCCCTTGGTTTTCTGACTCTTTAAAACAACTAAAACGCCTCTGCAGGCAACGAGAGCGAGCCTGGCGCTTAGACTTCCTTCCAGACAAAAAGGCCTCCTATAAAGAGTCGATCAAAGTCTATAAAGAAGGGATCAGAAAGGCCCAGGCAACTTATTATTCTGAGAGAATTTTAGAAGCCAAATCTAAACCTAAAGAAATTTTCCAGATCATAAAACATTGTTCCATCGCCAACATGGCACCTCCACCCAACAAAACCAAGGATCAATGCAACGAGCTTGCGGATTTCTTTCATAATAAAGTCACAAAAATCTACTCCACCTTCCCCACCTCTGATATAACTCTGGATACACTTCACTTTTCCCCCCCTGAAGCACCTCGGCACCCAGATCAGCCTTTCCTTGAGCATTTTGTTCCCCTGGATCTTGACATTTTAAGCAAGGTGGCAAGACAAGTAAAATCTGGCTCCCCCCGCGATCCCGCCCCTCCAGAAGTTCTATTACAGGCAAGCCCAGTCACTCTGCCTGTCATCCGGGATCTTCTAAATAGTTCTATTTCCGCATGCTCAGTCCCCACAGCCTGGAAGCAGGCCATGGTACGGGCACTACTGAAAAAGCCCAGCCTGGACCCAAACGATTACTCCAGCTATCGTCCCATTTCACTTCTCCCCTGGACCAGCAAGGTGTTAGAGAAGCACATAAACGCGCAGCTTGTCCAGTTTCTGGAGGACCACTCCTTACTACACACATCCCAGACAGGCTTCAGACCAAAGCATGGCACTGAAACCGCCTTGCTAGCCGTCACGGAAGAAACTCGAAGGATACTGGACCAGGGAGGATCAGTGGCAGTGATCCTCCTTGATCTAAGTGCCGCCTTCGATACGGTCAGCTATACCACCCTGCTGGACCGTCTCCATAACATCGGAGTTTCAGGTGACGCTTTAAGGTGGTTCGATTCCTTCTTGTCTGGGAGGTCGTTTCAGATCTTCGATGGAGAGATGGTGTCCTCGAGTAAACTTCTCAGCTGCGGAGTACCACAGGGCTCTTCTCTGAGCCCTGTACTGTTCAACATCTACATGAGGCCGCTGGCGGGTGTTGTCGAACCATATGGCATTAAAATTGTGTCATATGCCGACGACACCCAGCTTGTGGTCTCGCTGGCTACGAAGAACAATAGGCATTCCGCAGCCGATCTTCTAAACTGCCTGGTGGACGTCAAGGGATGGATGACCAACTCCTCCCTAAAATTAAACGGTGATAAGACGGAGCTTCTGCTCCTAGGCCCTCCCTCTCCCGTATCCCTCACGTCTCTGTGGCCCAATGTTCTGGGTTCCCCTCCCACCCCCAAGGACAGTGTCAAAAGCCTGGGGGTGTGGCTGGATAATAAACTCTCCTTCTCTACTCAGGCCAAAAAACTGTCTTCCACCTGTTTCGGCCTACTTAGGATCTTGAGGAAGGTTCTCCCGCTATTCCCCCTCGAGGCTAAAAAGGTGGCGATGCAAGGCCTCATCCAGTCTCGCCTGGATTCGAACAATGCCTTATATATAGGGGCACCGGAGATAACCCTCCGAAAACTGCAGGTCGTCCAAAACTGTGCAGCCCGCACATTGCTGGAGATCTCGCGCACTCAGTCAGCCAGACCTGCTCTGAAAACTCTCCATTGGCTGCCAGTGAGGCAGAGAGTCACCTTCAAGGCACTGTGCTTGGCGCACCACGCCTTCTGGAAAACAGCTCCAGCCATCAACTCCGACCTTATCATTCCTTACCATCCTAACAGGAACCTTCGGTCGACGGATGCGTTCCTTGTTGTTGTTCCCAGAGTGAAGCGAGCCAGGTCGGGGGGCAGGCTGTTCTCCTTGAACACTGCCAAACTCTGGAATGCCCTCCCCATCTCACTCCGATCCAATCCTGACCTCCTCTCATTTCGCAAAAATTTAAAGACCCACTTGTTTGCCAAATCCGACTCCTCCTAGACTGCCTCTAGATCACTCCCTGCTTCTACTCAGCGCTTGGACGCTTTCGGGAAGCAATCGCGCTTAACAAATACTTTTACATTACATTACATTACATTACAGTAGTGACTAAAAATAATGACCATTGGACACTTTGAGCCCATTATGCGAATTGTGTCCTATCTAGGTCAACGTGTTTCAGCCCAACAAGGGCCGACAGATGGGTCTGGGGCTTTCTTCAGGGCTAGGATCCTGTATGTCCCTTTTCAATTCCTTTTCACAAGCATCAACACCCACTCAGTGTGCATGCGACATAGTATGTCAGTTCCTACTGTCTGGTCAGTGTGAATGACAGGGTCCTAAAAAGACATAAGATATATGTAAACATTTGCTATGCATTGTGTAAACACCAACAATTGGGACAAATTATGTTTAAAAAAGAGCCATAACCAACCGGCGTTTGTCGGTCTAGCAAGATTCAGCCATGCCACTCGTGGGACAGCATAACCGCCTTTTAGAGATTTGGGTGTATGGTATAGTCTCCCTCAAACAGCATGCACATAACGTAAGGTGAAAATATGTGCTTTTATTCATGCTCAGGCCCACATGCTAAATCTTACCCTAAATTTGGGACAGATAAACCTCATGGAGGACTAGGATGAGGGGAGCCTTATAGTCATACACACAACAAAATGTGTTGCACCATACATGCAGGTTTTTATCTGCAAGTATCTTTCAAGTACTGCACGTAAACAAATGAACACACTCATTGTACCTTATTTCATCAAAGGTCTCTCCTTGCCAGCAACACCTATCAGTGCATCTCCGTAGTCCCAATGGTGCCTTGCTGTAGTGGCTACCTGGTATTTAAGAACCGGGTCAAGGGAAACATGCATAGGTGGGGCAGGAGAGTGGTTGCATGAGATTACGTGGCCGTTCCTAACGAATTGTCAGGAAAAGGAAGTCCCATGTGTGCCCCGAAGTAGGGTTTCTATTGGGCCAGTTATGGCAGTCACGTGTAACTACATGCGGCCGGCCCGTGGGGAACTGAAGTTCCCAAACTAGTGGGGAATCTAAAAGGGGACGCGCGGTCCATGATGCGTCAGCTTTTGTGGACATGCTGGGAAAAGTAGTCCCTCCTAGATGTTTAAAACCACATAACTTCGTATTTTGTTTCATGTGCAATGTGGGCAGTTGCACGTGATATTAGAGCATGTTGGGACTAGTAGCCTCATGTGTATTATAAAAATATTAATAATATAAGTGCAGGAGATTTTTCTTCTCTTCTATAGTTTCCCAGAAGCCTCTGATATCCTTAGCTATGGGATCATTTACAAGTTTATCTCATAACTCGTCTTGCACTGCTAGTTTTCGAGATGTGATGGCTGATTTATATTTTGCGCTCAGTGTAGCTATAAGTGACCTGTCCCTCGGGCAGCAGTTAAGGGCCTCACACATCTGATTTTTGGCCTCCACATTGCTTATCAAACCAAACCGGATTGATCTTGTTGTGTGCTATTAGTGGGTGCTAAATTTGGCCTTTTATTTGGTCATTCAGCATAATGAAGTTATCAACAATTAAAGCCCCGGGTTGATACAACAAAAAGCGATAATCATTGATCAGTTCTAAGTCCGTGTTAATAACAGTAGCTGATAACACCGGGATGTTGGCATTTTACCAGCTAACCCTTCAGCCTCTGTCATCTGCGGCCAGGTCCACATCCCTTACATGGGGGGAGTTTAGCTTTAACAGGATGGCTAAGGGCAAATTCAATAGGATTATGATCGCCTTTAGAAATTGACATTATGGCCCTGACTCATTGTATAGGACATCAAAATATAGTCGACAGTTGTACCCCTGCTCCATGCAGTAAAGGTCGGGAGCTTGTTATTATTCACAATAACGATTTCTAGAATGTTAAAGCTGTATTTTTATTTTATCAAATGCTTGTACAGTTTTTCTCCCCCACTATCTACCTTATATGAGAGGGCATCCTTCTGTCCTATTTGAAAGGTCTGAAGGGGAGTAGAATGAGAACCTAATTTGACTTTGAATTCACCTCCAATAACAACTTGAAGCACTTAAGTACAGAGAAAAATCTGCACCATAAATATTGTAAAACACAAAACAAAACATCAAGGTCACACATCATAATTTGGATTGACTGTTTTATCAAAATGGACAATAAAATAATGCAATTTAGAGAAGAAAATACCCTTAACATTTTTATACTTGGATGAGTAGCCGGCACCGGAATGACCACATATTCTCTGGAAACCTGAATAAGGGTTAACAAACCACCCAAACCACCACTCTGCTAGAAATAAACCTGGTAGCTGGGACACAAAAACATAGAAAAACATCCCAAGTGATGTCCAGGAACCAGGTTTCTTGATACAAAATAAAATCAAACCTTCCACATAAGCAAGCCATCCCTCCTGACCCAGTCTGGTCATTATGCCTGATGAATTCCTTGGGACTAACTCTAGGGAAAGTTTTATACTGGCACCAGCCAAAGAGAAACATTACGCTGTAGTGTTGCTTAAGACAGCTGGCTGGTATGCTCTTTTGATGGACCTCGGACTTCAGCAAAAACGCCATGATGGCGCCGGCCGAAGAGTTTGGGTGAATTGTTATATTATTTGGCTCAGTTGGCCGGGATACCCCTTTAGATAGTTCCGGAGTCTGTTGTTGTCAGTACATTTTGTTTAGATTGGTTAGGGGTTTGAATCGATTAACACAAGATATATTGATTCCATTAGAGAGGGTGAATATAGGTAGCAAGGGGGTACGCATTGCAGCTTGTCCAGGTTTCAGATGCCTGCAGAAAAACCCTAGGGACAAAAGTCTAATGTGCTCCCTTATTCCATTGCCTGGTGGATAATGAGCAATTAGGCATCTTGCTAGACCCGGCTTCCTAATAATCATAACCACACAGTCTCCAGTGAAGAGCTTATCTGAGGGGCCAACCCAATCAAACCTCCGGACATATAGGATGTTATTATAGTCCCGAATGTTAAAGTCTGTGGGCCTCATTTATGAAAAGTGACACATCACTGCGTGAAAACAGTGATGCGTCACTTTTCACTGCGCCCTCCCTGCGACTCCAATGATGCGTCATATTTACAGTATGACGCATGATGTCGCAAGGAGTCACAGATACGTCAGTATTTCTGACGTATCTGTAGGCGCAAAAGTGACGCATTGCTGGAGTGTGTCACAAAAGTGACGCAACTCCAGCAATGTGTCCTTTCACATGGGGCAAGCCCCATGTGAAAGGGCCTGCGTCAGTCTTACGCCTGCTGTGAGGCAGGCGTAAGATATTGACGCATTTGCACCCTAAAAGTGGCACGGTGAAATCTCGTAGATTTCACTGCGTCACTTCTACGATGCTTACTTACGTGGGAACGCCCACCCTGCATACATTATACCTGAGGCAGGTATAATGTAGCGCAGGGGTTTACAAAGTGACGCATCTAGGTAGATGCGTCACTTTGTAAATATGGCGCATCATGGCGCATGTTTTACGCCACTGGTGCGTCACAAAAAGTGACGCACCGGTGGCGCAAAAGTGACGCAGGGGCTCATAAATGAGCCCCTGTACATTCAACAAGTCAATGACAGACCTTGTTTTTTAACTGGGATTTAGTCACAGTTGCAGATGAGGATCACTTTGGTACATTTGTCATAATTATCACAAATGGGCAATTCTCACGGGGAAGGGTCAAGCGGGGTGAGGTGGGTTTGGGCTCAGGGTATGAGTGGAAGTGGTGTAGGGCAGGCCATGACCAACTCTGTGTTCTAAGGTGCCGGGGGCAGGTCTTAGTAAGTGGAGTTAATTGGAGCAGACCTGGCAGAAGCTGTCCTACTTTTATCAATTGCCCCATCCATGATTTCAGGGGGTGTATTAGGCTCAACCACAAAATGCGGTAACAGTGCTGGAACTGTCACTAACAGGACCTCAGGAGGGATAGAAGTAATTAATTGTTGACAATTGTAAATGACTTTTACAATTTGAGCTTCCAAGGTTCCAATTCTCTCAATCAAGAGTGCAATACATTGGTTAAATACAACTGAGTTTTTCCATTAAAGGGGTCCAAGTTGGGCCGTTACGGCAGCCAAAAGATTTGGATCCGTGTTATGCAAGGGGCCTGTGTTGTTTTTAGGAGGGCACTTTTGTCAATTGATAACAGATCTCTCCTTTCTCTTGCGTTTGCAGCAGGGCTGCTATTATGCTGCTGTGTCGAGTGTGATGGCTTCAGTGCAGACATCGGGCTGAAAACTAAGGCATCGCTATTATCCATCTTTCCCCAATGCTCATCTGGGTGAACAGTTGCTGAAGGCACATCGCCAACATCAGGAGAAGGTCATCCTTCTGCCAAGCCAGTTTCCTTGCTAATCACTCCAACAGCCCTCTCTAAGATCATGTCTAAAGTTGAGCTTTTGGGTTCAGTAGGGGCTTTCGTACAAGAAGTATCCCTCTTCCTCATGTTCATGAATAGAGTTTCAGAGATACTCAAAGGAGAATTAGACATGAAGACAAACATGTACCTATACAGAAAGCATGCATGCGTGGATGAAGCAGGTCAATAGAGCAAATTACCACAGCTGATTGTAGACCTGTAGAGGGATTCAAGTAAAAACAAAGTGACAGTGTCTCTAATGCCTGTGATCCTAAAGGAAGCTTCAAGATGTTCTCATTGGGCCTAGGACTGTGGGGAACAGGTGCATTGCCTAACTCAGCCTCCTCAGGGCGTTGACAGATGAAGCGAGGCCACCTGCGGCACTATGGTCCTTGGAGTCATCTCTGGCCCCCGGGTCTTCTCCTTCGCCCCGCACAGCAGGAAATATGATCGCGCTATATAGGGCAAAGGGCTCTTCCTCCTGCCACCTGCTGCACTATGGTCCTTGCAGTCATCTCTGGCCCTCGGGTCCTCTCCTTCGCCCCTGTGTATTTGTGCTCTGTGTATCAGTGTTGGTTTGTTGACATTGATTCCAGGCTCTCCTTTGTACTCCTAATGCTCTGTCAGGCTCGGATTCCTCACAATATTCTATCCCTCAGTTGGTTGTTACCTTCCTTTCTCTTTTTATCTCCTTCCTGCTTATGCTGTGTCCTCCCCTGTCCAGCTGCCTGTTTACCTCTCTTGTTTCCATGTAGACCAGACGTCTAAGGCTGGCCATCAAATAAATAAGCTTTTTCAGGTAAGTTCATTCAATTCATAGAGTACCCTATCTATTGTTCCTTCCTTCCACTCTCCTGTCACTTCTAGAGCCTCGAGATTGCTTTAGAATGGCATAAAATGCTGAACATGCAATGACCATGACCATGAAATAACACGTCTCATGACTGCACGGTAGGTGCTAGGGGTGGGCGGAATTTGCGAAATTCACTTTCGCAAATTATCGCGAAAATGTAAAAAATCTCTGCAAACACGCAGAAATATCGCGAAGATGCGGAAGTTTTTTTCCCGCCCGTTCGCGGTATTTTCTGCGTGGTCGCGGCTCGCCAACTTACTCATGCTGTTGCTCGCGGGCGCAGCCATCTTGTTTTCACTTGTCTCACGGTGCATGATCGCGAGAAGAAAGACGTGATCGCGCGACGCATGACGTTACTACGGGCGCGAACCGTCGCGGGACAGCGCAAATGGCTACCAACAATCCAACATCTCGTGGAGAACGCGACCGGATCGGGAAAACTTGTCGGCGAACGGGGGGATTCAGGTAAGGTGATCGCGCGCACGCGAGAATGTATTATTTTACAGCGCGAGCAAGAAACAAATTATCGCTAAGCTGCGGAATGCGGAAATTTTGACATTTTCGCGCTTTCCGCAGAACGCGAAAATGCCAAATTATCGCAATTTCCGCGAACGGAACGGAATTTTGGCCCAGGCTTAGTAGGTGCTCTATTTGTTTGTGTGCCTGTAGGGTTGATTCCAGGGACACCTGTTGGCCTGCTGGTGTGTATGTTCGGGTGGCTGTTTGCTTGGTAGTCTGCGTGTGCATATGTGTCTTTAAGGACTCTGCATGTCTGCATAAATGCATGACTATGCCACCTATGTGAATTGCATGTGCGGATGTTGTGCGTCTACGTGCAGGTAATTTACAAAAGTCAAGCCTGCTGGTTTTGTCAACACTTGTTAAAGGCTGTTTTATAGGCACGCTCGATTTCAAATACTACAAAGCCCAGAGCCAGCCACATTTGTGTCCCAATGCATGGTGCTTTGGGAACAATGTATCTATGTCCAGCAACAGGACACGGGCACAAAGTATGCTGAAAGGGCACCCACTAATGTCAGGAAACTCATAACCATGTAAGGAAAGGCTCTACAATAGTCACATTTAAGAGTCAAATCTTCTCTTTACATGTTGTTGTCCACATCTTTGTCCCTAGGAAACCTTTCCAAGCGTCCGCCACCTTCCCCTACTGAAAATGCAAGGTTTAAGATTACTTTGCTTCAATATCTGCCCTCTCTACTCTCCCAGAGGCTTTACATATTTAGATCTTTATGTTCCAATACTTGCAGCCCAAAGACCATGGTTTCCAGTCATCTTTACGCCCTCCTAGAGAGTACATCACAGATAGAAGACAGCATATATATGTACTGATTTTCCTATCCTCTTAAAAATACATTTATTCAACAAAGAAAGACAATCATCACTCTGCTCTGCTAGACCTAACAAATAAAACAGATTTTACAAGTCTATATATAATGCATGCTTTTTCTCAGTACAGCATGAGGCTTTGAGTGCAGTTTTCGTCCAACCACACCATTGGTTTCTAAGACTGACAGGGCCAGCAGTCCCAGTTCTGCTTGCAGATGAGGAAATTGTCATTCACAGCTCAATCAGATTCCACTCTCTGGGAGGACATCTTCTCTGGCTGCCAACTCAGCCCTCTTACAGTGTCAGGGCCCAGGAGGTGTTTAACAGGCAGTAAAGACAGAACCATGGGGCGTAGTGCCACCAGGTTTTCTTTAAATGAGAGAAAGACAAGCTGTGCAGAGTAGAATGAGAAACATTCGTGGTGGTAAAATGTGATAATTGAAAGCCAGCACGGCTCTGCTGTACTTTAGCTGAATATGGTCAGATTAAGCGATGGCATAATAAAGGGCGCTGAATACAAAATGGGGATATTCTTATCCATCTGGTTCATTTGAAGTTTAAAAAAATATACATTTTCATTGTGGATTAAATATGAATATTAGAACTTTCAGAGTGCTCAACTAAGCTTCAATATTTTTCCAGGTGTTTATTTTAATGAGTAATTAAATAAGAGTAAACTACTGGCGGAATACAAGGTACACTCTTAGCTTGCTTTAGCCTAGTTCCCATACCACATAAAAGGGCCTAAATACAATGTCGTTCGGAAAGCCTCCGACCGCTGCTCGGAGGGTTTTCGACCGGTGTGGTAGGTTTAAAGTCCAACCGCTGTATTATGATGGCGGCGGTCGGAGTTTAAACTGGCCTAGAAATCTGACGCGGGTCCGACGGCCTCAACAAGCCTTACAGACGGCATTTTCACTGTCTGCATTATGATGATGGTTTCCTACAGCCAATCCGTGTCGGCCCCTCCGACATGGATTGGCTGTCACAAACTGAGTTTGGGGGCCCCATGCATTTGACCCTGGGGGCACCTATGGTGAGGTGCCTGCCATACGGTTCAGGGATGTTAACAAGCTTCCATTTTTCAATGGGAACTTGTGGTGCAGGCGGTTTCGGCCCCCTGCACAAGCTCTAATTGAGAAGTAGAAGTTTGTGACCGCATCATGTATGGTTGCATCCTAATGGGGTTGTCGGAACCGCCAATCTATGGGTGACCTATGCCTGCAGTGCAGCCACAGCACCAGCAGAGGGCCTGAAGACACAGAGATCACCACCACTCAATGTTTGGATCTCCATCATGGTTGGCTATCATCTGGCAGGACACTGAAGGTGAGACAGGCCGACGACCTAGCATGCTGCCCACTAAAGTATAGATGTGGCTTTGAGTGTGATATATTTGCAAAACTTTGTACTTATTAGTGATCCCTATATATTTGAAGTGTAAATTTGATGCTTTAAAGAATGGCTAAACAATTTAAAGTTTCTCAAAAAATATTTTGGGAATTACATTCTAACCCATTTTCTAAACACTTCAAATGGTGACTAAGCTGTCAGAATTAGGCCTCAATCAGTGTGCCTGGTAATTGTGGATTGGTAGGGCAGTATTCTTGCAAAAGTTACAATCGATGCAGGTAATATCAGTAAGCACCAGTTACAATCGATGCAGGTGGTATCTGTAATTACACATATATCATTATTTAGGGGATTATGATTTCATCCCACATCGGTCCCTGAAGAATAGGGCAAAAGATGCCAAATCGGTGCTGCTGCCCAGATTTCCAGATGTGAACCCATAGTACTGGTTCTTTTTTACCTGGAACAATCTCTTCCAGTTTTGACGTATATGATTTGTCCCTGAAAAACAATGCACATTCGTTGATACCACTAGTCTTCTAAGACTGGTCTGAGTGGAACCTCTTTTTTCCACCTAAAACAGTGTTAGAAGGCCACTACTAATGACTCTGAGGCCCTTAGTTCTAGTATATGACCTCCGTGAGTGAGCTTCCTCTCACAGGATGAAAGGGCTGGGAAGAGGTCAGTCAATAGCTAGCATGGCTAAGCTAAATTGATTTGTGATATTATTACAGCTTTAAGAGTTCTTTTTAACAATTGTTTCCCTTCCAACCAATGCAGATATTTGTGCTGGAAGGCCTAGATACAAAGATAACATCTTAGGTGGCCACAGAGATGCACCAAGCAGGTAGATTCTGAAGTGCTTTCTTCTTGCTCGAGGCATCTACCTAGTTTCAGAACTTGTTAGAGCATATTCCGGTACTCTGTGTTTGAATACCTTCTCATTCCCCTGGTTTAGAGGAGACTGCATGATGGTGTTGGCTACGTGAGAACCAGCACAAGTAGACTTCGAAAAACAACACAGATAAGGTTCCCGGGGTTTAGTAACATAACTAAAGCAAATAAATCCACAACTGCAAGTTAATGAACCCTTTTGTTTCCTAGCAGGTTAGAGGCAAGACACCACCAACAACAGACCAGTGCCGTGTTAACGCATAGGCACGCTGGGCAGTTGCCCAGGAGCTCCACGAACATAGGGGTCCCAAGCAGACCACAATTTAACACAAATTTTCCGTTAAACATTTTTATTCCTGTGAGTGGTGTGTAGGCAGGGCCCAGTGCACTGCTTTGCCCGGGTGCCTATAAAACTGTTAAGGAATGTATGACGTTACAATGCATACATTTACAACGCATGCCTTTACAACACAGTTTTTACATCGCAACATCCTTTACAACGCATTCTTTTCCATTGCATGCCATTACATCGCATTTTCAGAAACTACCTTTACAATGCATACCATTACAATGCATACATCACATCGCATTTAAGGTAAGTGTTGGATACTATAGGGGTAAAAAGTACTATTCTAACTCCAGTGAGTGCAACAGTAGGGTAAGTGTTGGATAGTGTAAGGTACTATGCGTTGTAATGGTATGCATTGTAATGACTTGAGATGTAATGCCTGCGTTGTAGTGACATGCGTTGTAATGACATGCATTGTAGTGGCATGCAATGTAATGGCTGCGTTGTAATGACATGCGATGTAAAGGATGTTACGATGTAATGACTGCTCTGTAAAGGTAGTGCGATGTAATGACTGCGTTGTAAAGGTTGTTTCCCCTGTTAAGAAGGCCCTGCAGCAGACCTTGCTTCTTCAGGCGGGGGAAGCACTGGGTATTGCAGTAAGCCAACCCAAATCTGCGGCAATCGGGCAGAATAGCCTACTGTTTTGGTGGATTTAGTGTGGGGACTGACAGCGCACTTCTGCATGTAATATGCAGCTGTGCATGCAGACAGAAAAACAAACAATATAGTTCTTCTTCTAGGCAGACAACAATAATGATCAAGATTAGCAGGTTACAAACCAGCCCCAGATTTGCAGGCTGTGCTCCTAACCACCACTTTTGGCAATTTTGCGTTAGGAATTGTCATTCAGCTTCAATTTGTTGCTTCTCAAATCCGGGGTCACATTGCCACAATGTTGCAAAGAAGGTCTAACCACACTTCCCAGGAAACGACCACCGGACATGTTTGTTATCCCAGCCAGAGTCTAATGGCCACCCCCTTAATACAGAATAACTGCACCCATCAGGTTTAATTTAAAAGAAGCATTCCTTAAGAGGCTGAAGAGGGTCTCACGAGGTCACATCTTCAGTTAGACAGCATTTTGCAAACACTATGTTGCAAGGCCTGCTATGTATAGTTTGGGAAATGTAAAAGGTGTCATTCTCATCAAACTTACAATAACTACAGAAGTGAACGATCTCACTTCCAGCTGGAGAAATTTAACACACTGAGTTTAATCAGAAAAAGAAGTGTCAGCCAGGCAGAAAGGCCATTTGTTGGACGAACATGAGGGAATAGTATTTACATGTTTTAAGGGTGCATTTAAAGATATACCGTGGCCTAGCAGACGAAATTGCTACACATTTAGCATGCAGTCATTGCGTAAGGTATAATTAAATAATAGAAATGAATGCGCTTGCGAACTCACAAGGGTTTCACCAACGAAATCAGTGTGGTTGCAAGGCTATGAACATTTATTTTTATAACAGAATGCAGTAGAAGGAAAACACCCTCCACTCAAAGAAGCATTGGCAAAGCCAGTGGTCTGGCGTGCATTTTTAGGGCCGACTAAAACATTTAACAAGCATTTACAATGCAAGAGAGTTAGAGCTATTGGCGTTGTTAATGACAATGTCTTTTGCCCATGTGTTTTGGTTTGGAGTGGAGTGGGTGTATGTGGTGTGGAGTCGAATTTTGTGAGTTGGATTGGAATTGTTAGTTGTGTAATTGTGTGAGGTGGTATTGTGTGGTGGAGTGATCTGTGTAGTAGAATCATGTGGCATGGTGTGCTATGGAATTTGGTGGCTAATAAATATGTGGCATTGAGTGTACTGGAATTATATGGAGTGGGATTGTGTGTCATGGAGTGTAATGATGTGGAATGGTATTTTGTGTTGTGGAGTGGTATGTAATTAAGTTCAATTATGTGGTGTGCTGCTGAATTTTGTAGTATGATGTGGAGTTCTGTGGTATGGATTGGATGCATGTGGTGTGTTATGTAATTGTGTTCTTGAGATGAATTATTTTGGTTGCTGAATTATGCGGTGTGGAATGGGAATGTACAGAGTTGAATTGTGTGGCATGGAAGTGAGTGCAGGCAGACAAAATATGTTTTAAATGCACTTATCTGCCGGGACACCTTGCTCATAGGCGTGCCTAATGGAAGGCTATCAACTTTCTAACTTTTGAGGCCTACCACAGCCCTGTCCTCGAGCCAAAACTGCATGCAAATGGTACTCTGATAAGTGTATTAGGTATAGATGGGCCATTCTGATAATGCTTTCCAGCACATGCATGCATAAAGTCAATTTTGTTAATTTTACCAAGACTCGTCGTAGTTTCATATGAAGGTTTCATTTTTTAGAATTAGCCTCTTACTTTAAAGTGAACATATTTGACAATACGGCATTTCTTATTTCTAAAAAAATCATCACAGACTGATAAAAAACATTGACTGCGACCCAGTGCTCTCTTCTTTTCAAGAAACACCAACAATTCTAATGTTTTTGTATATTTAAGTCCCTCATAAAAACAAAGTCACTTTTGCTTTGTCATCTCTGCCATGATTAGCCTCCTTTCAAGAGAAAGATGTCATTGAAATATACTGTATGGCGCTTAAGATTTGTTGTGTCATGATTATTATGTTTAGAATTCGCATTTGTGGTTGTGTACAAACACTCTTGAAAATTATGCCGCAATTTACCAGGCAACATCAAGAGTTCGACTGGGGAGACTCAGCAAGTTCCCAGAGAGCTGTTGGAAGAGACACACATGACTCTTGGTCACACAGCAGGCCAGGGGAATGGAGTGAGTGAGAGGGATGGGATAGTAGGGTAATTCAAGTGGTGTGGGCACAGTGTGCCTCCCAGAATACGAGTGGGTTGCTTCAGGGGTGCCCAGTGAAGCTCAGCACCCAGGAGCCGGGTGTCCGAGTCATAGTGGCACATTCCCAGGACAGGCAGCTGGTGAGATAGCGGAACACGCGGATCTCAACGACACCTTCACCTTGGCAGCTCTGGATATACTGTCACATCTCAGCCCCCGCCTGGTTTAAGTCATGCGAGGTAGGCACGGCATTATTCTGCAAACTTGACCCTCGTTGGTGTTGCATGTGTGTATGCATACGCACATGTTATATGCCATTTAGTTGGTAAACCTCAGTCCCTGGCTGCCATAGGTTTAAGGTATATCTGAGTTGTGCAAAGACATTAGTTGGTAAACCTCAACCCCTGTCTGTCATAGGCTTAAGGAATTCGAGATGTTCAAGGACATTATCTGCACATCTGAATCAGCGGCCATCACCAATGTTGCAGTCTGCATGCAGCCATGTATACTCCCATTTTACATACTGTTAGGGCGCACATCTGAGCCACAGGTTTAAGGTGTAGGGAATGCGCATGGGCATTAGCATGCAAATCTGACCCCACAGCCGTGCTGGTATTTCATGTGTGCAGGCATATGCACATGGTACAGGCTGCTAGATGGCTCACCTAAGTCCCGGACTGCCACAGGTATAGGGTATATGAGGTGGGCAAGGGCATTAGTTACACACCTGATTCCGCGGCCATCACTGCACAAGTGCATATACACATAGTATGTCAAGTTAGACAGAACACACGAGTCCGGAACGGTCACAGATTTAGGTTTAGATACACCAGGTGCACATGGGCTTCAGCTGCACTCAGAGCCTGCTGGTGTCACGGTATAATCCACTGATACAGATTTGCTCAGGTAGCACACTTGAGACCACGCCTGCCAGACTTGTTACACATCTGTACAAAAGTGCACAATACACTGGAATATCACACTTAGCTGCAAACTACTCGCAAAGTAATAGTGTGTTTCTGTTTACCATCTCTTTTCGTGCAGATGACAAATACCCTCGCTTCCGACCATAGCGATTCCATGAAGCGTGTATCATGTGCATCAGGTCTTTGCAGCATCAATATGGGTATGCAATAACAAGCCTGTCCTGAGTCAGTGAGAACAGGCCGAAGCAGCAGAGCACTGAACAGAGAAGGACACCAACAGAACAAAGTAACTGAGTACCTATCTGATGATGCAGGTGAACGTCAAACGGAGATTGGGAAAAAGAGGTCCCAGGAAGAACGTGAATATAGTGATGTTTGCCTGATGTTAAAATGGCCCAAATCTTGAGGAAGCCTTGCTGATGTGCAGAAAAAGATGCACATATGTTTCTCTCTTCCGTGATGGAGATAGCACATTGTGATTGCATTTAATAGGGGAAAGATTTGGCAGTGCGAGGCTTGTGAGGTGCATAAAACGGAGCCAAATGAGCCTGCCAAAGCTCTGACCATTGTGCTCAAGAGTTGACAGAGCGCAGCCAGCACTAACACAACTGTGGCATTAACAGGAGGTGGGAGGGAGGAATGCTATATAAAAATTTAAGCAGCTATGGCGTTGAAGTTAAACTCAGGCAAACAGTAACAGAGCAAGAAACTAAGAAAAAAATAGTGTCCCAAAGAACAGATAAACAACCTTAGCATAATTGTATAGTACTTAGTCCCTGCTTCGTGGGAGGAATGGAAGACAAAAAGGTGGGACAAAAAGGCAGGACTGACCACTAGCAAGCAAAGATTTTTAAAGGACACTGAAACAAACAAATGAAAAGCAGTGGACGGAGTAATAGCCTTCACAGAAGTATATACTAAAGTATATAGAAGAAGTCGAAAGCGCGACCTAAAAATTGGAGCTGTGTTATGGTTGTCACTTCCAAATTTCTATAAACATACCCATATATTTCAAAGGTTTGTGACCATAATACTGGTCACAAACCATTGCAAAGTTACTGAACCCCAAGCTGGGGTACATATTGATTTGCAAAAGGGGCAGGGTCCTTTCTAGACCCCTTACCCTCTGTAAATTGGAGCGGCAGTTTTAGAGAAGTAGGCAGTGGTCTTTAAGATCAGTACCAACTTTCACTGAAATGTTTATAAAAGAAAACGTTTTTTAATCTGCTTCTTTTCCTTTAAGGAAACTGAGGCACATTAAAAAAGTTTTAAAGAACAACCACATACCTGATGTTCTGCTGACAACTGCAGGCCATGATCACTGTGATTGAGACCAATCGGAGAGGGTCACAATTTGTGACCTACTTAATAATATTAAGGTGCCGATTACGATCCCGTTCGGAACGACTCCGAACAGGATCGTAATTTGGGTGTGCCAAATCTAATTCGGAACCCTTGTTTCTGACCACATCGTACACGGTTCCCAATGACCGATTACAATGCCTGTAAGCTGGTAGGGCTGTCCCAATCTGATCGAAAAGGGATTCAGTCAGGTCTTGTCTTTCGGAGACGAATCGTACAGCTCTATGGACTCAGCTACAGAGAGAGCAATTACAATGACTGATCCAGACAGCCGTTCCAATTTGGTTTCTGCAGACCGAATCGGTTGCCGGAATCTGTTTTTGGAGGCCCGTAGCAGGCCCCTCTTCACCCAGGGCCCTCCAAATCGGGTCCCTGGGGTGCCCGCCACTGGGTGCAACATTTTCCCGAGCCACCCCTTTCTTCAATAGGAGCCTGTGCTCTCGTACAGAAAACAGGCTCCCATTGATGCAAACGGGAGTCAGACCGAACCGGGATCCGGCCTCACCCGATCTGATTCGTCCGGAAAGCATTCCGGGACCGATTCGATAGGAATGTTTTACGGGCAAGATTGTGATTGGCCCCTAAGAAGGTAGATCGAATTGCAACCCACTCCGATGACTTATTTAGTAAACTGAACTTTAAGCTCATAGGATGGTTCACAAAATAAGTTTCTGGTCACACGAAGTAGAGTCACAAACTGGAACCACTTTTTCAAAACAGAAAACTTAAATATGTAAATATGGCCCTCTATGTATATTTTAAAAATAGGTGTATTAGACAACTATAATGACACGCCAGACCTAAAAAATTGGCAGTACAGAAAGGAGCCAAAGACTCGACTGCAACCCCTCTGGTGACTTGAACCAGAGGGTTCCCCAATAAGGGCTGAAAAAGACACATTGATATAACTTCTGCATAAAATTATATCTTGCCTCAAATAGAGATGGGCAATCATTACATTTTTATATTTTTATTTGAAACACATTATTGGTTTGTGATAATGACTGACCTGGAAATGATTGTGCAACACAGAATCCCTAAACATGTATAATCATAATGTCATTTCTTTCTTTGGTTACAATAGATTAGTCAGATAGAATTGAAAGATATTGCTGCCCTTTGAGGACAAAGCCAGTTTGGAATGGTCATAAATACATAAAATCTCACGCCTTGGTATGATTTAGCTATATTTCAGCATATTAAAAAAGTAAAAATGAGCTACATTGGATTCTCAAAAATATTTACCTGTTGGGAAAAAATTTAGTTCGGGGTAAATCATAAACTTGGTCATCTACCATTATCCCTGACAATGACTACGGAAACACTGGACATTGAGATTGCAATGAGAATCCGTTTTTATTTCAGGCTGTGCCCACGTTTTGAGCACTTAGATCAAGTAGAGAAGACTGTTAAAATGTGAGGCCCTCTCACTCAAAACTTGCCAAAGAATCATCTCAATATTTCCGCAATGATTTTGAGATATGTTTAAGAATGAAATGACATTGGTAGATAATTCCATTTGGATAAATAAAGACTAAATAACAGAAAGGGAATGTAAGTCTTTAAAGATGATAAAGAGGGGTGTAGTGGGGGACCAGTTTTTCAGAAATGTCACTTTGAAACCATCCCTTTTTGCCCTTTTCCAATTGTTCTTCTCATGCATAACATACAGGACACATTAAATTCCCTTTGTGTTGTTTTAGAAAATCACTCTTAGAAAATATGTAAGCAGGAATTAAATCAGAAGGCTTTAGCATAGTTTTTAAAATTTTATTAAGTCAAGATTTTGTATAATGCTGACTTGGTAAGAATTCACAGTGCTTTGCAAAATTAGATCATTATCAGGGCTACTTACATTTGGTGGTACATTGGATGTAAGGCTCTTTTCATGATTGATTAATTGGGGCCTATTCACAAACAGCCTTTCTTCATACTTTAGTAGTATTGTTGCAGTACTATTAAAGTCCCACAAAATGCTATTCACAATCCTAAGAGTGTAAATCTCCACCTCTCCTTATTTTTTTGAGTGGGAGATCTTTAAACATGTATGTTTACTACTTCAAAGTAAATGTGGGAGGGACCGTGAGAGCGGCTCGCAAAAAGGGCATACTTACTACAAAATGGGCGGGGTCAGGGAGGAGTAAGGAGAGGTTAGAGAGGAGTTTAGCAAGGGGTTTAGGGAGGGACATGCACCCACTCACAAAGGAGTAGGCCCCTTGTTATTCACAATCTGCACTTCTAAAGTTACTCCAGCCAAAAATGGACAAAAAACAGTTTTATAAAATACTCCAGCTCAGAGCTGGAGTTAGTGCAACACAACATTTGTAGAAAGTCCAGCACCGCAAATGGCCAACCACTGGTACAACAACACGCTCCCATAGAAAATAATAAATAATATATAAAACAAACCCTTTAGGAAATAATATTAAATTAAACTATTTAAAATAGTAATACATATAAATGAATATATTTAACGCTAAACAATCTACAAATACAACATATTGAATATTTAACTATAAAGTATTTTAACATGTTGTTAGAATTTATCACTTCATGTATCAATAACTTCTATTAAAATATAATTGAATTACTGGCTGGTCAGTTTTACACATCATAAGTTACTATTGCTGGAGCATTTTTTCATATAATTATACAATTAAAAAAATATATAAAATTAATTTTATTAATATTTACCATTAAACAAAAATGATTTATTTGTTATAAGTTAAATAAACCTTTTACTTTTTCTGCTACTTCGCCATAGGGTGAGGTGGAGTTCTCCCTATGTTAAAGTATAGGGAAAAGTAAACATGTTTATTAGATTTCATAAAATTTGTAAAAATATGTTGTGTTTAATATTATTTGTAAATTAATGTTATGTATTTATTTTAAATGTAGAACAAAATAAAAAATGCTACAGCATTATTCCTTTAATTTGAATTAAATATGTAATTCATTTAAAGATATTACATTAAAAAAATCATTAGTTTAGATAAAAAGTATGTTTTATTATGTATCAATCATTATGTACAGAATTAAATATTTGTAATGTAATTATATTTTACTAAAACATTATTGTTGCATTCATTTTTTAAATAAAAAATGTTGGTAAAATATCTTATAATTAAATAATAACTGTGTACTATTTTTAGATGTTTTAATTTAAGATTGATTTATATTTTAAACTTTTTTCTATAATGTATTTATATTTAACATTATTTTCTATGAGGTTTCATTTCAGTCGCTACCTCCATTATTTTCTAGGGGAGTGTGTTGAAGTATCATTGGCTGGCCATGTGTGGTGCTGGAGTTAATACTATTTCTTTTTGATAGCAGTAGCTTACACTCGTAAGTTTGACTCCACCCCCTTTTCAGGGGATGGAGGCTTGTTAGTTTGTACTTTTCAGTAACTTTACACTCTGATATTGCGAATACTCAAAAGTTGTGAAGTTACTCAAAAGTGTAAATGTAAATTACTCACCATTTTTAGTTACTTTTATGAATACCCCCGATTCACATCACTGTTATCATTACATAGGGATGATTTGTGTAAAGACCAGATTGACATTATCGTTTTGCATGAATATTTTAAAATTTGCATGACATGTTTCAGTCTAGTTGTTATCCTAATGAAGATATTATATACCAATTGTTTATATCGATATATGTTTACCTTTTTTTTTAGGTTCCCGTTTGGTGAGACCCTTTTACAGAGAAAACTTAGCCTTCTTGTTACTGACAATGGTAGCTTATGTTTTACATATAAAAATAGGTATTGTGGGATAAATTAGCTCACTGGGCCAAAGAGCTCCTCTACTTACTTATAGGGGTCTTATACTTTTATGAAGCCTTGTATCAATGATTTTACTGTCTAGGTGATCCTGTAAATGTAGCACAGGAAAACAACTGTCAATGAGAATTTGCTAGAGAGGAGGAACAGAATCAGTCACCTTCCATACCAAGAAAAGACAACTAACAGCACTACGCTTCTCACCCCCCAATGTTAAGGAAGTGGATAGTTTTGCTTGGGCAATAGTGAATTAAATAAAAAGAAGGCAGCTGTGTGGGGCAATCCAAAATCAGAGTATAAACAAATCAACCACTCCAGACATTTCTTTCTATGAGACCCTATGTATTTTCTCTAAGGAACTACTGAAGTAGTAAATGTGAAAACGGAAATTCAGGAGGAGGATGGATATAATGAAGTGTTGAACACTTGTCCACCTAAAAGGAAGAAAAACTTAACCTAGAGGTTAATGCCCACAGATCCAAAGTTAGCCGCTAGAGGAAAACAAACTATCATTAACAAATGAACAGTGTGGGCAAAGATGAACATGAACCCATTGGTGACCTGGGCAGTGACTTCACAGATCCAGCCCAAGGCTCATGACATAATCCATCCAGCTCTATATTCAATTGTACCAAACTTAATTTCCCAATAGCCTCTAACACTGGGGACTTCAAATGGTGTAAGACTTAAAAGATTCAGCTCATAGTGCTATAATTTCAACATAGCCCTTTCCATCTTTTGAAGCTGCAATATGTCCTCATCACTAGGCCAAACATTATAAAAATACTCCTCCTTTTCATCATTCCAGGAACTTATATGAAAGAATAAGCTTTATTTTGTGACCACATTAGTGAAGACTAAAACGGGAACTAAGATAACATTCTCCCTTCAGTGCCTCAAACTATCTCGATACTGGAGTCCAAAATTAATTTCTCTTTCTCACTGATGCCCTATGTAGCTCAATAATATAATTGATGGAATTTACCCAGTCTATAACCGTAGGTGAAAAATTAATAATCCATATTGTACAAATGTCCCTCCGAGCAAGGAGGACTAAATAGAAAATCATTTTTTTTATCCTTACTCAAGCTATCATATTGTGCTACCAGTCCAAACATGATAAGAGATAGGCTTACCTGGACTACCATGTTAAGAATACTTGTCATACACCTACTCACATCAGCCCAAAACATTTGGATCCCTGGACACTCCACAAACATGTGAACATTGTCAGCTTTTTCTAAGCCACAGTTTGTGCATTTCAGCACTGTTCCATTTCCCAATTTTGACAGCTCTAGAGGCGTCCAATATACCATATGGGAGCAGAAAGGTGATTTCTCCTTAAATTGTCAGTTTGGACTGTAGTGTAAAGAATGTTGAAAGAGACTTGTCATAAATCATCTAACTACATCTTCAGCAAGCAACTTTTCTACAGCTCGTCCGATAAGTCCACCAAGAGCCAGTACCATATGGAGACTTCCTTCGTTCTTAGTGACCCCTGGTTTAAGCTGTTACCTAGACGCTCAATGCTTCTATATCCTACCCTGCTGTCTTGAGCCAACTTTTAACTTGAAGATATTTAAACTTTGAGACTTTGCTGTTGTAGTACTCTGCACATTTACCCCAAGGAATCAGCTTACCCTCACCAGATGTTCCCACCTCACCAGACCTTCCACTTTTAGAGGGGATGCCAAATTATACTTGGTGCATTCAAGAGAGCCTGGTGCATCCCAAGTGGGAGCTAGCTTGCTGTAATAGGTAAATTAAGTCTCCTTCCTGATCCTAAACCATAATGCACATGCTCTGCAGGACCTTAAGGTGCACATTTTTGTAGTATTTGGGATCCCCAAACGTGTACGTGTATCCCTGATCTCCCTCTCTTATGTCCACCAGCATGGCACCAAACATTCTGCCAATGTCTGAGCAATCAGGCTCCCGTAGCAGCATCGTGCCATTCTTCAATAAAAACGCACAAGCATTTTAATCCCTAAATATCTAATTTCTTTCTTAAGTAAATTAGAGTCCTCTACCAGGTCGCAGGCCATGACCTCTGTTTTAGATTTATTGACAGAGTAACCTGTGACCTGTCCAAATTTCAGGGTTACGCTGTTAATTAATTGGACTGCCAGGTGTAAATCTGAGGTGTACACCATAAGGTCATATGCATACAGAGCCACCTTCTTCTCCCAACCCTTATACCTATATAAGGGGGGTATCAATCCCTTATTTCTGATTTTAGTTGCCAATGGTTCAGTATATCAGTTGAATAATAATGGGGTTAGTGGGCAGCCTGCCTGGTCCCCCTCCAGATTTTAAAGGGCGAGCTAAGTTTCCCATTTACCAAGACTCTGGCACACGGTGTTCGGTATCTCATAGCCAACACCCTACAAAAATGATTGCCTAAATTATATGACTTTAACATTGCTTGCAAATAGACCCAATTAACCTGCTCAAATGTTTTTGTGGCATCTAAAGTAATTACTGTCAGGGGCACTTTATGTGTAGTGGCCAAATCAATTGCTCCTATCAAATTAAATATCAGCTCATGTATTCCCCTCCCTCTTATGAAGCCCTTCTGATCTTCATGAAGAAGGTCTCCCACTAATCAATTCAATCTCTCAGCTAAACATTTAGGAAATATTTTATAATCGCTATTTAACTGTGACATAGGTCTATATGTATCGCATATTTTTGGCGATTTCCCTGGTTTTATGATTAGAGTCACTATGGCCTCATTCCATGATGCAGGCCTTTCTACACCATTCTGAAATATCTCTGCAAACAACTTAGTCATGATCGAGAGTAAAGCATCCTCTAATAACGTATATATTTCTGTTGGTAACCAATGATTGCACTCTTAATTTCAAGGGGAGTTATGCTACTGTTAAACCTCTTTCTCAGTGGCCACTAACCCTTCCTGATATAACTCCTTAAAATAATTCTGAAAAGCTTTCTCAATGTCCTCATTTTTCATGAGCAATACCCCTGTATTATTACATTTAACTTCTTTTATAATGTTTCTCACTTGATGTGTCTTAGCTTTCCAGGCGAGCAGTTTCTTGCAGTTTTCTCCATATCCAAAATGTGATATTTTACTAGCGTCCCAACTCTTTCCTAATCTTTCTTTCACTACTGCCTCCAATTCAGCTTTTAGATTTTGAAGAGAGGCTTGTAGTTGATTTTTCACATTACCATCCAATACACTGACCAATTCATGTTCCAGGACCTGAATTTGAATTTTCAACCTCCCCACCTCTGTGATGTACTTCTTCCTTTTAAACGCTAACATGCTGGTGATTTTCCACCTTAAAAAAGCCTTGTATGATCCCAGACCACCCACACAGGAGCACTATCTAACTTAATATTGAAGAATCCCTCCGTCTCTATTCTAAGTAACTTTATAGCTGCCTCATCCTGCAGCAAAGTGCGATCCATGGTCCACCTTCTTTGGCCTGGCCTGGCCTGGTAGACAGGGTCCTAGCTAGTAAAACTGCAGACTGATCTGGCAAATCAGCCCCTAAGTGTGTAATTTCTTGAATATGCTATTTTATTCTACGATCAACCAGAAAAAAGTCTATTATAGATCGATGACCATATTTTTGGTTGTTGTATGTGAAGACTTTTCTAGATTCCATCCTCACTCTCCATATAATGCATAGGGGAAACAACCTATACAATGCAGTCATTACATCGCACTACCTTTACATAGCAGTCATTACATCGTAACATCCTATACATCGCATGTCACTACAACGAATGTCATTACAACGCGTGTCACTACAACGCAGGCATTACTTTGCA
Organism: Triturus cristatus; assembly: GCF_964204655.1. NCBI lineage: Eukaryota > Metazoa > Chordata > Amphibia > Caudata > Salamandridae > Triturus > Triturus cristatus. The sequence continues at coordinate 759,849,099 of NC_140586.1, read as the reverse complement.
AGTCATTACAATGCATACCATTACAACATATAGTACCCTTACACTATCCAACACTTACCCTACTGTTGCACTCACTGGAATTAGAATAGTAATTATTGCCCCTATACTATCCAACACTTATGTTAAATGCGATGTAATGCTATGCATTGTAATGGTATGCATTTTAAAGGTTTAATGCGATGTAATGGAATGCATTGTAAAGGTAGTTTCTGAAAATGCTATGTAATGGCATGCGATGTAAAAGAATGCGTTGTAAAGGATGTTGCGATTCAAAAACTGCGTTGTAAAGGCATGCATTGTAAATGTATGCGTTGTAACGTCATACATTCATCGCATAGTCCTAGCTGCTTCATAGAGATCTTGATTTGGGATAGCATCTTGTTGTGCAAGATTGACCTGATTTTAACTGACCCGTCTAGTGCATTATCCAAGATTACATTAAAATCACCAGCCAAGATGACGGGATCAGATAAATTTGATAAGTTAATCAATATTTCACCAAAATGGCACAACATTGTCAAAGTTTGACCTGTAGTAACCCACCAAGGTAATCCTTTGGTGGTAAATCTGAAGTTTGCAATGACCCATCTACCAGCTTTACCCCCTATGCTTTCTTCTAGGCTGATGTGTGTTTCTTTTTATCAGTGTGGCCTCCCCCTTTATATTGGAACGATTACTGGTACAAACTACTCTCTGCACCCATCTCCTAGAACCAAGCAATTCTAAACATTCCCTTTCAGTTAAATGGGTTTCCTGTAGGATTAGAATATGTGCTTGGACATCTTTTAAATGCTATAGACGCCTCTCTCTTCTTCCTTTCAACCTCAGGCCATTAACCTTACAGGACAGTATTTCTATCTGGTCAATCTGGTCCTCAACCATTCTCTACAGGCTGTCCACTCACCCCAGGAGAACTCTCCTTTTTTTCTCATGGCCTGTGGCCTATGGGGTCATTTTATTTGAGATTTGACCCAAATTTTGGATTTCCTCAGCCTTGGTCATAAACCTATCATAAAACTCAGTGATAATAGGGATATACAGGAGGGGAAGGCAAAACATTTAAGATAAGATAAAAGATCAGATAAAACACCAGGTGATTTTCCCCAAGTAGACTACCTGTCCCTTTGTCCCTTTAACCACAACTGGTGCTGGACTCTGAGATGGTTTTTCTAAATGTATCCACATCCTCATGTCGTCTAAAGTTATGCATCTTGTTCTTGTACATCACTCTGAGAGAAGCGAGGAACTTTAACTGTGCTGTAGCTTCCAACTTTTTCAGCGGTTCCAGCCTGTTCCCATTGCCTATTAGAGGTAATCTGGGAGATATCCGATCTGATTTCTAAACTTATATTGACCCTAAGGGACATTTTTTTGTTGACTTTTAACAGAATGCCCTCTTTTACATTGTAGGGGTAAAAATTAACCAAATCCTACTGGGCTTAGCTATGTTGGGATTTAAACTATAGGGATCTCTATGTATCCTCTGAATGTCCTTAATAATATCTTGTTATGAGATTTCAACTTGGGTCCCTAACTTAATCAGTGTTGCAACAAATGATTTCAGATTATCTCCTTCTGCCCCTTCTGGTATTTTCAAGAGACGGAGGTTATTTCTCCTGTGATTATTTTGTAAATATTCTAGCTTCTCTTGTAGACCATCTTAATTTTCTTTCAGGAGTCTAATACTTTCCTTATTGGTTGTAATCTGAGATGTTCACTCCTTAACTGAACTCTTCAAAACACTAGTCCTATTTGCTAAGTCACCCAACTACTTTTCCAGATTGTCACAAGTCGTCCGTATATATTTCTGATTTAGTTCCAAAATCTCGACCTGCTCCTGATTTCTGTAGTAAAATCTGAATTAGACCTCCAACCGACTGGTTTGATGGCTGGGTGAATGCTGCCTCAATTGCTGGAATTATAGAACCTAGAGGATCCCGTGCTGGCAGTGTGTCGCCCTGAGTGGTAGACTGACAGCACTAATCTCCACACATGACTTACCTACCACTAACCCAGTTGTTTGGGAATGGGTGACCACATCTACACCTACCTCTGGGTTGTCTGTAGCTAGGACCTGGAATCTATTCGGACTTGTGATATCTACCACCCCTCCATTTGCCATCTTGTTCTTAGGAGATAATATACCTGAATCAGAGGATTCCTCCTGCAATTCTCCCTGATCCCCCTTTTGCCCCTCCTCTTGTCCCTCTTTTCTTAATATCAGGGTCTTGGACATAACTTTAAAGAAAGTCTAGAGTGAAGGAGTGATTTTTAGCTTCCACTCCTTATTCTCAATCTGTTTGTTTCCCCCTCTCACCCAAATTGATTTTTTCCTAGGCATAGATTTCTTAGCAGGCAATTGGACAGGTCGTGAGGGATAAATCTCTTTTGCAGTCTTCATTGCACCAATCTGCTATGTATTTTGGTTTACGGTGAACGAGACCTGAGGGGGTGCCCCTTTAGCAACACTCCTTAAAGCGTATCTTAGTTGTTGGTATTATTGTCCTGCTTTGAATCATCCTGGAGAACCGATACTTGACCCCCCGCCTCCAGAACCTCCAGCCACACTCTATCCACTTTACTCCTTACCGTATGCTGCGGGCTGTTATACCCTGCGTTGTAGATATACTGTGTTTCCTTCTGTCGTCCATAAGTTGCAGTGAGTCCTGCAAGGCTGGGTGTACAGCAGAGCCCGCTTACGCTACCTCCGACTGCCTCTGGGTTGCACAAGCTGCCTCTTCCTCTCCTCACCGGAAGTAGCTCCTCGTCGCGGCTCTGAAGCCTCCATGGAGCTGATGAGCAGCTTTGGCCCACCACGGCTCCCTTCCCAAGGTCTGAACGAGAGCCGTGGTCTTCGTTCCAGCATTCAGAAGAAATAACCCCCACCCCAATTTTCTTTCCTCTTTGTCCTCCTTTCTCCGCTGTAAGATCTCTCTGATAAGTTTTTTTTTATTCAAGTGACATTAGGCTTTATTTAACACATCTCAACTAGAGAGCTCCCGCGACTAGCTGCTAGCCGGCTGTCATGTTCTCCCTGGCCTCGAAAACAATGTTTCTGATATTGGTTTGGTGGCGGGCAACTGCACTAGTAGATCAGTTTCAGAAAAGATTAATCTACCAAAACAACTCTTAGTAATGGTCCCAGAAATTAAAAATCTACTAAACTGATTCTCTTGCATCAAGTGGCAAGAAACACACTGGTGTATCCAGCACAGTGGAAGTGATATAAATAGTATCGAAGAAATTAAAGTTTGAAGGCTTGAACAGTCAAGGATTATTTATTCACACAACATAAAAATGCAGACTTGCACATATGTTATAAAAATTATGATAAAACTATCTGGGACAGAACACATATATGCACAGGGAGACCGGTGGGAATTTGAGCCCACTTTTCTACTGCAGAGAAGGGTCAATGATACTTGTGCAGCCCATTGTATCAGACACAATGTGCGGAAGCGTAACGGATGCACTCGGTGCAGCAGGGCCATGTGGCTTAGTACATTTTGAAAAAGGCTCTTTCTAGAACAAGCTCTACCTCTCTGAACTAGAACACAAAGAGCACACCGAAATGAAACACACAGGTGGACATCCAAGCCGATACTGTGTGTTTCACTGTAGGTGAAGTATTTGGAGAATGCTCAGGGACCCCTGTCTGCACTGTTTATGAGAGGGTTCCTGGAGGGCTTTGGGACCCTCCCCAATGTCACAAAAGGGCACCCTCAGGTTGTGCACTGAATGTGCACCCCTTCTAGTGGCATGATGCCTAGTAATATGCAGTGGGGCTAGAAGAATTTTGGGGTGCAGCCATCAATGTTAAATCACTGGAGTAATAGGAATCTTTAAAAGATCCAAGCATTGCACAAAGCACAAGTATAGCAAATGAGCTATACCCATTCATTAGGAGAGAGGCAGAGATCTGTTTGGTAGAGAGCGGTGCATTTTGGAGCATACTGTTGCAGATATATGGAGCATGGTATGGAGTAGAATGACATTTACAGACAACACATTTTCCATTGAAATGGCCATATAACACCATAAAGTGCACAAACTGTAATATGAGGAAATATGGTTATAGCCCCCCACTACGCCCACTCCAGAGAACTGCAGCCCATTAGTGCCATTCTCACATTCATTCTTAATGCCTCCACCTCTTCTGTGACCATTCCAGTTGCTGGGAAACAGGTAACTGTCCACCCACTGCTGAAGAAAAACCCTGCAGACCCTTCAATGCTCACCAGCTACAAATCGCTCTCCCTGCTTCCATTTGGGTTCAAGGTCTTTTGAAAATCATCAACAGACATCTCATTGAATACCTCAACAATCGCCAACTCCTTTATACCACTAAGTATGGTTTCAGACCAAATGACAGCATGGAAACTGCCTTCATTGCTGCAACAGATGACATTCGCATCACTCTGGATGGAGGAGAGACAGTGGCCATCACCCTTCTGGACATCTCCGCAATGTGTGATGTGGAAACCCACTCCATCCAATGCCTACACAAACTCGGAATACAAGGACGCGCAATCCAATGGATCTGTTCCTTCCTGATTGGAAGGACCCAGCCAGACAGCCTTGCATAGGACTCCTCGGACAATCACAACTGCCTGTAGGGAGTTCCACAAGAATCCTCCCTAAGCCTAACCCTCTCCAATGCATATATGATCACTCTAGTCAGCATCACCTATTCTCATGACATAAATGTCCTTTCAATCGCCAATGACACGCAACCCATTCCCTCCCTCACAGACAAGATGTTCTGTACCAGGATCAATTTCAATGCCTACATGAGTGAAATCGCTCTTTAACTGAAGGCTTACTGACTGAAGCTGAACTCCAACAAGACCGAAATCACAATCTTTGGAAGAGCACTGTACCTTGGGATTCCTGATGGGAAAAAGATCTAGGACTGACACCCACTCACGCCAAGAGCCTTGGGCTCATCATCAACAGCAAACCTGACATGAACAGCAAGTCAATGCTGTCACCACCTCATGCTTTTGTACCCTGAAGATGCTTACGAATATTTTCAAATGGTTCCCAATCAGCACCTGAAAAAACCGTCATGCATGCCCCTGTCAAAAGCATACTAGACTACAATAAACACCCTCTGTGCCGGGATCAACCAAACTCACCAAAAGGCTGCAGATCAGGGACCAGAGCCACTCTCAGCCTCCCAGGCTGCACTCACATCACGCCACACCTGAAGGAGTTCCACTGGCTCCCATACACAAGGGAACACTTTCCAAACCCCTCACCCACACATTCAAAGCACTACATAACACTGGCCCAGCATACCTTAACAATCACATCTGAATTCACAAACCTTCCAGACACCTCCGCTTGCCTGGACTCCTACATGCACACATCCCACTCATACAGAAAACCAGATCCACTGCTTGAGTCTTCATGCATATCACTGCTAAAGCATGGAACAACAAGCCGCTACATGTAAGGACCCCCTCCTCATTTTCTGAATTCCGCAAGAAGCTGAATGCCTGTCTTTTCGAGTTGACCCACTAGGCCCTAGGTTTGGCTAGACTCACACCTGCTCAATGCCAGGATACCCTTGCGGGTGACAGTGCACTCTACTAATATGCATAACATAAGATGACATGACAACATAACAATATAAGATAACATAAATCATTTGCACATCTGCAAGGAAATTGGCTTGATTTCATCCTATTAAAATCTTTGTTTCCATCACACTTCAATCAATCAATCAATCAATCAGGGGCTTGTAAAGTGCGGCTACTCACCCGTAAGGGTCTCAAGGCGCTGGGGGAGGAGGGCTGCTGGTCATACAGGGCTGAGGATCAGTCGAAGAGCCTAGTTTTGAGGTCCTTCCTTAATTGGGTCAGTGACGCTGATTGCCTGAGGTGCAGGGGTAGGGTGTTCCAGGTCCGGCGAGGTAGGAAAACAATCTTTCTGCGGTTCTGGTTTTGTGGGTGCTGGGGATGGAGGTAAGGGCGAGTTCAGAGGATCGGAGTAGTCTAGTGGGACGTGGAATGTGAGACGGTGGTTCGGGTACGCTGGTCCTTCATTGTGTAGAGCTTTGTAGGCATGAGTAAGGAGCTTGATGGAGACTCTCTTGTTGACTGGGAACCAGTGGAGTTGTCGGAGGTGTAGAATTATGTGGATGCGGCGGGGAATGTCAAGGACCAGTCTGGCGGCAGCATTCTGTCGTTTTTTTAGCTGTTTTGGGTGATCCCGGCATAGAGCACGCTGCCGTAGTCGAGTTTGCTGGTAATGAGTGTGTGGGTGATCGTCCTTCTGGAATCTGTGGGGATCCATCTGAAAGTCTTTCGGAGCAACCGGAGCATGTGAAAGGCGGCTGAGGAGACCTCATTGATTTGGCAGTTTATTGTGAGTGAAGAGTCCAGTATAATGCCATGGTGGTGTACGTGGTCCATGGGGTAGGTGGAGTACCCAGAGAGACTGGCCACTAGGAATCGTCCCCGGCTGACGGGGTGGGTTCAGAATTACAGATGAAAGTGCTTCACTTGTGTTTCCATACCTACTGTTATAGTTTAAATATATGTGCAGTTCATTAAAAGGCATTTTAATATTGTTACACATTTTTTTTTCACATTCTGTAGTATTTTTGTTCACACTACCTGTACCCCAGCAAAATTGTCATAGGGGCAACTTTTACAAAATCTTCTCACTTTGCTCTCAGAGTCACACTAGTCAACACCAAATATCCTGCTAAAAGAATAAACAGTAATTCGACAGAGCATGATAACTGGATTCAGTGACAAGGTGAAAACTGAAAGACATCTTTATTGCTCATCCACCTTCTGACCTCCAGCATGGTTATTTTGGGGATTGCTGCAGCAGCCTGCCGCATCCCTACTTCCAGTGCCTATCTGAATCACGGTGACAGTGCGAAAACAATGGCGTTTAACTCATTACAAGTAAGGCTTCCGGTTTTCTGTTTTTACTGATTTTTACAGATAAATACAGACAGAAAACAATGCTTTTCCTGTCTGTATTTATTTTTAAAATCAGAAAAATCCTGAAAATGGTGCTTTTTGTGAAAAATTCCCCATGCTGTCTTTCGTGAATTCTAGGCAACAGCTGAGCAGGCAGACAGCATGGAGGGTTACAATACAGGATGAGACTTCCTTATATACAGGCATATGTTAACATATATTTATAGTATGATGCTAATATGTCCTTGTAAGTGAAGTCTATTGTTATACCTGGCTGCTTAACTTGCAAAAATGTGATCGGCATCCATGTTTGAGTTCATGTCAAAGAGCTATATAAATGCAGAAATATGCTATTTTACAGCTGCATTTATTCTTGAAACACAAAATAATTATGGATAAATACCAATAAGATGGCCAAAAAAGAAATATTGATAAATACAGCCGAAAATGTTTAAAAAAAAGACCATAAAACCGGGAGTCCCAACTACAAGGGGAAACTTCTCAGTGCAAATTAGGACCCTTCACTGCACACTGCATGGGCACGGAATGTGCATCATGGAAGAGGGCCCTGGAAGCATTGCAGCCGCTCCTTTAATACAGAAGTGGATTCCCAGGGCACTGGAGTAATCTGGCCCCTGAGGGCATGATCTGGATTTAAAGGTCATGACAAACACCACACAAGGCAATTCTTTCCTCCACCAAAGTGAACTTTGCTTTCGTTTCAGGCAGACTGATGAATCCAGGAAAGAAAATCATTCAAATTCGTCAATGTGGGAGCAGGAGGCGAGGAAGTGATTATAATGCGATCAAGACGTCAGATATTAGTATTTCTAGCCAGAGGCAGACTTTAGCACATATATAGATTGGAGGAGACATAATTCCTCTAATAACCAGTTTCATATGAACGATTACTTTCTTTCTTGGAATGCAGGGACCAATGCAGCAGTTAGGCAACAGACTGCCAGGAAGGTACAGAACAATGTTAATTTACATGAAACCTGAAATACCACTGACATTTGAACATTTCAGAACCGCATTAGTTCCTGTGCCTATTCATCTACACGATGGATATTAGAGTAAAATGTGTCATTGTGTTATAAAGAGAACCCTAAGCTACCTTTCACAGATCTTCAGTTACCTAGTGCTAGCTGATCACAAACACTGCCTCTGCACAGCCATCTACAACAAACACTTAGGTGATGGATGGAATATTGGCATTAATCCCCGCCACTGGTGATCGCTCGGACCACATTCCATTCCATCGTTTTTCGACAACTATGATCCTCTAAACAGAGGTCCGCTTTATAGTAATTTGATCATGCTCCTCATTCCAAACCCCCAAGCTGCATCGTACTGACGAGGCCCAAATATGCTGAAACCAGTCTGGGGTTGCTTGTGTTCCAGTTCAGAGGGGGTCCTGGTTAACTATTTGGGCTGGACAGTTCCTATTGGAATGCTACCAACGCTGATTTGCATATTGCTGGTTCTTGTTTGAGGTGGCATGGTAGAATAAAATTACAAGAAATTGGCAACTGGGTTTGTACCAAGAAAATCAATGTAATAGTGGGGTTTGACGGCAAGATTTGTAAATTTGGGGTGATTGAAGCGTTATTCAACTGTAATCACGACTTTCATTTAAGGCAACAAAATGTATATAGAAATTTGTAGACATTGCAAATATGCATTCTATTGACGTGATTTATGTTGTTTTGTACACTCCAAGATGGCGCCCAAATTTAGTGGTGGAATTGTCCTTCTTTGTTTTCAAAGCCCGAAAGTATGGTATTTAAAATGGTGCCTCGTAGTGGAAAATGTAAACACTGAAGAAGGGAGACCCCGAAACGCGTTTGTGAAGCGCTATCAATAAAACTGGCTGCGAAGCATAACCCTGAGAGTGCTATTGCTTTGTTCCCGGACGGGAGAAAAGGTTTTGGAGCGGATATATATTATCTACTGGCGGTTGCCAGTAGATAGTTATAGTTAGGACCTATTTTCCATAGGAACTCGGCAACATTCTATTTGGAATAACTTTGGCGCCGATTGACTAATCTTCGCGAAATTTTCAAAGCTTTGGGCCAGCTCCGGTCCGCTCCGGATGATTCGTGTAGCGGGGGCCGAGAAAAAAGGGGTGTCCCAAACATGTTTTCCCCATGCAATTTCCCATAGGACCTTCAGCCGCAGCTACAGCCCGAACTGCGGAACGGAATTACACCAAATTTGGCAAAGAGGTAGTCCTTAGTTCAGACTTGTATAGTAGGTAATAACTTCCACGGCAATTGTAATAAGGTAATTGTCACAATGATTGTCTATTTCAGGAGACAAAAACAAAATTTGTCTAAAAAAGCACAGTGTACCACAATAGATGATTATAAATAAACTTTTTTCTTTATTATAAAGAAATGATGATTTGTTATATAAAAATATTTTGTTTGGCCATATACAATCACAGATTAAAAAGAGGAATACATTTTTCCAATATATAATAATAAATCAATTTTGTTTGTGATTATTTTTGTTATTATTGTTGAATTAATACACCATGGAATTTGTGTACAATGATCACAAACATTAAATTGTTAAAACAGTAACAAGGCAAAAAGTCAAACAGTACAAAAAAATGTGATGCGGCAGTAGATTGTCTTCGACGCGCGTTTCGGCGCACTGGCGCCTTCGTCAGGAAAGCCACACAAATGTTTTTCCTGAAATTGAAAGGTACACTGTGTTTGATATTTACATTACTTGATTTACAATGACATGTTTGAATTAGAATCAGCTCTTCTGGAAACCCCAATATTCTACTAAGATATAAAGATAAAAGAAAGAAAGTCAAAAGATATATATGTGAAAGGCCTCTACGATAGGGAAGGGAAAAAAGGAAGAAAAGAGAGAAAAAAAGAAGAAAGAAGAAAAGAAAAGAAAATGTCCGGATAAACGCAAAAAGTGGGCAGGGTAGAAACACCCTGACCCCCTAGGCCTGCTCAGGGGGTCCCACAAGGAACCTCAGCGCGAATTTCGTCCCATAACAAAAAAATTATGAAGTGCGGGCTCCCGCACTTCTTTGGTAATTGGCCTCCGGGGGGCCAAATCCCAGGGGCAATAGTTATGTAAAGGGGGGCCCAGAAGGGCCCCCCAGCCCCGGGGCTTTATTTAATTATGTGCGGGGAGGGTCTCAGGACCCCCCAGCCCCGGGGACCGCCACCCACGGGGCTTATTTCAATTGTGTGGGGTGCTCTCAGGCCCCCCATCCCCGGGGACCGCCACCCCTGGGGCTTATTAATATTCATTGGGGGGGCTCTCAGGCTCCCCCAGCCCCGGGGACCGCCACCCTCTGGGGCTTCTTAATATTCGTTGGGGGGGCTCTCAGGCCCCCCCAGCCCTGGTGACCGCCACCCCCGGGGCTTAAAAAAATGAATGGTGGGGGGGGCTCACGGCCCCCCCGCGGCCCCGGAGACCGCCACCCCCAGGGCTTTATTTTTAAAAAATATATCCTGTGTGGGGAGTCAAGCCCCCACACACGCCCCGGAAACCGCCACCTCCCCGGGGCTCTAAATATGTAAATTGGGGGGTCCGTGACGGACCTCCCAGCCCCGGGGACCACCACCCACCGGGGCTTTGAAACAGGTGGAAGGGGGGCGGCGCGGCCCGCCTCCTGGAGCCCTTGATGGCCCTTGGGACCGTCACCCCCCAGGGCCGGCTCCTGCAGTGTTCCGGGGTGCCCACCCCCGGGACACTGCCGTTTGCAATGACAGGTCGGGAGCCTCGCGGCTCCCACCCTGTCATTGCAAACTGCTTTGCTATTTGGAAGAAAGAGCAGGAAACCTGCTCTCTCTTCCAAATAGCAAAGCAGATTGCTTTTCCACATGGGGAGCAGCATGTTAGGTGCTCCCCATGTGGAAAAGCAATGCCGGCTCCCGCAGGATGCGGGGAGCCGGCTGGGACCGTGGGGGGATTGGGGACCCTCCCACGGTGCCCAACGGAGTGGGCCAGCCTCGGGGGATGGGGTCCCCGGGGCTATTAGGGGCCCGGGAGGGGGGCCACGTGGCCCCCCTCCCCAAAATGATTTTTTTTTAAATAAAAAATAAAAAAGGGCCGGCCCGGGGGATGGGGTCCCTGAGGCCATAAGTAGCCACAGGAGGGGGGCAAGGCAGCCCCCCTCCAAATATATATATTTTTTTTAAAAGGGGCCATGCCCCGGGGGATAGGGTCCCCGGGGCAGATTATTGCCTCAGGAGGGGGGCCAGGCGGTCCCTGGGGGCCAACTAGCCCACCAGGTACCTCCAGTAAGCACCACGGAGCTGCGTTGCAGAGTATTGTAAAAAGGGGCGTGGCCTCTAAACACCTCTCTGCAACGCAGCCTCCTGGCGCATACTGGAGGTACCTGGTGGGCTAGTTGGCCACCAGGGACACACAGGATTGAGGAGGAATTCATTATCTAACTTAAAACGCGCCACAGGGTGTGTTTGCAGACATATCACCTCAGGCCACGCCCCCTTCCTTCACCACTATGCAAACGCGCCCTGTGGCGCGTTTTAAGTTGGGGAATTAATTCTCTTTCAATACTGAGGGTCCCTGAGGGCCAAACAGCCCAACAGGTATCTCCACTATGCGCCAGGGATCTGCGTTGCAGACAGGTTTTCAGAGGCCACGCCCCTTTTTACACCTCTCTGCAACACAGCTCTGTGGCGCTTACTGGAGGTACCCAGTGGGCTAGTTTGACCCTAGGGACCCTTAGGATTGAAGGGGACTTAATCTCTCAACTTAGAACGGTGACAGGGCGCGTTTACACAGTGGTGAAGGGAGGGGACGTAGCCTGACGTGATGTGTGCAAACACGCCCTGTGGCGCTTTTTAAGTTGGGGAAGAAATTCCACTTCAAACCTGAGGGACCATGGGGGCCAAGTAGCCCACCAGGTGGTTCCAGGAAGCGCCACTGCGCTGCGTTGAAGAGAGGTGGTGCAGGCCGTGCCCCTTTTTACATCTCTCTGCTACGCAGCTCTGTGGCGCTTACTGGATGTACTACGAATTCCAATTTACTCACCTGTTATCAGGAGAGACCTCAGTGCTGCATCTTTGAGCCCAGTACTGATCCTGAAAAGTAATTCTAACCATACTTACCAGTAACTTGAATTTCCTTCCATAGGCTAACATTGACTGGTTTCACTTGGAAATTCTTCTAAGTGTGGAGTTTTGGACCTTTTAAATATTCACCTAAAATCATCCGAACAACGAGTTCCGATTTACTCACCTGTTATCAGGAGAGAACCCAGTACTGCATCTTTTAGCCCAGCACTGATCCTGAAAAGTAATTCTAACCGTACTTACCAGTAACTTGTATTTCCTTCCATAGGAATCCATTGTCTGGTTTTCAGCAGAAAAGTTTCTGTCTATTTTCACAAACTAAAAATATTCCTAAAAAATCGTCTGTATGACTTAAACTCATTCTTTCAACTGTTTACAGGAGATGCACCAGTTCTGGATCCAGGATCCACCACTGAGTAAGAAAAAGTAACGATAACACTACTTACCTGCTAAGTGAATTTCCTCCCATAGGATAACATTGGTGATTCTATGTGAAAAAGTTTTTAAGTGTCAACTTTTAAAACACAATGCTATTCCTTAAAAATCACTGGTGTAACCAAAACGCTTTTACTCAACTGTTTACAGGAGATGTCCCAGGACTGAATCTAGGATCCAGTCCTGTGGTTAGAAAAGTAATCCATAAAGTAACTAATTCCATTTAACTAGAAATTCACATTGAGTTCAATGTTGCATTGTGTCTGAAATTGTGTTGCGCATTGCAACAACTGTAACTACTGTAGTTAAAAGTCTATTGCCTATTTGCAAAGTATTTAAAGTAAAGTAATTCATTCTGAGAAAGTATATTTTGTAATGTAATGTATAAGGTAATTATAATGTAATTTAAATAAAAAATATCTAAAAAGAAATAGTTTAAAAAATGTAGTAAATCAGTACAAAAAAAATAAATATAACAATTAATACATTTAAAAATTGTCATTTACAAAAACTTTGAAATTCACTGAAAAAAACATAGGTTTCAGACATGTTATAGTTAGGAATTAGCATTTTAAAAACCTTTGAAATTCACTGAAAAAACCATAGGTTTCAGCGGTGTTATAGTTCGCAGGACATTTCACTCGTACAAAACCATTGAAATTCCTCCGTTATAATTAGTTCTTCTAACTATAACTCGCGCTCCCGCAATCCACTGCTGATGATATCACATATTACATCATTCATGACATGATCAGTGACATCACTGATGACATCACTGATGACATCTCAAATGACATCACTGATGACATAATCCACGTGACAATCTGATACACTTCATCAAACACTAGTATAACCTTTCAACACTCATTATAAAATATGGAGTAGCATATTTGAAACCATTGACACACCAATACCAGTTTCTAAAAACCCACTCAGTGATTCCTATATCTACACATACATCTAAACACTTACCTATAGATTCACTCATACATGCTAACAAAGATCAATAGAACATTATTAAATATACTTATACACCTACATCGACATTACACAACAGCACACATCCTATTCACGTATGCAGTCATCCTACTCACTTATGCAAACAATTGATCATACTTATATTTACTAAGCTACACACTTATACAAACACCACTTCATTTATTCATATAGATAGTAACTCATACTTAGTGTGTTATAAAATCACTATTACAAGTATACAGTTTTCAATACAGTCACTCATTCAATCACTGAGTGTTAAGTATACTTATTTATAAACAACAACTGTCACATACACCGCCTTTTATATTTCTACTTTGTTAGACATGTATCATTGAGAAATATATTTACTCATCACCACACCCATAAAGAGATTCACTCACCCAAACATGTGTTTCCATGTGCAGTCTTAACTCATATACCTACTAAATCAACTATTTATACATCTTTGGACAGTCACACACCTCCCATCCAACCACACACACATTCACTATCCTATACAAATACTTACTTAAATCATTAATACTAATATAAACTTTACATAGCTAGTAACCAACTTATGTAGTAGTTTACACAACAAGAGATAAAGTGAAACAGATATTCACACAGTTTAATCACTATCCCATATATTTAGTGAGACACTTTAAATTAGTCACTTACACAGTCAATCACAGTGCTACTAAATCCTCCATCCAGACACTTATACATCCAGTCAGTCTTCAATACAGATTGCGAAATATATCATATATATTTAAATATCGAACCAAACCACATTCACTAGATGATGTCCTCAGTGATGTCATTTGAGATGTCATCAGTGATGTCATCAGTTATGTCACTGACCATGTCATGATAGATGTAATATGTGACATCATCAGCAGTGGATTGCGGGCGCACGAGTTATAGTTAGTAGAACTAACTATAACGGAGGAATTTAGATGGTTTTGTACGAGTGAAATGTCCTGCTAACTATAACACCCCTGAAACCTATGGTTTTTTCAGTGAATATATATAAGTGTGTGTGTGTGTGCATGTATGTACATATATGTATATATATATATTATCTACTGGCGGTCGCCAGTAGATAGTTATAGTTAGGACCGTGTTTCCATAGGAAATCCGCAACATTCTATTTGGAATAACTTTGGCGCCGGTTGACGAATCCTCGCAAAAGTTTCAAAATAGGTGGGGCGCTCCGCTCCGCTCCTACCCTGAAAGTCTCGGGGTGATTCGTCAAGCGGGGGCCGAGAAAAAAGGGGGGTCCCAAAACGTGTTTTCCCCATGCATTTTTCCATAGGACCTTTAGTCGAAGGTACAGCCCGAACGGCTGAACAGAATTACTTGAAATTTGGCAGAGAGGTAGTCCTCAGGTCAGGGAAGTGCCTTTTGCAGGTCTGGTGTCAATCTGTTCAGTAGTTCCTGAGAAAATCAAAAGTAAAATCATATATATATGTGGGCGGAGCCTAACCACACATCTCATCCTGAGATCTGATTGGCTGTCAGCACTTCATCCAAGAAGTGTTGGCAGCCATGCCATCTTGGAACCAATATACATGATAGCACCTCATTAAAAAGCATTGCAGTTAATATAAGGTTTTAAGACTTTAGTTACATTATAAATCATTTGTTGATGGTACCATACTCATTTTAGGAATTGTGGTATGTTCTAAGGTGATTTCACCATGTGAAAAAGCCTTCTGCTGGGATATCATGATTGAGAGAAAAATATTTTCTCATGCTTTTCCCACAGAGGTTTGGAAAGTGATCTATAAGCTAAACTGAGAGCTTATTTTCTGTAAATTCACATTATCTTTCTTAGTCATGTGAGAATGAAGTCTGACATTCTCAGTAAAACATGTACATCCATCAAGGGCAGAGACTGTCAGTTGATTCCTTTGTGTTCTACTGCAGCTTCCCAGAGTGTTCCAAAGAACAACTAGAGCGCTAACAGTCCTACTTCTGATAAACGTATGGCACACCTGAAGCCATCTTGCTTGGATTAAAGTGGTAACTCTTAAAACATTTAATTTAAAAAGGAACAAAATGAGGGGGTTCATTTTTCCATAAAAAGTATGATTAGTGCTGCAGAAAGAAAAATTAGGGCACATTTTGAGTGACTTCTCAAATCCTCTTCTATTTCATTAAAAAATTCTGACATGCAGACTGAAACATGCACTTTCAATACCAGCAGCAGTTTTACCTGGTGAGCAGTGATCTAATGAGCAAAAAGAGTGCTAACATTCTGAATTTATGGCAAATGTGTGACACATCTGAATGCCTTCTTGATGGAATCAAAGTAAAAAGCTGAAAGTATTTCCTACTGAGGAGACTGCAGTAAATGAGGAAATTAGGAAACTTCATAACAAATAAGTCTCCCAAGATGGCCACCAGAGACAAAAGAGCCCAAATGGACATCCCTCGTCGCAGCCACATCTCCGGACACCTGAGAGACCTGCACCGGCTCCCGGTCAACAAGAGAATCACCTTCCGACTCCTCACCCACGCACACAAAGCCCTACACAACCAAGGCCCAGGATACCTCAACAGCCGCCTCAACTTCTACGCTCCCAAACGCCAGCTTCGATCGACCGGCCACGCCCTCGCCGTCGTCCCCCGCATCCGAAGAGCCACCACAGGGGGACGGTCCTTCTCCTACCTCGCCGCCAAGACATGGAACTCCCTCCCGACCAACCTCCGCCTGACCCAGGACCACCTCGCCTTCAGGAAGCAACTCAAGAACTGGCTGTTCGAGCAGTAGCGGACCCCCCTCCCCCAGCGCCTTGAGACCCTCTGGGTGAGTAGTGCGCTATATAAATGATTGATTGATTGATTGATTTGAAATGTAGCCCAAATATCACCCAGATGTAGCCCAAGTATAGCCCAATGACAGAATGTCCCAGAGTGTTCTTAAAAACAACTAGAGCGCTTACTGTCTTCATTATGACAAAAGTATGGCACACCTGAAGCCATAAACTGGTAACACTTAAACATTTAATTTATAAAGGAACACAATGAGGGGGTTCATTTTGCCATAGAAATTATGATTAATGCTGAAGAAAGAAAATGAGGGCACATTTTGAGTGACTTCTCAAATCCTCTTCTATTTCATTAAAAAATTCTGACATGCAGACTGAAACATGCACTTTTAATACCAGGAGCAGGCTTCCATGGTGAACAGTAGTTTTACTACAGTGATCTAATGAGCAACTAGAGTGCTAACATTCAGAATGTATGGCAAATGTGTGACATATCTGAATACCTTCATGATGGAATCAAAGTAAAAAACTGAAAGCATTTCCTACTGAGGAGACTGCAGTACATGAGGAAATTAGGAAACTTCATAACAAATAAATCTCCCAAGATGGCCACCGGAGACAAAAGAGCCCAAATGTAGCCCAAAATCACCCAGATGTAGCCCAAATATAGCCCAATGACAGAAGTGTGCAAAATACTTATTATTTTGTGTTTTTGCAGTGTTATATAGTGCAGACTTATCAGGTATTGGAGTGCTTTACATGAGCATTGGTTACATCACACAAGAACAAATTCATTTTGGTTGTAGACATGGGGAGACTAAGTGATTTGACCAGAATCACAGAATGTCGAGCTGAAGCAGAAACTCCAACCTGGTTCCCCAGTTGCAAAGTCTGCAGTTCTGGAAGTAACACCACATCCTCTCCCCCAAGTGCAACATTTAATCAAGTGGTCAACTGGATAAAAAAACATAAAGATAACAAATCATTTAAAAGTGCTTTGTCGCTATTTGAAAACTCATAAAATATGTCCTTATTTTAGTCTTTTAGAGCACTAACCATAATTTTGATGCCAATAAGACGCTCTCATACATGTAATTTCTAAAGGAAATGCTCTAGGTATTACAGTTTTGATTACATCAAGATGACGTCAGGTGTTCCACACTTTTGTAATAAATATAGAATGTTAGCAATCTAGTTGTTCATTAGGATACTGTTGAGAGGCAGAGGCCAGGGGCACGGACTCTGAAAATTGAAGGCAGGTAGGAGGGTGCAAAGGCAACAATTTAACCACACTGAGCAGGCAGGAAGGGCCGTGGCAGCACAACAGACTATGGAGGGCAGTGGAAAGGGGGGCAGGGGCAACAAACCAACAATACAGGACTTGCAAGAGAGGCTGTGGCAATGTAATAGACCATTGTGGGCAGAAGGAAGAGGCAAAGGTAGTACAACCATACATGCCAACAGACCCGATTCAGCCAGGAAACGTCCAATGTTTTTAAGCTCAAATGGGCTTTATTTGATCTGTCTCCTGTTTACAATCTCCTCTTTTTCAATGTAACTCAAAGGGGAACATCAATACCCCAGTTTTTTTTCAAAATCTCCCTCTTACCAAGTTCAAAATGTTCGCAAGTATGGTACATTGGATCATGGAAGGAAATGGGGTAGGGACATGGACTTGGATAACAGAGGACAGGAGGGACATGGAGAGGTGCACCAAACTGACCCTGCAGGGCAGGCATCAGGGTTTGCAGCAGCACAATACACCACACAGGGCATGCGGGACGGGAGTGCAGCACAACAATCCATAGAAAGCAAGAGGGAGGGGACAGGACCATGCACATGGACAACAGAGAACAGAGGGGCAAGAGGCAATGGTAGCTAGCTGACCATAATGGACAGACAGGAGAGAAAGCTGCAGCATAACAGACCATAAAGGGCAGGAGGGACGGATCAGGGGCATTACAACGGAACAGACAAGCCAGGAGGGAGGGAGTAGGGGTCTGCACATGTAAACAGAGGGCTGGGGGCAAGGGTGCAGGGCAGGAGCAGCAAGATAGCCATGGAGGTCAGGCAGGATGGGCACTAGAAGCAAGACACACCATGAAGAGCAACAGTGAGACTGTGATGGAATAAACACAGACCATGGAGGGAAGGTGGGAGGGGGTCAGGGGCAGCTAACTGACCACACAGGGAAGGTGGGAGGGGCCATGGCAGCACAGAAGACCATGCATGGCAAGTGTGAGGGTTAGTGGCAGCACAATGGCTATGATGGGCAAGAAGGAGGGTGCAGGGGCATGCACAAAGGACGATGGAGGATAGAAGGGAGGGTCAGGACCTGTGCACAGACAAGAAAGTTCATGGGAAGGGGCCTCACAACAGACCGCACGGGGCAGGCAGGAGGAGCAGTTGCAGCACAACAGACCAGGGAGGGCAGAAGGGTGTGGCAATAAAATGGACCATGTAGGACAGGAGGAAGAGGATAGGGGCATGGCATGTGGACAGGCAGGGTGGAGGTGGCAGAGACAGGTTACAGTCATCTGACAATGCAAGGCAGGTGGGAGGGGAGTGGCAGCTCAACAGAACACTCAGAGTAGATAGGAGTGGCAGGTCCATGGAACATGGTGGGCAAAAAGGATGGAGCAGGGGCATGCACAAAGACATCGGAGGGCAGGGGGAAGGAGAATAGGGGCAGCAAGCTAAGCACAGAGTTTAAGCAGGAGGTCAATGATGGGGCATAGAATTGGGCAATGGAGGGCAGGAGGAGTGGACTGGTACATCATACTAAATTGAGGGCAGTGGCAGCACATCAGACTATGCATGGCAGGAGGGAGGAGGCTAGTCCATGGATTCACACAACAGAGGATAGGGAGGAGGGGGATGGGGCAGCAAGCTGACTGTTCAGAGGAGGCGGGTATTAGGAACTTTATTGTTTTTAAAACATGTGTCTGTGCGAACTACTTAAAATATGAACAAGTATGCAGCATAATCTCACTTTATTCAGGAAGAAGAGGACGTTTGTGACTGTGACTCCGGGCTCACTTGGCAGTAACACCCCCTGACCCTCCACCCCTATCGCAAAATGTAATGCCTGTGAAAAGGGTAGGTGAACACAGTGTTATATAGAACATAGTCCTGAGAGCACGATTGAAAATGAAAACTAGATATAGTGTATGGTATAAACTATGCACCAAAAAGTGTGATATAAGATGAACCGGGCGTGAAATATAATATGCAATACATTGTGCGCAATGACAGATTCATTGGAGAGCGCGAGATAGCACAGGCACTAGCACGTGCTATGCGATATGCGCCTTGGAGTGTAATATGCACAGGGCAGTGTTGTGTAACCTAACTAGTCTCTAAAGTTGTAATATAAAATATGTGCTGGGGAGTGTAACGTTGCATATGCACTGTGCCAAAGATATGGATCCCAGATTGTAATATGTATGGCATAGCACTGTGCGTTATAACATAGGCGTCGAGGAAGGCACGTTAGATGGGGCAATACAACCCGTGCGAAGACAAGTGTGGCATGACATATTCACGGGGTGGTGTTACAGTGCACATGGGCTAGAGAGTGTCATAGCATATGCACTAGCTGGTGGAATACAACACAGAGGTGTGTGGCACTCAGCAGGCAATGGTGGGTGTAACACAGCATTGGGCTCTGCCAGGAGCGCGCTGTGACTCTCAAGTGATGTTCGTCCCCTTTCCAGAGAGTAAAATAAAAAGTATTACACATCCGGCAGTGGATGTGTGTTTTATTAACCGTGAGGGGGGTTTCTTGCATAGTTTTGGTCGAATTTTTGTCGAATCCCCTTTGAATGGCTTGGTGTGCATGTGTATTAAATGTGCCCGTCAATAGCTACCCATGTTTGTATAAATAAATGACAAGGGTGTCTACCGGGATTAGGCACGGTAGGGCATCAGACATGTCAGAGCTTCACTAGTGGTGTAAATACATTCCACGTGGATTCATTGTATGCATAGTCGCCTTTTAATGAATATCACGCAAATCATCATGATGATAGGTACGTACGGTTTGTCCAGCATGTCCTAGGTGTGTCTATAAATATATATTTTTTGATAAATAATAAAAAACAGTGGCCGGCCCTGGGGATTGGGGTCAAAAAAATATAATTAGGAGACAGGCCCTGGGGGATGGGGTCATCAGGGCCAATAAATTAGAATAAGAAGGGGAACCACACGGCCCCCCTTCTTAAAAAATTAAAATAAATAAAAGACTGGCATCGTGCCGGAGGCCACGCCCCCTCCTTGCAGCACTCTGCAAACGCGCCCCCTGGAGAGTTGTAAGTTGGGGAATTAATTCCTCTTCAATACTGAGGGTCCCTGAGGGCCAACTAGCCCAACAGGCATCTCCAGTATGCGCCAGGGAGCTGCGCTGCAGACAGGTGTTCTGAGGCCAAGCCCCTTTTTACACCTCTCTGCAACGCAGCTCTGTGGTGCTTACTGGAGGTACCTAGTGGTCTAGTTTGACCCTAGGGACCCTTAGGATTCAAGGGGACTTAATCTCTCAACTTAGAACAGCCACAGGGTACGTTTACACAGTGGTGAAGGGAGGGGACGGGGCCTGAGGTGACGTGTGCAAACACGCACTATGGCACGTTTTAAATTGGGGATATAATTTCCCTTCAATACTGAGGGCCCCTGGGGGCTAACTAGCCCACCAAGTGCTTCCAGTAAGCACCACTGAGCTGCATTGCAGAGAGGTGGTCCAG
Organism: Triturus cristatus; assembly: GCF_964204655.1. Taxonomy (NCBI): domain Eukaryota; kingdom Metazoa; phylum Chordata; class Amphibia; order Caudata; family Salamandridae; genus Triturus; species Triturus cristatus. The sequence continues at coordinate 759,828,154 of NC_140586.1, read as the reverse complement.
GCCGTGCCACTTTTTACACCTCTCTGCAACGCAGCTCTGTGGCACTTACTGGAGGTACCTAGTGGGCTATTTGGACCCTAGGGACCCTCAGGATTCAAATGAACTTAATCTCCCAACTAAAAACGGACACAGGGCGTGTTTACACAGTGGTGAAGGGAGGGGACGGGGCCTGAGTTAACGTGTGCAAGCACGCCCTGTGGCCTGTATTAAGAGGTAGTTTTAATCCCCCTGCCTTATTATATACTAGGGGCTTACAGAGGAGGTCATGCTAATCACTGGGGGACCCCAACGCATAATGTTCCCTAGTGTATGTAGGTGTTTTCACTGTATTCTAAGTGTCTTTTAACACAGCACTGGCTCTAGGACTGGTTAGTCAGACTCAGTTACCACCAGTATCCGTCTGAAAAAGTTGAGGGTACAGGATGATTTAGCAACAAGGCTTCTTTCTGCTCTTCTTTTTGTTCTTTCTGCACGTTATCCTTCTTCCTGCACTTTTCTTCGTCTTTGAGGACTGCTGTTGCTTCTTTTTGCACTTCTTTTTTTTCTGTGCATTTTTTCTTCTTTCTTCACATGTCCTATCTCTGTAGGCATAGTTAGAAATTAGCATTTAAAAAACCTTTGAAATTCACAGAAAAAACCATAGGTTTCAGGCACGTTATAGTTAGGAATTAGCATTTAAAAAACCTCAGAAATTCACTGAAAAAACCATAGGTTTCAGGGGTGTTATAGTTAGCTGGACTTTTCACTTGTACAAAACCATTGAAATTCCCCTGTTATAGTTAGTTCAGCTAACTATAACTCGCACGCCCGCAATGCACTGCTGATGACGTCACATATTAGCGCCAAGACGCCTACGGGCAAACGTTGCGCTTAATAAAATGTAAAAATAAATAAATAAATATTACATCACTTATGACATTGTCAGTGACATCACTCATGACATCACTGATGACATCTCAAATGACATCACTGATGACATCACTGATGACATCATCCTTGTGATAGAGTGCCAGACCTCCTCTCACCCTAATATAACCTTTGATACACACATTCAAAAATAGAGACTAAAATTTTCAAAACAATGGACATACCAATACCAGTTACAACAACCTCTTCAGTAATTCTAAGATCCACATACACTTCCACTCATTCACCAACAGTCCTATACAGTCACTCATACATGTACTCACTCATCATATGTACTCATACACCTATACATCCTGTTACACAATGCCACTCATCCATAGAGTTACTCACACACATAGTCACTCATGCTAATAAAGAATCAAACATACATTTACTTGCATATACAGTTATACACACACCACCACACTTACTTCTACGGAAACTTACACATACTTAGTCTTTTAAACAATCACTTATAGAAACACATACTTATTCATACAGGAACTCTTTCAATCTCTCACTCTCACATATACTCACTTATATACACCAATAGTCACATATACTAGTTTAAAACATATGTAGTTACTCATAAAGACACTATTGAGACAGTCATTCACTCACTAACACACCCATACACACACTCATCCACCCATACAGTCCTGCACACATGCTGTCTTCAACACAAACAGTGAGTCACTCATTCATGCACCTATGCACTACGTAATATCCCCCACCGAACCATGCAGACACTCAGACTGATACTCAAAAAACCAACTAATAACCTATATAGACACCCATGTAGCTACTCACCAACCCATGCAGCCACTTATACACAAAGTGAGAGACTGATTCAGATATTTACATATTTAAACATTACTCACTAGGCCATGTATTCACTATGATACAATTAATCAGTCAGTTACACAATCAATTTTTGAAAAAGATATCATCCATTTATACACTTATATACCCATTTATTCTTCCATCGACCTTGAGATATACATATATAAAACATATTTAATTTTCAAAAAAACACACATTCACTGGATGATGTCATCAGTGATGTCATTTGAGATGTCATCAGTGATGTCACTGACCATGTCATGAGTGATGTAATATGTGACGTCATCAGCAGTGCATTGCGGGCGCGCGAGTTATAGTTAGCTGAACTAACTATAACGGGGGAATTTCAATGGTTTTGTACAAGTGAAAAGTCCAGCTAACTATAACACCCCTGAAACCTATGCTTTTTTCAGTGAATATATATATATATATATATATATATATATATACATATATATATCGGCAAAGTGGAAGCCCATTTGGGAAGCAATGGAAGGTGCCCGGTACCACAGAAGTGGGGTTTAACATGGATGCATGGACAGACAATGAGTCACAAAAAACACCGTATTGGCAATAACATCATGGCGATACACGCGGCATCCATGCTGGCCGAAGCAAGCAAGAAAGAAGTTACCAGGATTGCAGCTCCTCCATTGGCCACAGATCCACCAATAACAACGAAGGTGACGAAATTTAAGCAAATCAGAGACTGTGTCCCATTTTTTAACACAATGAAAACACTGAAGAAGGCTCAAATGCCGAAATGCATTTGCTGTGTATTGCGTTATTAAATAAGTGAATTACCCCGTGAGCGCTCCTTACCTGTGGACTAAGTTGTTGTGTAACACGCGAGTCCTACCCTCGCGACTAAAGGATGCACCCGTTTTGAGTTCAGCAGTGGCTTTGGTGGGAAACGTGGAAAGATATATATATATATATATATATATATATATATGTATATGTATATATATATATATATATATATATATATATATATATATATATATATATATATGGACATTACACCTTCTACCATAACAGGCAATCCATCAACAGAAACTTTAAGGTCCACCTTTCTTGTAAGAAGGTTGGAGGACCAAGAGTTAGGTGGACAGGATACTTCGTATCTAATTTATAAATCAAGCCTTAGCTCATACTGAGTGATTTAAGTAATACATTTTCCTTGCCCTTGTGGGGTATCGGGGCAACATAAATCTATACCCAGTCTAGATCTAGGTATAGTAAGCTTAAGCTGACTGACAAGATCTTAAGACAGCAAAACACACACAATGTATGAGAGCAGAAAGGTTCTTCTTTTTCTCCCTTCTCAATCTCTGGCTTATTTGGATGATCCCCTTTGAGATATTCACTCAAAGGGCCAGATCCTGACAGGAAACCAAAATAAGCCTTTGCAAAAAAGATAAAATCACCCCAACATTGGAATAAGTTGTGACTAAAACATGTCTCGGGCCTGCCACTGCAGCCTCTGAGTGCAGTTTTAAGCTGCCATTTTGAACTGACAAAATAAACCTTTTGCCAGGCCCAAACGTTCCTTTTTAGTACATATAAGTCACCCCTAGGTTAGGCCCTAAACACTCCATAGGACAGAGTACAGTGTATTTAAAAAGTTGGGCATGTACTTCAAACCTTTATATGTCCTAGCAGGGAAAAAATCATACATTTGCTTTTTGCTACTGCAAGGCTTACCTCTCTGATAGGATAACATAGGGTTACCATATTATATTTAATAAGAGATAACTTTCAATTGGGAGCAGGAAGGAATGTCTAGTTAAGTGTCTAAATAATTGTAATTTTAAATCTACTTTAATAGTAAAGTTGGATTTTAAGTCATAATGCTCAATATGCCGCTTTTCAGAAAGTGGCCATGTTCTTCTCCCAATCATTTGGTGCATGCAGACTGTATCCTGGGTCACATGACTAGGTGTAGCTGGCAGTTGGTCTTCGTGTATTCCTGTCAGGCAGTGAGAAGAAGGGGGGCAGTGTTGCTATGACAGGAAATCGCTGACTTGATAGGGAGCAGAGCTGTCAACTACCTCACTTGCACATCACAAGGATTCTGCCTCAGCTTACTCACAAAGGGTTTCACACTAATCTTTTGTGCTCAACACAAGCTGGGGCCAAGGAAAGAAGGCAGAAAGTTCCAAATATGTTTTGAGCGGAAACCTCCAGAACTTTTACCTCCTTCAAAGTTTGAACCAAGTATAGATATTGGACTCTCAGACCCAATTCTTCAGTATACCAGAAGACTCAGAAGGACTGTTGTGCATCTCTGCTGCAAGAAGGACTGCTACTCTGCTGCCTTGCAACTCTTTTGCCCTGCTGCCTCGCTGCCCGAGTGAGAAGGACTGGACCTACATCTTGGACCCAGGACCCCCAGAGTGAATCCAAGGCCTAGTTGGCTGATCTCCTGATCTGAGCCTCAGAGACAGAAAAGACTCCCACCACCTGGCATCCTGCAAATGGACTCTACCTGCTGTCAGACTTACCCCTCATGTGGTAGCACCCCAGGTGTGTATCCTTGGAAGAGTAACTGAAGGTGCTCTGCCAGCTCAGCAGTGGTCCCTTGGGCAGAACCATGGGGTGCCATAATACATGCTACAGCCCCTGGTAGGCCTCTGGGGCACCTATGCCCTGGATACATAGTATACCATATACTAGGGACTTATAAAGGTACCCCAGAATCCAATCTTGAGTGTACCTAAAGGACTGGTAATCAATAGAGAGAGGATGCAGCTAGGGTGGGGTCCTGGTTAGCAGGGCCCCAGCCAGACTAAAGGCGAAAAACAGTGAAACATCAGCAAAAAGTGGGGGTAACCATAAGAAGCAGATCCTACTCTCCTACACCGCTGCTACACGGCGCATCACCAAAGCAGGACTTCAAATTGCGAGCCTTCCTTGATGGCATCCTCAGCAACGATGCAGGACCTAGCGTTGCAAGCCCAGTCGAATGCTTCATCTGAATCACTGCTGTGTGATGCATCCTCGAAGCGGGATATTGCAATGCTCCTCAACCAGGATTTGTTACTTTGTTCAGCGGGCCCATCATGGAACTTTTCTTGTGTTGTGTTGTCACTTTATTACTGTTTGAAGTGCTTCAAAAATAGTTTACACATTGCATCTAAGTTAAGCCTGAATGCTTTTGTGCCAAGCTACCAGAGGGTTAAGCACAGGATCATTTGGGGTTTGCTTTTGACTTCACCCTGACAGGGATTGTGGGTGCTGCTTGAGTAAGGTTTCATCCCCTCAACCTTTCACCCAATTTCCTACAAAGGAAAGTTGATAAGATGGAGGCCACTGTCTACGTGGCATATCCCACGTGTAGATTAAAGTCTCACATGAAGAACACTGTAGTGGTCTGAAATAGAAAGAATAATTGCAAAAAAGGTGATCATAATAGGGATAGCAGTTATATGCAAGATATTTATTTATTTATTTTTGGCATTTGTAGAGCGCGAACGAATTCCCGTGGGCGTCTCGGCGCTAGACTGAGCAGCTGACTCTCCCCATCAATGGAGAGACCGGAAGGATTTACTGGTTAAACAACCAGGTTTTCAGGCTCTTGCGAAACTGAAGTAATGATTTACTGGATCTAATATGCTGAGGCAGCATATTCCAAATCTTGGGTGCTGCTACCGTAAAGCGGCGATCACCCCATGAGACTGTTTTAGAGCGTGGGACCACTAGATAATCGAGAGCCATGGATCTGAGTTGTCTAGTTGGTCTGTAAGGTTTTAGCTGGTCCTTAAGAGGGCGTGGACCTTGGTCATGTAGAACTTTGTAAATTATGCAGAGGGATTTGAACGTGATCCTGTTTTTGATTGTTAACCAGTGAAATGTCCTAATAGTGTCCGAGATGGGTGCAAACTTGGGTGTTCTAGACAGGAGACGTGCTGCCACATTCTGTATTGTTTGTAGGTTTTTTATGACTCTGGTTTGGCTATTTAGAAAAAGCGAGTTACAATAATCCAAGGAAGAGAGGACCAAGGAACTAACCAGAGTTTTGACCGCAGCATCTGGGAGAAAAGGGATGATTTTTCTTATCATCTTCAATTTGTAGTGGGCTGTAGCTGCTACTTTATTAGCATGTGCCATAAAATTGAGATGATCATCAAAGATAATTCCCAGATTCCTGACCTTGGAGGTCGGGTTGGGTGGAGTGCCAAACTCTGGGGGCCACCAAGGAGCAGGCCAAGTCGGAAAGAGGGGTCCGAAAATGACCACCTCCGTTTTATCGGAATTAAGCTTTAGGCAGTTATCTGCCATCCACTCTCCTATCAGACTCATGGCATTTTGAAAGCGCTCTGCCACTTCCGTCCCTTCACCCTTAATGGCCAACACCAGTTGCGTGTCGTCTGCGTATGAGGTTAGGCTCATCCCAAATGTCTTGATTAAACCTGGAAGGTCCGACACATAGATATTGAATAGCGTCGGACTCAGGGATGAACCTTGAGGAACCCCACACGGGAGCGACAGCTTAGCTGATTGGTATGGCCCCAGGGTGACCACCTGAGTTGTATCGGCAAGGAAGGATGAGAGTAAATCTCTTGCCATATGGTCGATGTCCTTCTTCCCGACACGGTCAACCAAAATTTTATGGTTGACCGTGTCAAAGGCTGCCGAGAGATCCAGCAGTACAAGCAGCGCTGTCATGCCCTGGTCACGAATAGTTCTAATGTCATCGGCTGCTTTAAGGAGGGCGGTTTCCGTGCCGTGGTATTTTCAGAAGCCGTACTGTGTGTCATCCAGGAGCTGATGAGTCTCTAAGTATTCTGAGAGCTTCTGATTCATCGCCTTTTCTGCCACTTTGGCTAGGAAAGGGAGACTAGCTATGGGCCGATAGTTCTTGAGCTCTTCCATGTCAAGGCTAGGTTTTTTTAGTAGGGGGTTTGATCAGCGTGTTTTTGAGACAGCCGGGATAGGTCCCGTAGGTCAGTATGGTATTACAGACATGGGTAATGACAGGGACAGTAGTGTCCATCGCCATGGAGAATACTGAGGAGGGGCAGGGGTCCATGGCCGAACCTGATTTAATAGAATTCATAATAGTAATTATCTGATCAGTGGAGAGAGTACTGAAGCTGGTCATGGAATTACTGGCGACAGTGCGAGCAAGGGAGACTTTACTGGTGTTCTTTTTGGAGGAGAAAGCTTGGTAGATGTTGTTAACCTTGGAATAGAAGAATTCAGACAACACGTCGCAGAGTAATTGAGACGGGGGGGGATTTAAATCTGGCGCATTACCAGTCAGAGTTTTTGTTATGGTGAACAGTTGTCTGCTAGAGTTTTTAGCTGTTTCAATTTGCTCCGAAAAATATGTTTTTTTGGTCGCAACAATCTTGGATTTATAGGTGGCCAGTGATTCTTTGTATATAATCTTACTTATGGCGTCATAACTTTTGCGCCATTGCCTCTCTTTATTCCTGCTTATTTGTTTTAAAGCTCTTAGTTCGTCCGTGAACCAAGGAGAAGTAGGTGCGTTTCTATTCCTGGAGTAACGCTTAGTGGGTACCAGGTGATTTGAGGCCTTGTCGAACCAGTCGTAAAATTGATTAGTAGCGGTAGTGGGATCATCAGATAAAATAGGGCGGGTTTTATCTAGTAGTGTTATGAGTTTTTCCTGGTCTACGCTCTTCCAAACTTTAAAGGGGGGTGGTTTAGGAGATTTAGCCTTGTTCCTCACTGGTTCCTTGATTTTCAAACCGCTGAATACGGCATAATGATCCGTCCAAGGCATGGGCGAGATATGTGATATATACAGGCCCTCTGCGTTGGAGAAAATACCATCCAGCGTATGTCCTGCTTTATGGGTAGGGGCGGTGACCAGTTGTCTGAGACCCATAATTTCTAGGTCTAAGATGAGGGCAACGGTGTCCCTATCGTTCAATTGTTCTAAATAAAAATTCACATCGCCCATCATAGTGACGGACTCTTCAGTGGCTATAAATTCAGTTATAACGCTAAGGTTGGTAAGGAAGTTTGCTTTGGTCCCAGGGGGACGATATAAAAGCACACCCTTGAAGTTATAGAGGGCTGTGAATTTTATATTAAAATGCATAGCTTCACAAGCGGTAACAGGGATAGGTGCTGTTCGAGCTTCGAACCGCTCTCTGATTATGAGCGCTAAGCCCCCACCCTTTTTGCCAACCTTGTCCTGTCGGTATGCTTTGTAACCAGGAGGGACTGCTACAGCAAGATCGGGGCCCGAGGCGTCATCTGTCCAGGTTTCCGTGATGTACAGTACATCTAACTTATTATCTGTAATGAGATCAGCAATTTCTTGGCTATGTTTAACCAAAGAGCGCGCGTTAATGAGTTCCATAAGAAAGAGCACTTCATTGGCCTCATTTTGCCGATTGCGGGTCACCTTAGTGTTATGAATCTGAATCATGGTGTTGCAGTGTGGGCAGGTCTGGTTGGCAGCCTTATTTAGCAGTGATAGATCATGTTTGATGCATAAAGGGGAATGGGTGGGTTGAAGCCTCATTAGAGTTGAACGTGCATATGTTTGCTTGAATAGTGAGGGAGATGGGTCAAGGGTCGTAGCCCCAGGCCCGGAGCAGGCGCGGACGGGCGCAGACGGGCTTGCCTTTGGCGCGCCTTCGGCGCGACGCCAGCGCGCCCGCTGCGCGGACGGATGTGCATCCCCATATATCCGTGTGAGGAGGGCGTGAGGCGTCGAGCAGCTGCAGCGTTACCACTCCCTCACCCAAGATGGCCGGCCCCTTCCTCCACAGCGCGAGTGTGTAGCAGAACGCGTGAGGAATGAGGGCAAGAAGGCGTGCAAGTAAGTGGCAGCAGTAGGTAATTTAAAAAGGTTGAGCACCAAAGTATACAACAATGTTTAAAAACAGAGGAATAAAATTACTAACCGCTAGATAAAGCCCCCGGCTTCCACCTCAGGGGAGAGACCAATGCAATGCAGTAGGTAATTTAAAAAGTTGAGCAGCAAAGTATACAACAATGTTTAAAAAACAGAGGAATAAAATTGCTAACCGCTAGATAAAGCCCCCGGCTTCCGCCTCAGGGGAGAGACCAATGCAAGATATCTGTCTCCAAATATTCTATATCATGTCTTTTCTAAAGACCCAATGAGCAAGATGCTGAGAGACACCTACATTGTGTGTTTTTCACAAAGAGCAGGTTAGCCTATTGGTGCTTTTATATTAACAAGGGCTCATGGCAGATACAGTGATAATGTTAAACAAGCAATTGCAATACAATCAGGCTCGCATTTTTTCAAGTTAGAACTATTGGTGTTGTAAATTTGTTTGCACTGGAGTATTCATTTAGAAAATAAGTGCAGGCTGTACCAAAAAAGTTTGTCTTGGGGTCTTTGACAGGAAGATGAAGCTCCAGTACTACAGCTGCTTTGTGGATAACCACCAGGTGAGAGAAGGCTGTATGGGAGATAAACACTGTGAGAGAACCTAGTTGTGAGAGACGTGTGCAAAAATACTGTGTATTGGTCAAGCAAACTGTGTGAGAGATCAAAACGAGTGGACCCATGCCAAAGATATTAAAAGAAAATGAGAGTGAAAGGTTGTGGTCTTTCCATGCATGAGCCAGTACACGTCTGTGTGTGAGAGAACAGATCTGCGACTGTTTGAATTTGAGATTGTTTTAATTCAGGCCTTCCCTAGAGAGAGAGAGAATGTGCAAGGAGTCTGCCTATTTCTAATCAAATTTCTTTTGAACATGGTCTGCCACTGTGTATGAGTACAATATTCTAATGCTTCTGTCAGAACTGTTCCATCCTGCAACTTTTTGCCATTTCCTCATTTTCACCAGGAGTTCTCTGAACTACAGATCATATGTGTTCCTGGTCTAAGAAGCAAATGGAGGCATTTATCCCTAGCAGTCAAAGATCCTATAAGCCCTCAGAGGCCAGTATAAAGATCTAATGTACTCAAATACGATATATGCTTCTAGATTGCACTGCTCTACTGCTTCACTGTTCTCATGTTGCAGGGATTCTGTCCAAAAACAGAACTATGCGTAGGATTATGGGACCTTAGTGCATAGGGAATGAGTCATCCTACCACCTTAGTACCCATGAGCCCAGGACCGATTAGCTATGGTGTCTCACTTGCTCTCCTACTCACTCACAGAGAAACAAATGATTAGACACTCCAGAACACAACACTCCCGAATCTCTCAGGAATCGAGGTTGCAAGACGCACCCTTTTGCTCACACTCTTGTACTTTTCCACAATAAGTTCTGACAGAGACACAAACAAGTTTAAAATGTTTATATTAACCAACGTACTCTAATATGTAGTATACGTGCCACAACAAGCAGAAAAATGAGTGCAGAGACAGAATATCAAGTAAAAAATATTGAATTGCACAAATATTGTGGCAAAAATATCATGGGTCTTGAATATCGACAGACATTTTTGTGGTCAAGAATATCAATTTTAGGTAAGTAATATTGATTTAAAAAATATTGAAGTGTTTAATATCGTTTGCAAAAATATAACAAAAAATATCATTTTTTATTAATGTTATGTATTTTAATATATATTTTATATGCATGTGATGTTTGTTTTTTGTATAAGAATTGTTTGCATTTTTATTATGTATTAACATTTTTGTATTTATTAATTTTTTTATTTGAATTTTGTGTTTTGAGTTCCGTAAGCAGGTTGTGGATTTATAGGGAAACAGGGTGGGAAGTAATTTAATTATATGAAATGTATTGATTATTTTTAGTAGTTATTTAAAAAAATATATTGGAAATTTGTGTTTTTTGATCCGTAGCGGGTTGTGGATTTATAGGGAAATAGGGTGGGAAGTAATTCAATTATATTAAATTTATTGATTATATATGGTAGTTATTAAAAAACATTATTTGAAATTTGCGGTTTTAGTTCCGTAGCAGGTTGTTGGTTTATACAAGAATAGGGTGGGAAGTAATTTAATTATATAAAATGTATTGAATAATTTTGTATTTATTATTATTTTTTTCATTGAGATGTTACAGTGTTAAATGTGTAAATTAATGTATTAATAATTATGTAATAATTAGTTGTTAATGAATTATAATTAATTAATTAGTAATTAATGATGTTAATTGTGTAATTAATTTTAGGTGTGTGTTGTGGTGTTTATAGGTGTAAATGGTGGGAATACTAGCAAGTCTTTTTTTTAATGAATTATGAATTAGTTGTTAGTTAATTTAAATGAATTAATTGGTCATTAATTATGGTAATTTTGTAAATAATTTTAGGTGTGTGTTGTGGTGTTTGTAGGTGTAAATGGTGGGAAGTCATTTATTTTTTATTGACGACTTATTAATTAGTTGTTACTTAATTTAAATTAATTAATTAGTAATTAATTATGGCAATTGTGTAATTAATTTTAGGTGTGTATTGTGGATATTAAAGTGTTAAAGAATGTGTACTCAATAAATGTTTATTATCTTTTTTTATTAATAATATTTTTTGAAATTAATTATTGAGTATGTTAATGATGGACCTAAATTTAAATAAAAATGTTGAAGTCTTTTTCTTATTGGTGTGGTCATAGGGTAGGAAATAAAATAAATAATTTGTTTGTTAACATTTGCTCCTTTTAAATACATATTGTTTAAAAATGTATTTATTAATTTATTTTATATAATATTTGTACCTTTTTGTTATATGTAATTAACATTATATATGTGTTCTTTCTATATGTTTAATATATTTAATTGTATATTTTTTAAATATGTTTTATTTTTAAGATTATTTAATTTTTTTCAATTGTTTAAATGTTATTAGTAATTCGTGTTTCTCTGCTATCCAACACTTTCCCTACTGTTGCTCTCACTGGAGTTGGAATAGTAATTTTTACCCCTTCGCTATCCAGCACTTTCCCTACTGTTGCACTCATTGGAGTGGGAATAATCATTTTTCCCTCTCCGCTATCCAGCACTTTCCTTACTGTTGCACACACTGGATTGGGAATAGTAATTTTTACCTCTCCGCTATCCAGCACTATCCCTACTGTTGCACTCATTGGAGAGGTAATAGTAATTTGTACCCCTCCGTTATCCAGCACTTTCCCTACTGTTGCACTCACAGTTTTATATAGCGCTGGCTAGACCCGGAGGTATCAGAGCGCTTTACATGAGGATCAGCAAGTTACAGGTTACATAATTACTTCAGTTACAGGTTCCAAGTATAGTCATAGTAGAAAGGTAGAGGTAAGGAAACATAACGGGGAGGCGAGGAAAACAATGTCAGATGTCTGGCTGGGTAGGTGACGGCCGAGGGGGTGAACCAGGGCCAAACTCCTCTATAGCTGCATAGGACAGCTCCACCGGGCATCGGCCAAGGTTGCTCAGACTTCGCGGTGAGAACAACATGAGATTACACAATAGCATAAGTTATTTTTGTGTTGCATAGCAAAGACAAAATGTCTTATGTGGAATGGAAGGTAGAGGGGGTAAGGTAAACAGGGGAAAGGAAAGCAGATAGCGTCAGGCAGACCAGAGAGGGGAAGGGATTTCAGGGGAAACAACAGTCACTGTGAAAGACAGACAAAACCATGAAGCACCGTTAAAAACAATGTCCGATGTCCGGCTTGGTAAGTGACGGCTGAGGGGGACAACCAGAGCCAGACTCCTCTATAGCTGTATAGGACAGCTCCACCGGGTAATGGCCAACGGTACTCGGGTTCAGCGGTAAGTACAAACAGATTTGGTTTTCGCCCATGGGGCATCATCATAGTTCAATCGAAGGCATCGGTCCCAGTGTAATTGGGAAACACCCGCTTCGTCCTCCCACTAGCCCCATGAGAGGAGATGTGGAAGAGACAGATTATCAGTCCTCAGGGGGCTCACTCCCCAAAAAAAAGGTAACCCAATGCTGAGCGCTATCAGTGTTGGATGGCCTATGGGGAAGGCCACGATCCCCTTCTTTACATCCTCATGCTGCACTGCGGAGCTAGATTCCGCAGTGGCAGTTAAAAGCGGCATCCCCTTCAATTAGAAGATCCTCAGCAGCGTGTTGGCCGCCATCTTGGGGTCAGGCACGGCCAGGCATGGATCTGATTAGCTGCCGGTGTTCGCCTGAGGCGGACTGACTGTTCCGGATAATGCTCCTGATCCCAACCAGCTGTAGAGTATATGCCCCAATACATAAATAAGAAGCTCGCACACTGGGAAGACCGAAGCCGCTTGCCCCTCACAAAAGCCGTGCCACAAGGGAAATGCACCCCTGGCTGCCCGTTGAGCCGACCTGCCTTAGAGTGGGGGTCGGGCGTGCTCCACTCACCGCACCATATGAAATGATGATGCCTGGGCAGAATCGTCGTCTCCACACTCGCGGCACCTTTGTGTAGGCACCTTCAACGCCGCTGTGACAGGGAACAGCTCGCCGCCGTATTCCGTGCAAGGACACCCACGTACTACCGCCGCACCGCTGTCTGACGGCCACCAGCTCCACACTCACGGCACCTTTGTGTAGACACCTTCACCGCCACTGTGACAGGGAACAGCTTGCCGCCGTATTCCGGTGCAAGGGCACCCATGTACTCCTGCCGCACCGCACAGTCTTACCCCTCTGCTATCCAGCACTTTCTCTACTGTTGTGCTCACTGGAGTGGTAATAGTGATTTTTACCCCTTTGCTATCCAGAACTTTCCCTACTGTTGCACTCACTGGAGTGGGAATAGTAATTTTTACCCCTCTGCTATCCAGCAGGTACCCTACTGTTTCACTCATTGTAGTGGGAATAGTCATTTTTACCCCTTCGCTATCTAGCACTTTCCCTACTGTTGCAGTCACTGGAGTGAGAATAGGTATTTTTACCCCTCTGCTATCTAAAACTTTCCCTACTGTTGTACTGTTGTACTCTTTGGAGTGTGAATAGTAATTTTAGCTGCTCTGCTATCCAACACTTTTCCTTCTGTTGCACTCACTGGAGTGGGAATAGTAATTTTTACCCCTCCACTATCCAACATTTTCCCTAATGTTGCACTCACTGGATTGGGAAGAGTACTTTTTACTATCCAGCACTATCCCTACTGTTGCACTCATTGGAGAGGTAATAGTCATTTTTACCCCTCCGCTATCCAGCACTTTACCTACTGTTACACTCACTAGAGTAAGAATAGTCATTTTTACCCCTGCGCTATTCAGCACTTTCTCTACTGTTGCACTCATTGGATTGGGAATCGTAATTTTCACCCCTCTGCTATCCAGTACGTTCCATAATGTGGCACTCACTGGAGTAGGAATAGTAATTTTTACCCCTCTGCTATCCAGCACTTTCCCTACTCTTGGGCTCACTGAAGTAGGAATAGCATTTTTTACCCCTCCGCTATCCAATACTTTCCTTACTGTTGTGCTCACTGGAATGGGAATAGTAATTTTTACCCCTCCGCTATCCAATACTTTCCCTACTGTTGCGCTCACTGGAGTGGTAATAGTGATTTTTACCCCTTCGCTATCCAGAACTTTCCCTACTGTTGCACTCACTGGAGTGGGAATAGCAATTTTTACCCCTCCGCTATCCAGCACGTACCCTACTGTTGCACTCTTTATAGTGGGAATAGTAATTTTTACCCCTTTGCTATCTAGCACTTTCCCTACTGTTGCAGTCACTGGAGTGGTAATAGGTATTTTTACCCCTCCGCTATATAACACTTTCCCAACTGTTGCACTCTTTGGAGTGTGAATAGTAATTTTTGCCTCTCTGCTATCCAACACTTTGCCTTCTGTTGCACTCACTGGAGTGGGAATAGTGATTTTTACCCCTCCACTATCCAACATTTTCCCTACAGGTGCATTCACTGGATTGGGAATAGTAACTTTTACCTCTCCGCTATCCAGCACTATCCATACTGTTGCACTCATTGGAGAGGTAATAGTAATTTTTACCCCTCCGCTATCCAGCACTTTCCCTACTGATACACTAACTGGAGTGGGAATAGTAATTTTTACCCCTCCGCTATCCAGCACTTTCCCTACTGTTGGGCTCACTGGAGTAGGAATAGTAATTTTTACCCCTCCGCTATCCAATACTTTCCCTACTGTTGTGCTCACTGGAATGGGAATAGTAATTTTTACCTCTCCGCTATCCAATACATTCCCTACTGTTGCTCTCACTGGCGTGGTAATAGTGATTTTTACCCCTCCGCTATCCAGAACTTTCCCTACTGTTGCACTCACTGGAGTGGGAATAGTAATTTGTACCCCTCCACTATCCAGCATGTTCCCTACTGTTGCAGTCACTGGAGTGGGAATAGGTATTTTTACCCCTACGCTTTCTAACACTTTTCCTACTGATGCACTCTTTGGAGTGGGAATAGTCATTTTTGCCCCTCAGCTATCCAACACTTTCCCTACTGTTGCACTCACTGGAGTGGGAATAGTAATTTGACCCCTCAGCTATTCAACACTTTCCCTACTGGTGCACCCCCATATCTTAGCCTATAGATGATAGATCTACATCATAGGTGCTGTCTCGCTCTTCTCCCTGGAAATGTCCCTATCCAAGTGTGTACTACCTATTCGTGCATTCTAATAAGACCAAAGTACGTTGTCCAAAACAACAGCTGCATCAGTTTTGTCTAGGTGCTAAGGCCTGGCCAGAACAAAATAACAAGGGACACTTTTGTTTGACCTTGCTCACAATGTTCAGACAAAATCCCAGGAACCTGCAAAGTGTGAATACAGCCATGGGTTTTCATGTGAAAAGGGCAATAGAGACAGTTGCAACGTGCGCAAAGCAACAGACAATCTGCAGTGTGCTCATGCTAACTTAGAGAAGACGACAATGTCCCCATGGGCCATGTGACACTCCTCTAACCAAAGGCAGAAACTGCAGAATGTCTGACGGTGCTGTGCCGAAAACTGGTTTGGGCAAATCATTTCTGAGCTATGCTCTTGAAAGTCTTACAGAACAAACACTTCCAAACAAAACCTCTGGACGTGTTTGGATCTTAGTGTCAAACGTGGAGGGCTTTACACCTTGCGTGATTTCACGGTTCATGAACACAAGGCGTCCTCTGGTCTTAGGGCTTCACCAGGACAGGCATACAGCAATTTAAGGAATGTCACAGGTGGAATGTAGGGCTCAAAAAGACTTGGACTTCGGCATCATAGAAAGAGTCCACAAACCCTTTTCATCCTTTCATCATTTCCCTTCCAGAAGCACAAGCTTGTGGTGAGCATGCATGGGTATTAGTGCCAGCTCTACCCTGCCTCCCTCGATTGGGGTGCGGGCTCTGGCGGGCAGAAGCTGCATGAATCATGGCAAGGGCAGGTGGCGTCTTCTGCTCCAGTGACAGGTGCAGTATTCCTTTATTTGGTTACTATAATATCTTATCCGCTTGGCAGGGGCCGATCTGTTTTACCCAGATTACTCCTTCAGCCACCCTTCCACCCACTTTAATGGGTTTTTTTTATGCCTCAAACATGCGCCGGGTGTCAGAGCGCTTTACAATTAGAAGGTGTACATAAGAAGGTCAGGACAGCTTTGGAAGGCACAGATGCTCGAGGGCAGTAACACGGATGGCTCTTGAGAGGAACCGGGAAAAGCTAGAATAGAGACAACCAACAATTCAAGGGTGACTTTATGGTAAGAGCCCCCTTTCTAGTAAGGGGGTCGGACTATTCGGCTTTTCATTTCTAGCTCCTACATTGTTCTCCTTTGCTTAGGGTGACCAGACGTCCCCGTTTTCCCAGGACGGTCCCCGTTTTTGGAGAAGTGTCCCTGTGTCCCGACACTTTTCTCCAAGTGACTCAAATGTCCCTGTTTTCTAACAGTGTCCAGGTTAAACACAGAAATGTCCCTGTTTTTCATTGTTCCGGTTGAGCATGCGCGCGCATGCTCTCTTTGCACTGTTTACGGCATGTGTCTTCACTGAGGTGAGCGCTGTAGCAAGAAGGGAAATCCTTTGAAGAGAGACATTTTACACGCAGCGCTACCTACGTCATCGTGCCAGCCAAAGTTTCTACTTTGGATAAAACAATATTTCTTCATCCTGTAGCTTGTATTCATAGCCATACAAACAGGTAACATGACATCCCAGCAGTGACCATGCAAATGTGGGAGGACTGTGTGGTCGGCCAGCCTTTGCGACCCTTAAGACCCTAAGGCAGTAATACCTGGAGAGAAGTGTTTTTTTTTTACATTGGTCCATGGCTGCCATTTGGCAATTTAGCATACCGCAGTTTACCTCCCATGCTTTTCTGTCATGAGCAACTAAGCAACATTGGTGAGTTGTACTTTACGTGGTGCTGGCGCACAGCTATAGAAATGAGCATTGATAAAGCTAGTAAATCTGGCGTTTTCTAGCCTGTGATGTTTTATTGATTTTTGGCAAATATATGCTATAGTCCTTAAAAGTGTCAATGTAATAAAAAGTACTAATGCTGCTGCGTAAAGGAGAGGGGTGCCAATAAAAGACCGCGGATTTGTTGTCTGTAATGCTTCATCTCGGTCTGTGGAGGGAGCTGTCATTGTAGTCCTTTTCCTATGTCTGTGACAGCTGTCAAATAGTCCTACTTTTATGTTGATGGTTACTGCAAACCGTAGTCCTACTTCTATGCCTACGACCTGTCCCCGTTTTTTGTTTTGAGACTCTGTTCACTGGCCACTCCTTGCTCTCCCACCTCCATTCTGTAGCTCCATTTAATGCCCTACTGTTCCACCAACTAGTGAGACAAGCATTTTAGGCAAGAACATTCTTTAGCCAGGGAATCTTCACTGATATTTTGAGCAGAAAATCATACCTGTACATCCTTTCACCGTGGTGGGTATTTTAACCAATGAAGAAGAAGCGCTAGTCAATACACGTACACTACCATTAGCAGCAGTCAGTCCTTAACGCAGAGGACATCGCAGCACATACGCACAAGTGCGCGTGAGCACTACCCCAACCCCCGAGATAGAAAACAAGCACCGGTGAAAGAAAAGACACTGCTCGTCATGACGTTAATGATGTCATCGCGCATGACGTGCAGCTGCCATCTTAAATTGGGGTAATATACATAAAAAATAAACCAAAAATAGCAAGACGGAAGGAAGGAGAAGAGGCCATCACACGCTCTACAGTGTGGTGGCCCAACAAAACATTCTTCTAGTGAAATCGCCAGTGAGGGAGCTAAGCCCACAAAGAAGGGACATGTAAACAAATGCACCAATAACAAGACAGCATTTGTAAATGACACAGATAACAGCCAATGACAATTGGTGGGTTTGCCAGAGCCCGTAGAAGAGGATACTTCTGGTCGATCAAGGCTCAACCTAAAAAGGAAGGCGGGGAGGGGTTGTCGACTATGGCTAACATGCTGTGATATTATTGGCTACATTACAAACAAGCATTGGTATAGCCAATAGGTCTCGCCTTTGGTACCTTATAAGTGTTTAGCCATGCAGCACATTATCACCCACCGGGCAGATTTCTGTAATGGGGCAGTACCAGCAGTTCACAGCGGGGATGTTGTACATTTCATGGGACAGTACTGAACTTCCCACAGGGCCGCTGTACATTTAATGGGGCAGTGCCAGCACTTCACAGTAGGGATGCCGTACATTCAATGGGGCAGTACCAGCACTTTAAAGCAGAGATGCTGTACATTGTATGGGACAGTACCGGCACGTCCCAGAGGGCTGCAGTACATTTAATGGGGCAATACCCGCACTACACATTCGGGATGCTGTACATTGTATGGGACAGTACCAGCACTTCACAGCAGGGATGCTGTGCATTTACTGAGGGAAGTACTAGAACTTCACAGCAGAGCTGCTGTACATTTAGGGGCCGATTCCGATCCTGGTAGGGGGGGGTCCACACCGTACCTACGGGGGTGGGGGTACGCTGCGTACCTACGGGGGTGGGGGTACGCTCTGTACATACGGGGGTGGGGGTCTGCACCGTACCTACGGGGGTGGGGGCACGCTCCGTACCTATGGGGGTGGGGGTATGCTCCGTACCTACGGGGGTGGGGGTACGCTCCGTACCTATGGGGGTGGGGGTATGCTCCGTACCTACGGGGGTGGGGGTGTTAAATGGTAGCGGCAGTTTCAGTCGATAACCTTTCAAGTATTTGCCCGGCGGTAATCGCCTCTCATACCACTCGATAATTTACCAATGAAAGAGGCAGGCGCCGGAGACTGGAAGGCAGGAAACAAAGTTTTATTCCGTCGGAGCAGAACACATCAGATCAGACAGCAAGGTATCGTCACGAGGTGCTCTAACTGCATCTCTGAGACCTGGTCTCTTATACACCGGTTTATTGCTTTATTACACATAGTACATTCTTGAGATTCCCTTGATGCATGAGAGAACATCCCCTGAAGCCCCGGCTCAGATCCGATCCCACACATAGCTACAGTAGAAGTTCCCACCTTACCCGCAGTAGGAGATGGCTATCGCGCAGCAGGGAATTCCGCCAATTCCCGGGGGTGTGTGCGACCGGCCGGGTCTCAGGGGGTAGGGGCTTTGATCCACTGTAATCCCTTTGATGTGGGGTGTTTCCCTTACAGTAGGGGCAATAAACTGCATCCGCAGGGCTAGGTGATGGCCTGGGACCAGTTCAGACAATGGGGCGCAGAGGAAGGGGGTTATCAAAGGAGAGGCATGACCATGTATGGGATGTCGGTCGGATGTGGTTCCGTAGCAGGGTCGCACAGAAGGAGAGGGTTTATGGCCCGTGTATGAGAGAGCGGGGGCGGCCGGCGCGCGGGGGATGTTCGCAGCGCCAGGGGAAAGCGCTGGCAATCGAGAATGAGCGGGGAGAGAGTGGGGTGCCTAAAATGGCGGCCGCGCATTCGCTGTGCGTGGCGCTGGGGAGAGGCAAGATGGCGCAGATAATGTTCAGTTTGCAAGCTAAATTTCCACAGTCCTCCCTTTTAACATATCTCGCCAGCTTGCCTAGTTCGGATCTATCCCCATAATACTCCGAACTTCCACCTCATACAGAGCTTTCATTCGCTCTGTTTCAAAGTCCAAAGTCTTAGGGCAGATGCAGTTCATAAAAAGCGAACATAAAGGTGGCAGACACTGAATCCCCAAGCAACATCCACATAGTATCACAATTGGTATGAGGATAAATGAAAACAGCCTCCATCCCCAACTTTTAATAGTGTCCCAAAACCAACTCCCCAGTGACCATTCTTCTTGCTCTTGATGGACTTCTGTGGACAGTCTGTGGAGGTGTTCAATTGCTTTGTAGACTGAGGGTGAGTTATCCGGTACGTAGGTACAACAGCTGGACCCAATGATGCGGCATGCTCCTCCACGATCAGCCAGAACCACATCTAGAACGAGGCGGTTCTGAAGAGCCACCAGGCGGACGGCCTGAAGCTCAGCGGTGTTGTTGGCGAGGGCGCCAGCTGTAATGTTCATCGCCGTCTCGACTGCCTGGGTTAAGTGGCGGATGGCACGGCTGTTTGCCATTGGACCCCAGAGTGGAACAAGGCCTTTCACTGCGTCCATGAACTGTGCTCCGGCGGAGTCGGCTTGCACAATGTCTTTGGCCCGCTTCTGTCGGTGATGGTTTGCTGGAGCCACATATGTCGGAGGAAGGACAAAGGCGATGTAGCAGGTGCCTCCCCAACCTTTCGGAAGCCAGGTGTAGGCCTTAGTACCACAGACGAAGTACATATTCGGGGAGGCAACAAAGGAGGGTGGGTCAACTGAGTCCAATGTTCGGGTGATGAGGCAGGAGCTGTGGCCCACCAGCTGCGCCCCCAGGCCTTCGAGGCACACAAATCCAGTGATGTTGATGACGGACAGGGCCACTGTTAGGGTGGCGGCCGTCCGTTTCCGGAGGTAAGAGAAGGTGGGTCTGGCTGGGTTGTTGAACACTTGCATTTCAACTCGTTCTTTGGCAGGGATGTCCATGTGAAAGGAAGTGTTCGATCTCAGAGGGCAGAAGAGGGCAGAAGTTCTTCCAGTTTTGTTCAGCCAGAACCCATGGTAGAAGTGTGACATGGTTCTGCCGGAAGTGGCATTGTCCTTGTAGCTTTCTTGCAGGAGGATTAGCCAGGCGAGGCAGGAACCATGGACAGCAAAAGGTGAAGGGATGAAAGGGATAGAGTGTCCAGTGGCATGTGGTAGCAATCCACAGATCCAGCAATTAGTGGCGTTGGCAGCAAGATTGTGTTGGTGGAGCAACTGCACAAAAGAGTTATTCCAGAACTCCTTACGCCTTTCTCGGAGTTGGGGTGAAAGTGAGATCAGATGGTGTTCTTTCGTGGTGGTAGGTTGAACGGTGGTCAGCAATATCTTATGAGCGGGTGTGCCCTCCTCCATGATCCAGAAGGTGACCACGAGGAGAAGGCAAAAGAGAAGGGTAATGAAAAGTGCGATAGTCTTTAAGCTGTGCATTCGGTCAGTCTTTGGGTTTTTGTAGTGGATCTTCGGACGTCCGGTTGCTTCCATCATCTTCATGTCGGGCGCTTCCATCACCTTCAAGAGACTCGGTAGCGGGCAGAACCACAGACTTCGCTTAGTTTCTCTCCTGGTGGCCTTTGAGGTGACTAGGCTACCGCTCTGAGATTTCCACTTAGCCTGTGGTCTGCTTAGCCGAAGTTCTCTCCTTTCGTCGCAAGTTATACCCTTCCTTGGATGGCACGGTGGGATCAGGATATCTTACTAACTCGAGTGTCTCTGTATCTGGGCAGCGGCTCAGGGATGGTCGGTCTTTGTCCAGAAGTTCTTCTTGGGCGGTGATGTTGTCCGTGGTTGTCAGGGTCGGTGATACCTTCTTGCAGTGGTGTGCATGCAGCCAATTGCGTTTCCCCTCCACTCGAAGAGCTGTTCGGGTGGTGATCAGGACTTGCAGGGGGCCCGCCCACCGGGGCTCCAGACTCTTGGTGCGCTGGAAGTTACGCACTAAGACGAAGTCACCGGGTTGGATGTCGTGTCCGGGGCCCCTGGAAACATCGGGAATGGCGTGCAGCACCTGCTGATGGATAACAGACAACGTTTTAGTTAGGTTATACAAATAGTCAGACATGAGGACGTCCGGGACGTCGTGGATGGATGTTGGTTTTGGTGCAGTCCAAAGGTTCATGGGCCGCCCAAAGACGACCTCGTAGGGGGTTAAGTGGTGTTTGGTGGGGGTGGAACGCATTGATAGCAATGCTAGTGGGAGAGCGTCTGGCCATCTTAGTCCCGTGGTGGCGACTATTTTTGCTATCTTAAGCTTCAATGTGGCATTGTGTCGCTCAACCAGGCCTGCAGATTGGGGATGGAAGACCGCATGGAATTTCTGTTTTACACCCAACCCTTTTAAGATGAGTTGGATAACTTCGGCTACGAAGTGGGGGCCGTTGTCGCTCCACAAAATTCGACAAAGGCCGTATCGGGGGAAGAATTCCTTCAGTAGTACTTTTGCAGTAGTCATAGCGGTGTTGTCGTGGGTTGGATAGGCTTCCACCCACTTGCTGAAGGCACACACAACGACAAGTACGTACTTCAAACCTTGGCACCTTTCTAACTGGACATAGTCCATTTGTAGGACTTCAAAAGGGTGATTGGGGACCCCGAACCCTCCCCGGGGTACAGCAGTTCCTTTCCCAGGGTTGTGTTGGAGGCATACTAGGCATTGTTGGACCAGACGTTTGGCTGAGTCTGGAATCTTGTCGTTGTGCCAGACTTTGGAGACGAGTTCGATCATGGGGGCAGACCCTATGTGTGCGGGGGTGTGTGCCATGGTCAGCATGGGGATCAAGTATGAGTCTGGTAGCAACCATTTGTTCAAGTCTTTAGTCCGCCAGCAACCATCATCGTCCTTCAATCCCACCCGTGCCCATTCAGTCAACTCGTGTGGTGTACTGGCTAATTGGATGTCCCTAATCGTTTCCCCAGCATCCTTCCATTTCTCAGCTTGTGACCTGGTCACGTACATACGGGTCGTGGACCTATTCTCGGCTGTGGTTCGGGCAGTAATGTCAGCTAGTGCATTTCCCTGTCCTATAATGTCTGTCACTTTCTTGTGTGCTTGGCATTTGATCACAGCCAGCCGTGTGGGGAGGAGGACCGCTTCGGTCAGGGCAGAGACTAGATCTCCATGCAGGATGGGTGTGCCATGAGAAGTCAAGAATCCCCTCTCTTTCCATAAGAGCCCAAAGTGGTGAACTACCCCGAAGGCGTACTGACTGTCTGTGTAGATATTTGCGGTTGTCCCTGCTGCCAGGATGCAGGCTCGTGTGAGAGCAATTAGTTCCGCCGCCTGTGCGGATCGCTGTGTGATGCGGGCTGTCTCAACAACTGTTCGGGCTGTGGTGACTGCATAGGCAGCTGAGGTGGTGCCATCGGGGAGCTTGATGCATGAGCCATCCACCCACAGTTCTCCGTCAGGGTCCGGGAAGGCAGTATCTCGGAGGTCGACCCTACTCTTGGTCTGTTCGTCGGTGAGGGTCACACAGTCGTGTATAGGGGACGCATTGGGATCAGTGTCAGGGAGAGGTAGTAGGGTAGCTGGATTCAGAGTGGTGCATCGTTTCAATGTGATGTGGGGTGCAAGCAGAGTCAGTTCGTAACCGGTCAGTCGTGCGCTAGTCAGGTGTTGAGTCTTGGTCTGGTTCAGGAGGGTGTCAACCGCATGGGGTACCAACGCTGTGAGGGGGTTTGAGAGTACGATCCCCTCGCTTTGCCGGATAGAGATAGCCGCGGCGGCTACTGCTCGAAGGCATGCGGGCAAAGTTCTGGCTACAGGGTCAAGAGTGGCAGAGAAGTAGGCACAAGGGCGTTGTTTAGGGCCTATGGACTGGGTTAGGACAGACAACGCACATCCCTCCCTTTCGTGGGTGAAGAGGGAGAAAGGTTTAGTGTAGTCTGGGGTTCCTAGGACTGGGGCCGAACAGAGGGCGTCTCGTAATTCTTTGAAGGAGGATTGACATTCGGGTGTCCAGGGGAGGGGGAAGGGGACATCTTTAGCCAGCAGGGAAAGCAGAGGTTTTACGATAAGACTGAAGTTTGGCAACCATTGTCGACAAAAGGAGGTGAGGCCTACTAGGGACCGCACTTGCTTCTGAGTTTTGGGAACAGGGGTTTCTAGGATGGTCTGAATTCGGTCAGGGGTAAGTTTCCTCCCGTCTTTGGATAGTAGGTGGCCTAGATACGTTACTTGGGGCTGGCAGAATTTCAATTTCTTTCTGGAGACCTTGTGACCGTTCTCCGCAAGGAAGCGGAGGAGGTGAATGGTGGCTGTGACGGCAAGTGGAGTGGTGTCGGCCGCCAAAAGAATGTCATTGACGTACTGTATCAACACCACTCCATCGGGTAGTTGGACTGCATCTAGCTGTCTCTTGAGGGCTTGGCTATAAATGCTGGGACTCTCTGTGTAGCCTTGGGGTGCCCTACAGAATCTGTATGAACGGGCTTTTAGGGTGAAGCCGAAGAGGTAACGGCTGTCTGGGTGGATGGGGATGGAGAAGAATGCGTTTTTGAGATCAATAACAGTAAAGGTGGTGGCAGTGGATGGAATCAGGGTGAGGATTGTGGTGATGTCTGAGACCACGGGGTACTGGGGTATGACTACTTTGTTAACCTCTCGCAAATCAACAATGAAACGGTAGGCTTTCTCATCTCCCTCGCCTTGCTTCTTTACAATGGGTAGGATAGGGCTGTTGCAAACATTACTGACTACTTCTTCTACCACTCCTGCCTCGACTAGGGACTCGATGATTTCCACCAATGCCTTCTCGCCTTCGGGTGATATCCGATACTGTGGAAGCTTTGGGAGCACTGCGTCCGGTCGGACGGTTATGTGTACTGGGTCAATCACCATGCGCCCTACATCTGAGTCGGTTTTAGCCCATAGATGTGAAGGTAATGTGTCGAGTAGGGACATGTCAGCATCGGTTATAGAGAGCATACGCCGTGTGTGACAGGGTCTGGACAGATCTGGGTTATCGTGTAGGATGACTCGAACTCCGTTTGGGGAGCATCTGATGGTAGCTCGAAAATGTTTTAGCAAATCAAGTCCCATAATAGCATCGGGGGTGTTGGAGGAGAGCAGAAAGGTCGTGTCAGTGGTGTTATCTTCTAAGTCAAAGGAGATTGGTGCTGATAAGGGGTTAGTGGAGGGCGTTCCATCGAAGCCTATTGAGGTTACATGTGAGCCAGACAAGGGTGCCCTAGGGATCAGTCGTTTGGATAATGCACTACGTGTCGCCCCAGTGTCTACCAGGAATGGAGATTTTGTGCCCAAGACCTTAGCAGTGACGTAAGGACCTTGCTGGTCAACACGGAGTTCGACTGGATCCCTCCCTTGCCCCTGGCGGTCCTATGCGAAGTCATGGGTGCTTTCGTAGTCGGACTGCTGACACTGGTTTTGTCGGGGGCGATCAAAGGTGTTTGGTCTGCCTGGCCTGACGTTGATTGAGTCGTTCGTGTGCCCTCGTCCCTGTTCTCTATTTCTGGGGTCATGTGCTGTGTCTCTGGGATCCCTATTTTTGTTCAGTTCCAGAAGGACCGGGCACTGGGATTTCCAGTGTCCGAACCCTCTACAGAACGCACATTGGTTCCCATCTAAGTCTCTCCGTCCGTTGTAGGGTGCAGGTGTATGGTCTCTAGGGGGTAGCTTTCTAGGGGCGGTTGGTTGGTAATTTTCTTTCGGGGGTTCCCTTCCTATGGTCACCCCTTGCAACTGTGCTATCATTACCCTCTCCTTTAGTTCCTTTTTCTTCTTCTCTGACGCCCTATCGTTCTCGTTTTTCTGGTTTTCGTAGTATTGGGCCATCTGGAGAATTGCTGCGGGTTTGGAGGCTGCCCAACTACTCTCGCTGGTCTGTAGTTTCTGGGAAACTTCTTGTGACAGACCCTTCACGTAATTCTGGACAAAGAGGTGATGTCCGGTTGCGGTGGTCATGTCTTGGCCACTGTAATCGGAAAACACAGTCTCGAATCGGGAGAAGTATTCAGACACATCCTCCTGGGGTTTCTGGCGGCAAGCCGTCACTATCGACCAGTCTACCTTTCTTTCTGGGATTAGAGTCTTCAGCTTTAGTACAATCTTGTCTGGGAGCTCTAATATGGCTTTCGGGGGTTTCTGTCCTGGTTCTCGCTGTTTATCTATGGTATCGAGTTGTACCCAGGTATATCCGAACGGCTCAGCGTGGTCAACTTTCCGGATTTGTTTCCACACATCAGCCGGCAGACATAGCCCAAAGAACAAGTCGATATCTGCTAAAGTCATTATCGTAGAACCTAAGGCTGTACCCAGTTCAGTGTAGAAGGCAGTCGGGTTCTTTCTCAAGTCGGGTAGAGTTTTTCTAAAGGTCAAAATATCTTGTCGGTCCCACGGCTGGTAGACCCAGTTATATACAACCCTTCCCTTCGCATCTTGGTGGTTGATGTCGTCATGTGTTCCCTGACCTCGTGGGGGGACCCAGTAGGGGGCAGCTTCTTTGATGGGCATCATGGCATCAGCCCTTCCTTCCTGGGGCTTAGTCGCTATGGGGGTTTCTGCTTTGGTGGTCTGCCTATGTTCTTTAAGGTGTCGGTAGACCTCGAGTGTACGAGTGAAGAGGTTCGTCACGTCGCCCTCTCTTTCTTCTCCAATGTCTACCTTCCTATATAGGGCCGCTAAGCCTTCGGGACCTTTATCGTGGTATCTATCCTCATATGCATTTAGGGCGTGATAACAGAGCCGTACGACAAAGTGTCGTCTGCGGCTGTCGGCATACGAGTTATACACGTCTGTTATATACTCCTCACTTTCTTTTCGCTCCACCAGTGTCCCTACTATCTTATCAATTCCTGCTCGTTCATCCTTCGTTAATCGATTCATTCTGGTGGAATCTTTCTTTCCCATCTCATGGTCATCTAGCGTTATTGTCGACGTTGTGTTCAGCACAGGAGGCTCGGCCGGCGCGGAGGCCGTGAGGACCGAGGCCCCTGTACTGCTTTCGCTCGTGTTCGGGGGTTGTGGGTGTTGCACTACTGACTGGGAGGGTGCATATGGAGGGGGCATGTAAATGATCGGGGGACCTAACAGTAATTCGTCATTCGTTCGCTGTTTGGAGGACAACTCAGGGTAGAGCAAAGAAGGGGTCCTAACAGCGTACTGGCCTGATGTTTCGGGCTCCTGTCTTAGTTTAGTTTCCCTTCTCTCCTTTATTTCTTCTTCTAACTTTCTAGCGGCAAGGTGGGCTGCCTTTCGTAATTCCTTTTCTGCTTTTACTTCTTCCCTCTTTTTCCGTTGCGTTGCTTCTTTACGCCACATGCCGATACTGTCAAGCATAGTAGGCGTCGTCTTATTGCTACGCAGAGCTATTTCTAGCACTTCTATCTTATGGTCGTCGAAGGATCCCATCAGTGGCCACTGACTCTCGGGGTCCTTCTTTGTATATTTATGCCATAGCTTGGTATAAGCTACGGCGACTAGTCCATATTTAGTGAACATGTCCTTATTAGGGGTGCCCTCCAGTGGAGCCGGATGGTTCACCTCTAATAAGCGGTCCGGGCAGAACCAACTACCAATCAGTGGGGAGAAGATAGGCATGACGGGTTTCAACGGGGACAAAAGTCAGCACTACCTATCTTTTCACTGCTTGCAAAGACTAGACAGAATATCTCTATTCCTCGTTATTTGTAAGCAGAGAATACCTCCAAAGAACCAATATCGAACAACTCGTGTTCGGACAATCAATCAATCAATCAATGGGGAGATAAAGATAGGCATGACGGGTTTCAACGGGTCAAAAGTCAGCATTACCTACCCTTCACTATTTGCAAAGACTAGACAGAATATTTCTATTCTACGTTATTTGCAAACAGAGAATATCTCAAAGAGCACTATTCTTCAAAACAATCAATGTTCGGACAATCAATCAGTGGGGAGATAAAGATAGGCACGACGGGTTTCAACGGGGACAAAAGTCTGCGTTGCCTACCCTTCACTATCTGCAAAGGGAGAGAGAGAGAGTATTTCTACTCCTCCCCGTTTGTAGACAGCGAATATCTCAAAGAGAACAATCAATGAGCACAATCAATGAGCAATACTAGTATTCCAAAGCTTCAGACAATTGTCGTGTATCACGACCTTACCCGGACCGCGTGGACAGTTTCTCGTCTTCCGCCTCCAGCGCCCGATCGTCCTCTACTCTCCGTATTTGCCGCGGCACTCCTGATGGTTCCCAGTCAGGACCGTAGATCACTCGAGAGAGGTCTGCTCGGAACCAGTGAAGTTCGGATGATCGGCTGCCAGACGAGGGTCTATTGGGCAGGAGCTCTCCCGATCGTTGCAGTCGTTCACTCTGTCGTCGGGACCTCTCCCACTGGATCCACGTGTCGCTGATGGGCCCCACGTTTGGGACGCCAATTGTTAAATGGTAGCGGCAGTTTCAGTCGATAACCTTTCAAGTATTTGCCCGGCGGTAATCGCCTCTCATACCACTCGATAATTTACCAATGAAAGAGGCAGGCGCCGGAGACTGGAAGGCAGGAAACAAAGTTTTATTCCGTCGGAGCAGAACACATCAGATCAGACAGCAAGGTATCGTCACGAGGTGCTCTAACTGCATCTCTGAGACCTGGTCTCTTATACACCGGTTTATTGCTTTATTACACATAGTACATTCTTGAGATTCCCTTGATGCATGAGAGAACATCCCCTGAAGCCCCGGCTCAGATCCGATCCCACACATAGCTACAGTAGAAGTTCCCACCTTACCCGCAGTAGGAGATGGCTATCGCGCAGCAGGGAATTCCGCCAATTCCCGGGGGTGTGTGCGACCGGCCGGGTCTCAGGGGGTAGGGGCTTTGATCCACTGTAATCCCTTTGATGTGGGGTGTTTCCCTTACAGTAGGGGCAATAAACTGCATCCGCAGGGCTAGGTGATGGCCTGGGACCAGTTCGGACAATGGGGCGCAGAGGAAGGGGGTTATCAAAGGAGAGGCATGACCATGTATGGGATGTCGGTCGGATGTGGTTCCGTAGCAGGGTCGCACAGAAGGAGAGGGTTTATGGCCCGTGTATGAGAGAGCGGGGGCGGCCGGCGCGCGGGGGATGTCCTCAGCGCCAGGGGAAAGCGCTGGCGATCGAGAATGAGCGGGGAGAGAGTGGGGTGCCTAAAATGGCGGCCGCGCATTCGCTGTGCGTGGCGCTGGGGAGAGGCAAGATGGCGCAGATAATGTTCAGTTTGCAAGCTAAATTTCCACAGGGGTATGCTCAGTACCTACGTGGGTGGGAGTCCACACCGTACCTACGGGGGTGGGGGTACACTCCGTACCTACGGGGGTGGGGGTACGCTCCGTACCTACGGGGGTGGGCTGGGGGTACGGCATGTACATGGGGGTGGGCTGGGGGTACGGCGCGTACATGGGGGTGGGCTGGGGGTACGGCGCATACATGGGGGTGGGCTGGGGGTACGGCGTGTACATGCGGGTGGGCTGGGAGTACGGCGCGTACATGGGGGGCTGGGGGTATGGCGCATACATGGGGGGGCTGGGGGGGTGTTCGGCGCGTATGCGGGCACATGTTTGGACGTCTCCATGGTTGCTATGGGAGTTCGCTCTGTATGGTGTTTTTTCCATACGGTTGTGCATTCGGACGGACGGGACGGATCGTACTTGCGCGCTCGGACTTCAGTTTCCCGATTCCTACGTAAAACTGTCCGGGGACGTGTCGGACACTTTTTCCGACCCGCGGACGTGTCGGGGAATTTTCCCAATGCGATTCGTATGGATTTTTTAACATACGAATCGTACTTGCCAGTTTGTACGGGACTTGTACGATTCGTACGTAAAAAAATCCGGATACGATTCGTACGGGGAATATTTTTAACGGATCGGAATCGGCACCTTAATGGGCAGTACCCGCATTTCACAGAATGGCTGCTGTACATTTTATGGACACTACTGGCACTTCACAGAAGGGATGCTCTACATTTAAGGGAGCAATACCAGCACTTCTCAGCGGGGATGCTGTACATTTAGTGGAGCAGTACCAGCACTTCACAGCAGGGGTGCTGTACATTTCATGGGACACTACCGGCACTTCCCACAGGAATGTTATACATTTAATGGGACAGTGCCAATACTTCCCAGCAGGGATGCTGTACATTTCATGGGGCAGTACGGCAGCCCAAGGGTGTGTAGCTGACTTCACAGGTAATGTCTGAAGGAGGTGGGGGGGACTCACGGGTAATCCTTACGATTCAAACTTCTCTCCTCTGAAGGGCCTTAAAACAAAAGCCTTTTGTGAGGCGACAACTACAACAAAACCAGAGGCAAACAAGGACACACAGAACAGGAAGGACAACAGCCCAGAGAGAGAGGGAGCGACCCACAGCAGAATGGGGAGGGTCACGGGGAGAGACACAAACACACAGAACAAGGAGGGAAACAGGAGAGTGAGGGAGAGGGAGAGAGAGAGAGGGGGGAGAAAGGGCGAGAGAGACAGAGAGAGAGATAAGGGGTGAGAGAGACAGAGAGAGAAGGGGAGAGAGACAGAGAGTGAGCGACCCAGAACAGGAATGGGAGGGCGACAGAAACACATAGAACAAGGAGGGAAACAGGAGATAGAGAGAGAGAGAACTGGAAGGGGACAGAAACACAAAGAACAAGGAGGGAAACAGCCCATAGGGAGACATGGAGACAAGCAACAGCAAGGGAAATAGAGAGGGAGGCAGAAACACACAGAGAAGGGAGAGACAGGGAAAAGGGAGAGACGCAGATCAGGGGGAGACAAAGAGACACAGAGGAGAGCGACACCCCAGAGGCACAAACACATAGAAGGGGGAGAGAGGACAGAAAGAGAAGCGTCCCAGAGGGAGAGACAGACAGCAGAAGGAGACACCGCAGAGAGTGTCAGACTTGTAGAAGGGGTAGACAGAAAACATGAAGAGAAGCACCCCAGAGAGAGATAGACACAAAGAGGAGGGATGGAGAGATCCCAGGAAGAGACAGAGAGGGACCCTACTCAGAGGGAGGAGAGGCACCGTGCCACTCTCATGGCTGAGAAACAGAATGGAGGGCACGTGGGCAGCTGCGGGCACCAGTGTTAAACAGATTCACTGAGAGGGTGGCACCGCTGCGGTGGGGCCTCACCAGTGACCAGACCCAACGTTCTGCATTTAAGGCGACCAGCAAAACTCTAAGTACCAGAAAGTAAAGCATGGAAGATCTTGGAAGAACTGTCCATACCTACCAGGGAACATTGGTATCTACGTTAGGTGGTCGACTGCGGGAACCTCGTTGCGTTCAAGACACACAAAGCAGGAAGTGGAACCTACCTGAGCCCCTGCGGAGATCCAGAGGGACGAAGCCGCTGTATCTGCAAGTGGAACCCGAGCACTACAATATAGTGCCCACACGCCAAATGTACCACTCATATAGCTCCTTCCTACAGCAACAAAGCGGCACTGTAAATAACAGATGTTACTATTACTTATACATATGATGATCAATGGATCCACCTTGGAGGGATGAACGGCTGAGTCTGCCTTGAAGCAATTCAAACTCTTGTTCTCTGTCTCGCTGCATTTGTCAGTCTCACTGTATTATTTTTATAAAATGTACATAAAATGTGTGTATTACCTTATTTCATGCCAAACCTTACCTTTGAAAAACCCTTGCTGTAAGCCTCTGGCAAGCAGCCGCCTGGACCGGTGAGTCTGTTTCAGACCGCTCTGACCCAGCTTTAGATACATGTGTTTTTTTCCTGCAGTTTTTATATATCAGAAAGTTGCTTCAAGGACACTGTGGGGCTTCATAGGACCACCAGATTACATTACATAAGGTTAGTCATGTTTGTAGGCACGCAGAGATTAGCCGATTTGCCCAGAATCACAGGATGTAGAACAGAAGCCGGGACTCAAACCTGTTTCCTAGTTCTAAAGTCAGCAGCTCTGGTCTTTAGGCCACATCCCTCCCACTACTCTCGGCATTAGGCCCATGCTATAAAATACCCCAATAAAATCAAATGAATAGTATCGGCTGCCACAAAGGAGCCACTCGCTCCTTGGTAAATGCATTGCGTGAATTAAAAACAAAACGCGGGCTTTGTATGAGCTGCTTAAAACTGCTAGAACCGATTAAACAAACCGCACCGTGAAGAACCGAGGCAGAGTAACCGGGCAGCTCTGCCAGTGGCGATGGAGCAGCGGCTCTTACCCTGTGTGACCCCTCACTGCTGGCGTGAAGTCACCCTTTTCACAACAATAGTAACTGTTTTATGTAGCGTTGTAGTCTTGCTTCTTCGTGGTGCTTTGAGTTGTTGACTGTACTCCTTTTATGGATGTCTGGAAGAAGAGATCCGGGACATGCGCATTGCACTTAATTCTCTAGAAGGTGCATTAACCCACTGAGGTGCATCGCCGGTTCAGGAGGTGAACACGCTTGGTCTGTGCCAGTAGTGAACTGTGAGGCCATGGAAGTGAGGTGCATGTTTACGCGTCGGAGGCTAGGTGGCCGCTGGGCACCCCCTGTCACCTCCAGCTCTTACCCCTGTGCCTGTAATGACCTGCTCAATGGCACGAGTCTCTCTGTCACGTGTCTTAGTGCGAGCCCCGCCCCTTCTGCACCCCCTCACTCGTGCGCTATTTCTGTGCAGTGCTGTGGCTTTGTTGCCAGATGTGCACTATACAAATCTCACACGTACACAGCAAGATTCACAGTAACAGAATATTGGACAGTACAGTGTCTGCTTTTAAAGTTCAGGCAGGACCTGGATTTCATGGAATTAGATGATTCACATCTCCGGGCACAACAACCCACCTCTGGAAAGAAATAACACAAGTTCCAGTTCAAAAATAAGCACTAGAACGGCAACAAAGCGGCACTGTGGATGTATGGTATAAAAACATTGGCTGTTTAGGATTTACATCTGCTTATTGTCTGCTTATGGATTACGATACTGGCAAGGCAAGCCCGGGGTTTAGGGGACGCGTCTTCTAATGAAAGCGTGAAGGAAACCTGACACAAAACAGATGGCCCCTGCGTGCCGCTGCTGGCTCCCGAGACCAAAATGCTCTGGGAGTAAACATTTCACAAGAAGCTGGGACATCCACATGCCTTTAGCCAATTTCGTATTAAAGCCAGATGCAAAGGCCAATCGCCTGTGAGGACCACAGGCACGAGCTTCTACTGAAGCTGAAGTGATTCCAAGAGGTCGATTTCCTATGCAGCGCATGCGCGCTGCTATAGGCTCGACCTAAAAAGGGAAAGGGTTAGGGAGTGGCCAGGTGTTTCTCCAACCACAGCCTGGCATTGGGCATATAAGTGGAATCCCTAGTACTCTTTTCAGAACACTCCTGCACCTGTGAAGAATCATAAGATGAACTTGCCTGCTGCATGAAGAACCTAAAAGAAGACTGGACCTGCTTGCCTTGAGCCCAGAACCCCAAAAGTGACTCTAAGGGTCAGGGACACAAGCTTCCAGAGGCTTTTCCTGGTGGCCAGTACTAACTGGAACTGACCTGGCCCCCGCTGCTGGTCGCTGTAGGAGTGAGACCTGCCCCCCCAAAGGCTGTCTTCAAGGTCCTGAACCCTAGGCTGGTGTCAGAGTTCCCTTCTCCCTGCCTATCTGAAAGTTCCATCAGTTCCATAGCAGAGCCACGCAGAGGCATGTAGCCTCTTGTCGAAGGCTTCACCAGATTTGATGCTGAGCAACACAGAGTCCTGCAGAGCTGCATCATGCTGCTCCTCACTGAAGGCTCCACAGGATCCTGAAATGTTTGTTGACTGTCCACGTTAAAGGAACTGCCACTCATGTTCAAAACACTGCTTCTCCCGTTCAGATTTGTAGTTTCTCACTCAGAAATTACCCAAACAGTGCATCTCGCATTAAAATTTCTCCCCTAAATTACGCGGTAATGGTGCATTCTCTGAAATTCTGTTGAGTGGGCTGCAACAACATGGCGTTCTGCTCGGCATTCAGATTTGCTGATTCTGCATCTGCCACACTGGCAGGTAAACATTCAGCAAAGAGATCCCCGCCAACCAGGCAGGGATCTCTAAATAGCCCATGAACTCTGGGCTGTGCAGTGGCATGGAGCTCCCGCTGACCCAATCTCCTGGCAGGCCACATTGCAAGCTCACATTGAGCACCTTAATCTTGAACAAAAAACACTTAGATTGATGGTAATTACCTCGGTAATGCACTCAAATACCAGCAATTACCACTCATCCATCCATGAACATCCTTGAGATGGGGAGAATTAATTGACTCAGTCACTCTTGCAATAGATTTGCATGGATGCTGAAATGTACTTGGAACAACTTCGAAAAAGACAGGCTATTATTTTTAAGATTATGGATCCTGTTTTCAGCCTAACATTAAGAACAATTTTAGAAAGATGAAACTGAAACCAAAAATGGAGACATGCAATATTATTCTATACATTTGGCACAAATCTTTAAAATAAAGGACATTTTTTATAATGTTATGACTGCTCTGATGGAAAGCGTTGAAGTAAAACCATTCGAATTATTAAAAAACGTTTTGCGATTTTCTTCATTGTCTTAAAACTAGGATAGCTGACAGGGAAGCAGTCATCTCAACACAAGTAAAAAAAGCCCCCTGTGGTAAATCCCTTGCAGGTTTGAGAATTTATTCGAAAACAGGAGTGCAGTAGTGAATAAAGGTCAGATCCTGTGCTGGGAATTCCCCTAACCTTTTACCGCGGCATCCATCATTGAAGTTACATGGAACATAAGGTTTATAACACTGTACTGAAAACAATCTTTAACTCTCTGCCTCTTGCCCCTCCACTGGAATTCAAGCTGCCATTCTGTGTGCAATTGATGAAAGCAGAAAGAGTCTATTGTTTGTTTTTTCCTCTGTCACTAGCCACGGATACTCAATCTTAGAGGATCAAACCCTGTCCAACATTTTTAAATGTCATAATTAAAAATTGTGAAATAACTTTGCATGCAATGTATATGAATGTGTGTAATTTGATCATATAAGTAGTTATGGATTGTACTGAAATGCTGACCTAAAGTGGCCTTCATGGGCCCTCAGAGGGAACCCAACATGTAGACTTTTGAAAGCTGTTTCCTTTTCCATTATCTTCAATGAGACCTTTAGGAATAAAAAATGTTGTTCAGCATTGTGGTATATATATATATTCCCCAAAGTTTAGATACTATGGGGCATATGTACAAGCCC
Source organism: Triturus cristatus (assembly GCF_964204655.1). NCBI lineage: Eukaryota > Metazoa > Chordata > Amphibia > Caudata > Salamandridae > Triturus > Triturus cristatus. The sequence continues at coordinate 759,793,320 of NC_140586.1, read as the reverse complement.
CTATCGCCACGGGAACGTCACTTTTTGTGACGTTCCTTTGGCGATAGGGGCCATGCCTTATGTACAAAGCAGTGTTAAGCCACCTAACGTGGCTTAACGCTGCCTTGTGCATAAGACACCCTTTCACACTATGTTTAGCATGAGAGGAGAGGGCAGTGGGTATTGTGATGGGCGTTCCACCGCAACACCCATTGTATTTGACGCTGCTCCCTATGTACAAGGGTGGCGTACATAGGAGGCAGCGCCAAATTTAAGATCAGAAAAACCCTGGTCTTAAGGTGGCGAAACGAGGAGAAATGCATTTTTTCTCCTCGTTTTTGCTTTTTCCATGTGTGCTGCCTTGTGCAGCACACATGGAAAAAGCAGAATGACATGGTTTGTTTATGTACAGGAAGGTCTCCCTTCCTATACATAAACAAACCTTTTTAAAATTTCCATTTTGTAACTTTCAATGTGCTGCATGAAGCAGCAGACATGAAAGTTACAAAATGTTATTTTAGGATTGGTTATGTGCAGGAAGGGACACCTTCCTGCGCATAACCAAGCCTCCCCTGCACACAGACACCCTTGCAATCTGGTGCAAGGGTACCTGCCTTGGCGCTAAGTTGTGAAACTTAGCGCCATTGCAGGGGGAAACGCAAGGAGGCACCACATTCTTGTAAATATGGTGCAGTCTTTCGTTTCTGCAGTGGCGGAGCTTGCCCTTAAGCCCAGGAGGCTAACGACACGCCCTGCCACTTCCTCGTACATATGGCCCTAGGTGGAACCTCATCTTGATGCCCAAAGAAGACAGAATTTAACTGATTTCATACTTTGGTTTATCCAGGACAGCGCATCATTTCTAAGGCCTTGATTAATAGTGTTGCTATGATACATACTGCACCCAATAAGTAACTATACCATGGAGAATGTTATGTACAAGATATGCATAATCTAGTCAAACCCAAGTTTCACTGTGACAGTAGGGAATCATTAGCCTATTTTCATGCTTTCCACACTAAGATCTCCAAGTCACTCTGATATTCTGGGCATTTATTTCCCCAATAAATATTGACAGGTTTTATCAGCTATTATCACCCTGCGAACAAAATTCCACCTGTCTATTTTAAAACAGCCAGTCCTGAGCAGGATAAAACCTGACACATTTATAATTTCAACAACCCTGCAAACCCTGTTTGCACAGGTCTCAGAATTGACCAGGCTGAGCGTTCCAAACATGGATTCTTAATTCCTTTCCCAACACTTGGTAGATAAGTGCTGAATAGTAGAGCAATATGGTACATGGTGCCGGAGGCCAGGAGAAACATTATGAAAACCTCGCATCACATATCTCGTTTGTGGCCAAAGAAGCAGGGAATACTTGGGTAACCAAAATGCTTGTGATTAGAAAAGGTTAAATGCAATTTGTATGTAATTTGTCTTAATTTCGGGTAGTAATTCAGTACTCGTGAATACTGACACAGCAAAATGCGGTATTCAACAAATGGGGTATTAATCACCAAATCTGAGTTCCAGACGCAATAATGAGTCAAAACAAGCAGTACTGATGGTTCTGTACCTTAATAGTGCATGTTTTCTCTCTCTCTCTAAGAGGTTTCCCTCTTACAAATTTCGCTACATTAACTCTAGCAAAATGCATCCTGGAAAATGTGTGGAATGTACGACAAATACCCAATAATTCAGAATTCTGATTCAGCCCTTCAGGACGTTCAGAAGAAGGGCGTTTTTATTTATACATAGGGCTTCTATCTGCTTTTTGTCACCACAAAAAGATGCGACTAAACGATTTTTTATGTCTACCTACAGAAAGCAATTAAAGTATTTGATCTGTTTCCTGACTGCACATCCAGTTAGAAATGTAGGATTACTTCATAGAGTGTTTTGGAGAAAAACGAGAACGAATAATTAAATCAGTTTCTTTTTTAAAAAAAATGGTTTCCAGTAATCCTGAGATCAGAGAAAAATAAAAAGCCCAGAAATGATTACATCAGCGTTTTCTGATCCATCGTAATGCACACAGCCTGGCCGAGCTTCATGCAAATGGGCTTCCAGTGATCGAGCTTTCGGGAAGGATCTGAAGCACTCCCAGGGGATCTGCAGAATACAAGCCTAGAGATTTATCGAGGATATAACGTCCTTACGCGCCAAGAATGTTATAAATCACCAATGCAGAACTCTTTTAAGAAAGATTCATCAGGAGCCTTGGCAGCCAGACAGCTTTTAAAGTTATGGGGTGCCAGAGCAGCTAACCTTCACCCCTTCAGTAAACTTCAAAAATAAATCTCGGGGAAAGAAAGAAAATAGCATGCGCTTGCAGAAGGTCCAGTGAACTGGCGGGGCTTTACTGAGGAATACGGCACGCTCAGCAGTCACTAGGCGCAAAAAGGCACGCGCACAAATGCAAAAGGTTGCAGTGTGCAAAAGGGTCTACGTGTGTGTTCGTCTCGCGCGCACTGTGCAGGTTTTGTGGTGAATCGGTACATGTGCAAATCAGACACGTGTTTGCAACAGAGTGTATATGTTAAATTTAGCCAAATGCACATGGGTAACGCTGTGCATTTGAGGATGTGGAGTGAATGCAAAATAGGTAGTAGGCAGGGATTTTCTATGGACACAATATTTCCTGTGCTACTAACATTGCTCGGAGGCTGCCAGAGGCATGCCCAGTCAGTCTACCGTACACTGCACACTAGAGAAGATGTGCACTACCGACGGCGACATCAGCTGCACACACAAAAAAAAAAAAAACTTTTTCAAGACTTAAATCAAGGTGATGATGCCTCTGTGTCTGCAAAAAAAAAAATCATATGGAAGACACAATTAGGATGACAGCAGGTCCTGTGGGACATATCAAAGAGTTGTTTTGTTCAACGGTCTAACAGAGGCCTGTCACGTGCTGAAAGATGTTTTTTTGATTTTTGATTTTGACTCGTTTCAGAATGGATACTTTTCACCGGATGGTCAGCTTTCCGGACCCTCATGAGTCATGGCTGGTCTTCAAATGTATGCAATTGTCCCTGTGATGACATCTCAGCACAGAGTACTGTGCATGTTATACTCTTTTGTACATTTTACAACATATGGAGGAAACGCTGCTATCGTGTGCTCAATGTCATCCGGCGTACTTTTTTTTCAGACTTTGCCAATCACTGAGATATGTATGAGAATGTCCAGTTTTTTATGGAGTGCTTTTTATGCCGGGAAAAACCTTTTTCTTACGACATGAATAATTTTGTATGACAACGGTCAAGTGACTAAATGATATACGTCTCCTAGTTAACTCGCTTTTTATGAGAAACATTTTAATTATGGATCTTATTATCAATTTTATTAACGTGAATCAATATAAGTGAATAGAATAGGAATGTATGGCAGACCCAGACTTGTGTTTTTTACACTCCTGTATATTCTCTGATTGCATGTTTAAATTATGGAGGGGGCGAGTTAAATTTTGTAATAAACGAGTATTAATGAAATTGAATGAATGTTTTAATCGAAGCAGGACTTTTACTGTATTTTTGTATTTTTCTATGTGCTTTTATGGCCTATTTATTAGATAGAATAAAGTTGAAATTCGACATTCAATTCGGTTTTTCTGGCTTCTGCACAGGAGATCCACGTGTGTGCATGCTGAGGATGGCCTAGCATATTTAGTATATGAGAACAAGCGCGTGTCTCTGTGGTCGGGAGCGTGCACCATGCATGCCTTCCTTATTAAGAGTGACTACTGTTTCCTTGTTAGCTGACCTGAGCTTGGGAATGTGTGTTTTTAATTGTAGTCACAGTAGGTGTCTTCTCCCCTCTTTTCTGAACTGGGCAGGTGGGCTACCAGCGTCACCCCTCTCAAGTTCTGCTTAATTCTTATGTGGCATGGTTCCTTGCTACAGCTATCCGGTGTGCCTTGATAGCACGTGTATGTGGTTTAGACCGAAGCCATTAGGTACCAGGGGAGAGTGTGCACTGTACGATTGTTAGTTAGTGGAATCCATCTTTGATTGCCTCTGCAACCATGCTCTCAAGATGGAGGCTAGAGGGGGCCTGCCAGACTAGCCTTGTGTACTGCTACTAGCCCTGAGGCTTTAGTGTGGCAACAAACTCAGAAGTGTGGAAAGATTGAGACGGAGAAAGATTCTATGTGGAAATGGGACATTGTGCGATATCTCGCCTTTTGTTTCTTCCTCAAGCACTCTCATTGGATTAGACGGAGGGTGTGGGGAGTCAGCAAACAGTGATCTCCTAGGAATTGCAGGTTTACCCTTAGTCAGGGCTTGCCTCGTTTGTTCCTCCATAGGTGCTGTTCCCAAAATGCTGATCGGTGTCTGGTGTGAAATTGTCTCTCCTCTTTGTGCTGATATCGTGGCTTTCCCAGTGGAGTCTCCTATTGGTACCACCTGCTCTCTGCATCACCTTAAGGCAATGTGAAAGATCCATCTCAAACTGGTACCAGAACAGACAAGTTGGAACACACAAACCATGTCTAATAAAGGAGTATAAGACAAGGGCTTAAACTGCCAGTCACTGCTCTATGACTTCTTATTGACTGGTGTAGGTGACATGTCATAGGTTGTCTAGCAAATGCCTGAGATCCACAGCTGTTGTTCTTAGCAGCCTGCTGTCCAGAGATCAGTGAACATTACCTGAAGACGTCTTCAGCTATCCACTGGAAGAAGCTGCGGGTCTGCCTTGGTAAAGATATCTTCTTGGCCTACAGAGAGGGAAGTGGGAGGTATGCCTTCATGAGAAGTCTGCTAGAGGAAGAAACCCTGCTGTAGCTGCCTGGTGGAGGATCTCCCCCAAAAAGCAGATTTTAACCTAGAATGTGACTGGTATTCCTCGGAACTGTGGTGAGCTCCATGCTGCTGCGGTGCCTGCCCCTGGTCGCCCTCAGGAGGGCTTGAGAGATATCTCAGCTCCCTCTCTCCATGGTCTGGAAGTGACAAGAGTGGTTGCTGGCATGGCCCAACAGCGGAACATTACAGAAGCTGAACGTACCTTGACTGAAGCAGGTCTCCCTCTGTCCCCTGCTCGAGACACGCTGAACCGAGAAGAAGTGAAAGTAAATCCCTTAGCCACAGACAAGAGCTAAACTGTGCTCAAGAAGCATGTGGCATCAAAAGGATTCAATGAGCCATTGTCTGCTGTTGTTGATGTGCTCCAGCTGTGCTAGTGCTGGTCCACGCACCCCGTGACCTTGGGTCCTCCTTTCATTGTGTTCATTAGATCCCAAAGCATGGGCTCCCAGGAACCTTTCTCAGTCCCCCTACAAACCACTGGCACTTGCTTTAAGATCCATGGGTGAGCTGTGCACCTTTGTTTGGGTGGGGGTTTTGCTTGCGACCTGAACTGTATCACGAACTGTGACCTCTCAGCACGACCACCACATTTTTAGAGCATTTAAAGAATCAATGATTCCTGGGGGTATGTTTCAGCAGATCTTTATTTAGAAAGTTAATTTTGGATACAGTTAATGTAATAGTCAAGTCAAGTCAAAAGAACTTTATTTCGGAGAATCTCTCCATAAAAGGTACATAAAATAAGAATATAAATACATTTAAAACCATACATTGGATAGTTAAAAAGTAATAAAAAAGGTTGGAACATTAGAACACCAGGACAGCGATATATCTGCTAATTACATAAAATCATGTGCAATTTAACCCAGTACAAAATTAATCAGGTTACCATTTTCAGGTACCGCTTTCTCTTGTGCCAGAAAGCCCCCAGAAATTTGGCCACAGCAAACACAATGTGAGCAGCCATTTCACTCTTAAGAATTCTGAAGGCTTCGTGGCACCTGGTAAAACCCAAATTCCTACAAACGGGAGTGATCCATTTTCTGCGGACCTCACTGTAGCCCGGACAAAAAAATATGATGTGCAGCTCAGTTTCATCGCATACTCTGCATGCCGGGCAAGTACTGGGTGCAGACACAGACCAATGACTAGTGAGTGCACGTATTGGCAGGGACCCGTGCTTCCATTGTAGATAAAGCTTCCTAATTAGTACAGGGTAAATATTGTCCAGGATTAATTCAAAGCTGTAGGCATTTTTAATACAAAGGAATTGGTGCGTTAGAGACCCTAGGGTTATAGAAGGTCGGAATGTGGGAACCTTAGAATTATAATACAATTTGGTTAAAACCTTTTTGGGAAGCCTGGGGCAAGCATCCAGGGGGTCGTTCCAAAGAGCATCGAGACCTAGACCCACCAGATTGTTCCTTACAAATTTAAACCAGGCAATGTTCCCCGAATTTGGAAGACTAAGGACTTCCATCAAACCCTGTCTGTAATGAATCAATTCAGGTACAGCCCACAATCTACGCCAATAAATCAGAGGGCGAAGCGCCAATTCTTCTTCCAGGGGTCTGATGCCTAGGTCAAGTCTTAATGGCACTAAAGGTGTACTTGAAGGAAGGGCTACTAGGCACCTAAGAAACCTATTCTCCTCTTTAGTCAGACTAGCCAAGACTTTGTGACCCCATAATTCGCTGCCATAGATAACGGCTCCTCTGGCTTGCACCCTGTAGATGTGGAGCGGGGGGCCTATGGGTTTGAGGGTCGACCTATTCTTCCCCACCATCCTTAGTATCCCACCCACATGTTGCACTAGTTTCAGCCTTGCTTTCTCCTGATGCGGACCCGACCCCAATTCCTCATTAAGGGTTACACCAAGATATTCAAAGGTGTTGACTCGTTCTAGCGTGTTGTTCCCTATGCGTGGGATGCGGTGGAACCTGGGTGGCGGATTGAAGGCCATAAATTTAGTCTTTAGAGTATTAATCTCCAATCCGTGCTCTCTACAAATGTCCCCAAAGCCGTCCAGCACACGCTGGATTCCCATCGGCGACTTGGAGAGAAGGAGGGTATCATCCGCAAACATAATTGCCGGAACCCTCCTTCCCGCCAGCTTTGGGACGTCGGAATAGGGGACCTTATTAAGGTGATCGATAACCCCGTTGACGAAGAGGCAGAACAGGGTCGGTGCGAGTACACACCCCTGTCTTACCCCTCTGTCAACGGGGAACTTATTTGATAGGGCGCCATGCCTACCACACCTCACTTGAGCATAGGTGTTGGTATGGAGGCGGATGATCATTGACAAAAGGTCACCAGGCACCCCGGCTCTAGCCAACACTTCCCACAGCTTACCTCGTGGAACCAGGTCGAAGGCTGCCCTTAGGTCCACAAATACAGTATAGAGGCTGCCACCCTCCAACTTTATTGTTTTCCAGTATAAAAGGGACAGTCTAAAGACCTGGTCTATGGTGGAAGTCTTTTGCCGAAACCCAGCCTGGAGGGGGCTCAAAATGTCCCTGTCTTCGATCCAGTCCAGGAGGCGATCCAACAGAAGCCTCGCAAAAAGCTTCTGAGGGACGTCTATCAGACTGATCGGTCTGTAATTAGCCGGGATTAAAGGTGAGCGCCTTTTAAAAATAGGCACGATCTCCGCCCCAAGCCAAGTGGGGGGAACCGCCATACCATGTGCGATGGCGTTAAACAAAACCAAGAGGTAGGGGGCCCAGATTCCGACTTCATGCTTTAAAAGATCGCCTGGAAGCTTGTCAAGACCTGGCGCTTTTCCCGAGGAAAGGCGAGTAATTGCCATTTCCAGTTCCTCCAAATTAAAGTCTCCCATCTCGGAAGAGTTATCAGTGGTTAGGGCGGCTAATGCCCCAACCTGGGTTCCTAGATGGTCCAGCCCAGCCGCACTGTAGAGCAATGAAAAATGTTCCTCCCACATTTCAGGCGCGATGTTTCCCTCTATAGCCAGAACAGGCTCAACTGAGCCATGTTTGACTATTTGCCAGAATTTCCTTGGGTCTCTGATTTTGAGTGCGGTTGTCATTTCTGACCAATTCTCCCAGTCCCAGTCTATTTTGGCATTTTCAAGAAGGAGCTTGTAAGCAGCCCGCTTTTCCGTAATTACCGGTAAAGCCTCCTTATTTTTAAATGCCCGGAGAAGGTCTGCCTTGGCTTTCCTACAGCTGGGGTTGAACCATGAGGCTCTTTCTCTCCTCACTTTCCTGTCCCGGACCACAGGGTTCAATACCTCGGCAAGATTGTTGCACAGGGTCTGATGAATGTCCCCAAGGGAAATGCACCCGTCAGGCGAGGGCAATAGTGGGAGAAGTCTTCCCACCTTTTCGAGGGCTGATGCCACCAACTCGTAGATGGTCCTGATGCAGTTTGGTTTCTCTAAGAGTTTATCCCACCTTATTCTTCACCTGTTGCTAGATAAGGTTAAACTTGGGGCGCTTACTCTATTTTCTGGGACAGCAGCATTAAGAAAGCCATCAGCAGCCAGGGAGAGAATCAGGCCATTGTGGTCACTGTCGAACCTGGGGGCTATTTTAAAATCTATAACTAGTTTCCAGTCCTGAAGTTTGATCATTATGTAGTCTATCCGGGACTCCTGGCCTGGTCTATTGAAGGTTGGTTGCGGAGGTGTGTCCCCTTTGAACCTGCCATTGCAAGCTCTAAGTGAGTTTGCAAGGGTCATTTGCAAGGGTCATTGGAGTAGGAGTGGTGAGGATGACCTAACTGGCGGACCCGCAATACTTGGAATATCCCAGAGATCATCCTCCTCACTGCTAAGCCCATCCAGGTGAATCGGGAATGGTTCGTACTGAATATTGAAGTCACCTCCAACCAAGAGTGTTGCTGAACCTGAGAGAGAGTCAAGGAATGTCACCAGGGCCTCCATTGTCCCTGAAGTGCCCACGACTCCGACCGGTCTGGAATATACGTTTACCAAGGTCAGGCCTATTCCAGTGGGCCAGCGTAAGACCACACACAGGATGTCGACTGAGTTGGTTTCCAGGATCTCGGCCTTGCAGCCAAGGTGGGAGCCAATCCATATTGACAAACCACCGGACGGACGACCCTTCCCTCCCCATCTGGCTAGGACATTAAAAGTTGCAAACCCAGGGTAGCAATAGTTTTCTCTAGCCCACGTCTCCTGGAACATGCATATATCATGTTTCTTTATAAAGGTTGCCCATTCACTACAATCTAACTTATTGGGCAACCCAGCAATGTTCCAAGATAGGATTTCTAGTGACCTCAAAACCCTATCTGTACTTGTAACAATCTCATCGGGAGTACTTTGTGCTGGCCCTGGGGGGGCGCGAACCCCGATACCAGAGCGTTCCCTGGCTGGGACAACCTGTGTCGAGTGGATCTGTCTTAGCAAACCCCCACCCACTGCATTTTTCCTCTCCGCCCCGAGTACGGGCCGGGGGGGATATGTAGCTGATTCCTCTACAGACACGAAAGTGTGTTCGTGGGGCGCTACGTAGGGGTCAGGCAAAGATAGAACTAACCCGGAAAGAGTGGATTTTTGCGGAAAAGAAATCTGCGGTGGGGGAGTCAGATCAGTATCCACAACCTGAAGCTCCAAAGTACTGGGCCCTTTGTTAGAGAAACTCCTCTGTCAATCGCAGTCATCAATGCATGATAAGCCATCGAATCTATTTGCGACTTCCAGAGGTGTAAATGGTAATCTATAGTTCACCCTCCTTGGGCCATGTCGGTGGCTCCCGGGGAGCACTGTAACCCAATCTAGTGCATTTTCATGAACCGCAGAAATGGGTGCATAAGTGTGGCAATGGTTATCAGTGGGTACAGGGAATGCAAAGGGGTATGACGGCATTCGGGCTGGGGCCCTAGGGTATGCATTATAAAAGACTGGAGGTCTTGGATAAAAATATAACAGTTCACGGGGATTAGTGGACCCACTAGTATTACCCAAAGGATAGTCAAGAATATGGGTGACTGCTCTAGGGTCTCTAAAATTGATGATGATTATGTCCCCCTCAATATCCTTATTTCTACAGCCTAGCCAAGGGAGTCTCCGGACATGTAGTATCTCCCCGTTGACATTGAAGGGAAGGGGTCTATTTAGCATGAGCCAATGCATGGTTTTATTTTTAAGCTCATGGAAACCTTCATTTTTACCCTTTTCCAGAATCGGGACTCTCGTTAGCACTACCACGTATGGGACTGCCTCTGGGGGTAAGTCAACTTGGTGCCTTGGTCGGTCTCTTGCCCTACCTAGGGGATGATTCCCACCCCTCTCATTTGGAATTATTCCTAGAGTAGGGTCTGGTACTTCCTTTATCGATTCACCCACATCATTTTGTACTTGGTAATGGTGGGCTATATTGGAAGATTTGGCCATAGACTGGCTATCAAGACCAGCCATGTCGTTTTTCCTGGTATGAATAGGGGATGAGACTAGTGCCACAGGGAGGGCAGAACTGGATGTACGTGGTCTTTGGGTGCCCCCGCATATTTAGTGATAGCTATTTCTAGATCCCCTAGGCGTTGCTCTATATTTTTTAATCTTTCGATTATAGGTAGAGCGAATGACCTTATCAATTGTTCGATGCCCTCAAGAGGGGCTGGGATCGGACCTTCATTAGGTAGGCACAGCGGGGGACAGATCGGGTCAGAAGAGGAGGGTTCAAAAAAGGTGGAAGGTCTTATGGCCATGGTGTTTACTATAGGTAAAGGAAGTGTTACCTTTGGCAAGGATACTTTTTCTGAGGTATGAATGGGTCCTTTGCCAAAGTCTGAGTGATTAATCTTATCCCTTGGCAAATCGCCTAGCCTCTTTCTTCTTTTGGTGGGAGGGGGCCTTGGAGCTTTAGGCACCGCAACCCTCCCCACCTTCTTGATAGTGGCTTTAACCTTAGATTGAGAAGGGATAATAATCGTATCAGTTTCCTTAATAATAATGCTGGAGGGGAGCAAATCAGTGGAGACATGCAAACAATTAGATTTATCAGGCTCAGATTCTATGTCTCTGAGCAATACAGGAACATTGTCAGTGGCTAGTGCCTCCTGAGTAAGAGTAGGGGGACTTAGCTCAAAAGGGGTAATAGGAAGCGGGTTATCCATAGGCATCCTGTTTTTTATACATTCTATGGACCGGCGTCGCTCGGCCCTTCGTTCAGCTAGCATAGTCTCCTTTCCATTAGCCGCAGCAGCCTTAATAAAATAATCGACCAATGTACCTTTGTTTGTACCACCAGTGATTATGGGCGTGTTTGTGGAACAAGTCTCAGCCATGGTGAATAATGCAGTTCACTGGGACCAGACTTACGTTTGCTGGCAGGAAGAAGGGATTCCCCCGGTCCGGTCACCTCGGTCTCCTCGTGCCTCAGAGGGCCTCAGAGGGCCCGCTCTTTGCCCGGTCTTCGCCCCGTGCTGAGACCCGCGCGCGTCCCGCTAGCGCGTGTAGGCAGGGAGACGTACATATAATGAAGGGCAACGGTGTTGGGGGAGGAGTCAGGAAGAGGACCAGGTGCGGCTGTTCTGCTTCGTGCACAGCATCCTGGTCCTCGCAGTCCTGAATATGCCGGTTCTTGCAGGGTCAACACACCAACAATGCCCCGAGTGACAGCAGCAGAGTCCCGGTCCCTCGAGCGGCTCCCGCGAAGCGGGGGCCGCGAGGCGCGGTAATAATTCCAAAAAGCTGAAGTGGAAGTCCAAGCAATCCCTCCAATGGCCAGCAGCACCAGCCAAATTCACAGACGAAGCCCGCAATACGGAGGCTACACCGCCTGTTTAAGGTGTTGGGGGAGGAGTCAGGAAGAGGACCAGGTGCGGCTGTTCTGCTTCGTGCGCAGCACCCTGGTCCTCGCAGTCCTGAATACACCGGTTCTTGCAGGGTCAACACACCAACAATGCCCCGAGTGACAGCAGCAGAGTCCCGGTCCCTCGAGCGGCGCCCGCGAAGCGGGGGCCGCGAGGCGCGGTAATAATTCCAAAAAGCTGAAGTGGAAGTCCAAGCAATCCCTCCATTGGCCAGCAGCACCAGCCAAATTCACAGACGAAGCCTGTGAATTGGGAGATATCATGATATCATGAAACAGACCATGCAAGTCATTTATCAGAGAGCTCCTGTGCTAACTTTATACACCGTCCTTACAATATGATATACTTGCTTATGCATATATTCCAATGAACATAAAAAACAATAAAGGCTTTGGGAATTTACAGTAGTAATTATTGTTCATGCTGGGAGAATGGATCTAAAAAGAGTGAAGATGACATGTGTCATGTTTAAAGGTATTGATATGTATAAAATGATTTGTTACTCATTACTTAACACCAACATTATAATAAAAAAGATGTTTTTATTAATTTTGCTGAATATGTTATACTTATTTTCATTAATGGTAGCAAAAAGTGAAAAGAAATTCTTTTTCCTTAAAAGACATACATATAATTACAAAATCTTCTTTTTCATATTATTCTTTTTTATACATTTGATTAATGCACGAACAGTAATATATATTTCTTTACACAACAAAAACACTAATCTTCAGTGCACCCCTAGATTCATACCATTAATTCAACTCACTCAGTTAGATCCACATTCACTCTCACTCAAACCATACACACTAACAAACACCCTGAACCACATATGCATCCTGGTCAGAAGGGGACAAAGGTGGTTGAGTTCTCCATGACCATATCGTGGGCTGAGCGCACATGACTAGGTCGACGCGCGTTTCAGTGGAATAAACCCTATCTTGACCACCTTCTTCAGTGTAGGAGAGTAGGGTCTGCAATCCTATGATCACCCAGATTTTTTGCTTTTGCTTCATTGGTTTACGACTTTCCCTGGCTGTGGGCCTGCCAATCAGACCCACAGCCTAGCTGTTCTCTCTCGAAATTAAAACACATGTACATTAGGTGCATCCACTAATTGGAACTGGGCCGCCTTGTCAGTCCCTGTCTCAGCATACCACAGGTATCCAGGGCATCGGTGTACCCAGGGCCTACCAGGGGCTGCAGCATGTATTATGCCACCCCTGGATGGCCGCCCAAATCTGACACAACTGGCTGCACGACAGCTGGGGCAAAGTGGTGTAATCACCCGTTGCTGTAGGTGGAGTATTCCTACACCTAACCCTAAAATGGACACATGGATTCCTATCAGTCACTCCTATGGCAGGCCTTATCAATCCTGAAGGCAGAGTGCAGGGGATCATGTGGGACGGTGCTCTGGCGCGAGCTGAGCCCGTCGACGGCTTGCGGAACCAAGTCCTAATAGCCGTTCCATGGTGACGCGGGCCAACTACTTTAAAATGCATTATAATCCTTGCGGTTATTTGCTAACTTTGGCATCGCATCACCTACACATGTCGAGTAAGGTGTCATACGAATTGGAATACGAACCCCTCGCCAGTTCTGGCGACGGGGTTAGCATTCCCCCCTTTTAGAGGGGCACGACATGGAAGTAACCTTGAACCCCGGTTAAAGTTGACTCAAGCCTCAGCATCACAAAATGGATGCCGCCACCAGACACAAGTCTGACCTCCTGCTGCTGGGAGACCTTCCAGCGAGGGGAGCTTGGACAAAGGGTTTCCTGTCGAGGGCGGTGTTAGCACCATCCCAGACAGGGTTTGTGTATCCCAGGTAGGCAGGGCTGAAAGGAAGGTGATTGCAAGTGGCACCCCGGTGCTCACTGTGCATAGCCCGGCTCAAACCAGTTTCAGGGGCACACCAGCCCCTGAGCTGGGGCGAAGCCGGACAAAGGATAGGGGTGTAACCACCCCCCTCCTGGCCCCACCCATAGGTAGGACCTAGTCACGGGCCAGCCCCTTTTCTTAGAATAAAGGTAGGAGCGAGTCCCCTTCCCAAATTGGATAGTCGGATAATCGGATAATTCTGAATCTTGAACTACTTTCCACGAAAGGAACTCTTGACTATTTTCTGAAGACTCTCCCTTGTGGCTAAGGAGTAGCCACCCTGCACCAGCAGGCACCACCTAAGCGCTTGCGGTTTGCTGTAAGTCTCTCCTATGGATCAAGACTGCCCAGCTCGACGAGACCCGGGTTCCCTGCCATCTCTGACCTTCTACCTACATCATCAGCCCAGCTGAGAGTCGTAGGTGTGACGAGACCTGCGGGACCGGCCATCTTCAGAACCTGCACGACGCTTATCTAGCACGCCCACCGAGGGACCCTCGAGTGAGTGCACCTAGGGTTTGAGAAGCCCTAACCCTGAGCAGCTCCAGCACCGAAGTCTGCCTCCCCAGCATCCACGAGATCTGCGTGGGGGCCCTTCCGCTCCTTGCTGTTCACCGCGTTGTCCGACCACTTGCCGACCGGCTTGTGGCCCTCTTCACGACGCACCACGATTGTTTCATCACTAGTCTGGTTACTCCAGACTGGCTCTTGCTCCCTTTCAACAGAGGAGTACCTCGGACCCTCCTGGTCCACTTCAGACGTCATCTTGACTCCCCCGCGTGGGTTGCCACTGCCAAGATCCGCTGCCCCATTCCTGGGCCCAGCATCATCGACAGCAGACACCTTCGTGGGACAGCTCGCCCTCCATCCTGGTCGCCGCCGCGCCTCCTGGTCCGAGGAACAGCCGAGTCCGACGTCATCCACTCACCTGGTCGAGGTGACTTCAGCCGGTACCCTCCTGGTGCCCACACGATCGCTGGCTAGCGGCTGAGAACTGAGTCCCCTCTGCTTTCAGGTTTCCTTCATCCCCGATCCAGGCTTGGATCTCGCTGAACATCGTCACTGGTCGCCTGCCAGCAACTCTCTTTCAGGCTCCTGAGACTACAACGAGGACTCCCGACATCTTGCCGAACCTCCCGCAGCCGCAGCCTCTGTGCTAGGTAACTCGAGCATTTCGGTGCTCCATCGCAGGTTCGCTTTACAAGTGTCCAGTTCCTTTTTCGTTTAGTCCCACTGATCGGATCACTCCGGAATCAGTAACTTTAGACTTTCTAACCTCTCCCCTTCCACTTGCAGTGTAATGGTTTCGTGCCCTCGGGCATTTGTGTAAATTGTGCAACCAGAAGTATTTTCCTAAGAGTTTTGTAGTGTGCTTAGCTCCCTGACTCATAAAGAGCCAGGGTAGTCTTGTTATAAATAAATATCCTTTATTTTCATAACAACTTGTGTGGTGTCCTTTCACGTGGTGTTCAAGGGGTAAATGTGGTGGTAAAACAGCTGGCTTAACACGCCCTCTAGAGTTTAGCCTAAGACTGCTCGTATCCACGCTACTAGGATAGCTGGTCTATAAGGTTGACTTACAACCAATCATCAATAAGGGTCGTTTGGAATGATACACAGTGATCACTAGAATAGTGAGCACTACATATCAGGCCAACTTCTCACATTCAGGACCTTCTCAAATTGTAAGTTGTAAGGGTGCAATGAAATGGTGCAAATATCAAGGACCCCCTGTAATACTTCTAGAACTCCTAGGACAGGGTAAATAATACAGTGGAAGACAAAACTCCTAGGCAGTCTAAGGTAGACTAATTCAAACAATCATTAACTCAGACAGCATGACAAAGAGAACTCAGTGTGAAAGTACTTAAACTACATTAAAATATGCTGGAAATGTATTTTATTCATTTATAATAAAAAAGAGATTTTCATTCAAATGATATTGTGAAAAATATATGATTCTGATACAACATTATTTCAGTACGATACAAAATAAATAAAAATATCACTCTACCAACATTTAGTTGAAAACAAACAAGACATTATTACATATATTGCAACAAAGTGGGAACAATAATGAAAAAAATATACTGAAAAAAACTTAGACAATTGATATGAAGTGGCTAAGAGATGGGTCTTCTCAAATGCCATGTAAGCAAGTTGACCGCGGTGCTAGTATTTGGCTGGCAGTCTCTCTTTTTTGGCGGGTCCTCCAAATAGGACAAGAACCTCTCTTTATTAGACGAGTTCAATTAATCCTTGCCATTATGAATTGTCCTGCTGATCTTTCTTGTTAAAAGATGTACGTGTCCAAACTTTATCGAGTGTTGACATATCCGTATGTAGATAATTTTCTGTTCCTTGCATGTATGAAAGTCCCATAAAGTCAGTTCATGTGTTCTTAAATAGATCTTTTGTAATTGTTTTATTATACAGAATGTTCAGGGAGCACTCTGGAAAAATCGATTTTTCAAACTGTCATGTTGATGCGGTACATTTCTTTTCCTGTGGGGACCACCACCGGCCGAGGCAGCAACACCGCCGTAGAGGAGGTTGCACAATAGTAAGGATGTGAAGCATCACATAGGAACTACTAGAGGTAGCCATAAGGGAGATGGTGCCACTGAAATACGTAAAGAGTTGTGGCCTGTTATATGTGTACACTATGCCCTATTTTAGGAGTGTTTTTGTGACTCGGTCACAATGTGTTTCACTCTGTAATATGATTGTTGTATTTGGGATGCACAAATAATTCGCTCACTATTAATGAATACTTTCTTTGTAGAACGATTAGATAGTTCTTGAAAGCAGCTCAAGACACTACATTAAGAGGGGACGTAGCCTTAGTGGTTCAGGCTAAACTTAAGGCCAAGGCTGATTTGCATATGGGTGGTTCCTGGGTGTATTGGTACAAAGAGCAAAAAATGATGGACTGGAATGTGTCCCAGAATGATTACTGGTGTATGAAATTATTTCATGCATTCCACTCAAAGCCCTTCTGCATCTATTTATGCTTTCATCATATTGGCGGAGCTCCTTACAGAAGGGAACACTTACACAACTTGCAAATGGTTGCAAATCGAAGAAAAATGGGCAATCATAAGTCTTATAGCATGCAGGGAAATGTATGAACATTGTTGCAAATAACTTCTTAGGCCCTGATCATGAGTGTTTTGTGACCCCTGTTCAAACTCGTTTCCGCAGGGGTTGGAATTACAAGTTGGGTGTTATTTATTGCACCCAGTAATCACCTGGAGCCAGATGTACGACAGGATTTTGCATGCGCAAACGGGTTTGCGACCCATTTGCACATGCAAAATCACAGTGGGCCAAGTACTAATATTATTTGCGACTCGGAAAAAATTGCGATACGCAAAATAGTGTTAAGCGACTTGCAATTAGGAAGGGGTGTTCCAAGGGCGTCCCTTCCTAATTGCGACTCGCAGCCCTATGTATGAATGTTTTGCAACCGCAATTGCGTTCACAAAACACTGACAATTTACCGCACTCTTCAAGAGGGTGGTAATGTAGTTCCCTTCGCAAATGCAGGGGAAAATGTTTTTTAAGGGCAGGCAGTTGTCCCAGGGACCAATAACTGCCCTTAAAAAATGAAACAAAAACGTTTCATCTCATTTTTTTTAAAATGCATCCCATTTTCCTTTAAGGAAAACAGGCTGCATAGAAAAAACGGCTTTATTTAAAAGCACTCAAAGACATGGAGGTCGCTGACCCCAGCAGGCCACCATACCTGGGAGGGCCTGCCATTCTCAATTAGGTCGCAAATTGCAAACACCTCATTAATATTCATGAGGCATGCAATTTGCAACCCCATTGGGAATCGCAAACAGTGTCTCAGACACTGTGGTACATTGGAAATTGCGACTCACAATCGAGCGCAAATTGCGAGTCGCAATTTTCAAAGGTCGTACATCTGGACCCGGGTGCTTTAAATATCTCACCCTTAATTACATTTTGGTTGGTCAAATCTGCCGCAATTAAAAGGGAAAATGTGTACGGTATTTACCTTAACATGCAGATAATCCACATGTTAGTCCCCAAAAACCTGTGTCAGGTGTTATTTATCGTGTCCCACAAATAAATAACTGCAGAATCGTTATTTATGAGGTCGGATAAATAGCACCTTCATGCTGATGAAGTCGGGATCAGGGCCTTAGTCTGAAGTTAACAGATGCAGAAAGCCATGAGATTTAAATTTGAAGTGTTGAATATTTCATATGCAGTGCCTTTAGTGAAAATGAACTAATTGCGTGATCATTAGAAATTGTGAGTATCATTGCATATAGCTGGATGATAATTAACACATTGATTTTCATTGCACAGTCCTGCAATTGTGCATGCCCACTTCTGACTTCTGCTTTGGAAAGCACTAAGTACATTTTTCACTCTGTATACATCTATTTCAGAGAAAGGGTTTGCAGTTGTATTTTGTATTTCAAAATCCCATGGGTTGTTATTGGGTGTGTAAATTTGCTACAACAAAGGTGCCGATTAGGATCCTGGAAAAAATTTCCCCGTACGACTCGTATCCGGTCTTTTTACCGTACGAATCGTACAAGTGCCGTACAAATTGCCAAGTACGATTCGCATGGGAAAAAGTCCATACGAATCGCATTGGGAATAATTCCCCACACGTCCTCGGGTCGGAAAATGTGTCCGACACGTCCCCGGACGATTTACCATACAAATGTGAAAAGTGAAGTCCGACCGCGCAAGTACGATCCATCCCGTGCGTCCGATGTTACAACCACGCTACGCGCTGGGGGTATGCACCGTACATACACGGGTGGGGGTACAACTCGTACGTACACGGGTGTACATACACGGGTGGGGGTTCGACTCGTACGTACACGGGTGTACATACAAGGGTGGGGGTATGACTCGTACGTACACGGGTGTGCATACACGGGTGGGGGTACGACTCGTACGTACACGGGTGTACATACACGGGTGGGGGTTCGACTCGTACGTACATGGGTGTACATACACGGGTGGGGGCACGACTCGTACGTACACGGGTGTACATACACGGGTGGGGGTTCGACTCGTACGTACACGGGTGTACATACACGGGTGGGGGTACGACTCGTACGTACACGGGTGTACATACACGGGTGGGGGTTTGACTCGTATGTACACGGGTGGGGGTACGACTCGTATGTACACGGGTGTACATACAGGGGGGGTTCGGCGCATACTCACGGGGGCTGGGGGGGTACGGCGCGTACCGGCCCCCCTAATCTGGTCGTTTTGCAGCGTACTTCGCTGTCCCGGCACTTTTTGGGTGCCGTAAAAATATTGCCGTCCGGACTGCTGTCGGTTCGATTCGTACTTCCTGGGTCGTGAAACGCTGCCTGAAAGCGTCCCGACGTCACGTCGGAGCATTCCTGGATCCCATTCGTATGTATATTTTCGTCGGTCGGTGTTTTGTACGACTCGTACGGAAATGGTGTTTCCGTGCGAATCGTACTTCCATGTTTGTGATGTTTTTGTCCCGGGTACGAGTCGGACGGAGAAAACGCTCCGACCCACGGTTTGTACCGGGTTTTTCCAGGATCATAATCGGCCCCTTAGTCAGTGATCCGCACAGAGATACACAGAATGTGCATACAAATACAATACAACCCATACCCTCCAATTTAAAACATACAAAAAATCTCCATAAAAGCCTGAGCACTACAACAAAAAGCCGGGGTTGCAATCCACACTGTAAACAAGTCAATCATAACAGTAGCCTAACATCCACAATAGCACGTGTCTTGTTCTTTTCAGCTTCAGCCCACAGACAGTGGTGGTTCGCTACAACCCAATCTCTTTCTTCACTTCCTCTTTCTCTCAAATTACTTTGATTCAAAACACCCGAAGGCATCAACACCATCTTGTTTTTGTCCACACACCCGAAGGCATCAACACCATCTTGTTTTTGTCCACACACCCGAAGGCATCAACACCATCTTGATTTTGTCCACACATTCCCATCGCTCTTTAGCACACACATTTTCCTAACCTCTCCACCTGCATGAGTTGCATAAACCATAATAACAAGTTTTCGCCAATCTGGCCATTTTCACTGTCGTTCTTTCCCCTTCCTTACTTTGTTTCCATATTTTGACTCTTTGCTTCACTTCTTTTTTATTCTCCTTCTCCATCCATTGCCTTACCAGCTACCTCCATTTTCCTCAGGCAATCCTGTTTGAATCACTTCCTCCTTCTTTTCAACCTATGCAAAGACCTCTCATTGGTTCTATGCAGTATTGTGTGATATGCCCAAAGCAATCCTCTTACAACCACCATCTAATCCTTTCCCTGCTCATAATGCTAACAGTATACCTTTATTGAATGTACAGTTCCAGTGCTCCAAAAGACCATTCATTTGGGAATACCATAACATACCGATGTTTGAATATGCCTAAACCCTCTGCATGATAAAAAGTATTTCATCTCCTTTCAATCCCTTTTCTCACAAGCAATTCTTTTAGAAACATTCCCATTCAATGTAGTGTTGTGCTGACTTTCAAGTTTTATTTTTGAAAACTGGAATAGCAATGTATTTTCCGAATGGCATATCAGAGAACACTGCCCAATGTGTCACAAGGTGTTGAAATATCTATGCCTAGTTTCTCAAATGGAATCAAGAAAACAGCAGAAAACAGTAGAAAAGATGCTTAAGTACTTTACTTCAGAATCTAAAACAAATACAAATGTTGTACTGAATTAGTAGGCATTTAGTCACTGTTATAACAATCACATGTATAATTATGTTAATAGGTGTTCCATAAATCAGAGCATTGATAGTTCTTAGTGACAATAGTGAGTAAGCACACTGGTGTTTGTTACTAAGAGAAACTGTGTTGACTGAATGGTAGTTTAATTTACAAGACACAGATTCCTATATGAGTTCAGGTTTAAAGACTGAGTACAGAGTTGGTCTAGCCAACATCGATGTGCGTGGACCTTTCGACCCCTTAAAATGATTCAAACCAGGGTCTTCACGAGGACAAATGAGGGCACAATTGATTACCTTGTTGGAACTATAAACTTTGAGCATGAAAGTGCTCAAAAGAGGGATTCTTACCTCTAAATAGATAGCTTTTACCACAAGAACAAATCCTTTCAGAATCTAAAAACAATGAATGGAACAAAGTCTTAATGCAGCTTAATGCTCAGGTGACCAGAATCTGCCCAAACAAATTCATGTCTGAACTCTAAAAAATATATTGACTATTGGATCTTTAAAAATTGTTTTAGATTCTGAAATAAATTACTTAAGCATCTCATCCAATGGTTTAGCCAGGTTTCCAGGAATACCGCGTTGCCCCTTATTATGTTTCTGTATTTTCCCAAATGATCTGTCAAGTGTCTGTCTTCTCCTTGGGATACACAATTGTTTTGTGCAATATGTCACTCCAAGTAGAAGAAACACAATTCTTCACCACACTACCAGAAACCCGGACTACAATAACCTGATGTAATATTCCTTTTCATGGTACTCATTCACAGTAGCCTCCATGCACCACTGTCACTATTGCCTCGTATAATTCTGTCAACAACACCCACACTTCATTATTTTATAGACTGCATAAAAAAATGAAAACTCAATGTGAGCATTAAGACAAACGTCCCCTGTATCTATTTGATAACGGGATGTGTTGTCTTAATTAATTGCAAACCATTCTCAACGCCACACTTTCCTCTCTTACCTTGGTGCACCCTTCTTTATAGATTCCTCCTTCTGTAACATCCCTTCCATAAGAGAAGATCGCATATGGAATATCGATTTAGCACAATGTTGAAGCAAACAGATTGAAGACCAGAGTAATACTGACAACAAAGGCAAGTGTAGGTTTACTGTACCTAACTCTGCAAATATGTATATTGATAATATATACGTCTTCAAGAAACATAGATGTGGAGTTAAGAATAATAGATCTGTATCTACCCATCTGCACTTCTCTCTTTGTTATATTGGGCACAGATACTTTGGTTGTCATATTGTAGTAAATCAATATTCCCTACTCGATATTCCAAACTACTCCGGTCATTCTCAAACTACTCGCTGATTACTGACATTGAGACAGAATAATCAACTGTGCGTTTCTCTGCATATTCTAAATGAAAACAAATTTAGTGCAATTTCCTTTGCTCTCTGGTGCTGCTTTTTGTGTTCTTTTGGTGTCTAAGATATTTAGGAGAGGTATATAACCGAGTTATGTTATGTCATGTTAAAAGGATTTATAAAGGGCACGTTTGTTTACCCAAGGGTGTCCTGGTGCTAACTGAACCTAAGCATGCTGAAGATGGCACATTTCGTTATTAAAAAGCCAGGTCTTTTCTAAAAGCAAGCAGCGATGGAATGGCTCAGATTTGGGCCAGAAGGCTATTCCATAGATTTGTTATGCAGAATATGAAGCTCCTACCTCCCCAGTGAGCCTTCCTGATTCTGGGGATCACTAGAGTGTTGGAGCTTGCAAAGCATAATGGTCTCTTAGGGACGTACCATTGGAAGGCATGCCTTAGAAATTCTGGATCCTTTGTGCGCAAGGCAAAGGCCTTTGAATTTTACCCGGCTGCGGATTGGAAACCAATGTAGCTTGCAGAGCCCGGGGAGATGGAATGGAATTTCGGGAGATTGAGAATCGTTTTGGCTGCCCTATGCTCATCTAACTGAAGTTTACTGGCATGCTTTTCTTTCAGATTCATAGAGACACTGTTACAATAGTCCAGTTTAGAGGGAACTAAAGCAGTAATCACGTTTTTCCTGGAATTGCTTGGGATATAAGATAAGATTTTTCAAATAATTCTGAGGGTATGATAGGATGATGACACCACTGATGAAACTTGGGCTTCGAGAGTAAGTTTGCCATTGATGATAACACCCATGGTTTTGGCTTTGGAGACAGACATTGCCAGTGGGCCACGCAAATCTAGCCACCAGGTTGAGGACCAGGAAGTATAGAGGTTCCAAAATGAATTCACCTATGTTTTTACCTAGCTGAGTTTCAAACAGTGCCTGCTCATTCACAGGCTGACTGCTTTGATACAATCTTGACATTTTTGAGGTCCAGACGGATCATTGTTGAAGGCTGTGACTACCGATTGGGCGTCATCAGCGTAGGCAGTGAGATCCAGATTCATGCTTTTGATAAGTAGAGCCAGATTTGATACATATTCATTAAAGAAAGTGAGGCTCAGCCAGGATCCCTGTGGGACCCCACATGGCAGAGAAAAGGGTGATGCCTCAAATTTGCCTAGAGCTAGGGTTTGTCTCCTATCAAAAGGAAGGAGGTGAGCAAGGAAAGGGCCATATCCTTGATCCCTATCTCTGCTAGACGGTGAAAAAAATCTTGCGTACTGAACGCAGATGATAGGTCAAGTAGAGTACTAATGCCATCCTTACCTCTTCCGTTGCTTTGACCAGGTCGGTTTCTGTACTGTGTCCTGGTCTGAACACGAACTGCGTTGAGTCAAGGATTTGATTCTCTTGAATAAATTTAGAAAGTTTATGCTCATGATTTTTTCAACAAGTTTAGAGAGGAGGGATGAGACATGATATTGGATGATAGTTATTGGGGTCAGTAAAGCTAAGATTTGTTTTTTTTTTTAGAGGGAGGATGGAGGCTTGTTTCCAAACTGAAGGAAACACACGTGTTGAAAACATTATGTTAAAGATATCGGTCAGATGTGTGGCAATTATCTGTGGTGCTAGTTGAATTATCTTGGGAGGGAATGGGTCATAAGGGGACCCTGATCTGACTACCAATAGAAGAGTGGTCACTTGACCTGGGGTGGTGGCTGTGGATTTATAAAAAGGATGATAGTCATGCATTGATTGAGATGTCCACTCCCTGATAGGTATGCCACTAGTATCATCAAATTTATTAAAGATCTGATTAACTTTCTCTTTAAAAGTGAAGGCTAGGGTGTCGCAGAACTGTTGACTATGATTAGTATAATTGTTCTTAGGGGGTTGATGTAAGTTTCGTGACCACCTGACAGAGTTCCTTGGTCTAATTAGATGCCTTCTCAATCAGCAGTGTATAGTAGTTACTTTTCTCCTTGATGATAATGTTTTTATACTTTGTTAGTGCTAATTTATATGAGTTGTTTTCTTGTGTGTCGCAGAGTTTCCTCCAACTCTTTTCTTTCCTTCTACAGGTTTGCTTTTCTTGCCCATGGGCTTCCGTTAACCAAGGGGCTGAGGGTTCCTTTCTGTTGGAGTATGTAAATTTAAGAGGAACAAGGTCACAAAAAGTGTTGATAAGCCAATCTTATCTGAATGATAGTTGGGTGCTATTTCTGCATCACACAGGAGTATGGGTTGGTTATGACCAAATGTTTGAGATAGGATCTCTGAGTTTAGTTTATTCCAAACTCTGCTTATAATGGGTTCCACTGGCTCATGTAGTTGGTACTGTCTGCTTAGGCTTTCGATGTCAAAGATAATGACATGATGATCTGACCATACAAGTGGGGAAATGGTATGATTTTATGTGAGGATTGCTGGTAAAAA
This sequence comes from Triturus cristatus, assembly GCF_964204655.1. Lineage (NCBI taxonomy): Eukaryota > Metazoa > Chordata > Amphibia > Caudata > Salamandridae > Triturus > Triturus cristatus. The sequence continues at coordinate 759,769,309 of NC_140586.1, read as the reverse complement.
GCCCATCTAAAGTATGGCCTGCCAGATGTGTGGTCTCTGTTATGAGCTGATTGAATCCTAAAGACTTGGAGATATCCATCAGGGCGGCTGTATCTTTATCATCTGTTGCTTCCAGGTGAAAATTAAAATACCCTAGGATAAAGAAGTTATCCAATTGAAGGCTATATTCAGCTGTTAACTAGAAAGTTTTTATACATTTATTTTTAGGGCCAGGAGGACGATATAGGAGTATTCCATTGAACAATTGCTAATTTTGATTAAATTAAATAAAAATGCCTTACAGTCATCGTCACTGGCATCTGTAACTATTATTCTTTTAGTACCTATGACCAAATGGCTTCAGAGCAGGTGCTGTGGCTATATGTTCAATCAAATTAACAAATGTATTCTTATTACATTCGTCTTGTGCCAATATTAGTATCTTTCTCACAAGTTTTTAAAAACCTTTTGGTTAGTTTCCTATTGATTCTTCTTCCCTTGGGCATTCCCAAATCCCTTCCACTGCACATTTTAGCATAATTTTCCTTATTCATACATCTTCAACACACATGGATAATTACAGAAAATGATTTGTCACTAGCTACGAAATTTTTCAACCCTCAGAGATAACACACATGTTCCTAGTTCTTAAATCTATCGTCTCTTTAACCCCGGCTTTGGACCTTCAACATTATTGGTGTAATTCCTTGCCTTGCGCTCAACTTCACTCGCTTTTCCTTGGGACATCTCTACCACATAAAACTCATTAATACCCTGGGATGTGGTAGCAAGGAATTACAGTCAGACAGATGACAAAGGCACCACATGGCCATATATTCCAATGCATTGGCTGTAACCTACCATGTGCTCCATTGGCATTAAGACTGTGGGGCAGAGGAGAGACACTATCCAGTACAAATCCCTGGCTGACCAAGGGGAGTACCAAACACAGCCGCATGGAGGCTGAGGAGTATATGAAATAATGATAGCAGACCAAAAGGGAGTAGACCCTGGAACTCAGAAGTATACAGCCCAACAAGTAGGCCAAGCAATGAACAATCTAATTGAGGATCACACACACACAGATAATGAGGATAAACTCGGCATGATTCTGGCTGCTATCAAGGACACGAGAGGGACTAGAGCATAAATTGACTAGGTAGATGTGGTATTGCACTGTAAGGATCAGGCTAACTTGACAGACAAATTCAAAGGTAATGAAGAGAGGCCGAAGTCAGAAGTTGTGTGCCCAGATGAAAGACCTTACAGACAGGATCCAGTTCCTGGGGAGGTGAGCAAAAGATTCATGTGAATGGTGCCGGGAAGGACAATGAGTGACTGGTGGGGCTGCCCAAGCATTTACAATGGCAACATATGGTGGCATTTTTGTTGAAATGGTTCCTATATAATATAGCATCACAGGCCAAATTAGATTCTGTGCTGTGTTGCATGCGCATTGTGTTTCAGTAGAATACCCATCGCCTGGAGCACCCCTGAGACTGGTGGTAGCAAGATTATTGAATGATAAGGAGAGGGGATCCACCCTGCAAAGAGCAAGACAAGCAAGACATCGCGAAGTTGAGAATGCCAAGCAGGGTCAGACTGGCCTTTAGTATTTACTGTTGCGTTCCCTAATATTACCACTTTTTAAGCTATATGCTTCGTTAATGGGGGTCAGTTTCTTTTGGTGTCCAGGCCAAGCTTGGTGTCCCAATCGGACCCTGATGCCAAGGTCATGATTTTTCCAGACTACAGTCTGGCAGTGCAACAACAGTGCTCCTCCTTCCTAGAATTCAAATGTTTCCAGTAAAACAAAAACCGAAGTGTTGGAATGGCCTGAACAACAGAGGGTGATGGAGACTGACCTACACCAATCATGGGAGCAATGGCCCAAACACAGAAGATGAGGGAAAGCTAGAGCACAACTTGATGGAAGACCTACACTGGACCAAGCAAGGAGATATAGGTAAGCAATGGTGGCATTGATGACAAACAGGAGCTCTTGAGAGAAGTGTGCTGTCACACAGTTGACCTCAGCGGATTGCAAAATGGAGGCAAAAAATGAAGGATTCGGGAAACCGAACATGCAAAGATCACAGCTAGCACAGGGTGATATAATCTGAAGAGATGCTATGTCTACCACTATAGTTGGGACTGGCATGAGGTTTTGTGAAAGAAGATGGCTGGGACAGTAACCCTCCTGCAAGGAATGAAGTTTCTACAGATGATTAGAAAGTGGCTTGTGGAGAAATTTTACTTCCAGTAATACACTCTGAGTGTCCCACTTCAGAGACATGGAGAAGAGGGGGGAATGTTTGATACTGAGTGAAGGTGTTTCAAGCTAGTTCCAATGCTCCCAATATAGAACAGCGAACTTTCTTTTGTTTTGATCTTTTGCAACATTTGTTTTAGTTTTCAACAATAATAATAGCAGTGACGTGCTTACGAGGGGTACATAGAGAATTGCAGGGTACTGCTGAAAGCTTCAGTGGGTGAATATACAGAGGCAAGCGTTAGCATTTTACAACTGAACAAGAATATGCGACTCAAGCCCCTCACAGTAAATCATATTCGAATCCACCACGCACCTGGGATCTCGGTTTCCATTGCTGTACCCTCTCAATGGGTAAAAGGGGCACAGTGGGGGGCACCATATTCGTTATTACTGCACATCTGGTCCTACATCAGATTAGGGCAGCCATCAAGGAACGCTGTGACAACTATCATGAAGGGACTACAGATAGATTTGAAGATGACTAGTTGATCATTCGTCTTGTATGTGTCTTGCAGCCTGCCATGTGATAGAGTTCTTGTAGCGATTCCATGACTGAGGGGATAGTGGGCTGTCACTAGTGGCGTAGGGCACACAGTCTGGTCATGACAGGGTAGGTGGCCAGCCACCTACATTCATGAGAACTCACATCCTGCAGGTCCAAGAAGTTGTGCAGGTGAGCAAGATGGCACGAAGGAGTGAGTTGAAACATGTCATAATGTCGTAGGATATTCCAGATGAGAATCCAGTGGGTTCAAGAGCCGGCCAGCCCACAAAATGTGGTAGAGGGTGCAGTGAGCATCCGAACACTGACAGCAGATGTCATGAGCTAGACAATTTGCTATGTGGATCTTCCAAGGGTCCAATACCAGTCATGTAGGGTTTTAAATTACAGGAGCTTCAACTAAGAGTCTCGGAGGGTCCTGTCATGATTTAGCAGGAGTGTTGTCCAGCTCTCTGAGGAGTATGCCTTCCCCAGAATTGTCTGCCATCGGAGTCTGGTGGCTGTGAGGGATGGAAGAGAGTGCTGCCCTTTGATGACTGCATAAAGGCCAGACAGTACTGTCTAAAGGCTTGTAAGTACTGGAGCAAAGGGGAATGCGATAACTCCATGGGCTGTGGTCTTCACGCCGTGCAGTGACAGTGAGACAGTCGACGGTGGCCCCAGAACTCCCTAGGTTGCAGGAAGAATTCCATCCGTAACAAGCAAGGTTTGCCTCTGCCCTCATTCAGAACTTGATTGAGTCCTCGTATGCCACACCCATTCCTGGATGCCCAGTAAAATGAACGCCTGCCATAATGAAGGGTGGAGTTGTGCCAGAGAGAGGCCTTCTGGTGTAAGTAGGGGGATACTTCCAGGAGGCGGGAGCCTCCTGCCAGGGTCAAGCTTATGCTTCGATGGGCGGGTTAAAAGATACTTATGGGACCTTGGCTCATAGGCACTGGGGCAGTAACTCCGCCATAGACAAGAGAAGGCGTAGTTCCAGGCGTGCCCAGAATGGAATGTCCTGGCCGTGGTGCAGATGATGTGTGACCTGGGAAAAGTGAAAGGCCGGACTATAGGAGGTGAGGAGCCATAAACCTCCCACTGTATTTCAGCCCAGAGTTGAGTTGCATCCGCTCTACATATAGGACCTGACCTCAGCCTCCATGCTGGCTAGTAGCATTTTTGGTACACAGAGAGGGAGTATTCAAAAGACGTATTGGAAGCAAGGGGCTATGGTGATGTTCGCTGTCTCTACTCTCCACAACAAGGAAAGGCTAAGGTGAGACCACTTCCAGAAATTCTAACACATTTGTTCAATCAGAGTAGTCAGATTGTCCTCAATCATGCAGACTAGGACTCTATCGACACAAATACCAAGATAGCAGATCTCAATTGGCACCCATGTTATGTTGTATCAGTGGGTGCACATGGGGGTAGTAGCTCCAGTCATCAGGCAAGCCTCACTCTTTGTCCAATTAACCTTATAGCCTAAAAGCGCCAAGAAGTCCTGATGATGAACGTGACCACTATTAAGGACTGAAGGAGCAGTACGTTGTCTCTGTTGAGTATGAACTTTGCCTCACCGACTTCAGTGGGGATACTATGTACCGCTCTCGAGCCGCACACACAGGGCACGACCGGCTGTAGCAGACATCTGGCATTTCCCTGGGAGGCTGGAAGGGTGGGGGCCGGTTCTGCAGCAGTGGGGGCCAGTTCTGTTACTGGGGGCCGGTTTTTCAGTGGTCCTGCAATATCAGCTCCCAGCAACAAAAGCAGGGGTGCTTCACACTTGCACTTTCCCCCGGGGAGGGTGGGGTGGGGGACTGGGGCTGGGTGGCTGGTCTGACAAAATTGCCAGGGCTGTTTTGGGTCCCTTGTCTGGCCCTGCAGGTACAGAGATCGAAAGTGCTCGATAGCCAAAAGGAGAATGAGTGGGGATAAAGGTCAAGCCTGATGGGTGCCACGACCAACACGGGTCAAGTCGGAGAGGAATCCACCGCAGGATTCCTCAGCAGAGGGAAAATCATAAAGGAGGCAGACTTTCTGAAGATGAAGTCAGTCCCCAGGCCCATACAGTACATGACCTGAAAAAGATATGGTCATTCAACTTGGATGAATGCTTTTTCAGTGTCCAAGGAGAGAGCTACCTTCTCCGATGCCTTATCTTGCGTTCACCAGAGGAGATGTGCTAGCATCCATTGGTGGTTGCAAAATCTGTGCACTGGTGCAAAGCCCACCTGAAAGTCATTGATCAGCTGCAGGATCACCCTACCCAGATGCGTCACCAGAATCTTGGCCTTCAGCATGAGTTCAAATTTAATGAGAGAGGTCAGGTGATAGCAAGTGCAGCCGAGAGCGTCCTTATTATCTTTCAGGAGGAGAGTGATCACCATCCTGCTAGATATAGCTCCCAACGATCTGTTTCCAGCTCCTCGTTGAAGGCCTTAATAAGTAGGGGCATGAGTGCTTCCTTCCCAGTTTTATAGAACTCGCCGGGGAGACCATCCTTCCCAGGAGATTTACAGGTGGGAAGCTCTGAGATAGCATCAGCTTCCACATCTTTATTAAACTACCCCTTGAGAAATGCAGGGATCGCTCAATCTGGTCTTCAGTTAAGAGGAGTACAGGGCTGCATTGTAGGCTCCAAAGAGGCCCACAATGTCCCTAGGGTGCACCAGTATATTACCCGCTGCATCCCAAATGGTGGGAATAGTGAGTTGGGATTCTCGCTGATGCAGTTGGGCAGCCAGAAACCTGCCATCTCCCCCCCCCTGCCTGAACCAGCATCAATGAAGTTTGACCAGCTGTTTCTCAGCCACCATTGAGTAAAAGTTCAAGAGAAAACAGGGAAACCCTACTCACTAAGGAACCTGGGTAATAGTTATATAGGAAAAACAATGGTTCCTGTGGAATTATATACTATGAAGTTATGATACATAAGCACAATCGCAATTTAGAGGGTTAGATAATGGCAGAGCGCGAAGGAACCACTAGCACACCAATTCCAGTGTAGTATATTTTATGGATTTTTTTAAACAATAAAGTTGGGAGTAAACATTATACATCAAAACAACATCTGTGCATAGTGTCCCAAGTGACAAAGGGAACCTAAACCTAAGTGACAATGTGAATATTATATACAAGGTTTCCACAGTTTGTACAAGTCGACCATTATCATAATAATTCCATGTGAACAGCAGCTCTATACAATGATATGTGCTGGGGAAATGGTTCGCTTCTTCTGTTTGTCGACGGCGTTTCGACCCTCAAAACAATGTGGGGTCTCTTCAGGACTATTGATGAAGTGACATCTGAATTTATGATTGCGCAGCCTTGTGAAAATGATGTGCCACACCTGAAGAATAGAGGAAAAGGGTTTACTCACATGAGGACCCGTCCGGGTGACCCGATCAAGCTGACTGACGTGGCTTTTTCTGAATCTACACGCGGAGCACTGTCCCACTTTTACAATCTTCTACCGAGAAAAACTCTCAGTGCACTGTCACTGTTAATCCACAAAGGGATTCTACAATGCTACGGCTGTGGCGTAAACTTAATTGAGCACCTCTGGCCCACCTACATACCCCAGTGGATTGACAGCCTGTCCTCACATTGAGTACCCGGATGGGTCCTCATGTGAGTAAACCCTTTTCCTCTATTCTTCACGTGTGGCACATCAGTTTCACAAGGCTGCGCAATCATAAATTCAGATATCCCTTCATCAATAGTCCTGAAGAGACCCCACATTGTTTTGAGGGCCGAAACGCCGTCGACAAACAGAAGAAGCGAACCATTTTCCCAGCACATATCATTGTATAGAGCTGCTGTTCACATGGAATTATTTTGATAATGGTCGACTTGTACAGACTGTGGAAACCTTGTATATAATATTCACATTGTCACCTAGGTTTAGGTTACCTTTGTCACTTGGGACACTCTGCACAAATTTTGTTTTGATGTAAAATGTTTACTCCTAACTTAGAGCCATGTTATCAAGGAACAGCGATAACATTATCACCGCTTTAGCGGCAGGAAACTGCCGCTAAAGCGGCGATAATGGGCTTGATAATATGCCCTTGAATTCCCATAGAAGCCCAGGTTCTGGTGTGAACCTGGGCTTCTATGGGAATTCACAAGGGCATATTATCAAGCCCATTATCGCCACTTTAGTGGCAGTTTCCTGCCGCTAAAGCGGCGATAATGTTATTGCCGTTCCCTGATAATATGGCCCTTTATTGTTTAAAAAATCCATAAAATATACTACACTGGAATCGGTGTGTTAGTGGTTCCTTCGTGCTCTGCCATTATCTAACCCTCTATATTGTGATTGTGCTTATGTATTATAACCTCATAGTATATAATTCCACAGGAACCATTGTTTTTGCTATATAACCATTGTGTAAAAGGCACTCATGTGTATTTTTGCCTACTCCAGCAGTGTTCAGGTGCATGCATGGGACGCAGTAAAGCGGGTCGATGGGATAGTACCTTATGTTTCAAATCCTGAAGGGACCTCTTGCTAAGATAAAAGAGTGTAGTTTCTGTCGGATCCGTGGAGGAGGCACCACATGCCGCAAAGGGCATGGACGCCTACAAAGTCGCAAAGTAGTGCCCTATCACGTCCATGTTTGACATCCACGTGGCTGGACCTATCTAAGGTCGTATCCGGGGCCAGGATCAACTCTTCCCCCAGCAGTACCCACATCCTCCCAAACGTCTGTAGCATCAGGAAAGGAGTGCAAGAAAATGGATCTTATCAGTGACTGGGGCATAGATCGACCCCACCACTACAGAGCGATTTAGTATGCATAGGTTTGCAAACACCCATCTGCCAATGACAGCCTTACCAGTATTCCTATCTCACACTTCTTGGATAAGCCCGATGTAGTGGAGGGCTTTCCAGTGTTGCCAACTGACCCGCTGCTACTGATGACCCTGCTCACCCAGTTACACCCCAGTTTGGAGGATTTCTAGGGGGGACAAATGCATCTCCTAAAGTAAGGCTATGTTGTTTCATTTATTGTGTAAATAGTGTAGAACCTTCTTGCGCTTGACATAGTGAGAGAGACCCTTAACATTTAGGGAAGTATAGGCAACCCTGGGGGTCACCAACATGGGGAGGGGGTTATGTGCACTGTATGCGAGGGAAGCCTATCAAGGGTATGTGTTGCGTGGTTGGGAGAGATGGAGGCGAAAGATGGGCCCGGGGTGGATAAATGAAGGGAAGAAAAAGAGAAAAAAGGTAGGGAGAACAAAACATATGAAAGGGAGGGAATCAATAACAGTCAGTCTCGAGATTGTACCTGTGGTGTGTGGGGCCAGAACCCACTCCATCCACCAGGTAAGAGTGTTTGCATGAAAGTTGCCCTATGTTTTGTAGGTGGGATAGAAAAGGAACAGAAGAAATTAAACTGCCGACCAAGCACTAGGTTTGCTTGGGTCATCCAGGGTGCAGCCGGTGGGTGGAGGGGGGGGGGAGGTCATGGCTAGGAGAGCCAAGCTGGTGTGGAGCCAAATGATGATGTCCCCTGTATCTCTGTCCCCAGGGCACAAGATGGGGACTTCAGCCTGTGCCCAGAAGGGCCCAGGGAGAAGAGACAAATGCCCAGGACCATCGGATACAATAGGTTTGCTCGGCTTTAGCCAATAAGGTAGAGGAAACAAAAACCTGGGAAGCATTTGCAACAGTCAATCCACGAATAACCAGGACCCAATAATGAACAATGATGGTTAAGTAAATATTTAAAACAGTGAGCATTGAAAAAAGAGAATAGCATTTGAGAGAAAAAGTAGGGGACAGAAACAGGATACAATCAGTCCTTCACCAGCGTTCCCTTCGTTCCCATCGAGGTATTCAGTGGGGAGTGCGACATTTCCAGTCCTTATGCAGCCCTTATACTGAAGTGCTTTTTACAGCAGAAGAGGGGCCTACTTAGTGGGCCCTGTATTTAGGGTTTGATAAAGCCATGCTCAATGGATACTTCTTCAGTGAGTCCAGGAATACTTCCAGATGACCAGGCTTGGAGAATTCTCAGGTCCGTCTATCCACAGTCACATTCATCCTTGCCCAGTCAAGCAGCACAAATTTGTAGACTCGATGTTTCATCCAAGGTCCATGCACTAGAAATCTTCTGCATCTTGCATTAGTTGCTGCTGAGTAGCCAGCAGCAAACAAGATCCTGTTGCCGCTGATAAGAAGGGACTCTGTGATCTGTCTAGCCACCTGCAGGATCATTTGTGTGGGCTGGTGGTGTTGTGCACAAGCAATGATGGGATGGGGACTATTTGAGGTGAAGGCGTGACAAGATTGAATGAGGTGCACTCGCTGATGCCCAAATACCTCTTTGAGGCACGGGTTGAGGAGGTCAGGGAACATGGACATCAGGTATGCAATCACGTCTGCTTTTTCTGCGTCCACAGGACCCTGTAGATTCAAAAGTTGTCTGTCCACGCCATGTCCTCCAAGTCAGTTACTTTCCTATGCAAGGAAACTGTGTCATGTCCCCAAACTGGGAGATGTTCGTTGTGTACCTCTACAATATCCAGCCAAGTTTCAACCCTTTCCATTCGCGTGTGATTGGATGACAAGTCTTTTCGGAGCGATTTAACTTCTAAAGTGAGGTGTCCAGAGCTGTGAGGGTGGACCCGATTGGCTTGATATCCTTAAGGAGGATCTCCATGTCTGTCTCAGAATCTGCAGGCACCACCTGAGGGGTTGCCCTAGTAGTCTGCTGTGAGCCTCTCATCACATGAGAAGAGATGATGGTGGACTGGATGTTGACACATTATCATGCAGGTGTGAGCTAGTGCGACCAGGCACGAGCATCCTGATCTCAGATAACTGGAGCCTGTCCCTAGCCTGAGGAAGGACCAAGGAGGTGGGCCCCATGAAGGATGCTGTTGGAGGCCTAATGTGTCATCTGCCCAACCGGGGGAGGAGGCTGGAGAGGCCTCTCAGCGCAATGTTGAGTGCCCCCTCAGAGGGTAGTCAAGTCATAGTATAGTGGGCGGAGTACTGGCGGGTCTTCGTGTCTTATCATGAGCTGCCAAAGTGTCTGGTTGTCAAGGTGCACCTCATGGTGCTCCAGTGCACCTGCCAAATATGCCAGGGGAGCTGGAGGGTCCTTTGCAATTGATTATGTTGATGACCAGCGATTGTGTGTGAGAGCAAGGCAGGCAGTGCAAGAAAGCTGCAGGGGAGGCATTCCAGCCCCGAGACCATGCCCATAGCAGGCAGTGTAGAGGAATTAGGGCGATGGAGAGAGGTATGTTGGAGCAACCAAGAAAGAAGCACTTCCCCTTCACTAGTTGATTAGTTGATCACGAGTTGTGGCTCCCTGGCCCTCCTCCTCCATTCACCCCTATGAGGACTGGCAATGGGGCAGGGGGTGCTGCAGTTGAGCATTCATGTCAAAGCCATGGCCCGTCCTTCCAGGGAGTGAACCCGGGTCAGGGCTTCTCCACTTGCCCAGGGAATCTGCTGTGGCATCAGAATGGGCGAAGGACTGACTGTAGATGACTATGTCTCTGCGGGTCGCTGTACCCGTCGAAGCGGCGTAAAGTGGGCCAGTGCCCTGCCCCATCAGTAAGCTGCCAGGGGCCATGGTGAGGCCAGCTGTGGTCCAAAGGCCATGCTTCCAAAGTGGGCCAGCCAACTTAGGCCCAAGAGGTTCTCATGCGGCATCACTCTGAAGAACCAGGGCCTTATGGGCCTGGTGGCGCAGGGCACGCCTTAATCTCCTGAGTTCACCTGCTTTGTGAAACAGAGACACAGGACATTCTGTTGAGCGTAGAAGATCAGGTTTATTAGCTGCAGCTAAGTACAGTTGTCCCAGAAGTACACTCAGTATGTTCTTAGGAGACTGCCACTTTACTCCGTGGCGCACAATCTTTTATAGCGCATAGATTCACCAAGAACACTACCAATGCATACATGGTTATCCAATGAGAAGAGTTTGAAAACAAGATATAACCAATGAGAAAAGTTTGAAAACAAGATATCAAGTAACCCAAATAAACCTCTCTTCCAACAGTTTTTGTCACCCCTCCCCACAAGTTAATCAGTGGTAGTGTCTACAACTCAACTTGCAGGTGGCAGGACATATTTGTATGCTTTGGAGGACAGTTGGGAAATGAGAGAATACAAGTAGAGAATAGCGAAGGCCAGAAGATAAGATAAAGTCAGGAAAGAATGGTGTGAACCGACAGACAGTTGAGACAGAGTTTAGTCAAACCAGACGAGGATTAGTGGACTCAGTCAGTCCCTGACATCAGTCTCGTAAACAGAGGCAGAAGGTTATTTGACACGTTGCAGTAAGATCAGCAGAAAAACTTCGTTCATTGTGCTGCCTGAGTGAGGGCAACACAAAATGGCGGTGGAACACAAAATGGTGGCTGAATACAAGCGAGATCGAAAATCGAATTTCCTCAGAACCTCCTTTTGCCATTACTCAGGCAAAACACACAGATTCACGTTAATCTGAATCAATGTCAATAGCCATTAGGTCGTCAAACTGTTGCTGCAACGTCATTTTAATGTTCTCTGTTTTCTGTGACTCAGGTCTTGGGACACACAGAGTGGCACAAAGACCGCAGATGGCGGGGCCACACTGCATACAGAGACAACAGGAAAAAATGATGGCCAATACCACTCCAAGGAAGGTTAGTACCTTCCATCTCCATTTAGATAGTAATCCCCAAAAACATCCTAATAAAGACCAATCTCATTCGTCTTGATGAATCGATTCGGAGATCATGTGTAATTTGGAGATGGCTTGGTATACCGTAGGGGCGTCGTCAGGTATATAAATACAACAGCTAGATCCGATCAATTTACAAACTCCACCACGATCTGCAAGAATAAAATCTAGTGCAATCCGGTTCTGCAAAGTCATGAGACGATCCGCCTGAAGTTCAGCTGTGAGATTACTCAAGGCTCCCACAGTGACATCTATGGTAGTCTCAACAACACGAACCAGCTGTCTCATGTTTCTGCTGTTGGCCATTGGGCCCCAAAAAGGAAGAAATCCTTTGAGGAAATCACTTCCCTCTTGTCCTGCCGTGTCTTTAGAATCAATAATCCCTCTGCCATATCTGTTTCTATGATGGCCTGAAGGAGCAGTGTATGTAGGAGGGAGAAGAAAAGCTATATAGCATGTTCCTGAAAAATCCGTTGGTAGCCACGTGTAAGCTCTATTGTGGCAGACAAAATATGTGCCCTGGGATGGCACTAACGGCGGTGAATTCTGAGACGTGTAGATGTATGTATGGGAACAAAAGCTTTTTCTTTCTCTGTAAGCAGAAATTACCTTGATGAGGGACAGTCCAAATTGGTGGAGATGTTCCCTGTTTAGTTTTATCTGTAAGGCTAGTAATGTAACGAGTCACGTTCCAATTAGTATATGTTTGTCTCTCGTCAACAGGAACCTTATTATTCTCCACAATTTTAGTCATAGCCACCATTCCCTTTATCAGAGAATTATGACTAAAATCTGGCTTACTACCATAGGAACCAACTGGACGTCTAAATCGGCTCTGATATGCTTTTGAAAATATTACAAAATAGGCCCAAGCGGAACCTTCATAAGAAAATGGAAGGACTAAATATGGCATCCCTTTATCTGTGGTATGAGGCATAAGTCCACACACCCAACAGTCGGTTGTGTTGACTACCAATTGGTGTTGGTGCAACAATTGGATAAATGAATTATTAAATATTCTGTTCTCCTGATTAGTTCATGTTGGGGAAGTGTATATAATTGATGTGGGGAGATAGTAGAATGAAGAGGCAAGGAGATAGAATTAGGGACAACTTTTTGCTGCATAGCATGAATAGCCCAACCTACACAAGCCAATAAGATACACAAAAATATAGAAACACACAATGTTACGCCACATCGACTGTACAATATTTTACAATATTTCTTTCTCATCTCTTCCTTATTATCCTTCTTTCCTAATTTAACATCCATCCTCTAGAATTGTTGCTCACGGCAATCTTCCTTACTCACTTGGCTGTGATTATTAGCCGTCCTATGACACTGCAAGTCCTGGGGGCCAAGCCACTATACAGGTCACAAACCAAGACTCCTACCGTGACCCTGCAACCTGGACAGATAAATGTAGCAGAAGAGATGGAAATCTCAGGTGTCCTTGACCAATCTAGGTCTTAAATTGTATCTAGTCCTTGTTGGTACAGTTTGGTCTTGAAATAGGGTCTGTGGCTCTGAAGTGTTTAATCGGAGATGGGAAGGTACGGCTTCTTGTAGAATGTTGTCATCTTCTTTCTCCGATCGAGTTCCATCCAGGTGTGCACTACTGAAAGGTATGAATCGGGGGACTTTTTCTCCTTCAGAATCACCTATACCCTTACGAACCCACTGATCAAAAGGCAAGGGCAAGGGCACTTTCTTGCAGTGCACGCCGTGGATCCAGTTATTTTTCCCTTCGACTTTTACTGCTGTGCGAGTTGTCAGGAGAACTTGTCGAGGCGTCCTCCAGCGAGTTTCCAAATTCTTTGTCCTCTGAAAATTTTTCACACAGACCCAGTCTCCAGGTTGGATAGAATGACCTGGGTCTGTGGAGGCTTCTGGTAAAGCGTTTTGAACCTGTTGGTGAAGAACACGTAATTTAGTGGTGAGGTCATGTAAATAGTCAATCAGCATTGGATACTGTATATCAGAATACTTTCTAGGGCGAGGGACTCCCCATACATTAGCTGGGCGCCCGAAAACAATCTCGTATGGGCTGAGTCCCAAACGAGAATGTACAGCTGTTCTAGTGGACAGGAGAGCCAAAGGTAAAGCATCGGGCCAATTAAGACCTGTGCTGGCTTGTACTTTTTCAAGCTTAAGTTTGAGAGTGCCGTTATAGCACTCTACCAAACCCGCGGACTGAGGATGATTTGCTGCATGAAACTTCTGCCTTATACCAAGACCTGTACACACCTTTTGCATAATTTGGCCTACAAATTCACTTCCATTGTCACACCAGACAATGCGCGGCAAACCAAACCTAGGGAAGAACTCTTTTAGAAGAACCTTGGCAGTGGACAAAGCAGTGTTGTCTTTCAGGGGGTAAGCCTCTATCCATCTGGAAAAGGCACATACAACTACAGGAACATATTTAAGATTGTTACATCGATCCATGTGAATGTAGTCAATTTGCAACACCTCAAAAGGATATGTTGGGGGAGCAAAATGACCTGCCGGAGTTGGGGTTCCCTTTCCCGGATTGTACATCAAGCAAATGATACAATGATTCACCACATTATCTGCACATTTTGGAATCCCTTCGTTCAGCCACACTGGAGCCAGAAGTTTACATATTCCTTTTGCACTGATGTGGGCTGGACCATGCGCCATAGTAACTACAGGCAGTACGTAGGCGTCTGGTAACAGCCAACGCTGGTGTTCTGACAATTCTATCCAACATCCTGTTGCGTCTAACATTCCTGTACTCTCTTTCCACTTTCTCAACTCTTTCTCTGTAGCATCTCCCTGAATCGATCTCACACTTTCTATTGTGTCCTCACACATCCCTCTTTCCCTGACCCAATTCGCAGGGCCCGCAACATACATGCGACTTGTAGCATCTCTGGCTGTCCTTTTTGCTACCTCATCCGCAACAGCATTTCTGCGACCGACATCATCAGTAATCTTCTTATGCGCACTACATTTCACAATTGCTATCTGGGTAGGCAAAACAAGTGACTCAAGAAGATCAGTTACCAATTGACCATGCTGTATTTTAGTACCGTGGGAGGTAAGGAATCCTCTTTCCTTCCACAAACGACCGAAGCTATGCGCCACACCGAACGCATACTGGCTGTCGGTATACACATTCACTCTCTTTCCTTTAGATAACACACACGCTCTGGTCAAAGCTATCAGTTCAGCTGCCTGAGCTGAATTATGTCTGATGCGTGCTGTCTCCACGATTGTATACAAGGTGGTAACAGCATAAGCTGAAGTTGTCTCACCATTTGGGAGTTTGAAACAAGACCCATCCACCCATAGGATCCCATCTGGATCCACTAACGGCGTATCTTTCAAATCAATCCTGCCTGTTGTCTCCTCCTCAGTATGGAGAAAACAATCATGTTGTTTCCGAATATCTTTCTCTTCTGGAAGAGGTAACAATGTGGCTGGATTTAAAATATTACATTGTTTGATGTGCACATGACTAGCCAAGAGCGTCAGCTCATATCCAGACAATCGAGCACTTGTAAGATGTTGTGTTTTCGTACCATTTAGCAAGGTATCCACTGCATGTGGTACCATAACAATGAGAGTATTATCTAGCACCACTCCAACAGACTGACGAATAGAAATCGCTGCTGCTGCTGTAGCTTTAAGACAACTAGGCAATGCCTTGGCTACTGGGTCTAACGTAGCTGAAAAATAGGCACATGGCCGCTGTTTGTCTCCAAATCGTTGTGTTAAGACTGACAACGCACAACCCTCTCTTTCATGGACATAGAGCATGAAGGGTTTACTGTAATCTGGAGTACCCAACACAGGAGCAGAACGCAGAGCAGTACGTAAATCAGAAAAACTCTACTGACATTCGTCAGTCCAAGGAAGGGGTTGGGGTGTGTCTTTCAAAGTGAGTGCTAACAAAGGTTTGGCCAACAAAGAAAAATTTGGAATCCATTGTCTACAATAAGAAGTGATGCCCAGAAAGGCGCGCACCTCTCTTTGTGTAGATGGCACAGACATTTGCGCAATTGCTTGAATTCATTCTGGGGTTAATCGCCTTCCCTCCTTTGATGACCCAAATAGGTAACCTCTCAACGGACATATTGTAATTTAGAAGGTGAAACCTTATGATTAAGATCAGACAAGTGATGTAACAGTGCAACAGTCACATTCTTGCAGACATCCTCTGAATCAGCAGCAATCAACAAATCATCCATTTATTGAATAAGAGTAGCACCTGGGGGCAAAGGAAAAACTTCGAGCTGACATTTCAGAGCTTGACTATAAATGGAGGGGCTTTCACAATAGCCTTGTGGTGCGCGCTTGAACCGGAAACTTCGGCCTCCTAGAGAGAAACCAAAAATATCCCTACTCTCTTTGGCAATGGGAATGCTGAAGAAAGCATTTTTCAGATCAATAACAGAAAACCAAGCCGCTGAGGCAGGTATCATAGTTAACAGGGCAGTGATATCTGGAACAACAGGAAACTGTGGTACAACAATTTTATTGACCTCCCGAAGATCAATCACAAAACGATAAACAGGAGGCTTAGAAGGATCAGTGCGTTTAAGAACAGGAAGAATAGGACTATTACATACATTTCCTCTCGTTTCCTCAATCACACCCTTCTGAACCAAATCATAAATGATATCCAAAAGCGCTCTTTCACCTTCATTGGAAATTCTGTATTGAGGAATGCGTGGCAATTTAGCATTGGGCTTGAAAGTAACAACATACGGCGGGATCTCAAGACAACCAACATCATTTGGACCCGTAGCCCAGAGCGTTGCAGGAAGAGAGAGCAATTCAGGTGGGAATTGATCTTTAGACAAATACATTGAAGAAGTCAATTTCTGCCCTAAAGTAAGATGCACACCAGAAGGAGAACAATATATCGTTGCATGCATTCTTTTCAATAGATCCAAACCCAACAAATTCTCGCCGCAACCAGTCGTTAAAAGAAGAGGAGCTTCCATATCATAAGGGCCAATTGAAATAGGCAAAGGACAGGAGACCGGGTTACGAACTGGGGCGCCAGAAAATCCTACCAATACATTTGTTAAGCCAGACAAAGGTGCCCCAGGGAGTTTAGAATGAATGATAGAACTTCTCATCGCACCAGTATCTAAAAGAAATGGCTCTGAAACACCCATTGTAGTGACATTGACATAAGGCCCATCCTGATTTACTGGAATCGATACAACTCCCTCACTTTGTCTATGGCTGTCCTAGTTAGCGTGAAGGCTTTCATTTTCACCTTCAACATGATAATCATCATTGTAATACTGTGTAGACTGAGTATTCTGCTGATCGAAGTAGTTCGTAGAATTTGGAGGGGGTAAGGAACGCTGTTCTTGAGGCATCACACCCCTGTATATTATCTTGAAACCACCACGGCCTCGTGGAGCAGATAGTTCTCCCTTACGTTGCAATAAAACCGGGCAGCTATTCTTAAAATGACCTTCCTCTCTACAATAGGCACATTGGTTAGGACCTAATAAAGGTCGCGGAATAAAGGGCTGAGGCTTTTGATACACCCTCTGAAACTGTGGAGGCTGTTGAAACTGGCGCTGAGTATAACGAGGAGGATAAGCTTGTTGCAGAAGAACCTTCGTTTTTAATTCTTTCGTCTTCTTCTCTTGCTTATCTTTCTCCTCTTTATCCCTGTTCTCGTAATATTGAGCAGTAGCCAATATCTGGGCAGAAGAAGAAACAGCCCATGAACTCTCGGAGTCTTTCAACTTATGTGACAGTTCGGGAAGCAAATTAAATACGCATTTATCTACAAATAATCGCTGTCCACCCTCCGTAGTCATATCCTGACCACTGTGATCAATAAACGTCTCCTCAAAACGAGTGAAGAAATCAGAGACACTCTCATCTTTCTTCTGCTTACACGCAGCTAATTTATCCCAATTAACTTGCAAGGCGGGAATCATCGTTTTCATTAAAGTAATAATCCTACCAGGGAGTTCTGAAATCAAAACATCAGGCTTAGCACCACCCACTTGGGCTGCACCCGCGGCAGTTATAGCAGCCCAATCGCCACCCACTGCTTGGGCGTGATCCTCTCTACGAATCCGAGTCCATAATGCTTGTGGGACTACATTTCCCATCAACATATCAATATCGGCTAAATTCATAATACAGGCATCAACAGTCTGGGACAACTCCTTATAATAGCCAGCAGGGTTTTTACGGGGATCCGGTAGAGACTGTTTAAGAGCCAAAACTTCAGATCTCTTCCAGGGGACATGTACCCATATACGCTGGAAGTGCGCGGGAACAGCTGGATTAGCACCTGCTTGTGCAACCGCTTCTCTCCACACTGGAGGAACCTCTCTCATGGGATAATGTTTGGATGTCAGCCTGACAGCAGGATCGGAATCAAAGAAAGTCTGTGAGGAAAATAAGGACCTAAAAGTGACAAGTGTTCCTACGGCATCCTCAACCTTAGAATCCACAATGAGTCCCTTATCGAAATTTGCCTGAACATCTAACAAACCCTGAGAAAGTAAACCCAAATCCATATCCTCCCATTCTTTAGCGAGAGTGTCACACATAACATTAAATACATATCTCTGCGTGGGCGCCTCCCACTGATGAAAGGAGGTCATGATATCTTTCACACTATACTGGGGACCCTTCTCGGTCCATTTGCGAGCGAGAGAGTCCAATACCACCCGTTCGTCGGAACCTGGGAGTTGACTACGAGATTGTCTTCGTGAAAAAGCCGGAGACATATTCAAAGTCTCAAAGAAAGGAGACAGAAACCCAGAGACAGTATCTGTGATTCGTTTGCGCACAGTAGGAGAATTAGACATAAGAACAGGGGACAAGGTATTAGGTGAACTAACAGAAAAATTAACAGTTATAAGGGGAGTCGAAGGCAAAGGAGATTGATGTTCAGGAAACGGAGGCAAAGAAGTCGGTGGCGGAAGAGGTGGGGGTGGCACTACCGGAAGGGGCAAATGCGGAAGAGCCGGAGCAGGCTGAGGCGCAACTAATGGCTGAACTGGTTGTAACAAAGGGGGTGCATTAGCACCTTGTACATAGGGAGGAGGCAATCTCAATAAGTGAGACATCAAAGGGTCTTCCTCCGGATCCTTACTTTTATCAGAAGGGGAAATAGGCAACACCGGATAGCATTTATCTATCGCCATATGATGCTGTCTCTCTGAAATTTCCATTTCATGATTAATCTCATTATCTTTAAACTGCTGGGCAGCCTGTATAATCGTCATACTTTGTGTTTTCTTATCTCGTTTTGCCTGTTTAATTTCTCTCTGTTTGGCTTCCTTACGCCAGAGGCGGAAAGAGTCAAACATTGCTGGCCGGGCTTTTCTTTTAAACAAAATTGCTTCCAATTTATCTAATATGTCAGGCTCAAAGCTACCATTCTGTGGCCACTGTAGAACACCATCGTTCTTTGTGTATCGGATCCATGCCTCATTAAAGGCAATGGGGCCAACACCATGTTTAGAATAAAGCTCATAAGTGGGAGTTCCATCCGGAGGAATTGGACAAGAGTCCTCCAGCCGGGAATCCCTCCCACAACCAAAACAACAAAACTTTCTAAACTTACTCAGACCAGGCATCGTTATTTCACTGGACTGTTCACAAACATCAAGGGGTTAAATCAAATAACACAGCACAATCTGCACTCACCCCTCGGCTTCGGCTTTTGCAATAGCCGAATCAAAGGCCCAAATCAAAACAAAAATAGTGGGAGCTACCCACCAATACTTAACTAAGTGTCTTCTTACGCCAACAGAGGCCCGTCTAACGTCTCGCGATACCATACATCACCAAAATTGGCCAAAGCAAGGCGGCAGTCAGGGCAGCAGTCGTCAGCAGCCGTCAGGAAGGAGAAACCGCGCTGAAAAAGACCTTCGGACCACTTCGACATACAGGGGTCGCTTGACGTGGTTCGCGATTCCTCCAGAATTTTCTTGCGGGGTTCCTCACGACCCTCAGGCAAAATCGCTACCTCTGAAGCCGCCTCACAGAGGGCACCAATTGAAGAACCAGGGCCTTATGGGCCTGGCGGCGCAGGGCACGCCTTAATCTCCTGAGTTCACCTGCTTTGTTGAACAGAGACACAGGACATTCTGTTGAGCGTAGAAGATCAGGTTTATTAGCTGCAGCTAAGTACAGTTGTCGCAGAAGTACACTCAGTATGTTCTTAGGAGACTGCCACTTTACTCCGTGGCGCACAATCTTTTATAGCGCATAGATTCACCAAGAACACTCCCAATGCATACATGGTTATCCAATGAGAAGAGTTTGAAAACAAGATATAACCAATGAGAAATGTTTGAAAACAAGATATCAAGTAACCCAAATAAACCTCTCTTCCAACTGTTTTTGTCAGCCCTCCCCACAAGTTAATCAGTGGTAGTGTCTACAACTCAACTTGCAGGTGGCAGGACATATTTGTATGCTTTGGAGGACAGTTGTGAAATGAGAGAATACAAGTAGAGAATAGCGAAGGCCAGAAGATAAGATAAAGTCAGGAAAGAATGGTGTGAACCGACAGACAGTTGAGACAGGGTTTAGTCAAACCAGACGAGGATTAGTGGACTCAGCCAGTCCCTGACATCAGTCTCGTAAACAGAGGCAGAAGGTTATTTGACACGTTGCAGTAAGATCAGCAGAAAAACTTCGTTCATTGTGCTGCCTGAGTGAGGGCAACACAAAATGGCGGTGGAACACAAAATGGTGGCTGAATACAGGCGAGATCGAAAATCGAATTTCCTCAACTCACCACTGTGTCTGTTGGAGTTAGCGTCACAATCAAGCACCATTGCTCCAGGCCAGGTAGGTGATCTCGAAATCTGGAGCAAGAGGCCGCTCAAGAATCAGGCATAGTCTGGAAGCAAAGCCTAAGGCGAGAGGCCAGCAGTGGCCCTAAGTTGAGCCCGAGGCTGCCATCTCTCAAGGTACCCAATAAGGCCAAGCTCAGCACCAATGGTAGCACGGCTCAGTAGTGCCGGATGCACTGTCCCATGCTGTAGGAAGATACTTCAGGGCGATGTTTCAGGATCAGCTGCATGGGGTAGGATGGCAAGGCGAGTCAGAAGGTGGTCATCTTGATTCAATCTAAGCTTTGACTTCCTCTCAGATAACTTTCTTAATGCTATGTTGGATGCTTTAGCTGAACATGCACAGCTGCCAGGGGTGATAGAGGATGACATTAACTGCATGGAGAAGGTGAACTGGGACAGATTACTAGGGCAGACCGATAGGAAAATACAACTTGAGGTTGACATGTCGAGGAGGAGTCAGAACTGGGATTTGGCTGACATTTGGAGAACACTATAGACTGAGGGAATATATTCATACTATGAAGCATACATGACCTGCATGTTAGAATGGACAAGGTACAATGCTCCACTGGAGTGGTGGCACAGGTTGCACAGGCAGAGTAACAGTGTCTGATCATTACTCATTAATGGTACGTTTAAACTGGGGCAAATAAGAGAGTGATCATTTTAAATTGAAGACTCCAGCTCACAGCACTGGAGGTCTCTAACTATCGTGCAAAAATTAGGGATGCAATTGAGATTTTCTTCAGCGATAACCCAGGTACAGCATTCATCACTCTGGTGAAACTGCATGTAATTAAAAGTTACACTTATGATACATTGTATTGTATCTACCTCTGGTGGGAGGAGACCCCTACTGTCAGATGCAGTGGCGGCTCGCCGAGGGTGTGCTGTAGGGCGGGGAGGTGGGGCGGGGTAGGAGCAGGGTGGGGGGTAGTAAACTCGGGCATACAGCCGAAGGGAGTTAAATAAATAAATAAATACATAAATAAAACAATTTACATTGCGAGCGCTGCAACGCAAACTTGCCGATGCAGCGCGCGCAATGTAAATTATTTTATTTATTTATTTACTTAACTCCCTTCAGCCATATGCCAGAGTTTACTACCTCCACCCTGACCCTCCCCCACCCCGCTCCACCGCCCCACAGCACACCCTTGGCAAGACGCCACTGGTCAGATGTAAATAAAATTGAATAGATGGGAGAATTGGAATGGATGACCACCACCATTCAGGCACACCACACAATGCTAATGGAACTGTGGGAAGAATGTGGTCAACTAATAGGGTGCCTTCGATGCTTAGACTGTAGACATTAAATGGCCATGGCACATAATGAGGGGGATGAGCCAGAAAGATTACTGGCTTTGCTCATTAATCCCCAAATCAGAGGAGCACTGATAAAGATGAACAAGTGAGCATGGTCTATAGATAGGTAGAGGGTAATAAGCAATAATACTAAACAGAACCTTGCACTGAGATGAGGCAGGGGGATGCAATTGGACTGTCAGACAATATAGATGGGGTTAGACAGATTAATAGTGGCCACCCCCAATATGTTATGCTACTGGTTATTTGTAAAGCACGCGGCTACTCCTAAGAGTGTCCCGGCTCTGACTTAACCCTGTTGACAGAACAGTTGGAAGCGGCTATGGGTGCCTCGACTATTGTTGAAACAGTGAGGTTTTTAGCTTTCTCCTAAAGCTAAGGAGAACCTGTTCCTGTCTCAGGAGAGGCGGCAGGCTATTCCAAAGGCTAGCAGCGGTCACCTGGAACGCTCGTCTGTCCATACCTGAACGGGCGAATTTTGGCACGATCGACAGCCTCTGGGTTGAGGATCTCAAGGTTCGGATTGGAGCATAGGGCTTGATTCTGCTTCTAATGTAGGGGGCTCCGACATTATGAAGGGCTATGAAGACCAGTACCAGGGCCTTAAAAATCACCCTTTTTCGCACCGGAAGCCAGTGCAAGGACATCAAGAGAGGCTTCATGTGAGTCCTAAGGTCAACCAACAGGACGGCCCATGCTGCCGCGTTCTGTACCACCTGCAAGCGGCCTAGTAGGTAGTCAAGGAGGCCGAGATACAGAACGTTGGCGTAGTCAAGCCTAGATGTTATCAAGGATTGGACCACTGTTTTCCTATGTGGAACTGAGAGAAGAGGGAGAAAATTCCTCATCATTTTCAGTAGTCCGAAACAAGTGGCGGCCACAGATTGAACTTGCGACTTCATGGACATGTCCGCATCCATTTTTACCCCAAGGTTTTTTACGGTGGTGACTGGACAAGTAGGGGGGGGACATGTCCTGAGGCCACCATTTACTCCATTGCACTGCGGGACTATGGCCGAAACAGATGATTTTGGACTTATCGGAGTTGCATAACAATTGGTTTTGCCTGAACCAGGAGAACACCTCGGACAGGCAGTTGTTAATATCATCTCCTCTCAACACAGCGTTTTTCTCGTAGGTAAAAAGCAGCTGCTTGTCGTCGGCATAGGATATAACTTTTGCCCCATGATGCTCTGCCAGGAGTGCCAAGGGAGCCATATATAAATTGAACAAAGTTGGGCTCATAACCGAACCTTGTGGCACTCCAACCCTCAAAGGAGGGATGGGGCGGTGAAAGGGGGGGACCATATGGTTTGCTGGCGGCTTTCCAAAAAGGAGGCAAACCACTTGAGGACCATGCCCCAGATGCCACAGTCCTGGAATCTGTGCAGAGGTTGATCGTGTGGTATGGTATCAAAAGCCGCCAAGAGGTCCAGCAGTATCAGTACCGCTTTTCCACCGCTGTCGAGAGTGGTTTTAATGGTGTCTGAGACTTCCAATAACGCCGTCTCCATGCTAGAATCAGCTCTGAACCCAGATTGACTGGGGTGCAGTACATGGGTTGCCTCTTTAAAATCAGTGAACACAATGTTCACATACTTCTACAAAGCCTTGGAGAAGTATGGCAGCAACGTTATTGGCCTTCTAGTTACTGGCTATAGAGAGATCTGACAAAGGCTTTTTGAGAAGTGGCAAGATTCGTCCGTGTTTCTAACACTCTAGCATCGAACCCTCGGATAAAGAAAGATTCAGGACCAAGTTAGCTGCTGGATTTGATCACTTCCGTAATAGAAGCCAGCACTTTGGCCAGGCAAGGATCCAAGGGGGAGCCAGATTTCAGTGCTTGCATTATTTTGAGGGACGTAGTCAGGGGAATAGGGGGGAACTCCAAGAGTGTCTCATCTAAGTTGGAGTTGGTGGGGGGTTGGATAAAATGTAGTCGCTGGTTTGAGGCATAGTTCCAAATGCATCCTGGATAGTTTTAATTTTATTATAAAAGTATTGCGCCATGTGGCTTGTCCATTCATGTTTGGGGGTGAAAGGGTGCTTAATTGCATTCGGAGAGGAGAAGGCCTTGACAATTTTAAACAATTCCAGGCTTCTGTTCCCAGCATGTTCAATTTTTGAGGCCAGAAAGGATTTTTTCCCCTCTCGAACTTTGGCGTAGTGGGCCTTCAAGGCCAGTTTATAAGTAGTTTTATTTATGGGATCAAAGTCCTTTCTCCATAATCTTTCCAGGCATTTGCACGCACTCTTACTTTTCCTTAGTGCTTCCGTGAACCAAGGAGCAGAGGCACGGCCCGTGTTAGCTACCTATGTTCTCGGTGGAGCTAGTTGCATAGCCCGCTCCAGAAGCCAGCCTTCAAGTGAACGGACATCCTCCTCTAAATGGCCACTAAAGGGAAAAGGGTGCTGCCTCAGTATGGTGGCTACCACCTCCGGCGTAAACTGTGCATAGGACTTAAAAAACTGCTGGCACTTGGTTTGTACTGACATGATGGTCTACCTGATTCCTTACATATTCGGAAGGTGAGCAGGAAATGATCAGACCAGATAATAGGAAAGGGTGAATCTATTGCAATCTTAAATGATGAGAAAATCTGGTCCAATGTATGGCCTTTTTCGTGAGTAGGGAGCAAGACATAGGGAGTTAGGTTCAGGATGCTAAGGGATTTACATAGCTTCATGGACTCATGATCTGTCGCTTGATCCATGTGTATGTTGAAATCCCCGAGAACCACGCAGTGGTTATATTTGGCTGCGATGGGGGAAAAGGCGGGTTCAAGGGACTCCAAAAACCGGCCTGCCGGCCCCGGCGGTCGGTAAATTACTGCGCCAGCAATCTATTGCTGAGCAGACACAGTTAGACGGAAGCCGAGGCTCTCCGCCCCCTCAATCTCTGCCATAGGTAGAGGTAGGCAAGAGAGAGAGTTTTTATAAATAATGACCACACCTCCAGCTTGCCCTGTACTTCCTGATTATCAAATAGTCAGGGGGAATAGCATTCGCAATAGTTGGGTTGGATCCCTCATTGAACCATGTCTCAGTAATAAACATAATATATCCCTTTGTATCAGTGAGCAGGTCGAAAAGTTGTAGCTTGTGTTTTTTTTATAGATCTTGCATTGAGTAGAGCTGCCTTCAAATTGCCTTCTATCGTCACAATCCGAGGGTGGGGAATACACGCCACGCAACCTACTGCTCTTGTAGCGGGATTGTTGTCGTAATGGGGGTGAGCATCCCAATTACAGTTACATCAAGAGAGACGGTTAGTGTCCACAGATAAGGTTAAGTGGGAACTACAACTCTCCGCTTATCCAAGGCTAATAAACTCTCTCTACTGTAATTCAATTTTAACTTTTGGGGGACAGCTTTACCTGATGGGCAACAGGCCGCGTCTCCGGCGCCGATCGCCTCTGGGACGCTGACGGGCGCAGACGGGCTTGCCTTTGGCGCGCAGCATCCATTTTTAACACCTCCAGCTCCAAAAAGAACTAGACCTCACCCTGAAAAATATGTCGGCCAGGAAGTGCGAGATCTAGATATCGAATCCCGCCACCCCACAAATGTAAATTCATTGTCAATTCAGTTTTAAAATTGATTTACACACAGATTAAAACAGCGAGTAAAAATTCAGTGCATTAAAGTATTTAAAAGCAAGTTTCTGTTGAAGAGTCACGAACGGAGAAGCAACTGCCTGCTCCGTCAAAGGGTCCAGGAATGAACTAGAAATGGCAATTACAGAACATGATATTAGAAAAGGCAATTTTTGATTTGGTGACAGGAAAAATACCAGGAGTGAATGGACTGTAGATTGATTTTCATGTCAAGACCGGAGGCCAGCTTTAGGCATAAACCTTTTCTTACTACTCCAAATGCAGCACTTCAAAGTAAACACAGTACCAGCCAAGACTTCCAGAATTAGAATGCAGAACTAGAACACCACAGTCCTTATAAACAAAGACACAGCAGTTATCTTCCCCTTTTTTGTTTTGCTGCTCCATGTATATTAAGTACTTTAAAATGTGCTGGTTTGGTATGTGACGCAAAATTTGTTTGATGTTTGAATGTATTTTCATTACATTCGGTGATTGAATATTGTGTGAATTACATGTTTTTGGTAAGTGTTTAAACATAATTATTCTAGTAATTAGTTTTATTGTAGGATAATATTTTATTGGTATTTCCATAAATGGGAGTAGAACAGGTTTGTGTTGTAAAGTTAGATGCTTTATTGGCACTTCAATATCTTGTTTTTTAGTTTCAAGGTGGGTGCTTTTTTTGTGCATTAGTGAACTTAAATTTAGTTTAATTAAGAAACGCTGGTATTTAAAAAAAAGAAATGTGTACCTGATAGCAGTGGTTAATGGGCATTCAGGCAGGGTACTGTTCTGTGGTCACACTGCTTCCCGTGAAGATTGAGATAGGACTAGTGAGTAAGTAGTAATGGGTTTATTGTATAGTTAATTAAAACCATAGCAATTTAAAAGAAAGTCAACATGATACACCGAATATTCAAAATAGTCAATTACCAATAAAATTAACAAAGTTCCATTATTCGAGTAGTCTGCACAATATACCTTATTTAAAGTTCAGAATGCATAGGTCTAACCAAGTACAACATAAAAAATGTCATTCATAAGGAAAAACATAATTACATAACCACTAAAAATTCATAGTCAATGTAAAAGATCAAGCGGCACTTCTGGTGCTGCTTGACCTCTCAGCAGCATTCGATACCATCTCTCACCAAGTTCTTTTGCACAGATTACAAGAGCTTGGCATTAACGGATCTGCTTTGAGCTCGTTGTCAGATTTTTTGTCCAACCGCATTCAGGCAGTGTCATTGGGTTCTTTTACTTCTGCTCCCTCACGGGTTACCAGGGGCGTCCCTCAGGGCTCATGTCTGAGCCCAACTTTGTTTAACATCTATGTGACGCCCCTGGCTAAACTTATGAGGGATTTGGGGTTTAATCCTATCTCTTACGCAGATGACAACCAACTCCTCCTCACCTTCGACAAAACGAGATCAGACATACAAACCATCTTTTCTCAGGGCATGATGGCTATTGCCTCCTGGATGAAAACCAACTATCTCCAGTTAAACTCTGAGAAATCTGAGATTCTGCTGTTTGGAGGTGCTGACATCTGTTGGTCACCTAGTTGGTGGCCTGAGGAGTTGGGTAAAGCCCCCGCTCCCAAAGAGGTAGTTAAAAATCTGGGCATTAAGCTCGATAAGAAACTTAACCTTCAGACCCATGTTAATACAATTGCTGGGTCCTGTTATCACATTTTAAGTTTACTTAAAAGAGTTTTTCCGATGCTCCCCCTCTCCACCAGGAAGACTTTAATTCAGGCACTGCTCATGAGCAAGATTGATTATTGTAATGCTCTTCTTCTTTCTGCTCATGTAGCTTCATTGGACAAATTGCAGGTTATCCAAAATACGGCTGCCCGTTTGGTAACTGATTCACCTGCTACGACTCCCTCACTGCCTTTGCTGCATGAATTGCATTGGTTGCCAATCTAAAAAAGAGTGCAATTCAAAACAGGCTGCATGATTTTCAAGGCTCTTAATGAGCTTAGCCCTCTTTATCTTGCTAGGAAACTGAAAGTGTATACTCCTATATCCTCACTTAGATCAGGATCAAAAAAACTCCTTTCTGTTCCTAGAATAAACAAAGCCCGAACTGGTGGCAGGGTCTTTTCGTATTTGGCTCCTATGTTTTGGAACAGTCTTCCCCAGTACCTTCGTACGGAAATGCCCCTTTTCCAATTCAGAAAGCTGATGAAAACGTATCTTTTCTAGTGTCGAGATAGTCTTCTGTTGCAAACGCAGAGATGCCCCTTGGGGTGATTCAGCGCTATATAAAATCATAAAATAAAATAAAATAAAAAGATGTTCACAATATAAGGAAGGCAATGAATACACTGAGCTGTTTTATAAATGCGGTGAACCAAATTGATTTGACACCTAATGGTTTTCAGTATACACCAATAAAACAATACAATATAGAAGGACAAAGTGCTTATTGCTCACTAAATATATCGCACCTAGTGCCTCCTGCATACCCTCTTGTGCTTAATGCTGACTGAGACTATCACTCGTATTACCGCCAACCTGCCCTGCTGGTACCTCCCTCTCCAAGGGGGTGATGCAAAATGCAAGGGTACCCATCAAAACACCCAACAAAATCTTCGTTTAGGGCACACTTAAATCAAAAGTGCAAAACCATTCTTTCTAGGAGGTTTTTAACCTGCTAAACAAGTACCCTCTATCAACACCATTCTCCAAATCAGATCTCACGAACACCCCAACAGTTGTGCAGGTAGCCCAGTACATATTGTAAATAATGTAATTAACATCAGATGTTGTTTCAAAGGGAGGGCTGTAGCCCAAACATTCCATAAAGTTTGGTTTCAAATGTTCACAAATTTAGCGCATCTCCCCAGCACCCCAGGTGATCTGCTATTAAAGCAAAAGGAAGATGCCTGCTGCACAGGTACGTACTCCCGCTGCCAAAAAATAGGCTTTAGCAGTAGTCGCCTTTGATGATCTAAAGCTGTGCAGCAGCATAACAAATGAACCATGATTCATGATAATTTTGGCATAACCTGCAATTATTATCAACACCTGAGCCAGCCCAGCGTGGGTTAAAATCCCTTATTGGTAGCGCAAGTAGTCTGATATAAAGGACTTGAGCCCGAGTAGCTGCATTGATGAGATCCAAGAAATATTTTTGTGGTTTCCCAACATGATAGGAATCCTTTAGAGGCTGTGCCAACCCTCGGCTATCAATGGTGAGTAAATCCTGTTCCCACAGAGACACTTTTATTTGCTTGTCAATGACTGTCTTCCATGCAGAATATGGGATTTGTTAAAAGATAAGAGCTAAGGTAAATAAGGTTTATGGAAAAAATATTTATTTAGTACTGAAAGCAAATATAGAGTTACTCTCTGGGTCAAATGAGAAGACTCAAGATCAGGTCATGAGAATGATTATTTAAAAGCAAGTACTGGCATCTGTTAAGAATGTTGTGGAATATTTTTAAGTTGAAAGTAAGAAAAAAACACTGCAGGAAAAATCGGATTTTGAAGAAGAGGTTTGGTCTCCACATGAAGATTAAATTAGGAGGGGAAGAAAGATGAAAAGGGAACATTTTTCCTCTGGAGGAGAAGAAGGTTTATCCTCTAAGGAGATGGGTAGCTCAAGATCCACAAGAGATGAAGGTTACCAGAAACCATTGATGATGAATACATACTAAGGGCCTAATTACGAGTTTGGCGGTCCATGGGACCGCTAAACCTGTGGTGGCAGTCCTTGGACCACCAGACTGGAGGTCCACCCGCTGTATTACAACTACAGTGGAGGGACCGCATGGGACCGATAAACCTGTGGTGGGGCTCCCTGGACTGCCAGACTGGAGGTCCAACCGTCGTATTACAATTATGGTAGAGGGACTGCCACAACTGCCGTAGATTCCAGATCCTGCAGTGGTGCCGCTGCGGCACCGCCAAGCACATTATGAGTGTCTTCACTGCGACCCTTATCATGGTGGGAGCCCACCATGAAAAGGTTGGCGGTGAGGAAACTAAGGGGGCCCTGCAGGACCCCTTGTTGCCTCTGTGCTTCAGGGTGCATGCACGGGGGCACATGATGTGCCCCTCTGTATTTTTGCACCACCTGTTCCTGCACAGGCAGAAATGCACAACATTTTGCATTATACTCCATGCAGGAATGGCCTGCGGCGCTCCTACGGTGCCACCGTAGAACCTCCGCGAGGTTTATAACTCGTAATCTGACTGACTACTGATTTAGCGGTCTTGGAGCATGGCGCTAGAGTGGCGACCAGCTTCAAGACCGCCAAACTCGTAATCAGGCCCTACATTGTTTTGATAATGATGGTGGATGGGACTTAGTGCCTGATTACAAGTTCGGCGGTCTATTGGTGGAGGTTCAATGGTGTTCGGGGACCGCTGTACCAGTGTCAGACCATTTTGGGACTGCCTGGTCTGGGGCAGCAATATGCTTGGAGTGCTGCTGCAGCACCGCCAAGCATATTCTAAGATTCCCACCGCCAGCCTTTTCATAGCTGTGAGCCCGCCATGGAAAGGCTGGCGGAGGGGAAAAAAAGGAGGCTTTACAGTGTCTCCTGTTGCCCCTGTACTCTGGGAATCATGCAGGGGGCACATGGTCTGCCACCCTGTGTGCATGCATGCCCAATTCCTGCACGGCCTGGACTAAACAGTCCATGCCATACAGGAACTTGCTTTGGCGTTCCCATTGTAGTGCCTTGTGGATGATTTTTAGTTTCCACCTCTGAGGGAATACAGTCAGTAATATCGGAGCTCCCGAGATTCTTAGACTGTTTCTCACATGCCAGGACAATCAGGGTAGGTGGATGCTCCTCCTGCAGATAGGCACATATTGCTGGAGAGGATGTTTGTGCAAGAAACCACCAGAAGGAATGTATGCTTTTGAAATACCAATCTCATTAATACAGGGAAGACAACCGATTACTTGGGAGGCCTATGGAATATTGACATTGGAGGATGTATAAACCTCGGGTACATTTCAAATATTTATATATTCTTATGGGGTACCAAAAGTACACTTCTGACATTATTGCACATTAGCAGGGGCCCTACATTCGATCTAGGAAGAAGAAGTTTTGATGGAACCGCATACATATAGACCCCTTCAGACATTATTTTACCTGCTAGCCCTGAAAGGTAAATAGTCTGAAGAGCTCCAAAACGATTTCACAGAAGAAGAATGGTACAAAATATTGAACAACAGAGCCAACGTTTTCAGACATGCGAGATACAAATTAAATCAGTTCAACTTTCTGCATTGATCATACCTGACCCCAAGCCAAGTGTCTAGAATTTACCCAACACTAACATCTAAATGACGAAGATGCAGGCAAGAAAGGGCGACATTCAACCATATGATATGTCAGGGGTCCATGATTGCAGGTTATTGGCAACAAATTGCCCTCACATTAGAAAAGACACTAGACAGAGCCGGGCTCTATATCCCAGCAGTGTACCTACAAGGTTCAGTCCCTAGACCCAAGGGCAAGAGGGTAGGCGGTAAATTCCTCAAACTAGCATTCGTCATAGCAAAGCGATCTAATGCAAGAACATGACAGTCCCCCAGAGTCCACGGACACTGTATATTGAGGAAACAGGTTCAACACTGGGGTAAGACTGATGGAGAAGGGCTCAGACAGGAGGAGAGCAAGGAAAGAGGCAGCAGGTAGGCAACCTTTGCTGGGGAAGAAATAGCACAGTAGGTCACCTTGGGAGCCAGATGAAGGAGACATAAAGGAAAAACAGCCAACAAGCAACAGACACACAGATGCTGGGAAACGAGCAAGTTGTGTTGCATACAGTAAGAACAATTCAGGTCACATCCATTATACACAGCTGGAACCACATGACAGTAATGGAAATCAATATAAAAAGCCATAACATCCCACCCACCACAGACGTTCACACACAGTAGGAAAGTTCAGTAAAGAGTAGGACGGAGTTACATTGAATTGAAATACGAAGCACATGAGGAATGATAAACTTAATTAAAGATAAGTAACTATAACAAACATCTTTTTAGAAATGTATGAAAAGAATAAATGCAATTTATTTTAAAAAATCATTACTTTTCCTTAACTGCTAATATGATCAATTATGTCTCCGCGTGCAGCGGAGCCTAGCGAGTGAGGGTATAAGTGCCACTCGTGACTGAAAGTAAAAAAAAAAGCCATATGAGGCGCCCAGTGTTGCCCACATCAAGGCACATATATTTTTTTAAACCATGTTACACAGCTGCCGTTCTGTTGCTTAACTTGGCTAAAAGACATTGACAAAGCCAATAGATCATGCATAGGTGAGATCTATCATCTTTGTCAATGCTCAGTGTACATAGCAAGTCCCTGCTGTCTTGTGAGGTAACCTCAGAAAGTAGTACTCGTAGGAGCGGTCGCCCCAAAAAAAATTGCCCCAGAGCAGCTAACAAATAAAATGGTTATAAAGTTATTGCCATTTTATTTTGAAGCACCCCATCCTGAACCGAGTGTCAGGACAGGACAGGGCCAGTGCTGCCGAGTGGCAGCAGGGACATATGCACTTATGTTTAAAGTGACTATGCCTCTTTGGCCAGCAGTCTTGCGACGGCCAGCCACACATATGCATTTGAAACTTCTCTAACTTAGCTGTCGCAGATAGCTAGGTTAGAGAAAGCGCAGGCCGAGCGAGGAGTAAGTCATGTGACTAGTCTGCAAGGTAAGTGCCTTTTTTGTTATCTTAATGCCACCCGTAGTTTGCCCTCCTTACCACTCTAAATATATCCCAGCCGCCACTGAGTACCACCTGGAACAGCATGTTCATTATGAAAAAAAACACTTTTGGGTGAAGCCCAGCGAAACTTTCGCACACACGCAGACCAGTTCAATTAAATGAAACTTTCAAGCTGGAGCGGCGCGTTTGTGTGAAGTAAAGCTCAGAACACGTCTGACACGCCACACAAATAGACCTCAGCAGCAGGCATGGACCCGCGTCTCACCCGCTACGCGCAGTGACTGCTGGTAAAACACCACAGGCCCTGCTACTCTCTAGCTTTCTCTTTGCTTTTACTTTTTTTAAACTGCACCAAATAGAACCTTATGTGCTCTTCACGATGTTACTGGAGCTCTATGACAAGATTGTTGCCAACACTATCCAGTAGTTGCTGTCACATGGCTCGGCGTAAAAAGACGAGAGTGCACTGCCACGCCGGCTTTGCATGATATATTTAAATGAAAGTTGAAATGGTGCCTTCAATAAGCAAGAAAAAGGGAGGGAGGAGGAATGGGCGGGGGTTAAATGGCAGAGAATGGTACAGTAAAAACCAAAGTGCTATGACGTGGCCAGCACTGGCCGCGCCATAGCACTTTCAAATACAGAAAATAGTACCTGAATCACAGCCTGAGCAGTGGTTTGACAGCACAAGGACGCTGATCAAGCTAAACCAATCAGTAGTTGGACCATGCTCCACATGAAAGTAGAGGAAGTTAAGCCGGAATGAGCTGGCCAATAAGGAGGCAGCAAAAAGAATGACAACTAAGCCAACCAATGGTAAGCAATGCGCGGCCTTGAAGCCCCTTATAGTAACCAATATCTCTTGCAAACGAGAGAGCATGCACTCGCAGGTGAGACCTAACTAAGCAGTGACGTGTTGTAGCGCAGTAGAAAGTCCTTTGCAAAGGTTGACTGGTCACCTATCTGTTGCGTATTGCTGTATGTTTGTGTTCTATCCATACTAATGAGGTAAAACTTTTATCATATACAATGTTAACACGTGAAAAGGGAAGAAATAATAAAGTCATACTATGACAAAATGTGACACATCACGCTGTATAATGTGTCTTTCATGCCGCATAATTCCAGTAGCCCTGCCTAAAATGAATTCCTATATATAGCTAGTGATCCTATTCAAAATTCTGGCACGAAGATGGCTCTCCTGGATGTAAGCAGGACACCCCTCCCATTAACAAACATGCTTTTTGTGAAAGAGTGCGTGGTCAGGGTACTCCGTGAATTTGAAAGCCGTCTTCCACAAATGTTCCCTTTGACTGAAGTTCAGATGGTGCGAGCCACAGAGCGCTGCCTTTGGAAGACTCCAGTTAATTAATGAGAGGCGAGAAGCCGAGAGCAGACTCGGCTATTTCAAGGGCACAGGTGAGACTTCCTGCAAACGAACGAGGTGCGCGCGGCGTTATTAATATCCCTCCGCGGGTGGGAGGCGGGTAAAGGGTCTGGCGGGCTGCACACTGCAAATTCTGATGAATTTCCAGCCCTAAAAGCAAAGCGTCTGCATTCAAACACGTCACCCCCAGACAAACGACCACATCAGCGTTTCCCATTTGCGGATCGCATGCACTGATGAGAAAGGGAGCTCGCGGACCTGTCGGCTCAGAATTAATATTTCAGTGCCTTGCACTTTGCTCTTTTATTTAGGAATTTGAATTCGGACTTCGAGTAATCTAGAGAGCAGATTTGGGCGCATGATGGTCGCTCACAAGAGAGGTAGGAGAGAGCGCTGTAAAGGCAGGCCTTGTTTTCGACATCATATCTCATGCATGATGACTTGTAGTGTAAGTAATGAACTATTAAGGGGATTAATAGTGACCTGTGGTGAAATGACACACCATATGTCTATTTCTAGCATACCGATCACCTTTCACGACGCCGTCTCCACGTGAAGATGAAGCTGTCCTTCAATGACCCTGTCATATTGTGAAAAGAATAAACGCAGGAGTAAGTTAGGAGTAGCCTAGCGACGTCAAAGACCACAGAGAGATGGGGCCATATGTATCAAAAAAGAGTTTTACGATTCTCAAATTGCGATTTTTAGCGAATCGCAATTAGAGAATTGCAAAATGAAATGTATGTAAGATTTGCTAAAAATTTTGCGAATCCTACATATTCCTTATTTGCGAATTGCAAATTGAGCTTCGCAAATAAGGCATACCTCCCCATTCATTCCTATGGGCTAGGAGGCCCTTAGGAATGAATGGGAAGACCTTCTCAATTTGCGATTACCAATTAGAGAATCGCAAATTGAGAATGCAATTTCAAGGTTGCAAGGGTGTCAAAAGGACACCCTGTTGCACCCCTGAAATATGCCTGTGTGCACATTTTGCGCACATACATGCCCTCAGGGCATGTATGTCCGACATATGGCACTGTTAAAAAATCAAAAAAGTGTTTTTTTAAAGAAAATCGCAAATTATCACCAACTTGAAGTTGGTGGTAATTTGCAATTCTTTAAGGCCAAATAGCAAATTTCTGGTGCTTCTAGAATTGCATTTAAGGAATCGTAATTTGCAATTCCTTAATTGCATTTGCAAAATAGAGAATCGCAAATTTTGCAATTCTCTATTTTACGATGGCATTTTGGGATGATACATCCCAAAAGGCTTTTTCCAATTTGCAAACGGGCCGATTCTGAGAATCGTCCCGTTTGCAAACGGGAAGAAGGCTTGATACATATGGCCCATGGTAATTACTTCGAATATTGGATTCTCCATTAAAGACCATGCCGGGGCAGAGAGACAGTAATGGCCGGAAAAGGCCTTTTACTGTCTTTGGTTTTTATCTTTATTCTAGTTTTAATAAAAAATGTCTATCTTCAGTGGGTGAGGTAGTCTCACAGCCCTTCTGCCTCAGTCTATAATGATCTTTAACGGCCCTCCCTCCCTCGTCATCGGCCCGAACCAGAGGTGTGGTCTATAACTTTGGTGGGTGACCTTTATTGTCTGATGTATCCCTCCGCAGCCAGCAATAATGCAATATATATATATTTTTTTTAAGTATAAATCCTTTTAATATTGGCAAGATAAGCAGACTTTTAAGAAATGTACAAATGCTTCAGAATATTTTGCCATCTATATTATAGGGTGCAACTAAATGTGCTACTGTATTAATGTTTAGAGTATTTTGGTATCTAAATGATAGGGTGCAACTGAATCTAATACAAAATAAGTACACTGCCACCCTAATCTGCTCCAGCGATTGCAACAACATCAGATGTACACTACAAAATCAACAGCCTTCACATCAACAAATCATTCACTTTGACATGGCCATTACCTTGGCCTGCATCTGACCTCGAGCTGGCAATTCTAACATAACTCCTAGCAATGTTGGTGTCGCGTTTGTCATGCTTATGCCAATGGCTATGTTACATAATGATTTTTCCAAGGGTTTGTGACTGTAAGAAAGTAGGCCGTTTTCTAGGCCTGGAAAGAATACGCAGAGTTTTACAGTGCGAAAAACTCCGCGAAGTGCCGGAAAAATTCTGCCGTGCTCTGCGGTGTTCCGCCAGCGGCAGAGTCTCTTAAGTTGCTCGGCTCACACTGATTTTTAGTGCTGGGAGTTTGTCCTGCGCTGTAAAATCAGTACAAACTGCACTACGCGTAGGGCCAGAGGGTGCTGCTGCTTTCTGCCGCTCAAGTAGACATTCTACACTAGCAGGCTGCTTTCTCAATGCGAGTGGAAGATTTCTCAACGCGAGCGGTCGTGACTTGCCACAACTGCCCACGGAGCGAAATTTCGCCAGGAGGAGGTCTATCGCACAATTTCTTTTACGAGTGCTCGTCAATTTAATGTTGGCCCGCTACTTGAGAAAAAAAACTCCACTCCAAGTCATTCCGCAGAGTCTTTCAAAACTCCACGCAGAGAGCAAAGTGGGCAAAACTCTGCGAACTTAGCCAGTGGAGTGGAATTCTTCGCTCACCCCTATTATTTTTTGCAGGCAATGTGGGTCCTTCACAAGTATCAAGTAATCAGTCTTCTGTCTACTGGGAACCAAGTATGCTGTTAGAACTTGACTCTCTCCAGGTACGGAGGCAGGGCAGTCCAAGACCTACTCAGAGAAGATGGTGTGTAGTTGTATCCCAGCCCGCAGGCATGCCACAAACAGCCCCCCAATAAATTATTGACCAGTCAGTGCTTTTACTTATAAAAAAAAAAGTGAAACACTTCATTTTGCATGCTTCTTAATACTATGCATTAATTTACAAATATATACATAATTGAAGGTGAAAATACCTCTGGAGATGTCCTCCTGACAGTTCACACCACTAGCTATCCCTAAGCCGTGTAACCACAATTCCCGCCACATACACTAGACACAATGTAATGAGGTGTAGTAATCAGAGGGTTGCCTGCTGGCTTTGTCAGTGTGCCACCACATTTATCAAAGCAGAAATTTTGCATAATAAACCAATCCATCATCATTAAAATCACAATTTTATCTTCTTAAAATAGGTGTGTGATGACTCGCTCTTAACTTTGAAACTGTCAACAAAGCATTTCGGAGAAATTCCTTAAATCATGTTCAGTTCAGTTCAGTTCAGTTCATAATGCTTTATTCGGTTAGTTTTACACAACCATATAGCAGACATAAAACATTCAACAATCATACAATGAAACAATAAAAACAAAAAAATATAAAAACCGAATACATAAAATGTGTGCAAGACATACTAGCTAGGATACATTCTCCTCTAACAATACCAATACATATTAAAATTGTCGGTGTAAATACAAGAAGAGAAGGCTCTGATAAACTCAATAAGTTGGCATGTACTAGCTACTAAAGTGCTAAGTAATGTGCAAAATACGCTATATAAGGTGCAGTTCCCATGTCAGAGCAAGTACGAATATCGCTGTATTCGACAAAGTGACAGATGCAACTTGCTAAAATACTAGGTGAATAAATAACAATAGAATTTCTGGCGGCCATACATTTTAAAATATAAGTAGCTACATAAAAGCATATATCTGCACTTTCCAAAGTAAACATTAGCTGCATCGCATTCCTGGTAGACCGAACATTATATTTTAAAAAGATAGGTTTTAAAAAGTGTCTTCTTAAAAAAGTATAACATTTACAGAACAACATAAAATGGCAACAACTCTGTTTGGATATATCATCACAGGGGCATAGAGTGTTACTGTGCTGCCTAATAACAGGGAAAGACACAAGATGTAGCACTATACCAAGCCTTAAACGAGTAAGAACAAAACGGTGAGAATTTCTTGAGACTTCTGTTAGATATAACTGGAAGCCTTCACTCACGTTGTTTTCACAGTAAAAGGCAAAGGTACGTTGTTTTGCACAGTCTGATTCTCTAGATTTTCTTGAGTTACATAGAAAGGTCACCTTAAGCACTGATTTAGATATACTGACAGCTTCATCCAACATTAAAAAAGGATCTGAATTAAAAGGAAGCTTATACCAGTAATGGATGTGTTTGAGCCAGGGAATATGCAAACAGTGGTCCAACCTTAGGCAGTCTCTGATTACTTTTTGGGTGAATATAGTTTTGGTTTTGGACCAAATAGATCGCCATAAGGCCAGTGGCCGTAAAGCTACAAGATCTTTGATGTAATCTAGACCCACTTCTCTATGAATTAGCTCAGTAGAGGCTG
The DNA here is from genome assembly GCF_964204655.1 of Triturus cristatus. Classification (NCBI taxonomy): domain Eukaryota; kingdom Metazoa; phylum Chordata; class Amphibia; order Caudata; family Salamandridae; genus Triturus; species Triturus cristatus. The sequence continues at coordinate 759,731,733 of NC_140586.1, read as the reverse complement.
ATGCGGGGGCACGCAATAGACGTCTCAAAAATGAGTTTTCGTCAAGTTGGATACGGTTACCACAAAGGGTATGGTGGCCCCACACGCCAGCCCCATACAAAGCAGATGATAAACATCTGGCTTTGTAAATCGAAATCATTTCCTTGATTCTGCTATTCCCAAGCTTAGAGGCAAATTAAAATACACCGTTGTTATTTTTTGCCATTTTAAGGCGCACATTCTCACACTCGTTGTCCCATCTCCCATCACCAGAGAATGTAACACCAAGATAGCAAAAATTATTAACAGTTTCAATTTTTACCTCATCCAGGTGAAAAGTCCTCATGTACTGATTCACTGTTAACTGCGATTGTCAATAAATTCTTTTAGTGACTTTCCTTATTATAGATAATAATTCACTTTTAACTTTGCCATTGTCGATGAAGAATTCCATTTACAATTTCAATACACTCTGTGCAAGAGTCTTTCTTCTGCTTTTCACATGCTGCATTGCTGCTTTAGGTTCCATCAACAGGGGTCCCTACACACGAAAGCCTTTTGGCCAAAGTCCATGCTCCTGGAGGGCTTGAAAGTTAACCAAACGTCTCCCAGGGTCACTACTTCAACCCCCAGGGAGACTTACTGCACCATGATAAAACTGACAGAGGTAGTCCTCTGGTGTAACAGGGGACCACTGCTGTTCCAGGGTGTATTCCTAGCACGGTAACATTGACAATACAGTGCCTGTGTCCTTCTGGGCACCACACTCCAGATGTGCAAATGAATGCTGCAGGATGTGATTTCACCCTGACGCCATTCATTGGGCCACAACCAAATTGCCCTGTTTTCCTGTGTTTTCCTCTCCAAGGCTGCATTACACTGCGTCTTTGCTTTTGTTTTTAAGGATGGGTACCCCTGCCCTCCAATGGGACACCCTGAATGGGCTGGGGTCTGTGGCCATGTGGGAGTCACAGAGGAAACCAGCAATCTTCCTTCTCCCGCTTGCATCCTTGTGGTTGTGTTGGTGCAGTGCAGTGCACTCCCAGCCCCCCAGACATGGGAGCAAGGGTGTATGAGACTCACCGTCAGGGTCTCTGGATCAGATTTATAATGAGCACTGCATCACTATGGTTTTTGTTTTAATGACAAGACATCGGTACCAATGGGGAGCAGGCTTCGCCCCCTTCTAGCAGCCATCACTCCATGTGCTGACCCTCAGGGCCCTTGGCCTTTACAGGGGGTATTGGGATGAGGAGGGAGCAAGAGTACTACACGCTACTCCTGCAAGGATCGACAAATTCCGTGGGCAATTCTCCAGCCTGGCCGGCATCTTTTGTCGACCCCAAAATGAATGGCCCAAATATAAAGTGTTATCTCTGGCCCTGTTGGATCAATTTCCACAGTGTAAATTGCATTTGGCTTCTGGTGGTAAGCTCATGCCACCAGGAGTGTTTATTTCAGGCCTCCTGGCATTTAACAATATTGTTTTTTTGTAGGTGCTGCTCTTTCTGTCTCTCCGCCTTGCACAGGATCTGCCTCCTATCTGGGCACCTGGCACCTCTCCAGGGCCTGGAACCTTCCTCAGAGCACACCTAAGTGCACCAAGGCAGAGCATACTCTGTGCATGCACTCCTCAAATCCTTGGCTCTTACAAGGCATCTGTGTGTCAACAGTCATTCTCCGCACATAAAAAAGGACTTTCCTACATTTGTATGTGCGTAGACTCCTCAGTTGTAAAGATACTACATGTAAAATGTCTTTGTGAAAAGCAAACAATCGTAAACTTGCACAAAACTAAAAATGTACCTTTGTGAATTAGACCCTTAATCTACGCATGCCTAAAAAGATGGATAAATAAAAACATTATCTGTCTATGTGTACTGTAACTGGTGCCTGTGTAAAGTGATCCAAGGCCTTAGGACCGAGTTTGCCCTATGTAGAACTTCAAAAAAATAAATAAAACATATGTTATGAATTTTAAATCAACATTTGTCTATATATAATTACCTTGATGGCACTGTGTGTATGATACATTTGAGTAGGACGATGTTAGAAACTCGGGCTTATTTACAAGTCCATTGTGCCGTTGGTGCGTCACTTTTTTTGACGCACCGCTGGTGCAGTGTGCCTGCCCATATTTACAAGGCCACATAAAGCCACCCTGCATTGCTTTTCATGGCCTTGTAAATATGGCTCTCTTTCATGCATTGCTCAGCGTGAAAGGGGTGTTCCATGGGTGTTGCTGGGGTGTTCCTACACAACATTTATAGAACCTGACGCTTTTCCAGATTTACAATGTTTTGTAAACCTGGGATGTGTCAGCTTCCTATGCCTCCTCAGGGGAGGCATACGAGAGGCGCAACAAGGCGAGATACTTTTATTTCTCTTTGTTTTTCTTTTTTCTATGCATGCTGCATTCTGCGGCATGCATAGAAAGAAGAAAACACTGATCACGATTGTTTTTGTGCAGGAAGGTGTCCCTTCCTGCACAGAAACAATCACCCCTACAAGGTAGACATGCTTGCACCATGGCGCAAGAGTGCCTGGATTTGCACATCACAGCCCACTGTGAGCCAGGGGGAATAAGGACAAGAATGCGCTGTACCTTTTAGATATCGCGCATTCCTGCCCTTTTCTTTCGACGCATGGCAGTGCAGCAGGAAGGCTTGCTGCGCTGCCGTGCCTCAAAATATTGTAAACGAGGCCGTCTGTATTGTGGTTGTGCACCCCCTACTACAACTAATCACTAATCTTTTTTTCCCAGAAGTATTGCAGGATTGGGGATTAGAATTATCTAATTGAAATTCTCTTATCTGTGTACATCATACTGATTCATTAAGGTTGCAAGGAACTCCTGAATCACTGAGCATGGGCCACAGCATACACACCGAAGCTCTTAAAGAGGAGCATGCACATCATAAACATTCAAGAACTCTTTGAGAGTACTGGCCTAGTTGTGCAATTTAAATTGAAATATTCCTATACTGGAAGTGGCACAGTAACAAGAATCATTGTTCCTCCGCAGCAATAAATCCTCCGTGTAACCTCTGACACGTTCTGTGATCAGTATAAACAGTTAGGGGCAGGTTTATCAATATTTCACGTAGCACATGAAGCGCAGCAAGCCACCTTGCTGCGCAGCGTGAAAGGGCAAGAATACACCATATTTAACATCATACGCCACACTCCTGTCCTTTTCTTGTGTTGGCACAAAATGTGCTGCCTAGCGCCAATGCAGGCACCCTTGCAACATGGTGCAAGGATACCTGTGATGCCGATAGGATTGTTTTTGTGCATGAAGAAATGACTTCCTGCACAAAAACAATCCTCTGAGGCATTTTCCTCGTTCTATGTCAGTTGCAGAATTCAGCACACATAGAGAGAGGAAGAAACAAGAGGAAATAAAGATATTTGTCCTCGTTACACCTCACCTGGGGCAGTGTCGCATTTTGATGCATTCCCAGGTCTACCATTAATGGCAAATCTAGGAATGCACCAACATTCCATGGGTGGATGCATTGGAACACCCATGCTCCACCCAAGGAACGCCTCCCTGGGGCACAGTAATGGAACGCGGTGATTTGAGCTGCGTTGCTTTACTCTAGATTTATCAAGCCACGCAGGGCCCTATGCAAGTGCCTGGCAACTTGTTGATAAATCTGCTCCTCTGTGTCTATGTATGTATGTAGTGTAACCTTTATATCTCAAATGTAGATGGGATGTAACTGACTGCTGTGCATAGTTAAAAGGGTATGGAATGAACAATGAACTTATGCAGAAGCGGGTGAGATAGAGGCAGTGAGGGAGTGGAGGTGGAGGAAGAGATTAGAGGTTTCCTTCATGATTTGGCACTGGGTGCAGAAGGAGCGTTTCAGGGCTGGTGCTTGGCATAGGCAGTGTGGGCAGCCCCCCAGGGCCCTGCGCAAAACTCAACCCTAGACTGTCCTGTGCCACAGTTTTTATAACTCCTGTGCCTTCGCCCCCATTAGCCCATAAGTTGTTGTGGCAGAGGTGCGCTCCCTTGCCACCACTGCATCATGGCTGCAAAGCCTGGTGTGGGGATCCCCCCCGCATCCCTGGGCAACGCAGCACTTGATCATGGCTGTGAGGCCCTACAGAGAGGTCCATTTCTGGGTAGTTATACTGTTGCAGCTATTCTCAGTCACAAATACAAGACATTTGTACCTATTTTAGGGTTCTGAATAGTCCTATTTCAGGAGATAGTACTCAAAATAGTTTCTGTAAGATCCTCTGTATTCTTTATAACATTGCATTTCAGGTTCTGTATTCTTGAAAAACCAATTAAAAGTTTAGGTACCTCTATAATACTTTTGGTATGTGCTGTCTTGTATTTGTTGCTTCAAGCTAATATTTCAGGGGGAGAAAAGATACAGAATTTAGAGCATTTTAGCCTGATTGCTTTATCTGTTCTGTCATCAATGAAAATGTCGTGGACGGTAAGAAACTGGTGAAGAGACAATGCTAGGCAGAAGGCATATATCAAAAGGTGAAAACCAAATTGAAATCTTTCTCAGACAAAACTACCTATGATTTGTTGATATTTCATGATTCTGGAAAGATCAGAAGGTGGAAGTGCTGCCCTGGACTGTACTTGGAAGGGGATCACCAATTGTTTGCACCAATAAACAATATCTCTATAATTCTGTACGTTCTTCCCACTTTTGTCTGTAGCATGACTTTCCATTCAGCTGTATTTCCTTGTGATCCCACAGTCTCAGATACATGTCCCTAACCCTTTATCTTCTATTCCTTATATCCCCCACCTCTGTCTCCCACATCACCCAGACTCCCTGCCTACTACATCACTACAGCACCCTAGTATTTTGCCTGTGTATGCATTCCCAATACTTTATGCATGGCCATTTCTTCAATATTCCTTTTGCAGGAAATCTTTCAGCTGCCCCACCCTTAATGGTAGATCGGGAAATGTACCAAAATCCATGGGTGGATGAGTTGGAACACCCTCGCTCCACCCATGGAACGCCTCCCTGGGGCAGAGTAATGCAACGCAGCGATTTGCACCGTGTTATGTTATGTTCTGTGCCTCTAGATTTAACAAGCCATGCAAGGCCACACCAGGTGACCAGAGTGGATTTATATATCAAACTTAAGAGTTGCGTTGCTCTTGCACTTCATTGCGTGGTGCAAGGGTGACGCAGCTCTTTCATAAATATGTCCCCTAATCTCTGCCTGGCCCATTTCTACACCACCAAATCTTCCTGCCTACTCCATTGTTATGCTGCCCAAGCTTCCTGTCTGATCCATCCCTACACAAGCTCCCTCTCTGATTTCATCCCTGTCCCATAAAATCTTTCTGAATGCTCCATACATAAACTACCTGTTTCCATACCTGCATGCATCCCCTGAGCCTCACAACCACAGTTCAGTGTTGTGAGGCCACAGGAAGGAAGAACCATGTTCTCTGAGACATAACTGGGAGTGCAGGGCCCTAGAACAGCAGCCAACATTTTCTTTCTGGTGAATGCATGTTTTCCCATTTCTCCCATATAACCCTGTTCCTGCTGTATCTTTGTTTTTTAAATACAAGGTTTCTACAGTAAGCAACTTTGTGTCAATCTATTTTATGTGTGCGGAGGTACCTGAGTCCCTGGCCGAGGTAAGACATGCACTCTCCAGAGCCCACTACTCCTTCCTCCACAACGTAATTGAGGCACTTAGGGGTAAACAGGTCATCTGATTTCAAGCTCACACTCCCCTTGTTTGCTAGTAAATCGGGAATGTAAATGACGTGCTTTGTGACAGAAACAGAGGGCCTTGATAGTGCCCACCGGTGGAGAGCTTGGATGAGAGGGGAACATCTGGAGGTCCTATTGCAACTAAAGATGAGACACTGGTGTCCTTTTGGATCTGCTGAAGTTTGTGCAGAACAGCAAGTTGCAATAATCAAGTCTGCTGATAGCTAGAGACCTGATCAGGGTTTGTTTGGAAGCCTTGGGAAGGTGAGGGATACCTTTCCAGATAAGTGCTAATAGGAAAGAACAGGCACACACTGATTTTTAATATGAGTCTGAAAGTGAGCTTTCAGTCCAATGTGATGCCTAAGAGTTGCACAATAGGAGATGGGCAAGCACCCAAAGAGGCCGGCAGCCACTGGGGGACCAGGCTGAAGAATTGCTAAAGACGAGAACTTCAGTCTTGTCAGAACGTAAATAGAGGGAATTGGACAGTATCCATCCCAGTTATGCACAAACACAGTTTTTGAACCTATCCTGGAGAGAAAAGGATGCACCTTGCAATTTCAGAATAAAATCTGCGTCATCTCTGTGAGCAAGAAAGTGAAATCCAGATGAAGCAGGGAGTTTGGCCGGTTGAAGAGCGGCAAGCTCAGAAATGGCCCTGCGGGATGCCAGCGTGTGCGGCTTTAAATTCTGAGCCAGAGAAACCACTTGAGTGTGACCAGAAAGAAATGCTGCAAACCAGTTGATAACTGTGCCTGCCATGCCGGCGTCCGCAAGTGTATGCAACAAAAGGCCATGAGAGACCGTGTTAAATGCAGCTGATAAATCACGGAGGATCAGCGTGGCCGCCTGCATCAAGGGGCATTCTAATGTCACTTCGGTGACTGTAAATTCTCAGTTCAGAAGTTTGAACAGAAGCGGGATTGGTGAATGTAAAAGAGAATTATCTTCAAGGAAAGTGGAAATTGGTGGTTAAAACATCTTTCGGTGAGTAAAGACAGAAGAGAAAGCAGAGAAATAGGATGGTAGTTGGCAAAGAATGTCAGATCAAGTGAATATTATTTTTTAAGTGGAATTATTGCAGCAGGCTTCCATGTTTATCATGTTTTCCATTTTGCCGGAAAAGAGTCAGAGGTTAGAGAGAGGTTGCAAATGGAAGTCGTAAGAAAAGCCGCACTGGGAGAAAGGACTTAGTTAATCTTAGCTGGACAGGTGTCAAGAAATACCCTGAAGATGTGCTAAGAGCCTCTCCTGTGGGACCAGTGCAAAAGAACAACAGCAAGAAGAGGGATTAGTGGGAAAGGGTTCAAGACCTGCGAGGGGCGGGAGAAGAGGAGATCTTCACCCAGGAAAGGAAGATGCAAAGTTCAGAATTTTGTCTTGAAAGACTTCTTAGAGACCTGTGCATAATTTCTTCAAGGGAGATGTGGAGACATTTAAACAAGCAGGTTGAGCCAGTGAATTGCAGTTAGAAAAAGCTTCTTTAGTAGGGTTGGTAGAAGAAAGAATGTGATTGTGGCAGTATTAAGTGCAAGTGAAATGAATAGGCTTTTTGTGCCTACCTTCAGTTTTGTAGGCACTACGGTCCTCCAAGGTGGCTGTGCTAAAATCATCCGTACACCATGGAGCCGAGAGCAGGACCGAAGGCAGGACTGAGTTTTGAGTAGAAATCCAGTGCCCAAAGCTGTGGTGACCCAATCATCGTAAGACTTGCAAAAGGAATCGGTATTGCACGAGAGAGGAAGGCGAGTTTTATCGAGAATCGTCAAGAGATTCAGGACACTGAACTTAGGCCATGATCGATAGCAAAGTGTTAGTTAAGCCTGTGAATGTCATTTAGGCTGGAATAAATGATCAAGAGTGAATAAGATTGCTTCGCCGTTAGACAATGGAAATTTGAGTCTATGAGCAGACTTGATAATGCTGTGAAGAGCATCGATGTGATCCATCGTGTGATTTGCACTGCGGGTGGGGCCTCGAATGAGCTGGGACAGATCTGCCAAGGAGCGGATGGTGGGGAGTTCAGAAGCCACCTTGTCCTCTCGGACATCCATATGGATGTTAAAATCGTCAAGAAGGATAAAGCAATTGGAGGCTGGTCAAGCAGTAGAAATAAACGTGTAAAGAGAATAAAAAGCCGTTTCTGGGCCAGGCAATCAGCAGATCAAAGGCGTTTTGATGGGAAAGTGAGGATTGAGAGAAATGGTTGAAGATAAACACTCCGCCAAGGCTATCGGAAAGTTGGCTCAAGAGAGTACTATTAAGGTGCATTTATACATAACTGCAACAAGGTCTCTAGTGCGATGAGGGCAACTAATAAACTCAATTTTTTGGCCTGTTGAATAGCAAGAGCTAATTCAGCGGCAAAGTCCTCCCTAACACGTCTTGATGATAAACATTAGGCCCAATTTGTGGGCTGACCAAACATTGCTCATTTCCACCTAATGCTTCACTAGTAATCTACTGCTAATGCAAACACAGGAGAGGTTAGGGTCCGATGTTTCAGGACTAGGGCCAGAAATAGACAAAGAATGAGGCAGAGTGGGAACGAAATAAGACGTTTCTGGAACAGGGGGAGAGAAGAGACAAGAAGCTGAACACAAAAGCAGAGACTGATCCATGGGGAAAGAAATGACTCGGAGAAAGACTGAGGGTGATACTTCAGTTTGGGGAACTTGATAGATTCAGGTAGGTTGTCCAGGATAGCTGGTATTACCGTAGAGGCTGGGGAGTAATGTAAAGAATGGATACATTTGCAACTTACATGCAGCCTGAAATTGGCAGCACGGCAGGTCTTATGCCTGGACTGCACTCAGGGGCGTAGGTGGGCTTTTCTTTGGTGGACCTTAGGTGCACCGGAGGCGCATGCATGCGGAGCCATCCTTGATTAACCCAGGGACTGAATGTACATCATAGAATCACCAGAAGCTAGAGTATGATTTTCAAAGATAGCAGCCTAGCGAGGGACCTCACAGAAGAGGAAAGATGGTAGTGATGGAGCAAAGGAGAAACGCTATCTCTGCAAGGCATGGACTGGAAAGCGTAAAGTGATACTGCCAGCAGTCTACAAAAGAATTAAAAGTAGTTGATAAAATTGAGAAAAAAATATGTAGTTTAAATTCTTTAGTTCTCCCAGTGTAGCATATCACTCTAAAACCCCCATAGAGTCCTCAATGAGTGTGAGTCTATGCTACAGCCATGCTTAAATAATCAAAAGCTAGAGCACGCCTTTCCAAGATTGCATCCTCATGATGCACCACACAGAGGAGGAACAATGGCAGCGAAGGAGGAAAGGAGGAAAATTCTCTCCACAAGGCATGGACCAGAGAGTGTAAAGTGCAGGTGCCAGGAGACTCCAAAGCAACTAAAAGTAGTTGCTAACAATGTAATACAAAATGTAGAGTTGAAACTCCTGCGTTATTTCAGTGCAACAGTCCCAGTAAACCACACACAGAGCCCTCAACGAGTGCGTGTCCACGCGGCAGCTGTCCTGAAATAGCCCAAGGACTGCATGCACATCGCGGGAGTAGTAAAAGCTAGACCGCTGAGATTAGAGGAAATCCCTACTGATTGCACATAGGTCTCTGCAGAAGTCCTTGAATACGCTGAAGTACCTCCCTGAAACCACAGTCGGCTCCTCATTTTTGAATTGTTTTTCTCTTTTCTATTGTGCTAAATAGTAGTCTACTTACACATGCAGCAGAGACTGTGGGCGAGAGAAGTATGTCCTGGATAAAATGCACCGTATCATTTAAATAGATAATGGTGACACCCGTTACCTGCAGTGTTTAGAAGCACCACATTAAAAAAGTAATTATAAAGTTCATTTTAGACTGAGCTGAGTGAATAATACTTATTAGGAATTGGTAGGAAATAGGATAACAGATAAAGAATTAATTTTTCAGTCTTTGAACTTGCATGGGAACAGACATCAAATGAATTCTCCTGATATGTGGAGTATTTTAGGCCTGGGAGGAACTGTAATCATGCAGGTGAAACCTATTGGAGGCCGAGTGGTATATGTTGAGGGAAGCAGTTCATAGTTGAATGCATTGTGGAGTTCATCGAGGTGATGGGTGGCGCTCAGTGGTGTGTTTGCGGGATTTCAGTGGGCTTCCCACAGGTGATGTGTCGATAGGTCTACACTATGTGCATGGGGGAGCTAATAAAATGCCAGCAAGAGCTCAGTGAGGTGCCTTCAGGGGTCCATTTGGGATGTCTAGAAGAGATCTCAGCCATGAGAAGATCTTTATTGTACCCAGCATCAGCTTAGTGTGGTTGATTTAGGAGCACAGTCACATTTCTAGTTGAAGTCAGTGAGTTCCAATGGGTAGTGGATGCCAACCGAAGGTCAGCTGGGTCAGTGCAAGAGCGCAGTGAGGTGCCTGCAAGAGCGCAGTGGGGTGCCTGCAGGAGCGCAGGGGGGTGCCTGCAGGACCGCAATGGGATGCCAGGAGGTGCTCATTTAGTCCCTGTGGATCTGAACTGACGGCTTGCAACAGCTCCACTCTGTGACCCCAGGAGCTCTGCTGTGTGCCAACAAGGGTTGCACACCTGCAGGAACTCCACTGTGTGCTTGAAGGAGCTCAGTTGGGAATCTGCAGGAGCCTGTTGAGGTGCCCGAAGAACTGAATTTTGTGCCTATTGGATCTTAATTTATGGTCTACAGCAGCTCTGGCCTTGTTGAACTTCAGGGTGTGCCCGAGAAGGATCTCTGCTTCCACCTACAGGTATTAACTGTGTTCCCACTTGTGGGGAATCACTAAAAGGGATGGTAACGAAGACAGCCTTAAAATGGCCTAACCCAATTTCAACAGCACTCAAACACAGCTGCTTAAGAAGAAAGTCAGGCAAAAAACCTACCCTCTAACAATTCTGGGCTTTCCCTTGTGGTGCAGTAGCTGAGCTCAAGGCTTCATCCTTGCAGACGAGAAACAACAATCACAATATGAACGATTATGTTGTAAATAGCATATGATTAGTGAAAGTTATATGACAATCATGAAATGGCTTTAGTCAAATGTTACTGAAAGATCAGGGTGAAAAACTGGCTCACATAAGATGTAAGAATAATTCTAAAAGGTATAGAAATGGACACGATGGATCACAAAGGATCTAGGACAAAGATTTATTAACGCATATTTTATCCAAGAACTCATAAAAGTATATGATAGGGAACCATATTGCAAAACATGTCACAGCATGAATGGAATCTGCAACAGGCTAAAGTTTTTGCCTGAACCAGGACTGCTGTGACCGCCAACATGTCTCACAGACTTTGGCATGATGGCAAAAGACATATTCTCGCAGTCTTTCTCAAAGTGGTCCTCCAGGGGAGTCGCAGAAACCGAATGAGATGTACATCCCGACTCCACTCGCAATGTGGTCCTTTTCAAGATTACAGAGAATGTGTAGGTTCAGTAAAATCTGCCCAATATAAACCCAAATTGTTGCAAGTTTACCTTGAGTGGTCTTTGCAGGAGGACCCAGCAGGTATTTACAACACCCAGTTAAGTGTGACTGAGTCTAAAGGACCCTGTCAACTCTCAGGGAAAGAGCCCGAGAGGGCACTCTTCGTGGCATGGCGCCACTCTCCACTTCTAGCGGACCCTAGGACTTGCACTGCCTGGCAGAACATCACTGCACAGCCGGAAGGGGGTCTCTTCATGTGGTCTGTCTCTCTTTCTCTAGCCTGGGCAGAAATGGTACTGCCCACCCAACAGGCTGAAATAATTACAGAACTATAGCCCAATATTTCAGATGGAAACTAGCATTCAGTGTATCTGTAAACTTTTAAGTAAGAGGATATTCTGAGAAGGCCATAGCTTCTATTTCCTAACAGGCTTCTGAATACTTACTGTGGTGATAGATAGATAGATAGATAGATAGATAGATAGATAGATAGATAGATAGATAGATAGATAGATAGATAGATAGATAGATAGATAGATAGATAGATAGATAGATAGATAGATAGATAGATAGATAGATAGATAGATAGATAGATAGATAGATAGATAGATAGATAGATAGATAGATAGATAGATAGCCAGCACCTTTACCTCCTGATGCCTGCTATATCATCTACAAACTTCCAGAGTTTTCACAGGTACTGAAGAGCTGTCCCAGAAAAACAACAGGAAATGTATGTGTTTTTAGAGCTTCCTGTTAATTTTTAAGACTCCTAATTAGGGCAAAATCTTAAAAGGTACATGTTCGAGAATGCATAGCCCCCAACTTTTTATTTTCTCCGTTTTTTACTTAAATATATAGAAGATTCATATTTGTGTTTCGTATCTTATGTTTTCCACATTATTAAATGCATGCACATCATGGACCCTATAACAACATTCTAAATAAGAAACTAATAGCACAACATTAAACACCTTATCAAAATAGAAACAACAGCAATACACGACTGGCCTATTTCCTTCTAACGCTGTCAAGATTTCAGCAAACAACCACCTCCTCTAGAGCCCTCCCAGCTCCCCCTCCAGCCCCCCAACACAGACACAGATTAAATGACCCGAAGCTGCCGTATACACCGCTCCGAACTCCACCGAGCAGGTAGACATAGAAAAAGTACCACCAATATTGAGTGCTTTCCAGAGGTTAATCTGGGATCAATACCTGGGCTCTTGAGTTATGAATGATCTTGGAATCCTCATTATTTCTCGGCAGATACCTCTAATTAATCTTATTTAAGTCTGCTTCTATCGGGGCTCAATATTGGTCCATGTTTCGGGCATTCCCTGGTGTTTCAGAAGTGCATTTTTCTCACATACACATTCCCAGGAGGCCAGAGATGTCTCCCCTCGGCGGGGTTCTTGTCTGCTACCTGTGCCCCCAACATTCGCTGGTCCTGCATTATTTAATTGCGATTGAATTAATTCCTCTGCCAATATCTGAAGTGAAATCCTCCAAGCAAATTTTTTTTTTCATATTGGAATACATTAGGGACTGCATAAAGGTACTTAGTGAAAGGCATGCCGCGCGGTATAGCCACTGAATGTAAATTCCAATTCACTTCCTCTCTTGTCACACTGAGGATACAAATTAAAATGTGAACATTTTATTTTTGGCAACACATTTTCTAGCAGAGTTTACAATTTCTCCGTTAGAGTATAAAGGTCTGTACATTTTTAACTACTAAAAAACATACAGTGCATTCCACAAACACCTGCCTCTTTGCATGTTTCTCGCCTAAGAGGAAGTGACGTCTGGACCTGTCTCTCAATGCCACATATTTCTATTTGCTGCAGTCCTTGGCCACGTGGTTGGTGTTGGTAGTAACACTTTGCAGCGAGCTGAAGTGCACACTTGAATCAGACACTGCACAATAAGGTACATAAACAAGAGAATGTGTTCACTTGCAGAAACCGTGCAGACATCCATATTTATTTATTAGAAGCAATACCAAAATGACAGCAGTGGATTAATCAATCCAGTCATAGCGAAAATATTTGTAACCACTGCCATGTACCACAAGTTATGGCAGTGCTTAATTTGTAAAATATTACTCACTGGTGCACTGGAGCTTGCACGACCCACCTTATTTTTTAACAGCAGGTTCAAGTTTTATCTTTTTTTTAAAGTTATGTTACATACTTTAATGCTACACTAATGAACGCAGCTCAAAAAACACACAGACACAGCGCCAACAAGTGGTGGCTGCTCATAAATATGTAACGGTGTTTACAAATAAGTGCCAGTGCCAAGTACACCGGCACAAATTAAGCACTGAGTTATTATCTTCTCAATTACTTCTAAAAGCAGAGATGCCGAGTCCCTCATCTTCCACCCGGGTCATGTCTTTCAGTGCTCCTTTCTGGGCCTTTCAGGTTTCTGCAGCTGATGCCACTTCTCTTTAGGTCTGGCTATGAGCAATTTCAGCTGTGTATTGGCAGGCCTATTGTTTCAAATACATAGCATATACATGAGCTCTGATTAGGAGTGGCTTAGAACTACCGAACCTGCTAGTTAATGGGTGTGTTACATACCTTACCCTTCGTTAGATTTAGCAGGTCTAACCTGCCGGAATTTAACAGGAAAAAGCAATAACGTATTTACCGGGATATGCAAATTTTGGTGTGGTAAGCACCAAAATCTGCATTTTATTCCACATAAACTCGGACTAGGAGCTATGCATTGCACCCATTAAATGATGAACTCCCGGGAAGTCGATTTTATCAACTGTGATAAACTGCACCTGCGGCTCCAACAAACTGCTTATGAGGGCCTTGGAGTGGGCTTTGCTCTTGATTGGAAGGCTTTGTAGTCTTTCTCAGGTGTCTGCTTTTCATTTCAATGGCTTTGCTCCTATTCTTGGGTTGTTCCATCCACGACCATTTCGGCCTGACAATGTTCTGACTGGTTGAGCTACATCCTTCCACTTCTGACTGCATATGATCATTTTTTTGGGGTCTACATGGGAGTGCATTTTTTCCTTGCCCTCTTCCCAGAAAATGTCTGTGCCCCTCTTACTCACTTCTAAGCCCCCTCCCCGCACTGCTCCCTGCCTTCCCCCATTCCACTTCCCATCTTAGATATTTTATTGGTGCCAAATCTGCATTCTCTTTCCACTCTCCTCCCATGCCTGAACTGTTTGCACTGGTGTTGGGTGCCTGAAAAGGTGAAACTAATAGTATTCTTTATCTTAGTATTTCAATATTTACAAAAGTAAAAGTGTTTCTTCATTTTAAATGTCCCATTTTGTTTTCATAATATAATGTTCACACACTTATGCACGTACACACCCACGCTGGGACTTTCCAGCAGGTCTCTAGTGATTCTGTTGATTTAAGATGGACAATGCTGACACTTTTTAGAAAGAAATAGATACAATAACCAACTGAGGGCCACCCCTTTTTTACTTATTTTTGTTGCAACAATTCATTCAGACCAAAGGCATCAGCATGTTCCCATTCACACGGAAGAAGGTGCCTGCAGGGAATTACAGCCGCTGAGATCAGTGGAGAGCAACAGGACATTCAGTGCAAGATTCCATAAGAACCCTGAACCAGAATCAATACTGGATATGAAGCCAATGGGATAGTAGAGCGCGAGGTAGAAGCAGGGTGGAGGTGGTGTGTGGGGGTAGACTTAAAAAAAGGGAAATGGTAGAGGTCAGCGCTCAGAGCCAGAGTCTAGCGCCTTGAGACCTCTGGGTGAATTGTGCGCTCTATAAGAATATCTGACATTGACATTGACATATGTATGGGCAAGGTTGTTATGAAGGTGATCAGGAACCCTCAGGGAGCACCTAGAACGGGAAACAACCTTTGTGCAACGCAGTCATTACATCGCACTACCTTTACATAGCAGTCATAACACCTCAACATCCTTTACATCGCATGTCATTACAACGCAGCCATTACAGCGCATGTCACTACAACTCATGTCATTACAACGCATGTCACTACAACGCAGGAATTACATCGCAAGTCATTACAATGCATACTATTACAACGCATAGTACCCTTACACTATCCAACACTTACCCTACTGTTGCACTCACTGGAGCTAGAATAGTAATTATTATCCCCATACTATCCAACACTTACCTTAAATGCAATGTAATGGTATGCATTGTAATGGTATGTGTTGTAAAGGTATAACGTGATGTATTGGAATGTGTTGTAAAGGTAGTTTCTGAAAATGCGATGTAATGGCATGCGATGTAAAAGAATGCGTTGTAAAGGATGTTGCAATGTAAAAACTGCGTTGTAAAGGCATGCATTGTAAATGTGTGCGTTGTAAGGTCATACATTTGCCTAGAACAATCCACCATAGTGAGGATTCAGTGGACAGAGTGATTGAGGGCAACTCGGATTACCGATGTCTTTAGGGAAACGGATAGGCATCTCAGGGGTGGTAGCAGCATTGCTGGCAAGGAGGGGTCCCCTTACTGTCTCGAAGGCGTGTAAATTATCATTCAATCTATAGGTTGTTCATGACTAGAAACTCAACAGAACTCGATGAGTCATTTATTACACGCTGATGTGGTGGGTTGTAGCCAGTGTTGGAGGATACATAATTTAGCCACTACAAGTGAAGTTGCCAGCCATCGGTGCTCATGTATCGTCAACTCGGGGAGGTCTGATATATCATTGATAAGAACATTCTGGGGTGAAGAAGAAATTGGGAGGGATCTGAACAGACGGAGTGTACTCCAAACATTCACCCAATAGGTAGGAAGAGCTGGGCAGGCCCAAAGAATATGCAAAAGATCCTGCGATCAATTCCACATATCCTGCAGAGGTCATGGGGAAGGAGGTCAGCGCTATTGAGTTTCCAAGGAGACCCGTCCCAACCGGTCAGGATTTTAAAATACAAGAATTCCAACCTGAACTCTCTGAGAGCACTGTTGTGGTTTACAAGCACAGTCACCCAGTTCTCCGGGGAGCAATTTTTCCCTAGGAGTGTCTGCCACTTGAGTTTGGCCACATTAAAAGAAGGGCCAGACTGTAGGATTTTGATGAGGAACCCATTTAGGCCAGGAAATATTTACCGATATTAGACAGTAAGCTAGCTGGCGGTAGCGCCAGAGGTCTGTATGCTGGAGCCCAAATTCCAGTTGCAATGCCAGAAAGGTCTTGAGCCATCCACAGTCATATATTTCATCCACTCGCCTCAGTCTTCAGTTGTACCAGGAAGTCTAGTAAAAAGGTTGCCCGTCAATGCAAATAGAAGAAATATACCATAATTGAGCATTTTGGTGGAGCAACGGTATGGCCATGAGCTTCTAGGCATCATTCCAGGCCACAACGATTACCAAAAAGATTGGTTTGCAGGCTACCAAAGGGTGGGAGTTACAAACATACAGAGGTAAAAACAGATTAAGAAGGTGAGATTTTCAGCTCATACAAAATGAAGTCTCCTTGCTAGGACTCATGTATGCGGCTAGGTGGCACAAATGTAAAGCCATGCTGTAGGACGCCATATGGGGGAATCTGAGGCAGCCTACTCCCGTGTCTGGCCACAACCGAAAAACACGTATTTTAGGTTGAAGCCCATTCCATCTGCAGGATCTTATGTCTGTCTTTATGCTTAGTAACAACCGTCAAGGTATCCGGAGAAGCAAGATGCCAAAGAGATAGTTGAATCAGGGTGCCACAGTCATTTTTGCCATTTGTACCTTTCCCCACAATGACAAATTTAGGTGTGACTCCTTTAGAAAGTCCTGCTTTGTGATTTCCATCCATGGATGCTGGTTGTCCTCTACCATGTCCAAAAGACCCCTGTTGATATCAATACCCAGGCAGCAGAGCTCCTCTGGCATCCATTTCATATTATAGCCTTGTATATAAGTGATGGTAGTGCCCATGGACACAGAAAGGGCCTCACTCTTTGATCAATTAATATTAAAGCCTGGAAGGCCAGAGAAGTTGTACATAATGGACATCACCAGAGCTATGGAAGACAGGGGCTGGGAAAAGAGAAGCGGAATTTTGTCCATCTAGATAAGGTCTTAATCTCTCTCGCTTCTGTGGGAATCCCCATCACTTCTGAAGCCATGCATATGAAGGGACTAGGGGTTCAAAGGCTAAGAGGAAGAGAAGGGGGGATAAGGGACACCATTGACCCTTTAGGGCTGACCTTGTGTATGAAGTCCTCAGCCAAGCCCATACGAAACAGGATACAAAGAAGATAATGCCACTCCACCTGAACAAACGGTTTATCAGCCTCCTATGAAATTGCCAGCCTCTCCATCGGGTCATCTTTCGTCCACCGTAAAAGGTGCGCCACTGTGCATAGGCAATTGTGAGAGCTACATCTGGGGAGGAACCCTACCTGGGATGAAAAAGTTGTGGGACCACTTTACCTAGGTGCATTGCCAACATTTTAGCCATAATCTTCAGACCTACATGAAGGAGAGAGATCTGGTGGTAGTTGGCACAATCTAGTGGGTCTTTGTTTTCCCTGAGAAGAAGGGGAATGGGTTGCTTTATTAGATACAGCCCCAAATAACCATTAGCCTCTGCTCTGATGTGAGCTGCTTCATGCGAAGGGTGTAGCCAGAAATCTTCAAATGGAAGGGCTGCTACCAAAAGTTGTTGGGCTGACTAACACACCGCCTTACAAGGGAAATTGGATTTTCTCCACTAGGATTTTAGAGTAAGCATTGGGGGAGTTTAGAGTACACTGGACTAGAAGTGTTGATTTAAGCTGGAAGTGATATAGTGCCAATTGTTGCAGGGCATTTGAAAATTGCATCTACTGAATTGTCAGGGCATGATGTGTTAAAGGATGTATGTAATGTGCATTGACTGAAAAAGTGATCATAACCAGATAGGATTTAAAGCTGGTTACTTGGGGTGAGTTAGAGCTGGGTGTTGTCCCTTCAAGGAAATTTCAAGTTAGGTTGAGGGAAATGATGTACTTTAAATCACATTATGCAGGTATCATAAATCTAAATTATATACATAATTGAAAGTAGTTTTACAGAGGGTAAGGGGTTCTCCTCCAATTAATTTTCTAATAAAGCTGGTGACAAATAGGAAGACAACATAAATCATAACTACTTAGGATAAAGTGTGGTTTAACAGGGCGGTTTGGAGTTTCTCCCAAGGAAATTTCATGAAAAGTTGGGACAAATGTCCTATTTTAGGTACCATCAGGCTAGTTACATAAGTCAAAGATAGAGAAAATGTTGTGAAAAGCTTTTAAAAGTACAATTTTTAAATGAACTCATTTTGACCTTATAACCTACAGACTTGCCCTAAATCACGTCCCTTATTTTACCAAAAACCATATGATAGTAGCCAATCACTGACTCAACCTATACCACAGTATTTTTCAAAAAAATGAATAACGTAAAAGATGACTTTACAATGTACTGCAATGTATGTAATGACCACATAAAATGTTTCTAACTTTCACCAACTCACCTAATTCGGTTTCGTTTTTGTAATTTGGACTTTAAATGGACCTCATGCACACAATATTCAGGTAGCTTATGTAAAAGCTCACTTCTTGTTCAATGAGTAAAAGCACAAATAGATCTACAGCACTTTAAATTGTAGATGCTCCGGATGAGAAGAAGCTGTTTTCTGTGAAGCATTCTGTTGTGCTTAAAAGTAGGTCCATGTTATGTCTAATAGCGAACATAAAATGACCTCGAGATTACCTGCACAGACACCGGGACACGCAAGCACAGAATCACACGCGCAGTGCGTGCGTAACCCACCAATCTGTTTTACTGCCGATGGAACTTGCTATCCAGGGCTTTAAGTGGGCCGGGTCTCACCAGTGCTGAGCACCGGCTGTTTTTTAAAAGGGCGCTCGAAAGGGGTCTCTTTAGGGCTCTGTTTTGTGCCCTGGCACAGGCGGTAATTTTTTTTCGGACTGCAGTGAAAACAGGCACATTGATGTGCGCGTGCTCTCTTCTCTCTAGTGGAGAAGTTATGCCATGATGTTATGACAGGTGAGCGTTGTAGGGGAAGGGAAATCCTTTAAAGAGAGTCCTTTTCTCTCTGGATTTCCCTTCTCTTTTTGAAACTCAGGGGCAGCAACATTGTCGTGATGTCACCAGGACCTTAAGTGGAAGCTTTTCAATATATTCTATACAAGCCATAGTTGCTGCTTATTTTTTTTTCTTATGCAACTAACAACCATTGACAAAGCCAATATTACTGACTTCTTGCAGGTATGATGTTACTTGTTATATCATATATCTGGATGCAATGAAAGACACAGCAAAATACAAGTCGGTCGGCATACTATGCTAAGCACAGAGTTTTAGTTAACAAGTGTTTAAGCCACGCCCTTAATTACATTGGCCACGCCCCTTTGAGAGACCCCCCCCCCCCCCAGTTTTTTCATCCCACTTAAAGCCCAGCTGCTATCTGCATTAAACACAAATTTCACTTCCGTAGACATTCCACCTGCAAGGCTGTCTCTTTGGCATTGGGGTCGGAAACCTGCTGGTGACAAGGTTTCTATGGCATCGCTTTGCTTCCCTGATTGCCTCTTTTGCCGTGTTTTCTCGCGTTGCTTTGTTCGGCACCCAGAGACCCGAGTGCTTGGCGATATTTGAAGGGCTGTTTCAGCAGTGTTTACAGTTTCCTACTGGCAGTAGACACAAGCACTGAATTCTGTGAGAGATCCATTTGGCTTATTGACGTGATGAAAATGAGTCCAGGGCAGGTGACACTGCACACGAGGGCAGGTTGAGAGGTATGACTTGACAGAATGTAAACAGCACAGCAGGGAAGCAGTGTCCTGCCTTTTTCAATAGATAATGCAGAAATTAAATTAAAAATCTGATGACTGCCTGAAAAAGACCGGGCTTTGACAAACACGTGTACGTTTAGTCATGACGTAAATCATCGCATAATGCAATGCAGCATTTTCTCTTCACAGCTCTCCAGTTTATTTATCGGCAAAAAATAAATCTCAATAAAGTTAAATCAGTGCTTAATTTGTAAAAAGAAAAAAAAGTAAGTGCCTGGGCTCTAGTTGGGAGGCCTCTGCAGCTTGCACCTCCCATTGTCACTGCCAGCGTAGCCAATGACAGTACCTACACAACTACTAACCAGCACACTGCTACAAGAGTGACAATTCTTATTATTCCAGGCACCCAAAGCTATAAAAATAGCTTGAGGGGCAGGTATTAGTCATTTTTAATGCATATGAATTCATGAATAATTGCTGGTCTGCTCATCTCTAAATTATACAAACAGCGCCACCATGTGGAAGCTGTCATCAGTGCCGGTGATGACAATTAAGTTCTGGTGCCGACAATTAAGTGCCGTGCCAAGCACCAGAAACCACCGGCTCAAATTAAGCACTGAGTTAAAGAAGAAGAACCTGTAGTTGAGGCTGCGCTGAATGGCAACATGGTGCACACTTATTCCTGGGCCCTATTTGTTCAGCGCCGCTCTCATTGCTATTAGAGACCCGCCCGGGGCGCAGTGAGCAATTGTAGATGAGCACCAGAGGCCACAGGCAGCAGGTTCACCCAATGATTGGTGTGGCCTGCTCACTGTCATGCCCTCATAGGCTCCCTTGAGGAAATGGGAGCTGACTAAGTCAGCACTCAAGTCAAATGGAGCACCACCACACAGAACAGGAAGTGCAAGGAGGAGGTAGAAGAACGAGCAGAGACCGATGTGGTTAGCTCTCACATGAGTAGGGCACTGTAAAGAGGCAGGGATTTAAAATGAGTAAAGCAGCCCTTAACAACCACAACACGTGTGTTGCCTGACTTCCCAACAGTGGCACATCAAAGCCTTTTGCTGCCCGTGGCGGTCCCTGTGGTTGCCGCCTGCGATGGTAAGTGTGGGGGGGGTTGGGGGTGCTGGGGATCCCTGTGTGCTTGCCGCAACGGGCACAGGTAAGAGCGGGGGTCTGCAGGCCTCAAACCTCGTGCTGACTGGGGAGGACTTCCACCCCCCTCCCACCTTGCTACACCACTGCTTCCCAGGACACAACAGTCACCGTATCCATTTTCATGCAACTGGAGATAACCGTTTCTGGTATTTACAAATAATGAAATTGTATGTATAGGCACCCAGATTTGAGCAGCATATCACATGTGTATATCTTTTTTATGCATGACTTCTATTGGACGTCTCTATAGTTTACACCAGAGTCTTACTCTCTGCTATTACGTACCAACAGTTGATACAAAACTCGTTACCCAATGTTACTATGTCATAAAGGCCTTCCAAGCCAGGCTGGCGGGGCTCTCAGAGCCTGTGCACCAGTGCTGCTTGTCTGCTTTGATTGAAAGCAGACAGCACAGCTGCAAGCAGGGGAAGGAATATCCTCAAGGTGGTGGGTGCTGGTTGCGGGTGGCAGGGAAGGTATGGTTTTCACATTTGGGCTAGGGAGGAAAGGCCATGTTATGTATGGAACCCCCTTTACTCACCTGCCCCTACAAAGCAGTTGAAAGCAAGGGCAGAGAATTTAGGGCCATACATAACATAAAACTATAGTTGGGTAAAAAGTGAATGATGGGGATGTTTTTTGCCTTGGGGTTCTGAGTGATTTCATTAACAACTCTAGCTTTGCTCTTGTTTTCTATTTGATGTTACTCAGAACCCCTTGTTGAAAAACATTCCAGTAAATCACTGTTCCTCATCTATAAGTCTGTATATTTCTCATTCATTGTCCATTTCTATAAATAAATACCCTCATTGCCCTGTAGTCATGCAAGAGAGGTAGGGCTCTGCTTATGTAACACTCTTGGATCCACCTTCCCGTAGCACCTTATTGCAAAGGACTTCAGAGAGATGCTATCTCTTTTGGGTACCTTGATAAGAGCAGAGTTCCAACCCCATAATATCTATGTGGGTGATGGTATGGAGGACAGGCTGCTTGCAAAGAAAATGCTTTCAACGTATTTGTTCAGCAACTCTCAGCCCAATTGCCCAATGCCCTGAAGCATTCCTTTTCTCACATCTACACTGTTATATTTCTTGACTTGTTTCTTTTTTGCATCTTTTATATAGCACGAACTCGACCCGAAGGTATTGGAGCGCTGTACATGAGCACCGTATTTACATTACATATTTTAGGCACGGGGAGATTAAGTCACTTGCCCAGAATCGCAAGATGTGGACATGACCCAGAGGCTCGAACCCTGGTTTCCAGCACCAAAGCCGACGGACCACATCCTCTCCCCATTTCTTACTCCCCTGACATCAAATCGCAGGCAGTGTCTTGGGCATGAACTCTTGCTGCTTTCTTATAGCCATTTCCCCCACCATTGTACTGTCCACTACACACCCCTTCCATTCCCTTTACAGTAACTGGACTCTTTTCTGTACTGATGTCTCTCCTAATGCTGCTGCCGCGTAGGTCGCAGTAGTCCTCTTCACTGGCTTCAAGCTCCATAGCACCCACATAGCCCAGAGACAGTGGGACCAATTCACAATGGCATTTAGGAATACGTGAAGTGGCACTCCTCTAGCACTCTTTTACGTTCCTGTACCTGCCTTCGTGAATTTGCACCAAAACATTTAAATGGGAATAAAATGGGAATTTTCAATTGATGTTCATATACAGCTTTATAAACAGAACGGATTGTATCCTCTTTGCATTTTTAATGAAATGGAGTGGCACATTTCAGGGCTAATACACAAAGGCATGCAAGAGTGCGTAAAATAGTACTCCTGTAGATCTGCGTCCCATACTCATAAATGCTTTTGTGAATCAGCCCCATTCTAATTTTTCTTTCAGTACTCATAGGAGAAAAAATGGAAAAAACGGAATACTGAATTGATGCAGTACCACAAAGAAGAGTATTCTATAGATACCTTATGCAGTTTAGTGGTGGTGTGCAGTGCTGCTATTAGATCGAGGTACCATGCAGGGCTGTCCTTTTCCCAGATAGTGCCCTAGGCAAAACCAAATTTGATGCCACTCGTGTTTATGCAAAAATACTGCACCCACTCTCTACTTGTTTTGAGAGGAAATACTCATAATACGCACTTCCTGCCCAGTTCTCTTAGCCTCCCCCAAATCACCAATATATATGCTCTTGCCAGGCACTGGCGTAACAAAAGGTGAGGGGGCCCCCTTGCAAGGTACTTGGAGGGGCCCTCTGGACTCAATCGGGAGCCCGCCGGTCAGAGTACTGTGCTGAGGGGGCCCCTGGAGCTTGCGGGCCCCCACGCACCACAGGGGTTGCGGGAGCCTGTGTTACGCTACTGTTGCCAGGCACCAAATTGGCATGCACAGGCCTTAAAGTACATTGCTGTGCTTCAGAAACACAGCAGAGTTTTTTCCTAGCATTTATTTACACCAAGGTCCTCCAAAGTCGGTCCTGGAGGGCTGGATCCTTGCCAGATTTTTTAGCATATCCCCATTTAGTTAAATGTAGCTATCTTAAAAATCTGGCATGGATCTGGCCATCTAGGATTGACTTTGGAGAACCCTGATTTACACCTACTCCGCGTCCATTGAATTGTTTAGGATACCAGGTCCTCCTCGACCTTTGTGAACTGCATTGATAACTCAGAGGAGAGAGGTAGGACGAGGTGATTTACAGACAACTTGAAAATGGCGGTGATGGCTGCCCACAGAAGCAGTGATTAAATCTTTTCTTTGGAGCCAGTCCGCCAGGTAGGAGGGAGATTACTGCAGGACATGCTTCAGACAACTCCCTGTGCCCTCACAGATAAATGTACCCACGGGACTCCCAACATTTAATGCTTCATTGTTCACTCCATTTAAGCAAGAATCCTGATCCTGAAACAATTTTGAATACTCTAATCACAGGAAACACACGTATTCAAATTATTCTGGAATATTTTTAGATTTATTAAACTCGTTAAGTTCCATTGTTCATTTTCAATGTATTATATACAACCTGTTGAGTACAAGGACTGGACACGTTCCAAGGTGATGCGTTCAAGTCCTAAACAATATATAAATCTTCAGTACTAAACAATATATAAATCTTCAGTAAAATGACAACAGTCCAATTTCCTGTGAAAAAGAAACACAACAGCCGACACATGTTCTGTCACATCTGTGACTTTTTCAAGGCTTGGCCACAAGAGTATGACGAGTCCCAAGAGAAGAGTAGAAAGTTTCTAACGATGGTGTGGATCAGTCTGAAATAGTGGTATGGTCAATCAGGTTATGGCAAACTTATTGGGTCAAAGTTTTCCATAAGAATGAATAACCCAAAGTGTTGGAAGCCGTAAAATAGTTACATCGTCTTAGAATAGACTATGATAGGTCTCTCTCTATTCTGTAGAACACACCTCTTCCGCAGTCCTCTCTTGTCTGTAATGCGAGTTAGAAACTTAACCGATACCCTACTTTGCTACAGCGCAGTGAAGTTACGAAGTTGTGATATTTAAACAACACATCTGCTCTTCGTATTTTTCGAGTCGCTTCTACTCTCTTGGAACTCGTCATACTCTTGTGGCCAAGCCTTGAAAAAGTCATAGATGTGACGAAACATGTGCCGGCTGTTGTGTTTCTTTTACACCGGGAGTTGGACTGTTGTCATCTTACTGAAGATTTATATATTGTTTAGTATTGAAGATTTATATATTGTTGAGGACTAGAATGCATCACCTTGGAACGTGTCCAGTCCTTGTACACAATGTGTTGTATTTAAAACATTGAAAATGAACAAAGGAACTTAACAAGTTTAATAAATATAAAAATGCTCCAGAATAATTTGAATACCTGCGTTTCCTGTGATTGGAGTACCCAAAATCGTTTCCGGATTCTTGCTTAAATGGAATGAACAATGAAGCATTGAATGTTGGGACTGCCGGGGTACATTCATGTGTAAATTTATAGCACAAGGATCTTCTTTTAGATAACTGTGTACTCACACCCGAGGCCGTGGGAAGTTATGTTACCCTGAGTGACACCAAGACCTTGTATTTTTGTTAATTGAATTATACAAGCACTATATTGCCCGCCCAAATTTGCCTTTATCACTGAGGTGCGACTCTTCCTTCCACCACTACCCCTCGCTAGCTTTGTGTAACTCCCTGTGGCCCTCTGAATCTTTGCGCTCCGAGACTATGCCTAGCTCGCCGATACCTGTGGCTGTGCTGGTACTATGGACCACTCAACCGTATTGTACTGTAGCTGGAGAAGAATGTGAACAGATTTTCTACATGCGCCATGAAGCATCCAGTACTAAAATACAGGCACCATGTGATCAAACAAAAACACATACAGCAACAAATGGCACCCCTGGTCCTGAGTGTAGATCAATAATGGTGCCACCATTTTAAGCAACAGCATCACTAGCACACTGATATACTGTTTGTCATTAGTGTTTTTCTCAAAATGGCGGAGAGAGTAATGTTTACTGCTGAAAAATAATTAAGGCACAATTTAATGCTGATGCCATGAAGTAGTACTCTCAAACAGTATTTTGACATTTAAATAGTATGGTGCAATGAAGCACATTTAAACAGATATTACTGCATCTCACTTCTTGTGTCCACCACAATTGGTGGAAGGTACTCCTGTTGACAAAATTCCTTGACAACATTGTGCATAACCAGCATTAGGTTACCTTTCTTGACCAACACCAAAGACAATGAGGCATGGTCCACTTTCCTACAAATGTTCACTGAACATCAGACAGTGGCACGTGGAGGGAAGATGCTGCGCATGGAGCACTCCGTCTGGTCTCTTCCAGCTCAGGACACCTTCAGATCTGCTCCAGCGGATCCCGACTCCGCGTTGAGTCGAGAAGGCCTGCATCGGCCAATCTTTCGCCTTCACTGAATTCCACATTGTTCACTCTTTCATGCTGCCCTTTTGATTGACAGGCCTCAAGCACATGAGTCGGGATGGCATTTGCCCGCCCTCCCCCCTCAGTGTGTGAACTTGCCATGTCAGACACACACACCTGCTGACATAACCTGTCATGGTTGGAATACCAGGGAACACATTGATGCACTACACAAAGCCTGCATTTTGTTGTATTTTTTTTAGTTCATCTGCTCACCGGATTATTGTACATCCGAAGGATCAGCTGCTTCACTCCGTACAGCGTGGGATGAGCCCAAGGCGAGGGATCCTGCCAGTGCCGGTTAAGATCAAACCCCATCAGCGAGCACCTAAATAAGGAAGAAAATCAGTATTGATTCATTAGGAGCTCCCATCACATGAATGCAAAACGCCTACAGTCAGACAGCTAAGATCTTAAGACACGCGTTCAAGGGCGGGTAGCGCGAGACCCCCAACTTCCTGTAGAGAAAAAGACGAAAGCAGAAAAGCAATTTTTCTTGCGCCTTAAAAGAAACAACAACACGCATCAAAATCCACTATATTTCTAAGCCTTAAAGCTTCTTGAGAATTGAACAACTTTCAGTGATCCTCTGAACGGGGCGGCGCGGCCTCGTTTCCTGTTTTAATCTTTGCAAATGTCTCGCAAACAGCAGCGGCCGCGAATAACACTGTCTGTCAAATTCGCATGGATTTAAGAGTCATTCAAAATGTATATTTACTGGGGTAATGCCTGAAGGACGAGCCGCACATGCAGAGCACTGGGTGAAGCTTATCGTGTGGAAGCCGAAGAGGGTTTACTTACGTGATTTTGTTCTGTTCCTGTTGTTTCTCCCTTGACAAATATAAACTCACTCCAGCTACAGATTAGGAGGTTTGCAAATCGAACACCTCCGTTCATCTTGCTCAGAATGATGCATACTGCCGAGTGGGATTCATTCATCATAGCCCTCACATCAATCCCCCTTGATCTGTTTTTGTATTTTTTATTTACAGAAAAGCCATTTATTTTTAACGTTTCATCTTTTAAAATGTGTGTCCTGGGTGACTGTTCTATATGGCAGAAACGCCAACACCGACTTGTTGTTTTGACAAAAGCGGGGAATTATAATTTTATGTCGCCTGATCGAAATAGATTTTTCTATGGATTAATTTTTCTGAAGTAGGTAAATCATATCTGGCATCCAGCCGGTCCTCGTAGTGAACTTATGAAATACTTTCAAGAATGTTTACTTTAACTATTCATTTCAACACACAAACCACGAAAAACAGGTATGCTATAAGGAAACACAAAATATTACTTAAAAAAATAAGAACTACGTACATTTGGACGTTCAGCTGTTTATATGATGGGGTTGCTGTCTGTAATATTGCGACATGTGCTGGGCGCTAGGACCAGCACACGAGAAAGGAATATGGCAGGAGAGTAAGGGGGGCGGAAGAGGAGGAGTGACGAAAGGACAGATTAGAGTAGGGTCAGGAAGGAGAAGGAAGCAGGGAATAAAGATCCTACAATTAACATAGTGTCTGCGTCGTCTGTAATACAAGGATGACACTACAGCTGGCAACGAGGGTGACTACAACCTGTGCGTCCACTTACCTGCTTCCTGTTGTACGTGCGCTCCGCTGCCTTGGAGCTGTGCTGCGGATCGGGTGCCCGTCCCGACCGCGTTGTGCCTGCTGTCGCGCTGCTTCGCTCCACTGCCTTGGAGCTAAAGAATCCGTGAATCGATGTTGCGCGCCCTGGGAGGCCACCCCAGCCACGTGCAGTTGTCCCGGTGAGGTCGCTGGTTTACGCGCGATCCGGGAGCCCACCCCGGTCGCATGTGGGAAAGAGCCTGTTGGGTTACGCGCGATCCGGGAGCCCACCCCCGTCGCGTGTGGCGAACTGACTGCTGTTGTCGGCGCGATCCGGGAGCCCACCCCGGTGGCGTGTGGTGAGGAGGCTGCTGTCTTGAACTCCTGATGCCCGGGAATGCCTGCATGGCTGCTCTCCCAGGAATAGGGCCCAAATCTCGCGAGGAGCGAGATCTCACCGGCGGCCATCTTAAGGTCAGGCGCCTCACCCAATCCCCTGCGCAGAGGACCCGGCGGCCATTTTAAGGGTAGGCGTTTTGCTGTCAGTGGAAACAAGCATTGGCAAATGGCCATGGAAGCTGATTTCTGCGGCATATAAGTAAATTTCAAGGACATATAACAATTGGAGGGGACTGCATGCACATCCAGGTGCATACTCTCAATGTCCAGTGGTGGGAGTAACCAGTCATATTTGTCCAGTGGCTGGTGGACTGGTCGTTATGCCATAGGCACCTTCATACTGATCCTACATATTAGAGACACTAAAGAGGGGCGTTGACGGTGTCAGTCTGGCCTGAGTGGCAAGCGCTTGGAGGATCCCTGTGACCTGCACATTTTGTACAGCATCTGCCTCACCAGTTTCATATGTCATGTCGGGATCGCCAACGTCACAACATGGTCATGCCTCTGCCAGCGCCAGCACCAGCACCAGGCCGGACTCCTCTACATCCACCGGGCACATGGCTGGACCTGGACTTGGCGCGATCGGGGTCTCCTTTCTACGCCCACCGGAACCCCTGGCCCTCATATCGGGGAGAGGTATGGGCCTTCGCTGGCAGGAGTGGCTAGAAGATTTCGAAGACTTCATGAAAGGGTCTCGTGTAACCGAGGAAGAGCAACAACTGATTGCATTACGTAATTTAATAGGGAAGGACGTTGGTCAGATTATAAAGCAGCTTCCGGCCGCGGATGCTTCGTCCTATGTCAATGTGCGAGACGCACTAAACAGAAAATTTCTTCACAAACGGAATATGGACTATGAAAGATATACATTTAATTTGGCCTCGCAAGAAAAAGATGAACCCATGAACACTTTCATCACGCGATTCCGACGGTTGGCTGCTACTGTGAATTTGATTCTTTCTCGACGGAAGACGCACTTCGCCTGCGAATCATAGAAGGATGTCAGTCTGAGTTGTTACATAGACGTCTGCTAAAGAAGAGCTACTCGCTGGATGAGATCGAGGAAATGATGCGAGTACACGATCAGGCAGAAGAACATGCCAAGAAAATGGAAGCTGGAAGAGGCGAAAAACGTGAGCAAGCATTTCGGCTCCAATCCCGTACCACCAACAGGTCCTCCCCTACAAAGCAAAGATCTTCTAGATCCAAAGTTCAGTCACATTATGCAAGTCGCCGGCGTCGCAGTTCGAGCCGGACTGATAAGCGACAGGTGCGCCAACTTAAATGTTATCGCTGTGGATATGACTTCCCTCACACGGAGACATGCCCTGCCTTAGGCCAAAAATGCAGGAAGTGTGGCCGGGATAACCACTTTGAAAACGTTTGCGGAACCTCTCGCAAAGACACCCACCAAGACAATTACAGACAATCCAGACAGCACAACACTCGCCATCATGCCAAAGCAGTGTGGGACTACAGAGATTCCTCCACTGGGTCTTCACAGTCCAGTCGTCAGTCTCATGGGACATATCGATCCCATCGATAGCCATCCCGTGAGTCAAGGTCACTGTCACCAATATCTCAGGACAGTGATGAGTACGTCTGCATGGTTGCGGACCCGGACCGGCTAAAGAAATATCTGCGACTAGATATCAAAATGGACACACACTGGGCCAAGTTTGTTCTGGATAGTGGAGCGTCTCTCAACTACATTTCCGTTGCAGAATACAAGAAAATGAGTCCATCACCACATTTGCATAAAGCCAACGTGCGAGTATACACCTGGATGTTGAAGAAACCTCTTCCGTGTTTAGGACAATTCCCAACTAATCTTACCTATAAGGACAGAACTATTCCAGCTCACATCCATGTTATTGATGGTCCAGAAGCGGATTGTCTTCTCAGTTTGCCCACGGCGGAACGACTTCGACTAGTGGACATTTTGTATAAAGTAGACGATGAACCGGACATAGTCCACAAGTTTCCAAAATTATTCACTGGCCTTGGAAAGATGGCCCACTGCCAAGTTCAACTGCACATAAACGAACGAGTGACTCCCATAGCGCAACACCATCGAAAAATTCAATTTCTTCTGCAACAGTCTGTAGAGGAGGAATTACAGGATCTTCTCCAGGCTGACATTATTGAGAGAACGTCAGGACCCACGCCCTGGGTCTCTCCGGTGGTCGTCGTGCCTAAGAAGGGCTCTCCTGGCAAAGTGCGCCTTTGTGTCGATATGAGGGTACCCAACACCGCAATCGAACGAGAAAGACACCCGGGACCCCACATCAGCGACATGATTGCGTCACTCAATGGTGAGCAAATATTTTCCAAATTAGATCTCAACAAGGGATATCATCAATTGGAACTTCATGAAAAATCGAGATACATTACCACCTTCTCGACTCACCAAGGTCTGTTTAGATACAAGAGGCTCAGCTTTGGGGTCTCCTCGGCCGCTGAGATATTCCAAGAGGCCATCAGAAAGGTAATCCATCACATTCCTAACACTCTAAATTACAGTGACAACATCCTGGTATATGGTGCAACCATGCAAGAACACGACACAGCGCTGGACAGAGTTTGCCATGCTCTATTGGAGGCCAATCTGCCTTTAAATAAGGACAAATGTGAATTTCATAAGTCCACGTTGAAATTCTTCGGACACATCTTCTCAGGCGCAGGGAAGAAACCAGATCCAGAAAAAATCACCGCGCTAAATGACACTCCCAGGCCGCGAGATGCGGGAGATGTACGTTCCTTCCTAGGCATGGCAAGCTACTGTGCATGATATGTCAAAGACTATGCCACCATTAGCTACCCTCTGAGAAAGCTGACCAAATAAGGACACCCATTTCAATGGACCACAAGATGTGATCAAGCATTTTGTGAAATCAAAAATGCGGTTGAATCTGCCAACAATCTGGCATATTTCAATCCAAGAAGAAAAACGGAAATCACGGTGGATGCAAGTCCCGTAGGATTAGGGGCGATATTAGCTCAATATGACAATGAGAGTGACCAACGGTATATTGTCGCATATGCCAGTAGGAGCCTCACGGACACAGAGAGAGCCTACTCACAGCCAGAAAAGGAAAGCCTGGCAGTAGTCTGGGCCTGCGAACATTTCCACATCTTCATCTATGGGAAGCAATTCACTCTTATCACGGACCACCAGGCCCTGATAACCATCTTCGGAAATCCCCGAGCCAAAATGCCACCCAGAATAGAGTGCTGGGGCATCCGCCTTCAGGAATACACTTATACGATAATCCACAAGCCAGGAAAAGCTGCAAACCCCGCTGACTACATGTCACGACATCCCAAGGCAACGTCCAAATCCAATCCATCACTGGCTGAGGAATACATTCACTTTGTAGTGGCTCAAGCCAAATTGCCTGCAGTTCCCTTAGAGGCCATACTGGACGCTACAAATGAAGATGTCACACTTCAAGACGTCAAACATCGCATTCGGGCAAACAGCTGGAGGCACTTGGAAGGAGTAGGACAGAGTGAACGAATCGACAAGTAGGAACTGGCTTCTTTCAAACACGTGAGGGAGGAACTGTCTGTCACTGCTGAGGGCCTCATACTAAGGGACAAGCGGATTATCATTCCGAAACAGCTGCGTCAAGGAGTTGTCAACCTAGCACATGAAAGGCACAGAGGCATCGTAGCCACGAAGCGTGCGCTGCAGGGACGGGTCTGGTTCCCTATGCTGGATCAAATGGTGGAACTTACACTAAAGGACTGTCCACAATGTCAGCTAGTAAGTCGAGAAGATCCCCCTGCGCCGCTTCAGATGTCCGAACTGCCGGATGGTGTGTGGCATCATGTTGCAGTGAACTTCTTTGGACCGCTACAATCCAGCAAGTATGTCCTAGTCATCATGGACGAATATTCAAGTTTTCCTATCGCGCATCTCATAGCGTCCACCAAAGCGGCCTCTGTTATACCGGTACTGGATGAGGTATTCGCAGCATGAGGCATACCGAAAGTCGTAAAAACAGATAACGGCCCTCCCTTCAATGGACAAGATTTCGCTGAATTTGCCATACATC
Source organism: Triturus cristatus (assembly GCF_964204655.1). Lineage (NCBI taxonomy): Eukaryota > Metazoa > Chordata > Amphibia > Caudata > Salamandridae > Triturus > Triturus cristatus. Next base: position 759,699,773 of record NC_140586.1, on the reverse strand, counting down.
TCAACTTCAAACACCGGAAGATCACACCTCTGTGGCCCCAGGCCAATGGAATGGTAGAAAGATTTATGGCCACTTTAAAGAAGACAATACAGCAGGCAGAACTCTCAAAGCGTGATGTACAAGTAGCTCTAAATGAAGTATTACGTGCCGACCGAACCACACCACACATCACCACAGGCAAATGTCCAGCAACCTTAATGTTGAGTCGCACCGTGCGCACCACAATACCAACTTGGGAAGGTGCAACTAGTGGTTTGTCTCAAGACTCTGAGTACGAAGAATTGGCGGCCACAGACAAACTGAAAAAGGAGAAAATGAAGGAACATGCAGATCGACGGAGAAAAGTTGCACAGCCGTCTATCCATGAAGGGGACTGGGTATTGGTGAAACAAGAACAACAGAGAAAAGCGGACTGTCGATATCAAGCTTGCTCACTCCTGGTGACAAAACAAAAGGGAAATATGATTCCGGCTGAGGCGGAGAACAAGAGGGTCACGAGGAACGTGACGCATTTTCAGAAATGCACGCCCAATATCCGAGAAGAGTTGACTGCACCTATCAGTGTAGAAACAGGAGATGCATCTGGGTCAGTAAGTGATCATCGACCGTCCATGCCTCCTGACGAAAGTGAACAGGTGGATAGGAATGTTCATCTCCGGCCACAACGAACTCATAGAAGACCAGCTCGCCTAATTGAAGAACTGTAACTATGTTGGTTCCTATTACATTGTACCTCTAACATGCATGGATACAGGTAACACAGTTAAAAGTGTTTAAGAAGGGGGGAGATGTAATATCGCGACATGTGCTGGGCGCTAGGACCAGCACATGAGAAAGGGATATGGGAGGAGAGTAAGGGCGGCGGAAGAGGAGGAGCGACAAAAGGACAGATTAGAGTAGGGTCAGGAAGGAGAAGGAAGCATGGAATAAAGATCCTACAATTAACGTAGTGTCTGCGTCGTCTATAATACAAGAACGACACTACACTGTCCTCTGTGTGAATCCAGAGTTTGGAAGTATGAGTCAGTCATCACTAGAGTGAAAGATAGCAGCGCAGTATGAATTCCCCTCAGAAGAGTTTTTACAAGGGCATCTAGGTCAAACATTGCAGCGATGTGGAAAATACCATGCGCGGCCTTCCAGTTCTAGAATGTAGTCCCAGAATACAATCCCTGATATCTTCTAAGGAGCTCTCTCAGTCCCAGGACTCAAATGTAAAATGATGGACATCCCGTTCCTCCACCAGGGACCAGGCACTGTATGATGATCGATGGTAGCGAAGCTAATTTCAGCAGTGAGAATCAATAGATTTGTTACAAAAACATAGCTTACACTTCTTTGTAATGCACATGTATGCAACATATTTCTTCCTTTATATGAAACAGACTGAGTTACACGGCCTATTCCGTCCAGGGGTTCATGATCGTGTAATGGAATTAATGAATGCTCATCACATCGTGAGAGGAAACCTAATTCTAATTTCATCCCTCAAGATTGACCCTAAAAAAGGTTTTAACAAGGGCTAGTAGAAAGCTTGAGGGCTGTTTTACCTCAAATTGGGAATCCAAGGGAACCCAGAAAATGGATCCAACTATTATAACGGAATGCTCCTGCCACATTACTATTTAACAATGAACGATTGGAGGAATTCTTATTTTGAAAAAGGGACAGAGCAAAGGTGTGCTGTATGCATATATAGAGTCCCATGCAAAAGGTTTTTGCAATAATGTGAAATATGAATTGCCATACTTAAATGGAATGAACACACTATTGCCATTGTATGCCAATGATCTTCTAACATATACCCAATCTCTAAACTTTCTGGATGTGTAATGAATAATACCAAAAGTATAAACTTCAACTGAGTAATTACATCTCGAAAGAAACTGAAAGCCTTGCACCATGGCGCATGGGTGCCTGTGTTGGCGCATGGCAGCCAATTGTGCGCCCGCCAAAGGAAAGCAAAGGGATTCGTCATATTGTTGTGCATATGACGCATCCCTGTGCTTTGAAAGGGCTGCAGCGCGGCGCACCCAAAGGGCTAGCAGTGTTGCGCTGCAGCACTTTCTTGTAAATAAGAGCACTTTCTTGTAAATAAGAGCCCTATCTACAACAAAGTAATGCACCGCAAACCATTTGGCTGCACCGCGCTGCGTTACTTTGGAAGCAAAGGGATGCGTTATATCTTCAACTATATGATGGATCCTTTTGCTCTCTCCTGCGCTGAAGCACAATTGGCTGCCATGCACTGACGCAGGCACCCTTGCACAATAGTGCAAGAGTGCCTGCTTTGAAGGGATGATTGTTTTTGTGCAGGAAGGCATACCTTTCTGCACAAAAACAATAACAAGAGGTGTTTTACTCTTTCTATACATGCTACACTATGCAGAACGCATAGAAAGAGATGAAACCAAGGAGAAATTAAAACATTTCTCCTTGTTGCACCTCCCTACGCCTCCCCTGGGGAAGCGCAGCATTCCCACATATTTCCAGGTTTAAGATTTCTTGTAAACTGTGGAAATGTGGCAGAATCCATGGGTGTTGTGTGGGAACACCCACGGCACACCCCTTTCAGGCAAAGTGATGCGAGATAAGGGGCCGTATTTACAGGGCCACAAAAAGCCACGAATGGTGGCTTTACGTGGCCTTGTAAATATGGGCAACACACTGTGCCGCCGCTGCGTCACAATAAGTGACCCTCCGGCGGTGCAAGGGGCTTGTAAATATGCCCCTAAATCTTTGCCCTCACACACTAAATGGTGTCATGCTTCATCAGAGGGCATGCTACTACATTCTGGCGCAGCCCAGTGCTCAGAGAGGAGCAAAAAAGTTATTTGTTTAAGGGCAAAAAATAACCCTGCAACAACTGCGATCCTCCTAACACAAAAAGTCAAAACTGCCTAAGCTAGTGCCCACTTAATTTTATTGTGAGCTCCTCTTGGCAGGATTAAAAAATGTCAGTCGGGGTATATCTGGAATGTTTGTACCCTGTACCCCTGCATATTTAACCCCTTCCATGCCCATGACGGAACGGTTCCGTCATGAGCATCGGTTGCGCTGTGCTCATGACGGAACCGTTCCGTCATGGCCCCGCCCGCGCTCGAACCCTTCAGCACTGCGGGGGAATTCCCGCCGCGCTGAAGGGGTTAAAAAAATAAAACTTTTTAGCTCCACTCTGAGCGTTGGTCTGCTCCAGAGTGCTGTAGCACGGACTATGATGAAGCATGACACTATTTAGTGTGTGAGGGCAGTTTTAATACCATTGAGGGCTTCATATTAAGAACTTAGGCAGAGAAGAATATTTAGGGAGGACAAAAGGAAGGGTGGTGCTTCTCACCTCTCTTTAAGTGTGTATTGATTTAAAACTACTTCCCAAGTCTTAAATCTCGCTTTTGTTACATATAAGTCACCTCCAAGATAGGCTGTAAGTAACCATAAGGGCAGGGCGCCATTTAAGTAAAAGGTAGGAGATGTGTGTCTAATCTTTACATGTCCTGGTAGTGACAGACCCCCAAATTCGTTTTTCACTACTGTGAGGCCTACCCCTCTTATAGGCTAGCATTGGGAATTCTTTAACACTTTTAAGCTTTAATACCTGATCAGAGAGTAGTAACTTTTTCATGTTTCATATCTTTGCAATGGTAATGATATATCCTCCTCACTGGTGAAGTTGCATTTAGCATAACTTTTAGAAAGCGGACATTTCTCTGCACAGATTGCTTTGTGTGCCTGACAGCCTGCAGTGACACTATTGGACCTCTCCGCTGCCTTTGACATGGGAGATCACACACTACTCTTAGCAGGTCTGGACACTTCCTTTGGCACTGGTGTTAGATACCATGCTTGGATTCAATTATTTTCTACAAATTGAAACCAATTTGTCAAAGTTGTTTAATTCACTTCTGAAAATACCTCAGTCAAGATTAGAGTTCTGCAAGACTGACCTCTTTCACCAGTTCTGTTTAACATGTATGTATGTCCGTAAGCAAATGTGAAATCCTCTTTCTGACTAATATTCCAAATGTATGCTAACAATATACAGATCCTCCTAGACCTTCATGAAGATAGCTCAGACTCCTCAGCCTTTGGCCCTTGTTTACTGGTCACCAAACACTGGATGAATAACAATTCCCTTTCACTGAAGATGGACACCCACAATAGTAACATTTGGATTTTAAAAAAATCATCCGCTCTACCATTTAATTGCCCATCAGCATTGGAAACTCTCCATACTCCTATGAAAACACACATGCACGAGAAATCACAAGAAAAGCACTTGTTCTGCATACACGGTACCCAGAACCTGCTCCATCTTAGGTTTAACACAAAAAAATCCTCCTAAGTCAAGCCCAGTCTTTTCTCACTTCCTCTACTCCTCATCCGTCATCTTCAACGCACCATTTAACAACTCATCTAAACTACAAAAGGTTCAGATTAGAGCTGTAAGAGCTGTTTTTGAACAGAGGGCCCACGAGCACATCTTACCATACCAATCCACACTGAAACGACCCTTGTTATTCATCACATCAAAAATAACCGCATGAGCATCATCTGGAAAACCATCCTCCTTAACTCCCTTAAAGACCTCACTGACTTCATTGCCATAAAAACGTAGACAAGAAACTTGCTTTGAAGCAAAGTCCATCACCTCAACACAGACAAATAGGGAAGGAAAAGCTTTGGAGGTAAGCAACTCACAACTGCAGGCATCAATCACATTTTGGAAACCCTCCCTTCAGGCTGCAAAGATGTCACAACGCTCAAGGCATTTAAGTCCAAGCTGAAATCAGTTTTTATGAATAACTCTTCCTACAGTGTTTATTGCATCTATATAATTGGAAATGGCATTTTCTGTTATTCAATAATCATTCTTTGGTATTCGGTATCCTTTGTTATCCTTCCTTTTCTCAAAGACCCCTCTAACTTATCACCACGCTCTATTTTTCTGAGCCCCGAATTTCTTTACTTTTTGGACCTACAAACCAGTAAAGTCTGGTGTAGCGTCTGCAGAATAAATAAATAAATACAAATGAATATAAACACAATAGATTTTGCCCTAGTAGGGCAAATGCACCAATACACTGAGGGGCTTATTTATGAGCGCACTGCGTCATTTTACAACCATGTAAAGTGGTACATGCATGACACTGGGCTGTAATTTCGATATATGAAGCCACGCAAAGCCACCTTGCATGGCTTTGAGTGGCCTCCTAAATCATGAGTAAAGCTACGCAGCAAATCGCCGCGTCGCCTTTCTCTGCGACTGGGAGGAGTTCCATGGGCGTTGCGGTTTTCCCATGCAACACCCATGGAATTTGACGCTGCCCCAGATGTACAAAGTGATGTAAAAACCTGGGGAAGCGCCAAATCCATGCACCTCCAGAGGTAAGGCGTAACGAGGAGAAATATATTTCTCCTTGTTTTTTCCTCTTTCCATGTGTCCTGTATTCGGCAACACACATGGAAAGAGGAAAACGCCTAATAGGATTGTTTTTGTACAGGACAGTGCTCCTTCTTGCACAAAAACAATTCTGCCTGCAACTGAGTGCGAGGGTGCTTACGTTGGCACTAGGCTGCTGAAATGGACACTTCTGTAGGTCTTTCCCTACACGTCTAGAACAGGTGGAAGGTCCATATTAGTTTAATCAATTGCATTATCTGCAATTATATATTCTGGGAATCCAGCACTGGATGCTTAAAAGTCTCTTTGCTGATGTCTATATTTGGTTGGTCCCAATGTCGGAGAATATCCCTATTTAATAAATTGTGCAGTTGGATTGTACTGTAGACCAATTTACCATATTTTTAAATGTGTTATGATTAAAATCAATATAAAGAATGTATTAACACATTTCTATATCTTTTTTGATGTTTGGAATCTATATGCACAGAGAAACGAAGGTAAAAATAACTCAGCTTGATAAACTACAAAAAGATGTGAGTGAAATTACATCTGATGGCCACTAGATGGAGGAACAATACAAAATAATCATCGAGGCAAGGACAGAAAAAATGTAAGCATGTGCTCTTTGTGTAAAAGTAAACAACGTCAACCTGTGTGATAATTAAGAATATTTGGACTATCTAAAGGTAAACGTCTACTTGTTTTTATATAGTTCGCAATTTTATTTGAGAACTTAAGCCCACGTGGGCTACTCCATGTTTCGCACATTAATAGAACAAAGCCAAAAGGCAAAAGCTATTTGCCAAAAATCACTTGATTTGAAAAAGCGAGGAACCTGGTATTAGAAAGCTAGGACCAGGTGGCGGATCTGCCACCGACTCTTACTTGGTGCTCCCCGGAGGCCGACAAACCCTGGTGCCACCTGGAACAGGACCGTTCCCAGCTGGCCGTCCGTCTTGCAATGGCCAGCCTGACATGCGTAGTGTAAACCTCTCCACCCAGGGACGGCTCCATGGCGGAGCGACCGGTGCCACTGCACCGGGTGCTGACTTCAGGGGTCACCGTGTTGGTTCATTTTGGTTTTAAAAGTACTTGGTGCCTTTCCTTGCCTCCAGCAATTTCCAGGCCACAATAAAAATGTCAAGATAACTCTGGAGATTAATGTTCTTAGTGGAGAGTTTTTGTCTAGTTGAGGTTTTGACTCATCATAAAGTAGCACAGAGGGTTAATATGGCTGTGGCAAAGAACGTGTACCATGCAGATCACATAGTGCATATAATGCAAGTAGGACAATGTTTTTATAAGATAAAATCCTAATAAAGAACAGTGAATTAGTAACTGCATGCACACTGCAAAGTATAGATTAGGGCATAGATCAATGTTGCAAAAAGGGTTCATTTGGGTAAAAATCGATTCTTATTATTAAGCAGAGCACTCAACTATGGTTGAACCGTTTTCAATTCGGAGTGTGTGCTTCTCCAGACCAAGCACTCTTAAACTATACTGCCTACCAATATGGATGACGTTTCTCCTACACCTTGTAGTCCTCTGGCTTATGTACCATTTCCTATACTCTGAGTTAGACATGTATGATTCATTGTCTATGTATGTGTGTGTGATGCAAAGTGCTCTGACATCCTACACTGTATGAGTGGAGCTATATAATTAATTAAATGCATCTGAGAGAGAATGGCTATGGAGTTTTGAGGGGCACTGTTAAAAGGTGATGGTGAGGGAATCCGTGGTGGAGGTGAGAACCTCCTCCACCATCGATTGGGGGGGGATGCCAACAAAGATTGTTGCACCGGGCGACACCATCACTAAAGCCGGCCCTGTCTCCGCCTAGCTGTCTCAGACAGCTGGGTGAAGAGCACGCACAGGCCTCTTGTGCCTGCTGGAGCATCAAGGGAGCCCTCTCCAGCCAGTCCTGGTGCTACTCTCATGCTTCCACTCTGCAGCATGAGAGCAGCGTCGGGATTTGCAGAAGGGGGTTGCCTAAGGCTCCTTGAGGTGCCTGCCGTCACGCTGAACCAGAAGAAAGAAGAAAGGACAGCGAAACCCGGGTAAGTGCGTTTGATTTTTTTTTTTTAATTATCTTTTTGCCCGCCACTAGGTTTGTTTCTCGGTCCCCCCATCATCCCTCCAGTGTTGAGGGTCACCGCCCGCCACTGTGCATCACTTGTGGCTACCCCATCAGGCGTGACGCACTTTGGGGTCCCGGGCCTGGGCAACGGATGTGACACTGCACCACTGCAGTAAGGCAGTTAGGACTCACAGGCCTACTACATACCCCTCCTCTCTGACACCATTGCTGGGGAATCCCGGCTCCCCCGGGGAGGACTGATGGGGGTGTTCGGACTTGGGAGGGGAGTGACACACTATTCCTTGGCCAATTATACTCCAATGGGCCCTAAGGCGAGAGGCCAGGGCACCAATGATTTTAAGCTTCGCCACGCAGACCTTTATGGTGCCACGCAGCGGCTACACTGAGCCCATAGTCCTCAGGTGAGAGAAGGGAGGATGAGGGAGATGACCGGCATTAAAGATATTATGACAGACGGGGACACGCACAGGGCCCTCTCACGGCTGTACCAAGCCTTGAATAGGCCCGTGGCTTCAACAGATCTGTCTTATGTGGAACACTGGGCCCAGGACCTTTCCCTCACATTGACTGAGTCCGATTGGACTTTGATCTGGGAGAGGGCGGCAAAGTCCTGTCTGCAATATAAGGTCAATGCATTTAAGCTCATGTTACGATGGTATCTGACCCCAGTCCATCTAGACAGCGATGTATAGAATGTCTGATGAATGCTGGATGGGGTGTAATACAAGGGGGGCATATATACATACGTGGTGGGAGTGCCTGCGGGTGCGGTCTTTCATGGCAACAGGTGGTTGTGCATATACAGAGCATTAATAACATCAGCGTACCTCGATCGCCCCAGGCGGCTCTTTTGGGTCATATGAATGGGGAGAACCTACCTTCCTGGGTGGAGGACAGGTTGATCATGCGTCTCCTCATGACGGCTCGCCTTGGTAGCCCGGAGCTGGCGGAGCGCGCTGCATCGCCAACCATAGAGCGTGGTGGGTGAAGGTCTGGTCTATTTATGTGATGGAATGAGTGACAGCCATTCTGAGGGACTCTGTATGTAAGTTCAAAAAAATGTGGCTACCATTCCTAACGTTTGTCAAAAGGTCCCGAGGCTGGGCACAGCCACCTCTTTTGATTCGGCAAGCTTAGGATGAGGTGCTGGGTGGCGGGGCCAACCAGGAAACAGATGTCTGGATTAACTGATTCTTAATGTGAGTATGGCATTATGCCTTGATATAAAACTTGATCCGGTGGGTATTGCTTATGAATACTCGGACACGCTCTCGTGATCCTCTGCTGTGGCCATTTCCTGGTTTTAAATGTATAAATAAAGTTGTTAATAAAAGAAAGCTAGGACCATATGTTCCGCCCATGAGTTTACAGCGCAAATGAAGGTGACGGCTGCCATTTTGTTTTGTCCAATAAAGTATTATGGAAGTGACCAGGCACGTGCGTCAGGCCCATTTTTGGAATTCTAAATGTTTGCATGTAAATTTAGCGCCATTACATTCTCAAGGCAGAGTTCCCTCGCTCATGTGCATGTGTCTAACGCACTTGCGGAAACCATCAGGTTCAGATACGTGCTCCAATTAAGGACGAATGTGTGAGCACAAAAAAGATTCTCGGGTACGAGCTCTATGGTGGCAGGCTCTTCAGCTGCTAGCTTGCCATCAGGGGCATCGGAGGGGACACTGAGGGTCCTGGAATATTTAGTGCTGCAGGCAGAATAGACGTTTGCCTATGGAATGCAAACCATAGTGAAAAAGGGCTGACGTTGGCCTCTTGTCGGTAATTTGGCACAGTGCTTAATTATAAAAATGGAAGTGCCAGGACCCTCGTCAGGAGACTAATGCTGCATGCATCACACATTGGCAGCACAGCCAGTGACAGCCCCAACACAACTACTAAACATCACACACCTACAAGTGTGGTTATTAAGACTATTCCAGGGCCCTAAAGCTATATTAATGGCCTGGGTGGCAAGTATTAGTCATTTTCAATATATATTGAATTACTAAACAACTGTTCTTGGTGCTTAGCTCTAAATTAGACAAACCGCGCCACCATGTGGCAGACTGTCAGACGTGCTGTTGTTGACAATTAATACCTGGTGCCAAGTATGGGAAACCACCAGCTTAAATTAAGCACTGATTTGGCATTGCCATTATATGAGGCTGCCGACTGTCTTACCTTGGCTAATGGCAACACAAGCATCAATATATACAGAAACACTGCAAGTGTAGCCAAGAGTACACCATGTATGCACACAAAGCATTTGTGATGAGAAGAATCACACACGGTCGCCCTTCAAAAAGCGAGCTAGTTTGTATCATAGCTTACAAGAGTGTTTGATGCTGTACTGCTCGACTCTTCTCAAGCCAGATGTAGGTCAAAGCAGTTTAGCGAGTCCTTATTAGCGATTTTTAGGGAATCGCTTTAAGGACTCGCAAAATGCTATGTAGGTAGGAATCGCAATAATTTGTGCGATTCCTACACCTTCCTTATTTGTGACTCGCAAATTGCGAGTCGCAAATAAGGAATGGCTTCCTATTCATTCCTATGGGCCAAGAGGCCTATAGGAATGAATGGAAATAGTGCGTGCAATTTGCGATTACCCAGTAGGTACTCGCAAATTGTGCGCGCAATTTCAAGGGTGCAAGGGTTCCAAAAGGACACCCTGTTGCACCCCTGAATTGGGCATGTGTGCACATGTGGCACGCATACATGCCCTATGGGCATGTATGTGTGCCACATGGCACTTATAAAAAACAAAAAGTGCTTTTTGAAAGGAAATCGCAAATTACCACCAACTTGAAGTTGGTTTTAATTTGCGATTCCTTAAGGCAATATCGCAATTTGCGATGCCTAATATCAGCATTTAGGGAATCACAAATTGCGATTCTCTAAATGCTTGCGTGTAGGCATTTGCCTTCCTACATTGCACACAGCTGAATTGCAATCGCAAACGCTGAAATTCACAATTTGGCTTGCTACATCAGGCCCCTAATGTGATGACCTCAGTGCGACAGGTATTCCCAGACAGGGGTCTTGTGCTCTCTGCACCCTAGAAACTGAAGCAGCATCTCATTAAAAAGATACCCAGAAGAGATGAAACCTGCCTCAGGCTGCCTGTGTTCGCGTTTAGAGGGGAGGTGTGCACAGCGAGAGTACACACCTGCTGCAGTCTGTGCATGGTGGGGCAGCTTTGCTGTGTGTGTCTTTTAGAAACATGAGGCCAGCTCCCCTTGTGAAGAGTTGACGGTTGTGAAGGTGCATTACTCCTAACATACTATACGGCCACATATGTCAAAAATATAGCTTGGCCAGTACATAAGCGATAAGAGTCGTTAACAGTGGAAACAACACATATATACGCTTAACATAACATAACATATCATGGAAAAGCATAGCATAGGATAACATCCTGTGTCATATTCAGTCTTGGCCTTCGTGGTAGTCAGTCTTTTTTCAGTGGCACATGATGCTGAGGCAGCATGGCTCCAGCGCAGGATGTTAAAGAGACACCTTACTTGGGACCAGCGGTATAACACATCCTGGCGGTTGGATGTGTTGTTATTCCTTATAGACGTTATTTGAAAGGAATCTTTGGAGAGTGCCCATCCACTCCGTGTGCTGTCTTGGAGCTGGAGCATCTGCTTACAGGCCTCACCCCTCACCCCTCCCGCCCCAGGCTCCCTCCTTTTCTCCATGAAGGACACCCCCCACCCAGGCACGCAACACCCATTGGACTCAAGGGGCTTCAGCCCCCTCCCCCCGTCGTGTGTGGCAGCCCGGGATGAGACAGCTTCCCGGGCACACACACAGCCGCACCCGAGCACTTCACAGGTCTTTAAAAGACCATTTGCATGTTATTGAGGCCTTGCTGTCGTTTCACCCCTTCTAAGAGCCCCTGCAGCTCCACTCTGCCTATTGCTTAAAGATTCAGCCCCCCCCTCGAAATCAGCTCCACTCTGCCTATTGCTTAAAGATTCAGCACCCCCCGAAATTTTTTCTTAGATCCCCCCCCCTCCGAAATTTGGCTCTAGTTGCGTCTCTGCCCCCACCTGATCCTTTTATCCATCATGGGAGATCAGGCAAACTCATCAATTGATCAGATCAGGAAAGCCCAACTATTGAAGAAGATGGTTGCCAGGGGTCCCGAATTAACAGTCCAAGAATTAGTCTGTTGAAGCATTCCACCAAGCTAGGTCCCAAACAGATAAAGAAAGCTTCAAAAACATTTTTTTTAAAACAAGTTACCCCTTATATCTTTTATTCCTCTTATTTTAGACGCACATGACACTTTTATTAAATGAGCAATTCTTTGCTAATCTCTTTTTTTGAGAACACTAATCATGTTCTGTTTTTCTAGCTCAGGAGAATTAGGACACGTTCCTCTCCAAAATGTAAGTAAGCATCAGCAATGGACGATCTAATCCTGCTTTTCACTGACACAACTCCATGACACAGACACAGGAGCTCGGGAGGCATTTGCTTTCATTATATTATGGGAATTTGCTGGAGGATTGTATCATGAGTATCATGGAACAAAAGTATTACAGCCAAAGTATTGACTGCCACAATGCTGTTCAGGTTAGTAAGTATAGGTAAGTATAAATGTATTATTCTCATCTCCCCATATATGCAATTTGATGATATATTACCTACTGGTTGCCGCCTTGTTTCTATTAAAAAAGCATTTTTTTCTTTTGCCAATATCTTTGGTGCCGGTTGACGAATCTTCACGTAATTTTCAAAACTGATGGCCCTCTCTGGACAGCTACTGTCTTGCTAATTTGGGGGTGATTCATCAAGCAGGGGGCCAAGAAAAAAGGAGGCTCCCAAAACTTGTTTTCTCCATGTTAATTTCCAGAGGAATGTTTAGACACATCTACAGCCCGAACTGCTGAACGGATTAACACTAAATTTGGCAAAAAGGTAGCTTTTGGTCCTGAAAGCACTCTTTTCTGTAAATGGTGTAAATCCGTTTAGTTGTTTTTGAGAAATGTAAACATTTACAGATATCAATATTTCAGGATTGTGAGATCTGATTGGCTGAACCCTCCTGATCTTGAGCTTGTTTCTGATTGGCTGCAAACACTTCAAACCAGGAAGTGTTTGCAGCCATCTTGTGACTCAGTTAAACCGAGTCACAAGCAAAAAGGTAAGAAAACTATCAAGGCCTGGTCAGGGGGTCCCACAGAGACCCCCAGGGCCCAAAAAAACATTTTTGTTGAAAAAATGTCACCGCGCTTCATTTTAATAAGCCACCGGGTGGGCCAGGTCCCAGGGGCAATGTGCCAAAATGTATGCGGGGGCCCGCTGGGGCCCCCGCAGTCCCTGGGACCAACACCTTCCGGGCTTATTGATGCCCTGGGGACTACCACCTCCACGGGCATTTCAAAATAATGGATGGTAGGGCCTCACGGGCCCCTCTAAGCCCCGAGGTCCACCACCTCCTAATGTTTAAATGCGGGGGCGCAAGACACCTGCAGCCCCGGGGACTGCCACCTCCCCGGGTCTACTTTTAAAAACTCTGTGTGGTGGGGCTCGAGCCGCCCCACACTGCCTTGGGGACCACCACTTACCCGGGGCTTAAATCAATGAAATGCAGGGGTCCGTTGCAGAACCCCAGCCCCGGGGACCACCACCTTCCCGCGGCTATTTAGAAGATGGGAGGGGGGCCGCTAAGACCCTCTATGGCCCTGGGGATCCCGTCCAGGGCCAGCTCCAGCAATGTTCTGGGATGCGTACCCCCAGGACATTGCAGTTTGCAATGGCATGACCGGAGCACTGCTCCCGCCCTGTTATTGCAAACTTCTGCTTCGCTTCATGGAAGCGAGAGCAGAAAAACTGCTTTCGCTTCCATGAAGCGAAGCAGCTTTACTTTTGAGCAATGGGAGCTGCATGTTAGCAGCTCCCCTTGTCCAAAAGCAATGCCGGCTCCTGCAGGAAGCTGGGAGCCGGCAGGGACTGCGGGGGCATTGGGGCTCCCCCGCAGTCCCCAAAGTGAGGCTAGGCCTCGGGGTATGGGGTCCCGGAGCCAAAAGTACCCAGGGAAGGGGGGCACGTGTCCCCCCTACCTAAAAATAAAAAAAGAGGCAAAGCCCCAGAGGATGGGGTTCCCGGGGCTGAAAAAGGCCTTAGAAGGAGGGCCCCCTTCCTTCATATTTAGACGTTTTTCATTTTATAAACAAGTTGGCCATGGCCCGGGGGTTGGGGTCCCCAGGGCTGAAATATAGCCTGGGGAAGGGGGGGGAATGCACTGCCGCCTTCCTGTTTTTAAAATTTACATTTTTATAATGGCTTAGGCCCTGCGGCATGGGGTCCCCAGGGCCCCAAAATATTAGGAGAAGGGGGGCCGCATAGCTCCCCTTCTAAAAATAAAAAAACTAAGGAGAAGCCTGCTCCTCCCTGAAGACCCCGTACCCTCTCTGCACCACTCTGCATACTCATCTCCTGGCGCGTTCTTGGTTGGGGTACTAAGTCCCCTTGAGTCCTAAGGGTCCTTAGGGTCCAACTAGCCCACCAGGTACCTCCAGTAAGCCCCACACAGTGGAATTGCTGAGAGGTGGCCTGAGGCCATGCCCCTTTTACACCACTCTGCAAACGCACCTCTTTGTGCATTGCTGGTGGGTGAAAGAGGTCCTCTTGTGTCCTGAGGACCTCAGGACTAAAGTGGACTTGATGCCCCGAGTAGCAGTGTGCCAGGAGGCTCATTTGCAGAGTGGTGTAAAGAGGGGGCGTGGCCTCGGACCACGCTCAGCAATCCATCTGTGTGGGGCTTACTAGAGATAACAAGAGGGCTAGTTGGCCTACAGGGACCCTCAGGAGGCAAGGGAACTTCATCCCGCAACCAAGAGCGCTCCAGGAGGCGTGTTTGCAGAGTGTGGGAGAAAGGGGACATGGTCTGTGTCCACCTGTCAGCAATCCCACTATTTGGGGCATACTGAAGGTATGAGGAAGGCTAGTTGGCCCAAGTCCCAAGTTTTAGCACTCTGCTGGAGGAGCCCTTTCAGCATCACTCTCACTGACCTCCACCAACTACATCCTCCTCGGAGACCTGAACTATCACCTGGAAAATAACAACGACAGCAACTCCTCCACCCTGATCGACAATCTCGCCAACCTTGGACTCAAACAGCTCGTCACAACGCCGACCCACATCGCCGGCCACACACTTGACGCAATCTTCTCCTCAAGCCCCCACGTCACCTTCAGCCACGTCTCCGAACTCACCTGGACCGACCACCACTGCATCCATTTCTCCTTCCGAAAACCACTCACACCCCAACGCACCCTACAGACCCCCCGCCGCCGCTGGGGCAAAATCACTGAAGAACTACTCCAGACAAGCCTCGCACTCAACCCTCCGACGAACCCCACCAACCCGGATGATGGTGCGCTCTCCCTCGAATGCTGGATGAACGACTGCGCCAACACCAATGCGCCGCTGAAAAACCCCACCAACAGAGGCACCAGCAGAAGAGTCAGCTGGTTCACCCCGGAACTCCTCGACTCCAAACGCACCTGCCGGAAACTGGAAAACACACGGAACAGGAACAAGGCGCCAGACAGCCACACTGCCTACAAAGACACCATCCGCAACCACCACCACCTCATCAGGACCGCCAAAAGGACCTCCTTCACAGACCGCCTTGACAACAACGCACACAACAGCCTGTGAAGGAACTCTCCAACCCCAGCTCCAACGCCAACGACATCCCACCATCACAAGCCCTGTGCGACTCACTCGCCACCTTCTTTCACTGGAAAATCACCGACATCCACGACAGCTTCAGACCCCGGACGACCCCTGCCGACCACACCGCACCTAACCCACCGCACTCCACCACCCACGAAACCCTGACAACCTGGGCTAACGTGAGCATCGAGGACACAATCAAGACCATGGGATCTATCCACTCCGGTTCCCCTTCAGACCCCCTCCCACACCACATCTTCAACAAAGCCAGCAAGTCCATCGCACCCCACCTGCACAAAATCATCAACCTCTCCTTCGAGACCTCCACCTTCCCTGAGAACTGGAAGCACGCAGAGATCAACGCCCTACTGAAGAAACCCAAAGCAGACCCGAGCGACCTCAAAAACTTCCGGCCCATCTCCTTGCTCCCGTTCCCAGCTAAGGTCATCGAGAAGATAGTAAACACCCAGCTCACGCAACACCTCGAAGACAACAACATCCTAGACCCATCACAATCAGGATTCCGCAGCAACCACAGCACCGAGACCGCCCTCATCGCCGCCACAGACGACATCAGGATCCTGCTAGACAACGGCGAGACGGCGGCCCTCATCCTCTAGACCTCTCTGCTGCCTTCGACACCATCTGCCACCGCACACTACGCACGTGCCTCCACGACGCAGGGATCCAAAACAAAGCCCTGGACCGGACCACCTCCTTCCTCTCCGGCAGAACTCAGAGAGTCCGCCTCCCCCCGTTCCGCTCCGAGGCCTTCAAGATCATCTGAGGCATCCCACAGGGATCCTCCCTCAGCCCAACGCTGTTCAACGTCTACATGGCACCACTAGCACGCATCGCCCGACAACACGACCTCAACATAATCTCCTATGCCGACGACACTCAGCTGATCCTCTCCCTCACCAAGGACCCCCTCACGCCAAATCCAACCTCCACCAGGGAATGAAGGCCGTCGCCGACTGGATGGAGGACAGCTGCCTCAAACTGAACACAGACAAGACAGAAATCCTCATCCTCGGGTCCAACCCCTCCGCATGGGACGACTCTTGGTGGCCCACGTCACTGGGGTCCCCCCCCCGGCCCCCACTGACCACGCACGCAACCTGGGAGTCATCCTCGACTCGAAACTCTCCATGACCAAACAAGTCAATGCAGTCTCCTCCACCTGTTTCAACACCCTCTGCATGCTCCGCAAGATCTTCAGCCAGGCCCTGGTCAGCAGCAGGCTCGACTACGGAAACGCCCTCTACGCCAGAACCTCATCCAAGCTCATCAGCAGACTACAGAGAATCCAGAATGCCTCTGCACGCCTGATCCTCGACGTCCCGCGCCGCGACCACATCACCCCCCACCTAAGGAACCTGCACTGGCTCCCTGTCGACAAAAGAATCTCCTTCAAGCTCCTGATCCACGCACACAAAGCACTCCACAAAACCGGCCCAGCCTATTTCAAAAGTCGACTCTCCTTCTACGTACCCAACAGGAAACTCCGCTCCGCTGACCACGCCCTGGCCATGGTCCCACGCATCCGGAGAACTACTTCCGGAGGCAGATCCTTCTCCCGTCGCGCCACCAAGACCTGGAACACCCTCCCCCTCCACCTATGTCAAACCGAAGACCTGCTGACCTTCAGGAGACAACTCAAGACCTGGCTCTTCGACCAGTAACATCTTCCCCCCCTTCCCCCCCAGCGCTTTACAAGTTACATGATTGATTGATTGAAGGGTCCAGGACTGGTTGGGCACCACTTAAGCGGTCAGCACTCACTCCAGGCAGAGGCAGGTGCAGGGTTCAAGTTCTAATGAGCTTGTTATGTCCATGCAGCTCACACAGGAGGATAGCAAACTGTCCCTGGAGTCATTCGGGTATTCCTAGTCTCAAGCAGCAAGGCAGGCCTCAAGCACTAGGGCAGTCCACTAAGGGTACATGGCAAGCTTCAAGAAGGGCAGTCCGTTGGTAGAAGCAGGCCAGTCCTCTGAGGTACAAAGCTGGCCTCAAGCAGGGAGGACAGTCCTCTGAAATACAAGGCAGTACTTCTGGGGTCCTCCGCAAGTCCAGGAGTGTAGTGAAGGTTGGGCTGAGGGTCCAATATTTAGACATCGGGCCAGCCTTTGAAGGGGGGGACTTCGAGGCTGCCTCCACATCTAACTCTGGAAAGGTTCCTTCCTTCCCTTGCCCAGGCTCCAAATAGTCTAGGGTGAAAAAAGACTGGTGTCAAGTTTGTTTGTGAGTGTTCTGTATGCAGCAATTTGAAATGTAAGTGGCACAGGTAACAGCTCTGCCCCTTCCATTCTGGTGGGATGGCCCATCCTGCAAACAACCAGTCCTCCTTTCGCTCACTGTCTGGGAGGAATACACAAAGGGCAACTGCCAAGCTAATACACAGTTATGTGACCCAAGACAGAGGCTTTAGGCACCAAATGGTTATGGCAATGAAACGCCAAATTTCTAAACGTGACATTTTCACATTTTTGACTTAAAATCGGACTTTACCATTAATGAGGATTTTGAATTACAATTCATTTGAGTGCTAACATAATATTCCTATCAGCTCTCAAACTTAAGTTATCACCTGTTAAATGTAATAAGGTAACCCAATTTTATCCTATGGGAGAGATAGGCCTTGCAACAGTGAAAAACGACTTAAGAAGGTTTGTCACTACCAGGACATAGAACACTTAAAAACACATGTCCTACTTTTCAAATACAATACACCAAATTCTGAGGGGCTGTTGGGGGGGAGCCAGAGAGTCCAGCCACAAGATGGCCGCCACCTAGCGAGGCTCCGCTGGCTGAAAAATAAATCCACCCCATCAAACATCCGCGGTGCGAGGACAATACTCCCTTCAAAACCAGCTGGCACCTGCTGCAGAGGGTAGTGTGAGACTGCTGAGCTCCTGATTCTTCTCATTGGAGGTCCCTGGAGGATGCTTCACAGTCGTGCCTCCTGGGCTGCCCTGAGCAGGGCCCTTGTGCTGAGATTGGCACCACTGGCTGAAGCTGCACGCTGTGCCTTGGAGGTCGATTGGGGCCACACCGACGGAGGGGCATCGTCCACGGTGAATGTTGCGGGGCACCCAGGAGACTGGCTGAGGGGAGCCCTGCAGTGCATCTATCTCAGGGGAAACATACCCCGCCGTGAGGCAGGTGAAGAGGTGGCTGTGCCCGGGCAGCCTCTCCGTGGCAGCCAGAGCCCTGAAACCTGCATAGGCAGGTCTGTCGGCGTTGCAGGGGTGACAGCCCTGGCCAGCACCAGTATATGAGATGCTTGGGAGCAGGCTCCTTCTCCCCATGTTTGCCCATTGAAATTGGTGAAGCTTTGGACTGGCTGCCCATATTGCAACACCTGCAGCCTGCCTCCTGCAATGAGCCTCCCAGTGCTTTTTGCCATGAGGCTGCTCCTCTACCTGAGGTGCTGGGTTGAGGCGGGACTTGAGGGAGTGCGGGCAGCTGATACCTGTTGGGGAGTGCGCAGTCGACCCATGTTTGCTTGCAACACAACTCTTACCACCCGGTGGGCTGCCTCTGGGGCCCTATATACGCAAGGATTGTGAAGTACCCGAACTCTGGCTGTTTTGCCCACCCTTGCCACCCAAGCATCTCCTGGAGTCTGCTGGTGCCTCCCAGGCCTTGTGACTCGATTAACAGCGGCATCTGAAGATTGCCCGCTATCGGTAAGCAGGACCCTAAGCAATACAAGCCGCCATTTGAGGGAAAACAACAAACACGCACAATGGTTCTGGACCAGAGCACCTGTGTCACTAATGAGACCCTCCTGGGGCAAACACTCTGGACCAAGACTTCAGGGTGATGCTGGTTGATGTCAGAAACAGCCGCTGCACCTTTGACTCCAAAATAGATCTTTTGAACAGCAGAATGGGCTGCATGAATAAGAGTGGACAAGGATGATTAACGCCTTGATAATCTGGAAACTCATACCTCTGATATGCACCTTCTACATATGGAGAAAGTACTGGCGGTCATTAAACTGAAGAATGATGACCTCGAGGCTCATTCCAGACAATCACCCCTATCCTGGGAGTTCCTGAGTCCAAGGCTATAGGCAAGATGGAAACATGCATTTAAAACATGGTTTGTTCGCTCCCTGTTCAACTATTCCCTCTCGCCGGTCTTCATTGTTGGGCGAGCGTACCATGTGCTGGGCCCAGGCCCCCCTCCTGGTGTGCTGGTGCAACCCATTGTGGCCAGACTCCTTAATTACAGGGATAGGTACACTATCCTACGTCTCAACAGGGAGTGACTATCAGTCCAGTATCAACGCAACACTGTTACAATATAACCTTACTTCACTTTTGTGGTCCAGGCTGCCCGCCAAGAGTTTTTTCCTGTAAAACGTTCACTCCAAATTCTGAGATTGCATATTCCCTGCTCTACCCGGCCAAACTGCTAATTCAACTGGACAGAAAACAACACTTCTTCATGGATGCCCAGGCTGCAGCGAAGTTTTCCTGAATCCTGGTCATCGCCAAGAAGGCTCATTCAACTGATGCTGCCAATGATAGAGACGTCTGCCTCAGTGACAATGACTAGAGATCTACCATCTGGTTTTTCTGTGCTGCGCTGTTCCTGTGCTATGGGTCACATTGTAGCTCACCTGACCTGTATCTACACTTTGCTGTACTGACGCCTTCATTGCTCCACAGCTGAGGGTGACAGTCCCATTATCGGGTTGTGACCTCTACTCGCCCTTCCTGTGGACTACCTGTGCTGACTCCTACTGGGGTTCTTCTCCCCTCCCTTCAACTACCCAGACTATCACTGATTGGGGTGTCTGCCTGGTCCTCTGCTGCCCCCGTGGGATGTATTGTATTGCGTTATTCTTTGGGAATGGGCTTGGGTGAAGGGTTGCATGGATCATTTCAACCAGTTGGGAGGGTTGAAGTGGACGGGTCTTCGGTTATTGCACTTTCTTTGTGTTATTCTGCATACCTTACCTGGCACGATGGCGCTGTCCCTTTCCTAACAGCTACGAACTAGAGATGATCATCTCTGGCGCTACAGCGTTGACTCTATATGCACCCTGCGACCACCATGAAATCCAGTAACTATTTGGCCTGAAATATCTGGGGCCTCAACGACCAGCATAAGGCGCGATTAGTACATGCATACTTCAACGGACACCACATAGACATATGATTCCTCCAGGAATTACATCTAACCTCAGCGACTGTCACTTGTCTTCGAGCTGACTGGGTCTCTAAGTCACTTGCCTCACTGTATTCTAATTACGCCTCTGGCATGGCCATTCTCCTACGCAGCGGACTAGACCCCCACACACAACATACTCTACATGGCCCAGAAGGCAGGTTTGTTCTAATTCAGGGCATCCTCTACAAATTTCGGGTAATACTGGCCTCCAAATATGGCCCCAACACAGATAGCCTGGAATTATTCATAGAGATCTTGCACTTACTATCCACACTGGGGTCTGGCATGATTATTTGGGGAGGTGATTTCAAAGTCATCTTAGATCACACTTTCAATTGCTCCAGTGAAACTCGAAGACCCATCCAGGTGTTGAGGCTCAATTGCACACCATTATCAGAGACAATAGTCTGCATGACGTTTGGCGCCTGCAACATGTCCATAGCACTGAAGGCACCTGCATCACCTCCACTCACAACAAATGGTCTCACATAGACTATTGGCTACTTACAAGTAATGCTCTTGTCTGGCCTACAAGTGTTATCCATCTCCCCCAAACCCTTTCGGACCATGCTCCGATTCTGCTGCAACTCACTATCCCCAGTGCTCCCTCTAGGTCCTTCAACTGGAAGATAGCCTTCAACACACTACGTGATGCAGTGTTTCAGGACGAAGTTCACAAGGCCATCCTACATTTCTTTGCCCACAGCAAGGGGTCAGCTGATCCCACTCTAAGGGAGGTGTTCAAGGTCATTTTCCAGGGCATTTGTATGACAAAACAATCTGCCATCTTCAAGGCAATCCGTACTCAACTCAGTAGGACAGAAGCAGACATTTGTGTGCAAGAATTGGAATTATACGCCACACATAATCCATCAACCCTTGCCTCCCTCAGGGTAAAACTGAATATACGGAGGAAGCATCTCAGTGACCCACTATCTCAATAGGGAGGAGGCGATGCATCGCTATGGTGAAGGTGTCATGTCCGGCAAGATGATTAATAAACTCTATACAAGCTCATACATCCCAGAACTCCTGGACGACCTGCAGGTACAGCACACCAGGCTAGATAAGATAACGCAAGTCATGAAGTTTTACTACATTAACATGAATGCCGCCATTATGACCCTTGACTCAAAGACATCAGACACGTACCTGGGCAAACTCCAACTCCTGTGGCTCGACAATGCACACTGTTTGGACTTAGATGTCTCCTTTAAGACAGAGGAAATAGTGCATGTCTTTCAGAGCATGCCAGCTGACCAGGCGCCGGGTCTAGATGGGCTCACCATGTCCTTCTACAAAGAATACGCTTTGCTCCTTGCTCCTCACCTGTTATCAGTGTATGCCAACTCTCTGTCATCGGGCCAACTCTTGCCCTCATTGTGTGAAGCATTCATTGTAACTATTAAATCACTCTATCTGGTCCACAAGGTGATTTACTCACCTAGTATCTATCCCTTTAGGTCTTCTTTTAATTCATATTCTCCTTTCCATACCTAGAGATCAGCTTCTCATTAGGATCTGATGATCACCAGTTTCCGACAAAAGACAGTAGGCTATCACAGCTTTTTGGTCATAGTGGTCCAAAAACGGAATTTGTTCCCACCCTCATTCAAGTATGAATCAGACCCCCTGAGATTCATGAGGTGAATTTAGACCTGGCTCTTTCCTGCATTTAACGTTGGCAACCAATAGCTGTAGTATGAACCTGTTTATGATCTAATTTAGCACCAGGATACCCCAATAGGGTTAACGATGCACTTTATAAAACCAGATACATTTAAATATAAAATAAACATTAATATATATTGGTCTAATCGCTTACCAGTAATCTCAACTTTTTAAACATCCTATTCTTTCTTGAGAACAATCCTGTGCACACATATAGTAATCAAAAAATGGAGGGATAGAATACAGGGAGGTTGAAACGAGAGGCAGGAAGAAGTAAGCAGGAGGCAGGACAGTGTGTGCCAGAGGCATCCCTGTACAGAAGTGGTGATACAGAAGACATTCAAAATGAGGCCGCTGTTTATATATATCCGAAGCTATCACAAAAGTAAGCTGAACATACGTAGTGTGCAACATGAGGCGCGTTAACAAATAACACGTAACTGGTCAACCAGTAATAGGACATAACACCAGTCTATGAAGAAACTAGAACACAGTATGAAATTGTAAAAGACAAAACAAACATGCTGTACATTAGGCACTATACATGATTGGAGAACATAGTAGGGTATGTAAAGAAGCACAAAGCACTTGAAGCGTCATAATGTAGTGTTGCACAGAGTAAGGTGGAAATCACATTCAAAAGTGATGTGTCAAAAATATGAGAGTACATATATTACAGCAAAATTTACAAATGGCGCATGGGCAATCGACAGGCAGGAAGATTGGCAAATATATAAAAGTACGGACATGACATAAATTTCGAATACAGTAAATGTCACGAAACCAAATCGCAGAAATAAAATAGCTAAATGGCATTTCTCAACCCACATATGTATTGCAAATCACAACCTAGCAAGTATTGTGTTTCAGAGTCAAAACTTATAGAAGGCGAAGGAGCAACCCAACAGTAATGCAAAGTGACAAATGTAGCATAAAAGCGACATAACATCAGTTTAAATCACAGTAGGGAACGCAGTACCTAGTCACAGACATGCGACGGCTATAGAGCTATAGAGTGATGAGAAATGTCGCTTAGCGACATTTCTCCTATTATTTTACTCTGGAACGCCCCCTTTGCATCTCATTAGAGATGCAAGGGGAAGCGTAGAGTAAAAGGGTGCTAACATGCAAATTTGCATGTTAGCACCCTGTTGTTGATAGGGTGCTAGTTTTATCTCTGCTTTTTTGGCTTTTAAAGCCAAAAAAGCAGAGATAAAGCCCTTGTTGATATGCCCCTAGGTTCCTGCACACATGGGGATTTTCTTCTTTGGTTCATCTGCTTGGATGAAAATTAATTAATCAAGTTAGCAGCTGATGATTGGAGGTTTCTAGCTTGGGAATAGTGCATAGTTACGTCATACAGGTACTTTGGACTGTGCAGAAATAATGATGTGCAGTGGTACTGATGTCATCTGCCTTAAAAGGATGAAAAGCTACAGCAAACCTACTGGATACGAAGCCATTGGCCATTTGGTCAAAGACAAATCCTTGCAATAGATGCCTAACTCCACTGAGCCATTATACCCCACATGGAGGAACAGAAACTGCATGAAGGCCAAAGCCAGGCATAAATCAAAATAGCCAAGGGCACTGGCAACAGGGCTGGACACCCAGACCTGACACAGGACCATGAAAGAAGAGAAGGGACCACTAACCAGGGTCACAGCGTCAAAAGCCTGACTCCCTTGATGAAAGCTAAAAAGGGATAGAGGAGAAAAATCTCAGAAAGGACAAAGTGAAAATGAAAAACAGAGAGGAATTCCCCAACACCAAGTTGGGATCCCTCTCTCTGATCTTCTAAATCAACAAACGAGAGTGGAGATCCACCACTGGGATATTTTATATAGCACCAATTATGCCCAGATTGATACCCACCCCCATATGAACCATGCCTGATCCAGCTCAAAAGTGCTCAAGAATAAGTACATTCTGCAAGGCAGGGCGAAAGGCACACAGAACGAAACCTTGATAGGGCCTAATACCGCGAGACAGTGACACATAACTAACACCCAATGGAAACAGCAGGAAGCACAAAGAAACCTGACATGCAAGTCATAGGCTAAGGTGCTTTGAAGTAAATAAAACCTACCAAATGCACAGCAAGGCATGCAGGCAACATAAGCGAAACACAGCAGTGCCAGCCAAAATCTGAACTGCAGCACCAGCCTGGGATTAAAGACAAGGCAGAGACACACTCACTGGCATTTAAACCAGAAACAGTATACAGTACTCTGTAACTGGCGCAGAAACCTATTGAGCCATGCACTCAACAGTTATCATATCAAACGCTTAAGAAGAAACACACCTGGAAGGAGATTCCACTCCAGACCACTAAAGGCCAGGGCCAAGAACCCTTATCCTAGAGTGATATAAAGCAAAACGAGGAGTAGCAATGACAAATGTATATAAAGCAAAGAAAAAACACCAGTGGCTGTCATGAAATCCTCAAAGCCAAACACCAAAACCTCCTGCAGGGTAGAATCACCGACTGTGAAGCCAAAGCAGCATCTAGCAATGCATAGGGCACAGCAAAAGGCAAAGCAGGAGCAGTAACATCTACAGAGGCAAATCCTCCAAATCCACGCAAATACCCACTTTAGATCCAACCCGATCAGCAGTCTTGCAACCTCTGAACTGACACAGGACAAGGCTAGACACAGACCATAGGGGCAAACCACCAACAGAAAAAACACCTACCCCCCATTCATTCCAGCCAAAAGAGGTTAGGCAAGGAAGATGGCAGGAGAATCTTGAATAGAAACCTCACCTTGCCCACTGGGGACTGACAGGGGAGAAAAACATCAGCCCCAGAACACTCTCAGCAAACAAGACCCCCATGACCAAATCACCCAAAGGGACAACCGATAACACAATAGGGGAGCAGAGCAGGAATGAATCAGTGGCACCTGAAGCAGGTAAGTCATGCCAAGGGCCCCAAAGTTAACAGGGAGCCTGAATCAAAAACAATGTCAAAAACAAACCCCCCCAATCAAAAATCGAACACTGAGGGGCATATTTATGAGGGCTTTGCATCATGCTTGCAACTCAAAAAAAGGTACATGCACGACGCAGATCCCCAGTCATATTAATGAAGCCACGCAAAGCCAACTTGGTGGCTTTGAATGGCTTCACAAATATGGAGTAATGCAACACAGCGCAAATTGCTGCGTTGCCTTACTCTACACTCTTACATTCCATGGGTGATGCGATGGGTATTCTCATGCAACTCCCATCGTTTTTGACACATTCTGTGATTTACAAGGACTTGTTAACCTGGGACTGTGTCAAAATCTTATGCTTCCTGATGTGAGGCGTAACAAGGAGAAATATCTTTAGTTCTACTCGTTTTTCCTCTTTTTATGTGAGCTGCAGCACACATAGAAAGATGAAAACGTCTATATGAATTGTTTTTGTGAAGGAAGGTACTTCTATCCACTCAAAAGAAATCCTGCCGGCAACATAAATATGAATGTTAAGAAATGAAGACTTCAGAACGGTAGAACATACGTTTATTCAGGGTGATCCTCAAGCACCAACTGACAGATAAAGCTCAGCGAACATTCTACTGTGAGCTTCTCATGAAGATTCCATGGAATGGTAAGTACCAACAGGGATAGAATGGTGGGGAGAGAAGGGCGAGGGAAAGGAGGGCGGAAGAGGAGGAAGTGGGTTGGGTAATACAACTTCATATTACAACAATGTCCCTAAGTGTCAACACCACATTGTGAGCCCCATAACAGGTACACCACTATATTGAAGCAATTAAATCGCCAGACCAAATGCTACTTAAGTAGGCAGGATACTATTTTCGTCGCAACCACACAAATTAGCAAACATAGCTCAGCAGAGTGCCCAAGGAATATGGAGCAACCTCAGAACCCACGAAAACAAGCTCTGAAAATCCTAGGCCAGCATAACAAAAGATGCTAGCTACAACCAGAGGGGCAGGACTGTGCAACAGCATGTGGTCAGTGTAACATCATCATCCATACCCTGTCCCCTCGAGTCAATCATACCGATATCTGCACATTCCAAATAAGAGGGAGGGGATAGATCCTGCCCAATCCCACAGGACAGCTTTTAGGCAACACTTTCCCTAGTATGACAAACAAGCCTGCACTAGCTAAATGCAAGTCACAGGGATCGAAGGGGACACTTGGGCACCCCACCACCCCTCGCTGATACACAGCAGAGCTCTGGCAGGAACTAGAAACCAACACTTCCCTGTTATCAGGCAGCTGGAGAGCAAAGTAACCAGTCTCTGGAAGGGATGGACAAATAGAATGTAGAAGGGGTGGGGTGGCTCTTAGTAGCCAAAGGCAGTGAAGCTTTTATTTTTAGGTTGTAAGTATTTGCCATCATAGACTAAATACTGGGGTGAGGAAGAGGGGAGTGGAGATAATGGATTCTTAGCCCACATTTTTAACAGCACAAATACAACTAAACTTGCCTTGTTTCACTGGAAATGTTAGCTTTAATTTATTTATATATGCCAGTTTGAAAGTTGGGAGCCAGAGTACTTCTCCTATATTTCATATAATCAAATATATAGCAACTGCATGTAAAAATAAACTTAGAATATAGGCAGCAGGATTCAGGCACGAAAGAATATCTTCAAAGTTAAAACAATACTTCTTCTGAAGTTTACCTCTAAAAGGCAATGGTAAAATAGTCTACACTGTTTATAAAAATGACATTATGAAAAGAATTAGAGTCTATGAATCATTTCCTATCTAAAGTACAATGTAGCATAATGTAGCTGTCAGTGCGCGTATGATGTCTTTTGGACCAGAGCTGTGCTTCACAATTGTATTATTGTACAAGGCATGTATTATTCCGGAGCTGTTCAGGTACTTTATTCCCAATTTTATTCCCATCTTAGTTGTCGGTTCCACCCCGTTGAGTCGTCAATGGGGGAGAAAGGGTTGTCTCTGTGGGTGGGACAGGCCTACACCACTCTCAACAAAACCTCCTTTTAACTGGTACAGAGCGTTTCATCTTCTGTAAGCTGTAATGTCATCAAAATAGTGAGGGAAGCGTTAGTGGCATTACATGTTGGCTCACATCCTGAATGCTTTAGAAGAAGGGACATAACATACCTTTTACCCTAGGTCATGGCCCACCTTTTGTGTATCCATCTTTATTGAAAAGTAAAGATTGCTGCATTATAATAACCACTGAATGACAGAAGGAAGTCATTCCACCACTGAAGCGAACAAAGGCCATTCAGGTTGAATACTGGCTTATACTGAACAAATCAGTGGTTGCATTGTTGGCAAGAACTTGATAGGTGTATCCAAGCAGTTGATAGGTGTTGTCAAGCAGTTGATGGGTGTTTCCAAGCAGTTGATAGGTGTTTTCAAGCAGTATATAGATGTTTCCAAGCAGTTGATGGGTGTTTCCAAGCAGTTGATAGGTACTGTCAGGCAGTTGATAGGTATTTCCAAGCAGTTGATGGGTGATTCCAAGCAGTTGATAGGTATTTCCAAGCAGTTGATGGGTGCTTCCAAGCAGTTGATGGGTGTTTCCATGCAGTTGATAGGTGTTTCCAAGCAGTTGATGGGTGTTTCCAAGCAGTTGATGGGTGTTTCCATGCAGTTGATAGATGTTTCCAAGCAGTTGATGGGTGTTTCCAAGCAGTTGATGGGTGTTTCCAAGCAGGTGATAGATGTTTCCAAGCAGTTGATAGGTGTTTCCAAGCAGTTGATGGGTGTTTCCAAGCAGTTGATAGGTGTTCTCAGGCAGCTGACGGGTGTTCCCAAGCAGTTGATAGGGGTTGCAAGCAGAAGAGTAATTTCAGTAACCAGCATTTGGGAACCTGTTGCTAAGGACCAGATAAAACTGCGTACGTACAAGGCAGACAGGCAAATAATAGAGACTATTCCTTCATTCTGGGTTACCTATGTGGGCACAGGAGTACCTTTTATATGCCACCATCTGTGGTACAAGCCTTGGCCCATTTGAGTTGCTGGTTGGGGGCCTAGAAGCAAGAGTTAGGTCTACTGCACTCCCAACACCTCTTTTGACATCAACAGTATGGAGGCAGCATTGTGCATTATCTGGTGGGCTGGTGCATAACTCATCTAGGAGAGTTAGCATTTCTTAGGTTTTCAGGTGGAAAATATGTTAAAATATTTTAATGCTTTTGCAGTAAGTTTAGAGCGGGGCATTTGTTTCAGTTTGATCTTTATCAAGAATGATACAGTCCATGGTATAATGTGAAGATAGTACAAACGTATCAACAATTATTATACAGATGTGGTCAGTTGTTCTATATGCGAATGAATATAATGAGATTGAAGTGCTACAATGTACTAGGAAATTTTAAAGTGGGAAATGCTTGTTTTGGGGTAAATTCACAAAAGCACTTATGCAATGTCCAACTCCTATTAGTAAAACATAAAAGGACAGAGGGCACAGCCTTTTCTTTTTGTGCTTATTGTTGATTAATATTCATTAACTGTCCCCGTTATGTTCCCATTTTAGAAATGTTGTGGCCTATTCCCAAGGGCATGTAAGAATACGTAAAAGGGTAAATCAGAAGTAGTATTCTATGTACTCCAAAATGCCTTTGTGAATGGATCCCCCGTGTGCTTGCATGTCTGATATAGGAAAGCAATGTTGAAGTGTATACGAAATGATATCTTAGTGGTAAATTTCAGCAAATAAAGTGTTAGTTCGAACTGTGGAGCGATACATGCACCTAGTGGGTGAGTTAGTTTGCACAGTACAACTCAAGCACAAGTTTAGTAAGGACCGTGGGGTTAGCATGCTTGCACCTGATGCACCAACAAAACCTCAGATGACAGATATTTTGAGGCACTAGACATTCAGGGTCTCTCAAGAGCAGAATCCAATCACCCCCACTTCTGGAAAATCATGTAATAGCAATCTATAGGCTGGCAATCTGTTTAAGAAAGGTGAATTGAATTGTAGTGAAAGATGAATATTGAATAGGACTCAAGACATCACATTAATTTGAACTTACAATTCACATAAGCTCTGTAGTAAGTATTCATGAGCCATATGTATCATAATTGGAAATAGTGATTACCTAATTGCGATCCTCTGCGAATCACAATTAGTTAATTGGTATTCCTAATTCATGAAACTCCATGAGTTTCATTTAGCGATTCCTAGTGGGTCACAAATCGACCTACCGCATGAATATTAATGAGGTAGATTGCAATTTGCGACCCATTAGGAATCGCTAAAATCATGGGGATGGTAGCCTGCTGGGGTCAGCAGACTACCATGCCTGTGATTGCTGTTAAATAAGGCAAGCATTTTTTGTTAAATGCAGCCCGTTTTCCTTAAAGGAAAATGGGTTGTGTTTAAAAAAGAAAAATGAAAAGTGTTCTTTTCATTTTTTCAGAGCAGGAAGTGGTCCTTGGCACAATTGCCTACTCTGAAAAAAGTTTTCGCTACCTTTCCCAAGGGGGATGGGATCCCTCAGGGACCTCTGGCCTTTTGCGAATGGATTACCACCTACATGAAGTAGGTGGTAAAATCCACATTTTTTGTGACGGCATTTCGGTCGTAGAACATTCTTACGTACCATTGCAATACGGAATTAGGAAGGGATGTCCTAAACACGCCCCTTCATAATACCGAATCGGTATGTATTCGCAAGTGCAAATCGAGATTCGGTAATATGTTAACAAATCGCAAATTGGAATTCATACATATCAAAATGCATTTTACCAGTTGCAAATGGTTGCAACTGGTAAAATGCATGATACATATGGCCCCATACTCTCAACCTTTTCACTGTAAACAAATGTAAAATTGAGCCAAGCTGTTTAAAATTCCACAGTGATTCAAGGCTGATAGATCTCTTCTGGCTGAAATTTCAATATAATTGACCAATCATGTTTTGGTTACTGAAACTCTGAAAGGAGATAATGAATCTCTATTCTTACCGAAAATTAAAAAACTTAAAAATAGTCACCACATTGCTGAATTAGAGAAAACAATCTGTGGGATACACAAAATTCCAGATACAAAGCATTCCCACACACCACCAAATAAAAATGACACCCCAAATGTGTGGGTGGGCCTAGTGCATATGACACGAAAGGGAACAAAATCCAAATGGGAGACATCAAATTATCACCACCAAAATCAATCCATTTTATCCATGTGGGTAGCAGTGATATTTTGTCCTGTGCTCAGCTGCCACCCAAGGAATCCTACCAAACGCAAACAATTCTGAAAACAAGGCACCCAGGGCAAGTAGGGTGGTATGACTTTCATGGATCCCATTATGTTATCTTACCCAGAATGCTAAAATGACATTACAACCTCAATCCTTAGCTGAACTCAAGCATAGATCAATGATGCATGATCCATGGGGGAGAGATTTGGGGTAAAATCCCCCATATCTTCCCCTGGGCAGCTTGCTTGGGGCGGGGTTATGGCCCGATGGCAGGGTGGGTGGACCCAACCCCTTTCTTTCTTCTGTTTTTTTGTATAATACTCCGGCGTCTAGAGGGCTTTCTGTTCCCTAAAGGGAACTAGGGTACATTCCCTCAATTTCTATCCCAAAGGGACAAAACAATTGCACCATTTTTAGAACGGGGGTAGCACCTGCCCTTCCCCCATCCCTGGAGGACCTTGTTTGGGGATTGCAGCCTGTAGTGAACTCCAAGTAGGGATTTACCTAGGAGATGTAGCACTGGTTAGGGCTATTGTTGCCTTCCCAGTCATATCTGCCCCACACAAATCAGTGTTAGAGGGGTAGAGTTATGGCCCCTTAGCACCGATCAAAGTGAAGCAAACCACAACTAATGCTGTGGTCTGCTTTTCCTTTGTTTACTGTGTGCCTCCGCGTCACAACAAACAAAGATCCTCTGGACACGAGGGAAGCTTTTTCCTCGCATCTTAACTTTGATTTTAAAAAAGACGATCCTTCCGGCGTGTGGACCAATAGGATTTTCATAAGCACTGCTGAGAATGAACTATTCCCATCCACCATAGTAAGAACGCACTGAGGTAGACATGAACAGTTCATCCACCACTGTAAAGCTTTTAATGCTTAAGCCTTTACTGATGACTGGCTTTACAAAGTGCCAAAATTAAATTGATGTTCACCATACGGAAGCATCAGAGACATTGGTATGCAATTTTATAATGCAATCCCAACCAATAAAGTAACAATTTGTGTAGAAACATGGCTAGAAAGTTATCATACACCCAAACATCCCATAACCTAACACCAACAGTTAATCCTTTCTTGCAGTGAACAGCAAACAAGAGCTAAATTGCAATTCTTGATAGTCTACATCAGCGAAGGATCGAGTTAGGATATCCTGTGAAAGGACAACTAATATGGTGTGACACTGTTAGTCTACTGTCTTGGTTTAACCGCTGAGAAATTTCACGGTATGGTGATGGGAACTGTAGTAGTCATAGTGAAAGTTTGTGCTAAAGGGCCCTGGTTTACCTCCTTGACATTTACAGAGCTAGGATCCATCAGAGGGGTGAGAAGCAATGGTGCATATAGTCTGGTTCACCAACGGTATTGTTTCCCTAATTTCTAACCAGCAACACTCTCTAACGCATCCAGCAAGGCCAGCATCCAGATTCTGAAATATTAAAAATATTTGTGGGCAGAAAGAGCACCTGGCCAGCACGTATTCTATGTCACTAGTCTTTGTCCATAAAGTTTGGAACTGAACAAATCATTTAACAGTGAAATGAGTGGATAGAAAAACATAAACCTAAGGTAAGATAAAGAGACAGACTTGGAAAGACAAAACATTACTGTCCCAAAAGAGTAATGTAAATCATTTTCAGCGGCACAACGTAGAAATTAGAGTGAAATTCCTGTACCTCGAAGCGACACTACATTAAAAATGTGTCTATCATAGAATCAACTCATCTTAATTATAAAACAATGCAACCCTCCGGCTGGAGTCAGAGCAGATGAGTGATGATTGAAGCCGAGGCTTAATAGGGCACAACACATTGCATTTTGTTGTAGTCTCTGTATAGATTTCATGTCAAAACAAGGTCAGGAACACTACTTGGAGTATTCTGAAGATGGCCATGATCTGAAATGTCTGCTGCTGTGCTGGGAAAAGTGGCTCTATTAGGACAATCAACATCGGGGAAAAAAACTCATAGCGATAGAATGCTAAGAAAACAACATTCATGGCTTGCTCGGTTCAAAGTTTAAAGCTGTTAGCTTGTTCTCACCTTGTTTTGTTTCGCCACTCATTAGATGGAAGTAGAGGCGGCCATTTTCTGAATGTAATACGAGTGCCACTCAAAGGTTTACTCTCGATTCATGCTATGTTCAATTTTTGATTACTAATGATTACTAATATTCCTATATTTGAAGTATCAGAGTGTGTGCAACGGATTTCCTAAATTAGCCATTCATAAGCATTTGTTTTAAACTTGAGGCCAACATTTATAACTTTTTATGGAAGTGCAGTAAATATGCATTCGCTTTTATATTTCACTCTGCATTATCTTTATGTCATAAAGAGGAAAATGTTACAATTAATAAGTCATGCACCTGATACATGGGGACTAAATTAAAAGTTAATAATTAAATTCTTATGGATATATGTTGGATGAGCTCAAAGTTGGTGGGCATTGCCAGCTTAATTTCCCATTTAATATGAAGAAGCTTATTGGCACCAATTTAAATTGGTAATAAATCGGATAATTTACAAGTCAATGCCACTTGTTAATTTGTATGACTATTTCAGTATCTGGATATGATGTATTTCACATTGCTTATGTCTGGAAGCATTTCTGGCCCAGTGGCTATGATAACAAAGTCCTGACTTTTTTACCTAATAATTTGTGTGGGTGCTCTATTACTGTTGTTTTTTTGTGGGGGCAAAAAAAGAAATGTAACATCTGTAAAAAGAAAAAAAGTCCCAGCTACCCCAAAAATGTATTAAAGTATTTCCACTTAATGGTAGAGTTAACTCGCAAATCGTGGGAGAATCTTTGGGAGAGTTCTGAAAGTAGACATGCCTGTACTTAATAAACTGAAACTGTCTTCTGCTTCTTCTTCTTCTGCTTCCAGAATATAGTTACCTGTTAATACAACATCAGCAACTTAAATGATTAAAAAAGACATACAATCAAGATTACACCTACGCTTATGACAGGAGATTGGAGCCGTATGACTTTTAATGGATGAAACTGACATGAAGGTACAGAATATTGTTGATAAGGGGGGCAATTTGGAATGGAGTTGCGACTCGGATGCATCCGTGCCGATTATTTCACCGCTGCTCCTGTCTTTGGGCGGAGGCACCATGGGATTTGCCCGGGGGTGAGTGCCTGTGTGGATTTACAGTTGTTTCTTCCCCCTAGTGGAACATCGGTGGGGGTCGGGCACTAGGGATTCTTCTTTTTACGGGTCTGCTTTTCCAGATTTCACTGGGCTGCATGGGTCTGTGCACTCTTGCGGGCTCAGTGGCGTGCTTCTTGTCTGTTTAATTGAGTCCTTCTGTGCACCTGAGAATGCCACGGGGCCCTCGGTCAGTTAGCAGGCAATGGCAACCCCAGGAACTTTCGGTTTCGTTCCTGGGCTTCGCTGCATCGGACCAGCTTCTCCGCAGATTTTTGGGTGGATAACAGCAGCGCTCACTCAACTCCTTTGTTTCCCCTCTGGGGTAAACTAGTGGAGGGAACGTCCGGTGGTGTGTGGATGGGGGGACATGCCCGGATTTCCACCGCGAATCGGTGATCCAAGTGTCCGGGACCCCAGGGCTTTCGGTTTCGATTTCTGTTGCCGGGCTTCAGTCCTTTGTCCGGATTCCTTATGTTATTATCGGATAGCGGCAGCGCATAAACTGGCTCCAGACCTCTCCTTGCCTGGTCCTGTGGATGGAACGGCAGATGAAGGTGTGCAGGGGTGGCAAACCGGGATTTGCACCTAGTTTGGTTATCCTAGTGCCCGGGAGCTCTGTTATTGAGCTCCTTCCCAGTGGCCATCTTGGTTGACAAACAACCTCAATGCACCCACTCCAACACCACCAGCTCACAACAGAGAGCACCCATAGTCCCCCCTCAGAAATGGGTTACAATCCCCCTCCCCAGGACTCCTCAGAGGCCCAAAAGAACTAGTGAGACTTTGTCCGAGAGTGAGGCGGCAGTCCTCACCTACTCGCACGACAAGCACAGGACTATCACCCGACAATCCAAAATACAGGTGATCACCGGGCTAGGAAGAGACCAAGACTCGCCTAAATCACCTAGACCGCCGACCACCCACACAACCATCCCTAGGGACCCCTTAAAAAGACTCCCATAATAGAGACAACTCCCACAAACTGCTTGCTCATTAACTGCAGATCATCCATCAAACATGCCAACGAACTAGCAGAATCCATCCTCACCTATGACATTGAAATAGCATTCATCACTGAAACCTGACTCAAGGAATCCTCCCTACCTCTTCTGGACACTCTTGTCCCCCCAGGCTTCTTAATCACTCGCAAAGACAGAAAAGACCAAAGAGGAGGAGGCATAGCAATCATCCACAGAGACAATATCTCCATGTCGGAAGCAGACTCCTTCAACTACAACACCTTTGAATGCCTAACTGTCACCATTGGTACAAGCAACAAAGAATCATTAACCTGTCACCTTGTCAACAACCCCCCAGGCAACTCAGCTGCTTTTACTGCACACCTGTCCGACCTGATTGCCCACTGCTCACTTCAAGATACGAACAACCTAATTCTAGGCGACCTCAACCTTCATTGGAATGACGTTAACAATCCGCTAGTACAAAACCTGAGTGAGCTACTTCTCAACAACAACCTCTCGCAACACTGCACAGAAGAATCCCACAACAAAGGATCAATCGTTGATGCCATTATTGCCAAACGAGACTTAGTGTCGATAAGTCACACCTTGCCCGTGGACTGGTCTGACCACCACTTAATCCTCTTCCACCTCACCCAGCCAGTTATCCTACAACCACCCGTCCGCGAACGGCCCAAATGGACCAGAAACCTCACCCAGGTCAACGTGACTGACCTGAAGGAAAAAGTCAATGCACAACTCAGTACCCCCAAGGATGGTCTAACCACGACAGAACTCACGGGCCATTACAACACATCCCTGTCATCCATTCTAGATTAGATAGGCCCCCTGAAACTAAAAAAACCCAGAAACATCCCATCCAGATCCTGGTTCAATACGGACATCAACAATGAAAGGAGACAACTCAGAGCCACAGAAAGACTCTGGAGAAAGAACCCCTCCACAAGCCTACTTGAACAACTCATAGCAGCTAGAAGAAAATACAAAAAACACATCCATAGCGTAAAATCCAACTTCTTCTGTTCCGCCCTGGACAATGCGAAAAACCAGGCCACAAAACTGTTCACAATCATCAAGCAGCAAACCTCCAAGCCCCCGTATCCTCTACCCAGGCCTCCAAGGAACTGTGCGAAGACTTCGCCACCTTCTTTGAAGAAAAAATCTCCAAGATTGAGCTCTGAATAGACACCGACACCAATGCCAACTCCGCATGAGTAGGCCCGCCCCCAGTCGCACTGGAAAACAGTGGCTGGCTACACACTAATGCGTGGAAATCCTTCAATCCCATCTCAGAAGCCGAGATTATCAAGCTAATCTCCACCACCAAACCCGCTCCTCACGCCCCTGACCCTATACCCTCCCAACTGACCAAAGAACTCAAACTCTCCATAGCTCCGCTCTGGTGCAGAATCATCAACAGCTCCTTGAGAATCGGAAGCATACCTGACTGCCTTAAAGTTGGCCAAGTAACGCCATTAATTAAGAAACCAGGCCTTGACTGCACAGACCTAAACAACTTCAGACCCCTCTCCAATCTCCCCCTCCTATCCAAAATCCTCGAAAAATGCGTACTCTCTCAACTGACTCAGCACATGGACAATATCAGCCTTCTTGATCCTCACCAATCAAGTTTCAGAAAAGGTTACAGCACTGATGACATCCATAAGTCACTTGATACCGATCTCTGCTGCCTACTCATTCTCCTAGACCCGTCGGCTGCCTTCGACACTGTAAAACACCATCTCCTCATCAAGGCTCTACAGGAAAGGGTTGGCGCAGATGAGATGGTCCTCCGTTGGTTCACAGCCTTCCTACAAAACCGATCGCAAAGGATAAAAATCAAAGACTTTACATCCGACCTTCGCCCAGTCAGTAGGGGTGTACCCCAAGGTTCAGTGCTCTCTCCGACACTGTTCAACATATACATACAACCCATCACCACTATACAAAAAAACGCGAAGATCCCCTTCCACCTATACACTGACGACACCCAGATCTATCTAGGAACCTCCTCCCCAGACAACATTTCTAGACTAAATAACACTCTAAAAGAAATTCAACAATGGATGTCCCAAAACCACCTCAAACTCAATCAAGACAAAACGCAGATCCTCCTAATCTCCAACAAGGAAGAGAACCAACAAATTGCAGAATGGCTCAAGGATAAGGATGCTCTAAGCAGCACCCCCACCATGGCTAACTCAGTAAATTCTCTGGGAATCACCCTTGACCCAAAACTGGAAATGACCCACCACATAAAAAACTCTGCAAAGACTGCCTACCTTAACCTGAAACTCGTCTACAAAATTAAACCATTCATCCCTACCAAAGACCTCAAACAATCCACACAAGCACTGGTGCTATCCAGACTCGACTATGGTAACGCAACCCTAACCGGCACCGCTAAATCCCACCTAGCTCCCCTCAAAATAACCCTCAACGCGGCAGCCAGAATGGTCACCGGAATGAGGAAATATGATCACATCTCACCAGCCCTAAGAGAACTAAAATGGCTCCCTGTGGAACAGCGGGACAACTTCAAAACTGCCTGCCTCACGCACAAAGCCCTACACACAGGAAAACCGGACTATCTGGCCGCCAAACTAAAGAGGGCTGGCCAAACAAGGAACCTCAGGAGCTCCAACTCCCTCCCTCCTTCTAATCCCCATGAAAGCACGTAAACAAAAATCCGCGGCCAGATCATTCGCCGGAAACACGCCCAAAATCTGGAACTCCATTGCAGCAGATATCTGTATATACAACCCCGTCCTTCACAAAATAAAAAAAACTCCTAAAAGCCCTCCTCCTCATCCGCTCCCTCCCAAATGGATAGCTGCCACCTCCATGCCAACCCTGATCCAGTTGCTCTCTGACTCTGCATCGTACTGATCCACTAAAGTCCGCCACCTGACAAGTAGGTCCAGAAGGCGAGGCTGCTGCAAAACTCTCACACTACCTCAAGAATGCATTCAATGAAGCTACCTCAGGACCCATCTACCACCTCATGAATCCACAGCACTTGTTGACTCCCGAACTCTATGTTTAAGACTCCTCTACTATGTAATTCTTAAGTCTTACTGTTGTAAAGCGCTCCAATACCCTCGGGTCAGGTCAGCGCTATATAAAACTCCTATAATAAAAAATAAAAAAATAAATAAGAGAATTATAGTGGAACAAAAAACATTACTAGTTTACAATACATGGTTAGTGATGCAAATGATGTTGGCAAGTATCTAATAGGGAGATTGAGATTGAAGAGGTGAATATCTACACATAGGATTTAAAAAAACAGATTCTCCATGGACAACGAGAGAGTATGTGGCATTCTGAGGGGGGTGAGTGAGAACATTTAGCTTTTTTTTTTTAAATAAAATATTACCTAATGCTTTAGCATGCCAGAGCTCTTTGCTCTGCAGTTAGCATTCAAAGAGCATATGATTTTAGTACAAGCAATCACAGCAAAAGATGATAAAACAGCATTGTTCTGATTTGGAATACATGAATTTAATGAAAATAATTTTAGCCAGAAGAAGCAAAGAATGTCTTGACTTGAGGCCTGTATATAGAGGCCAGCTTACATCTTTTATCAGATAGAAGATGAAATGATACATCGAAATAGTTTAAGATGGTGTTTTGTGTTAATTACAATCCCATTGATATGTTAACTATATTTTGTCACACTGATGGATCAACTGTGTTTTCTTACCTGCCTTAAATTTTACATGAATCATTTCCTTTTTCACACGTCCACTTGGTTATAGTGTGTAACGATGCTTCTTCATTAAGTCTTTAACTGTTGTCGTCTCAAACAGTGGGAGATCAACCTTTCTGTTTTATGGCCTAAGTTCAGTATGCTGGTTAATAATATTTTGACCTCCCACTGCCAGCCTGATGTCCTTACACAAAGTCAAGCCTATCAGAAAATCTCAAAGCATAGCATAGGTCAAAATCCAAAGTGTTCAAAAACCAAAACCTCTAATGAAATGCCACGTCAGATTAAAGGTCTTTCAACACTAATTAGCTATGATGCCAAGGTTCAGAAATTGTCCTCCTGTATAACTGTCTATCTGGCTTATGAACACTCAAAAAAATGGAGATGGCACAACTATTTTTTTTTGCAAACAAACTTTATTGGGCTTTTATAAGACATGTAATACTACATTACAGATATCTGCATGACTATGTCAGCAATTATGAATACACTCTTGATATATATGTGTCTCGTTACTACGGTATTGACATCTATATTCGTTCAATGTTTTCTCAAGAGCTGCAATGTTAATTATTTTCAGATCACAGGCCAACAATTAGTGCAATGGTTAACTTAACCCCTCGCCCTCCGCCAAATGGCATCCCCTACCCTTTCTCACCTCCCCCTCCTCCCAGGCGTGTCTTGGATTATTATGCTCAGGCAACCTTCTCAGGGCCATTCTCCAGGGATTTTCATCTAATCATCGTGGTCTCTGTTTCCCTTTAGTACTTCCGCACCATGCCCTCTCCCCCATGCATTCACACCAATGTATTTTATGAGCCATCTTCCTGTGGTATTTCCCGGTTTCCCTCTTCTGAGATATCATTGAGCTGCTTAAGGTATATCGTCAGAGCTTCCCCTGCCCTAGCTGCTTCTAACGTCTTCTCACTCCCATTGCACCTAGCGTCTCTTAGCCGTGTCGTTACCTCGCAGCCTGCCCAACGTGCAAACTCTCTCCTCCATCTGCCTATGCTAGGACCTCCCCTTGCCTTCCAAGGACTCATGATATCCCGCTTCACTAGTATTAATCCCAGGTCCTGAAAATGGAGATGGCACAACTAGACGTGGGCAAGGGCCTTACAATGAACAACTGACATAGCCTATTTTAACTCTTGCCTGCTTATGGTTGTAATATGCTAAACCAAAGCTTCAGTTTGATGTAACCAGAAAAGTACAAGATGAAAGTGGCTTAGAAAATTTCCTGCAATGCCAATACAAAATATACAATTTTCTGTAACCAAACAAACCATAGATTTCCCCAAGTCTGTTCCTCATGTCCCAGGCTCTTCATCAGGAACGTGCATCCTCTGACCACCAATAAATCCTTTCAAACGAATGTGAGTGAATTATGCTCCATATCAGACAAATTCATGAGAACCATCCCAGCATGTCCTTCAGCGTAGACATGATAAGGGTCTAAAGCTGAAATCCTGATGTATGGCAAGGTCAAAGTTCCCCAACTGCCGTTTAAAGGGCCCACATAAAGGGAAACCATACCATCACCAACATTTAGTTTAAAGCCTCAAGTCATGTTCATTCATTCTCCGTCTTTCCACTCACAAGTAAAGACATAGAGAAAAACACTCCCTTCCAGATATGCATACTCAGATAATTATTCTGTTAGATTTCTGTCCTGAGTAAATCTGATTGAGACCTTGGTGCTAATATGCCTGGAGTATTACAACACCAGGTACATATGTACATCAATCTACTAACTAAAGCATTCCAGGAGCCAAAGTCGTACATATTCACTTAGTAGCAATTTTGTGTAGCACAGACTAGAACAAACAGCAACATAATGCTTCACGCAAGGCTACATTGTTAGTTTCGGCTTAATTTCAAAATTAAATCGACTACACAAAATGTGAAGGATAACACATTATGCTGTAAGAACCTTGTTAAATATCACATGACTGGACTCTACAAAGAGTAAGAATGTAAAAGAAAAAGTCTGATTTCGTGCTTCAAATAATCTACGGTATTTCCTACTAATATGAGAGTAAATGGTATAGGTTTATGGGAGTAAATGATATAGGTTTACCGAGTGAGGACCTTCCGGAAATTAAAATACTTAGGGCCTGATTTAGAGTTTGGTGGACAGGTTATTCCATCCCAAATGTGACAGAAATCTTGCCTGCCATATTTACAAGTGATATATATCTTATGGCAATTGTAGTAAGTGGGATGGGATATCTGTCATGCTTGTGACGTAGTATCCATCCGACCAACTCAAAATCAGGCCATTAGTGTGATTAAAAACTTTAGATGTGCATTGAAACAGCAAGTC
Organism: Triturus cristatus; assembly: GCF_964204655.1. Classification (NCBI taxonomy): domain Eukaryota; kingdom Metazoa; phylum Chordata; class Amphibia; order Caudata; family Salamandridae; genus Triturus; species Triturus cristatus. The sequence continues at coordinate 759,659,376 of NC_140586.1, read as the reverse complement.
TTTTCATAACATATTAGGGAATTGTTCTAATTTGTTTTATGCAGTACGAGCACTCCCAGAGAATGAATAACTTAGTACTTTTGTATTTTAGAATGCTTGAATTTCAAGAAGAATAGAGTATGAGCTCCTCAGTTGTTTGTTATTCTCTTGGGATTACCAGTTTCTGATCTAAATAAGAGGACATTTCCAAATGAAATGATTTGTAAGTAGTGCACACAAGCTTTTAAATACTTCTCGCTTCAATGGGAGACCAATTCAGTGTGATTAAGATCAGCTTGACATGATCAAACCTTCTTATGCTAGTAGCTAGCTTCAGTGCTGAATATAATGCCGCTTTAAGATGAAGTTAGGAATTCCAGCCAGTAATAATTTTTGTACTCAATTCTTGATTGCAAAAGAGGTTAAACTACTTTTTTAAAATCCTTTTCAGAAAAGAAACCTTTAAAACCTCTAAAGGTGATTGCGTTGATGTGTGCTACCTTGGCTTAAAAACTGATGTGGACACTCGCGGAATGGTGCACAGATATGGATGTGGCCATGGTCGCAGAGAAAGCAGTATATGTCAATCGAGGCTGTCCCCAAAAATGGGGGAAGGTGTGGGGGGCCTGGAACAAGTATAGGGGCTTTATATGTGACCCCCCTGAGCTACCAAGTGAGGACATCTCAGATTGAAACAGGGAAGAACTGTATAAACTTGTGTGGAATTATTAATGTGATCTCTTCTGTACTGATTGTAGTAGGGATGGGTATACATTCTGAGAAAACTGAACCAACCAATTGCAATAAGTATTACAGTTATATGACTTTGTTATGCCATAACCTTAATAAAAATAAAACAAAACAAAAAACTGATGTGACCTTGCATGGTCAAAATATTTTAATTGCAAAAACCTAGTGATTGGGTACCTATCACAATAGTGGTTGGTATGTCAGTAATGACTATGCAATTATCCAATTTTGGAGAGGATGGAGCAGTTCTGGGGTAGAGCAGATGGAACTCCCTTTTGATTAGGTTAGTCTTAGATAGTGTGCGATTATCTGAAATTATTTGTTTATGAGAACATTGGCTGCATTTTTAATGTCTTTAGAGCAGAAGATATTCAACTGTTGCAGCTAATCATCAGTATAAAACAGATATCCTATATTGGAATTTTTGACAGAGCCAGCAGGTGGTTCCATAAAGACATTTAAATTCTGGAAGAAAGATTGGACCTTTCGGAACAACTTCCAAGAGTGAACAGGGGCTTGAGGGAAAACTAGCCAGTTACACTTCTTGATGTCAGTTCTCAAGATATGATTGAACTAGCCGAGCACAACTCTTTTTGGCCATTATCTAACCCTGAGCATTTCGAGTAGGGTGGAGTGAGTTACTGTGTCGAGTATTGCCAAGAGGTCCATAAGGATAGAAAGGCACGAGTCCCTCTGATTTAAACTGAAAATGCATTGTTAACAATTCTCGTGATTGATGTTAAACCTAAAGGGTTCAGGAGTCACACTCCTACATAGGATATTTTTGCTATGGTTCCTATAGCGAAGAAAGCCACTTTCATGATTGTACCTTGATATACATTGCATACTGCAAACATATTGCAAACTGGATCAGACCTGCAGTCCTACTTGAATCTAAAATCTGATGTCGAATGTAAAACATACCATCTGCCATTTGCTGAAACCCCTCATGATAGGCAAAACATTAACAGCACTGAAATCTACACCATGGGAAATCCTGCCTAAGACATTAAGATCCAGAGGTCACAATTATTAAGATGTCACACAATGCAGCATCAAAATTTGCAGTGCCGTGTTGCATGAAAGGGAAAACGTGGAGCTATGCCATATCTACAAGAAGTGTCATTTGCTGGTGTTACCCCCTTCCCCTCATATGGCAGTGGTGTAACAATAGCCCCCCCCCCCGAACCACCGAGCTACTGGGGGCCCCCTCCAGCAATGCTGTGCACAGGTGGGCCTGAGAGCTCCTGACTTGGTCCGAAGCCTGGGTGGCTCCATGCACTTTGCCATCTAGCATAGGATTGTCATGGTAAGATATCTTAACAGTACAAATTCTCAAGTGTAGGCAATCTTAGAAGATTATGATGCATTTAATGTCTACAATGCACCAGTTACAGGGAGAAATCAGCACATTCGCCATTATTTTGGTTCTGCTTCAACTAGGCATTCGTTATTTTGATGGAAAGTCCACTCTGGCTACATTGATACATTAAGCTTTGTGCCAAACCTATTGGTCTTCGCGCTGATCCACACCCAGCAATGCCCCTTTGAGGAAAAGAAGCATTTGTGTTGATAACTGCGCAAGTTTCCAGTTTAAAACTTTCTTTTGTGCTAGATAAGATAGTAATAACCAGCCTGCGCCTTCCATCTGGGTCAATATGTCAAGATATCAACTATTTAAGGACTGTAAAAGTCACGCCCTTCCAACATGTCTTTTTCAGTTAAGGTCTATCTCTGGGAAAAACAAACTGCTATGGATTATAGTTTAGCTGGGTCCTGTGCAGAGCTGGCTGCCTTTTGCATTTTAAGGATTTTGGGGGCTCTGGGTCAAACAGATTTTGGGGTGCCCTATTCAGAACAGCTTTGAATGTATGATCCCATTTCCGCTTTCACACCCCTTTTGGCCAGGTCACTGACAGGGCACATGCACAGTCCTCCAAATTTGCAATGTGTTTACATTTTATAATATTCAGGGTTAATGACTTGTGTTTTCACTGTTGTAACACAGCAGCAGCAGCTTGCTAATATTACTGTAAATAATCTCTGTGACGCCCTCCCATTTTTCATAAGTGAGATCCTGTTTTGATCCACAGCTGTTGCATGAAACATAGCAAAACATTTCTCTGCAAAATGTCTCTAATAGACTCTCATACATCACCCACATTAAAAATAAAGTAAAGCAAATTAGTATTTAAAACAGCTTGTAAAGGAATATTCAAGGTCTTCGGGGCAATACTCTCTGCAGAACAGAGCATGCTCTATAAGCCCCTCCCCCTCCCCCCTGAAGGCTGGGGCCTGGCCCAGCGCCCACTTTGCCCATGGTTTAGAACGTCTCTGCTCGCTGCTTCCTTTAACATGTACTAGGAGTTCCAGCCGGAATGTTTGCTATGTATGTGAACCCCTTCCCCACTCTTCACGCTTTGAAACCTGCATGTTGTATTGAACACCTGACAACACCCAAAATACGAGTGTGGAGGGCAAATGCAGGACTGGGGACAGTTTAAAGGGTCAGAGAAGCGTGGACTATTTTTGTTACACTGCTGTTAATAGAATGTTTTTTATATCTGCAGGCTTCCTTGATAAATGGGTGGGGAGGGCCATTGAAAGCACTATCATATTTAGAAATGCATCTTGCACGATTTTTGAGGATTGCATTATACATCAGTCGGATGGAAATTGAAAAAAAAGATTATGCTGAACCAGTGAATAATTTGATTAGGATTAAATATTTGGGAGAAAAGCGTATCAAGGTATCTCACAGATATTTCTATTGAAATGATAAGGATCCTTCAGCGCTTTCTGCCACTCTGAATAATGCTATTTAAATACCTGCATATATTATTCCATCACTTGAAGGAAAAGATTCATAATCAAAGGGATTTGCGCGAGTGGTCTACCCTCTCCAATTAAATTTACGCTCTAGGTGGCCTGGTTCAATTCCGCCTTGTTCTTGGATTTTCGTACGAGAAAATATTCAGTTTTGAGTTTCTCAAAGATGTGCCTACACCTTTGGACTCTACATCAAACATGTTATTATCGCCCATCATTTTCGAATTGTGAGCACTAAATATACAAAATTACACAAAGCTCTACAGATCACTTGTCATCGCTAATTTGTTATGGCATGTGTGATTTTGTTCATTGATCTTAATATGTTTCAAATCTGGAATTTCTTTTGAATGTAGCGTAAATGTTTTCAATGAAAGCCCTAATTAGAACATAAAGTTGCATGGACAGCTGAACATTTTTTAATATTCACACTAGAGTACAAAAAGATCGACTTTCCAAAATTGAAATCGCTGATGTGAAGAAAAAGTGAATGAATAACTAGAGAAGTCTACATTGGTTGCGGCCCAAAGAACTCCTGCATGGCATCAGACTGCATGGTATGTATTGCATGGACACAAGGAACACAAAGGGGCCTATTTACAAATTCTGCTCCCAATTGTTGTTTGCAAAATGCACTCAAATTGAACATGAACAATTTGCACGACTCCCAAATCACAAAGTGCAATTGTGCTTACTCAGTGCATTCATCCTCGCTACTGTGGCTGGATTCATTAGCACTAATACTCAAAAAAGCATTTCAAGGCATAACCACATACCACAACCTTCTCTTCCACACATCAGGTTTCACAGAACCTGCATCATATCCTGTAAACCACCCACTACATCAGCACTAGATTTTTCTCCTTCTCCAAGAAATCACTTACTCTGATCTCAACACCTCCTAGATTCCACCACATACTATTGCCAACCCAGATGGCATCCACACCAATCTCCTGTGTTATCTTAGAAGCAGTGCGATGGGCATTACCTGTAAACTAGATGGAGAACATCTTTGATAGATGGTGATCTTGGTACAACACTTATTCCCTCCTGAACTGCACACAGACTGCTATGACATTCACACATGCCATCTAAGCATGCTGCAGGGGTGAAGCCGATGCCTCTATGATATCAATAGCTTGTGAATTTCAGGCATGTTTGTATCCATGTTCTCCCTAAACATCACTAACTTGATGATCCAACTCACGCTGCTCCAATGTAACACTTGACCCACAAGAGTGGCATGCTTCAACAGGTCTGGGCCAGTGCATACAACTTCTGAAATTCATGAAAACCAAATGTCAAGGTCAAATCAAGCCACAGCTTTAATGCACTGTTATCTTGCTCAATTTGTCCCTTTTGTTATTGAAGCTCAAATAAAGCAGAGGAAGACTAGAAGTGCTGGTTGCCAAACATGTACAATTGGACAAAACTGAATTTCACACCTCACCTGGCTGTTCCTGTGTTTCTCTCAAGTTGTTTCTTATGGCACGTACATGGGTCCAAGTGGTGCAGTCTGTGGAAGGATGGTGGGTGCATTTTTAACTGCCCCAGTTGTGTGCCCCCACAGTGGTGGGTGTCCTGTGTGGTAGTGAAAGTCAGGAAGGGAGAACAAGGTGGACTGTGATGATTGTCTCAAAAGGGGTGTGTTGCCCCATATAGCGTATAGTGTGTGGGTCCCCAAAGGAATAGAGCTGGCTTATGGCACTGTTCCAGCGCATGCCTCAAGGCAGATAGAAGGGAGTGTGTTCCTGCTCCAGTTGTGCATGTTTTTTTATATTCTGTGTAGGTGGCTAGTAATTTGTGTAGAAGGTGTAGGTGTATGGTATATGATATATCATGTTTTATTTTGTGCATCTATGTTGCTCTACCCTTTGTTTTGATGATTCAATCCTGTTGTGTTTTATAGTGTTGTGTTTCTCTCTCATTTAGTTAGTGAAAGGATGGGTGTGTATTGCACAGTCCTTAATGTCACTTGCCTTGTCTGAGTATATACCAATGTAGTCAATTGTGAGTCTGTAGAACATTGTTGTGAGAATGTTGTGTATTTCATGTTCCTTTGAAGTGATGGCGGTCGGTGGCTGGGACTGAATATAACGAATGCCAGCTCGTGGTGTAGTTTATTACAATGAGATTAAGTGCATTCTGTAAATAAAACTGTGATATCTCGAAAAGGCGAGTCAAGGCTACACAGGATAGCAAGTATGTTTTATCAGGATCCCATGAGAACCCTCTTTGAGCTAAATCCTCTTGCATCCAGTGATGCCTTCCACAAAATGCACACAGAGCCTTACTGAAAGAAGGTCAAGGACGTGAAACAGCAGATATCTAGGTACCGCAGTGACTTACAATCACACATCTGAAGGTCTACAAACATCAGGCGTGATGGGGCGTATTTCATTAAAGTGTATTTATATATTAGAAGCCTAACCCAAGGGTATTGTGACTTCTTACATATAACAAGCGCTGAGATATTGGACTGGGCTAAGAAGGAAACGCTTATCCCGTGGTGCACTCTGGTGAGCTGTCCCCAGTTTTTCATCCACAGAGCTTTGCAATTTTTGAGAATTTATGTAGAATATTTGCTTGCCGTTTTATGCTCTATTGAACTTAGGGTTTCAGCGTGTGGTATGTAGAGGCAGGCTTTCCGGAGGTCTTAGGATGGTGCCAGTCACTCGGCCCAGACATTTGAATTCCAGGACTACAGTTGTTATCATAATTTCCTTTTTAACTCAACCATCTACTTGATGTGGTGGATTGTGCTTTCGGTGGTGGATCCAGGCTCTCAGATCAGGAATTGAGTAGGGTGATTAGGATACTCGTGTACTCCATTTTCCCTTAGAGAGCTGCGGTGGGAGATGTTCACAAAACCTTCCTTAGTGACGCCTTTGGTTCTAGTTGGAGCACTTACTACATGTTGTGGGAACAGAATTGTGGCCTTTCTCTTGAACCCACATCATGGTTGAAGTACTGATGCGTAAGGTGTTCATATAACAAACCTAGATTTGTGGGGCTGCTTAAAATGACTCTTTATTCATTTAAATATTTATTTTCTTTTTAACTGTGTTTTCTAAGTGCTTCCAGCTTTCTAGCAGGAGTGGAATGAGGGAGGTGGTGTGGGTAGTGCAGAATAAAGGAATGTAGAGACCTCCATGCATAACTTTGCATTGCAGCAGTCTTGTAGGGATTGTGCATTCGTAGAGCATACGGCCAATCATGGAGATCGATTGAAGTATGAATACTATCCTTACCGCAAAGAGGTCATAGTCGCCCGATCTGTGGTTTTCTTGTCACAACCTACAGTAATGCAGTGCTTCTCTCATTTAGTGCTATCACTAATACATGGGTCTCCAACCTTTTCTGTAACAAGAGCTGATTATGTTCAATGAAAATTATTATAAGCTACTGTAAGTGATGTGATAGTCAGCAGTGTTAGACTGTCAGCAGTGATCAATGCATTAAGCAGGGTTGCCAGCATTAATGTAAAAAAAACACACCCAATTTGAAATGCAAAGTAATAATTTGAGTAATAAATGTCTTCAACTTAAATAACCACTTTCAATTTTGTTTTGGAAATTGACTCATTTTTCACCAAACATCCGCTTATGAGTTCTGAAAATACACACATTTTCGTCCCAAACACATGCTTTTTAATTTTGGCATACAAATAATAATCTAACCAAGCAAAGGCTTTCACGTTTGTAGTCTGAGATGCACGCAGGTGAGCTACTCACAGGTAGCTGTTGAGCAACTGGTAGCTCATGAGCTGCTCGTTGGGGGCGCCTGCACTAATACATTGCTCTGTTGGAGTTTTTGAGCACAGATAGATTTGAGTACTATGTGTACACATTGGCTTTCCTCCTCACTTTACCAGGGAAGCAGGTGTCTGCGAGTAGAATGTGGCATGAAGATGCCTTTGGTTGGACTGCATTCCAAAGCATCCCATTCTGAAGCCCAAGACCTAGTTTTCAATGTGCGGTTCTTGTGGCTGCTGAGATTGCTGCTGTTTGGTAGTCTTTCATTTGAAGAGGTTACGATGCCTGAGGAAATAGAGGGGCTGCTTTTTGAAGAAATGTACTTAAGCCTGATAGCATTTATGGCTGGGCACCAGGATATCTTTGCTTCACCTTGCACAAGTCACTATGATTTAGTCCTGTTGATGATTGCATTTCAGATCTGTTTATTAGGACTGGTCTTTGAGACAACTTCAGTGTCTTGCCAGACAACACTTTTTTTTGGCTTGCAATAACACGCATAATAATAATATAGAGAGTGCTTGTGATCAGTGGGCTTTATCCACCTGCTACATTTCGGTCACATTTTGCGTCTCCCGCCTTGGGGCAGCCCTCTCTACTCATTGTCTTCCCTTACTTTGAGTGACCGCACAAAGCTCACATCTATCCCAAAATAACTCCTTTCTCTTTAACTACAACACCGGATCAAATAATGCTTTGTTTTATGTATTTTTTTACATTAACTTTAAATCGTGGCTATTTATTTGTGTCTCCGTTATAAAGTTGCTGTAATAAAGTGTTTAAGCGACACTGTAGTTACCTACAACTTGAGTGCTTGCTTTGGTGGTGATTAATTTTTGTCTGCTTCACACATAAGAATAATAGTGAAATGTATGGCACAACTGAAATACTTTTTATTTAAAAACATCATTAGTAAACCGGCCACCTCCGTGAAAGTTTGTTAGTTTACATTTTTTTATTGCAAACATATCACAGCCACATTTAGGTGGCTGCATGTTTTTTTTCATTTTATTTTGTGACATGCATGTGTCAAAAAAGAATAACACAGCAGGGCAGACCAGATCTATTGATTTTGCCAATGTCTGTTTCTTCTTGCTTGGTCTGGAATGCTTTTAACAGTCAATGAGAAATGTAGGTGGTTATTGTCCCCCTGCTTCTTGCTCAGCGGTGTGATCACTTGGTCTATCTCTTCTGGTACACAGTTGTTCTTGAGTGTTCAGCTAGAAAAGTCTTCTTCGTGGCCGTTTCTTTTTATATCCTCACTTGAGGCAATTACGATGCTTTACGGCGCCATGATTCATATTATCTTTCTGTCTGATAAAAGATTTGTCAGGTGTTGTGTGTGCTTTTTAGTTTCGGCATGAGCATGCTGAGACCTGGGAGAACAATGACTCGGTTGCTATTATAAGAATTCTTTGCTTTATATTGCTTTAATGTGGATCATTTTTCTCCTTAGAAACACTCTTCTTTTCCGAGTGCCCTTGATAGCCATTGATACTTTACATTCTTTGTTTTATATGTATATTAGTTTTTTTCAAATCTTTGAAACATACACTAAGTAGGTAAAACAAATATCTGACTGCCAAGTATTTCAGAGCCATACACATATACAGCAACAAACAGATAAAAAACATGAAGAGGTACTAGTTGAGACTCCAGTGTCAAATCCAGGGGCACCAGTTCTTGTCAGATTTTTGGGAGCAGCCTCTGTTGCAAATGGTGGTATATGGAGCAAAAGTGTGGAAGCCAGCTGGACAGAAGATAACAACATGCATGATATTTGTCACATGTGACAGAAGACGAAAATATATATTTGTGGATGTGCAACATGCTTTTTCATATATACATCTCAATATATTTCCACTAGCACTCCACGCTCAATGTATAAAACCCTGTAGGAGAAAGTTGCTCTTTCATCACATCATATCCATGGCTCAAACATCCTAAAACTACACTCAAAGGTCTGCACCTATATTTGCACACAGAGGAATCCAAAATTATATACATGTACCACATTTTCCCATGAAGACATGCAATGTACAAATGTATGTTCCAGGTAGAGTCTGTGCCAACCAACAAATATCTGCCATTAAAAGCTCACACAATGCTGATACAATTAAAGAAATAATGGCAGCTGGGACACCAAGCTGATGCAATTTAAAGAAATAATGTTGGTGAGGCCTCCTGCCCATAATACATTCTAGGAAATAGGCTTCCCAGTGGATGGTTACATATTGACTCCCCCTGCCCTGGATATCCCGTCCGTCCACTCAACTGCCTACTCATGTGACATACTTTTGTACTTCACTTTGTTTTCCCATCCAAGTTATAACTCTCTAAGGGGTATATTCACAAGAACGTGTGATAACTAACGCAAGAGTAGTGTAACGCAACTTTCAATATCGCAGCCCATCGTGGGAAAATAACTCTGTGACAACGTGGGATTCACAACTAGGTGGTAGCATGCGTAGTCACCAGATAACGCGCCAAATGTCTGCGTCAAAATCAATGCCATGCCGCAGAAATGCGATACGCGAACGCAAAAAAAATGCATTGAGGCCAACCGCAGCACAAAAAGTAGCGAAAACCAGCCACAGGCCTGCAAATCCCACGCGTCTGGCGGAACAATGCACTAGGAAATACACCAAAAACAATCCAAAGTGCGTAGCAACATGGATGCACCCTGAGACAGCGCAGGGGCCAACCCAAACCCCACAACCCCCACAGACTACCAGCAACGAACAATGGGGTCGGGGAAGGCCAAGGAGAAGAGGGAGAGGAAGACGGGGTGCAGACAGTAGGAAAACAAGACCAACGTCACAGAGGTGACAGAACACTACCAGCAACTGACCCACTAGCAGACCACCTGGATTGCAGTCGGAGTGCCCAGGAGGCCAATCCAGGAGGCCAATAGGCGCTAGCATGACGTGACTACCTAAACCAGGCACAAACCCGCTGCCAACAGGAAGGCAGCAACGGCAACAGGAGGTGGCAGTCCAGCGCCACCAGAGGAGCTGCAGGAAACCCAGGCCACAGTCATCAGTGTGGAGACGGTGCAAGGAGTAGAGTGTATGGACACAGCTCGAGAGGGCCTGACACAACATCAACAGGGACTGGGGGGACGGGGGGTGGGCACAATGGCACACATGCACAATGAGGTGGAGCACACTGCACACCCACAATTACCCAGGTCCATGGGCCCGATCCCCTTGGCACCCTGCAGCATACACACATAGCACGAACAACACACCCACATTGACGACAACGAGGAACAACGCGCATAGCCAACACTGCAGAACAGAGGACACAACTGGCTCCGCACATGCACAGAAACATGCCTACTACATCAGACGGAGCTGGAAACTGTGAAATGAAAATGTACGCGTACAACATCACATCCGTCATGTAGACCAAATCTACACTGTCCCGTAGAAGAATCCAGCACGCCACAAACAGTCACAATGTACATTGCCATACAGTCTGCATGAAAACCTGCACAATGCGCCAACATATATGTCAACGCAAAGTCAATATGCACCTCCCCTTCACATCGCAGAGGCGCACACAACACCTTCAGCTGAGCACAGAAACAACACATCAGTGATGCCGGAGAGGACCACCACACCTTCGACACCAACGCCCTACAACAGCACATGGATATCCCACGCAATCCCCACCAGGACCCATACAGCCAAGCTACTCAGAGGAGAACACCCAGCCTGCAACAGACCACACAGCAGGAAGCACCCGCAAGGACCGCTGGCCCACAACACTTCACCCCCCCACACATCGCACCCCAATGCCATGTTCCTGCACGCCAAAGGGAGGTGGCCCAACAGGTGTGGGTGGGGGCCGAACCCATGGAATGCGACCCAGGACACATACGTAGGTGTCCATCACCCCTCAGGGGCCACCAACACCCCACTAACGAGACCCACACTACCATAGAGACACATACAGTTGCACATTCACAGTAAAAGAACCACAGGCAGGGGCGCTCAAATTCCAGTCACACACCCATGTTGGCTCTGCGTACGATGGCCCTGGCCACTCCCATTATGAATAGAGTGGGTGACGACAAAGCTACATGTCCAAGCTCCAACACGCTGCCTGCGGTGACAAATCTGCATCCAATGTACATAGCACAATGTAATGGCATAGGGCCCAGGGCCCTTATGCATACAACAAGACCACAGGGACACAAGCAGATACCATGTTGAACTGGCCATGGACACATGCGCCCAGCCCCTTTATTGGCAGGGCCACATGCACAGTGACACCTGTGCTGGATGTGTGTTGGGTGAGTGTAAGCCATTCTGCACGGAATGTCTGGTGCTGGCAACCACTTGAACATTGGACACCAGTGCAACGGAAACAGAAAACACATGCATAAAAGAGTCAACTGCTGAGCAACATGGAGGGAGCCGGAGAAAGTCCAGAGGACAGCCAACAAGCAAACAGAAGTGTCCGTGAGTTAAAGTGCACTGGGGATGGGACACTAGAGATGAGCGCGCCCATGTGAAGAAAAAGTCTAGGATCATGTCCCTCCGACAGACACCTGATGCAGATGCAGTGGGGTGTGTCATACCTGCATCATCTTCCCCATCAACGTCTCAGAGCCCCCACACTGTTTGGGGTGACATAACTGCGCAACCTCTCCACAGCTCAAAACTCAATTAGTAACGGACAATGGCTTGCGGTGCACTGAGTCACTGGCACCTGGCGTGCTGAGCAGGGTATCAGGACGATTATGGCATCCACAACAGGTCTGGGAAACTCCGTAAGTCTGTCAGGACCACCGTTTCGACTTTGGCAGATGGCTGTTGGAGGTGGTCCTTGTGGTGGTGGCGTGTGCCTCCTGCAGTGATGCCATGACCAGGCGGGTCAGGACTCGATTTGGTGTGTGAGCCATAGTGGGACGCTGTTGGGCCCAGAGGCTGCGTACAGCGCAGGGCCACAGAGAAATGGTATTGATGACCCCCAGGCCAACGCTACAGGGGCCATCCAATATCTCAGGAGAAGGGGTCCCGGACCTGACCAACACAAAGTTAGTGGCCCCGGATGCACAGCGGCAGGCACAGGCACCCAGCCACGGGACGGTGACTTGCGGTGCAGTCAGATGGGCCATGCGACCTGAGCAGGTCACCATCAATGTCCAATGTGTATGTTGTGGAGGGTATCGTGAGACAGTGGAAGGTGTCCTCCAGGGCATGACGTCGAAAGGTATGATTTTATCCCGAAGCAGCAAATGGTGGAGTGGAATGAGACAGCCTCGTTGCCACCACCAATTAGGTATCAGCTACATGAGGGTGAAAACTGCCCCCTAGTCCATAGGCTCAGACGCCACCACGGTTTGACCAGAGAGTGTCCATGATTGTCGGGGAACAGACTTAGTGGCACCGGGGCTGAGAGGGGATGTTGTCTGCGATGATGCCGGTACGCTGATATGAACTCGGATATTGCAAATTGAAGACTCTGTGACCTACTGGACCACAGTGTAGGCCGGAGGCAGCGGTCAGCAGTGGCCCACAGCCACGTGTCGTTGGCTGGCGAGGCACAGAGTTAGTGACACTAGGGCAGTTGTCGGTAGTGTCTGATCACCTCTGTAACGATGATTTTGTTCCCTCCGGACTGCAACGCGTCATCCGCTTACGCCTCTCCGTGCGTGCGATGACATGTATTCTGCCTTTTGAATGACCAATGTTCAGTTCCAAATGTGTGACCTACCTGACCGTGGTGTAGGCCTCAGGCAGCGGTCGGCATGGCCCATTCACTGAGTGTCGCCGGCATAGGTTGGATGGCCTCACCGGCCGGCGTAGTTCAGGTTCAGTTGCACCACATGTTGGGACACCTCCGTGTATGCGACCCGGGTTTCGTCTGGACTGAGCCGCATCTTCCTCTTACTCCTCTCCGTACGACCACTGGTGTGGACTCTGCCATGTGTAATTTGCACCTAGGTGCTGGATGTGGGACCAACCACTAAAAAAGGGGGACCCCTAAACGGATAGAGGTAAAGCAGCAGGGGATAAATCAGGAATCAACAAAGGGAGGCCTGCTATACCTATGTAATTTTACAAAACGCAATAAAGTCAATTTCTAAAGTGAACCACTCTTGCTGGACCAAACATGCAAATAGCGACACAGATCAGGTTATCACATTTTTATTATTTTTATTATTTTAAAGTGATTAGAAACAAATCATGAATATATGAATAATATGTTAACAAAACGTTCAACTGGCATAGGACATTAAAATCCTATAAGTCAATGATTCCCATGGACAATCTAGGACACAAATCATTCAAACATTCTCACTCTCACTAGACGCATACAAACCATGAAAACACACTAAACATACATCCTAAAATCTGGAAAGTAATAATTCAGAGGCCCAAAGTACATGGCATATTTGATTTTTATCCCTATCAATTATGAAAATGAATATCCTATTAATGATAATAGATGACCAAAAACAAACAATTGTCCTTCGATTTGATATATATAAAGATAAGGCACAAAACTCTAATAAGTCTATGAAATTAACATCAATATGATATCACACTAAGGAACAAATAGATTCAAAACGCCGACGCGCGTTTCGGTGTGACACCCCCTTTCCTGGGGTAACACCTTCTTCAGGGCGTGAAATTATCCGTGTCTGATGTCCATGGGGCCTGTTGTGTAATAAACAAAGATAAGACAAAATGCTGGTTCATTTTTGTTAAACCAAATTTTCTTAGTATAAACAACAATAAGGAATAACTTTCTAGTCGTAATAGACATGTGAACTGGTCATCAAGCAAGAGTGGTATATAACAAAATGGAAAGGCTTGTACATGATAGCTGCACACATAGATCAATAGAATAAACAAAAAAGGAGAATAAATTAAATGAAAAAGTATATTCTGACAACAAAAGATAAAGTAATAAGATTTCAACCAAACATAGCAAACAAGTGTCATGTAAAAAGTATACACAAAAATTGGCAAGAGCTCAAAAGGGCTGCGAACAGGATTCAGGGAAACGAAGAAAAACATTTGGTACAGTTATCTAGCCTAACAAGAGGCGGTTACATTCCACATAGCAAATATGCGGTGCGGTCTCACGCTCGAAGTACTTGAGGGTTGAGATAGACAAAACTTCGATAGGGCTCACCGTAGGGCTAAGAACTTTTGAGTTGCCAAGTTAGCAGGTTGAAAAAATCTTCAAATGGCGAGCAGGGTGATGGAAAATCATCCGTACGCTGGAGGGATCGTAAATCTAAATGTTAAAACAAAAAAAGGGAAAATGATTCTAAATTGCTATTTTGCGATAATAGATAACAAACATGAGCACCGTCATAGATGAGACAGGTTCCCCCAATGGAAGCATTGAAATCTACCTAGTCTGAAAATCCGACGGTCTTACATAAAAATTTCAAACGGTAACAACAAAAAACGCACAAATAGCGCCAAGCGTCTTAAAAAGCGAATTATCAAAAGACATGAAGATTTGCGCTAATTCAAAGGCAATCAGCAATTAACGGTGGCGAAAAGAGAAGAAAGGAACACCTACTTGGTTAATTGACTATTGGCAAGAAAGCAGTTCTGATCAGACAATGGGCAGGCTTCACAAGTGCCGCTAAACTGGTAATGGGCTGTACAGTCCTAGTGATCTGAAACATTAAGGGAGGTACAGTCAGCGTTCAGAGTGACCGAGTTAGTTTAAAAATAAATAACTTCAATTTCAGTGGTTCCATGCACCATAAAGAACTCACCAGTGATAGCTGTTAGACTTCGAGGAAAAAGGGGATCATATTTCCTTCCCAATTAGCTCTTCTAACTTCACAACATTTAGCCAGAATGTGCTCTTCTCCCGACACGTCTTTCCTTGGTGCACGGAGGTTAGAAAACAGCCCGCCAGAGTGAACTCAGCTGTTTAAATACTGCTCATTGAGCTTGCAAATAGACGTCACGATGGTGAATTCTTAAAAACGGCAATCGAGTAAACCGAGTAGACAGAAATACCCTGAAACTGATGGTGAATTCTAAAAGTCGGCAATGGATTAATCCGATTAAACAGAAATAACCTAAAGCCAATAGTAGTTCACGGCATTCAAATGCAGGATCATATAAGGATATATAAACCCAAGGAAAAAACAATTCAGGCATATTACCCATAAATACTGTTCCAAATAAACAAAAATAGTATTTAAAAAGCGAGCATGGGTCTTTAGTCAGAATGAAAAGATAGACGTCAGCATTCTCATAGCATAGGACAAACGCAGGAAAAATTGCATTTTCCATTGGCAGGACTTTGGGGAAGAATGTCGTGGGAACAGAGGCCGTTCAGGAGTATTCCCACATAGGTACTATTCTAGATGGGCGAAAAAGTAACCAAAGGGGGGGACCTACTGGTCCGCAGAGTAGTCCTAGTCCCTCATCCACGTATCGCCGGCTGGCGTAGAACAGGGTTAGTGGCACTACCTGTAGCCGGCTGGCATTGAACAGGGTTAGTGGCACCACGTGTCACTGGCTGGCGTTGAACAAGGTTAGTGGCACCACATGTTGCAGAAAGCCCATATGGAACTATGCCTCACTGATCGAAGGGAGTCTGGTGCTGTTGCCGGAGGGCCGGATTTGTGGTCACTGCCATTCATGACTCAGGACACAGTTTCACATATGGGACCTACTGGGCCGAGGAGTAGGCCTGAGACGGCAGTAGAGTACGTCAACGAAAAAGGACTCAAGCGGGCCCGTGTCGTAGAGGCCGGGATGGTTTGAGGAGGCTGCCAAGGTCGCAGGACTAGGGCCTGGAGCTTGAGCCGGAACGTGGTGGGCCCTCCTTGACACACGCCGGTGTCGGCAGGTGATCAGTGAGGCCTGGCTGCGCAGGGGTGGGCCTGACCGGTTCGTGGTCTGGAAGGCGCACAGCGTCGCAGGCAACTCCACTCTAGAGGACAGCGTCAGCCTCGTGGCGGGTGAGTGGCGCCGTCCTGGCAGAGACGTTGGGCTTTCCGGAAAAGGACCACGCCCAGGGCTACGTGCTACTTATTCACACCCCTACGCTGGCGTGGCGTACGCCGGGCCATCCCACTCCGGTCATGCTTAGGGGGGGCGTAACAGGCAAGATTTCCGCGAGGCCCCCCACTGGCTGTGGTGACATGGTTGCGTCCACTGTCCACTACACTTCATACACCAGAGGTGTATGTCGCCATGGATATGGGTGTATGCTGCATACTGCGGTCTGTCCAGCACATCTCCACCACTCTTGGCATTGTGTACTTTCCCAATCATGGTACTACTGCCTTCTTCACACATGCCTGCTTGCCACCTCTCCACACATTCGGCTGTTGTGTGGCTCAGGTGCCATGCCGTTAAAGGATCATGTTCACGGCTTGGCCAGGTAACCATTGTGAGTTGTTCTTTTGTGTCTGGTGTGTGGTCATGTTGTTGTGCATGTTGGTAGTGATTTTGTGACGTGTGCATTGCCAGAGTTGTGAGTTGCATGGTTGTGGATTTGAGGTGAGTAGGGTGTCCATTTGAAACTTGCCATGGGGCTGTCCATTTCCATTGTTGCCATCCTGGGTAGGCTGGTTGCTGATGGACTGTCGGAGGGTGAAGGAATCGTGCACATTGGCAGGGTATTTGGAGGCGACATTGTTGGAGGTTCCACGGTGTTCTGTTGTTGCCTACACATTGATGTGAGACGTGTGCTTCCTGTTGCGGTGATTGTGTGCTGTGTCACCAGGGGGCACAGGTGGGACATGTGTGCTGTGGATTTCCCCCAACACGTGCGTGCTTCCTGCTATGGCGTATGGTCCTTGCTTGGTCTCCAGCAGATCCTGCGCATTGTGTTGGATGTATGGGGACTGGGGTACCAGGGTGATGGTGATGTCCAGGACAGGTGTGGGGGACTTGGATGTGGCTGGCTGTGAGACTCCTCCGACTCTGGCGGGTGTTGTTGGGGGTGTGTCAGAGGCCGACAGGTGCAGCCAGTCCAGCAGCTTGGTGTGGGGTGGGATGTTGGTTGTCCACTGTGTTGGTGCCGTAGGCCTGTTAGGCGATGATGGTCAGGATGCATAGGATGGTTGTCCCTTTCAGCCTGTAGTGGACAGTGACATTATCAGATGTTGGGTCTGTGAGGCTGGTGCGTTTCCTGGGGGTCCGCTGTCTTTGTCTGCGCTGCCTCTGTGGTTGTCTGGGGGGGAAGTGTTCCGGGTGTGGGGTGGGGTCCTGGGGTGGTGTCGGTGTGTGTTGTGGCCCTCTTGGGTGTCCGGGCCGCATGATGAGTGGATTCTTAGTATCTGTTGCACTTCCGCTGTGCTCCCTTTTGTGGTGCTGGCTGCCGGCCGACTTAACACCAGGTCAGAGCAGGTGTAGATTTCCTGATGCTAATGCGCCTTATCGCCTGTTTTGTGTTTTTATCGCCGATCTGTCTGGTCGTTGAGAATGGTGAGGAGTGGTGTGGTCATGGCATTTGGCACGGGAACGCCCACTCTGCATCTCGTTAGCGATAGTTATGGGGATCCTCTGCGGCGATGTTTTTTGCGGTTGCTATCACAGGTAAACTGGTGCTGTGGGCTGTTAGCACCAGCTTGTGAATAGGGAGGTAAATTTATCACGACTTTGGCTGCGATTAAGTGCCGTTAATTTGGCGATAACTCCTTGTGAACATGGCCCTAAGTTTACAAATAGAGTGCCTAATCCAATGATATATTGTAAGCCTAGCTCAGCAAAATATATGGGACTAAAATATTAGAGGGATTTAGTTCAGGTGATAACGTGAGATTGTAATTGTGTTTCCACAACTTTTTAAATGTTTGAAATCTCCAATTGTATAGTGTGGATTAATGCTTATTGAGATAAATTACTGTGCAATACAAAATTGTGTAATCAAAACATCTAATCAAAATATTATCTGAAAAGCTCAATTAAGTCTCTTTGGCATGGTGCACCAACTCATTACCCCCAATATTCACAATCACAAGAGCATGCAGCCTTAGTCCTCTGCCTAAAGTCCTTTAGGGAACAATCAGTTTCATCTTGACTAAACAAAGGCCACTGATGCAGACCCATCACATCCAGAAGCCAGCTGCCTTTATCTATTGTTCAAAGTTACAGAACATGAATGTTGCTTTGACCTACCAGAAATAGGAATGACCCACCACCTAGGCTTCAGAGGGAGCCATCATACCAGATCCCAGATATGGGAAGGAAATAACAATCATTGGTAATTTAATCTGAAGCCCTAGTCAAGGTAGAATAATACACAAGATTCGGATTCTCAAATCAACTTCTGGTGCACACAGTGCTTATAACATTTGAACTTCCATCACTCAATCTCTAGCCAAGGTTGCAGTCCCCACCTAACCGCTAAAGTAGCAGCCACTATCTTGAGAAAATGGCAGCTCAAATTAAAACACAGTGTTCTGGATAGGAAACTTTAACACATTAGGATAACCTTTTTAAACCTTGTTGGCTGTCTGAATTTGGGTGTACTTCTCTGTGTATCCATTGTTTGAGTATGTTCCTGGGTGTGAGATACCCTAGTTTGTTAAGGTGTCTTATCAGGAGAATTGTGTATTAATTTTTGAGTATACTCCTGGGTGTGGAGGTATTACTTTGGGAGAGTCTATCCCTTATTTAAAAGATACCACTTCTCTCTCCCCTTCTTGAGAGGTGGTCTGGGGACCACAGACTCCGGTCACTGTGTTGTGGATGGATAGGACACACCATCAGAAGAGGACAATACTCCATAACAAGATCAGCTCTCCACTGGATCCCACAAGGCAAATGGGAAAGAGGCAGGCCAAAAAACTCCTGGAGGGGAACTGTGAAATATAAATGAAGACCCTGAACCACAGCTGTAACATCAAACAGAAACTTGCCCAAGACAGCCAGACGTAGAGGTCCTTCATTGCTGTCCTAAATGCCAGTCGAAATAACCAGTAGTAAGTAATTGATTGATTCACCCAACCACAGCCAGATGTCAAACCAAAACACCATGGAACAGTCACAGAAGTGCCCAGTCTACATGTCAGAGGCCACCAAAATAGAAACAACTCCAATTCCATACCAACCCAGACTCAAACCACTCTGTGGGCCACCTCTGGACACACCACTGCACCCCCAAGAATGCCCCAAATCTCACACTTCCTGCATCATCAGTCATGAGCCCTAACTCCAGACGTTATAACATTAGGCCAGCCACACCACACTACCATTAAAACTGTCCAGGAAGGAGGACCATTAAAACTGTCCAGGAAGAAGGGCCATACACGCTGATCTTCCGTTATTTCTGCATAATGCCTGGCCCTATGATTCTTCTCGCTTAACTTCCGACATGGTCTGCAAATTAAGCTTGAGAAGGGTGGCCAATGACGATGATGTGCAAAAACAATTAAACAGCCCCATCAGAACGTGAAATTTTTGTATAGCAATCCACGTACGACTTGCGTTGTAATGACACGTGTGGTAACAATGCGGTCATTGTAACGAGTGCGTTGTAAAGTACCGCGTTGTGTCTGTTGCGTGGTAAACGTTGTTTCCCCTCCCTGCGGTAGGCAAGAGTGAAAATTTATTCTGTGGTTTTGTATCTGCTAATTTGGCCTCTTTTGCTCCCCATTACTTCTCACCCATCCAGGACAAGCTGATGGCTTAATTGCCAGTTCTTCTGTGCCTCCTCCCTGCGTGAAGATTGGACTGTCCCATGCGCCTTTGCATCCACTCCCTTAATTTGATTAAATCTTAACTGCACCCACCTGACTGATCACCCCTGTGCTCAACTTATGCTGGTGGTCAGCTTCAAGTATACTAAGCAGGATCCCTATGATTTATGGGAACTGGGAGCCATTGATACAAACAAAACAACAAGGTTTTCTTTTGGAGTTATTTTTATGAACTATTTTAGAGTAGGGGACCATGTTCAGAAGTACTCAAGTCTAGAAGATGTATCACAAAAATATCAATAATGATTCCATAGTATATACTAAAACATAAGACATTTTACATGTGTATTATTTGAGAAAACGCACGTGTGTGCTACAAGAAGTAGATCAAATGAAAATCATGAGCAATAATAGTGAAAGGAAAGGAGCACAAGGTAAAAACAATCAATTCAGAGGCTGCACAATATTTGTCGTTGAGGAGCAGTTGAGTAGAGACTAGTCCTTTCCCTACTCCAATTTCTTAGAAGGCAGACCGAGGCTGATACTTACGTCGATGTTCCACCACCAACAATTAGTTAAAGCTGTAATACAGGAAAAACTAAGTGGTACTCAAGGTGGTGAAGGTTGTCCACAGGTAAACATCCAAATTCAATTGGTGTGACAACTCACGGGGAAGATTGTATAATCAGATGGAAACTTTGGAAGAGCGTCACACAAAAGCAATCAACCACGGAAAGTTGTGCCAAACATTACATTGAGCCATGAGGGTACCAGCAGCACCATCAAGAGAACAAGCATTGACAAAGCCAAAAGGTCTGGCATCGGCTGCCAGCCTTTAGGCAATTCTTGCTTTGTTTTGTCATGTCTTTTGCTAAACTTTAGAGCTTGGGAAGCTGCCGGGCCCTCAACAATCTTAACAAGAACATTGGCTAAAGACAAAAAAAAAAATTGCTTCGGGTTAAAAAAATCACAAATTCTCATAGTACTCCCTGACACTGAAGGGAACTACTTTGTGTGTTGATAGGCTCCTTGTGAAAGAGCAGCAAGCTGCAACTTATAGGTAAATCAGCCAATGGCTGAAGTGGGCTGACAAATTGCCCCTTAATACATGCTGGAGCGGGTGGAAGAAAAATGTGAATGACACCAATCACAGACTGATGGATTAAGTCTGGCTAAAAAACCTCCATAGGTAACTATTTTATACACATAATTTTAGTAAAATACAAAAAGGTCTTGACTAATGCAGACTTAAAAAACTCAATCGGTCTTGCATTGGCTGCAAGCCTCTTGTCTTTGGCAAAGACGATGAGAAGGAAAGTTTGAAAGAATGAAAGAAAGGAAGGCAAGAATGAAAGAAAGGGGACAGAAAAAAGGAATGAGAGGCAGCCAGCATTGCAAAGATAGATCACCCTCATGAGCTTTTATTCAGAGCTGCAGGTTTGGTGTGAAAAATCAGCAGTCGGATGAACAAAGGCCAATTCAAAAGGAATTTACAACAGCATTGTAGGAGACAGGAACTGATAAAGCTGGAATGTGCTCTGTACTCTGGTGGAAAGTCCTGCTATCACATCAGGCTCTACAAACAACCGCATTACTAAAGTAATAAAAAAGTAAAAACAAAAACACTGGTACTGAAGAGAACTATCTTCTGTGCAGATGTGCTCCTTGTGAAAGGGCTAAATGCAGACACTCAAAGGGAAGTCAGCCAGTGACTGAAGTAAGCTGACCCACTGCCCCATGCTGTATGCTGTAGAATAACATAGGAATAGACTAATGGATGAAGAGAGGTGACTGAAAGTCCTTTTATGTAAATGTATTATACCTATAATTTTAGTTAAATTAAAAGGTCTTGGCTTACCCCAAGACTAAAAACCAAGGGTGATGCCACCGCAAAGCAATCATTGGTCTCCTGTTAGAAAGAGAACGTGCTTCCAGCCCTTCCATCCCTAAGAACTGCTCTGGTCTTCTCCATCAATGACCATAGTGAATGCTTATGCATTCACAAACAAGGTCCACTGACTACCCTTCTGCCCACTTATAGCACCCGTCGCCCCTGCGCTGTGAGCAGCAACGGCAGGACTCTTGCTGCTTCAACATTTGGCTGTAATGTGACCCCAACGAGGTGCACTTCAGGTGAGATATTAATGGTGTTTTTTAATCTGCTTGAGCTTAATATAAAATGTTCTTGTTAAAACTCGAACATTTTCCAACAGATTGTATATTATGTGGTGCGTGCGGCTCATCCAAAATCAAGTGGAAAATGCTGCAGACCCACCAAACTCTAGTCACCCGTCATTGTGGACTCATTTAAGATACAAGTTGATGAGCGTATGTATGCTTACTCTAGATTGATATTGAGGGACTGATTTACAAACTGTTTGCCATTTGTTTGTGCACTGTGCCACAAAGAAAAGTGTAAGCACTGTAATGGCCAAATAATAAATGGGCTATTCCCTACTATCAATTGTGTACACTTAACTTATCTACCATAATATAGTGCATCTACAAAGTTCACTCTTCAGAGTGTCTGCAAGCTAATAACAGATGTTTATTGTTACCCAACTCAATGGTACTCTTTTTATCAACCCTAAGAGGATGAAAGGTAGAGTACTTTCCCAGGATTCAAACCTATGACCATGGGGTAAAACAAAGATCCCTTCAGTAAATATATTAGTCCACTGATCCACCAAACAAAATATTAGTGGGGGCACAAGAATGTGGTTTGAGTGTAAGGCATGCATATATGTTGGCTACAGGATGACCTATGCTTGAGGTGCCCTTCATTCATTCACAAGGGGTTGCACACACAGGAGCACCCTCCCTTCTAATGTGACTGGTGTGGTCAATACATAACCAGGTGACAGGGACAAGGCAGCCAGAGGTGTCTTCTGACCACACCCTGACTATCACCATCGACCAGGTAGTCAGAGGTCCCTTCTGACCACATCCTGGCTATCACCATCCACCAGGCAGTCAGAGGTGCTTTCTGAGTATATCCTGCCTATCACAGATCGCAAGGCACTCAGAGGTCCCATCTGACCACATCCTGCCTATCACAGTCCACACAGTGGTCAGTGGCCCCTTCTGACCACATCCTGTCCAGTGCAGTCCACAAGACAGAGAGATCTCTGGTCTGACCACATCCTGCCTGTCACAGTCAACAAGGCAGTCAGCGGTCCCTTCTGAGCACATCCTGCCTATCGCAGTCCACAAGGTGGTCAGAGCTCCCGCTTGACCACTTCCTGCCTCTCTCAGTCCACAAGACAGTCAGAGGTCCCTTTGGACCACATCCTGCCTGTCACAGTCCACAAGGCAATCAGATGTTCTTTCTGACCATATTCTGGCTATGGCAGTCCACAAGGCAGTCAGAGGTCTCTTCTGACAAAATCCTGCCTATCGCAGTCCACAAGGTGGTCAGAGGTGCCTTCTGACCACATCCTTTCTCTCACACTCCACAAAGTGGTCAGAGGTCTGATCTGACCACATCCTGCCTTTCGCAGTCCACAAGGCAGTCAGAGGGCCTTGCTTGACCACATCCTGCCTCTCACAGTGCACAAGGTGGTCAGAGATCCCATCTGACCACATCCTGCCTATCATAGTCCACAAAGCAATGAGAGGTGCCTCCTAACCACATCCTGGCTATCACAGTCTGGTAGAGCATTGTATATAGTCTTTAATTTCCGTCACCTTATGAAGGGTAGAAAAGAATACTTATTCATTTATGAAGAGCTTTCCAGCAGAACACGTGCTCACTGCTCAGCTCTCTCATGACAGGTCTCCACTGCAAATATGACAACCTGTATGTTGAGTAAGTGTGGGCGAAACTCCGAAATTGCAAAATTGTTCCCTTGTGAAATACACTTAATGTTCACAAAAATTATGCAAAATGGCGTGCATTATGCAGCACGCATTTAGCTGGTATCTTGAGTGAAAAATAAATGCCACACAAAATTCACTTAATACATAAAAAACTAGTTACCCCGCTGAAGTAAAATTAGACCAATAAAATAATCTCCTTAGAATAAAAATATGAACACGGTGGCCCCCATTATGAATGCAGTAGGACAAGCGTACGACCGCCATCGTTGCCAGATGGAGACCACTCGACATTTAGTCAGCAGCTCGACCTGCCATATTATGATCTGAACGCTGTGAAGGCAGTCGAAAACATGCGTTTTCAAATTGCGGCTTGTGCTACAGTACCAAAAAGGGCCGCAATTTGAAATGGTATGTTTTTAAACATTCATGCACCGTGTTCCAGGCTCTAGGTGGTGCTTGGTACACGGCCCATGGATGTTTGGGGAGGCACCACATGTCATACCCTGGCGCCCATTTCAGTGGCCCACAGGGGCCCTGCTTGGGGTCCCCAAAGTCCCTTTCCGACTGCCTGGTGGGACTGCCATGTAAAGACTGAGGGAAAGGGGCATTCTAATCCTAATGGCCGTGCCTCATCAGGCACCAGCCCCATTGTAGGGATTAGGCTTCGACCAACGCCCTATGGGCTCCTTGAGCCTGTCAGATGCGGCGGTCTTTCACCCTGCCCAAATTGCTCCGACCATCGGAATTGTTATCCAGTTGTCGGACTGATACACTAGATGTCAGGCGGATCGCCACTGATTGCCTATCGGTGGCAGTCCGACCAACATCGGAATGAGGCCCTATGTGCCTAATTCACAAATGGCCTCCGCAGTCACGGCGGAGTTTTTGCTGTCGCGGAGGGCATCCCCCACTCATGGCAGGACCTTCTTAAAGCAGTTTCCCATTGCAGAGGTCCCATTGAGAGTGCGGGACTCCTGTCACGACTGCAAGGGCTCCACTGCGACAGTGGAGGCGTTTGTAAATTAGGTCCTAAATTAGGAAAGCATGTGAGCAAACACTTGTGTAATAACATTTTTACAGGACACTAGTGCTGAATGGGTCTGTCGCAAGTTTGCCATGCTTGGTGTCCACATCTCAGACATTTTATAAGCCCTGTGTGATAAAGCACCAAGTGCCTTCTGGCTTGTTAAAGTGAGCACTTAATGGTAATCTAAACACTCAAACATCATTTTGGTGGTAAAATAATACTTGTAATGTAAGCTTTTCCAAATCTACTATTAAGCTCAGCTGAGGCAGGATGGATTTCTGTGCAGCATGTAGAATGTAGAAGAAGGACCATGCAGGTTTCCTGAGGCTTAAACAGTTTATCAGAGCACCACTGACCAATTGCAAGCCCTTTTAAAGTGCATTTTCCTGAAGGAACAAAACATGTCTTGCTTTGTGTAGCTACATTGCTCAGCAGCAGAAATGCAGAACAGCAATGCAAGCTCTAAATGGGCACCATTAAGAATGACTAAATCCCCATGTGACGGCTTTTTGTAGCTCTCACGTGCACATTTTTGTATTATAAGTATGAGCATGCGTTTGAAACACTTATGAGCATATTTTCCTTTTGCTTATATCCGCTATTTTCCTTTGGTTTTCTTTCTAATAGACTGACTCGAACTGTTGTTTTGATGACGCTTTCATTTATTTTAACACGTAGTCCCTTATTTTATTTTGTGACACTGTTTTCTAATCCGTAAATGCTAGTGGAATGTGCCTCAGCATTTTTTAATAATCTACCTGGTCAAACTATCAAACTCTGCAGCATCCCGCCTATGACTCAGAATGACATGTTAGAGAGTACAAGGCATTGGCAGATGTGCCAACAAGCCTGTAAGAACAAGGTTTGCATGGTATCAGATTCTGTAAGTCAAGGGTCATCAAGGGTTAAGTAGATAACATGATACTTATGGCTATCATCTCAAACTGCTCGTGGTCCTGTTCACTGGTACAAGTTCGTAAAGCAGATGGCCAAACTTTAGGTAGGGCTGATGAGTTTCTGCACAAGTTAGCGTGTGCCAGCTACATTAGTACATTTGATTTGTTATGTTATGTTACTGTTATTTATATTGCGCGTGACACACCCGGAAAGGGGTATCTCGGCGCAGGGACCAACAACAACAATAAGGCAGCAGTCACAAATAACCCATTAACCCGTTCCGCGCTGCACAAATTTTCGCGCTGTGCGGGCGTTTTATTGAGTGGGCGGAGTTCGGACGGCCCCCTGCCGTCTTCCGCACACGCCCACCGTGACGTTGGACGAAGCACACAAGGGGTTAAAACGATTCCATTTTAAGTAGTTTCCTGAATTTTAAATGATCAGAGCTCTGACGTATATGAAGAAGAAGAGCATTCCAGTAAGTGGAGACCAGGGAAGAGAAAGATCTGGCCCCAGACCA
Organism: Triturus cristatus; assembly: GCF_964204655.1. Lineage (NCBI taxonomy): Eukaryota > Metazoa > Chordata > Amphibia > Caudata > Salamandridae > Triturus > Triturus cristatus. Next base: position 759,633,151 of record NC_140586.1, on the reverse strand, counting down.
AGACTTTTTGATCCAAGGAACTATCAACATTTTATCACACGATCTTAGGGCTTTTCCTGGACTGTAAAGAGTATGCTTCGAAGAATGATGAGGCCTCTTTCCCAAGAGCGCTTTGTGAGTGATACAACATATTTTGAAAATGATCTTTTTTACGAACAGGTAAACATAAACAATGTAGAGAGCGGAAAGGGGAGCAGATGACGACCTCGTAGAGACGTTACAAATGAGGTGGGCTGCCATATTTTGCAACACCTGCAATTTAGTTAACTGAAACTCATTGATAAAGGTAAGTAAAGCATAACCGTAGTCCAGGTGACTCTCAACTAAGGCCTGGACAAAGGTCTTCCCAGTAGAAATCAAAAGAAGAGAAAAAGTCCGCCTTAAAATGCGTAACAAGTATAAGCACAAACCCGTGGTATGGGGAACCTGTTCTTTCATAGTGAGAGATTGTTTTAAGTACATCCCTAGTTTTTTACACTCAATTTTGGGTGCTGATCTTGACTAAATTGTGATAGCCACCAGTAGGGGCCCTCCTGAATAGCATAATCTCTGTTTTGCTAGAATAAAGCTAGCGACAGTGTTCAGTCATCCAGGCAGCGATGGCTTTCAAGCCGGTTCTTTCACTGTACTTGTTTCACAGTCAAAGGAAAGCAGTAGCTGTGTGCCACCATCCGCATGCGATTTTTCTATCTTCACCAGGGGTACCAAATAGATAATAAACAAGCATTGGCATAGCCAATAGGTCTCGCCTTTGGGACCTTATAAGTGTTTAGCCATGCAACAGTTGCATAACTAAATACTTATAAGGTCCCAAAAGCGAGACCTATTGGCTATGCAGTGCGGCCGCAAAAGTGAAGGTAATCGCGGTCAAGCGTGGCGCGCGCGCCAGCGCACATGCACTGTAGCTCTAGGCTGGCCTGGTAGCACTTTTTGGAGCCCTCTCAATAAGTCTCGCCAGACCAGCGCATGCGCTGGGTCAGGCGAGTCCTAATAAAGGAGGGCTAAGACAAGAGCACTGAGGCGCCACTGTTTGCCAAGTAGTACAGTACAAGATCTGAAAGAGCCTAAGGTAATGGTCTGCGTTCTGTTGGTGAGAAAGTCTTCAAACCATTGTAGGGCAGAGCCGCAAATATCACATTCCCATAATCTTTGAAGCAAGCAAGAGTGCGATAACTTGTCGAATGCTGCCGACAAATCAAGTAATACTAACATAATAAGCAATTAGCATCTACAAGGAACATCTACAAGAAACATCTTCTATGGTCGGAGACGGCCACTAAAGTTGTATCAATGCTATGGAATGGCAGAAACCCTGATGGTGAGGAATCAAAAAGCTGGTTTGCTTTTAAATACTCGATGAATTGCCTGTTTATCAGGCCTTCCAATAGCTTACCCAGTGTGGGTAGAAGCGAAATGGTATGGTAGTTAGTTAAGTAGTTTTGCTCCAAATTTGGTTACTTTTGGATAGGAATCACCTGAGCCAATTTCCAAGTTGAGGGGATTTTTCCACTCATTATTGATAAATTAAACAGACTGCAGATAACAGGCGCAAGTACTTTAGATAGAGAGGCTAGCATCTTAGGTGGATAGATATCGAAAGGAGACCCAGATTTTGGCAATGCAAGGACCGTCTAGATCGATTCCATCATAATGATAGTAAAATGCTACAGGCCACTAGAGCTGTCTGCATCTGATTCTTCACTTATCCAATTTCTTAAGTTAGAAAAGTTCTCATAGACCTTGTTGATTTCGTCCTCAAAATGATTGGCTAAAGAATAACATAGAGCTGAAGATGCCTGAATACTTTGAGTACAAGCTCGTGGATTAACACATGAGTTTAAGACTTTAAATAATTCTTTGGAGAGGAGATACCAGCTATAGGGATTTGGTTAGATATATATATTTCCTGGAGTTTTCAAGATTACGATGATATTTGGCAGGGCAGTCTTATACAATTCCTTGGAACCGAGGTCCTTTCTATGCCGCCATCGTCTTTCAAAATTTTTACACAAAGCCTTTTCCGCTCGCAGTTCAGAAAAGAACCAGGGGGCTTGAGCTCCATGTAGATTTTTTATGCAAGATTTGAAGGGCGCTAACTTGCAGAGTGCAAGAGTTAGTGATTTATGGTATTTCTATAGCCCTGCTTCTATATCCACCACAATGGACAGAGTGTGGGGGGGGGGTGAGGGGGGCTGCATTTCTCAGTAAAAAAAAACAGGCGAAATCTACGCCCACTGTCTTTAGGTCCTGGTCTCTGTGCTATTGACCGTTCTAGGCTTATTTAGCTGAGGAATCTGAAAATGGAGGACGGATGATCCGACCGAACAAGCTGTTGAGGGCTGTCACAGGTCAAAGATGTGGAATTTGTAAAAATCATATCCACAGTATGTGCCGCCACACAAGTGGGGCCTGTGATTTCTTTTAACTAGACTAATCGCAGCTATATCAGTCATAAGCTGTGAAACCTCTGGGTCTAGGAGGATCTCCACCATGGTAATTGAAATCTCCCAGCAGTTAAAACTGTTGTGAGGCCAGGACATGGGGTGCAATGAATTCCAAGAGGTGTTGGCTAAATTGTTTTTTAGGGCCAGGGGGCTAATAAATCAAGGCCCCACGCCCACATTCATTTTGAGAAAGCTCAAATTTAGAGACGCACATCTACACCCAATTCATAGCAAGTGAGTCTACTAATGACATTTTAATAGTATTTTAAACACAATAGCTTTCCCACCCCTTAACTTGCCTTCTCTGTTAGACCTAATCATATGATAGGGAGGGCTGTCGCAATGGCCAGGAGAGAAGTGGGATTTTACCAGATTTCAGTTAAAAACCCTATTTTGGATGATGAGGAGTAAAGCAGGTCTTAAAGCTCAAATGTCTGCTTAGGCAGGGACCTGATGTTTAATTAAAAAAACATTTGAATCATGTTGTCACAGAGGATCTACAGCTACAGATTGCAACATTAGATAAGGCGAGGTTAGTGGGTAAAACCTTTCTCTGGGGGCAAACCACCAATTCAGAGTCTGAAGGTGATGTCTGTAGGGCCCTGTCCAAGCATTGCCATTTACAGCCTGAGCAAGCAACTTGCCCTTCTAAGTGGAAGTTGCAACACTGAGCTTCACAGAATTGTTTCATCTTATGTAATCGAGCCTTAGTGTGCATAATTCTTCTGTCATATCTGCTATCTGATTCAAAGAAGTTAGGGGTCCTTGCTCCTGGCAATGTTCCGGCGCGGACGGGCAAAGATAGGCTTGCCTTTGGCACACCTTTGGGGTACTGACATGGGCCACATTCACTAAAAATAATGCCCTTTTGGATAAAGATTGCCCGGTCTGATTATAGTCCTCTCGGTCTGGTGAACCGAGCCCTGGCTGCTATGGGGAATGGGACTGCTGCTCTCACTGTTGGCCCAGACGACTAGCTGATACGCATCATGAAAGCTCCTGAAGCGCTTCAGAGAGTCAACCTATCTATGAATTCAGATAACCATGAGCTAGGGCAACATGATGTTATTTTTTCAAGCCATTTGTTTAGCAGTGGGAACATACAGAATCTCTATGCAAGTGCACAATACAATGTGAATGGGAAGCTCCCAAGCCTATAAATCTGTTGAGAGCCTTTCTTGGCCTCATTGGGTTACACAGACACATGGTACACAAATGTGGAAGATTTGTGACACCATTAATAGGAATGGCCTTCAGAAACAGAGAAGGATAGTCTCCTGGGGCACTGATTATAATGGCCATAGAATTGGAGGAGTTCTATCTCAACGAGAATGGGTATTACTGTTGGCTAGCAAAAAAAGGGGGGAAAAAAGAGGTTTCTAAAGGTTAGGTTCACCCTCCATTTTGTACATGAATCAAAAAGAACCTGAATGAACAGGTAAAAGAGCCTAACCTGGGGGTGTCGGAAAAACAATACGATTCCGCTGATCACCCTAAAGAAAGAAAGGGGCAAAACTAGGCCTTTCTTGAGTCCCCTCACTCACCAGGGTTTCCCCTTGGTGACATGCTTCATCATTGGGGTCCTCTCAGTCCTCTACGGGCTGAGGCGTGCTACAACTTGCGTATTACGTAGGAGCACTTAAAACAAGTTTTATGTGTAGTGCAAGTGTAGTGAAGTGGAGTGGAAAAAATAATTAAAATAATCAACTAGTGGGCCAAATATATTTTATTCTTGCTCCTAGCTAATTGGTTAAAAACGGGGTAATATGCTAAGGGCCCTAACTGTAATGAATAGGTGTGCCTAGCATATGGTCAACAAGTTTCGAGCTTCCCCAGCTCTTCCTCAGGACCACACCGGGACCAGCCCAGTGTGAGAAACCATTCCTAGAAGACCTAAATTAGGTGAAGAAAGTGAGACGCTGCAACTAATAAGCATGCGTTAAAATACATACGTAGGTATACGTCAGGAAATATCTGTTGGGTAAAGAAACATAAATATTAAGGGATTCAAGGCAGTCAATATGCAAAAAATCAATCAATACTGATTACACTATACACCAGTGTAAAGTACACCAAGAATTCTTAATGTGCCGCTAAGTGGATGTTCAAAACAGCGTTAATTAAATCTTCCATGCAGGCGCTGTGCTATAAGGTGAGTGAAAAAGGTTTTATGAATGCAAAATCTGCTCACAAAACAAACAACAAACATGCGTCTGACAAAACGAATTACACATACAAGACTGACAAATATGTACAAAATTACATACATTTTTTAGAGGCAAGCAATAAGCCTCATGGTCAACGGAGGGGGGTGTGGAGATCTTGTACACCTAGAGAAAAATATACGAGTTTGTTTAGTGGGCTCGGTTGTCTCTACAAAATGAGCTCCGTCTCTTGTGGTGAGCCTTATCGATTGGGAAGAGAACGGAGTTAGAGTGAAGCTCGAGAGGTAAGGTCTCCGTCACATCGGAGAGCGTGCTCGGCTTCCCCCGGGGCTAATAACTTACTTGTACGTGAAAAACCGCACTCTGGAAACACCTACTAGCGCCCAGCCTCTCGGACCGCATACTACTTGGTCACGCACGGGCTGTCTAATTTCAAGAGGCATTTCCGCATGGAAAGAGAGAGAGGACTCTACCGTGTTGGTCCTTGTTGTGGTGGCCATGTTGGAACGGGAAAGGATCGGCAGGTATGCCCAAGTCATCAAGGATTCAATGAGCCAGATCGTCGGAAATAAAGAATTATTTTGGGAAAATCGTAACAAGACGGTAGAGCGAGAGTGAAGTCTACCTTCACTTGAAAATAAGGGCTCACATGGTAGGATTATCAAAACGGTCATGGTGGAGTCAGGATTGGAATTTTTTACCGCCATACAGATCGATTGGATGTTCGATCCCATGTGATGACTCCACTGTTTGGCCGGTGAAGAAAAATACCCCTCGCTTATCATTTATCAAAGTTGAGAGAAGGGATGGTTTATGAAGTTATTGGAGTACCTTTGTCATAAAGTAAAGGGATCATTATCAATAAAGTTACATGGTTCAAGATCTAGGAACAAATACAAATAATTTTAGAAAAAATACATTATGAGGGTGGTTAAAAAAGTCTAATTTAAGCTCTAGTTATAAATGAATTGTCCCCACGGTATATCGTCATTAAGACCATTTGTATGAGACCGCAACTTGAAAACCCAACGTTGCTCTTTTTCGTGTAGTATCCTTTCAATATTGGGGTGGCTGTCCACATGTTCAATAATGACCCAACTGAAGTCATTAGGTGTGTGATGGTGTTCAAGAAAGTGTGTGGTCATTTTTGTATGGTTTCTTTTACACCTGAAATTGCTTCGGTGTTCTGTCATTCTGGTATTCACCTTTCTAGTGGTCATGCCCACATAGTGGAGATTGCATACACAAGTGATAAGGTATATCACACCTGTCGTGTTGCAGTTTGTGAATGATCTGAGGTTCCATGTTGTACCATTGTTGTAAACGACAGTTTTGGTCGTGGTGGTTAGGTGGCACACGCTGCAGTTGCCACACGGGTGGTGACCTACTGGTAGTGGATGGAGTAGGCGTTTAGGTCCAGCGGTTCTTGCTGGGTTGGGTCTCGTGTGCACCAAGTAGTTCCTCAAGTTTTTTGTTTTTTTATGACTGAACATAGGTTTTTGTAAGTCCAGTCCTCCACTGTTTAGAATGCGCCAGTGTTTTTTTATTATTTTTGTTACTTTGTCTGAGGCGATGTTGAATGTGGTAAAACAGATCTGTCTTCTGCGGTTCTGTTCTGTATCCTTGGGTTTATGTTCAAGGAGGGCCTCCCTGTTATTGTTGGAAGCTCTTTTTTGTGCCTTCGACACTAAATGATGTGGGTATTGTCGTTGGACTAGTTTCTGTGAGAGGTCCTTGGCCTGGATCTTGTAATCCTGTCGGGTGGTGCAATTGCGTCTCAGGCGCAAGAATTGTCCGAATGGGAGATTATTTTTTAGACTTCGCGGGTGGAAACTGTCGTATGTTAGAAGGCAGTTTCTTGCCGTAGGTTTGAAATGTGTAGAGGTAATCAGATGACCTTCATGTGCTGTTATATTTAGGTCAAGGAAAACCAACTTGGACCTACTCATAGTGTAGGTGAATTTCAGAAAGGGGTCTTGTTGGTTCAGCCAGAGTTGGAACAATTCAAAACCCGCTTCGTCACCTTCCCAGATGAGAAAAACGTCGTCAATATATCTTTTCCATAGTTTGATATGGTCGATGTACGGATTGTTATCATGGAGGATCTTGTGTTTCTCTAGATGGTGTACATAGAGCCCCGCCACGCTCGGCGCGAAGGTACTCCCCATGCTGGTACTGTTGGCTCCCATAAGGAAGTACTCAATGGTGCGATCCTGCCAGGGTTCTACCTCCTCTGCTCTAAATAAACTGAAGTGCTTCAGTTCAAAGGAACAGCACTTCACAGGCTGTAACTAACTTTCATGTGCTGTGCTGATGCCTGCAAGGAGACTGCGATTGGCAGCTGGTCCACTGCATCAACTCTAAATGCAAAGACAATACTTACACACTATTTCTTTGTAAAGGATTGCAGATATGTAGATGTTGTATGTGCTGTACGTACACTATGAATTACCATTCATAAGGCATTTTATGCAAAGTAAATTATTTTGTCTAACTCATGATTAGTATTGTTAGATTGGTCAGGCTCAGGGTGGTACTTCCCCCACATGTTTTGCCTTTCTCCTCCTGTTTTTGCTGAATTTGTTCTTGTTGGTTTTATGGCTCTGCACACTTTACCACTGCTAACCAGTGCTAAAGTGCTTGTGCCTGCTCTTTTAAACATGGTGAAAATGGCTTACACCCAATTGGCACATTTAATTTACTTCTAAGTCCCTAGTAAAGTGGTACTACATATACGCAGAGCCTGCAAATTAAATGCTCCTAATAAGCCTGCAGCACTGATTGTGCCACCAACTTAAGTAGCCCTTGTAAACATGTCTCTAACCTGCCATTGCAGCCTTTGTGTGCAGTTTTCAAATGTTCTTTCGACCTGTAAAAATAAACCTTTTGCAAGGCATAATCCTCCTTTTTTAATACATGTAAGTCATCCCGAGGTTAGGCCTTAAACAGCCCATTGGACAGGGTGCAGTATATTTAAAATGTCGGGCATGTTCTTTTAAGTTTTACATGTACTGGTAGTAAAAAATTCCTAAATTTATTTTTCACTAATGTGAGACCGACGTGTCCCATAGGATAACATTGAGTTACCTTATTACATTGAATAAGTGATAATTTTCAAATAGGACCAGGTCGGAAGTTGAGTTTGATCTCTAAAGAATTGAAATGTAAAATCCTCTGTAATGGTAAAGGTGGATTTTAAGTCACAATTCTGAATATGCCACTTTTAGAAAGGTGCCATTTTCTTGTACCAACCATTTGGTGCCTGCTGCATGCAGTAGGTCAAGTTGGCAGTTGATAGCAGTTGATCTTTGTGCATTGCTCCCAGACACTGAGACTAAGGGGGAATAGGTGTTGGAAGGATGGGCCATCTCTCACCTGATGGAGGGAGGAGCTGCCACCCGCCTCACTTGCATATCACAAAGGCTCTACCGTGGCACACTCATGAAGGGTTTCACACTCGTCATTTGTGCCCCAGGACAAGCTGGGTTCAAATCTGGCACCAAGGATAAATAATGGACCTTCATACCCAACTCTTCAGAACACCTCTGGATGTGTGGAAGGCTCAGAAGGACTGTGGTGCTGCTCTGCTGCAAGAAGGATTGCTACTCTGCTGCCCTGCTGCCTGGGTGAGGAGGACTGGACCTGCATCTTGAATCCAGGACCACCTAAGGGCTCGTTGGCAGGTGGTCCTGGATTCATCCTGAGCTTCTGCCTTTTTCCTTGCACGACGATATAACCAAAGTTGTTGCTTTGTGCTTTTAAGCACTATTTTTACCGAAATTTTTACTACTCCATATCTTCAGTTCTACTGTCTGGATTTTTGCCATTTTGGTGTCAAATAATCTACTCTATTTTTCAAACTTGGTGTGCTTTCTTTTGGTGCTGTGTTTTTCACTTTATTACTGCTTGTGTGCTGCATAAAGGCTTTACATATTATTTCTAAGTTGAGCCTGACTGTTTTTGTGCCAAGCTAAAAGAGGGTTGAGCTTAAGCACAGGTTAATTTGAGGTGTGCTTGTGTTTCACCCTAGAAAGAATTGTGGTTGCTGATTGAGTAGGGATTCAACCCCTCAAACAGTAATCCAATTTCCTACAACCATCAATTAACAGAGAAGAGAGAGCTACAGATTAGATTAAAACATGCCAGGATTTAGGCATATCTTTTACAGGGCCCATGGTGATGTTTGTAGAGGGTTTATAACCCTATGACCTATTTTATTTGGATTGCAACTTGTAACGTGTGGGTTGCATAAGAATCACTGCTTAAGATGTATTAACACATTGAGAATATTTTCTAGTATATGAACCTTTGAGCTAAAAGTTACATGCTATGATCTGTGGCAAGAACGTAAACCCTACACAGATGTTTTCAATAAGTGTATTAACCCCTGATCTCTCTCCCTTTTCTATAATACTTTGAAACTTGCTGCATATCTACTAGAAGTGCCTTAACCTCATAAGATTAGTCAAAATGTGTTCTGCCGGTGACTAATAAAGTAAGCCAGAACAACAGTTTTGCTACACAGCTATAGGTTAGATCACAAAGCATTTTGGTGGTAAATAACAATGTGATTTGTGTAGACACCCTTTACCACCATCTCATGAAAGTGGGTTTGGGTTGGCAGTACTGTGAGACAAGAATGTTTATGCATGTGTAAGGAGAAGGTCTAAAGTAGCATTCTAATAACAATGTACCACAATCCAATAGCAACACATCATTCCATTATATAAATACAGAAAAGGAGCATTACAATACAAAAATAATACATGAGCATAACAACATGACATCAATATAAAAAAAATATAATAAAACGACAACAACTCAATGATGCATAAACAGCAGCCCAATTCCAAAAAAATAACACAGCATTAGAATACAAGTCAATGCCATACCACAACAGACCAATACAAGATACAATGACAGTACAACAAAACTCCAACACAACAATACGCTTCAGCAAGACAACAGAACAGCAACAAACAATAGCACATCAACATAACAACAAAAAGTCAACAGAACACATCACCAAGGTGACAGAACAACAAAGATGCACAACAGAATGTAACACAATAAATACAAAACACAGCTCATCCATGTAACACCTCGGAACAACATATTAACACAAACACTACACACAAACAACAAAACAAGCATACAAAACAATGTAATAACACACCAATACATAAACAAAGCCCACCAACACTACAAATAATACACCAACCCCCCAAGAAAAGACAATAATGTACCAATGTAACAATACGATTCTGTTGCTTTGTTGATTTGTTGCAACATGTTGACGTGCTGCTCTTTAGTATTCTATCGTTACCAACGTTTGAAAAACAATTCTAGGAACGCTTTGCAGCACAGCTATCAATTACTTACTTGAAAATTTCCCACCCACTGCGCCAAAGCCCCACCCACTCCGCCCAACCCACATAATTAGCATAATTTAACTCTGCCTACTTATCCTATGTCATATTGGGAAGTACAACTAACGTCATCATCCAAACGGTGTCTTTGCAAATGCAGCATTGCCACCCTGACCCGTTCTTCCACGATGATGTGCATGCAGTGATGCAAAAAACACAGAGCTGTGAGGAAAAATGAAATATCCAGAAAGGAGCGTTCTTTCTAAAGGATTGTTGCAGCCAGTTTAGCACAACGTGGACTTTTAGACATGGAATCCACTGTTCAGATTTGAAAACATAGTATGCACGAAAAATAATTTGAAATATAGCGCAAGTATGCATTTGGAGTTTTAGTGGGAAATGCTTTGGGGAAAATTGATACTCATAAGTGCTCATCAGTAAACTACACGATTCTCTCACTATTAAGCATCAGCCCATAAACTGCTCTTGGCTGTTCTACAGCATGGTCTGCGCACCTCCCAACTAACATCCGCAGCATGGCCTGCTGCTTTCAGTTTGTGATCAATACGTAAAGTTAGCAGTCTAGTTGTTTAATTATGTGGAGCGATTGCTGCAGCAAGTCCTGCACATGGACCCGCGAGCAGGAGACGCCATGGTGACTGCCGATGCCTGTGCACATACCCACCTCTATCTCGCCTTCCCACGCGCACACCTATTGGAGCAGCAAAACAGCCAGTGCTGTTCGTCTAGTCGAGTTAATGCAACCGTCTAGCCCACACTGTGTTGTTCTGTGTCCGTTGTCTGTCTGCATGTGACATCATTAAATCATGCACAACAGAAGGCGCAGGCAGACTATCATATTGTTTGGCAGTAGTTGTTGCTAAGCGTAAAGAGCATTGTCCTGCTGTACGAAACAACAGCACTAATGTGGCACGTGTACGTCAAGGGCAGATTATACAGTCTATTCAATAAAGAGAGAATGGCAGGGAATTGAGATGGGAATTTCAAACTTAAGGTCAAATTTAAAATTGTCTGATTCAGCTGTATTGGAGAATTTTTCCAACTCGGCTACTTTGGTCTAAAGTTTGAAATTTCCATCACAATTCCCTGCAAATCTCTCCAAAGTGCAATTGCCGTGACTGTTCCAGGATAGTGAATTACCCGAGACAGTCTCCAACTTGTCGGGACTATCCCAGCAAAAACAGGACAGTTGGCAGCTATAATTGTAATAAGCTGTGTTGCTGTTTTGTATGTTTGTGATTGTGTTGTACTATTGTCTACTGTTTAGGTCTCGCCTGGCGAAAACAGCGCATGCGCTGCCCTCGTCAGAGAGACCTTTTGCAATCGGTTCTGCTAAAGCCTTACATGCACGCGCAGGGATGGACAAAGATGGCTGCTCTCGCCATTTGTTCAAACCTAACAGCATGCACGTGCATGTAAGGACAATGGACAGCCCGTCGCCATCTTGATAAACACGCGTGCTTTCATGGCGTGCTTTAACACTTTAAACGCAGTTTAAAGTGAAAGCACGCTGCCATGCGCGCACGAGCCTGAACTGCGCGCCAGCCCGGCCGACCTCCCTTGTTAATGGCCAGTACTTATCTTGCTCCAGCCAGCAGCATGTCCTGCTGTCTGCGCGGACGTGTGCAGTGAGCTTGGCTTTCGCGCGCCTCGCAGCCAAGTAAGGGCAGGAAGCTAACTAGAGAGAGCTCCACTCTGAAAACTGCCTTCACAGAGGTCCTTACCATGGGCATATCTCCACCCAGTAAGGATGCTATTTTACGATGTTTCACTAGAAAGCCTCTCACACTGGCTGTTTGACCTGATGTCTTGATCACTCCACAAACAAGACCAGGGATGCTGCTATCTCCGTAGCTAATGTCTTCTCACTACCAACACAGTTAAGACTCGTGAGAACAAGAGACAAAAGAGGCCGCCAGTTCTGCCCAGTGAAATCGATATAGTACTTAAAAAGAGCATCGAGAGCGCGTACTGTGCACAGATACAATCAGGGCTCGAGTCGGGGTACCACGCGGGTGGATGGCGTCCCCCCACTTATTTTCCCAGGAGCTCGATAACTGGAGCACATGGAGCCACACATTCACTCTTTGGCCTCTCTGGGGCGAGATCGAAGCCCATTCAGAATACTGCTCACGTGCTGGCTTCTCTGATGCAATCGCATCTAAGGGGTGAGCGAGGGGAGGCAATGAGTCTGATGGTGCAAGCCACCTTTCATTACATCACTTCCGGTCGTGAGCGTCCCCCCACTTCTTTTTTTAGGACTTGTGCCCTGGATACTATATTTAAAAACGAATCAGAGTGCGTGATCAGTCCGCATACAATTAAAATGGCGCTGATATCTGCCCGTGTAGGTGTGCTTCATTGCCGCACAGCTGGTGTGTTTGTGAGGGTGGGAAGCCCTGCACTTGCTCCCTGACACCTTTGCCAATGAGAGCGTGCCTCTGGCAGACATGGCCTCCACAGACGGCCCTGCCTTGGAAATATCCCCTCAGTAAATCCACGGTTTTCACAGCTATTTAATCTAATGTCTTGAGCCCTTCTCAAGTACACTGAAGTGCTCGGACCAGGGATGCTGATATCTACCCAAATTGGTGTCTCCTCACCACCGACACAGCTAAGCCCCATGCGAACGGGGAAGAAAATAGCCCACCTGTTCTGCCCAAGAAAATCAGTACTGTAGATAAAAAAAGAGCAACCAAAGTGCGCACTATGCACAAATACTATAATTAAAAAAAGCATTGGCATAGCCAATAGGTCTCGCAATTGGGACCTTATAAGTATTTAGTTATGCAGCACAATATCCTTTGTGCAACAACAAATGTTGCATGGCTAAGCACTTATATGGTCCCAAAGGCGAGACCTACTGGCTATGCCAATGCTTGTTTGAATAGTGGTAGCTCTGTAGATTTTAAACATACGCACACCTGCTAGATGATACGATCATGGTCCTTTCACTGTACAAAATGATGAGAGTTGCCACTATGTCAACCAGCGCAGTGTTATTTGTAGGAGAGTTCAGCAAATTAAACAATAATTAGGTTACCTTTGAGTGAGTAGGTTTTGCCATAATATGGTACCTGTAAGGGTTATGTCAGACTTATTTGACAATACCTTCACTGCCCAATATGTGTCTCATTCTCTGATTTGAACCTTTTATACATATACCGGGTTAGAAGAGGCAGCGACAGAACAAGCCGCGTACTCCCGTCCAAAGAGCGGGAAAGAGCTTCTCTATCCGATGTAAACCCTCCACTTGAGGATAAAAGGTTCAAATCGAACGTATTTTTTGGTGGAACACTTTATTCCATTTTTTCACTAGGAGACCTATCAATTTTAGTGTCCTCCACACATAGACAAGGTCCTGATGAAAGCCCACCTGACCCTTCGGGGCACTAGATAGGGCTGAAACATGTCGACCTCTTTTATGGACACATTTTTATAGTGCACCAGACCCTAATTTGTCTGCCTCATGCACGAAAAGCGTTTTTAACCAACTCGAACCCAGTACTATTAAAACAATACACTGGTTTTACGAGTCTCTTAAACTTCACTCACTTGAATATCACTTCACCACAGAAAAACCTCCGGGTGGAGGAAGCATTCATTAACCCAATGATGATGCTGTCACGTTGTCAAGCACAAAGCGGATAATCAAATATACCGCTGAATTCCACCTGCTAAAAACGTGAATGAGGGTTTCTTAACAGTACCTGGTACTGTTGATGTTTACCCTGGTTCTTTCAGGACCAGTGATCCACTCTATACCTGATATTTAGAGATTTGAGAAAAAGAAGCTGAGTGGGTCACAAGCCCTTCTTTCTCCCCCCTATTGATTTATATATGGTGAGTAACAATAACCTCAAACCAATCTAAATCAATTTGTTTTTTAATTCTCCTGGCGAGGAGAGAAGTATGTAAGAAATTGAGCCAGCCAGAACCCCGTCCCGGTGGGAGTGGTGGAGATCAGTTAGATACTTCTACGAGGTGGACAAGAGATGTATGGAAGGGAGCGAAAATGCCCAGTTTCTGAGGACCAATGAAAGCTTGATGAGGGCACAAGATGAGGCCAATGATTATACTTCCTAATTTAGTAACGGCTTATGAGGTGTCATTATGAAGCCATAACACAAATTACTGACTGAGTCTGAGCCAGAGAAAGAGTGCAAGGGACAGTCAATGATATAAAGTGAGCTAATCAGTGATGAAATTAGGTAAGAAAAGAAATAATAATAACCCTGTGGTAGCTTGCCACAAAAGTAGCCAGACTTAACTTAGAGGCAATGTGTAAAGTACACAAACACTAAGAAAGTGAAACAGAACACAAGAAAAATCCCAGAGGTCATCTCAGACAGTTGCTGTTGGTGTGACGAGCAGGTCCTACTGGAGCTTCGCATAGGTTGTCTGTGGATGCAGAGTTTTGGCACAAACTGCCCCAGACAACCTATGCGAACCTATCCAGATGTTCACCTTTAACTTCAGGTGGTGATCTCACTGATGCCAGCCAAGGGTCCAGGACCTGGGAGGCACCTCTTGGGGATCATGACTCACTCCAGTAGAGACCTGCAGCAGAGCTCAAACAGGACCAGTTGGTGCTGATCAGCTGAGAAGCTGCAGTTGCAGGAAGACCTCTGGAAGCTTGTTGTGTCAACGTAGCAAATAGAGGACATCAGACAAATGACCATTGGAGTCAATCTGGGTAGCCTGAGATCAAGGAAAGCAGGACATCTTCCTTCTTCAGACAGCAAGGCAGTCCGGAAAGCAGCAGGGCAGGCGTCTGGTTGCAGGGCAGTCCTTTTTCTGCATCTTCCACAGGTGCAGTAGTGTTCTGAAAAGTGGTTCTATTGGTCCTGTTTTTATACCTGGTGCCATTCTTTGCCTTGAGAAATTACCTGACCTACAACAAAAACTAGTTGTAGGCAGTTCCTCCTCATCCTCTTTCCTTGCTACTGTTCCTGCCTCAAAATTGTCTTAGGTGACAATAGGCAGGGCAGGCCTGGTGTCAGGTTTCTTTGTGTGTGCTGCAGCCTTTGAAATGTAATTAGGGCAGGGAGCAGCTCCTCCTGGGCCATCCTGTCAGGAAGACCCTCTTCCTCCCCACGTTTCATTTGTCTCAGTCTCTGAAAGCAATAAACAAACCCCAACAACAGAGCCGTTCACCATCATGACTCAGGACACTGGCAGAAAAACAGAAATGGTTTTAGGCAGAAAGATGACAACTTCTCAAAGCTGGCATTTTTACAATGGTAACTAAAAATCAGACTTCACCATTAAACAGTACTTTAAATAAGGGTGGGCGTAACTGGAATAGCTCTCTTTAGAATAATTACTCATAATTAGTGCAAAATTACTCCTAATTATGCGTAATTCATTGAGTAGCATAATCTAGCATTTGAAGCTATTTTCTTAGTGCAAAATGCACTCTTACGTCTAAAATGGGCCTGAGGATGCATTTTGTGCTACGTAAATGGCACTAAATGCTACAGGACATGAACAACAATATCCAGCAGTCACTCGTGCTCTATTAGGGGCATATTATCAAGAAACGGCGTTAAAATTATCGCCGCTTAAGCAGCAGAAAACTGCCGCTAAAGCGGCAATAATGGGCTTGATAATATGCTGCAGAGAATTCCCATAGAAGCCCATGTTCTGGTGTCAACATGGGCTTCTATGGGAATTCTCTGCGGCATATTATCAAGCCCATTATCGCCGCTTTAGCGGCAGTTTTCTGCTGCTAAAGCGGCGTTAATTTTAACGCCCTGCTTGATAATATGCCCCTTAGTCCGTTGTCCCTTTGCTACTGTGATAGGATTTTTGCCCCAAATTTCTCTTAATTGCTCAAGCTGGCGTAATTGCATAATTCGGTAATTTGACATCACAAGAGTAATGCGTAATTACTAAAAAAAATTACTCCAATTAGTCTGGCATGATTAAAATTTCAGCCAGGACTAATTTTAGTTTACAATTCATTTGAGTGTAATAACCATATCTTTATCTACACCCAATTTAAAGCATATTGGTGTTGGTCTGTGGTTGGGACAGTCTTACAACAATGAAAAACGACTTTGGGAGTTTTTCACTGCAAGGACACAAACCTTAAACACACATGTCCTACTTTTCAAATACCATGCACCCTGCTCTTTAAGCTTCAAGGCCTACTTTGAATGGTGACTTATAAGTTATAAAAATGAAGGTTTAGGTCCGGCAAAAGGTTTATTTTGCCACGTCGAAATGGCAGTTTAAAACTGCACAACAGGCTGCAGTGGCAGGGCTGATGCATGTTTTAAAATGCGACTTTAGTGGGTGACACAATGAGTGCTGCAGCTCACTACTAGGTCCTGGGTACATTTAATACCAAATGATAGGGAGTTACAAGTGAATTAAATTTAGACAAAAAGGGCATTTTCATTGTTTGGAGCAGGTGCCAATTTTACCATGTTTAAAAGAAACTTTGCCATGGATTAGTAGGGAAAATGTGCACAGAGTCCTAATAGCCAACAACAGGAGTTCAGCATTGGAGGGCAGATGAAGGAAAAATCTATGGTGGCCCTGCAAAAAGGGCCAGATTGACAATAGGGATGCCCAGGTAGAGGGAATTTAGGCAGCATAAAGGTCAAATTGTCAATGAGTTTTAAAAGGCGAGTGTTAACAGCTTAGAACAATGGTTTCAAATGCTTTATGTAGAAAGGCCTTATCCATCACTGTAAATAAGTATTGCTATCAAGCAACACCAATGTTTTGTGCCCTGCAGCAGAATCAATAAATCGCACATACAATGTGCCCCTTTGTAGCCGGTCCTTCAATTTAAAATGCAATGTGTCATGAAATGTAAACTAAAATTGATTAAGCAATGAATTTTTTTCCCTTTAATTGATTTAATTAAAAAGCAGGAACATTTTAATTCAAAACCAAAACAATTCAGTTTTTACATTTTATAATGCAACTCATTTTATAGTATTGTGTGGAAAGAATATCAATCAAATAAACAGTTTTCATAAATATAAATGTAACTTGGAAATCACTCCCATATTGCCATCTTTCCCTGTGTTTTCACCCAGGTGTGCTCATTTTGAGACAAGAGGGTATGCACTTCAACATATGCATATTGAGAAATGAAGGGATACTACAGGAATCATGTCATCATGCCCCTGTCGTTCAATTGCACACAAGATGCAGGCAGTCTGATTCTCGTGCAGCCGGTGGAAAAGGAACAGAACGCAAGCAGCTTTTGTTCACGATGCATGTAAATTTACACGAGGATCCATTTCACGCTAAAATACAACTCAAAATTACTAATTAGCATTTTGCGTAATTGCGCGTAATTTTGCCATTATTTTATGGAATTGTGAGAAAGCAAATTTTGCACACCCTGACTCTGTACATCCTTAATAAAATCTCAAAATCCACAAAAGCCACCCTCCTAGTCTTATGTTGCAAGCTTCCCCAAGACTACTGAGGAGCAGTAGAAGCAAGGGTCTTTCACAGTCTAGTCAATCTGCCTCCTGGTTACCAGTTCCAACAAAAAAGTACTGGCACAATGTAGCAAAAAACTTTCTTGTTTCTCTGGACTAGGTGGGAGGGAGTGTACGTAATCACAGACCTCCAATGCTCGTTCATAAAATCTAGAGACAACCCATCCAGAATGCTACAAACTTAACAATTAAAATAGACAGAAAAGTGAGAAAAGGAGAGTGTGTGGTCAGTCCAAAAACAATTACACTCTACAGATGTCCTCAAATGGTGACGAGGTGAGAAAATATGTAGAGAAAGAGAGAGAGTGCCTCACGTGCGCACCACCAGAGGAGCTACTGGTTGGTTCTCACCAGCTTGCCCACGTTTCTTTCATCATCGGTCACTCTCTCTCGAGAAAAAGGGGGGTTTACGGTGTCCAATAGAAAACACAAAACACAAGACAGTGTCATGTGAAAAACGCAACAAACAAATAGATTGTGCAGACAACGACAAATATACAAATAGTGAAAGTGTCTAGACTCACAAATGATTGTTTTATTCTGGTTAGGAGTCTAACACTATGTTAAAAACCACAGCATGTTGCATACCTTAACAATGACGGCCAACATGTTTCATTGCCAATAGAGTTTGTGGCAAATTCATCAGGGCAAGAAGGGGTCAAAGAATCACCTTCTCAGGACACACACCCTAAAAAAGACTGACACACACAGACAAACAAACAGCATAGTCAGAGCGGGGAGGGATGAGTTTAACAACCAACCCACGGCTGGGGATGGTAACACCATTAGGTTCATTACCTGGTTTTGGCTATGGGCCCACGTACCAGCCACCAACCAGTTGCAGGGGCGTACTAAATTTTAAACTATCGCCATCCTGCTCAGCAAAGCACGACCAGCGTTGGTGCCTGCACCTGTGGGAACAAGTATAGATCATCTATACATGACTCAATTTAAAAGACACACTGTGTATTCGCTCATCCTCGATATTCCAGTGAACTAACACCTCGCTTATTTAAAAGTTCTTACAGCCACAGGACCCCTTTAAATATATTATATCACGTGAGCACGCCCTAGTGCCGATATCGAACTCACATCACAACTGCCTTCAGGAATCCCCAGCGTCTCGTTTGATAACGTGTAAAAAGAAAGAAAGCCCACGTTCTTCGTACCGCAACAATCACAAACCCAAACACGAACGAGAACAGCGTTTGTTCAATAACTCGTCCGTCCCCGGGCTTACCCTGTCTCTTGTCTAACCAGGCGTCACCTCAGCACTGGAACACCTCTACGCGCGGCTGCATTCTATTTCAACGAGTCGCTATGACAACATCTCGCGTGATTACGCGAGTCGAGGGGGTGTGTCAATTACAATAGAGAAATGCCGCGGCCATTTTGGAGTGGTCATAGCTATGACTTGCAACACAGAGGAACCAGGCTACGAACTCGGTCCTCTGACTCTAAATTAAAAATGGTAATACTGCACACTGTTCATAAAACACTTGTTTAATAAAACCAAACAACATGCGTCCACCACAGATAAGGTGAAGCCCAATCGGTGGCGCGTATGAGGCAATCCCAGCCCATATGTAGGCAAATTCCTGCACTCACAAGACCCATATGTAAATCATCATTATCAAAGGGCGACGGTATATCGGAAAAAAGGGACGTAAGTCCACAATTAAGGCGATGAGGATAGTTAGTAGCCAGCCTCCAGGATGAAACAAGACACGCATCAGGTTACCGTCGTCCTATTTCATACAACGCCCAACCCAATGGCACCATGATTGAACTATACCAATGGCCAATGTGTCACCTGGTGTAAGCCCTACGGAACTGGAGCATCTCGACCACCCCATTGCAGAACATGCGGAACCACTTTGTCAAGGTTGTACTATATATCAGATGTTAAGAAGGGTTTAATCAGGGGTAAGTGGAGGTAGAATATTGATAATTTGTTCAAATACTCAGCCTATCAATAACCACCTATCTGCTTACTTTATTCCACTCGATCTGGTCATTGAGGCCAACGGTGTCCCCCTTCTCAGTGAAAATCCAACGGGCCTCCTTTACAGCTAGTCTCTTATCAATATCACCCAGATCGCCCCACACCTTTTCCAGGACAACCCACTTTACAGATCTAAATTGGTGTCGCTGCTCTTTGTAATGTTGGACTAGTCGAGTGGTGAGTTTACCAGCCCTAATGGTGCTCAGATGCTCCTGAATGCGTACCTTGACCTTTCTAGATGTAAGCCCAATGTAATGTAGTCCACAAGGGCATGTCAACCTGTAGATTACATGGCACGTATTACAGTTGGTGAACTGACGGAGAAACCAGGTCCTCCCACTACCTAGTGTGATCTCAGTAGTTTTTTCCGTCAGTTCGCACACTGAACAGCTCCCACAAGGATAATGTCCTGAAGGTAGATTTATGTTCTTCTGAGCATGGGCAGGTCGTGTATGCACCAATCTATCCTTCAGGTTTTGGGTCCTTTTAAATGCAAATCTAGGCTGAGGCATCTGAAAGTCACTGGTAGATAACAATGACCAGTGTCGCCTGATTATTTGTCTGATCTTATTGGACAACGGGTCAAATGTAAGGACAACTGGCAAACTCTCCTTGGATTCCTTTTTGTTCCTCTCCAGCAGGACCTCCCTAGGTGTGTTGTGCGCCCTTTTACGGGCTCTGGAGATGATCCTCTTAGGGTAAGCACGTTGTTCTAATTTCGTGCTCAACACCTCAGATTGATGTAAGTAATCTGATGTCGAGGAACAGTTTCTACGATATCTAAGAAACTGCCCCACTGGGAGGTTGTCCCTCAGAGCTCTGGGATGGTACGACTGATAGTGTAAAAGGGAGTTTTTATCAGTGGGCTTATGATGAACACTGGTAGTGAGTTTGTCATCCAACACAGTGATATCGAGATCAAGGTATGTCACCCCCTCCCTACTAAACTGCCAGGTGAATTTCAAGCAGGTGTCCAGAGAATTCAGCCATTCAAGGAACTCACACAGATGTTGTTGAGTGCCCCTCCAAATACATAGAACATCGTCTATATATCTCTTCCAGAGGCAAATGTGCCCCTGGAAGGGATTAGAGGGGTGGTCAAGGTAGTTTGCCTCGAATTGGCCGACGTAAATACACGCCAGGCTCGGCGCAAAGGTAGCGCCCATCGATGTCCCCGAGATCTGTAAGTACAGGGCATCCTTGTGACAGAAAAAATTACGAGTGAGAGCCAACTCCACACATTGCATGACAAAGGACTGGGGGGTGTCATAAAACCACTCCTGAGCTCCCAGGGCGCGAGCTGCTGCCACCAGCGTCGCGTCCTGGGGGATGCTAGTGTACAAGGACTCGATGTCAATAGTCACAAGTAACTGCTGGGATGAGTCAAAGGCCATATCATTAATGATGTTAAGAATATCGGTCGTATCCTGCACATAGGACCGTTGAGTGATTACCGATTCCCTGAGGAAGAAGTCGGAGAACTGGGAGAGCGGCTCCAACACCGAGCCAATGCCCGATACAATGGGGCGGCCTGGGGGTGAGAGAGAGAGAGTGACCGATGATGAAAGAAACGTGGGCAAGCTGGTGAGAACCAACCAGTAGCTCCTCTGGTGGTGCGCACGTGAGGCACTCTCTCTCTTTCTCTACATATTTTCTCACCTCGTCACCATTTGAGGACATCTGTAGAGTGTAATTGTTTTTGGACTGACCACACACTCTCCTTTTCTCACTTTTCTGTCTATTTTAATTGTTAAGTTTGTAGCATTCTGGATGGGTTGTCTCTAGATTTTATGAACGAGCATTGGAGGTCTGTGATTACGTACACTCCCTCCCACCTAGTCCAGAGAAACAAGAAAGTTTTTTGCTACATTGTGCCAGTACTTTTTTGTTGGAACTATTGTTGATTGGAGGGCGTCCTGGCACTTGTTCCCTCTGTAGCTCCCTTGTTTGATTGAATACGTTGAACGGCGGATCAGCCGTGAGAGCTTACACTATATGTTTTTTTAATAATTTACTTCTGTCAAACATCAGCTGGTTGTTTTTGGTTTGGGATTGGGTTCATTTAGCACACGCTCACTGCTGGTCTTCGTTGGTGCTTGCAACTGTGTGAAAAACTTTGCTTTGGTCATATCTGTCTTTGCCTCAAGGGGTGTAATCACCAAGAGGATTTTCCTCTATCCCCCAAATTCTTTTTCTGAACTTCTTGATTGAGGGGTGCTTATTGTGTTAAGAATGGACCGAAATTGCCTGGCTTTCACGGATGACCAAATTGCGGCAATTTTGTCTGGACCATCACTTTTCCCAGACTCTTCCTTATCTAATACACTTTCTGCTAGAGAGGAATGGGATAAGCTAAGTGGTTTAAAGAAAAGGCAGGTGAGGGTGGCATTACATGGGGCCCTAATGACCGAATACTATCGGGCAGGGGCTGCCCCGGCTAGTTTACTGGTGAGGATTGAGCCGCGAATTTTCTTAGAAGATAAGCAATTCCGGGTCGATTGGAGTTACATCGCTAATAAATGTACCCGGGATTGGCTCATCTTAATCATTCAGACTGCTAAAAGGCTGAGTGACGCCCTTTTGAAAGAGATCCTTGATCTGGAGGAGGTAATCAAAAATGACACAACACTCACTGACACAAAGGACCATCTACAGAGAATCCAAGAAGACTTGACCGAATATAAAAACTACATGGTCAATCAGAAAATTAAGGGTCTCAAAAGAAATCTAGAGAGGTACACACATGAGTGGGCCTTCCCGTATGTGGATGAGAAACATTATCAGGCAAGTAGTGACAGTAATCCTCAACCTAGATTTCAGAGAGGAGGGCGTCAACCGCCCAGGAGAACCCCGGGCAACTGGACCTTCGATAATACCTCTAGCGAGGATGATGAGGCAGCCCCACCTATAGCCCAGGGGAAGGTGAGATTCAATCTGGAACCTCAGGCCAACCAAGAACTTGGCTCCTTGATTCGTTCTTTTTTGGGCCAGGCCCAACAAGGCAACAGAGGGGGAGGTCACAGGGGACGGGGCAGAGCCAGACAGAACCAGTCTCAGAACTGGCAGATGTTCTCCCCGCGCCAGACTCGCAGTCGAGGCCGAGCCCCGATTTAGATGTGAATAATATCGTTGTAAACCTATCGGCACATGAGTTAACAACCGGTCAATTGAAAGTACTAAACCGTGGCCTTGGGTATGTTCCAACTCCTAAACATGACCCTTTCAGATGCCGTACTGAACTCCATGAAATGGTGAGAAAAATCAAAATTAAGAAATTCTTTGCAAACAAAGAACAGATTCCCACCTCAGTCTTTTCCACGGATTTGCATCGTCCTTCCCAGTTCTGTCCCCCAACATCTTCTGTGGGTCCTGAGGTGGTAGTGTTTGAGAACAAGGTCCTTAACGAGATCAGACTTTTAGAGGAATCAGTACAGGCCAACACCTATAACAACATGAGCAGGTTGGATTGGGTTGCGGTCAAATCCTTACAAGATAATACCGCACTCACTATCAAATCTGCCGATAAAGGGGGCGCTGTGGTCCTTATGAATACCTGCGACTATGAGGCGGAAGTTCTGAGGTTGTTGAGTGACAGGAGGAACTACCGTCCTCTGGCACGTGATCCCACGGCTGAATTGCTGCATCAGATTACCATCATTGTGGCACAGGCGCGAGAGAAGAAGTGGATCACCGCAAAAGAGGCGGAGTTCCTCGTTAACCTCAACCCTAGGACACCGGCATTTTATATTCTGCCGAAGATTCATAAGGCCCAGCGCCCACCCCCAGGCCGCCCCATTGTATCGGGCATTGGCTCGGTGTTGGAGCCGCTCTCCCAGTTCTCCGACTTCTTCCTCAGGGAATCGGTAATCACTCAACGGTCCTATGTGCAGGATACGACCGATATTCTTAACATCATTAATGATATGGCCTTTGACTCATCCCAGCAGTTACTTGTGACTATTGACATCGAGTCCTTGTACACTAGCATCCCCCAGGACGCGACGCTGGTGGCAGCAGCTCGCGCCCTGGGAGCTCAGGAGTGGTTTTATGACACCCCCCAGTCCTTTGTCATGCAATGTGTGGAGTTGGCTCTCACTCGTAATTTTTTCTGTCACAAGGATGCCCTGTACTTACAGATCTCGGGGACATCGATGGGCGCTACCTTTGCGCCGAGCCTGGCGTGTATTTACGTCGGCCAATTCGAGGCAAACTACCTTGACCACCCCTCTAATCCCTTCCAGGGGCACATTTGCCTCTGGAAGAGATATATAGACGATGTTCTATGTATTTGGAGGGGCACTCAACAACATCTGTGTGAGTTCCTTGAATGGCTGAATTCTCTGGACACCTGCTTGAAATTCACCTGGCAGTTTAGTAGGGAGGGGGTGACATACCTTGATCTCGATATCACTGTGTTGGATGACAAACTCACTACCAGTGTTCATCATAAGCCCACTGATAAAAACTCCCTTTTACACTATCAGTCGTACCATCCCAGAGCTCTGAGGGACAACCTCCCAGTGGGGCAGTTTCTTAGATATCGTAGAAACTGTTCCTCGACATCAGATTACTTACATCAATCTGAGGTGTTGAGCACGAAATTAGAACAACGTGCTTACCCTAAGAGGATCATCTCCAGAGCCCGTAAAAGGGCGCACAACACACCTAGGGAGGTCCTGCTGGAGAGGAACAAAAAGGAATCCAAGGAGAGTTTGCCAGTTGTCCTTACATTTGACCCGTTGTCCAATAAGATCAGACAAATAATCAGGCGACACTGGTCATTGTTATCTACCAGTGACTTTCAGATGCCTCAGCCTAGATTTGCATTTAAAAGGACCCAAAACCTGAAGGATAGATTGGTGCATACACGACCTGCCCATGCTCAGAAGAACATAAATCTACCTTCAGGACATTATCCTTGTGGGAGCTGTTCAGTGTGCGAACTGACGGAAAAAACTACTGAGATCACACTAGGTAGTGGGAGGACCTGGTTTCTCCGTCAGTTCACCAACTGTAATACGTGCCATGTAATCTACAGGTTGACATGCCCTTGTGGACTACATTACATTGGGCTTACATCTAGAAAGGTCAAGGTACGCATTCAGGAGCATCTGAGCACCATTAGGGCTGGTAAACTCACCACTCGACTAGTCCAACATTACAAAGAGCAGCGACACCAATTTAGATCTGTAAAGTGGGTTGTCCTGGAAAAGGTGTGGGGCGATCTGGGTGATATTGATAAGAGACTAGCTGTAAAGGAGGCCCGTTGGATTTTCACTGAGAAGGGGGACACCGTTGGCCTCAATGACCAGATCGAGTGGAATAAAGTAAGCAGATAGGTGGTTATTGATAGGCTGAGTATTTGAACAAATTATCAATATTCTACCTCCACTTACCCCTGATTAAACCCTTCTTAACATCTGATATATAGTACAACCTTGACAAAGTGGTTCCGCATGTTCTGCAATGGGGTGGTCGAGATGCTCCAGTTCCGTAGGGCTTACACCAGGTGACACATTGGCCATTGGTATAGTTCAATCATGGTGCCATTGGGTTGGGCGTTGTATGAAATAGGACGACGGTAACCTGATGCGTGTCTTGTTTCATCCTGGAGGCTGGCTACTAACTATCCTCATCGCCTTAATTGTGGACTTACGTCCCTTTTTTCCGATATACCGTCGCCCTTTGATAATGATGATTTACATATGGGTCTTGTGAGTGCAGGAATTTGCCTACATATGGGCTGGGATTGCCTCATACGCGCCACCGATTGGGCTTCACCTTATCTGTGGTGGACGCATGTTGTTTGGTTTTATTAAACAAGTGTTTTATGAACAGTGTGCAGTATTACCATTTTTAATTTAGAGTCAGAGGACCGAGTTCGTAGCCTGGTTCCTCTGTGTTGCAAGTCATAGCTATGACCACTCCAAAATGGCCGCGGCATTTCTCTATTGTAATTGACACACCCCCTCGACTCGCGTAATCACGCGAGATGTTGTCATAGCGACTCGTTGAAATAGAATGCAGCCGCGCGTAGAGGTGTTCCAGTGCTGAGGTGACGCCTGGTTAGACAAGAGACAGGGTAAGCCCGGGGACGGACGAGTTATTGAACAAACGCTGTTCTCGTTCGTGTTTGGGTTTGTGATTGTTGCGGTACGAAGAACGTGGGCTTTCTTTCTTTTTACACGTTATCAAACGAGACGCTGGGGATTCCTGAAGGCAGTTGTGATGTGAGTTCGATATCGGCACTAGGGCGTGCTCACGTGATATAATATATTTAAAGGGGTCCTGTGGCTGTAAGAACTTTTAAATAAGCGAGGTGTTAGTTCACTGGAATATCGAGGATGAGCGAATACACAGTGTGTCTTTTAAATTGAGTCATGTATAGATGATCTATACTTGTTCCCACAGGTGCAGGCACCAACGCTGGTCGTGCTTTGCTGAGCAGGATGGCGATAGTTTAAAATTTAGTACGCCCCTGCAACTGGTTGGTGGCTGGTACGTGGGCCCATAGCCAAAACCAGGTAATGAACCTAATGGTGTTACCATCCCCAGCCGTGGGTTGGTTGTTAAACTCATCCCTCCCCGCTCTGACTATGCTGTTTGTTTGTCTGTGTGTGTCAGTCTTTTTTAGGGTGTGTGTCCTGAGAAGGTGATTCTTTGACCCCTTCTTGCCCTGATGAATTTGCCACAAACTCTATTGGCAATGAAACATGTTGGCCGTCATTGTTAAGGTATGCAACATGCTGTGGTTTTTAACATAGTGTTAGACTCCTAACCAGAATAAAACAATCATTTGTGAGTCTAGACACTTTCACTATTTGTATATTTGTCGTTGTCTGCACAATCTATTTGTTTGTTGCGTTTTTCACATGACACTGTCTTGTGTTTTGTGTTTTCTATTGGACACCGTAAACCCCCCTTTTTCTCGAGAGAGAGTGACCGATGATGAAAGAAACGTGGGCAAGCTGGTGAGAACCAACCAGTAGCTCCTCTGGTGGTGCGCACGTGAGGCACTCTCTCTCTTTCTCTACATATTTTCTCACCTCGTCACCATTTGAGGACATCTGTAGAGTGTAATTGTTTTTGGACTGACCACACACTCTCCTTTTCTCACTTTTCTGTCTATTTTAATTGTTAAGTTTGTAGCATTCTGGATGGGTTGTCTCTAGATTTTATGAACGAGCATTGGAGGTCTGTGATTACGTACACTCCCTCCCACCTAGTCCAGAGAAACAAGAAAGTTTTTTGCTACATTGTGCCAGTACTTTTTTGTTGGAACTATTGTTGATTGGAGGGCGTCCTGGCACTTGTTCCCTCTGTAGCTCCCTTGTTTGATTGAATCCTGGTTACCAGTGCCTGGTCACAATAAAATATGTGTAGTTTGCAGTTCAGCCTAAATAGATTGTCTTGGCCTTTTCACAAGGATACTAGAAGTATTGATCCTTGAGCTGGAGCAAAAATTGGAAGATTAGACAACACTTATTTGGTGCGTCCCCTATAAAAGCAAAACGACAAAACAAAACATGTAATGCATCTCAAAGCTGTACAAATAAAACAGTCGAGTAGTCCATTATATAACGGATGACAATTTTGTCATTGGAGGTGGAAAGATGTGTTGAAATGAATGCCCTTCCGAATTGGTACTACTGTGCCTCCATTTTATGATTTTGGACTAACCTGGACTTTTGTCTAGTCAAGAAATAACTTTCCCAGGAGAACTTCCTATTTTGATCTGAGAGAAGAGCCACTTGTATCCATGGATTAATGCCACCCTGCATGATTATACCATTGGATCTCTCATCAGCATTTAGCACCATTGATCATATGCAAACAAACTTTATTAGGTTTTCACATTTGCACTGCGCTTGTGCATACGTAATACAAGATCCTATCCGGAGATATCTGTATACAGTAGGAAAACCCAAGGATGATACAAGTGTTATAGTAAAACCCCGGGAGGTGGTCCCTTTGATCCCACATCCACCAGTATGGTAATACAGCTGTGCATAACAGTGTTTCCATTTCGGTGTACAGTTTACCAACAAGTCAACAATTCCATTTCAACTCAACAAAGACCTTCCTCCCTCCCCCGATCCTCTCCCTTCCCTGAACTCCTGTGGTGTCTCGTCTTGCATCCTAGGTAGGGGGTAACATGAAAAAGGAAGAGTGGGAGGTTAGGGAACCAGAGCAGCCGCTCGAGCAGACCCTGACCAGCGTGCACGGTATACACCCGGGGACGATGATCCAACACCATTAATAATATACGTATCTTCAAAAGCCTTGCTTTGTATGCTGATATTGGGAGAACTGTCCGGTATTGACTTGCTTGTGCCTTTTAATAAATACAATCTAGGAACCTTCCTTTTCGCATGTTCCCCTGTCTCAAGTGTAGATCTACAGGTGAAAGCTCAGATGACCTACATCAGAGTAGATCCTGTCTGACAAAAATCCAACATTTGCCTCTGACCTGTCATTCGTCCTTCAAGCTTACAACACAGTCAAAATAGTATTTTACCAAACTAGTTTAATCAGTGGTATCCCCCCCATGTTGACCTTTCATGTTGGATGACATAAGGCAATTCACATGACACTCTCTAACTGACTGTCACCCAGACGGCCAAATATAAGAAGAAGAGAAAGATATCTACCCACAATTACCTACCCTCTAGAATTCAGTACTGGTATTTGAACAGGACTTCTCGAAAACACAAAAGGCATGTTAGTATATTTGTTCCTGAATGCCTTTGACCCTAACACATTTGACTCTAAAAAGTTTTAATGCTTTGGTCAAGCATCATACATCTGAGACTGCTGCGTCCACTTTCCTGTTTGATTTTATAAGAACCTCAGTTCTCACCGAGGAGTTGCTGAGCTGGTCCGCAAAAAACATTTTGTTTGATTTTCATTTTCTTCCTTCCATTGCCAAAGTGTTTAAAGAGGTTTGAAAAAAATACTTATGTTTACTGGAAGGAAATACATTGGACTATCTATCAAAGCAATATTCAAACTCCCACGGGTCCAGAATCATTCTATTTGTCTCTTGTTCGACCTGAAATAACCTGACCACATCACACCTTCAATGAAGGTTCTCCGCTGGTCTTATGTGACAAACCTATCAATTACCTACCAAAGTATTTGTCCCTGCCCTTCCCATAGGTGTCTAATAACACATTACTTCCTGCCTTAACTTTCTACCAATCCCTCCAATTTATTACAAGAAAATCTGATGAGGCAGTCACATTTATTGTTAAGGCCTTTGCCTGCGGAAACCTCCACCTCTCTCTCTAGACATGAAAACTAACTTTCTAAAAATTCAGAGAATTGCTAAAACCCCATTTCTTGAAGCAGATCTTTGGCTAATCCTCCTTCCGTCTGCCCCCATTCTCATTCTGTCTTCAGCCCTGTGGTTGCCTAAAATTGGCTTCTGCCCCACACTCTTCACCAATGTTTATCAATTTCTATATGAGCATCGGTGGTTGATGGATTCCTTCACACCAGCCTGTGAGATGTTCCTATTTTTATAAATTGGTGTTGGATTTTTATTATTTGCTGTGTCTTAATTATTTTCTGAATTGCTGTTTTTAAATGCTTCACAGACCTGTTTCAGAAATTAAGCCTGCCTGTACACAGCCAAGCTACCAAGGGTTGAGCATGGGAATAATATTCTGAGACCTATTCTGAGCCCGAGACTGTATTAGTGGCCTTATTGCCAGTGGCAGATGCATATTTGACACTACTAATAATCCACTTTCCAACAGGTACTAATGGGTGAGGGTCACCAGGCCAAGGTCTCCTGGAAGAGGTCCTAGATCTAAGCGCATTAATTGTGTTGGTGGAGAAAACAAGGAGATTGTCACACATCGTATTTGAAGACACCGGGTGACTTGTAATTAGACTATTGGTTAACATCTTCTTATAGGCATTAGACATAACTTTTGTGGAATTCTTGATA
The DNA here is from genome assembly GCF_964204655.1 of Triturus cristatus. Taxonomy (NCBI): domain Eukaryota; kingdom Metazoa; phylum Chordata; class Amphibia; order Caudata; family Salamandridae; genus Triturus; species Triturus cristatus. Next base: position 759,603,723 of record NC_140586.1, on the reverse strand, counting down.
ATCTCGTCTTGGAAGTGTTAGAACTGTGGTCTGTCGTTGGCCAGAGTCTTCACCCTAGTCCAAGTAGGGACCACTGATTCCGACAAGGTAGCTTGGCACGAGGCAGGTAGGCACACACAAGGCTATGTGTAAAGTAGTTGCGCAGTACACCCCCCCACACTGACACAGTAAAGTACACACAATAAGGAGACACCACTCCAATTTCATTCAGAAGAACAAGTATCTTTATCTAACTTCGTGTCAGGGTTGGAAACGGCAAAGGTCTCACAGTATGCAAGGTACACGGTTCTTGTATCCTCAGGTCAATACAGGCAACAATTCTTATGCAGAGATTCAACACAGTTTCAGAGAAGACATTTCAGCAGGGCAGCATTTCATAGACAGTTAATACTCACATCTGGCTATCCTGCCAAGGTACTCAGGCCCCAGGAGTCCCTGGGGCTATCCCTGCTGTAAATATGACTGAGTCTTTGAGTTGGCGTAGGCCCCAGACCTCCCCGACTCACCAGTTCAGTCACTCGAGGGGTGAGGAGCGATGGAGCATAGGGGATGGGATGCGCAGGGCACCTCCATGCAGACCCTCCGTGAACCGGCCTCCAGACAACCCCTCCCCCGGTCAGCCCCCTCCACACTTCCCACGGGCTGTTACCTGGGGGGGAGGAGGATGTCGATGTCGTCTGTGGGCCTCCACATGACGGGGGAACCGGTCCGGCAGGTTCGGGGCGCTCCCGCGCTCCCTGGGGGCTCCTCGCAATGGCGCCTGGGCGAGCCCCGGGTCTCCTGGCAGCACTCCGCCCATCAGCCAATGGGCGCACGGCTTCTCAGGAATGCGGCCGGTGACGCTGTAGGCCGGAGTCCCGGTTGCTAGGCACCGCTCCACCTTCTCTGCCCAATCCCAGCGCCTCACTCTCCGACCGGGGCTGGGGATTCCTTCGCGCCCACGGCTGCAGCACCACAACGGCCACAACAGTGAACTCGGCGGCACTCCTTAGGTCCCAGGCTGCGGCGGTGAACGTGGGCACAGCAGCGCTCTCAGTGGACCCCGGGCAGCGACGGTGAGTTCCTGGTAAGCAGCGCCTCCCTCTCTCTCACCTCAGGGGCCACGGCGGTGATCTTGGGCAACACAGTGGTGATCTTGAGCAACACAGTGGTGATCTTCAGCAGCGCGCCGGTCACGGGCACACAGCGCTCCTTTGCCACAATGCTTCAGTCCCTGCACAGCGCTTTACAGTACCTCAGGGGTCCCCAGGCGGCAGCGAGGCTTTCAGGCTCACAGCGCTTTTTCCACACAGTGCTCAACAGGTCAGGTTACAGAAGTCTAGATTGTGGTAGTCCTTAGGAGTCTTGACAGTTCCCTAAGCAGGGGGCCAGTCACAGGAGAAAAAGTAATGGTGGAGACACACTGGAGATGTTATCCCTGGTTCCTCTCCCGCAGGGCAAGATCAGCAGGCAGGCAGCGTAACTCAGCAGTTCCTAGGATCAGTCAGCCTCAGTAGTGTAGCAATCTCCCTAGCTCAGCAGCCTTCACTCCAGCGGAGAGTCCCCAGGTCCAGTAGTGTAACAGCGATATTGGGTTCCCTCCCTTTCTTTTATACCCCTTAGTCAGGTGATCAAAAAGGCGGCAAGTTCTGGAGGCAACTCCGGGGGTTGGAAGGTTCTGGAAGAATCTAGGGACTCTATAGTGTTCCTTGTCCCTTCTGTCCTGTCCGTCTATGGTGACACGAGGCGGGGCTGTCAGGGTTACAGTAGCATTCAGTCCCAGCCTTATTCCAACTACCAGTGCACAGACAGGACAGTGGCCTCACCGCAGTTGCAGGGGCCTGTGGCAACCATGTTTTTAGGAGAGAGCACCTGTACCTCAGCACTGTTTAGCAGCGGTAAGGCGCCCAGAATCCTATGTCCAACAAAAATGGTGGTCAGATACGAGGTAAAAAGGGAAAAGAAATGTAGGGTAAGACCACCCTATGGCTGACAGGTCTAACAGGAAGCAATCTTTTTAGCCCAATTCCTTTTTAGCCTAAAGAGTGTATTCTGTAAGTGGTACAATGAGAAAGTTACCAGTGAACAAATAATTGGTCTTCGTGGGCTTAGCCTTGCAGGTATACAAGGAGATAAGTGTATCTAACACAGAAGTTATTTTTAGATGTACTTGAATTTCCCCATGTGCCTCCAAATGGGGTCATTTGAGTCTAGAAGCAGTAGTGTGTTATCAGAAGGCTAGAGATTAAGTTTCTGTGGAATACAGTGTTATGAGGCAGAAGAAAGAATTGATTTTTTACAGAATTCTCTTTCATTGGGCAGGTTTATTAAAGCATTGAGGAGGATTTCAACGTCAGTAATTGTTGAAAGTATGTTGAAACAAAATACGTTGAGACAATTTCTTTGTAAATGAGTTAGTACATTGACGCGGTGTGAAAAGCCTAAAGTACCCATTTCTTCAATAATGTTTTTACTGTACACGTTGGAAGGATCATCTAACCAGATATTCAGTATTAGAAATTCAATGGCAGCTTGCAGCTGAAATGTCATGGGCGGCATGAACCCTAGCAACTCATCTCCACAAGACAATGACTGACTACCACAGTAGACTACCTACTTCTCTAAAGCACTGCCTCATCACTATCCTTCACATCTCTACCCTATCCATCCCATCTTTTATATCTTCCTTTTCCATCCCATGTTCTCTCCCATCTTCCTATTTCTTCCTTTGACTCTCTTCCACCTCATTGCCTGTCTCTCCGTTGCCCACTGCTGCACTCACATTTGGCAATTCTACAGTCTAGTGAGGGAAAAGGAAGGAGAGAACGGTTTCATTGCTTTACTACCCATTTCCTCTGTTAAGTAGTCTTGGTAGGGTGCTCATGCTGTGCGAGTCATACTAGAGAAGCCACAGTGGGGGCTTCCTCAAACACCCCTATTAGCTACCCGCAGTCAGGGAGATGGAGGCACTTGGCAACTATATCACTGACTGCAGCAATATATATATATATATATATATATATATATAGATATATATGCAGTAGTTTATATTTTTACATGCATGTCATAAACGTTTCACATCAAAGGTGGCCATGCAATACCATACTTATAATGCAATAACTTAATACATAATTATGACCACAATAAAAATTATACTAAAAATGTAAACGAGGAAAGAACCATAAAAAGAAATACAAGAATTAGAAGAAGTGATTAGCTACCTGAAAATAAGGAGAGCACTAGAAAAGTAAGAGATTTGATATGTTAAAAATAGGCACAATTAACTCAGCCTTTTTCAAATATCCAGTGGGCAAAGTTATAATTAAAAGCATAAGATAAGATCAACTTTCGCTCACCCTCTGTGCTCTTTTCCAAATGCCCCACATATGGCCAAGGAATTTAGCCACAGCACATGCGAACAGTGGTCCAGCATCCGATCTTATTATTCGCCGAGCTTCTGTGTGGTTGCCAGTTCCCAGTTGTTTTCAGATGGGGCTTAACCAATTAGTTATTGATATTGCATATATGGTCCATACTTCCACACACAATAGAGGTCATATGATAGATAAAATATTCACAAATTGCACAGAGACAGTTGCTGTACCGCCGGTCCCTGTAGCCTGGTCAGACCACTACCTACTGCCTTTTAGTATACTGACGCCAGGCCAGGCCCTCCACTCACAGGGTAGTTGCTCCAAACCCACATTGGGCCGGAAATGGGCCGCATTAACCCAGAATGCCTTTGAAGAGGCACTGGCTGGCAGTCCTCTTGAGGTAGGGGACAACATCCAGAGAGCTGAAAATGTATTATGAAGTTGGATGATGGAGGCTGTGGACTCTCTGATACCCCTGAAACAATGTAAAAGTGGGCATATATCTGCCTCTGCGAAGTGGTTCTCGGGAGATCTGGCGCAAATGAAATCCAGCTGTAAGAATCTTGAGCGCCAGTGGAGGAAGAGCTATCGGGATGAAAACAGACAGTAACATTTAGAGGCTCTGAAGCTCTACCATCGTCAGATCAGGAGAGAGAGGAGGGAATACTATACAGGGCAAATTGAGCTAGCTAAAAATTCTACTAAGACCATCTTTCAGGTAGTGAAACAACTATCCTCTCTGGAACGGATGACAGCTGCGCTCCCTGCTTCTACGGATTATTGTAATAAGGTTACTGACTATTTTATTGATAAGATTGATTAGATATATGCCACCTTTCCAGAAAGTAGTAAGAGGCATGTCCCCGTGCCTGGTATGGAGGCACCGTGGACCAAGGATAAGTTTGTCCTCTGTCCTCTGGTGGAAAACGAGGTCCTTGGGCTGATGGAGGTGGTGAAATCTGTGTCACCTCTGGAACCCGGCCCCTCCAGAATTTCTGCAACTAAGGAAGAACATTATTGCCCCTGTTCTCACCTCACTACTGGACCAGTCCTTCAGCACGGGGCAGGTCCCCAGCAATTGGAAACATGCCATGGTGGTCCCACTGTTGAAGAAACCTTCATTGGACCCCGCTCTTCCTGAAAATTTAAGACCCATATCTCTACTTCCCTATGTAGCAAAAATTGCAGAGAAACTTCTGAATGGCCAACTCTCGAGGTTCTTGGAAGAGAGGCAGGTTCTTCATGATACCCAGTCCGGCTTTAGGCCTATGCAAAGTACGGAGTCCGCTCTCCTCCTGGCAGCCGAACTGTTGAGGATTTCGGCCGATGAAGGTAGGACCACTGCCTTGATTCTGCTAGACCTAAGTGCCGCCTTTGACACGGTGTCCCATGGCCTCCTGATTGAGAGGTTATGGGAGGTCGGGGTCGGAGGTGTCACGTGGATTTGGTTGAAGAACTTTCTGGAGAGTAGAACCTTCCAGCTCCAGAGTCTGTCCTTTGAACCAGGGGGTGCCGCAGGGATCAGCTCTCAGCCCCACCCTGTTTAACATTTATATGCGCCTGCTTGCAAATATTATTTTGAGACATGGAATTAAGCTGGTGACACTCAGCTGGTTGTGACCCTGGAACAAAAGGAATCTGGAAGGGGTGCCGATTTTAAAACTTGCCTGGTGGAGCTTATGGACTGGGTGAGACTGACTTGCCTCCAGTTAAATGCAGGGAAGACAGAGGTGATGGTGGTTGGAAAACAGCCCTATCTCTGGTCACAGCATTGGTGGCCGGAGGAACTAGGACCTAGTCCTGTACCGAAAGGCAAGGTGAAACATTTGGAAGTGTTGTTCAATGAAAATCTCTCCTTCTCTGAGCAAATTTCTGCTGAGGCCAGTACATGTTTCGGCATTCTTAAAATGCTACGTAAGATTCTGGACCCCCTCCCCCTGGATGCTAAAAGAACTATTGTACAGGCTCTGGTCACGTCTCGCCTTAATTATTGCAATGTTCTGTATCTAGGGTTGACTGCAAAAAACCTGAACATCTTGCAGAAGGTCCAAAATGCCGCAGCCTGGCTTATCTTGAATATCCAGAGGAGGGCCTTGGTGGGAGAAGCTTTGAAGGAACTGTATTGGCTCCCAATCCAGGCCAGAGTCACCTTTAAGGCCTTGTGCTTCAGTCACAGGATCCTTAGGAAAAGGGGGCCACGTTTCCTACTCCCCCTCCTGATGGTCTACCAGCTCGCCCCGCGATTTCAGATAATTCGTCAGTGCTAGATTGACTGTGCCCTGGGTGCGGAAGGCTCGGGCTGGAGGGAGTTCCTTTGGTTTCCTGGCAGCCAAGGCATGGAATGAGCTCCCTGTGGATCTGAGGATATCTGAGTCGGAGTCTCTGTTCCGCAAGAAACTGAAAACCTGATTCTTCCGTCACCCTTCGGGAGGTCTAAAGTAATTGGGTGCCATCTCTGTGTGGAGGTCTCCGTAGGAAGTTGGTTAGCATGGGAGGGTTGATGGGTTTCATTTATGTCCTAGCGCGGGGACACTCGGTTTGGCGTAACCATAGCACTTTACAGGCTTCCTAATAATAATAATAAAAATAATAATATATTGGTGTAGTGGGTTCGGGGTGACAGAAACGCTGCACTAGGAGGATCAGTAGTTTTGTAGTAGGTTTATTGCCAGATGTTTACCGTTTTTCTCGTGCTAGGAGTAGATGGAGCTCTGCTGTGGTCAGGAAAGGTGGACTCGCTGTAAGGCTCCCCGCCTCGTCGGTCCGGTCTGGTCTCTTCCCCGGTAGTGCCCAAAAGGAAAAGAAAAGTCCGTATTAGGCGTTTCTGCCCAGCAACAAGAAGTGAAGGGGCCAGGAGTGAAGGACACCGTGCAGCGAAGTTCTAGGAGGTGCCTAAGTGTTCAGGGGGGGGGGGTTTGGTAAAGGGGGTGATGACGGGTGTCTGATGCTATCGGTGACTTCTTTAAAAGGATTTTCCCTTCCCCACCCAGCCTGCGACTTTCCCCCGTACCTGCTCCAGCCACGCTCCTCCCCTGGGAACGTGGCAGGGCGCCTCGCAGGATCGTTGGCCTCCTGGCTTGTCGTTCTCGGCTCCCGTAGGCTCTTCGGTGTTTGCTCTCGGCTCCGCCGTTCGCTTCTCTCGACTCTCCTTCCGCCACTCCAACACGCTCTCCTCCGATGTTCCGTACTCCTCTTCGCTCACCGCCGCTCTTCTCCTCCACTCCAACTCACACGCCAACTCCGGTGAAACGCCGTCCACTAACTTCCTGTTCCTGTTCACCTTTGAAGTCCCGCTACAGGACACGTCATCCAGGGGAGGAGTCTCGTCCCAAGGGAGTCCTCTCTTAAAGGCACCCGGTCCCATTTCCTGAGTCCAGTCTCGCAGAGGGTAGGAAGTCCACTCCTTCGGTCTCTCCGGTTCCTCGCCAGCCTGTGTAAGAACACAAAGGGGTATAGAGGGGTCTTGTGACCAATATGGCCAAACAGGTGAGTCCATCTCTGTCATGTCCCCAGCCCCGTCACATACCTCACCCCCTTGCGTCTCCCGTTCGGGGAGAGGGAAGACCCTGGAGACAAAATCCGCATTACCATTGTCCCGTCCCTTCTTGTGTTTCACCGTGAACGAATAAGACTGCAGAGACAGGAACCAGCGCAGTATACGGGGATTGAGGCTTCTGTTCTGATACATCCATCGCAATGGGGCATGATCCGTGTATAACACGAAGGGCCTACCTTCCAGGTAGTATTGTAACTTATCGACAGCCCATTTGATGGCTAGGCACTCCCGTTCTACAGTGGGGTATTTTATCTCCCTAGGAAAGAGCTTCCTACTGATGAAAAGTATAGGATGTTCCAGCCCGTCTGACCCTTCCTGAGATAAAACAGCCCCCACCCCCACGTTGGATGCATCTGTGGCGAGAATAAAGGGTTTGGTGAAATCGGGGGAGGTTAGTACTGGTTGAGATGTAATGGCCTTTTTCAGGTCAAGGAAAGCCCGTTCGGCTTCGTGGGAGGGGTGTGTGAGGTCTCGGGATTTGGCCGATTTTTGTAGTAGGTTGGTCAAGGGGGCGGCTACAGCCGAAAAGCCTGGGATAAACCGTCTGTAGTAGCCGATGAGTCCTAGGAAGGCTCGTAGGTCTCTTCGGGAGCGTGGAAAAGGGGTACCCTTGATGGCTCTAATTTTCTCTGCTTGGGGTGTTATGGTTCCCTCACCTAAGACAAAACCCAGATAGTTCACCCGATGGAAGGCGGCTCGAGACTTCTTTGCATTTACGTGTAGGCCGGCTTTCTTGAGCGCCGTCAGGATCGCTTGGACATGTTGTAAGTGACCCTCCCAGTGCGTACTGTAAATGACGATATCGTCCAGATATGCTGAACAGAAGGCGGTATAGGGCTGTAGGAGGGTGTTCATCAAACGCTGGAATGTGGCAGGCGCCCCATGAAGCCCAAACGGAAGAACGGTTAATTCGAACAGTTCTTCTTCTGTGATGAACGCCGTCTTCTTCCTGTCCTCTTTTCTAAGGGGTACCTGCCAGTACCCCTTCGTTAGGTCTAGCGTGGTGATGTATACCGCATCTCCTAGTTTCTCGATGAGCTCGTCTACTCGTGGAATCGGATATGCATCGAATGTAGAGATGGCGTTCAAGGCGCGGAAATCCATACAAAAACGCCTGGACCCGTCCGGTTTTGGGACCATCACGATCGGCGAGGCCCAATCGCTCCTTGAAGGCTGGATAACTCCTAACTTCAGCATGTCGCGTACTTCGTTACGTATGGCTTCCCGTCGGGCCGCCGGGATCCTGTAGGGTCGTTGTTTTATCTTCTTTCCTGGTGGGGTCTCAATGCTATGCTCCACCAGCGTGGTTCTACCGGGGAGATACGAAAAGACGTCTCTGTATGGTAGTAGTGCATCCCTGAGCTCCCTCTTCTGTTGCGGGGTTAGACCGTCGTTCACGACGAGCTCGTCCATCTTGGAAGTCGGGCTGTTACTCGTGGGAATAAGGAGCTGTGCTGTTTTCGGAGGCGAACCAATCCATTTTTTCAACAAGTTCACATGATATGTTTGGGTTTTGGTGGGGGATACCTGCAGTCGGTAGGTCGTGTCTCCGATTGTATGCAGGACCTCATATGGTCCCACCCACTCGTGTTTCCTTTTATCGGCTATTCCGGGCAGGAGCAGCAGTGCCCAATCGCCTTTCTGTAGCTTCCGTAGCTTGGTTCCCCGATCGTAATACTTTTTCTGACGGGACTGCTGTTGCTCCAGGTTGGAACAGGCGAGGGTCCTTAACTTCCCTAGCTTGGACCTGAGCTGGTGTGTGTATTCCAGAAGGGACCTCTGTTCCTCTTCTCCTTCTGATTCCCATACATCTTTTGTAATCTCCAATAGGGATCTTGGTTGTCGTCCGTATAAGAGCTCAAAGGCCGAGAAGCCCAAACTACTTTGCTTTTGGGCTCGCAAGACATATAATGCAAGCAGCAACAGCCGGTCCCATTCACGCCCCTCCGCTGTGAGCATCTTTTTGAGAGTGTTCTTTAAGCTTTGATTATACCTCTCCACGAGGCCATCCGTTTGTGGATGATATACGGAGGTTCGTAGCTGGTGTATGTCCAGGGTTTTGCAGACCTCTTTCATGAGCTTGGAGGTGAACGGCGTGCCTTGGTCTGTGAGGATTTCTTTGGGGAACCCAACCCTGGAGAACAGCTCTACGAACCTCTCCGCTATGAGGCTGGTAGTCGGGGTCCGCAGCGGAAATGCTTCGACGAACCGGGTAGCATAGTCCACTACCACCAGCGCGTACACATGCCCCTTTGATGTCTTCGGTAAGGGCCCGATCAAGTCCATCCCGACCCTTTCGAAAGGCGTGCCAATGGAAGGTAAGGGTTGTAGTGGGGCTGCTGGTGGCCGATGTACATTCTTCCTTTGGCACGTCTCGCATTGCATGCAATAATTGTAGACATCCTTGTTTACACCCGGCCAGTAGAAGAAGTGGGTTATGTTGTTAGTGGTCTTTTCCTTCCCGCTATGTCCGGCGGTAAGATGCGCGTGAGCAAAAAAGAGGACCTGCTCCCGAACGGACACCGGAACCAGTAGCTGGGGCGTTGCTCCTTCTGCTCCTTCCCTGTATAAGAGCCCGCTTTTTATGAGGAAACGAGGGTACCGTTTAGTCCCCTGGGGGTCGGACATATGGGCGCTTTCCCATGCGTTAAAAAGCGTGGTGTCGTTGGCCTGTGCAAACCGAAAACTACGGTCCAGGACCCAGGGTTCGGGAGACATGAGGGCCGCCCTGATTACCCCAGGCCTCAAAGGTGGCTCTAATCTGGACCCCGGGAACAAGGATAGAAACTCAGGATTATCCACCCCCAGTAACATTTCTTCGGGCAAGGAGTCCACCACCCCAACTTTAACAGTACACGGCATTTTATCCCGGGGATGAAGAGTAACCTGTGCGAGAGGGTAAGGTCTCACATCACCATGTACGCAGCGGATGTGTACGACCGCCCCGGGTATATACTGATTAGGTAGGACCAGGTGTTTTTGTACTACGGACTGTCGACAGCCCGAATCAAGCAATGCGCTAACAGCCCTACCGTTCAGTTTTAAACTCACATAAAAAGAACTCCCCATCTCCGCTGAATATAAGATGGACCTGGGCAAATATCCGACCTCCATCGGCTCTTCCGCTGTACGCTTCCTTGGACAGAGTCTAGCAATGTGCCCCCAGTCCCCACATTCAAAGCACTGTGGTCCTCTGACCGGCGGACCCTCCACCCGTATCGGTCGTGGTCTAGGACGCTCGGGTATACCCCTTGTTTTCTTGTCCCCTTTTCCGAGATTCCCCCCTTTGTGTCCCTTCTCGCCTTCCCATCCGGCTACTTTTGGTTGGGCTCTCGCGTAGTTGGCGGCCATGTCTATAGCTTGTTCAGGTGTCAGTCCGGAGTGTTGCCTCAGCCACCTTTGTGTGCCGTATGGCAACGCGTCCATGAATTGCTCGAGGTATATTTTTGTCATCACCTCCTCTTTGGTGCTAGTCAGGGGCTTCAACCATTTGTCGGCTGCCATCTTGAGCCGGAAAAACAACGTCTTGGGGTTCTCCCCCGGCAAACCATGTTCCTTCCTGAAACGTACTCTATAGGCTTCTCCATCCAGTCCCAGGTGATCCAGGATGATTTCTTTTATCGTATAGTAGGGCACTGTTCCTGTGGGGTTAGCCACCTGGTACGCGAACTGGGCGTCGCCTGTTAATAGGGGAGCCAAGAAGAAGGGCCACTTGGCTTCTGGCCACCCCAGTGCTCTGGCGGCCCTTTCAAAGTTCATTAAATATACGTCAGGGTCATCCCCAGGAAGGTATTTCTGTAGGGCGATCCCTGACGGGTTCGGGCCGGGATGAGGGCGGTGTTCTAGGGGCATCGCAATGGGAGCGGCCGTGCCTGTTTTCTGCAGGTGCTCCAATTGGGCATTGATTGTGGTCTGAAACACCTCCCTGTCCGCTTGGGCTGACGTCATCTGTTTTTGGATAGCCCACTCCAATTTCTCCTGCCCCTGCACGAGGTGTTGGATGAGGGCGTCCATCTTGTCCATACAGATGGCAGGATCCCACTTCTGACACCAGTGTAGTGGGTTCGGGGTGACAGAAACGCTGCACTAGGAGGATCAGTAGTTTTGTAGTAGGTTTATTGCCAGATGTTTACAGTTTTTCTCGTGCTAGGAGTAGATGGAGCTCTGCCGTGGTCAGGAAAGGTGGACTCGCTGTAAGGCTCCCCGCCTCGTCGTTCCGGTCTGGTCTCTTCCCAGGTAGTGCCCAAACGGGAAAAGAAAAGTCCGTATTAGGCGTTTCTGCCCAGCAACAAGAAGTGAAGGGGCCAGGAGTGAAGGACACCGTGCAGCGAAGTTCTAGGAGGTGCCTAAGTGCTCAGGGGGGGGGGGGGTTTGGTAAAGGGGGTGATGACGGGTGTCTGATGCTATCGGTGACTTCTTTAAAAGGATTTTCCCTTCCCCACCCAGCCTGCGACTTTCCCCGTATCTGCTCCAGCCACGCTCCTCCCCTGGGAACGTGGCAGGGCGCCTCGCAGGATCGTTGGCCTCCTGGCTTGTCGTTCTCGGCTCCCGTAGGCTCTTCGGTGTTTGCTCTCGGCTCCGCCGTTCGCTTCTCTCGACTCTCCTTCCGCCACTCCAACACGCTCTCCTCCGATGTTCCGTACTCCTCTTCGCTCACCGCCGCTCTTCTCCTCCACTCCAACTCACACTCCAACTCCGGGGAAACGCCGTCCACTAACCTCCTGTTCCTGTTCACCTTTGAAGTCCCGCTACAGGACACGTCATCCAGGGGAGGAGTCTCGTCCCAAGGGAGTCCTCTCTTAAAGGCACCCGGTCCCATTTCCTGAGTTCAGTCTCGCAGAGGGTAGGAAGTCCACTCCTTCAGTCTCTCCGGTTCCTCGCCAGCCTGTGTAAGAACACAAAGGGGTATAGAGGGGTCTTGTGACCAATATGGCCAAACAGGTGAGTCCATCTCTGTCATGTCCCCAGCCCCGTCACAATTGGGCAAGCAAACATTACATGAGCAACTGATTCCTTAAGGGCTTTACAGCCAGGGCAACACGGGGATGGCAGTATATTGCTGTTCCATCATCTATAAAATCATGCAGAGGCAGAGTGCCAAACTTAACTGGATACATAATTTCCTGTCCTTTGGTATTTGAATAAAATCTAGTTAACCCTCCAAGGACCTGTCCCATTTGTGAGCGATGAATTCTAAGGTAAGCTTCCCCCAAAGCCCACTGCTTAACTTGGCTTGTGTTATCCAGTCCCAGTAATGTACTTTGACTTGGCTTTTTCAGAAGAATAGAGAGGGGTCATTTTCTTCCCAGATATCATCTCGCTGAATATCAGATAAAAGTCTCTTCACATTACCTAACCAACTGACTTTGTTAAAGCTATCAAAGGGGCTTACTTCCTCCAGAACATTAGCATATTGGAGTAATTCAGGTGTGGACCTAATCCACCAACAAAACAACAGAGAGCGGAGCGTAGCTTTAGCAATAATTGAATGCCTTCCCATGTCCAGTATTAGGGGATAAAGTGGGGTGCTCTAAGGCAACATCACTAGACTCCTAAGGAATTTGTGTTCAGATCTAGTGAGCTCTTCCATTTGGTCAAATCCCCACAATTCCGACCCGTTTTGGGTAAAACTCACTACTTTAAGATTGCAAACTTTCAAAGCGGCCACAACTGGTTTACTAAATGAGGATTGGTGTTCTATCCCCATGGCCACAACTAATTTGTTGTGCTTCAAAATCTTCTTAGACATGTGGGGTTTCCATGACATATTCTCAGATAGTTTTAAACCCAAATAGTCAAAAGTGCTGACCCTCTCGAGCGGAATTCCTCCGAGGGCGGGCCGACCTATATGTATTTTAGGGGTTCCATGTCATTAATTTTGTCCTTGTTGTATTTATCACTTTGCCCCTTGTGTCACAGAAGTCCTTGAATCGATTGAGAAGCAGCTGGAGCATCCCCTGAGTTTTGGACACCAGTAAAGTGTCTCTGCAAAAAAGAGGGTCACTACTTTCTCCCCTCCCAGAGAGGAAGCATATGCCGGTTCCAGGGATAGAAATTGAACAGCGCTGTTCATGAAATGGGAGAGGAGATTGGGTGCCAGTACGCACCCTTGGCGTACTCCCATACTGACAGGGATTGAATCCTTTTAGGTGCCCGTGAGTACCCCACCGTACCCTAGCAAAGTTGTCTTCATGGAGAAGAATGACTGGGGTTAGAACTTCAATTTGGCAGTCCCCATATCTCTAAGGGTTTGCCACAATTTCTGGCTAGGGACCATATTAAAGTCTGTCTTAAGGTCAATAAAAGCAACATATAAACTGCACTTTCCAACGATCAGAGTCCTCCAATATAATAAAAGAAAGCGAAACACCTGGTCAATTGTCCTGTTTTTTTCTCTAAAACCCACTTGGTTGGGAGTTAAAATTTCATTATCTTTGGCCCATACCTGGATCTTGTGCAAAAGTGCGTGACTTTTTGAATTAAGTCGATTCGGCTAATTGGCCTGTAATTACAAAGTTGATCCCTATCGCCTTTCTTAAATAGGGAAAGCACCGCAGCCACCCTCCATGACCCTGGTATCGGGGCACCGCCCGCTATAGCTTTGAATAGAAGTAAGATGTAACTAGACCAGCTAGGGCTGTCATAAAGAAAGAGATCACCAGGTCTGCCATCAGGGTCCTAGGCTTTTGCATGAACTGTTGTACCAATCTACACCTTTATGTCACCCATGGTGAAGAGGTCACTATTGACTAGATGGGGAAGTCTTACATGGCCTGTCGAAAAAGTAGATATAGAAGGCTCTGCAATAAAGGACTTTAAAGTGTTGGTACCAGTCAGAGGCCGAGATGTGATTCTTGGGGGAGGGAGGCCCTAATTGGTCGCCCACACTAGCAGTGAGAAAAACGTTTTAAGATTCCCCGGCATCACCAGCTTCCTGGATAAGCTGCCATCTGGACCATGATTGTGGTCTTTTATTATTATTCCTTGTGGTGTTCTTATGCACAGGCACAGTAAAATAAGAGCCCATATGCTAAAACAAAAGTGACAATGGTACATCTGTGACCTCCATCCTCCCACCCGGTTTCTCCAATAGAGCCAAAAGCTCTAACGTACTAGCTTACAAGTCCCGGTGCATTTTTTTAACCTTATCTATTTGCAGGATTAGTTTGTGCCACAGGTTCTCCACTTCATCTGCTTCAGTCACCTCATCCCTATCTAATGGTTTGAAGGTGACATTGAAGTCACCTGCTACTATCAGAAAGGGTGTTGTGCTTCTCTCATCCAGGAGCTCCTTCAGTTTCGATTTTGTTGCTGGAGATCTGGCTCTCTGGTTCCTCTTGTATATACATTATAAATGTTGATGGTATTGCCTGAGCTGTCCTTGAGGCGAATCCCCAGAATGTCTGCGCTATCTGAGGGTAGCAGCGATATAACACAGCAAAGGGCTAGCTTACCCATATCAATAAACCCCATGTGGAGGTTCTATTTTACTTGGGATTGCTGGAAAGCAATAGGAAGCATACCCAACCTAGCCAATATCAAAGCCTTCAATAAAATGGTTTCAATGAGGGAGAGAAAGTTTGCTCTTTACTCCTGCCACATTCCAAGAGACTATTGAAATCTCGGGTACTGGTTCAGTATAGACGGGCGGGATAGAGCTTAAAGTTGTATAATTCACTGAAGTGACGCCTTCTGCAACACTAGTGCTTGGATATTTGTCAACTATTAATGATGAAGAGGTAGCCCTACTAGGTCCCACTCAAGCCTGCATGTTCCTGTTAGCATTTAGAAGGGAACTCCCCACTGCATCCGAAATGGTGCCAGCTGGTGTAACCTGGACATCCAAGGGTGCATGGGGGGACTTTGGAGTCCTGCCAGTAGGCATTAGGCCAAATGTCAATCGTTTTCACCCAGGGATGATTCTAGGCCTGGGCATTCTACTAGGCTACGGTAACGAGGTCTGATACTCCAGTTGTTGGACTACATTTGAATTGTATATTGGATGGTGCAGAAGGGCAGGTTCTGGTATCCAGGGCTATTAGATTTCCAACCAGCCCTTCGTGCGTCAGTGTTAGTTGTTTGCAGCAGTACATATGCACTGTATATGCAATGCTGTTTCCGAATGCCTGATAGCCCTGATCTATACTCCCACTGCTGCTGCTTGCCATTTTCTGGTGAGGGGGTTAAGTCACCTGATGATCTGTGTGCATCGAGCACCTTGTGATAGAATGCTTCCATTATATTTCTCAAGCTGTTAATGCACTTGCTAAAGAGATGTGTGTGTAATCTGCTGGGGGCCAATTTGAATAATCATAAAATATATTGGCGGGTTAATATGCAGCTGCAACGCACTGCGTGATATCTGTTGATCCCATTTCCAAATCTATAAGAAGGAGCAGTCAGCTAAATGGCTGAGGTGGACAACAAAGGTGGAAAAGGAGGACCAGGAGAGCGGAAAGGAGGGGGGCAAGATGGATGGAAGGATTGAGGTGCTACTGTCTCATTGAAGGAAATGTTGATGGACTATACCACTTTGTGGGTAGGAGAGCAGGGGTGTGCGAGTGAAGGAACATTCTGAATCTCACTGTTACACTTCTCTAACATTACCACACACAACACCTGCAGTAAGCACAAATGCTTGCTGTTGTCCCCCCTCAGAGACCAGTAAACCATCATGACATATAAAGTTCAGAGTTACTCGATTCCCAAATGTGGGCCACTTTTTTCATGCGCAATTCGCAAAGGGGGCTCGGTCTATTTCCTGTCCCAGTTCTTTTTTACAACACTGACACGGTGAGCACAAAGTGAGCCCGAAACATCTAAACAGATTATGTTTCCAGTTGGTGTCTGGAATCTCTATATGTCCTTGCAGTCAGTCTCAGGTTTTGAGCCACCTTCCCCGGACATGGGAGGCGGAGTCAGTAGAGTGTGTGTGTTTAAATGAAAGAGAGGCATGAGTACTCACAAAGATCCTGGCACAAAGCTGTGCATGCCTCCACAGCCCAGCTCCTCCAAGGCCTCTGGAAGTATACTAAGGCAGTGGTGGCCCCAAAGCTCCACCTCCAAGTCCTGCCCCTACCAAGGCTCTTCTCTCTCACTCAAGATTGGCAGATCTGGAAACCGTGGGCAATGTAATGCGTGATTGGGATTAAGGGTAAGTTGTATTTCTGTGTGTTGGGTTTATGTAATCGAAGAACCAATGTTTACTGGGTTTTACTCTTAGAAGAACCAGTGTTTACTGGGTTTCTTTCTTGTCAGATGATGTCTGACCATCCTTAAGGAGGCCTTTGGGTGATGTTCAGTCGCTCTGGATATGATGGCCTGATTATGTTGCTAATGAGCAATCCAGTACCAAAGCATTATCCTTTGTCATGTAAACATGAGACATTGCTGGTGCACATCATTCTGTGCATCTGTTGCTCACAGTAGTGCCACCCGCAGACCAAAACGTTTGCCGAATTGGAAAACTTGAGAAGAGCTGCAGTTAAAATTAAAAAATGTTGATAACAGGGGGAGGAGCCAAGATGGCGACCGGAGCAGACGCTTGAGCGCCCGGCTCCGTCGGCCCGTGGCCTCGGACTACTATCCTGATGCCCATTCTCGCCGAATTTCGAGGTGCAACGTATGCGAAGACGCGCTGACCGCGCTGCCGCTTTCCCGGAGTCTCAGCCCGCCCGGATGCCCGAGTTGTGGGTGCTTTTGTCCTCTGCACTAAACCCCTGCGCCATTATGGCCTTTGCCGGCCCCCTGGAAGCTCCGCAGTTACCGGACCAGCTAGCGCTAACCTGAGCCCCGCGGTCCCGATCTCACCTCGCACCACGGATCGTTGCCGGATGAGCCCGGGGAGAGACGGCCGGACACCTTCTGCACCCTGTGCCTGACGGGCTGGAGCTGTGGGGTGGGCCCCGGTGCGGCGGGTCTCCTGCCCCGCTCTGAGGACCGCGCTGTGGGAGGCTGCTGACCCCCTTCACCTATTGCCTAGCCGGCGGCAAAGAGAACCTGCGAGAAGAGAAGCGACTGTCGGCCTTCCCTGCTGCGGCGTAGACCTGAGGGGAATTGACTCCTTGCCACGACCCCCCCCCTGGCCTTTGCAACGTACAGCGGCAAAACATGGCGTTGAGTGCCTGCTCGCGGCTGGGGGGTGATACTCCGGTCTCGCCCGCTGCCCACTTCGCCCTCCCTCTTCCGGACACCAGCTCCACAGTGCCGTCCCGGATTGCTGCCGATGTGGGGGCCCGGCTTCCGCTGACATGCGGCTCCGTTCTGGCTGTCCTGCGGGACTTTCAACTACAAATGTGCGCTGGCCTGCAGGCGCTGAGTGAGCGGTTTGACCCCATACTGTCGGCTGCGGGTCGTGAGCGCTTTGTTTGTCATCCACAGGGCGTGGGTCTCCCGGTGCTTTTGTCCTCTTGCGGGGACACAACGGCGGTGTATGATTGTGCTACACTGGTGCCTTCATCCGGCGTTCCCGGCACCCGGGATCCACCGCTCTCCACCTCAACTGCGGATACTTTGTCCCCCTGGTCATGGCTGCCTGCTTCATTGTTGCCTGCCTCACCGCGTCCGCAAGAGTATCCTGCTGAGCGACACCTAACGGCTTCGAGGAACCGTCCGCGGTGGCCTACTGCTTCCTTTTTGTGGAACTCCTGTTCTTTACTTGCCAGGTTTGGATTTTATGTGGTGCAAAGAGGGACCTCAATAGATGGTCGGCGGCCATTTCGTGATCCTACTTCACCATCTTCTCACAAGCGGCCATCTTGTCTTTGTCTGCTCGGGACACGGGGCCTTCATGTAGGGGCTGGTTTAATCCCAAGCCCGCGATCGGGCCAGGGCTAGATTGACTTCTATCGCCAGGGTTCATGGACGGGCTGGCCTGGGACTGGAACTGTATGTATGTTTTGTGCGCACTCGTCGCGACTTGTCTTCCTTCGCTTAAATTGTGGTGACATGGTATCTTCGCATGCAGTTTTTTGGCGTAGTGGGCTCTCAGTTTGTGGAGGCCATAACTGGCTGATGGTTTGGGGCGCTCTGGTGTCCCGTGGGCTCCTCCCCACCTTCTTTTCTGTTTTCTTCATTTCTTTACTCTATTCCTACTTTCTCTCTTGTCTATATTTCGGGTTCATTGGGCGACAGGCACTATGCCGGGGGGGGGGCAGGCCGTAGCCTCCGCATTGGTGTAGGGTGGGGGGGTAATACTCTGTTCTTAATTAGTTCTATGGGCCTTTTTCTTTTATGTCTCTGTGCTCTACTTGCCTCGATTCGGGGTCCGGGTGTGGGGTGGATCGAGTGGGGGCGGCTCTGGAGGGGCGCGTACTTGCTCATGTGACTATCCTGATATATCTCTGCACCGCCTCACTGCTTGAGATTTTACTTCCATTGTTGTTTTTACTGATGTTGCTGCTCTCCCGTGTGGTGAAGCTATCTTGCGGACTCGAATCTCCTTTGTTCTTATCCTTCACTGACCTTTTTTTCCCTGATAAAATTATCTTAAAAACTTAAAATTAACCTTCACTTCTCCTTCCCCGGGTGTCAAAGATATCTCCAGTATGTAACTCATAACTCGTTGCTAATCTTGACCGTTGACGCACGGGGGATGTAATGTGGGTATCAGTGCTTTACTGTATCGTGGCCGGCCTGACGGTTGTAGGCCCGTATTTGTTCTTTTAAGATGCACGAATAAAGGTTTTTAAAAAAAAAAAAAAAAAAAAAATGTTGATAACAAATGCTTTTTTACGTGATCTTAAATCATCAACAATACACAATATTCCTGTAAAAAGATTTAACGCCCCAAAGTTAGAGTTATTTCTGCCCAAAAGTGAAATCTAAGTCGGTCTGACAGCAAACCATCAATCTCATCACCAGGAAGCTGAGATCGGAGCATGTTGACCACACTGTGGACAGCAAATAAAGGATGGGCCAACAGACTCAGATACCCTGGCAGAATTTAATTGGCATCTAGCCTCAGTTGCAGCTTTTAACTTATTAGGCTTTTTATATTTTGATAGTAGCACGCCATACTCACGGCTGTGCAATTTGCAAAACTGGTAAACGCCAGAACAGTGCAAGAATATTGCCTCAGAAGCACTCTCCCAAAACACAGAAAAATACCCTATTCAGCTGTGTGCTGTTATTTGGTACTACCACCTTGTGGCAACCTAGGGATGATGCCTTACGTTGCCTTTGATTCCTGCACATTATTGTATTGTATTGTATATAGCATTTATAAAGCGCAACAAACACCCTACTGGTACCCTGACAATATGTCAATAAAGCATCTCGTCCCTCAGAAAGGAACCATACACACATAAAAGCAAATACTTAAACTGCCTGTTTCTATTTTATAAAATGTATTTTTCTTCAATCCCACACTAGCATTGTGGCACACTCTATCCCCTCCATGGGAGTGACTTTCAAAGACCAGACCAGAACATGGAGCCCCTGCAAAGTACATGGTGGTTGCCATGGTGCTCTGAGGACATTGACATCACTCACAATGTGCTAATGTTCCATCGTAAATGTGTATTTGATGTCCGCGACCTCCCGCGCTTCAAGCAGCCTCCAAGATTTCTGATCCACAAAGACAGATGGGCTGGGACATTTGATCTTTGGCGAGCTGTCAGATGTTTGAAAGAGGCGGAGGGATCGTTGCACACCCGCATGCAGTCCTCCCGCCACCCTCTCACAACATCTGATAGTTCTGGAGTTACTTAATATTCTCCTTTCCGTGCAATATTATTTTAGATCATAGACATTTATTACTGAGATCTGTCTCGGGGCTGTTTGGATGTGATGTGACGGTGCCCCAAGGATTCGTATTATAAATTGCACAGCAGGCTGCCATCACTGTAAGCGCGACAATAAGAGCAATTTAGAAAGGGAACGAACAGCTGTCATCAGAAACAAACACGCATTACCGTAGGCAGCTATTGTTTCTGCGGTAAATGGCTGTTATGCCCTGTGCCTGCAACAGGGACCCTGGGACTTTCCAATGGGCGATAAATCAGCCGCCTGCGCGGAGAGCGGGGACCGGCGGAAGGTCACTCTGAAAGTCAAAGCTCTCCTTCGAGCCTCGGGATGCTCTGATATGAACCGCAGTACAGATATCTGAGCCGGGAGTGCTTCAACAAGGAACTCTCTGTCCCAGAACAGTGCGTTCCAGAAGCTTCCAGAAATCTGCCCTAGAACAGTGGGTCCCAGAAGCTTCCAGAAATCTGCCCCAGAACAGTGAGTTCCAAAAGCTTCCAGAAATCTGCCCCAGAACAGTGAACTCCAAAAGCTTCCAGAAATCTGTCCCAGAACAGTGCGTCCCAGATCAGTGCATCCCAGAAGCTTCCAGAAATCTGCCCCAGAACAGTGCCTTCCAAAAGCTCCCAGAAATCTGCCCCAGAACAGTGCGTTCCAAAAGCTTTAAGAAATCTGCCCTAGAACAGTGGGTTCCAGAAGCTTCCAGAAATCTGCCCCAGAACAGTGCGTTCCAGAAGCTTCCAGAAATCTGTCCCAGAACAGTGTGTTCCAGAAGCTTCCAGAAATCTGTCCCAGAACAGTGCGTTCCATAAGCCTCCAGAAATCTGCCCCAGAACAGTGCGTTCCAGAAGCTTCCAGAAATCTGTCCCAGAACAGTGAGTTCCAAAAGCTTCCAGAAATCTGTCCCAGAACAGTGCGTTCCATAAGCCTCCAGAAATCTGTCCCAGAACAGTGCGTTCCAGAAGCTTCCAGAAATCTGTCCCAGAACAGTGAGTTCCAAAAGCTTCCAGAAATCTGTCCCAGAACAGTGCGTCCCAGAAGCTTCCAGAAATCTGCCCCAGAACAGTGCGTTCCATAAGCTTCCAGAAATCTGTCCCAGAACAGTGCGCTCCAGAAGCCACCAGAAATCTGCCCCAGAACAGTGCGTCCCAGAAGCTTCCAGAAATCTGCCCCAGAACAGTGCGTTCCATAAGCTTCCAGAAATCTGTCCCAGAACAGTGCGCTCCAGAAGCTTGCAAAAAAACAAGCAAAATATCTATATCCATCACTCTGATAATCTCCCCAAAAATACATGGTACACATAACACGGTGCCGTGGATATGTGTCCACTCAATCAGTATTTATAAAATGCAGCAATCACCTGCTAGGGTATCCAGGCGCTTGCAGGAGGTTTATTCGAACTGCCGGGTCTTCAGGGCCATGTTCGTTCATTTATGATTTTTTTATAAAGCCCCAGCTTGCCACTGTTGTCCTGTTTGAGCTCAGAGCAATCACATTCTTATCACAATAGCGGGCAATTGTTGCTGTGCTCCCTGAATATTGAAACCACTGTATCAATGGGATGCAATATTGAGGACAGAATATCAAAAAATAAAATATAGAAAATAAAATATTTTGAAGTCTAGATTTTCTACACCTAACTCCACATATATGTACCTACGCAGAACATATTTCTTCAAGGTACGTAGATGTGGAGTAATGAATAATAAACCAATACTTCCCTATGGGCACTTCTCTTTCAATGAATTTGTCCCTCGATATTCTGTCTTCGATATTCTTGTACCACAATATTGTTGGAGTTGATACACAGAAGTACAGTCACACTTGTGTTTACTGAGTACTACCTCTGCCACTTCAGCCTTTTCTAAGCACTGAAAATAACACATGCCACTATTAGCTAATTTACTGGTACTATATATACCAGCCTCAGAAGGATGAAAGGCTGAGTCTCCATTCCTGCGATTTAAGCGTGTGACCTTCAGATCACAGCAGATGTCAGTATCAAGTCCTACATCGTCCCCATATGTTAATGATGAGTAGCTAGGGGTAGCCGCTGCTATTCCTGGCTTGCCCTTTGGCATCCTTCATCTACTCTTGTTACCTCTGGCCTCAGATGCCGTGAAGCAGTGGAGGAACCGGAAGTAATCAAAGCTCTTAGAGTCTGGTTTATTTTCTGTAGTTTTCACAACTTACCCTACCCATGCCTCTTTTTAATATATAGGAAGTTTTTGAAACCATAAGAAAGGGACAAGCGGTCAACCCTGTGATGTCATCCACAGTGTCAGAAGGTATGTCATTGTGGTAAATTGACACGTTGCTCTGCCCATTTCGCTGACTCAAACCACGAGACAAAAATCAGAAAACCAACTACAAACATTTGTGCAAAGTGCATTTAGTAGCATGTGGCGGAAAATGGCATAGACTGCTAGGGATCAGTAGTGTAGCACGGGTAACACTGGCCCCAATGCAAGCCAGGTAATGGTGCCACCTGCTCCGCTGATGGATAGTAAATATCCGGAATTGGGGTCCAGTGGTCACTTCACACCTCTGGGCCCCAGTGCATATGCAACACCAGTCGCTATGCTCCCTTCAGTAAATGATGTTTTCAGTTTCTGTCTTGCTGAGATCGAAATCTGTTCCCAAGGCCTCTACTCGCTCGGAGTCTAAGAGGGGTACCCTCATTCGGTTTTCAGTGACCAGTTTGACCTGCAGTTAGTGCAACCTCTTTCAGAAACCTTGGCATTTTACTTTTCTCTGTTGCTGTAGATGAATAGTTCTCAACATTTTGACTTCTGGGGACCCCCGATTAACTATTATTGAAATCCAGGGACTTCCACTGAATCATTATTGGACCGAGGGGATCCCCGACTGAGTCATTACTGGAAGCCGGGACCCTAGCCTAAACATTGTAGATTATTTGAACAGCAAAAGAATACACCAAAAATGCAGAAAAAAAACATTGATCAAACAAATACACAAATGATGGCACATTTTATTTCATTCACAAACACAGATGAATGAAAAAAACCAATATTTTAATATAAAGGTTGGCGCTTTTCTAAATTCAATTGAGGACACTTATCATCAATACTATATTCTATTTGATGCACCTGCACTGCTCCCACAAATCAATCTGAGGATACTAATTTAATTTCTAGCCTCCAATTTCAAATCCCTTTATTAATCTGCTAATATTATTTAATTTTCTAAGTAGTCGCGGACCCCCTGACGAATCTTTGCAAACCCCGAGGAGTCCCCGGACCAGAGATTGGGAACCACTGCTGTAGATGAAAAGAGTGCACAAGAAGAGCGGACAAGCAATTCTCTGAAATAAGCAAGACCCTTGTTAGAACTGGGGGTCTCAAGTTGGCTGAGGTAGGTACCTTAGTCCAAATAAGGACCCTTGCTTCTAGTCAGGGAAAGGAGGGACACCCTCTTAGATAACCCCTGCTCACCCCCCCGGTGGCTTGGCACGAGCAGCCAGGCTTATCTCCAAGGCAAGGTGTTAAGTATTTTCAACCACACTTTCAGTAGCACAGTGATAACACCACAAATGGACACAACACTGTTTTTTTAATCAAAATAGCGGTATCTCTATCAAAAGGAATACGGTGAGACCAAACGATAGAAATCCAACATATGCGTATTCGTAATCTTTCACTTTGCCGGTTATTAGGCCAGCAATCACTTATAGGTTCTTGCAGTAATAATGAGCAGTTCACAATGATCTAATGCAATCATAATGCAATGCTATGCAGTTCGTAATGCAGTTCATAATGTAGTAATAACACAGTCCTTGAGGCACGTACTAATGAAGTTTGTTACGCAGGAACAATGCGTTTCATAATGCAAGAATAATGCAATTCGTAATGCAAGAATAATAATCGATTCGTAATGCAAGAATCAGGCAGGTCGTAATGCAAGGAATAATGCAATTCATAATGCAAGAATCAGGCAGTTCGTAATGCAAGGAATAATGCGATTTGTAATGCAAGAATCAGGCAGTTCGTAATGTAAGAATAATGCAGTACCCCAATCTGCGCGGTCAACTCGGGCCCCCACTAGGCCCCAACACCAGAGACAACGGTCATAAGCTTAAAGGGGCGGCCCCGGTACTGCTGGGCAGGTACAGGCCACTCGGGGACTCAGCGCGTCTAACGCAGTGCAGCGGGAGAGAGCTCGGAGCACTCCTGTACTTCTCCTGCACGCCTCCCCAGGCCACACACGCTTGCGGCTCCCAACCGGAGTCCAAGTCTTACCTGGGGGGGTGCGCTGCCTCGCTCTCTCTCTCACACCGCTCGTCGGACGTCCTGCTGGGCGGCCCCGATGACTTTGCAGCTCCGTGTTAGGCGACGCTGTAGCCGGACGGGTTACGGCGCTGCCTTCTCCTTCATTGACGATTTTGGGCAGATTCCTCTCGGTGAACGATCACGATCCCTTTCACCTTGTGGCTTTCTTAGCTTCCAGAAATCTTTTACCATGTTGCGGCTCGGGCTGGCGGCAGTCATTCTTACTCACAGCCTCAGTTACGATGACGGCTCGGGCCACAAACAGCAATACAGCAGCGTGGACGATGTTTCACGCTGCGGGGGCAATGCGATCACAGGGCACCTCGTAAACAGTACCACGGACCACACGCCAGTCTTCCAGAAATCCTGTAGCACGTTGCGGCTCGGGCCGGCGGTGGTGATTCTTACTCACAGCCTCAGTTTCGATGACGGCTCGGGCCACAAACAGCAATACAGCAGCGTGGACGATGTTTCACGCTGCAGGGGCAATGCGATCACGGGGCACCTCATAAACAGTACCACAGACCACATGGCAGTCTCAGGCGTGCAAAAGCACCATGCACCAAGCGTCGCTGAGACACTGTTGGAAACTTTTATGTTCCTGAGTTTCCACAACAGGGGACCAGCTCTCCTCAGGCCCTTGGAGACATGCTACTTCAGGACACAGCACAAAGCGAAGTCCTCACAAGCAGGGGGACACAGCGCATAGCAAAGTCCCTTGTCCTCCCCTTAGTCAAATCAGCAAACTACAGGCCAGCCCCAGAACACACAGCAAGGGCAGTCCTTCTCTTCAGTCTCTTCAGCTGTTCTTCTTGATCACAAAGTAGTTTCAATCCTTTTTCAGGCTTGAGTTCAGTGTTGAGTTCAGGGGTTTCAGCTCTCACATTTATACCCCTAAATGCCTTTGAAGTCTTTGTGTTCAGGGGGCTCTGAGCCCGGCCCAAACCAGACCTGGGTGTCTTCCTGCCAGTCCATGCCTTCTTTCTTTGATATTGAGGTTCTGGGGCCCAGACGCTCAGCAGGAGGTGGAACCATCCTTTTGTGGTAGCAACACAGCCCTCTTCACATCCAGGGGCCTACTCCTCCCCTCCACATCAAATGCAGGCCAGCCTGTTGCTGTCTCACCTTCTCCTCCCTGGGGTCAGGACACTTCCCAGACCCTGTCACATCCAAACCCAGATGGTCAATATACAAACAGGCAGAGGCACACAGGACAGTTTAAGACAAGAAACCAGCCACTTTTAAAAACGTGGTTTTTAAGCACACAATTTAAAAACCATCTTCACAAAAAGATGTGTTATTCAATTCTGAGTCCAGGCACCCTAAACTCCATCTCTCCATCTGATACCTATGGGAAGATATGCTGGAAACATGGGAAACAGCATTCCCCATTCTGTCCTATGGGCAATATGGCCTTGCAACAGTGAAAAACGAATTTGGCAGTATTTCACTGTCAGGACATGGTACACACCTCAGTACATGTCCTACCTTTCACATACACTGTACCCTGCCCAGGGGGAACCTTGGGCCTACTATAGGGGTGTCTGATGTGCCTAAAAAGGGAAGGTAAGGCCTGGCAAGTGGGTGCACTTGTCAGGACAACAGGGCAGTTAACAAACTGCGCGCAGGCACTGCAGTGGTAGGCCTGAGATCTCTTTTTAGGGCTACTTGTGTAGGTGGCACAATTAGTGCTGCAGGCCCACTAGTAGCATTTGCATTACCGCCCTGGCACAAATAGTGCTCTTTACTAGGGACTTTACTAGTAAGACAAACATACCAATTATGGACAACCAATTACAATAACACTTTCTACAGGGAGCACTTGCACTTTGACACTGATCAGCACTGGCAAAGTGCCCAAAGCATCTAAGTCGGCAACATTATGTCAGAAAAAGGTCTAGGAGGAAGGCAAAAAGTTTAAGGAACTTTAGCCAAAAAGGGCTAAGTACAACAACCCTGCAGGACAAATTCATTGCCAGAAGGCACTGTAAACTACAATAGCTTTGAGAGCAACAGCAGAGGAATGTAACAGGGTTTTAAATATGTTTAATCATATTAAAAGTTTTTAATAGTAATTGGATTTTTATCAAACTATTCCAAAGCAAAAGTGTATTATTTGATCAAATTCTCTTTCAACCAGCCAATGACGTGTGCCTCTTTATCTGAAGGGTGCTTCAGCCTAGGCCTTCCTCTCCCTGCTCAATTAACTGGCAACATCATTCTGGTTTTCGCAAAAGTCAGGTAGCGAGACCCTCTGTGGTGTCCTTCAGAGGACAATCAGAAGACCACTTGTCAGTTTAGGGCCTGATTCACAAAGGTAAACGTACACTTTTGTGCAAGTTTATGCTTGTTTTGGAATTCACAAACTCCATTTTAATAGTAATGTTACAACTGCGGAGGCTCCTCAGTCAGGGCGGAGAACTCCACACATAAAAAGAGAGGCATGTTGTACCTTTCTATGTGCAGAGTTCTAATTAAATCAGGGGTTTGTGAATTCCAAAACAAGCGCAAACTTACAAAAACAGGTAAGTTTACCTTTGTGAATCAGGCCCTTACTTTAGTCCAATCTCTCAGTTATCACATGGAGCAGGGAGAGGAGAGCACTTCATGACAAATTTCCAAACTGCTAAGCAGAAAAACAGTTTTCCCAGCAAGACACAAAAACTCTAAAACCAAACCATTATCTTGTAAAGAAGCCACCAATATTCCACCCCTGATTTTAATTCATTTTGAAAAATTGGTGCATCTAGCATTTTTTTAAGTGTAGCACATCTCTTAGCCCAAATGTGGTTGATTTCATTGTCAGGATGGAAGAACGTTTTCAGGATAGGACAGTCTGAGCCAACTGAAGACCCACCAGAATTGTGGTCTGAAACTTTATCAACTGGAAGTACTCATGCTGTACTTGGCGAAGCAAGGAGCAGTGCCGGAGGACAATACATCTGCTGTCGCCTGGCATGTCAGATGTTTTTGTAGGGCCTGGATCAAAGCTTTCCTACTGGGCCACTATAGCACAAGCACCTGTTTTAAATTTTTAAAAAGATATCCTCTAGTGACAGGAAAATCACAGCAGCTCCAGCATCTGCTCCACCTAGTGTATCGCAGAGAAAGAGGACAACCTTGCTTATAAGCTCTAGATACATTTTGATGTATGAGAAAGCAGAGGGCCTGGAGAATAATGTCCCATCATACCGCAGACCCCCATCCAGATGACCCCATCTCTATTTGTGTGGATGGACCTAGCCCAAATCGTAGGCCTTACGTAGATGACCCTTAGCAGAACTCCCTAATACCCTTTGCCCCATTACTCTATAGAGTCTAGAGACCCCATATTATTGCACTTCAACACACAACAAAGAGTAAATCAGAGGAAGGCAAAGAGAAATAGTCAATGAGAGAAAAAACAAAGACACACAACTCGAGTCACCAATGACAAACCCACTGGATTTGTCTTAAGCACACTCAAAGAAGGGATGGATTGACACCACAGTCTGGAACATGCAAAGCCCTATTTTCCAAAAGAGGTTTTAGCTTTACATGTGCCAATGAATTATGCACATTGTTTGTTACATTTATTTTGATGCACCATGCAGGTAACGATTGGTACCAAGCTGATTAATGATGAGACTCCTCGAAGATTAAGAGCAGTTTTCAATCTCAATTCAGAATAAAAGGACAATAAACGTAAATGAAAAGAGAAGAAATTCAGTCAGCAGAACTCCTGTGAATGAGAAGTTTGAGAGACACTACAGCAGGGCGAAAAGTACCTGGCTAAATACAAATGGAATGAAGACTGATGAACGAGCATGGAGGGAGTACGTGTTTTGTTTAAGTGCATCATAGATCCCTGAAATCTAATTTAGGCAGATGACAAGTGAAAAGATCAAGCATACAGAAGAAACCACAACCTGAAACCAACCTCCATCGCCAGGGTTATACATATAAACCCTTGCATGCAGATGAAACCAGCAGTTGACACCAACCTCCACAGCCAGGGTCAAGCAGACAAACTCAGGTAAACAGAAGAAACCAGTACCTGCAACCCAATTACACATCCAGGGTCAAGCAGACAAACTTAAGTAAACAGAAGAAAGCAGTACCTGAAACCCACCTCCACAGCTAGGGCACAGCAGACAAACTCAAGCATGCAACCCACCTTCACAGTCAGAGTCAAATAGACAAGCTGCCTTGTTTTAGAAACCACAACCGTCCTAGGTAATTGTAGTAAAAGCCCGAGCAGGTCCATTTAAAAAGGAAGTAAGAACAAATTGAAATAGCTCATGAGTATTTGGGATTGCTTTAATCAAGGGACCAAAAGGGAACCCCTACTTCTCCTGGCCATCTGTAAGAAATTGGGGTACTGGTGGGGGGGGGGGTAAAACCCTACTCAAACAGAAACCACAATCTTTGTGAAGGGGAAGTCACAAGCAAACCACAAATGAATCTGTGCTCATCTCTCTGGTAGCTTTGTACAGAACATTCGTGCTTAACTTAGAGGCAATGTGTAAAGTATGTATGCAGTACTTCAAACAGTAATAAAGTGAAAACACAGCACAAGAAAAATCCCACACCAATTTAGAAAATAGAGTCATTTTAATAACTATATAAAGGTAAAAATGTCAAAAATCCAATGAGTAGAACTGAAGATATGCAATTTTAAAGATTTCAGTAAAAATAGCACCAAAAAGAACCAAGCGCCAACTGTGGTTGTCTGATCGCGCAAGACAGAGACAAAGTCACAAGTTCAGGCCAGCCGCAATATAGCGTGTCCTGGTTACAGATACCAAGTTAGAACTGCTGAACAAGACTACCTTATATCCGTTGCAAAGAGATGGGGAGGGGGGGTTCTGTGCTCAGGATGCGTCACACAGGAGAGGCGATGTGAGGTTCTGGCGAGGAGATGCATAATGCAACAGAAGTTCCAGGGAGTTCCGACGGGTGATGCGGGTTCCTTGTGCGGAGATAATTTGCAGCGGTTCAGACGGGCTGCGTAGACGAGGTGATGTCCTTGCATCAAGATGAAGTGGCGGTTCTGATGGACTGTAATGCAAAGTTCTTGTTTCTGAGAAGTCTGCGCAGCAGAGGTGATGCGTCAGTTCCTAAGGGGATGCATCAGTTCTGCTAAATCCACAGATGGGCTTGCAGAGCACCTTCAGGCCCACTTCCAAGGGTCCTGGACTGGGGTGGCACCACTTGCAAGGGAAGGACTCTCAGATGGCAGAGTGCAGGTGCTGAGTTTAAGGTTGTTGGTAGCCAGTTCTGTCCATAAATCTTCTAATCATGAGGCCAGCCAACTAGCCCTTAGAGTCCTTCTGGGGCCCTGGGTTTAAAGATGCAGGTCCAGTCCTTCTCACCCCGGCAAGAGGGCAGCAGGTCAGAACTACACCTGGGTGGCCTGAGCGGAACTCCGCAAAGTGACAAAAAAGCTACGCAGAGTTCCGCAAGCAGCAGAGTGCGGTGCAAAGTGCCGTTTGCGCTGATCTTCCTGCCACTCGAGTAAAAGTTCCACCCGAGTGGCATCTCATGCTCCCCAACTTACCGTTGGCAAATGCGAGAGAGGAAAAAACTTGTCTGCGCTATGCGGAGTGGAGTTTTCTGCACTTCGCCAGCTGCATGGAGTGCAGAGCGCAGGAAAATCCGCAAACTCTGCAAACGGAGCGGAGTTCACAGCCCAGGCCTAGTCAGCACAGTAGGGCAGAAGTCTTTACAGGCAGCAGTCCCGCAGAGCGGCAGCCCTTTCAGCAGCATAGCAGTCCTTTTTCCTGAGAAGGCTCCACAGGTCCAGAAATGTACTGAGGAGTTGGGTTGAAGAGTCCAATATTTACATCTGGTGTCCACTTTGAAGTAGAGGAAGCTTCTAGAGGTTTCTACCCCCCTGAGATGTCAGGCATTGCCTTCCTCCTTGTCCTGGCCTCAGCTTGTGTGGGGTCACAATAGACTAGTGATAAACTGTTTGTGAGAGTGCTCAAGTAGAATCATTGTGATTTGCAAGTGTGGTAGGTGACAGTTCCCCCCTCAACTCAAAATGGCCCATCCTGCAAACACATATTTTCCCTTTATCTCATTGTCTGGGAGAAATATACAAAGACCAACTGCTTGCTACACCTAGTCATATGACCCAGGATCAGTATGCAGGCACCAAATGGTTAGGACAAGAACATGCCAACTTCCTGAAAGTTCTGTGTGAATTGGGGGCTTTGGCCCTTACCTACAACCACCTTGGACCTTAGACAATTTTATACACAAAACCAAATCAGGTGGTTGTGATTTTGTTTTGTGTATACAAATTCCTGAAAGTGGCATTTTCAGAATTGTGAGTAAACATCCAACTTTACCAATAAAGAGGGTTTTTAATTGCAATTCTATAGACACTAAACTCGACCTGTCTACCTACTCCTAATTGAAAGATATCACTAAGTAAATGTAATAAGGTAATCCAATGTTATTCTATGGGAGAGGTAGGCCTTACAGTAGTGAAAAACAATTTTGGGAGCATTTCTCTACCAGGATATGTGAAACCTAAAGTACATGTCCAACATTTTAAATACACTGTACCCTGCCCTCTGGGCTGTTCAGGGCCTAACCTAGGTGTGATTTATGTGTATTAAAAAAGGTTTGACCCTGGCAAAAGGTTTATTTTTGCAGGTCTATATAGCAGTTTGACATGCTGAAAGGCTATCTAAGTGGATGGCATAATCAGTGCTGGAGGCCCACTAGTAGCTATTAATTTACAGGCCCTTGGAACATGTATTACCACGTTACTAGGTACTTGCAAGTAAATGAAATGTGCCAAATGGGTGTAAGCCAGTTTGACCATGTTTCAAGGCGAGAGCACATGCACCTTAGCACTGCTTGGCAGTGATAAAGAGTGCAGAGACCCAAAAGCCACTAAAAACAGACTTAGAAAACAGGAGGGTGAAGGCAAAACATTTGGGCAAGACCCTGCAGAAAGGGCCAAGTCCAACAGTACGCTAGCAAGCTCGAGCCACTATGTTGGAGATTCACAGAGCCAGCAGTCCAGTGGATAATGAAAGGGCAGAATGTAGTTTAGCTTCATAAGTATTGGACTTGACCCTGAATACTTGTGAAGTATGTCAATATGCAGAAGTATTTAAAAATATCCTCACAGATAAAACCACAATAGTTATCTTTAGGAATAAAATGAGCCTATTGGACAATGCAAGAGAGTAATTTTAAGGAGACTGAACATCATTTGCCTGTAGTGTGTTCAGCAACAATAATAATCAAGGTGATGAGAAGTAGTACCCCTTTGCAAATGCAAGCTTAGAAATAGGGGGTTGTCACAAAGAAATAGGTATGTGTATGCATACGTTTGTCCAAAGAATGTATTCTAGGAAAATTGTTGCCCAATTTACCCTTTTTAGAAGTGGTGGCTATTTGAAGATGCCCACTACATTAGTAATGAGAAGCAGATGGGGAAAGTCTATATGAATGTGACCCAGGGCTTTCAGAAGTCCCACTGTTGACTAAGAAAGAAAACTAAGCCAGAACAAGAGGCCCTTGTCTCTGAGCTGGGGAAGGGGTGGTGCTAAAACTACACACTGCCACATGGGACAAAGGGAGCGCTCTATCCAAGTAGGCATGCGCACAAATGGAAGACTGAAAAGAGGATTGAGTTCACATTGGCATATGTGAATACTATGTACACTGAGCAGCTTATAGTTTATCCACATCTTTTATCAGCCGATACAAACGTATGTTAGGAAAGTTCAACAAGATTCTTGGGAAAATGATTGGAGAAAAAAGAAGCTTCACAAAGGAAGTTGAATACTCTCCCACCATGGAAAGTGTAGGATCAGCCAATTTTAACTTCTGTTCTGACAAGTTTTAGGTCTGGGAAAGTAAATTCAGAACTTCTCATGATTCATTGGATTTTGCACTGGGCCTCATGAAGGTGGCTTCAAACATGAACAGGCTACTAAAGGCTGAAAGCTTTTAAAGCTCTGGTGGGGCCCGATGTCTACAGAGGAAATACACAACTCGGCCTAATACAATTTACCATTAGAAATGTAAGTCTATTTTGATCCTTCGGGGGAGGTTTTCTTTCTTTCTTTCTTTCTTTCTTTCTTTCTTTCTTTCTTTCTTTCTTTCTTTCTTTCTTTCTTTCTGATTAACCCTGGGCGTAGTTTGCGTAGTAGCGCTAAGCGTAGCTACGCGAAGTGCATTTCGCACTACGCGAGATACGCGTAGCACTACGCGAACTGCGTAGTGCGCTGTTAGCGATGATTGCCCAGTGCCAGATGCTTGTCCGCACTGTGCAATCATTGTAAACAGCATCTTGTACAGTGCAAGCTGTTGTTTTCTGCCGCTTGAGTAGATTTTTACTCAAGCGGCAGCTTTCTCAACGCGGACTAGTAGTTTCTCATCGTGAGCGGTTGCGAGCATACGCGACCACTCGCAATGAGAAACCTGACCTCCCCGCGTTGAGAATCTCGCCGGGAGGTTTATTTTCCACGCTCGCGATCGGCAACTTGATGATGCTGATCGCAAACGAGGAAAAAGTCTCGCAGGGATGTCATTTTGCTCGCTCGCGGTCGCCAACTTGACGTTGAGGACCACGAGCAAGCAAAAAAAGCCAACTACGCTACGCTACGCGATTTTGCACTGTGCTACAAGAAATTCGCATAGCGCGAAGTAGCACAAACTACGCAAACTTCGCGAGCGTAGCGTAGTTGTCCGCCCACGGTTAGTTGTGATTTCTTATGAATCTATTCTTAATAATTTCTAATCTCATCTGTCTAGACATAAATCTTCATCTCTGAAAACAACCTGTTATGTCTTGCCTACTTAGCTTGGCCAATCCATCAATAGACTAGCTAGGACTAATTTAGAGAGTGTTTTGGTCAATTCTGTCAAATCTCTGACTTTGGGTGTGCAGAAGCTTTGGTACGGCGTATAAAAACCTTCTTTTACACCTCCCTCTGGCCTTTGACTTCCTTTCATCCTTTAGAACCTGACTCTTTGTTTCATTTTCTTTTAATTGAATTTACCAGATAACCGGGATTGCTTTGAACTAAGATTTCAGATGGTTGAGCAAAAGAAACCAAGCGTTGTGTCTTTCTTGGGTCCTTGTCCAAGCACCTACTGAGTATGGTTCATAGGGGTTTGAATTGGACTCTTGATAGCCAGTCCAGATTTTATTATGTGAACTTTCTCAGAAATTGGCTTTCTGGTTGGCAGAGGTATGCACCCTGTCCAAGCAGGAACTACAATCCTGGTCAGGGTAAGTCACAATACACCCTACATTATCCTGTGCTCAACCTCTGGTAGCTTGGCACAGAACAGTCACGATTTGCTTAAGAGGCAGCAAAGTGTAAAGTATTTGTGCAACACTTCAAACAGTAACAGAGTGAAAACACCACAAAAAGACGCCACACCATGTTAGACAAATAAAACTTGATTTTAAACATAAAAGACTAAAACAGCAAAAATCTGATAAGTATAACTGGAGTTATGCATTTTTAAAGAATAAACTGAAATGTAGTGATTAAAAGCATAAACCGCCAACCGAGGCTATCTGGTTGCGCTATACTGGGTTAAATCCAAAAATTCAGGCCGACCATGATGGAGTATGGGTTAGATACAGGGACCCGCCTTGCCCTGCTGCAAAGTACTTTGTTTGCGTCTACTTCGAAGATGAGATGTGAGGAGCAAAGAGGCAATGCATCCTAGACGATCTGTAGGATGAAGGTGATGCGTTGTCGTCAAGCTGCGCAAAGTCAAAGATGTGTCAGGAAAGGAGACAATGTGTCACGCAGTTGGCGATTCGATGCACTCAATCCTTGCATCAGTAGCGATGCGTAGTTGTCGATGAAAATGCATTGGTTCTGAGCAGCGCAATGGTGGTGAAGCATGGATTTTTACTGGAACACCACTATATATCCACTCTAAGTGTCCAGGAATGTATTGGCACCAGGGGCTGTAGCAGGGTGAGCTGGAGATTTTTGATGTACCTGAGACTTCAAAACAGTAGATAAGCCAGCAAGCCCTTGGAGTCACTTTGGTTCTGCATTGGAGAGATGCAGGTCCATTCACTCTCACTCTCAGGCAAGGAGGGCATCAGGTAGCAGGTAGCAGGTCAGCACAGCAGAGCAGAAGTCCAGCAGAGAAGCAGTTCAGCAGAGTGCCAGTCCTTTCAGCAGCACAGAAGTCCTCCTTCCTGATGAAATATCCACAGGTCCAGAAGTGTACTGGGTTGGTAGTGCCAATGGTCCAGCACATATATTTAGTTGTGCCTTTGAAGTGGGGAGTGACTTTAAAGAAGGGTCTTTGAAGTGCACAGAGGTCCTCCCTTCCTGTCCTGGCTCCAGACTCACTACAAGGAAGGTCCATCAAGTCACACCTAAGTTCCCTTTGTGTGTGGCTGTCTAGAGGGAATACGCAAAGCCCAGATGTCACCCACCCTACACAGATCAGAGAAGGCTGCATTCACAAAAAAGGCTAAGAGCAGGAAAATGCTATCTTTCTAAAAGTGGCATTTTCAAACTTGTAAAGATAAATTTGACTTTATCATTAAAGAGAATTTATAATTAGAAATCCATAGATATAAAACATGTCAGATCTACTCCCTCTCAATCAGGAATTACAGCGTATTAACTGTAGTAAGAAATTCCCAATGTTAACCTATGAGACGGGTAAGCCTCACAGTAGTGAAAAATTAATTTGGGTGTTTTTCACCTGCCGGACATGCAAAACTTTAAAGTACATGTCCTCGCTTGTAATTAATAGCACCCTGCCCTATATGCTACCTAAGGCCTACCTTAGGAGTGACTTATATGTAAGAAAAAGTGAGTTTAAGGCATGGCTAGGGGTTTTAAATGCGAAGTTGACATGGCAATGTAAACCACATATACAGGCCCTGCAGTGGCAGGCCTGAGACATGTTTAAACGGCTACTTGAGTGGGTGGCACAATCAGCGGTGCAGGCCCAATAGTAGCATTTAATTAACAGGCCCTGGGCACATGCAGTGCACTTTACTAGGGACTTATGAGTAAATTAAATATGCCAATTGTGGATCAATCACACCATGTTCAGAGGACATGCACTTTAGTATTGGTTAGCAGTGGTAAAGTGCTCAATGTACTAAAGCCAACAAAACCAAGGTCAGAAAAAGAGGAGGAGGAAAGCTTGAGGCGACCCTTCAGAGAGGGCCATTTTCTGAAATGACCCCCTCCAGCCAAAAGCAAGGGTAGACCAATCAATACATTGATGGACTTCCCTACTTAGGGTGATAGAACATGGACAATGGCCCTCTACTACAGGGGCAATTGCCAGCTCCATGCCTCTCTGAACCCAGTTGGATCCCTCTGTCTATTCTCTCTATGGCCACTGAGCTGATCCATGTGGAAACTTTCGACTCACCTGTGGACCCCATCTGTGCAGCACCTAACCCTAACTTTCTCACAGATGCATCCCAGTAGGTAGACAGTACTGCCATGTCCTACAACGTGACCATAAACAAGAGTACTTCTGGCTAAAGACAGTAGCACAAGTGCTAGTTCTACAAGGTAATAGTGCTCGGCACTCACCTGCTAATGGTCAAGCTACTCTAAAAACATAAGTACATTAAACCACACAAAAAGGAGTGCCTCAAGAGTCAACAATTGTATTGTAGAGCTTGGACTTTGTTTCTTCTCTCTTCCTTTCAAGAAGTACACATAGTTCAATGGTGTCAATATCAATGTACTCTTCTCCAATATCAAAATAAGATGGGAGCCGTGGGATAAATTCTCAAAAGAGTTCTCTTTATTTTTTTTCAATACATCAAAGAAACAGCCCAGCCAACATGTATCGTCTAAGCCTAGGCGTTGAACTCCACTCCGATGGTGGAGTTTGCAGAGTTTTCCACACTCCGCATTACGTGGAGCTCGCGAAGTTCCGAAACACTCCGCCCCACGTAGCGGAACGGAGTTTTTTTCCTCGCTCGAGTTCGTCAACCTCAAGTTGGCGAGCTTGAGCGAGGAAATCCACCTCCCGGCGAGATTTTTCCCCGTTCACGATCATCAACATCAAGTTGGCGAGTGCGGGCGTGGAAAATAAACCTACCGGCAAGATTTCTCAACGCGGGGGGTCAGGTTTCTCATTGCGAGTGGTCGCGTTTGCTCGCAACCGCTAGCGTTGAGAAACTGCCCGTTCGCGTTGAGAAGGCTGCCGCTCAAGTAAAAATCTACTCGAGCGACAGAAAGGAAAGCAGCGTCCGCCTGCGCTGTGCATGGTGCCGTTTGCGATGATTGCACAGTGCGGACAAGCATCCGGCACTGAAAATCACAGTGAACGGAACTTTTCTATCGCACTCCACCACTTGCGGAGCACCGCGTAGCGCGGCAGAGTTTTTTTCCACTTCGCGGAGTTTCGCGTAGCACAACTGCGTGAACTCCTCCCAGGGTTAGTATCGTCCTCCTAGCGGATTTCATCAGGGCTGAAAGAAAATTTATATAAATACATTTATATGGTGTCATAGCATGTTATGATTTTCTAAGGCACTTTATAGTAGATATCAAGTTGAGATTTGGAGTGATGAAACTTTGTTGGAGGGTAAAAATCATTTTCCTGAATTTTATTTTGCAGAACCCAATGGGGTGTGGATATTAAGCTGTGATATTTATATATGGTCACCTAGTATTTCCCTACAACAATATAGAAGCAGTACGAGTGTTCCAAGTGAGTTTTTGAACATTTTTTGCACTTATTATAAAAAGATATCAACTGTGAGGCTAAATATTATTAGGATTTGCAGAATACTAGGTCTTTTTCCAATTATTTTTTCAATAGGAATAGTTAGTTTCTTCTTTTAATTTTCCCCCAATTTTTTTTTTATGTTAATAGGAATGCTGTACAACTTTATATGTTTTGTTAATCTAGGAATTTGGGGGATAACTGATCCATTTTACACTTAGACTTTGATGTGACAATGCTGTAAAAATAAATTAAGTACGTTTATTGGATTAGATATCTGAGTTGAGGACACAGTAGCTTATTAATGAACCATTCACTAGAAAAGTGCTGCATATAACACTCCAATTTGGTAGGATACATGATGGATTGATTTTTTTCAATAAAAATTGGGTATTGGTGGATGAATATCTTTTTAATGGTGAGCTATGTTGTTATTATGTTATAGGAAGACAATGTACATGTAATACGTGATGCATAGTATTGTTTTCAAATATGTTTTGCATGTAGAACTTGTTGGGTGGGAGCCTGTGTTTGTAACATTGTTCATACATTGTGATGAACTAATGATTCATTTTGCATCATGTGTTTTTAGATATGTTTGGAAATGTACATACGTGCATTTTCTTTCGGCACTGATGTAGTCCTCTCAAAGGACGAAACGCGTTGGCCGGGCTGTTTCTTTGATGTATTGAAGAATAATAAAGAGAATTGTTTTGAGATTTCATACCACGGCTTCCATGTTATTTTGATATTGGAAAAGAGTACATTGATATTGACACTATTGAACTATGTGTACTTTGTGAAAGAAGAAGAGAAGAAACAAAGAGACCAAACTCTACAATACAATTGTTGGACTCTAGAGGCACTCTCTTGTGTGTGTTTATTTCTTATTTGATGTGACCCATTTCACCCCGTGGATCAGACTTCTGTCCCCAACCCAAGGAGAACTCTGTCCACAAGGAAAACAACCAACAGAGGCCACTGACAGCTGTCAGTGTCAAGACATCTGTGGTTTCTCAGAGTGCGGGGCAATAGCCTTCGGTGCCTTGCACTCTTTTTTCCACCCTTCCTCCCACCAGTTCAAGAGTGGTATCCTGAAACTGGTCCTTCAATAGAAGGTCGGTACACTTAGGCTGAACAGGAATCAGGGGTGAGTCTTCCTCCCCTGCCCCTCGATCTGGGCCTCTGTACCCTCTGCTTTGGAGTGGTATCCCCAGACAACTGAACTGGCAGGGCACTTATGGCAGCCGCCTCTCCCAGTACTCCTGACACCTAGGGCAACTCATTTCCCAGAATGCAGCCTATGGGCATCTGGGGACTAACTATGACCCTCCTCGGGGTCAGCTCCCCACCTCAATCTAAGGACACCAGGGCCACAGTGCAGAAAACGTCCTATTCCTGGGCCTGAGTCACCCTACACATCCGGCCGGTGTACCATGGTCTGGCTAACCCCGGTATACCTCAGAGCAGTGACTGGGACCCATTCACTTCCACCTGGTGGAAGTGATGAGTCCCACTCTCAGGGATCACCAGCTTACCCTCTGAGTCTATCTCCCAGCTGAGGTAGCACATGGCATGGTCTATGACCTGCCCCTGGGGACAACTTCCCCTAAGGCCATATTGGCCACTCCTATAGAGTTCAGAACAGTGGGTGGTTTCTTTGGAGAGACAGAGTCGCCCTGTTTGAGTCCTAGTTGAGAACAAATAAAGCAGTGGAGTTAGAAATTGGAAGACCTAGGCCACTACCCACCAGAATCTCCCTCCTTCCTCTCAGAAGGAACATTGTAACCCTTTTCTTCCCCCTTAACATAAGACCTGTCCTGGTCTCCCTTAACCTCCCTTTCACTCTGGGGGGAACCTGATCCACCATTCTTGCAGTCACCCTGAGGTACCTTTTTGGACACTGTGGTGCTGACCAAGATGTCTGCCTCTTCAGCAAGCTTCCTGGGATCAGCCAGCTTGCTTTCAACCATTTGTTGGTGCAGCTCTGTAAAACAAATATTTATTTATTTATGGGTTTTATATAGCGCCTGAATCACCCCATACGGGGTATCTCTGCGCTTTGGACTGCTGATTGACCACTAAAGAGAGTACGATTTAAAACAGTTCTGTTTTCAGTAATTTCCTGAAGACCCCTAGGTTGGTACATTGACGTAGATGTAATGGGAGGAGATTCCAATAGTGGGGTGCCAGATGGGAGAACGCCTTCCCTCCCATCCGTGCCAATTTGATGCGAGGGGTTTGCAGGTATGCAAGTTGGCTGGATCTCAGCAGTCTTGTAGGAGTGTATCTAACAAGTTTCCGAGCAAGATAGCCAGGACCCAAGTTGTGCAGGGATTTAAAAACCATGCAGCAGATTTTAAATCTGACTCTCTTTTTTATGGGGAGCCAATGAAGGTCACGAAGCAAAGGGGCTGACGGGGTCCTGGGAAGTGCGTTGTTTACTAATCGGGCTGCGGTATTCTGGACCACCAGCAATTTGTGTAAAGATTTTTCTTTGGCTGCAATTAGTAGAGCATTGCAGTAGTCCAATCTGCAGATAAGCAATGATTGGACCAGGGATTTACGGGTGGTAATAGGAAGAAAGGGACAGACCCTACGCAGCATGCGGAGAGTGTGGAAGCAGGTGTTGGCGGTGCTGTTGACATGTTCTTCAAGAGTAAGATCGTTGTCCAGGCGCACACCCAAATCCTTTACAACATCTTTAGGGGACGGGGCAGAGCCCAATTCCTCTGGCCACCAACTAGGGGACCATCTTAGTTTTGCCTCTCCAAACAGCATGATTTCTGATTTATCAGAGTTTAGTTGTAAAAAAATTTCCCTCATCCAATGCACAACACCTTTCATGCCCTCAGAAAAAAAGTCCTGGGTGAGTGGATTTGCTTTGTCAAATGACAGCAAAAGTTGTGTGTCATCGGCATAGGATATGGGGTCGAACCCAAGTCGTCTAAGGTGTCCTGCCAAGGGGGCTACATAGATATTGAACAATGTAGGGCTCAAACAGGAGCCCTGAGGAACCCCCTTGTTGATACCGGTGGTTAACGAGCGATAGGGACCAAGATTGATAGTTTGCGTCCTGTTGGTCAGAAAGTCAGTCAACCAACTTAGTGCTTTACCTCTTACACCTATCTCCTCAAGGCGGGTGATAAGAACCTGATGAGATATGGTGTCGAAGGCAGCAGATAGGTCAAGCAGGACCAACATCACTGCCTGACCCTTATCTGCTGCCATTCTGATGTTGTCAATGACCTCCACTAATGTAGTCTCCGTACTATGTTTCGGGCGGAAACCGGACTGTGATTCATCTAAACAGTGGGTAGATTCAATAAACTTGGAAAGATGTTTGTTAATATGTTTTTCAAGGAGTTTACTGAAGAGGGTGAGTAAAGAGATAGGTCTATAGTTGGTAAAGTCCTCTGGTGACAGCTTTGTATTTTTCTTAATGGGAACGACCTGGGCTGCCTTCCATTCAGCCGCAAGGACACCATCCTCCAAAGATTTATTAAGGATAGCACAAATAGGACTAGCGAGAAAAGTTGACAGAGTGGCTGCAATTTTGGCAGGCATAGGGTCTAGAGGCGAGCCAGATTTGGTACTTTTTAAAAGAGCGTCAACTTCAAATATAGTGCATAAAGGGAAGGTATCTAGGGTGTGTAGTGTCTCCTTAACGGGGATAGAGTTTAGGGGCTGACTAGGGCAGGGCCCAATAGTCGAGGTAATTTTTTGATATATTTTTTCAATTTTCTGAGCCAAATAATTTGCTATGTTGTCGCAGAGGAGTTGTGAGGGAGCAGCATCAGCATTGCAAGCTTTTGGATTGGTGAATGTATTTAATATTTGGTGAAGCGTGCGGGAAGAATATCAAGCGTATGCTCCCTCGGAATCAGGGTGTAAAGCCCAGTATAATCTTCTGCCTTGCTGCCCCTCACCCAGCTCTTCAGTGCCTTGCTGGAATCAATCATCAAGAAAGTCCGCCCTGGTCTGTGAAGAGATTTTGTGGCTGCCCATGAACCTCTGTCTATATGTCTTAGGGATCAGCCCAAATTTACTGACAAGTATGGCCTTCATGGGGGTGTACTGTGTCTTATCCTCTATCTCTGGTGTCAGGAGTGTGTCTCTCCCCAATGTGGGCATGTACCTCCATAGGCTACCACCTCCCCCCAAGGACTCCTAAGAAACTTTGTGCACCCTTGCAGACTCTTAATAGGTGAAGAACCACATGTCAATGTCAACCCTCACCACAAAACTGGGATGCAAACCTTCCCTTCTCCAGCGGACTCTCAATGTATGCTGTCACCATTACTTCAGGACTCCACTTGCATGGCTTTGAAGTCAAGCTGCCTGAGGCTTAGTTCTTGTGCCATTCTCCTTTCCTCCATGGTCAGCCTCTTTTCTACCAGAGCTTATTCATTCTCCATGTTCAATTTGGTTTTAGTTTAAGTTGTCTCGCCTTCCTCCTGCTCTATAGTTCCTCTGGGGACAGGTTCCTTGGAGACACACTGCTCCCTGTACGTGGATGGATTGCCAATCCTAGGAGGATCTTCCCCCCTTTCCTCCACAGGTCCCATTTCAAGACCCTCAAGCGGGTTCTGCTTCAACTCCTTCTCAATTTCGGAACTTTCCTCCTCATTGTCCGAGGGTGTGTGGTGGACTTCAGCACATGCTTAAAGCATTTTGGAGCTCTGCCTTTCTAGTGCTCCCATTGGCAGGCAACCACTTCTCCTTGCAAAACCCCTTGAACTGGGCCACAGTGTAGGTCTACAGGTAGGTCAGCCCAAACTCAATTTTTGCAGGTGAGGTCAAAGACACAACAGGCAGATCGGAATAGAGAAAATTTGGAAGTGTCAATCAGGGAGAATTTAAACTTGTGGTATTATCAGGAATGGATTGGTAGTGGACACTTAGTTACTGTATGGTACTGCACAAACACTAGTCCCATCCTCACCGCTGATCACCAATGTTAGAAATTGGGTTTCTTGTTGGCAGAGGTATGCAACCTGTCCAAGCTGCAACCGCAATCCTAGTCAGGATAAGTCACAATACATCTTAAAATATCCTGTGCTCACCCTGTGGTAGCCTGGCACAGAGCAGTAGGATTTACTTAATAGCAATGTGTGAATTATTTGTAAAAACACCACAAAAAGACTCTACACCAGGTTAGAAAAATAGAACTGAATTTTGTAATTAAACAAGACCAAAATGACAAAAAATCAATACATATAACAGGAGTTATGAATTTTTAAAGAATAAACTGAAATGCAGTGTTTAAAAGCATAAAGCGCCAACCAGACCTATCTGGTCGCACTAGATCAGGTCAAATCCAAAAGTTCAGGCCGAGCATGATGGAGCATGGGTCAGATACAGGGACCAGTCTTGGCCCGCTGCAAAGTACCTTCTTTGCTTCTTTGCGTCAATGTGAAAAATGAGCTGGGTGGAGCAAAGAGGCGATGTGTTGTCGACGATCCATAGGATGTAGGCGATTCATCGTTGTCGAATCTCGCCAAGCTGAAGATGCGTCGAGGAAGGAGGTGATGTGTCGCACAGTCGGCAATGCTCTGCACTCGATCCTCGCACCAGCGGCGATGCTATGCACTAGATCCTCACAGCAGCTGCGATACGTAGTCATCGAGGAAAATGCGCAGGTTCTGAGCGGCGCAATAGCGGCGATGCATTTATTTTTAATGGAGCAGGAGTATCATGTCTTTTATTAAAAACACCCTTTTCATAGAAATCATGGTCCAGGATACACATGATATATTAATGATTATAATGGCCATTTGAATTGCATTTTTATATCTTTCAATTTCTCAGAGATTACCTTAGTCTTCTGAATTAAGTGAATTGTAATGCCATAATAATTATGAGCAAAGGCCTTGGTTACATTTGAGTCAGCAATCCCATTTCGCAGGTGTTTGAGCTCAGAAAGAGATTAAAATGTGTGCACAAATTAAAGTGGGTGTTAGATATGCCACCACACATTATCACTGCCAGTTACACATAATACCAATTTGTGAACCCGTGGACCAGGTGAAATCATGCAGAAATTGCTTTTAATTTTACATTATGAGGGTGGGAAAGTTGAACATGAAATTTCATGCAAATTCTGCAGTCACTAATTACTGCACCCCTTGGCAGTGGTAAATAGTAGTTGGTCAATTTACATCTGTAGGTATTTTGGGTCAGGTAATCAGGGTCAGAATGGTAAGGAAGTTGTTGAGAATACACGTATGAAAAGTCGTGATGGAGGTGTTCGACGGCAACAGCACCGGTGTTTGGCAGTAGTAGAACCTGTGTTGAAACTGTTATCAACACTTCAGTACAGGGTTAGACTGGTCTAGCAGTGCTCGATAGGTCAGTCTGACACATCCGTGTTTGGGCCCATTTTATGGCTGTTTGTGGGCTGGGTTTGTGATGTTGAGGGCTGGTTTTGTGGCTGTGTGTGGGTTGGTCTTGTAAACATCTTTAAAATAAGTATTAAAAATGCAATAGGTCTCACCTTTCATTAAGTTAAAGCCATTTGCTGTGCTATACAATACCATTAGCAAAGCAAATGGCTTTAACTTAAGCTATGGCGAGACCTATTGCAATTTCAATGCGATAGATCTCGCATTTGTGAAAGTTGGAGCCATTGGTGTTGTAAATTACAATGTCTTTTATTCATGTCTTTTGGAGAGGATGCATGTTGTGTGGAGTGGAATTTTGTGGTTTGGATTGGAATTGTTAGTTGTGTAATTGTGTGTGGTGTAATTGTGTGGTGTGGCATGGATTTGTGTAGTGGAATTATGTGGCA
The DNA here is from genome assembly GCF_964204655.1 of Triturus cristatus. Classification (NCBI taxonomy): domain Eukaryota; kingdom Metazoa; phylum Chordata; class Amphibia; order Caudata; family Salamandridae; genus Triturus; species Triturus cristatus. The sequence goes on along the minus strand of NC_140586.1, from coordinate 759,560,295 downwards.
TGGTGTGCAGTGTAATAATGTGGATAGTATGGGTTATTAAGTGTACTAGCATTATGTAGAGTGGGATTGTGTGTTATGGAGTGTAATTATGTGACATGATATTTTGTGTTGTGGAGTGGAATGTAGTAGAGTTTAGGTGGTGTGCTATTGAATATTATTGCATGATGTGGAAATTTGTGGTGTGGATTGGATATAGGTGGTGTCTTGTGTAATTGTGTTGAATTGAATTATGTGGTTTGCTGCCAAATAATGAGATGTGGAATGGAAATGTGTAGGTTGAATTGTGTGGTGTGTAAGTACCTGCACGCAGACCAAATATGAACAAAAATGCACTCCTCTGCCAGGACACTTTCTACGATGTGGGAATGCAATAACAAACTTGTCCTGAGTTAGCGACAACAGGCAGAAGCAATAGAACATCGAACAGAGGAGGACGTCGAAAGGCCAAAGCAACTGACCACCTACGTGGCGATGTAGGTGAACACTAAACGGAGATTAGGAGAAAGAGGACCCAGGACGGGCATGAATAGTATGATGTTTGCCTGATGTTAAAATGTCCCACATCTTGCGGAAGTCTTGCTGATACACAGATATAGATGTGCATGTGTTTTTGTCTGCTGTGAAGGGGGCAGCAAGCTGCACATGTGGTTAATAGGGGGAAGGTGGGACAGCACGAGGCCCGTGTGGCGAGTAAACAGGAGCCAAATAAGGCTGTGAAAGTTGCTACCGCCGTGCTCAAGGGGCTGAAAAAGCACAGCACAACCAGCACTAAATTCGTAATGCTGAAGACCTCTACTGCAAGTACAATTATCTGTAACTGAATGGAAATTAAATAGTCCCTGCAGTATGTCATCGATTAGTGAGAAATCTCATGAGCCAGATTGTACAGCGAAGACAAAGGGGAGACCACATGATCCAGAAAATACATAGGAGGGACTCTTCGCAGTGGACATCAGACAGTACAAAGAACTGACTGAATATACATGCGGCACACTAATGGTGCAAACACCGGAAAATAAATAGCTACAGTACATTAAAATTACGCATTCACAAAGGAATAATACAATAAAAGCATATGATAAATTAAGAAACATGATGGTAGTAAAATTAACCAAGCCAGGACTATTGGTTTTGTCAATGGTTGTAAGTTGCCTAAGATAAATAAGCAACAACTATGACTGCATTGAATATAACACTGAAAATGCTTCAGTTCTTTTGGCCGATCTTGTGGCTAAGGCTAGAGCTGCTGACTTTCAAACTGATCAAGCAGGTTTGAGCCTGACGTTGGCTCAATATTCTGTGATGCAAAAAATGAATATGACCTGGTGCTCATGTACATCACTCCAAGTTTGCGCTACATAAAACTGAGAAACGAGTCTATGTGAAGTTACATTAAAAGTAGTGATGGGTTTTACAACTGTAGAGTCAAGTTGGTTTTTTTCACCCTGAGGGTAAAAATAGAGAGCCCGATAGTGACCCATTTTGGCACCTGTTTTAAAGAACGGCCAGCACTGGGACCCGGACCACTTAAAGCCTTGAAGAAAACTGTTAGGAAGAATTGTGTGACCCTTAATGTTACAAGGCCACATAGAAGTGGCGAGTTGCATAGAAGGGACATTTAAAAAAATATATTATTTAGCCGATAAATCGATTAATGCCCACAGCCAGCAGCACACCTCTGACGGCCGTTATTGCTGAAGCGCGTGCCGTGCTGCTTTTAAAAAAAATGGACGCACAATGCCAGCCCAAAAAAAAAAACACAAGCAGAAACAAGCAGTACATTTAAACAAAGAGTTCTCCCAATCAAGCCGTCATTGCTGAAGCGCGTGCCGTGCTGCTTTACAAAAAATGGGCGCACAATGCCAGCCTGTTGTGCCAGCCTGTTGTACTTGGTCAGGCTCGCACACAAGCAGAGTGGGTCGTAACCCGGCTTTTCGGGTTTCTAGCAGCAAAAACCAACAGTAAAACAGTAAAAGAGGTGGGGAAGGGACAGCCCTTTTATAACGGTGAAAGACTGGTGCGAATCCCCTTCACTTCTGCATAATAAGTGATTGCCTACATCTACACCACCACCGCAGTGCACACAGACGTACAATGCATCCATGTATTAAAGTTGATGCACGTTGTGGCTCCTGCTACTTACCTCACCCGGAGATAAGACACTCACCGCCTATCTGATGTCACGTGTAATCCCATGCCCGCGTGCACATCTTCTGTCCGTCCTCATGCATGCTTTGGAATCCGTATGTATTCCAAAAGGCCATCTCATGGCGAGGGCAGCGCATGCGTGCTGCTAATGCCAGGAGTGACCTAAAAAGACTGGGTGGCATTAGGAACTAGAACTGTGAACATAGCTTGTATAGACCGATTATACTTTGTGGGTAGACGAGCAGGGATGTGTCAATGTTTTTAGCTTTATTTTTCAATGGAAACAACATAGTGGCTTTCACTGCCACATTAAAATTACCACACAAATTTCCCGAAGCAAATTGAAATACCTGTGGTTCCCTGTTGTGTCTGGTATGTGGGGCCGATGATGACGGATGACTCCACGATTTGGAGCTGTTGGTATTTCTGAGGCCTAGGAAGTAGCAGGCAGAGGCAGCACTTGAGTTGTATGGTATTTGGCACCCACAGGTCTCGCTGCCCCTCCCAACATTAATTCTCTTCACCCAGGTGGCCACAGGGTCTTACTATGTTAGCAAACAATGCAGGGGGTGTCTGTACAAACCCCCTTGCTCACCAACTCGTGTCGGAGTCCAGCGCTCCAGTTACGTCACTGGAGCAACAGTACAGCTCCCCACTCCTGGTACACCACCCAGAAAACATATCTTTAAATTTCGATGTAGTCCGTTTTCAAAAGTGGCCCATTTATTTTTTTAGTACCCAGTTCATAAATGTGGGCCACTTTTATTTTGGTGCTGGGGCCTATTTTCTGCCCCAGTCCGACCTGGCTTCGTTGGTAAAGAGGCGTCTGCAGTTGTTCCCACCTGCGACACGCCGTGAAATAGTTCCTGCTGACGCCGACGTTCTTTCAGGACATTGCGCGCTCCTAGTTTTCAAACGACTATGGGCACCTTGGAGAACGTGTCTCAAAAGAAGGAAAAAAAAGCAAAGTCACTGAAGGTGAAAGGAAGGCGCGGCAGAGAGAGAGAGAGAGAGGACGAATCGCGGCAGTTTAAGTGCTAAAGTTTGATTCACTTGGCTGGGATTCACTGCTTGGCTGTGAATGCTCATAATGGCCCCGAGGCAGTGATGAAGGGCGACACTGCTTAAATGGAAAATAAATAGCCCTGTCTCTTTAAGGACATCACATTTTCTCTTTCGGGTGAAATTATGGCCGGCATTAAAAAAAAAAAAAGAGGTAAGATTTCAGTGCATTTTCCAATACTACACCTAATTCCAGTTGTCTAAAATAAAGTATGTTTCTGCTCAACCACTTTTGTGAGCTCGTGATCAATCGAAGAGTGGCATTTGCGCCCAAACCGGTACATAATTTAACTTTGGAATAAATGCGAGATTCTTTTATTCCCCAGCAGTAAAAGGAAGCTGTATTAAATTAAGACGTTTTTGCCCCAAAAGCAAAATAAATGGAGCTTATTTAATGTCATTGAAATGATCCGGCTCCATCGAGAGCGCCCCAGGCTGGCGGTTTTGCTGCTGAGGCGCACATGCTGCTTATTGATTGGCACAGTGCTGTGAGCAGCAGACCTGCCGCATCAATAGCAACTAGAAAATACTCAGCAGCTGTAATATGAATTAAATGGGCGGTTAGCACGTCAATACAGATAGCGCTTCCGTGGTCAGCGAATGCGAGCAAGCGTGTTCTAGGTTTCAGCAGGGCAGGCAGGGCTTGGTGCCAGAAGTTTGCAAGTAAAGGCCCAGAACAAAGCTGTGGTCAGAATTATAATAAATATAGAGAGGATGCATAAAACTGTGTAATATGGTCCTCTTTTGCCTCAATCAAAGCCCACCAGCATCATCACCACAGACTGAGAGCCAGCTGAGGTAACAGCCACCACCAGCCAAACAACTAATTACTGGATAACTTTAGTGATCAAATACTGGACCAAGACCAATTGCATGCGTTGAATAAAGGTTTGGATTGTGTTACGATGAATAGCAGCAATTTCTTTACAATACGCGCTGAATTGACCACCATCTTTCGAAGGATACGGCTCAGGTTCTTCTTAAATGCTGTAGAGGGAATAGGACTAGTGGAGAATAACACAGGGCTAAAAAAATAATTCCTCTGTCATTCCTTCCCCCTCACTTGATTCCACCTACGCGATTATTTTCGAGCAAGAAGTGATCAAGGACTTAACAGCCTCCATACAAAATCGCAGGCACTTATTTCACCATTTTTCACATCATGAAATGGAGACTGTGGAATCACTACCGTTGGATCCTGACACTCTCATAACACCAGCCGATAAAGGGGAGTCATTGTGTTACTTCGCTTCTCCGATGACAGGAATGAATGTCTGAAAAGGTTAAATGACGATCTGAACTACGAAAAAATCTTTTGGGACCCTACCCATAAGGTGAAGCTAAGAATCGAAGGATTAGTAGAAGACGGCCTTTCTAACACCCGGATTTCCAAACATGAAGCCGAATTTCTTCAGACAGACAAACCCATTACTCTTTACTTCTATATCTTTCCAAAATACACAAACAAAGACTATCACCTACAGGGAGACCAATAGCATCTGGAATTGGATCTATTCTGTCTCAATTTGTTGATTTATTTATGAGACCATTAATAATGACTAAGCCCTCCTTTTTACAAGACACAAAGGATGCATTCAATTTTCGAAAAGATCTACTTTTTGATTCGTCTGATGGAACATGGGTACATGGGTAACATGGGAATCTCAATCTTTTGGCAAAATTCTCAAACAAAATATTCCACTGCTCTTGTTGACTTTTGGTTGTCTACTTGAAGCATTTAAGGGAATCTAACATCGAAAATCCATTTTGAGAGGATGGTAATCAACCCATAAAGACATATTTTCTAAATAGGTGTCAAATCATGAATCAGTGAAATTGACAATGGTTAATAAAATATATTAATACAGCCAGAATAATTAGGTGCTCAAGAATTCTAAGTTTAAGTATTATGAAAAATACGAAATAGTAACAATCAATAAGTAAAGAGTGCAAAATATCCAAATTGTGTGCTCTATAAAGAAACTCACTCTGTCTAAATTAAGAAATGAAGGAGTGTTTGGGATTTCCAAAGAGGAAGGGAAGAAGGTATCCGTATACAAAACAAAAACAGTACCTAGCATGAAGCTTTCCCTTCAGGGGGCTACCCAACAGAGAGGTCTGTTCTCTTCCACGTCAGGGTTAGGTCTGGTCTATATAAGTATAGGACACTAATTCAAAGCACAATTGAAGGTTTCAGAGCATTCGTATCTCGCTCCCATAGACAGGAGCCAATCCCATGGCGGCATTTGCGGGCAGCCAGTAACCTCCCTACGTTCTCATCCTCACACAATTAGGTACTCGTCTGCTTGACCTTGAGAGTTGCATCTTCCTAGTACACCGGGTACAGGAGGCTCCTTTTAGTGTCATCCCTCCACATCTGCTGGCAGTTTCTCTTCTCAGGCCTCACTATCAGTCTAATACATAACAATAAACCTTTATCTGAGTAAGGAGGAACCCGATAATACACCTGCAGAGGAAAGGGAACCAGCATGCTGGCAAACTTTAAAGTGTACCATGCTCAACCACGGCCCAACATCAAGCTGCGTTAACTCATGAATCAAAGGGAAGCACATTGCAGTATTAATAAACCTTATAAATCAGACCACTATTATTAAAGTGTTATTACATATTCGGTAAATGTGGTTATATTGATTTTCATTCAACTCAGTAAAGCTACGTATAATTTCTTAACATGCTCAGAAGTGATGGCCTACTACAACTCTTATTAAAGTGGAATGCACAGGTTAATGAAGTTAAACACACATCAAATATATAAGTTGCATATAAATGAACATAAATGATATATAGAAGTTGGAGCCCAAAGTTACACTGCTCCCCCTCCATCAACATTCTTATGTAGGGGAGCTGTTAACACGCATTCCCCAAAACGGGATCCTCACAACTATAGAACTGCTACGGGAAATAGCCCCTCCTTCCAGCAGACTGACACATTGTATTATATAATGCACTACTAAGCTATGACGGAAAACTTCTTCCGAATATGAGAACCAATCATTTTTGCAGTTCACTTGAACTCCTATGTGGAGTACCTGCAACTCCAACATGAAGAAACTGTTCATGCATAGGTTAGAGCTAGCATATATCCATCCTTCGACTTGTCCATATTACATCCATTTTAAGATATGAAAACGGGGGGGGGGGGGGGAGAGGGCAGAGCCACGTGCCCCGGCTACATAGCAGCTCTCTAGGCGAGCTCACACCAGCACGTGATTCACAGGCTTCCTCTTGCCACCTTCGGGGGGGGGGGAGGGAAGGGTGGGTGCTGCTTCATGAGGGGCGCCCAGCCCACAGGAGGCTGTCTCAGACTACTGTGACCTGATACGCCGGCCGATTGGGCCTCTGTGCCACCATCCCCAGACCTTCACGGTCTAGGCCGGAGCTGACTGGCTCAACACTGTGGTCGCACCGCTGACTCCGCTGTCTGAGGGCCCCTAATGCTGGCATGCCTGCACCCGGGGCCAGCTGTTGACGCAGTCTGACACCCAGTTCCTGCACTACAGGGGCTGCATAGGCATACTACCACCCCAGACCGATGATCTCTTTGTGCCCTAAGCACGACCGGTGACAGGGAATGACAGGGGCCAGAGTTAATATCGGGCCACATTCCCTGTTCCGACATCACTTGCATAGGCCGTGCACAGGCACATTCACCAACAGCCATTATCCACCGCATCTCCGACTTCCAAGGGGCCACAAGGCCACCAACAGCCCTTCAGCTTCTTTGTGGGAATGGATTCCGATGTATGCGGCCTACCTCGCTTTTTCCTCAAAGGTTTGACCCCTGGAGGTGAGGGGGCATTGATTGTGTTCCCTGACCCTGGGCAGCCCAATCTTCTCAGGCCTCACACTGGCTAGCTTGGGGTCACAGACATACACATCCTCTTTCATTTTTGGGGAATATGGTGTGGTGAAAACTGTGGAATGTCTCCTTTTCCTTTGTGAAGGCTTGGTCACCCACCCCTGTGAACTAACTATAAATGACACCCGGTGCCCTGAGACACACTTACTGTACTTGCACACATGGCCTAGGAACACCAGCCTTCTCTGTATTCCGAGGGGTGCCAAATCACTACTCCAGGCCCAGCGGTGTGCCTGTCCACCCTTCCTCTGAACCGCTTCTGCAGTACTCTGCCTAGTGTACAAACTTTCAATGCATTGTCCCAACATGCTTACGTTTACCCGGTCATGTTTCTGATCACTCCCGGGCCTACACCTTGGTCTCACTCCTTCTGAAGTGCAGCTCCTGGTCTACCTTGATTCACCCTGGCTGCTCTTTCACCATGTCAAAATCTACTAGACAGCTCCTCTTCACAGATGCGGTGACAGGGAAGCAGTCAAAGTCAGGGGAAGATCTGGATCCCTTGTCTGAATCTACTCTGGATGCCATTCTGAGGGAACTCGGAACGCTTAAGACTACACTCTCAGAACTGGCAGACATCACCTCCAAAACTCCGGCAGACACGCAGAGCATTCGTCAGGACATTGCTTCTTTCAATACCATGTTGACTGTGGCTAAATCCAGCTTGGACCAGATTGATGACAAAATCGCAGCCTCCATCGATTGAGAACACAATCACTTGCACCTCCAGTGGAAAACTGTGGAGTTGGAGAACCACTCCTGCAGGGACAATGTTTGGATTTCCAGGGCACCAGAAAAACTGGGAGGGGACGACATTGGCTTCCTGACTTGCTTCTTTCCTGCCCTGACTCCCCTATCCTTTAGCCCTCCCTTGGAGTTCCAAAGGGCCCACTGGTTCTGCCAATGTTGCCCACCACTCAGGGGAGGCCAAAGGCAGATCATTGGCTGCTTTTTGTAGCACCAGCAAGCTCATCAAGTGATCCAGGTGGTTTAAGAATATGTATCTTTCTACATGAAGGCACTTTCAACAACTTGGCATCCGCTATAGCCTACTGGACCCTGCAGTCATGCAAAATACTCATGACAACAAAGCAACAGAATTCCTCAATCCTGGTCAATTGGAGGGGTATCCAGAAGCAGTTGTGCCGAATGACATGGAATAGACCAGGCCTGCCCACGTACCCCTCTGATGACCCCTGGTCCTACCTGGGGGCCCCTCGAGGTCTCCCTCTACAGAACGCAAACTCTTTGAATTCACAATACACAAGACTGGAGGCCTGAAGCCATGTCATCCTCGCAAGTACACACAACATAAGGACAAATCCCAGTCACCTTTGAAATCCTCAGCCCCTGCCGACAAGACTCCACATGCCTGAGTCCCCAAAGGCAAAGTCAGTTTACTATACACCATGTCACAACACTGCCACATACACCCTGCTGGCTGCAGAACCCTGTGACCACTGTCAGCTGTCTACTGATGACCGACACCTCTTTTTTTGGCGTCGACCACCTTAGGATTTGGATCTCGAGAAGATCTTTAATAACACAAGCCCCCTTAAGCCCTACATTGCCCTTCTCCAAGAGACCCACATTTCTGACAAGGAGAGTTAGAAACATCACCGGAATTGGGTTGGTCAAGAGTAACATTCATGTAAGATCCAGCCAGGGGTAGGTGAGGCTTCTTCTGCCAAATTATAGCGTAAGGGCACAGTTACAATATATTACTGGCTAAGTATTTGGTACAACTCGCACGGCCTCGTTATCCTTATCCCTGTATGATCAGGTCTTCCTTATTATCTCAGTTTACACCCCAAACCTTTCCAAGAAACCTACCTATGCCTCTTTAACAGCCCTTACACCACGGAGAGAGGCATCCTGCAAGATCTGGTGTCAGATGTGTCTCTGAAAGACCCATGGAAACTGCTCCATCCTGCTGATAGGAACTACACCCATACCTCCAGGGTGCATGGCACCCAGTCCAGAATATAGTTCTTTCTCCTCAGCTCAGCACTGGTCTGCGACTTGTTAGATGTAGCAATAGTTCGACCAGGGAATCAGATCACAATGTAATCCAACTCTCTCTTGACTTGGATGTCATCCACCCACCACCCCTGAATTGGCATCTCAACCTCTCGTACTACAAGTTCTCCATAAACAATTGTGCTCTCTGTGCCGCTTGTGCTCTTATTTGCTTTCTTTCCTTGGTAAGAACAAGGGATTTATAGATTCGCCTGGCACCCTTTGGGTGGCAGGAAAGGCAGCGGTTCGGGGCAATTTACAGCAAGACACCTCCCAGCGAAAGCAGGAGGCCTCACGGGAATGGCTGCAATTGGAATCCACCCTTTCCTCTCTTACTGTCCAGTCTTCCTTGTCCCTCTCACTGGCTATGCTACAAGCCCTGCTACAGGCCAAATACGACCACAACATACTCTACACCTCTTGTCCCTAAAAGGCACTGTTCTGCCTTAAGCAGCACCATTATGAGAGCAGTGACTGGATGCCGTACATACCATTCAGGCCACCTGGCGGGCAAATGGACAGCAACTTACCCACCCACTGGATGTTATAAAATCTTTTCAGACCTACTACGAGACCCTCTACTCCTCCAACACCGTGTGTACCCCAGACGAGGTTTTGAATTTCTGTCCATTAACACGATCCCCTGCCTCATGGCTGACCACAGTCTTGCCTTAGAGGTCATTATCATCCCAGAAGAAATACTGGTGACGATTGATGATTTGCCTTATGGCAAGTCCCCGATGGCTATCCATGTGAATACTATAAGATCAATAAATACTTGCTGGCTCCCCTGCTGTGCTAAGTGTACTCAGAGGAGACCCCACCTCACCCTGTCCTCTCAGAAGCTTACAGGGTATCTATCACCCTCATCCCCAAGCCAGGCAAAGACCTGCTGGCCTGTTCCAGCTACCACCCAAACTCCCTGTGAAATGTGAACATGAAGGTGTTTTCTAAGGTTTTGGCCAACAGACTCAAGAGGGTGATAACCTTCTTGCTCCATAGGGACCGGATTGGGTTTCAGGTGGGGTGGGGGTGGAGGGGGGGGCATAGGGATCGTGGTTGGCAAAATAAAACCAATTATAATTAAAAACAAACTTACCTGCGGCGGGCCATGTCTCACTCTTCTTCTCTTCTCGCAGGCACGGGCTTTCAGTCTGCCCTGTGGCCAATCCAGAAACTGCTCTCATGATTGAGAGCAGCTTCAGGACTGGCCTGAGTGCCCTCGATTTGCGCTCATAGACAGACTGGGAGTCTATGCCTGCTCTCTCTAACCCAGCAACACAGATGGGTTGGAGAGAGCATCACTGCGCATGACAACCAGCCTAAATCATAGCGCATGGGGAGCTAGGGTGTGCTTTGCGGTAGGCTTGTGATCCCATGTAAGAACTTGTTCTTGGATACAGCTAGAGGATGCAATTTCTCAAAGCCCCATAACTCGGCGCGATACAGAGCCGAGCTTAGTATCTTGGAACTGTAGATCTGCAGTGCCGGGGTAAGGGGCTTAGTCAGTGATGTTTTGTGTTCCTTAATCATGACACCGGCCAATTGCTTGTACTTTAAGGCCATGGTGTCGATATGCGTCTCCAGCTGAGTCCTTTATGGAAGGTGATGCCTATATAAGTAAATGCATCAACCTGCTCCAAGGGTTGCCCATCCATAACCATGCCCCCCTTGAATGACCTATGTTGGTTAAAGGTCATAAACTTTGTTTTTGCACTATTGACTTTTAGACCACGCAGTGAGTAAAATGCTTCAAAATGCAGCAGCGCAAGCTTTAACCCGGACGGTGTTTTAGATAGTGTAAGCATGTCATCCGCAAACATTAATATCGGAATTTTTGTACTTGCTAGGACTGGGGCATCTGTGGAAAAGGAATCTAAAAAACGAACAATGCCGTTAATGAAAAGTGAGAATAATGTAGGCAATAGGTCACAACCCTGGCATACTCCCAACTCGACTGGGAACTGGTCAGCCTTATTTCCCTGACCCCCCCAGCGAATTTGGGCATAGATGTTTTCGTGGAGGCAAACAATTAAGAAAAGTAGATCAGGGGGCAGCCCAAGTTCCTGCAGTACCCTCCACAATTTGGGCTGTGATACTAAATCAAAAGCAGACTTAAGATCAACAAAGGCTGCATAAATGCTTCCTTTTCCAAGGGTTACTGTCCGCCAGTAAATTCAAATAAATCGGATCAATAGTATTCATGTTGGCCTGGAAGCCTGCCTGGAGAGGGCTCAAAATTTGCTAAAAGCATTATGTACTGGCTCCATTTGGCTTTGTCCTGAAGGAAAATATCTGCGGGCTGTTGGAAAGTGGGTTATTGGTAGGGGCCACTGGCAATAAGGCCACTAACACATGGTCGGACTCAGCATACGTCTTAGAAAATTATTCCTATGCTCAACCCTTGGTAACGTGGCTGCAAGTAGACAGGCTTAACTAAAAAGACAGGTATGTAACGCATTTAAAAACACTATTTCTGTAAATAATTAGGCTACAATACATAATAAAAATCCAACAGCAATTTATAAAAATAGGAACTATTTTTATCTTTAAAATGATACCAAATCGACAAAAATCCAATGTAAGGAACTGGAGATATGAAATTGTTTCCGACCTACGTCCCCCGTTATGCCCTCTAGCATAGATATTATAAATATCAATGTTGCTGTGTGTCCCGCAACCCAGGCGGACGGCAAGAATGTCATTGCTCTCCGTCTGAATTGGATTTATGGTAAAGCCAATGTCTTGCCGGACCCAGATTGTAAGGCCCCCCCGAGGGGCGTCCCTTGTTGCCTTGGGTAGCTGGTTTATAATAGTTTAAATAACCCAAATGATAGTGCAGTTCAACTTTCCATGGTTCTTGAAAGATACATATGTCGCTTTCCTCAACAAAGGACACTCCCTTAGACCGCAGTCCAGCAATATTCCATGATACTATCGACAGACTTCGTTGTGATCGGTTGGTGGACGGTAAAGGCTCAACCATAGGAGCAGCGGGCCTTGTGGTGTGATCTATCTCATGCACTGGATTTTCTACTGTGGCTTCCCCTGCTGAGAGGTTTTCAGTGTGGTGCGACCAGGGTGTATTATGGCCCGTACTAAGACATTGGCATGGGACTTGACGGCTACTGGGGGCTTGGTTAACCTTCAATCGATCTCATTCAGTGGGGGTCCATTATTTTGGAGAGCTGCACAAGAGGATCAATTTATTTCTGCTGGGAATTCTGGGCAGTTATACTTGAAGCGTATTTTGGTATTAACCAAATATTCGGTGCGCAGATTAAAGGCCACCAAGTTTTCCACCAAATCACAGTGCATCAGGGTGAGCACTATTGCGTCCTATGCTTCCATTGGCCCTCCCAGATCAGGTAGCCTTTTAGCCCTAATTATATCTTCCCTTATGATGGACCTGCACCCTCTCACTCTCCGTATCCAATGAGTGCATTTATTAATTAAGGAGCACTTGTCCTCTGTCTGTGTCATAGATTGGTTCTTTGGGACGTTAACTAGATAGATTGTCTTCCTTATATCTGTGCTCTTGTGTGGGCTAGGTAATACTTGGGTGTGGATTGTAAAGTGACGTACAGGGCCTATCCTGGATTTTTCAATATTAGTTAGATTATCAAGTTTTCCTCTACCTGACATGAGTTGGCCTACCCCTCAACCATTACTAGAATGACTGTTTGTGAGCAGAGCAATGATAGGGGTCCGGTCTATAGGATCGCTACTTACCCTTCCTGGGTTATAACTGGTATACTCCCCTTTCGGATGCTTCATGGTACTTGTGCCCCCCTGGGAATTTTTCTGTGTGGCTGTTTGTGCCCGTAATTGATTCTGAATGCTCTGAACATCAGTATGAATCTTACTCAGGGAGGCTGCGAGGTTACCTACAGCTGTTTTAAGTTTTTTAATTTACTGGGCTATGTCAATTATTTGATATGCTAGCGGTCTTTGTGCAGTGGCTTCATTAGCTTGGGTTGCTGAGTTTCTAGATGGACTAACCATACGCTTAGCTGCTGCTGCCCTCTTGGGATTCATAGCTATCCTATCGGGGAACTAGAGCATCTGCATTTGGCAGTGTGCCAGTCAATAACCTAGTTGTTCCAGTCGGTGGCCTCGTTGATTGCACGACACCAGGTAAAGTATCAAGTGCCTCCTCTAAATCTACTTGTTCTAACAATGGTGAAAAACGATTGTGACAAAGAAACGAAGACAGATCCACCATAGTAGGTGGCTTAGGTCTGACCTCTCAGTCCGACCTGGCATGTAGTAAAGAGGACTTGTTAGATGCTTTATTCCTACCTCCACCTTTTGTTAACATAGCTGGTATGAGGCACGAAGGTGTGGGACTTGATGGAGATTGCCCAAGGGCAAATGTTTGGCGCGGAAGTGGAGCTGGGAGGATCAAGAAGAACCTCACACTCAGCCAAGAGGTCATCTATGCGGTCGAGTACACCCCACCTGCCGTCGGGCTCATTGTCTTTTGCTTCCTTTTTACTTTTTTGGTGTAAATTTCCCTTGACCCACCCTGTGCAGATTTACGCTTTCCCATCCCAGCCACAAACAATTCTACAGACAAAAAGAAAGGGAAAGGGGCCCTAAATGAAGAAAGAATTAAAATCCACAAATGGTAAGGCGCCAACAGGTGGAACACAGTTAAATGCTGCCAAGGGCACAGTACCTTCATGTTATTTGGAAGCGTCAATTCAATCGGACACTTGCAGTAAGTGTCAGGAAAGTAGCCCAGCCTGGCCTCCTCCAGGCTATGATGGGCACAGACGGGCCAGCCCTTGGCCCAGGCTTTATCCCGGGCGCCGCCTAGGCATGCCAGTGTGCGTCTCGTGCTGTGGGAGGCCTCTGGGGCTTAAAATCGCCTCCTGGCGTGTAAGGGCAGCATCTTTGGCAGCACGCCAGCTGCAGGGCACTCTGGGGATTGTGGTTCTTTCCTCAGCAGAGGTCTCGGGTGCAGAGGCAGCAATCAGGTCTGCCGCGCTGCGGGAGGCCTCTGGGGCTTAAATGAGCCTCCTGGCACATAAGGGCAGCGTCGTTGGTGGTGAACCTGCTGCTGGGCACTCTGGGGATTGTGGTTCCCCTCTCAGCAGTGGTCCCGGGTGCAGAGGCAGCACTCAGGTCTCCCGCTCTGCAGGAGGCCCATGGGGCTTAAATGCACCTCCTGGCATGTAAGGGCAGCATCGTTGGCTGCATGCCGGCCCCAGGGCACTCAGGGGATTGTGGTTCAACCCTCAGCAGCAGTCCCAGGTGCAGAGGCAGCAATCAGGTCTCCTGCGCTGCAAGAGGCCTCTGGGGCTTAAATACGCCTCTTGGCGCATAAGAGCAACATCGCTGGAGGTGAGCCAGCCGCAGGGCACTCTGGGGATTGTGGTTCCCCCTCAACAGCGGTCCAAGGTGCAGAGGCAGCAATCAGGTCTCCCGCTCTGCAGGAGGCCCATGGGGCTTAAACGCACCTCCTGGCATGTAAGGGCAGCATCGTTGGCTGCATGCTGGCCCCAGGGCACTCAGGGGATTGTGGTTAAACCCTCAGCAGCAGTCCCAGGTGCAGAGGCAGCAATCAGGTCTCCTGCGCTGCAAGAGGCCTCTGTGGCTCAAATGCACCCCTGGCACGTAAGGGCAGCATCATTGGTGGCGCACCCTGGCCGCAGGGCACTCCGGGGAGTGTGGATCCCCTCTCAGCAGCAGTCCCAGGTGCAGAGGCAGCAATCAGGTCCCTAGCTAAAACCGAGTCACAAAAAAACAGTAGAAATAAAGGATAAAAACAAGAAAAGGGGGCTGGGTAGAAACACCCTGACCGCCTAGGCCTGCTCACAGGGACCCCCAGGGCCCAAAAAAGCATTAAAAAAAATATCTTTTCAGTCGAATTCGTGCTGGGTGCGTGAATCCAGCTGAAAAAATAAAAAATGGAGTGTGGGCTCCTGCGCTTCGTTTTCCTCAAACCCCCAGGTGGGCCAGGTCCTGGGGGCTATTTATTATTGGTATGCAGGTAACGACGGGGCCCCCACAGCCCCGGGGACTACCACCTCTCTGGGGCTCATGTCAATAATGCATGGGAGGGCTCCTACACCCACGCTGCCCCAGGGACTGCCACCTCCCCCGAGCATTAAGTAATAATGTGTGGGAGCACACGGCCCCCTGCAGCCCCGGGGACTGCCACCTCCCCAGGGCTCTCTTTTATTAATCGCTGAGGGCACGCAGCCCCCCGCAGACCTAGGGACCGCCACCTCCCTCGTGTCAATTATGCATGGGGGATCCTGCCCCCCACGTTGCCCCGGGGGCCGCCACCTCCCAGGGGCATTTAGTAATAATGTGCAGGGGGCCTTACGGCCCCCCCCAAGCCCCTAGCATCTTGTCAGAGGCCCTGCCCCCTCCCTGCACCACTGTGCAAACGCACTTCCTGGCACGTTCTGAATTGGGGGATTAAGTCCCCTTCAATCCCAGCAGTGAAGTGGAATGTAATCCCCTTCCAAGAGTGCGCCAGGAAGGGCGTTTGCACAGTGGTGGGAAAAGGGGGCATGGCCTGCTATGAGAACTTAGCAATGCTGCTGTGTGGGACTTACTGCAGGTAATAGGAGGGGTAGTTGGCCCCCAAGGTTGTCCTTGAGGGTCAACTACCCCTCCTGTTACCTCCACTAAGTCCCAGACAGTGCGATTTCTAAGAGGTCTTCGGAGGCCACACCCCCTTTCTCCACCACTCTGCAAACGCGCCTCCTGGCACAGTACTGGTTGGGGGATGAAGTTCTCTTTACTCCTGAGGGAGTTTGGGGGCTAAGAAGCCCTCCTGGTGCCTCCTGTAATTCCTGTGCAGCAGAATTCCTGAGCGCTGGTTGGAGGCCCCCAAGGAATTCCTTGGGGGCCAACTACCCTCCTGTTTCCTCAAGTATGTCCCATAAAGCAGGATTGTTAAGAGGTCTTTGGAGGCCATGCCCTCTTTCTCCACCACTCTGAAAACGTGGTTCCTGCTGCACTACTGGTTGGGGGATGAAGTTCACCTACTCCTGAGGGACCTTGTGGGCCAAGAAGCCCCAATGGTACTGTAAGTCCTACACAGCGGAATTCCTGAGAACTGGTCGGAGGCCCTATCTCCTTTCTTCACCAGTCTGCAAACGTGACTACTACTTTAAAAACCATAGAAATTCACTGAAAAAAAC
This sequence comes from Triturus cristatus, assembly GCF_964204655.1. Classification (NCBI taxonomy): domain Eukaryota; kingdom Metazoa; phylum Chordata; class Amphibia; order Caudata; family Salamandridae; genus Triturus; species Triturus cristatus. Next base: position 759,544,023 of record NC_140586.1, on the reverse strand, counting down.
GAAGGTTACAGGGACGTTATAGTTAGGAATTAGCATTAAAAAAAACCTTAAAAATTCACTGAAAAAAACTAAAGGTTACAGAGACGTTATAGTTAGGGAATATAATATTTTTTTTAACTTAGAAATTCACTGAACAAAACAAGAAGATGGCCTGAGCTGCTGGACCCTCTGACTGCACCACAGAAGACTGGCACTCAGAAAGCTCTACCAAGAAAGGACTATGCTTGGCTCAAATGAAAAGGAGTGAACTTCATGGAAAGCAACAGGTACAACAGAGCTGGAAGAAGATGCCTGCCAAGCCAGAGAGAGGATCACCCCAGCTGAGCAGAACAGCTGGATTGTTACTGAACTGTGAAGATGCATTGTTGAAAATAGAGTCCTAGCCCAAAAGAAGCAATGCAGAGTCTCTGACCCCTTGGCTGGTGCTACTGGACCCTTCTTTCCCCCAGTGGCGGCTGGCAGAGGGAGTGCTGGGGGAGTGTAGGGAGGGAGGTAGTGGACTACGACATAAGGAATGGAGTAAGGTAAGTAAATAAATAAATACAACTATTTACCTTGCGCGCTGCATCAACATCTCGGCGATGCAGAGTGCAAGGTAAATTTATTTATTTATGTATTTACTTACCTTACTCCATTCTGCCGTATGTCAGAGTCCACTACCCCCACCCTGCCCCTCCCCTGCCCCGCCTCACCACCCCCCAGCACTCCTTCTGCGAGCCGCCACTTATACCCCCTACCGGACTCTAATTTTCCCCAAAGGAACAAAGAAATTGCAAGAACTCAAAGATTTGAACTTTTCTACAAAGATTTGCAGAAAAGCTCAAGGAGGAGACCGGCACAACATCAAGAGTCAAGCCGCTGCTGTTGACTTGTGAATTGGCCTGACCCCGCTGGTTTGACCCACTGAAAGCTTCTGAGCTCCTTGCTGTCAAAGCTAAGGACACAGATTTCCAGAGGCTCACAGAGGCATTGCACTGCATCAGACTGCCGCGGATCCAAGGATTCTAAAGACTCGATGTATAGATAAAAGCTCCAAAAAAAAGCATAAGTCTGAAGGTAAATTTTTGACCAGGACCTAGCCCCCAGCCTATCTGACCCACACTCCATCGTAGTCTGCCTAAAGCTAGATTTTGTCCTGGGCCAGCATGACCAGATAGCAGCGAGTGACACTTTAAGCTTTTTGGCACCAGAATGCACTGTTTTTTATGTAATCTTCAACAATTCATAACTTTGTTTCCCAACTTTGGATATTTGTTATTTGGTGTTGTTATGAAGTCAAAATTATTCTCTATTTGTATTAATGGGTGTTTGATTTTTATTGTGTTGTGTCTTTTACTTATTTACTGTTTTGATGGTATTAAATGCTTTACACTAACCTATCTCCCAAGTTAAGCCTGACTGCTCGTTTGCTAAGCTAACAAGGGTTGAGCAAGGATAATTTATGGAGACTTGACAGGACCTATTAATGATTGTGGTATCATTTCTAGATGAGGGTGAATGCCTCCACCTACTAATAACCCACTTTCCTATAGCTGGTATCCAAATATATATGTTGATCAGTACTGTTGGTTGCTAAGCCGGCTCTTTTTCTCTGCCTCAGATCAGTCCTTGCTACATGTTTCCCTATCGAGAAGTTTGAATATATCCAATACACTCACAACATATATTTTCTCTTAGTTAATGTTAGACCTGGCATCCTTGGAGTGGTTTCCCCATGACCTTTTGCCTTCAGAACTCTTGTTTTTGCTGACTTCTATTTGCTGGCCTTAAGACTCTGCACACTTTACCACTGCTAACCAGTGCTAAAGTGCTTGTGCTCTTCCCCTAAAATATGGTAACATTGGCTATATCCCATTGGTATATTTAATTTGCATATAACTCCCTAGTTTTAAACTACCATTTCACCCAGCAAAATAAACCTTTTTCTAGGCCCAAACCTTCCGTTTGATACATATAAGTTACCCGTAAGGTAGGCCGACAGCCCCAAGGGGAGCGTGCAGTATATTTAAAAAGTGGAACATGCACCTTTACATTTTACATGTCCTGGCAGTGAAAAACTCTTAAATTCATTTTCACTACTGCAAGGCCTATCTGTACCATATTATGACATTAGAGTTGCCTTAGTACAGCTTATAAGTGTAATTTCCAAATGGGAAGAGATAACTGGTTTATGTTTGCTGTGTCTGAAAATCCTAACTTATGGTGAAGTCGAATTTAAATTACAGTTCTAAAAAAGGCCACTATTACAAATGATGGATTAAACACAGATCCTTGACTTGCTTGCTGGCAGAGATTCGCATGCCCTGCTTGTCGGAGGCCGAACGGGATGCCCTGGAGGCCCCCCTCGCCACGACCGAATTGGAGCAGGCGATTGTGGACCTTCGCCCGGGGAAAGCTCTAGGCCCCAATGGTCTGCCTATCGAGCTCTACAAGTTGAAGCCTGACGTCCTTGGTGTGCATCTCCTCCGTATGTTCGAGGAAAGCGCAGCGGTGGGGAGACTGCCGCGTGATCAGCGCCTGGCCACTATAGTGGCCATACCAAAAGAAGGGAAACCAAGAGATGCCTACTCCTCGTATAGGCCGATTCTCTCTGCTGAACGCAGAGCCGAAAATATTGGCTAAGACTCTTGCTAACAGGCTCCACTCAGTCCTCCCCACGCTGGTCCATCTGGACCAATCCTTGCCCCATCGTAACACGGCGCTCAACATCCGGCGCCTGCACGGTGTATTGGGACGATGCCACACGATTCAGGAAGACGCGGTGGTGGTGTCGCTTGACGCCACCATGGCATTCGACACCTTCGAATGGCCCTACATGATGGCAGTACTCCGCAAAATGGGCTTTGGCCCGCGTTTTATGGCTTGGGTCTGCCTCCTGTATTCGGAGCCCTTGGCCCAGGTGGTGGTCAACGGCAAGGTGTCTGAGGTGTTTGGTCTGGAGAGGGGCACCAGACAGGGATGCCCGCTATCCCCTCTCCTGTTTGCGCTCTCTCTTGAGCTGCTGGCGTCGTTGATCCGGCAGGACAGCTGCCTCACGGGGCTGCGGTGGACTGACGGCTGGTAGGACAAAATATCACTTTATGCCTCCTTTACCTCTCCCAACCACGGAGATCTATACTGGCAGCGATGGATATCTTTGTCAGTTTTGGGAAGAACTCCGGGTTTTGCATCAACTGGGCTAAATCCGTCCTCTATGTCCTCCATGGCGGCCCTCCCAGGCTTCCTGTCAGCTGTCCGCTTGCTGTGGCGGAGGAGGGCTTTAGATACCTCGGAGTGTTTGTCACGCTGGATAAGAATCTCCGGTTTGAAAAGAATCTCCTGCCACTGCTGCAGCAGCTCCAGCGTGACTCAACCTCGTGGCAGCGGCTGCCGTTGTCACTGCTGGGCTGTGCGGCCCTCTTTAAAATGATGGCACTCCCTAGATTTCTGTATGCTCTCCAAAACCATCCAGATTTGGTGCCTGCCTCCTATTTTGCGGCGGTGGAGGTGTCGCAGCGGACCCTCCTGTGGTCGGGCGCACCTAGAATAGCGTTGCAAAAACTCACGCTGGGGTGGTACGACGGGGGGATAGCCCTCCCGGATATCCGCAAGTACTATTGGGCCGCTCACCTCTCGGCGATCAATCAAGGGACGTACTGTGACGGGAATGACCCGGGTTACGGGATTGATAGGTGGTTGCTCCCGGGGGGGAATTATGAGGTTGCGCTGTACTCCAGACCGGGCAGGCTTCACCTCACGGGGCCGATGAAGCACTCGGTGCAAATATGGCACGCCGCGCACCGTACATTGGGCTGGTCCAACACGTTGACCCTGGCCACACCCCTGTGGTCATCGGAGAGATTGGGTAGCCTGCGACACACAAAAGGGTTCCGTAGCTGGGATATTATCGGGATCTCCCAGGTGAAGGACCTGTGGGGGCCCGAGGGGATCAGATCCTTCGCTTACCTACAGGAAACATAAAACATGGCGCCTATGGAATATTTTAGATACCTTCAGATTCGACACTCCCTCCAAGCGAATATTCCCCTGGGTACTCGACCCCCGCAGGCCTCCCCGCTTGAGGACAGGCTGCTGGATGGGCACATGCCGGAGCATGCCGTTTCGCTCACATACAAAAAACTGGTCAACAACCCCCCTGATCCCCTCGACTCCCTGAAAGAGAAGTGGGTGGCAGATGGACTTGAGATTGACGACGAGGAGTGGGTCACAGCTCTGACGTCTCCAAGGGAGGTAGCGATATCGGCTAGACTCCGACTGGTGCAGCTTAAAATATTGCACAGAGTGTATGTCTCTTGCACCAGGATACAGGCGATGGGGAGGGGGGGGAGGGACTGTGCCGGCGGGGATGTGGGGAGAGTGGCTCCTTCTTCCATATCTTGTGGGAATGCCCAGGGGTGCAGCGGAACTGGAGGCGAGTGGTGTCCTGCATGAGTGAGGTATGGGAGACTGACCTTCGCACAGAGACTAAGAGGTGTTTGCTTAACATTTGGGAACCCACGGACTTGTCCCAACGAGGGAGACTTTGGGTAACGCTTGGGCAAATGGTCGCAAAAAGAAACATAGCCCGACTGTGGGGTGCATCGACTCTGCCGAAACTGGTGGACTGGCAAAAAGATATGGACTGGTGTATGCTGCAGGAGAAGGCGGTATATACGGCATGAGGGTGCCCCAGAAAGTGGGGGGAGGTGTGGTCGCTCTGGAACACCTATAGAGGGGATATAGTTGAGCCTCCGCAGGCTCGCCTGTCTGGCCTGGAGATCGCGGACGTAACCTAGGCTGTTGTCCGACCTCAATTATTATACGTCTAGTCTTTATGCTGTCTCTGTATGTTGCCGGTGCTGTGGCGCCCCTGATGTTAGGATGAAACGATCTGTCTTGTGTGACCTTGTTATGTTTTTAAAAAACAATAAACAGATTTCCAAAAAAAAAAAAAACCCAGATCCTTGTGACTGGGGGTGAATGTCTGCATTGTTCAGCATCCCATCCATCAATTGTTTCTTTTGCATTTGTTGCCCCTAATGGGAAGGGTGTGCCCAGACGTAGGTCCTGTGCTCACTGCGCCACCGGATTAAAGCTAGCCTGACTGATGAGGGCTGATGCACTGAAACTGATCCCAGGATGCTTGTTTCAGGTCCAGGAAGGACCTGGCTTGGCAGTTCAGGCTGGACTGTTCCCATAAGGAGCAGGGTCAAGAATGATTTGCTTATGGCTGCGTCCAAAATGGGGTGGTGCTGCGAGCAAAAGAAAGATTGATTAAACCCAGATCCTTGTGACTGGGGGTGAATGTTTGCACTGTTTAGCATACTGTCCATCAATTGTGTCTTTTGCACTATTATAAATTGGGCATTTTCTTGCCTTAGCCATTTGGTGCTGGCAGCCTGTCTCTGGTCACATGACTCGGTGTAGTTGGCAGTTGGGCTTTCTGTATTCCTCTTAGGTACACAGTGGAAGATTAGGTGAATGGATGGGCCATCCCTGGCAGAATGGGAGGGAGGAGCTGGGCCTAGCCTCACTTACACTTGAATAGGCTGTGTCCTCTCTCCACACAGAGGGCTGCCTACCCCCTGTAATTAGCCTGCAGCCAGGGCAGGAAAGGCAGGGCATCTGTGCACTTCAAACGCATGCCTCTAGAAGCTTCTTCCCACATCAATGGCACAACTGTGTATAAAAGATGGACCACAGACATCACCAGTTCGGTACACTGCTACACCTGTGGATACTCTGCCAGGAAGAAGGACTGCTGTGCTGCTACAAGGACTGACACTCTGCTGGACAGCTGCTCTAAAGGAACTGCTGCCCTGCTGTGCTGGCCTGCTGCCTGCTGTTCTCTTTCCTGTGAAAGAAGAACTGTACCTGCAACTTCATCTTGAACCCAGGACCCCAAAGTGACTTTAACTGCTAATCTGCTAGCCTCCTTATCTGAGCCTTAGGTACATAAAAGGCTCCCCAACAGCTCCTGGACCCTTCTTCATCAAATTCCTGACCCCATGTGGTGCCTCTCAGGTCCTGAACCCTTGGTGTGGCTCTTGAGCTCTTGCAATCAAGCTTTTGGTGTCTTTGCGACTGCAAACGGGCCCCCTTTGCACTGGAACTGCAACGCTCGCTCTGAAAATCAGTGTGAGCTGCCGCCAGCCTGTCTCTTCACACAGCAGCATCGACAGCCTGCGGGGGACCACCAATGCAAGGCTCCAGTCTGCCCCGCCTGCTCTTCATGCCATGCTGACCACCACCACAACACTCTTCATGCTCCCAGCGACCCTCTCCCACACAAGTGGGACTCTCGGCATAAAACTTTATAACACAAAACTACAGCAGGCCTAATATGGGGCGGTATCCGACCCGCACTCCATCATGATTGGCCTGAACGTTTGACCTTGACCCAATCCAGTGTGACCAGATAGCCGCAGGTGGCATGTTGTGCTTTTAGGCGCTATTTTACAGTTTATTCTTTAAAAATCCATAACTCCAATTATACTGATTAGATTTTGTCTTTTCAGTCTTGTTTTATTTAATAAATTAAGCTCTATTTTTCTAACCTAGTGTAGGAACTTTTTGTCCGGTATTTCCTCTGTTTTGCTGTTGGAAGTGATGGACAAATACTTTACACGTTGCCTCTAAGTTATGCCTGACTGCTCTTAGCCAACGTACCAGGGGTCAAGCACAGATTAATCTGGGGTTTACTTGTCCCTTGCCTTGACTAGGATTGTGCTTGCAGCATGGCCAGGGCTCACACCCCAGTCAACCAGTCACCCAATTTTTAAACAGTTGCTGATCAGAAGTTGTCACCCTAACGATTCTATGCAATGTAGGAATACTTCAAATTTGTGCTGATGGGTGCCCAGATGCCCCTTCTTTTAATGTATTTTTTCCCTCTCTTTTGCTTGCCCTTGCCGTTGATCTTACTCCTAGCCCATTGTCTTATCTCCTTCTTTCTACTTAAATGCCTGTAACTCCTGCTTTCTTTCTTCTTCCACTCTGTTACCTTTTCTGGCTCACTATCCTTCTCCCCAGCCTCTTTCTCTCCTCTTTGAAAATGACCCCATGATTCCCACCATGACTTCTTGAACACCTCAAACATTAAGTTCTCTTACCTCAAACCATGTCCCTCTGTACCTGTCTCCCTCCTATCTTTGTCCTCACCATTATCTATCCTCCCTTACCATCAAACTCCAACCAATCACCGTTGTACTCACCTCCTCCTGGCACCCCTTGGGTGTCAAGGGCTCCATCTTATACTGATCTCTTTTGAACCCTGTCTCTCCTTTTCACCACTATTCCTGGGGACAGCAGTCTTTTCTTCTTCCCTTTATTTCCTTCTGTCTGCTAGCTGCTGCTTCCTACCAATTTTCTCCTCCAATGTCCTACATTCCCTCTCAATTCCACTGTTCACTCTCAACAGATGTGACATCATCACTACTGATGACCCAGAAGACAGTTTTCTCGCCCCATTCCATCAACTTTTACCCCTACGTCTTCTGATTTCTTTGTCAATTACATGGCATTCCCTTTCAGAGGTACTCACCTTTACTGGTGGTTCACTCCGGCCTGCAACTCAAGCTTATTCCACCCTTGGGCCTCCTGGCACTGTGTCTGCATGCCAATGGCCCAATGGTCACCTGTCCTTCTCACAATCTGCCAGCCCCTTGCTGCTGTGCATTCTTGCTTGGGTGCTCACCCCTGGGTCGTCTTCAAGTCTTGTTGCCTTCCTCTTGCATTCTGAGGCCCATGGTCATTTCGGTTTGAGACCCAGCCTGCCTCTTAAACTCCCGGTCTTCTTTTTAGGTCTCGCCTAGCGACGCAGCAAGAGCGCTGTCGCTAGCGAGATCTATTGTTACTGACTTGCTTCGGAAGGGAGACAGGAGATGTTCACGCGCAGGACAGACTTCAAATATGAACGCGCCCGTACAGACACGCGATGTGCACATCTCCTGTCCATCTTCCGCTCCATCCGCGCGCTTGATTTAGCTTTGCGGCTCCTCTCTGGCTGTCACGCTCCCACGTGCACTCACATGCTCCAACCATCCCCTCCAGGAGACCCTCTGACAGAGAACCGGAAGTCGGGGTGGGCTTCAGGGATATGCAAACAGAGCATGCATCTCCAGGCAAGCCAAGCACTGAGGCATCCGCCCCTTAGACACCACGGGCGCACATGTGCCCGCTTTTGCCAACACCAGCTTCACTGTTTCCCAGCCTGGTCCGCGCTCTGGCCGCTCGCAAGGCTGATCTGTGCAGCTCCCTCTTTCGTCTGGACTCCCACCTCTACCCCAGCGTGTGATCCAAACCCCTTCTGATCTGAGCCCTCTTTTACCGATCTGAACCCCTCACCCCATCTCGTTCAACCCCTTCATACCTGGCCTTGGTGTAAACATGCCGCACTTCATTACCTCCCCTCTCGGTGTGAACCCCATTTCCCCAAACAGAACTCCAGAAGACTCCCCGGGTCTGCACCCTTCGCAAGTCTGATCTGGGGCCCCCGTGCCTGAACCTCACTTCTGAACCTCCCTCCTCACAGTTACAGGCGAGCACCGGGTACCGGGGATTTTCAGGGGCAGCAGCTGTTACCTGGAAGCCGGGTGAGGATCGCTGAGGGTGGGAGAGAAAGGTTCGCCTCCTCGGGCGGGACTGTCTTGCAGCCAGCCCCCCATAGAGGGCAGACCGAGAAGTTAGGCAGCCCAACCTCTGGGGGCGGAACCAGCAAGCACCTTCCCCTTTGGGGGCGTGAACAAAATGCAGCCACACACCCATTTCACCGTAGGTAGGTCTCACGTTCACCTGGTAGGCACCCCTTTTTCAGTGGCGGCAGTGGTGTGTCGACGGGTCTTCCTCTGTGCAGTGTGGGACCAGCGTGTAAAAGCTACATACATGTTGTGACCTGCATCAGCACTAGAACTCCCCATGTCCTTCCACAGGACCAGGGTGGAACATGAACCCCATTCTTTGGACGGCTTCACCCCGCGGTGGAACGGTGCCCACCATGGGTGGTAACAAAGTGTGAACCGCGCTTTTCGAACGGAAACAAGGTCCCTATACAAGGCGGTGTTTACTTTGGTTTTGTTCTCTTAACACACAACAGTGCCATCTTCTGTAGCATTTGCTGCTCTGCCCAACCGCCTCCCTCTGCTCCCGGAGGTCTCCCTGCTCCACCATGCATTAAATGTACTGCCTGCACTTGGCATTATGCCCATTTGAAGGTGTTTGCGACTGTGTAATTCGTAAGCTATTGTGGCACACAATTACATAGTAGTAAAAGCATTTATGCCTACTACGTAGTCTTTTGTTGAAAACTCAGTGCCAAAAACACAGTAACTGTGGGCTGTAAAAGTATGCTTACCAACGAAAATGCCTTTGTAAATCGGTCCCCAAGTTGTTTTAGACCCCCGTACCCCAGAATGTGAACATTCAGCATTTGCACCACTTAGGATCTAGGATCTTTACCAGAGTGCAAAGACGGGGCTGGAATCGGAGCAGGTTGGCGCTGGGGCGCAGCTCCCAGAAATGTGTGGAGTCTGTGTGGGCCAAGCCGTTTCAGGCTACCTCTTGTCCATGTATCTGAGCACAGATCTCTTCTTTTGCTTTAATGCAATCTCTTCAGTGGTTATAGAGAGATTCTAGGTTTAAAAAAAAACTAACAAAATATATACATGTGTGTATATATATATATTACCTCTTTATAGCACGGGCGCCGAACGCATTTGCAATGCTAAAGGTCTTGAATTTGCGAGAGTTTGAGCTCTTGGCATTGTAAATGAGAATGCCTTTTATTTATCGGTTTTAAAAATAACACATAAATAAAAAGCTGTGTCATTTACACTGCCAATAGCTCAAACTCTCGTAAATGCGAGACCTATTGCATTGCAAATGCTTGTTTTTGACTGTCTGTGCCCATTTTTCTGGGGGGGGGGGCCTGGCCTGCTTGTCTTGCTGCTCATCGGAGGCCCCGCTAACTATTTCTTGGTTTGGCCCCCAACTCCACCCGTTCTTGGGAATTGATATGCGATTATAGCTGCACAGACCCAGCAGATACCATCCTCTCCTGCCTACTTATATCTTCTGGCTTTGCCGGGCCCTGGTGACAAGCTGGTGGCAGCCTTCCTGCCACAGTTAATAAGACGATCTTCGCCTCTATTTTTTCCACAGACAGAGAGCACCCTGGTCTTACACGCCACCTTCTTTCCTTTTCCTTCCAAGGGAATGAGAACTGTCTCAGCCTGTATGTGCAGATTATAGCAGTGATGTACCAGCCGAACAGCAGCCAAAATCTCATGCTCTAAGATCCTCACCTTCCCAGTGTCAACCTCAAGGTGATGGCGTTCCGCCCCCCACCTCCGGCCACGACGAAGTCCCCTAAAACTGTCCAATTAAAACTCTTTAGCAAGTAGTCTGACGTTCTTGTGCAAAATGACACCAGTTCTTTGCACAACACCTAAATAAAAAATAAATTAGTGGCAGCCAGTAAGGCTCATGGGTGGCAGGTGGAGGGTTGGGGTGTTGCGGGGGGGGAGTAGCACGGGGGGTTGAGTGCGCAATATTAAAAACTTACCTTGCCACCGGTCCCAAGTCACTGCTCCTGCTCTCCTCGTCTTCTAACAGAAAGCACAGCCAGGTCCCAATGACCAAGCACAACGCTGCAATGCAGTGTTGTGTTTGGTCCGTGACACGGTGCTCAGACATGGGCTGGAGGGGTGGGTATGTTCTCCATGCAGGCTGTAATGCACCCTGCATGGAGAGCAGGGAAAGTGCTTTGGCGGCCCGGGAGCGCTGACCAAACAGTCACTGCGCACTTAGGAGTGGGCAAACAACTCCTCCCCTGCACTGCTCCCAGAGCACAGCATCCCCGCCCTCCCGCCAAGCAGCACAAACAATGAAACTATAACAACGCAAAGTCATTATCATTTTATGTTTCGTGCTTTGCACTGCTCAAAAGTAATGGGGCGACACTCCTCCACCATAGCAGAGGAGCCGCCACTGTGATATGTGTAAAACGCATGACAGCAGTGCAGCTGTGGGCATTTACATTTACATTGTGTGGTGATAGTTTAACTTTTTCAAAAGTAGGTGCGCTTATAGTTATCGAGAGAGTAATTTAATCCAGGATTCATGACAGTATGAAGGGTGCGTTCACTTTCCAGTAGAGCTCTGGGATAGTTTGATTTGTTTGGCTTATGAGTACATTTTGGACTTTGTCTTACTAGGAACATTATGGTTACATTATCAGTATGAAAAAAGGGAGTCAGCTTTTATTGCATGATTCACCAGACCATCTACCTTGAAATATCTATTAAGACATCATTTTATAAAATGCCTGATTATTTCATCCGGTGACCTTTTAATCAAGAAACACTTAATCCATGGTGATGAACAACTTGTTTTTTGGCACACTATAAAAGACTATTTCATTTAAAGGGCATATTTTTATTCTGTAACATTAATTTGCAGTTACCCAGGAGCCCATTCTATCTGAACTCAAGACTTTTTTTATTGAGCTAACCATGCATAGATTGATTGAGTTTGATAGTGACGGTAGCGTGCCTCCTAGTTCTTAAGCAGAGCCCTGCTGCCTGTCTTCTGACCAGCCTGTAAGGTTAACAGAGGAATCACTGTCAACTCAGGGAAGACTTCTCTATCTGATGCAACAGAGTGAGGTGCATACCGGCTTTATTTAGGGGCCACTGGCATACTGAAGCTTGTAAGCCCTGTGATTTAATTTGATTAATGAGCTGATAAAAGTAAGTTTACCTTTTACTAACTGGTTGTTTGTGAAATTGTACGACTGAATATTGACACCAACAATATTGTGGTACAAGAATATTGAGGGACCAAATATTCTGAGGTAAGTACATATAGGGAAGTATAGATTTACTATTCTTAACTCCATGTCTAGGTACCTTGAGGAGATGTGTACCGAGTAGATTCATCTATGTGGAGTTAGATATCGAAAATCTAGATGTACTTTCCTGTCGATATTCTATTTTCGATGCTCTTTCCTTGATATTGTGTCCCATCGATATTGTGGTTTTGATATTCAGGGTGCATACCATTTGTGATGCATTAATCACTGTTCTTCATTATGCTCCATTCTCACATTTTGAATGAAGAATGTTTAACATAAGTATGCTGGTCCTTCATTGAGGGTGAAGGTCTCTTGATATCACTTCCTTCCATAGCCACCAGAGACGAAGAACATGTGACGTCACTTTGCTGCTACAAATATGGTTTTGGTAAAGTAAATGCAGTGCTTAATTTGAGCCAGTGGTTTCCGGTGCTCGGCACCGACAATTGATTCTTAACACCGGAGCTTGTGACAGTCTGCCACATGGTGGCGTGTCTGCCAAATTTAGGTATGATCACAACAATAGCTGTTTATAAATTGAATATATATATTAACAATAACTAATACACGCAAACCAAGCCATTCTTATAGCTTTGAGGGCCTTGAACATTATGAATTGTCACACCTGTAGGATTGTGATAGTTAGTAGTCGTGTTGGCACTGTAATAGGCTGCGATGGGTGGTGCTAGCTGCGTGTCCTCCTGACGAGAGCCCTGGTACTTATTGTTTTACAAATTAACCACTGAGTGTATGCAGCGGATTGACAGAGGAGATACAGTGCTGAACATAGAAAAGATGCCGAGTCCTGTGTGCTGCACTAGTTTGCACTTGCCGTTAAGGCCAGTATCACACAGCGGATACTATCCCTGCTAAACATAGCAGGCGCCTCTGCCTCCTTCACGTGAAGGAAGCAGTGAGCATCGTACCCCGCTTGTGATTAATGGTAGAGAGACTAACAATCACAGCAGAGCCCAGTACAAGAGGGCTTCCATTTCCTCTCTTCTCAGGTCCAGGCTCAGTGCTTGGACAGAACCAAAAATCATTGACTTGAGACTTGTGAGGTCCCAAGCGCGAGCAATGAGGAGCCCCTCCCTTCCGCCCACCTGCTCACACAGATATCTGTGATCTACCTAGAAAGTATCAATTGTGAGCAGAATGTGGGAAGCCAGTGGCATAACACAAAGTGGTGCCCCCCCAAGCAGAAAGTTGTGAGGGTCCCCCAAGACACTCACATCTAACCACTACTGAGGTTTCAGGGAGCCATTGTTTTAAACAGCTTCTTTTATGGTGAGCATCAGGACATACAAGGTTGGCTTAGGCTTGGGACACCAAGAGAGAGAGGCCCCTATGTATTTTCACTAACTAACTCACTCATACACACACACACACACACACACATTCTCTCTCACCAAACAACCTTGGATATTCAAAATGGATAAGAGACTCTGGATCTCAGCAGGAACTGATTGGCATTGTAATTTCTGTCAAGCAGAACAAAAGCCCCGAAAATAGAAAACCAGGGCCGGACTAGCCGTAGCGGGCACTGGGCAATCCCCCGGTGGGCTGCACGTGTGGGGTCTGGTCTGGGCCCCTGGGGGCGGTTTTTGTTACAGGGCTGTTTTTGCAGCATAGCTGCAAAATCGGCCCTGTAACAAAATCGGGCGAAAACCGGCCCTGGCAAAGAGCTCGGCAGCACCCCCAACCCCCCGGGGGGAGGGGTAGGAGGCGGCTGAGCACTTTGCCAGGGCCGGTTTTGGTTCCCAGTCCGGCCCTGTAGAAAAACTTAATTCCAGTTCCTTAATTGGCAGAGAAGTGGAAGTTAATGTGAACAAGCATTGGCAAGGTCAATAGGTCTCGCCTATGAGAGCTATGCGCTTTGTCATTGTTTTGCAACCATGCTGTACAGCAGTGCAGTTGCTGCAATAAGCTGTTGTACACAAAAGCTGCTCTTGCTACATCATGGTCTAAAAATTATTTTGGGGGGGGTGGGTTTATTGCGTGAACTCGACCCATAGGTATCAGAAGCTTTACTGGAGCACCAGTTACTTTACAGACAAACACATTAATTTTGTTAGGCACGGGGAGATTAAGTGATTTTCCCAGAATCACAGGATGTTGAGCATCACTCCCTAGACTTGTAACCGGTTCCACAGCTCCGAAGCCGACCGCTCTAGCCATTAGGCCACATCCTCCAACAGTCATACAAATGACTCATTGAGAGATATCGAAACCAAAAAGGCATAGTTTCCTTTTCTAAATTAGTATGTGGAGAAAATGATAGGCACATGTCCTTCATGCCATACAATGAAAAAGGAGAGTGCGTGATCTGAGCGAATTGAGGCCATCTGGGGCCCATACCTGTCGTAAAGTGGACATGGTTTAGAAGATAATACGAAACCCTGAAGGTACGAATCAGTGACAAGTAGGGTGAGATTTAGGAAGGACACCTACATGTTATTTTTGTGCGCCAACAATCAGTGGGCAAGGGGAGGTGAGAGAAATATTCAACTGAAATGTGATACTTTCCTGGGTCAAGAGTAGCCTGACGGGTCATGGTGAGCATGAAGAGTGCATTGTTTAATCTTGAGTGGCACCTTGCCTTGGGTGATCCCATATACGGTGACAAGGACCTCGTGATCTCTTATGGCGTCTAAATGTTACACAGGTCAAAACGTTCAGAAGCCAAGGCATCTGCCAGGCACTCCTCAGCATCTCTGGAAGTGGGCGGTTTCAGACTTTCTAAGGTCCAACTGACCCTTGCTTCAGGGTCAAGATGACATTGAGCAGGGATAGCACTCAAAGTTATCCGCCGGCACCTGCGTATGTAGAGTCATTTCAAAATAACCATATTTCTAGCATCTGCCACGTGTGGTCCTGTGTCTTCAGAAACTGGCTGCCAGAGACAAGTGAGAGTCATGTCTGTCAGTAGGACACTGATTAATGCAAAGTCCCTTACATTCTATGCGCTGTAACTGGTCACAACCAGGACTGAACACAGCATTAATCCATTAACAAGTGCAGACATAGAAGTGAGAGCCCCCACCTTGCTGAGATCTGGCTTTATGACTTTTTGGGTAAATATGTGCTCATAGAGGCCAGATTTATTATGATTTTGCATCAGGGTTGCATCACATTCGTTATGCAGTCCAGACTCAAAAACATTTTTGGCATTTACTAAGCTATGCAAAGGCCCTTTGTGTAGCTTTGCATGGTTTATAAATACAAAGAGTTAGGTAGGTGTTACATGGATGGAGCATCGACGTTCCTATGCATCCACCCATGTCTTTTGATGCAATCCATATTTACAAATACTTGTAAACCTGGGTTTGCGCCAAAATAGTGCGCCTACGCAACTGAGGCGTAAGAAGAAGAAATATCTTTATTTCTCCTCGTTATTTTCTCCTTTCCATGTGTGCTGCATTCTGCAGGACACAAAGAAAAAGTAAAATGGCTCTAAAGATTGTTGTTTTCAAGAAGGTGTCCCGTCCTGCACAAAAACCATCCTGCGGGAAAGAAGGCACCCTTGTGCTATGGTGCCATGGTACCTGCGTTGGCACTGGCAGCACACGGTAAGTCCGTGCAAGGATAGAGCAGAAATGTGTCACTCTTGCAACATGCTGAACAGTAAGAGGTCATCTCTGTTGTTCGCATAGTTTGGAACGCCTTGGATACATTTACAGATTTCTTCCTGAAATAACTTTGCAGCAAGTGGAACACCAAATATGAGCCACTTGAATACACAGAGTCCTCTTATAGCCAGATAATACTGTAATGTGTCTCAAGTACTCCTCCAGATCCACTCGACTATGCCCTTTGTTTAGGTCTAATTCTGAGAAGACCTGTGCTCCATTTAGTAGATGAATCAACCTCTGGATTGCTGGAATGGCTACGTTAGGCTGCCTCGTGTCTGCACAGATGTGGATTTGGGTAGCTGGCTGTCTTTTGGGAACCAGGACCATAGGAGGCCGAGGGAACGGGTGCAGTTGTGGATTTGTTGATGTTCTGTTGTAACAGGTTTTGTGCACCGATATTGCAAAGCCCAGGCACTCCTTTTTGCAAGTTTTTGTTTAATAATTATTCACATGACCTCCTTATATGGCATTCTTTTTTGTGTTCATTTCACAGACACATCAATAGATTCCATTCTGTTCCACTTCAAATGTTATGATTTATTTATGGTCTTGTGTGTAATATGTTAGTTCCTTGTGTTCACATTTCATTAGTTCATGTATGCACTGTTGTTAAACCATTAATTCCTCAATACGCTTTAGGCACAAAAGCTCTTCTTCAAGGGGTTGACATCATGTGTCCGTTCTTGCTCTCTAAACACCCTATTTACCCTGCTCGTCTTCCCCTCTGTTCAACAACAGGGAATACAGTATACGAATGAAACATGAAGACAAGCAACTGACGTTTGACGCACAGGATCATACATAAACCACGACAGTTGAGGTGGAAAAGAATGGAATTTATCGATTTTCCTGAGAAACTAATAAATAAATGAACATTTTTAAAAATGCGGTTATATGACCCTGTTGCAACAGGTTTAGTGCACCTATAGTGCAAAGCCCCAGCACTCCTTCAAAGTAAGGATTTTTTTTCGTTTTTTTAAATAATGACTTTCAAACCTTTAATTCAATATTTGTATTGTATGTGACTTTTGGTATCACCCACTGATGTATAAAAGTATTCCTACAGTGCTGGTGTAATATGACCTCCGTATGAGTCATTTGGTGAACCAGAATGTGATGTGTCAGGAGACTTTGTTTTTTAAACATATATTAATTTGCTACAAAAGAATGATCGGCACCCACCATTAGTCATGTGAGGTATTTGTGCATCACAGAAGGTTTAAACTACATAGTGGACAGACTACATTGATATTTTTCTTAAAAAGGTATTTCTTTATTCACAATCTTCCTATTCTTTTTAAAAAAACGTTTCTTTCTTAAATCTCAATGTAGCCAACGTGTTTTGTCCCTTAACAGAGACTTCTTCAGGGCTACAAAACACAGACAATACATACTCAGGACCTCATTTACAATATTTTGATGCACCGCAGTGCAGCAAGCCTTCCTGCTGCGCTGACGTACTTCAGAATAAGAGGGCAGGAATTCACCGTATCTACTAGATACGGTGCATTCCTGTCCTTCTCCTCTGTGCCGGTGCACAAACAACAGCTGTGCACCAACACAGACACCCTGCTGTCATGTGGCAAGGGTGCCAGTGTTGCGGGAGGGATTGTTTTTGTGCAGGGAGACCTTCCTGCACAAAAACAATCATTGATGGCATTTTCCTCTTTCTGTTTGTGCTGCACAATGCAGCACGCATGGAAAGAGGAAATAATTAGGAGAAGTGAAAGTATTTCTTATTGTTGTGCCACTCCTACGCCTCCACTGGGCAGGCGTAGGAGTCTGACGTATTCCCAGCTTTACAAAATGTTGTAAATGTGGGAATGTGTCAGGTTCCATGGATGTTGCATGGCAATGCCCACAGCAACACATGTGGAACGCCCCTTTCATGCAGAGTAATTCGTGAAAGGGGCCCATATTTACAAGGCCATAAACAAAGGCACGTAGGGTGAGTTTATGTGGTATTATAAATATGAGCGCGCCACTGAGCTGCGGGTGCATCAAAAAAAGGGACACACCGGCGGCACAATGGCCTTGTAAATGAGCCCAACAATTGTTTTAATAATCTTGCAAAATCTTTAAACACAAAACGCCAACTGCATGTATATGGTACATATATTTCAGATTGACATGTCATATTAATTCATTTATTCATGGAGTTTTTGCTCCTGTTTGGAAGTTGAAAGGGCTGTACCTTCCAGATCTGTGTCCCACCCTCACTTGCACAAAAATATGTCCACCAGGAGTGACAAGTGCGAGTTCAGTTGCCTCAGCCTTGTTTTGTAAATAATATATTTATTGGCATTTATGAACAAACAGCACCCGAAGGTGCAAACAATATCATACACAAATAGAGACAATTTAGACATGTCAGTTCTTAAATAATCAAACAAAATACAGGTAACAGATTATCAATCAGGGCTGCCTACAAAAACAAATGCAGGTTTAGCAATTCGCACTGCCCGATCATCTGGACCCCTGTCCACTATAAAGATAAACACATTAATAAAGGAAAAAAAGGGGGGAGCCCTCCATAGAACCTTACAATGTCCAGTGTGCAAAGAACTCCACACAAAAGGAAAGAACAACCAGGTCAGCGCTGGGATCGCTCAAGTCTGCCAATGCACCCGGAGACCTATTGTTAACTTTCCGCGCTTTGTGGATATTTCTGAAATGTCCTCCTCATCCAAGTGCAGCGCAACAATTCGAGGGTGCGGTGCCGTCTCCTGCAGGTAGGAGGTGAGAGCCACTCCGAGACCATTTCTTGCCTGTTTTCTGTCACACCCTGTCAGAGCCGTTCACAAGGCAGATTGCACTGTGAGAGCAATACTGCAGGAGACTCCTCTTTAGGCTTGTTAGGACCTGCACAGCAGAGCATCAGACACATCTTGCGCTATCCATTCATAGCGCCCAAGGTGGCTACATTTGTATGTAAGCACTTAATCACGCAATGGAGGCAGGCGGCAAGGGAATTAGAGATGCCATGACAACAGCTTTGCATTAATGGTGCTTGTGATGCTATATATATATATGGTGGGTCACCTTACGGGTGATCCAAGGGCAGGCAGCCCCTCTGCTGCCTGCCCAACCGAAGGGCCAAATTGCACCGTGGCCCTAACCAATCGGTGCTTTCCATTTTGGGGGATTACCCCTCACATCATGTGGACCACCAGTCCACCCATTTACTCACGCCCCTTGAGGGGGCGGAGCGTATCCAGGAAAGCCCCCGGTTGCTCAGGTTTACAACCACCCGAAGGACTAACGGGGCGCCGCCGTTCCTCCAGGGTCCTGCCGTAAGGACTTCCTGGGGCTAGTTGGCATTTGCACCCTTGTTGTGCTCCTGAACAGGGTACCCCTATGTACCATTTAGCCTCTGGATATACCTAGCTTCCCGCCCACTGGTGCGCCGGAAATGACGGGGGGATGCCCCGGACGAGGGAGAGTCCAAACACTAGTATGTTCGTTGTGTGCCATCATGTGACACTAAGGTTTCTGCCCTTCTATGGGGACCCCCTGCGTGGGCTGTGGGCAGCCTCATTTGTCTTCGGTGATGGGGCGAGGTACTTTTTAAGCCTCTTTGCTTTAAACCTAGAGGATCCTGCAGGTTAAGAAAAATGAAAGACAAACACCCATCTTGCAAAATTAGCTAAAGCTAGCATAGCTGGAGATCAAGAGTCCAAAGGGTTAAGTCACGGTGGTAGCACACAGGTCCCCACAAGCAAGAAGCAGCACAGGAGGGGAAACATCCTTTACCACGCAACCATTACAACGCGGTATGGTTACATCGTGGTTTTTACAACGAAAGTCGTTACACCGACTTGCACTGGAGGGCGCTCTGGACTAAGGAATAGTGTGAATTACTATTCCAACACCTTCCCTACTGTACGTAGACTGGAGTTGGAATAGTAATTCACACTATTCCTAAATCCAGCGCCCTCCAACGCAAGTCGATGTAACGACTTTCATTGTCAAAACCGCTATGTAACATACCGCGTTGTGATGGTACGCGTTGTACCATCATACATCCGCACAGGAGACGCAACTGCAGCAGGTGGGCCCCAGCGACCCAATGGGCGTGGGATGAGAACTCCCACTTCTTAATCTCTCCTGGCTCTGTCATCTGATTGGTGCTCTCCAGATGGAGTTTCTTCCTAGATGAGATGTAGACCTTGTTCGGTCCTTCAAAGTACCCCCTGTCTGAAAGCCAGCTTTTCAAGGGACCCGTTAACTTCAGCCCACACAATCTACTGCACTTATATTTCCTGTTATTCTAAAACAGATGCAGTACATGGAAGAACCCTTTAATCAGGCCAGAGTGACATGGCTCCTGTTTGATGCCGCAACTGGATCAAAGGCGTGCTCTTTAAACACTGAGCATATAGGAGTTTTACCAGATATGATGTGAGATACATAATCATGGTGCATAATTTACCTCCCTTCTTTGATGTTCCTAGAAGACAGTACTTCAAAGGGATGGAGCCATTTGTGCGGTAGCGCTGCATTTTCAGGAGTCAAACTTACACTGTATTCGTGTTTAACGCCAGGTAAAAGCCCAGATAAGTTCTCATCCAATATTCAGAATCCTCAATTCCACCCTTAGATAATACTGTGGGAATTTTGGCCAACTGCATTAAGCATACGAGATAATATTTTTATTTCGTTTTCTGATGTAAACTAACAGAACAGTTTACAGAGTGGCATAGATGTTGATTTACCAAATTTCAGTGGTAGAGGAATTGAAATCATATGACCTTTGATCCGTGATGACATCAATATGGTGCCACATCCCCTATTTGTAGTCGTCAGCAAACTTTAATTTTCTGCGTAGAAGCTGGAGGAAGGACAAAAGAAAGTGTGGTAACTGAAATCTCTTAAAGCCATCCTTGCTTTCTGATTCAACTGCTGCCTTCATAAACCCATGAGATTACGTGTGGCAAAGGCATGCCAGGGGTACCAAAGGCAGTGCTTAATTTGTGCCACTGTTTGCCATTGCCCAGCATGTGCACTTAATTCATAACACCAGAAAACTATTTATGACAGTCCACCACATGGTGGCGATGTCTGTCTATTTTTCAGCAAAGCTCTTCAGTTAAAAATGTAAATATACATTTAAAAAGAATGACTCTAGCTCGTCCAAATCATTGTCACAGCTTTGGGTGGGCCTCTAATTGTCCAAAGATCATACATTTGTAGACTGTGATGCTTAGTAGGGTATTTTTATACTGGTAATTGCCATCAACGGCAGGTCAAGTTGATACCGCAACAGGCAGGGGCCTCCAGAGCAATAACGTGAGCCCTGGCACTTATTTTTTTATAAATTGAGCACCGACCAAAAAGTAGGCCTGGGCTAGCAGCTGTATTCCTTAATTGCCGTCCATAAATGAGGCCGTAGAGCGTACAGCGATACGCTTATAATAATAATAATAATAATATATATTTGTAAAGCGCTAATATATCACCCCTTAAGGTTTCAAGGCACTGGGGCCATCGGGGTGATTAAGTGAGCTATTGCCCAGAGTCACATGTTGCTGAGCTGAGGTGCCTATGGCGTCCAGAACGAACCGCGAGCCCTGCGCTCGGGAGTCAGCCGCTCTGGTCGCTGCGCCACACCTCTCCCGCTCATAACTCATTTATGTCATTGGATCAATTGTTGCAACTCTACAGTATAATAATATATATATTGAAAGCTTCAAAAAGTAACTCCGTTTGTGCACCAACTATTCAGCGGTGGCTGGCAAGTAGGCAGAGTGGGGGTAGGGCACATGTGTGGGCGTGGTGCATGCATGCAAGGTGAGTGATGAGTGTAAATAAAAAGGAATAACCACTTGCTGCACGATGTACGACGTCCTCCTCGCTCTGACTGCTCGGGCTCCAGCAAATTCCCCTAACCAATCCTAGCGCTGCGCTCATGCTGGTAACCATCGTGAGAGCAGTGCCAGGATTGAAGGGAGCCGCCTCTGTCAGTGTTCTCAAGAGCATTGGAGGCCTCAGCTGTCTAAGACAGCTAGGTTAGAGAAGTTTAAGATGCACATGTCTGACTGGTAATGGCAGGAAAGCCGGCCGAAACGGCATGCACACTTTAACCTGAAGTGCACAGCTCACTGCTGCCATTCAGCAGCAATGGCCCCGTCCTGTCCTGACACTTGGTTCAGGATCGGTGGATGAAAAGTAGGATTATAATAAATTAACTTTATGACCATTTTATTTTTTTATCTCTGGCCAATCCTGGAGAGCACTTTTTGACAGTGGGGTGCAACTCCTCCGTCCTGATGGAGGAGCCCTCCTGCAACTGTTGTCACAGAATTCACTAAACCGCACCTTCAGTGATACTGTAAGTGCCTATGTGGGAAGTTCTGCTTTTCTCTCAGCAAATTTCCTATCATGGCACAAGCACGCCTGCAGAGGCCGCTGAGACACAGATTGATGGCCACCCAAGGGGTTGTGTACAGTTTCTTTCCCCCTAGGGTGAGGGATTGGCAGCACAGGCAGGCAGTGACGTAGCAACATCTTTTGCTGCTTGTGGCGGCCCCTGAGTTTGCTGCCTGCAGCTGCTTGTAAGAGCGTTGGTGCTGGTGATTCTCGTCCTTTCCGCGACGGCCGCAGGGAAGGGGGGGGATTCACCGCCCCCAAACCTCGTGCCACCCCCCATGCCCGCTTGCTAGTCCACTGGATGCAGGACCTGCACAGAGGTGCAGTCGGACTATGCCGCTCCGCTGGGCCCTGTGCCAAGGGTCTGAGGGTCTTTGGAGGAGGGCTCGCATCCCTCTATGAAAAGATCTGTGGTCTCTTGCTCACACTGACAGACGATCAGCTCAGAATGTCACTTTGTGGCAGTGGCGTAGCGAGGTCAGGTGGTACCCAGTGCAGAAAATTTCGTGTCACCCCCAGCTTGACAAATGTCAAAAATATGTGTTTAAAACACATATTTTTGCCATTTTGTCACCCCCCTCAGTGATGACACCTGCGGCTGCCCGCACCCACTGTGAGGGCCACGTGTTAGGGCATGCAGCATGAAATGAGGGGACACAACACTCAGGGTATCGGTCTGGGCCGGAAGTCACGAGCGACCTCCGCCCGTTTATTTATAGTCTCTCTGGCCACGCCTGGCCAGAGAGTGTTACATTGTGTGTGAGTGTGCTTCCTGCGGTCTTGTGCTCCTCTCGACAACTAGACCGCTACATCCTATCCCAAATCAGTTCTTCTCTTTCCGACCCAACTGCGCATTCCATGCAAACTCGGAAAGCTGGCTGTTCGGCTGTGGATTGGGACGTAGATTGTATCTGTGTCGCACTGTCCCCGTGCCCCTGGTCGGGCTACCAGTTCCGGACTCACATGGTGCTTCTGTCAGATTGCTCTCCTCCGCTCCCATGGTGGGCGGGGACCTCAGTCGCAGACTGACAGGGTGACAGATGCTTGAATCCATGATAGCCGTGTCGGTACTTGGGGTTCTTTCTGCCCTCAGGCGATCTTCCTTTGTCTCCGGAACTTCTTTGAACCAGGAGATGTTTCTGGTTACTACTTCGCCGTTCCGTTCTGCCGTTACAGCGGTACCTCTGACCTCCTGCACCAACCATGACCCCGCCTCATAGGGTGTTCGGAACTTTCCTCCTGGTCTACGATTTCTTATCAGCACTTGGCACCCTGGCCTCAGAGTCCGACTCTTCGCTCCTCTCCGTTGACTGGCTCTGACATTGGTCATGGTTCTTCGGCGCTGAGTTGCAGACGCATCGTATGGTTCTTGCTCCCACGTTTCAGACACCGGAAGACTGTCTCTCGGGGTCCTCTGAGTTGTGCAGTGTGGCGTGCTGCGATACTCGCGCAGGAATTTCTGCAGCACAACGTCAGGGTCAGCTTGTTCCGCTGTGGCTATGCGCAGGATCTTATTTAATGTCTGCATGAACCGCTCTGCCTCGCCATTGGCTTGGGGCCATTGGGGGGTTATGCGATGGTGTTTTATTCCTAGCCTCTCTAGGAATTCCTTGAACTCACTCCCTTGGAAAGGGGGTCCATTATCAGTTTTGATGGACTGGGGCAGACCAAATAGTGCAAATATTTTCAGGAGCGCTGGGGCGAGGTGATTGAACGCCGTGGATGGTAGTATTTCCACACAAGGGTATTTCGAGTAGCTATCCACCAGCACCACGGTGACCCTTCCATCTGGGAAGCTCCCAAAGTCTAAACTCACCCTTGCCCACGGGGCAGGTGCGGGGTCCTCTGTGATCACTGGGGCCGGTGCCTCGGCAGTTCCAGTCAATTGACATGCCCGGCAGTTTCTGACTACTCGGTCCACGGCTTCCTCTAGCCCGGGGAACCACAGCTTTTCCCACAGTCGGGACTTCATTCTGTTGGCCCCTTGGTGGCCTTCATGTGCCAGGATGGTGATTCTATCTTGCAGGCTCTGCGGAATGACAATCTTCGATCCTCGCAGTAAGATGCTGCTCTCCGTTGCACTGAGTTCGTCTCGCACTCTCCATATTTTCCCGAGACGCGTTCTTTCCGTCTCATTCCAGCCTTGTACATTTTGGAGAAAACCGTCCCACGCTCCTGTCCTTATGGTATCCACCGTCTTCTTGAGGACCATGTCTGAGGCCATGTTTGCACTCACTTCTTCGCATGATACTGCTTGGGGACACGCCCACTGGGACACCATGTTCACAAAGTCTTCGGTTTTCCGTTCCTGTGACGCATCTGCCCCTTCTTGCCGGCTCGGGTGGCGCGACAAGAAATCAGCTGGGTTTTTGGCACCCGGACGATATGCCAGTTCCATCTGGTATTGTTGAAGTTGTATCGCCCACCTTTCAATCCTCGGTGGGGGGTGTGGGGCCGTTCCTCGAAAGAGGGGCAGTAGTGGTTGGTGGTCTGTCACTACTCGGAACGGGTGCCCACTGATGTACAAGTGAAAGTGGTTGCATGCCCACTTGATGGCGAGGGCTTCTCGCTCAATTTGTGAGTATCTGGCTTCCGTTGCGGTGAGCGTCTTGCTGGCGAACGCTAGCGGCACCCATGTTCCTGGTTCTGTCTCTTGGGTCAGCACCGCTCCCAGTCCCACCGGACTGGCGTCCATGATCAATTCTGTTTGCCGATTGGTGTCGAAGCACGCCATCGTCGTGCTGGCTAGCAGCGCTGTCTTGATTTTCTGGAAGGCTTCTTCCTCTTTCCTGGACCATTGCCACCCGGCGTCTTTCTTAGTTAGCTGACGCAACGGCTCAGCTATTGTCGCTAGATTCGGGATAAACCTCCCACAGTACGTGGCCATGCCCATGAAGCTCCGTACCTCTAAGGCAGTGTTTGGTGCTGGTGCTAGCTGGATCGCTTCCGACTTATTCAGATCTACCTTTACTCCCTCTGGACCAAACACGTAGCCGAAGAACTCAATGGACCGCTGGAAAAATTTGCACTTCTCCCTATGCAATGTCACTCCATGTTCTGCCAGCCGCTTCAATGTTGCCTTTAGTCGGCGGTGGTGTTCCTCTAGTGTAGCAGAGTGTATTAGAATGTCATCACTCACATTCATAACTCCCTGTAGCCCTGTTAGCACTTCCTTTACTGCATTTTGGAATATTTCCGCGGCGGATGATATGCCAAAATTCAACCTCCGGTATCTTCGTAGTCCTAGATGTGTTGAGAATGTGGTGATATACCGACTGTCCTTATCCAGTTTTAGCTGATGATACCCAGCATTCAAATCTAGTTTTGAAAACCATTTTGCGCCGTTTAGATCGGCTAGGATGTCATCGACTGTGGGTGTCAAATGTCGTTCCCTCTTAATGGCTTGATTAGGCATTCTCATATCAATGATTATGCAGATCTTTCCTGGTTGGCGAGGTTTCTCCGCAATTACCATTGGTGATACCCACGGGGTCGGACCTGACACCTTCTCAATTACCCCTTGTTGTTCCAGCTTTGGTCTAAGGGGCACGGATGCAAAAGGCTCTCCTGTGTCGTAGGCTACACATTGACACGGCTATAAAATTATAGCCGTGTCAATGTGTAGCTTGACAGGAGGCCTTTTGATCGTGCCTAGACCTTGAAACAATTGTGGGAATTGTGTTAAGATTTCTTCCGTTTGCGTTGTCTTGACGGCGTTGGCGAACGTGACTAATGACAGGTCTTCTGCCGTGTGGCTTCCGATCAAAATGTCCGCTTCCTTGTCCACCACGTGGAATGTGGTAGTGACTTCTCGGTCTTCTGACTGCACGGTCGCTGTTATTTTCCCCTTTAGCGGGAGTGGCACTTGGCTCCCATATGTGAGGATTTTTACTTTGGGCGGCATTAGCTGAGGTTTCACCTTGAGCGCTCTGTAGTGTTGAGACCCCATAACATTCACGGAGACTCCGGTGTCTATTAGGGCAGTGACCTGTGACCCTGCGATTGAAACTTCGCATGTTGGTTGAGGGCGACGTTGTCTCTTCAGGTCATACACGAACGACACAAAATGGCACTCTTCTTCTTCCTCCTCGGACGAGGAGTTTTCTACATATCGTAGATGCCCTGATCCAGCGCGGTGGGACGTCACTTGCGCCGGTTCGTCTAGCGCCAACTGCTTCACTTGCCTGTACGGCGCCTTCCTTCCTGCCGAGCCTCTCGGACGTGAGCCTCCTCTACACACGCTTGCATAGTGGTTAGGGGTTCCACATTTGGTGCACGTTTTTCCCCTTGCTGGACAGTTCTCTTGAGGGTGTTCTTCCTTCCCACAGTATCCACACTGAGATCTCCGGGATGTTCTGGTGGGCCATCTCCCTCGAGTACCACGTGCCACCGTGCGAAGTGCGTCAGCTCTCTCTGTCTTTACGGTGACCGTCGGTTCTGTGGCAGTGTGAAGGGCCGCCTCCATCGCAGACACGCGGACATCAGATAGCTCGTGTGACCTGGCTAGGATGAGTATGTCTTCTAGCGCAATGCGCGGTTGACGGAGTATGAGGGTCCTCAGTGTTTTGTTGCGACACCCCTGGATCAACTGAGCTCGGGCTTCCTTCACAGGGTCATCCTCAGTACACGTGCTAGCCAACACTCGAAGGCGGGCATGGAAAGCGTCCATCGACTCCCCTTCCCGCTGCTTCACTTGTCGCAGTTTGAACCTCTCATAGTCAGGGTTTAGCTGGGGATCAAAGTGTGCGTTCAACGCTCTGACCGCAGCGTCGTAGTCTGTTGCTGGCCCAGTGTTTGGTAAGTGCGCAAACAGTTTGTAAATTTCGTCCCCCACAAAGTCTAACAGCAAAGATAGTTTCACTTTATCATCCGTTTCTCTGGTGGCGATGAAATAGTTGTCGAGGCGACCCAGCCATACTTTCCATCTCGGGGACGCCGTCACAGGGTCAATCAGCTCACTGAAAGGAGGCAGGGCGCTTACGTGGGTGTGCGTAGGTGTCACTACAGGCGCAGGTGCCACCGTTTGTCTGCTCGTGCTCGCACCTGATCCACCATTGTAGCTGTTCAATAGACCGCCTCCCAAGGCCTAGCGCTGTGGAAGAGACCGGCGGATGGGCATGGCCTGATGGGGCGTGTTCGCCACGTGCTGCGCTGCGGCAAGACAGTGAGAATTCACTTCAACCTGCTACCACACATGTGCCCAAGGTGTCTCCCCTGGTGTTGGATGCCAAACGTTCCGTTTTGCCTTCCTGTATTGCAGAAAGTTATGTTCATGAGTTGCACTACATTTGCATTAGCCAATGCTTGATGGGAGTATCCCTCGTGCCCTGGGGAAACACTCTGACGCTTCGGAGGCCGTGTGGGTTACACGTGGGACGCGCGTAGGAAGGCACTGACAGGCTTACGTTTC